>NC_058098.1:127087500-128337500 GCF_020171115.1 Neogale vison
TCTGGCATGTAGTATGTAGGTGGCCCCAAAATATTTATTCAATGAAAGAACATGTAGGGCATGTTATATATATGTTAGTGTTAACATTTTAATTGTCATTCCTACCTAGCCATCCCCAAATTAGTCTTAAATACTGGATGGCATCATAATTACCCACCTTCCTAGTTCTGATTATAACCCATTAATCAAGTCACACCTGGTCATGACTGGTATCTGAGAATATTCTTTTATTGTATATCCCACGTATTTGATCATAGCAAATACTTTATATTTAATTCCTTGGATTAAAAGAGAATACTTTCCATTTAAAAGAATATGATAGATCATTAGCAGGAATTGTGTTCACAGTGATAATCATTCAAAACTTTTATCCGATCTCTGAGTAAAGATTCTAGTAAATATGGGCCATTAAAAAAATTCTGGCTCTGTCATTCGCTAGCTGCATGATAACTAAATCTCTGTGCTGTACTTCCGTCATCTATAAAACAGGCATAATTACACTTATTTTTCAGGACTTGGAGGAAAATTAAAAGTGTTCTTATTTATAAAGTGCCTAGAAAGTGCCTAAAAGAGAGTAGGAGTTCAAGAAATCAAATATTATTTTATTCAAAGTCACCAAGTATCAGTGATGACTAAGTATTTGGTTGTGCCTTAATCCTTTCAGTTTCCCCTATTGGAACCTGACAAACTCTTCAAGTTTCCCACATAGTAATAAATGTAATAGTGGCTGGTAAAAGGTTTTGGGGGGAAACTGGAACTCAGCCGTCTCAGTGACTTCCTTGACTATTGACACTTTCTTCAGAAAAAAAAGATTTTTCAGAAGAGTAAAGCATATGGACCAGTTATAAACTTTCATTCACACGGAATGAGTGCAGTCAACACCACACTATTTATCCTCCCACTTGCTCATGCGATAATCATTCACTGAGCTTCTATCAGGTATCACGCGCTGTTCTAGCTACTCGTTTTACATAGGTTATTGAGACACATCTTCTGTTCTCAAATAATTCACAATCTAATAAGGAGCACTGAAACATAAATAGTCGTTTATATTCCAGAGGAATTAGAAGTTTGTGCAAAAACTGGTAGAAGTACAAAGTATTCTCTGAATTATTCTGACAATGGGGTCATGAAAATTTCAAACCATGGGTTATCCTTAAGAATCTAGCCCTCAGAGAAGGAATGCCAAATGTGAATGGCTGATGATAAGTAATTATCTTTTATGTCTTTTTTTTTTCTTTAACACTTGTCACTTTCTGCTTGTGTTATGCCACCCTCTCCCAAATGTACATGATTATATGGCTAAAGCACCTTATATTTTGTCACTCATAGTGGCCCTTAGGTGGAAGAAGTGGCATTGATAGGTCCAGGTTCCTTCCCTAGACTTTTGTATCTTTACCATTCACCTGATGCTTTCTATATGGAACATCCTTTCTGTGCACATGCCCCACTAATATAGACTCTCCAAGTTCATTTGATCCAACCCATAAAGAACAATATGTAACTCATTTCTAAGTCAATTTTTATGTGTGTTTCTATAAGGCAGGTGAGCACAGAATCCTGCAGAAAGCAGATCTCTGATGGAAGATGGGGATAATTTTTGTCATTCCTTAACAAAGGGGAGACAGAAAGGGAGATGCTTTTATCAGCCACAAGGTGAGCTGGACATTCAAAAAAATATAAAACATTTGCAAATACTGAAAGTCTTCCCTGCTGATTTGGATGCCTTTTAGTTTTTGTTGTTGTTTGATTGCTGAGACCAAGATTTTTAGTACTAGGTTAAGTAGTAATGATAAGAGTGGACATCCGTGTCTTGTTCCTGACCATAGAGGAAAAACTCTCAGTTTTTCCCCATTGAGGAAAATATTAGCTGTGGGTCTTTTGTATATGGTCTTTATTATGTTGAGGTTTTTCCATTTATACCTAATTTATTGAGGGTTTCTATCAAGAATGGATGCTGTATTTTGTCAAATGGTTTTTCCTGCATCTATTGAGAGGATCATAAGGTTCTTCTTTTTTTTTTTTTTTATTAATGTTGTGTGTCATGTTGATTGATTTGCAAGTATTGAACCACCCCTATAGCCCAGGGATAAATCTCACTTGATCATGGTGGATAATTCCTTTAATGTACTGCTGGATTTGATTTGCTAGTATCTTGTTGAGAATTTTTGCATCCATGTTCATCAGAGACTTTGGCCTATAATTCTTCTATTTAGTGGGCCCTTTGTCTGATTTTGGAATCGAGGTAATGTGGTCTTGTAGAAGGAATTTGACAGTTTCCTTCCATTTCTATTTTTTGGAATATTTTGTGAGGATTGGGTATTAACTCTTCTTTAAATGGCTGATAGAATTCCCATGGGAACTCATCCGGCTCTGGACTTTTGTTTGTTGAGAGATATTTGATTCCTGATTCAATTTCTTTGTTGGTTTTGGGTCTGTTCAAATTTTCTATTTCTGTTCACTTAAAATTTTTCATAATATTCTCTTATAATCGTTTGTATTTCTGTAGTGTTTGTTGTGATCTCTCCTCTTACATTCATGATTTTATTTATTTGGGTTCTTTCTCTTTTCTTTTTGGTAAGTCTGACTAGGGTTTATCAATTTTATTAATCTTTTCAAAGCATCAGCTCTTAATTTTGTTGATCTGTTCTACTGTTTTTGTTTATTTGTTTCTATATCATTTATTTCTCTTCTAATCTTCATTATATTCTGTCTTCTTCTGGTTTATCCTTTATTTGCTGTTCATTTTCTAGCCATTTGGATGTAAGATTAGGTTGTGTAGAGACTTCTTTTGCTTCTTGGGGTAGGACTGTATTACAATATACTTCCCTCCTAGGATTACCTTTGCTGCATCCTAAAAGATTTGGACTGTCATATTTTCATTTTCACTTGCTTCCATTTAATTTTGTTTGTTTGTTTGTATCTTGAATTTAACTCTTTTCTTTTTTTATGTTTCTATTTTTTAATTAATTTCTTTTCAGCATAACAGAATTCATTGTTTATGCACCACACACAGTGCTCCATGCCATATGTGCCCTCCATAATACACACCACCTGGCTACCCCAACCTCCCACCCCTTGCCCCTTCAAAACCCTCAGATTGTTTTTCAGAGTCCATAGTCTCTCATGGTTCGTCTTCCCTTCCAATTTCTTTCAACTCCCTTCTCCTCTCCATCTCCCTATATCCTCCATGTTATTTGTTATGCTCTACAAATAAGTGAAACCATATGATAATTGACTCTCTCTGTTTGACTTATTTAACTCAGCATAATCTCTTCTAGTCCCGTCCATGTTGATACAAAAGTTGGGTATTCATCCTTTCTGATGGAGGCATAATACTCCATAGTGTATATGGGCCACACCTTTCTTATCCATTCATCCACTGAAGGGCATCTTGGTTCTTTCCACAGTTTGGCCATGGTCATGGCCATTGCTGCTATAAACATTGGGGTACAGATGGCCCTTCTTTCCACTACATCTGTATCTTTGGGGTAAATACCCAACAGTGCAATTGCAGGGTCATAGGGAAGCTCCATTTTTAATTTCAGAATGGTTAAATTAAAAACACAAGAAACAATGGGTGTTGATGAGGAGAAAGTGAAAGGGAGACCTTCTTACACTGTTGGTGGGAAGGCAAACTGGTGCAACCAGTCTGGAAAACAATATGAAGTTTCCTCAAAAATGTAAAAATAGAACTACCCAAGGATTCAGCAATTACACTTCTAGGTAATTACCCAAAGGATTCAAAAATACAGATTTGAAGAAGTACGTGCACCCCAGTGTTTATAGCAGCATTGTCAACAATATCCAAACTATGGAAAGAGCCCCAGTGTCCATTGACTGATCAATGGATAAGAACAGGTAGCAGTAGTTATGATGAGCACTGGGTATTGTATGTAAATGATGAGCCACTGAATTATCCAGAAACCAATATTATACTTTTATGTTAATTAACTAGAATTTTAAATAAAAATGTGAAGAAAAAAATGTATAAAACAAAGGTATAGTGTTTTGGTTTGGGCCCAGCATGTAGGTCCCAGATATTCAATGAAAGGGAAGGAAAGCAATGCCATGGGTTTCCTTGTGTTTCTTGTGAGCTAGTTTTCCCGGAATAGTACCATGGACAGGGCAGAGGTGGTCAGTGTTGGAGTAGCAAGCTCTGTAATAATCACATGAAATAAATAGTTTTGGAACATGCTAGATCCAAATAGGAAATGAAAGGAGCAGAGGAGCTGAACTCTAGAAGTATGAATCTTTTTTGATCTGTCACCTCTATTGTTTTTTAGTCTATAATCTTTCTTAAGTTGTGATTTCTTTGTTACTCTGCTTTCCAGTGAAATGCTGACTCTGAGGCCATGAGACAAGTTTAGTTCACTTTTGCACCTAATTGCTCCCTCTCACTCACCTCTACTGATATTATCACAATGAATTTAGATTTAAAGATTTATTTGTTTATTTATTTTAGAGGGTAGGTGGGAAGGGGTGAAGGGCCAAGGGAAAAGGGGAGAGAGAGGACTCTAAGCAGACTCTCTGCCTAGTTTGGAGCCCAACATGAGGCTCAATCCCATGATGTAGAGATCATGACTTTAGCTGGAACTAAGAGTCAGACACTTAACTGACTGAGTCACCCAGGTGCTCCACAATGCAGTATGATTTATAATTCAACCTTCATGAAGGCATGAAATATTGGACTTGAAGATGCTAGTACCAGAGACTTGATAGCTCTGTACAGGTGAGGTAGGGAGGGGTTTGGCAGGTGAAACAAGGTAATTGGGAGAAGATCTAAGGGGGAAGTAGTAGGAAGGGTCAAGAGAAGTTAAAAATGAAATGAGGGTGTTGAAGAGCTAGACAGTAGCCCAGGCAAATTGGAGCCTGGGAGATCACTTGGAAGTGGTAGCTGATGAAGGAGGTACATAGTATCCTGGTGGGTGGGATCCAGTGCTAGACTGAGAGTCCAGGTAGGAATAATGTGGTGCTTACTGGAGAGACCTGACCTAAAAGTAGAAGCAGGATCTGGGAGCCATTCTGCAAAAGAATTTGTAAGAGCAAATCCAGTTTCTATAGTTAGAAAGGTGAGGGTGGGAAGTGAAAGAGAAAAGAATGGAGGCAGAGGGACCCACATTACTGAAAATGGAACTTAAAGAGATGAGGAGATCTTAACCGCTAAGGAATAGTGCAAAGCTTTCTTCCTGGGAATGGGGTCCAAGTCCAGAGCGAAAACTGTTGCCAGGCTGACTTGGTGCTAGACTGTCCAGGTTCTAAATAGGGAATTCCTCATTTCTCCCAGCCACAGAACAGATTGGTCCTTGGGCCTAGGGTAGCGCTTAGCATGCATTTGGGAACTAATGGTTACCGATATGTGATTAAAGAGCCATGGGAGAGATATTAGGTGGTTCTCTATAATAAAGTCCTGATATACATCTGGTAAGGATGATGGCAAAGGTGATCTTGATTCTCTGACAATGATGTCTGATTCAGCTTGCTCAGAGGAGACCCATGCAGGGAAGTTAATAATGAGGCAGTTTTACACTTTAGCCCTAATGAAGATCATTGCAGGATGGACCCCAGACACAATTGGAGAGGGTAGGAGCTCCAAGGCATTTTGCCACCAAACACTTATTTTCAGTTTGGGCAGTTGGTCTATGTGAAATAAAAGCTAATTCTACTCTCCCAGGTTTCTACAGACTTCAACATCTTATTTAATATCAACCATTCAGCTTATGTTCTCTTCATTTTTCCTTATATTATTCTTATTTAAAAATTAAAATTAGTTTCCTGGTTAAAGTTAGTCTTGGACTAAATCCTAGAATTTTCAGCATTTAATACTCAGAGGTGTGTTGGCTCTAGCCCAGCTGTTTTTCTGAGAATACCTGACTGTGTTGACAAGAATATTTGGAGAAACCACCCAGGCTCCTTGAATACAATTGGTTAATATATTTCAGAGCTCCATTTAATGGATATTACACAGGGGATGCATTTTCTTCTGTTTTCTTCAATTTGTGACTTAGCACTCATAACAAAGGTGCTTGCCTCTCCCTTTGACTTTCTGCTACTTTTAATTCTTTTGTATGAGGTCTAGCAAAGAAGACTGGAAGGACCTATATCCTCCTTTTAAAGTTCTACAAAGAAAGGATGAATAGTCTAGTCCTTAACATTCCCCAAATCCCCTTCCCCATCTGCCTCTGCCCCAGATCCCAGATTCTTTACCCTGGGAGTATAGAGCTGAACTCTGTTCCTGTATCTTATCTGTAAAGCAAATCTTAGTTCAAATTTTGTATTAATTTCTATTTATTGGCTGTTTATTCTATGGCAGGTTCTGGGCTACACTCCTTATATACATTACCTCATTTAATCTTTACAGCATCCCTATGAAGTTGAAACTTGTATCCTCAGGTTAACCTTAAGGAAATAAAAAGAATGAATAATGGTTCAAGATCATCACACCATAACAGGACCAGATATTGAAGCTGGATCTAACTCCAATGTTGTACCCTTTTTGACTGTGACACATGTCCAGGTGGCTCAGGTATTAAACTGAGTTTTGTTTCCTACTGTGCTGAAGATAGAAAAAGAACATTATGTTGTTACATAGGGAATACCCAGAGATTGTCATGATGGGTCAGGAGAAAGGAAACAAGTGAAGGAAGATAAGGAGGTCAAAAAAAAAGTTGATGTGGTTGGAAGTTGTGATTCCCAAGAAGGAATCCAAGAAACCTATTGCTTAGTGAGTCTTGTCATATGGTGGTACGATTTATTAGTTACAGCAGCAAGATGGTGGGGGAGGCAGAGATATTGGAATGAAGCTGCAAATGTCTTCTTGGCTCTGGCCCATTTATCTTCTATGACTGGACCTTCAACAACAGATAAAGATACAGAGAGTACAGTCCATTCTCATGAAAGGAGAATGATGAGAATGTCAAACATTGGTTTAATAATGTTGAAATCTGCCAAGATTCTAGGTCCAAAGACAACCTCAATTATGAGGCATGAAAGCAAGGTTGACCAATGTGGTAGATGACAAGTGGAAAGGTGTGACCAGAGCTCCCCTAAATTCACTATTAATAGGCATTGCAATAGCATAACCTTCCTCTCATCAGTTTGTGAGCTGGGGCTGGTGATATGCTAAATGCCTCATCCAGTCTAGTTCAGGAAGGCAGAGCTTTTGTGAGGTTTAGCAGTTTGTATTTTTCAAAGAATTGGCCAATATCATCTAGGTTAACAAATATATGAGCATATAATCATTCATAGTAGTCCTTTTCATCTTTTTAATGTATATGAGATCAGTATTGATGACCTTTATCTTATTTCTGATGTTGGTAAGTTGTATCTTCTCTATCAGTATTCTACTTTGAGAAGCAGGCAGAGGCCAGGGCTGATGCACTGCTTCAGCTCTGTGATGGGCTGAAGCAGGCATTTGTTAAGGACACTGTTCTCATTCTCTATGAATCAGTACAGACTGCACATAATTTGCAAGGTGAAGAAAGAGAAGAAATGGAATCCAACAAGAGATAAGCAATGGTGAAAAACAAGGGGGTGTGAAATTAGAAAAAAAATGTGCCTCAAAACTATAAGTAGTAAGTATCATCCACAATCTAAGAATCCAGGCATTGGGCTAGTTTAGAGATAGTACTGTGTAACCCTAAGAACCTCAGCTTTTCTTCCTTAAGGTGATAGAATAAGCCTTTTTTTTTCATGTGGAATTTTATGGTTATATTATCAACTACTTTGAGGAAAACACTTGGGGACAGGCATCATGTAGCTTCAGTAAAAGTGTTGAAAAGTCCAGCAAAAGCTCATCTTATACTGAGTTCCATAGCTGAAGAATAACTTATTCTAAGATTTTATTTGATCTTCAGAAAGGTCTACAAGTTTGAGAAATATTTGAGTTACAGATAAATTGACTGAAGTCCAGAAGGGTTAAGTGAAATGCCTGGTAAGAGGATAAGCTAGGCTTAAAACTTGTTTCCAAGCTCCAATTTCAGTGTTTTTTCTACAGCAAACACAGTTCATCCTCAAATTTGCATTCTTGAGCACATGTTTTTGCTTCCATCAAATACACATACATGAATTCTTGCTGAACCATCCAATTATCTAATCTACTCCCTTTACTCAGGATAAAGGCATGCTGGCAAAGGCTATAAAGGATTGTTCAATGCTCATGTCAGTCATATTATAGTAACTCCAGGTGCCTCAAACCTCCAAGTGACAATCTCTAATACAGCACCTTTCAAACCCACCAGAGAAATGATGCGTTAAGGATGCAAACGTGAGTGACAACCTGGAATTAAAGTTAACATTCAGTGACTATATATATTACAATAACTTGGGACTTTAAAAGTACATATTTGTCCTCTATGTCTGTCATGTTAATAACGAATTTTGTCCAAAGGACTACTACTTACCTTTTTACCAAACACTTAATGCAATGAATTCCTTATTTTTCTGTGGTATGTGTTTGATCTTAGTGTTTTGTTTACAGTATGTTAAAATTATAATGTTCTATGACTGACTAGATGGTTTAAAGAGAAGCTGATTCAAATCCAAATTATATAGGAATAATATATGTATACATTTGCATATAATACATGCATGTGTATATAAGTGTATATATGTATAATTATACATATTAAAATAATGTTTGTTTAGATATATATTTTTATTTGGAGAATTCTTATTGAGCATCTTCTATGTGCCAGACATTTATGGACACCAAAGATATAGCAGTGAATAGGGCCAAGTATCCTATCTTAGGAAGTTACATTCTAAAGAAAGGGAAGGAAGGAAGGAAGGAAGGAAGGAAGGAAGGAAGAAAAGCAAAATGACCAACCCCCTCCCCCCAAAAAAAAAACAGAATAAAAAAAACAACCCAAATCCACAAGATAATTAAATGTAATACTACGTGGTCTGGAGAAAATTAAAGCTTATCTAAAATATGAAAGTTTAGATGTACAAGAAAACATCTTTTAGTAAGTCACACCTAAATATATATTTTTCAATGAGACTTTTGATCCAGTAGAAGAGTAAAGAACTGAAATACAAGAAAGACCAAATCAGGAGGAGAAAGCAAGAACCTGTAATCCTCTGGGGGATTCTGTTCATTCTTAATAACCTAACATATAGAAGTTTGGGACAACTACATGAATCTAGATGCATTAAAGGCCAGCATTCTCAGTGACAAAATATAAAGCATAAATGTATCCTACAGTGGAAGGTGTGTGAACTTGTACACCTTAGAATACTATGTCTAAGTGATAACTTTTTTATAAAGAAAAGAAGAAAATTATCTAATGAGAATTCCAAGCAAAAATCTTCTTTGAAATTTTGACACTTAGAAGTAACAATCTCCATGCCTCCCAACCCACTTTCCAAAGAAAATGTAATCAAAGTGACTCTGAATGGTAGTCCTTTAGGCGTTAGGCAGAAGCAAATTATTATCCTTGCTGGAAAAACATATTTTAAACCTAGATCCCATCTCAATAAACTCTTACAGAGTTCCAAAGGACATGTGTTCACAATAAAAATATTAAACAAATCATGACACTAATTATAATGAGTAAGAAATGCAGAAATAACTAATTATACAATCTGGACATTAAAGACTTCCAATTTCTTTAACTCACAACCCTGAGATCAAGACCTGAGCTGAGATTGAGTCAGAAGCTTAACTGACTAAGTCACAAGGCACCCTGGTAGGGTTGATATTTTTAAAGAATTAGAGGCTACTAAAAAAAGATGAATGGGCAAATACTAATGAAATCAACATGGGTATATTTGCAAAAAAAAACTGGTTACAGTTGTAAAACACAATGATTGGAATTAGAAAATTAATGATCAGGCTAAGTATTCAATTAGATAGAGCTGAAGAGGGGATTAGCAAAACGGATGTTAAATCTGACAATACAGAATGACAATAAAAAGAGGCACTGAGTGAAGAGGAGATAAAAAAAAATCAAAAGAGAATTTAAGGACATAGAAAATCAGGAGAGTGACTTTTAATTATATTGTGGTGGTTAGGGTATAGTCCAAGCTGCTAGGATCAAAAAAGACTATCACACAGTGGCTTAAGTAAAATTGAGTTCATGTCTCCCTCCCAAAAAGGCTGGGAATAAGTCATTTAGAAAGAAGGGAGCCTCTGCTATTCTCAATATGTGTTTCCAAGGTTATTTAAGTACCAATAGGAATATGTAGGAATGAGAAATTCCTGAGCAAGCATCTTGTCTGTAGGAAATTGACCTAGAATTTTCCTACAGCACCTTCACTCTCAGACAAGTGGTCAGATCTCAGACTGCCATTACATGGACACATTTAACTGCATTTCTAATCCCAGAAGTGGCACAACAAATTTTCCTCAAGTTTCTGATTGTAGTCTTTTCTGCTACCAGCTGTAGAAACTTTCTGTTTTTGAAAGGCTTATGAGTTTTATTATATCCATTCAGATAATCTCCCTATCTTAAATTCAACCATAGCATATGACATGATATAAATATAGGAGTGCTATTTTCTCACATTTACAAGTTGTGAGGGTTAGGGTGTGGAACCTAGGGGCCATTTTTAGAATTCTGCCTACCAGATAAAGTAAGCATACTTTTAAGAAGGATAACATTTTAAAAGTAATGGTAGTGAGGTAAATTAAGGAAAGAGTAAGACAAAGATATGATGGAGAAAGGATTGAAAAAGACAAAATGTGTACCTTGAATAGACAAATAAAATGGACAATTTAGTTTTCCAGATAAAGAAGAGTGAAAAACCTAAATAACAATATTAGTCATGAAAAATAGTCCCTAACCATAGATATGGCACAGATTAAAATAATTATATGCTAATTAATTCAGAGCATATCTGCAGGGAATGGATTCCTAGAAAAATATAAGTAACAAAAATAGATTTAAGAAGAAACAGAAAATATCAACAGTCTTTAACTCATTAAGAAAATTACATTAAATCTTTCCCCAAAGAAAAGTCTGATGGTTTTATAGGCTAATTCTACCAAATATTCAAGTCATGAAGTACATAATTCCAATCTTATATGAACTTTTTCAGAAAATTGAAATGGAAATAATTCTCCCCAATTCACATAATAGTGTAACATAACTTTGACACTAAAACCCAACAAAAGCATCACAAGAAAGGAACCAACAGGATAATCATATTGACAATTATAGATGCAATTTTCTTAACCAACATATTAAAAAGTAAAATATTTATGTGTATCAGAAAATTTATCATTGCAGTGTTGGGTTTATCCTAGAAATCCATACCTCTCTTTAACTTTGTAAAACCTTGTAATATGATTTAGTATAGTTATTTATTGAACGCAAAAAAATCATATTCAACTCTCTATTCACTCACTCACTAATTTCTTAAACCATCTGATAAATACAGGTATTATTCTCAGTGATGAGGAAACAGCAGTAAACAAAATAAATAAAATCCTGCTTCAGTATAGTGGGAGAGACTGATGCTCCAGAGGGGGGAGACCAGTGATGGGCTAGTAAGTTACAAGCTCTGGTTTGTACTATTTGCTGATTTCTGTGGTAAATAGTCCTATAATGGCCAATTTCAAGCTACTAAATGATACAGAGTTGGCAAGGGATGTCTTCATTCAGGTCTCTTGAGCTGGTAGAAGCAATTGCAAACACCACTGGGAAGACAGAAAATATAATAATTCAGCAAGCTATGTATTACATTGGAAGGTGAGAAATGTTATGAAGGCTAATGAACAGGGTAAATTGGGTGGTAGGGCTAGAGGAGAGGTTCGTTTTAATTTTCAATTTTCAAAAATGTGTTCAGCATCAGTGACAGGGTGACTTTTGAGTAACAATCTGTAGGAGGTGAGGAGTCTTGCTCCATGATCAATCTATAATATACTCAGGCAAGAAAGTACTGACCTTCTCAGGAAAGTGTGGCTGGAGTGGGCTGGGGAGGAGTGTAGCAGAAATGATTTCAGAGGAAGAGAACCAGGTAAGCTCTTAGAGGGTTCAGTAGGCCATGGTCAGGGGGTTTGGCTTTTATGATGTGAAGTGGGACATGACTGGAGGATTGTGATAAGTGGGTGACACAATGTGACTTACTGTTAAAAAGATCACAGAGGCCACTGTATTGATGATAGGTCCTGTGAAAGTGAGTGTGAAGACAGGGACAAGTTAATGATGTAGCAATCCAGGCAAGAGGTGGTGGCAGCTTAGACCATACAAGAGTATGGGTGGAAATAATTGATAAGATTCTGAGAATGCTTAAAGTTTGCATGGAGCACATGAAGAAAAGGGTGCAGGCTGACACACACTGGTCCTTTATGTCATCTACTTTCAAGGGGTCAGGAATGAAAGAAGCAGTCACTGATGCAGGTAAAAACAGCAGAGTTTAGTACTCTAGAAGCCAAGGGAGGGTCTTTTAAGGAGAGAGGGATCAACTCTGCCCAAATGAATGTTAGTCAAGTTTACCAAGATAGCAGTGATTTGTGATCTTTGACATAACGCTATCTATAGAATGGTGGAACTGAATGCCTGAATGGAATGAGTTTGAGATAGAATAGGGTAAGAGGTATTAAGTCAAATCAACTATTTCAAAGAATTTTGACAAAGAAGAGCAGAGAAATGAGTAGCTGAAGGGATACGAGTATTCAAGAGAAAGAGTCTTATTTATTTCTTTTAAGGATAAAGTATGCTTATATGCTGAAGAGAACAACTCTTTAGAGAAGGAAAAATTGATGAATTAAGAGAAAGAGAAGAGAGAATCACTGGTAACTGTCATTAAATAAAAAGAAAATGGTTTAGATCATGTACACAAATATAGAATAACACATAAAATCTCTAATATAGTAAACAAAGAAGCTTATTGTGATCTCTTTTAGCAGATGCTGGTATAGAGAGTAGATTTGGTGGAAGGAAGCTATGGAAACTGAATTCTGATTACATCACTTTTCTGTGTAAAGTAGGAAGTGGGATATTCATTCATTCATCCATTCATTCATTCATAGTATGAATACACAATATTACATAACTTTCAGGTGTACAACATAGTGATTTGATAAGTTTATACATTATGCTATGTTGACCCCAAGTACAGTTACCGTGTGTTCCATTACATCACTATTATAATATCACTGACTGTATTCTTTATGCTCTGCATTTTGACCCATGATTTATTCATTCTGCAACTGGAGGCTTGTATCTCCCTATCCTCTTTACCCATTTTGCCCAACCCGCTGCTCCCCTCCCCTCTGACAACCATCAGTTTGCTCTCTATTTATAATTCTGATTCTGCTTTTTATTTATTAAGTTTTTTAGATTCTATTTATAAATGGAATCATATGGTGTTTGTCTTTCTCAGTCTGACTTATTTCCTATAGCATACCACCCTCTGGGTCTATCCATATTGGCTCAAATGGTACAATTTCACTTTTTCATGGCTGTGTAATATTCGTGTGTGTGTGTGTGTGTGTGTGTGTGTGTGTGTGTGTGTACACACCACATTTTTCTTATCCATGCACCTATTGATAGTTAGGTTGCTTTCATGTCTTGGCTATTGTAAATAATGCTGCTATAAATGCAGGTGTTCATGTACCTTTTCAAGTTAGTGTATTCATTTTCCCTGGGTAGATACCCAGTAGTGAAATTATTGAATCATATAGTATTTCTATTTTTAATAAGGCATTTCTATTTTGAGGAACTATTTTCCACAGAAGCTGTACAAGTTTACATTCCCATCAACAAGTACAAAATATTCTTTTCCCTCGACATCCTTACCAATTCTTTTTGTTTCTTGTCCTCTTGATTTTAGCTATTCTAACACGTTTGAGTTGATATCTCATTGTGATTTTGATTTGTATTTTCTGATTATTAGTTATGTTGACAAATTTTTCATGTTTCTGTTGGCAATCTGTATATTTTCTCTGAGAAAGTGTTCAGGTCCTCTGTCCATATTTTAATCAGATCATTTTTGTTTGTTTTTTTGGCATTAGGTTGTATAAGTTCTGTTTGTATATTTTGGATATTAACCCCTTAACAGATACATCATTATCGAATATTATTTTTCATTTGTAGGTTGTATTTTAGTTTTGCGGATGCTTTCCTTTGCAGAGACTTATTTTGTTGTAGTCCCAGTAGTTTATTTTTGCTCTTGTTTCCCTTGCCTTAGGAGATGTATCTAGAATAATATTGCTGCAGCCAATGTCAGAGGAATTACTACCTGTGTTCTCTTCTAGGATTTTTATGATTGCAGGTGTCATGTTTAGGTCTTTAATTTATTTTGTGTCTAATTTTGTGTTTGGTGTTAGAATGTTTTCCCAGCAAAATTTATTGAAAATATTGTCTTTTCCCCATTGTACATTCTTCTTCCTTTGTCATTGATTGACATTATTTAATTAATTAATCAACAAATCAATCATGGGTTTATTTCTGGGCTCTCTATTCTGTTTCACTGATCTATATGTCTGTTTTTATGCCAGTACTATGTTGTTTTGATTACCAAATCCTTGTAGTATATCTTGAAATCTGGAATTGTGATAACTATAGCTCTACTCTTCTTTCTCATGATTGCTATGGCTATTCAAGGTATTTTGGGGTTCTGTACAAATTTTAGTATTATTTTTTCTAATTTTATGAAAAATACTGTTGATATGTTGATACAGATTGTATTGACTCAATAGATAGCTTTGAGTAATACAGACATTTGACAATATTAATATCTTTACACTTATTTATGTCATCCTTAATTTCTTTCATCAGTATTTTATAGTTCTCAGATATAGGTCTTTAACCTCTTTGGTTATGTTTATTCCTAGATTTTTTTTTTTGGTACAATTTTAATTGGTGGGTTGTTTTTGGTTTTGTTTTTTAATTTCTTTTTCTGCAACTTCATTGTTAATGTATCAAAACACTACTGATTTCTGGGTATGATATTGTATCCTGCTTTACTGAATTTTCTGATTACTTATTGTAAGTTTTTGGTGGAATCTTTAGGATTTTCTATATATTGTATAATGTCATCTGCAAATAGTGACAATTTAACTTCTTATTTACCAATATGGATGCCCCCCCCTTTTTTTTTCTTGTATGATTGCTGTAGTTAGGACTTCCAGTACTATATTGAATAAAAGTGATGAAAGTGGACATCTTTGTCTTGTTCCTGACTTTAGAGGGTAAGATCTCAGTTTTTCACCAGTGAGTATAATTTTAACTGTGGGTTTTACATATATGGCCTTTATTATGTTGAGGTATATTCTCTCTAACCCAATTTTCTTGAGAGTTTTTGTTTCATGAGTGGATGTTGAATCTTATTATATGCTTTCTTTGTACCTGTTGAGATGATCATAAGATTTTTATCCTTCATTTTATTGATATGGTATATGATACTGCTTGATTTGCAAATATTGAACCATCCTAGTGTCCTGGGAATAAATCATGGTAAATAATATTTTTAGTGTATTGTTATATGCCAATATGTTGTTGAGAACTTTTGCGTCTATGTTCATCAGGAATATTGATTGGCCTGTAGTTCTTTTTTTTGTGTGTGTTGTATTTGGTTTTAGTATCAGGGCAATACTGGTCTCAGAATGCATTTGGAAGCTTTTCTTCTTCTTCTATTTAGGAATAATTTGAAGAAGATAGAGATTAACTTCTCTAAATGTTTAGTAGAATTTATGTGTGATTCCATCTGGTCCTGGACTTCTATTTTTTAGAAGTTTTTTTTTTTTTATGAGAAAACTCAAAAGAATTTTATTATTTTTGTCTCCAAACTTAACTTTCAATACAATTCAACATAATATCCATCCAGCATATAATAAGATTGTAGCAGCAGTTCTCCACAGAATTTTAATAATAGATATTTTCCTTATCATGTATATATTCTAGCATGTGGAGATTTTTTTTTCCAATTTATTTATTTTCAGAAAAACAGTATTCATTATTTTTTCACCACACCCAGTGCTCCATGCAATATGTGTCCTCCATAATACCCACCACCAGGCTCACCCAAACCCCTCCCCCCTTCCCTCCCAAACCCTCAGTTTCTTTCTCAGAGTCCATAGTCTCTCATGGTTCGTATTCCCCTCCAGTCTCCCCCAACTCACTTCTCTCCATCTCCCCATGTCTTCTGTGTTTTTCCTTATCCTCCACAAGTAAGCAAAACCATATGATAATTGACTCTCTCTGCTTGACTTATTTCACTCAGCATAATCTCCTCCAGTCCCATCCATGTTGATACAAAAGTTGGGTATTCATCCTTTCTGATGGAGGCATAATACTCCATTGTATATATGGACCATATCTTCTTTATCCATTCGTCCATTGAAGGGCATCTTGGTTCTTTCCACAGTTTGGTGACTGTGGCCATTACTGCTATGAACACTGGGGTACAGATGGCCCTTCTTTTCACTACATCTGTATCTTTGGGGTAAATACCCAACAGTGCAATTGCAGGGTCATAAGGAAGCTCCATTTTTAATTTCTTAAGGAATCTCCACACTGTTCTCCAAAGTGGCTGCACCAACTTGCATTCCCACCAATAGCGTAAGAGGGTTCCCCTTTCTCCACA
Source organism: Neogale vison (assembly GCF_020171115.1). NCBI lineage: Eukaryota > Metazoa > Chordata > Mammalia > Carnivora > Mustelidae > Neogale > Neogale vison. The sequence goes on from NC_058098.1 coordinate 127,104,034, forward strand.
TCCTCTCCAATACTTGTTGTTTACTGTCTTGTTGATTTTGGCCTTGCTAACTGGTATAAGGTGATATCTCAATGTGGTTTTGATTTGAATCTCCCTGATGGCTAATGCTGATGAACATTTTTTCATGTGTCTGATAGCCATTTGTATGTCTTCTTTAGAGAAGTGTCTGTTCATGTTTTCTGCCCATTTTTTGATGTGATTATCTGTTTTGTGTATATTGAGTTTGAGGAGTTCTTTATAGATCTTGGATATCAGCCCTTTGTCTGTAGTGTCATTTGAGAATATATTCTCACATTTTGTGGGTTCCCTCTTTGTTTTGTTGACTGTTTCCTTTGCTGTGCAGAAACTTTTGATCTTGGTGAAGTTCCAAAATTTCTCTTTTTCTTTTGTTTCCTTTGCCTTTGTCTTGAAAGAAGTTGCTGTGTCCAGTGTTGAAGAGATTACTGCCTGTGCTCTCCTCTAGGATTTTGATAGATTCCTGCCTCACATTGAGGTCTTTTATCCACTTCAAATTTATCTTTGTGTATGGTGTGAGAGAGTGGTCAAGTTTCATTCTTCCACACATAGCTGTCCAATTTTCCCAGCACCATTTATTGAAGAGACTGTCTTTTTTCCACTTGATATCTTTCCTGTTTTACAAAAAATTTAAAAAATTAAATAAGTTGGTAGAAGTAAATAAGATAGATTTTAGGGATATACTTATGTGTAGTAGAACTATATGAATAATAAAAACTTGGGATAATGGTTATATCTGGGAGGGAGAGAAATAGGAGGGCTACATAAGATTCTTCTAAGTTATTAATTTTTTTCCCTTTAACCTAGATGATGGTTTGTGTTTATTACATTGTTATTTTTTAAAATACTGACCATGAATGAAAAATGTATTCTTTTGAATGCTGGAATTACTTCTCACTCCTAGGTCTGGTTTTTCTGTATCAATTTCCCATTTGTTTCACTTTTAATGTGAGCAGCTAATTCTGAATTCATTCATTCAGAATCTGTAGGCACTGGGTCTATAGATATCACAAATCAGAAAGAAACAATGGCTAATATCTGTCTAAAGGAAGGATTTTAGTGTATGTTTGAAAACCTTTTCACTTCTGGTGTCAACATAAAGAAATGTAACCTCTTATTTAAGAACACTTGAACTTGGTTAAGGGATCTTTACCTTGAGCAAATAAGTAAAATTGAGTTTTTTGGGGGCATGGATCCATGATAATGCAAGAAGACTTGAAGACACCATGTGCCTCTGGTTTTCAGGAGATGTGGCTTTATGCCTTTCAATCTCTCAGAGAAAATATTATATGGGTATTAAAACAGCCTTGAAGGAGAACAAGAAGGTGTTAAAAGATGTTTATAGGGAAGCCCATCTACCTTTATATCTTAGTCATAGTGGAAGTTTGAGCTGACTTTATATAATGGACCCCAGCCCAAGGGTTTTCTTTATTTGTTTTTATATACTATTTTGTTCACTTGCATATTTTTTGCTAGTTTATGTTTTTCTAATACTGTTGATAGTCAAGCTTATTTTTTCTATCTACACCAAAATCTTTATAAATCCATGTTCCTCTTTATTCAGGTCAAGGTGCTCAAAATTATGGAGTCATAATCCTTTATAGAACTTGGCCACTTTTAAATCCAGATAGAGAGTAGTATTAAAATCTATGGCATTTAGTTTATTCTCATCAATTAAGTTATGATTACCTAATGCTATCTGGTAACCAAAATAGCTCATGTGTTTCTGTTCCATCATTCCAGACATCTACATCTCCTCTCATCAAGTGCTTAATTCAGTATCAGGGAGGAACTTCTCAATTAGCAAAGAGACTTTTACTTTATTGCATAGTATAGTAAAAGAAAATATGACTTTGGGATTGAAGATCCAGTTCTTTTGTCACTTCTTATTAAGTTTATGAACTAATCATACCTCTTACCAAGCTTCAGAGACATACATAACTCAGCTAAATTGGAGACTAAGGGTATTCTAGGTAATGAAATTTTTAGGCAGCCTGTGGTCAAAAGGCATGACTCGACATGACTGGATACCATCAGGAGACACCCAGGTCCCAAAGAGAGTGATTGTAAAAGCTACAGTGTAAAAATGAAGCCAACAACTGAGAATTAGTAAACATAGTCTAGCTATGGGGAGCCATGCATGTAGGGGAGTTTAGAGTAGATTCAACTCATTCTACCAAATGGCATCTTTCTTGGTTAGGTCTGTTCGAAGTGTGTCATCCACTCAGTTCCTAAAGCATTTTTGCCTTTGGAATTTTAAAGACTTTTAAAGACTGGATACTGAAAGTAAACAGAGTGAGTTGGAATAGATTTGCTTTTACAGTCCTTCTTACTCATCCTTTCCATCAGGCATTCTATGATATACAAATGAATTTTACTAAAAATCAGTGCCCACCTGGATAAGCACATTGCAAATACTGATTCCTTATGGGGGGAAGAAAGGAAGAAAGAAAGAAAGAAAGAAAGGAAGGAAGAAAGAAAGAAAACTTCTGGATGAGTTCATCCAGAGAAAGGACAGATCAGTTTTGTTGGGAAAATTCAATCTTCCCTACTGATCATTGAAAAATCTTATTAATGATATCTTCAAAATCCCACTTTGACCAGTATTCTGGAGATTAGTAGGCAAGGATATATATTTTTTTAATCTCTTATATTCATGGTCCTGAGACAATTTCTTTATTTCCTCTAAACTTCTGTTTCCTTCTATGTAGAAAATGTTATTTCTCTTTCATAGGTGTTTTGTATAAATTAATTGTTAAATGTATAGTGTCTATTAAAATTCCTGGAAAGTTATAAATGTCCTTTAAAGAAGATTATTTTATCATGCTTACCATTATTATTCCAAGGAATGGTCATTTCATAAGCCTATCAATTGATTGTTGAAGATTTTTTTTTTTTGATGCTTAAAAATGTACTGTCCTTCATACTGGGGATAGGAGGAGAAAAAGTTTGCATAAAGACTGTGCCTCAGTTAGCTTGTGATTTAACTGGGGTAACAAATCATACAGACATATGTAAGTAGAGCTTCAGGTAATAGAAGCCTGAAGAATACCATAGAAAACCAAGTTCAAACTCTTTTAGTCATACTGGACAACGAGGTTGGAGATAATTCCCTAAAAACTAGAACTTACATGCGGTAGGTCCTGAGGTCTTGAGTTCATTGGCAGATGAGGCTGTCCATTAAGGAATAATTGCATATGTGGGTGGAGAGGCAATGGGGGCACATGAGATACCATCCTCTGTCATTGTGTTTTTGTGTTCATTAATTTGGCATACACTCTGCTTTATAAACTAGGTATTTCTTGTGACATAATGAGAAACATGTATTTGGTCATCTTTGTCCCTAGATCTGATTTCTGGTACACATCTCCTGAAACCTTAGAAAATCTGGAGTAGTGAGAGTGTCTTTTGTCCCATTAGCATGGGACAACTGGTAGCTTGGACCCTTATATAGCTTTAGGATGAGCTCTGGTCACCAGAAAGACAAAGGCATGATTAGAGGAAACTTCAGCCCACCCCCAAACCCCCAGGTGGGGAGAGGGGCTAGAGGTTAAATTCAATTACCAATAGACCATAATTTCCTCAGTCATGCCTGCATAACGAAACCTCTATTAAAATTCCTAAAGGACAGAGTTCTGAGAGCTTCTGGGTTGGTGAACACATTGAGGTACTGAGAGGATGGTTTATGGAAGCTCTGGTCACCTGCCTCCCCATAGCTTGCCCGGTATATCTTTTCTATTTTACTGTTATATATGGAATTATCTTATTTATAATAAACAATAATATTAAGTAAAGTGCTTTTCTGAGTTTTGTGAATTGTTCTCTCAAATTATCAAATCTGAGGAGAGGATTTGGGAACCCTTCCTTGAACTTGTAACTGGCCAGTCAGAAGGACAGGGAAGAACACCTGGGACTTATAACCGGCATCTTCAGTTGGGGAGTCCCATGGGATTGAGCCCTTTTAACTTGAGGAATCTGACGCAAACTCCAGGTGTGTAACATCAGAATTGAATTGAATTGTAGGAAACCTAGCTGGTGTCTGGAGAGTTGAAGAATTTGTTGTTGGTGCCAGAAAAGAGTGCAGACTACTCTGTTCATTCATTTGGCAGATACTGTACTTTTTAAGTTGTATTTTTTTTTTTCTGGTGAAAAAGAAATTTATAACAGTAGTTTCCAGAGAAAGATGTGCCTCAGTACTAATTTCAGCCACAATTGGAGAGAACTAGCTTCATAGAAGGTTGGATTATGGGATCTGTGTGCCTGATTACAAAGGTATTCAAAGAGATCCAGAGAAAGCTTCCCCTGAGTAGAGCCCAGGCCAGAAGTGAGAATCTGGAGATGGCTTGGCTGCACAAAGCACATTGTGGCAACAAAGCTAACAACTTTATTCTGTGAAATGTACCTACCCTGAAAGTTGAACTATCTCTTCAGCATGGGATCATATTTTAACAGCCAAGGGGCTTCAAACTAATATTTGTGGAAACGCCTCAGGAAATAGGCCAAGCTCTCTGGTCAGTGGCAGGAAAGTGATCCCTGCATGCTGGCTAGGATGCTTCATCTGAAGATGAACATTGTTTCTGATCTTGGCTGTATCTATTTCATGACTTAGACAGCTTGATGCTACCTACTGGCATGTTAGCAGAAAAATCACACATATATATTCTTTTCCAGAGCTTTGTCAGTAGATTTATATTACCTGAAAGAGAGAAGAGAGGTGTCCATGCTAGGAGAGGGATGGGAGGAGGCAAGGAGGGAGAGATCAAGCCAGAGAACAAAAAGGCAGAGGAGAAGAGCTGTGGGAGAGAACACATTTATTCCAAAAACAATTTACTCAGCCAGTCATTTTCAGTATTCTTCTTGCTATTACTGAGGCAGAGGAAGAAATACGATGCTGGAAGGGAAGACTCTTTATCTCTCTCCCTCAGCCAAACCTTCTGCTGACAGACTCTGCCCAAGAACCATTTTTCTCTCACAATGGTCTGTGACAATTTATGTGGATGGCCACAGAGTTGAGTGACTAAGCAGAGGAGATGGGCAGAGGATCTCCCACACTTACCTATGTCCCTGTCCCCTTCCATAACTGCTAGCTTTATGAGATAACAAGGGGAATGCCAGGGCTCCCCTGACAGACTGTGATTCAGTTTCCATAGAAGGCAATTATGCTCAGGGAATGGCTGGACTCCACAGCCATTATGGAGGTTTGGTGGGTATCATCATTATTAGCATTATCTTCATGTGGGCTCTGCCTTATGAGGATTCCATATGCTATACAAGCATATTTAAAAGAAACATCCTGCTCTTGCTTATAAATTCAGGACCATGTTTTGTAACCCACGGCAGGTGAGTATTGGGCTGATTTTGTTTGTTTTAGAAAAACAAATGTGGAATCAGAAGTTGAGATTTTGGTCTAAGACACTAGGCCCCTATAACTGATTCTCTAGTTTATCTGTCATTGGCTGAGCAAGGATCTATCTTAATGACAAAATTTTCTATCCATGGTTTATGTAATAGCTTCTTAAGGACCCTACTCTCCAAGCTACAAAGAAATAGACCATGTTCTCCACTATGCTTATCTTAGTCAAATCTTGTCTCTCTTAATTAATATTCATATAATCCAAAAACTTGTGTCTCCATTCCATTCACTTATGGATGTTATTTTAAAAACAAAAACTAAACCTAAAATACTTTTGTATCTTCTCTCTGAGTCATTTTGGAGGATAGAGTATGGAACACAGAAATACTATTTTCCAGAATAGTATAGGAAACCATGTGAATGAAAAGAAGGGTGACAAGTGTGAGATGTTACTTGTGTGATGTCAGTTTTGAAAGTGATTAGCAAAATTTGGGTGACAATCATGACAAAAGAGTAATGCTCTTTTAATAATTCTCCATAGAGTATTTACATGAAGTGGTGGATGGGGCTGGAGCAGTTCAGGACTAGTGAATAGACATTTCACTTCCACTTTGATAGTTGACATTCTACTTTTTACAAATTTTTGATCTTGCATATACCACTTTATGTTTAAAAAAAGATCAAGAAAATGAAATGAGAAGCCATTGATGGAGGAAAAATGTTTTCAAAAGAAACACTTGATAGGGGATCCTGTGTGGCTCAGTCAGTTGAGTCTCTGCCTTCAGGTCAAGTCATGATCGCAGGATCATGGGATTGAGCCACACATGGAGCAGCAGGGAACTTGCTTCTCCCTCTCCCTACCTACTTGTGCTTTTCCTCTCACTATCTCTCTCTCTCAAATAAATAAATAAAATCTTTTTAAAAAAGATATACTTGATAAAGGACTATTATTCAAAATATACAAAGAACTTTTTAAAAATCACATTAAGAACACAGGTAACACAGTAAGTGGACCAAAGACCCTTAAAATATATTTCACCAAAGAGATATAGGTGGAAGATAAACATATGAAAAGATACACTACATCATATGCCATTAGAGAAATGCAAATTAATACAATGAGATGCCACTGCACTCCTATTAGAATGGCCAAACTCCAGAACACTGGCAATACCAAATGTTGACAAGAATGTGGAACAACAGTAACTCTCATTCACTGCTAGTGGGAATGCAAAATTTTACAGCCACTTTCAAAGACAGTTTTGTGGTTCCTTACAAAACTCAATGTAGTCTTACCATAGGATTCAACAGGTGCTCCTTGGTATTGTCCAAAGCATTTGAAAACTCCTATCTATACTAAAACCTGCACATGAATATTGATAGCAGCTTTATTCTTTTTTGTCAAAACTTGGAAGAAAGTGGGATGTCTCTGAGTAGGTGAATGGATGTTGAAATAGAATGGAATATTTTTCAGCACTGGAAATAATTAAACTGTGAAAAGAGACAGAAGAAACTTAATTTTGTGTTAAGTGAAAGAAGCCAATCTGATAAAAAGGCTACGTACTGTATAATTCCAACCATGTGACATTTTATCTTAAAACTATGGAGACCATAAAAAGATCAATGGTGGGGCACCTGGGGGCCTCAGTCATTAAGTATCTGTCTTCAGCTCAGGTCATGATCCCAAGGTCCTGGGACTGAGCCCCACGTTGGGCTCTCTGCTCAGCAGGAAGCCTCCATCTCCCTCTCTCACTCCCCATGCTTGTGTTCCTGCTCTCAGTGTCTCTCTGTCAAATAAATAAATAAAATCTTTAAAAAAAAATCAATGGTTGCCAGAGTTGAGAGGGATTGTAAATAGGCAGAGCACAGAGGACTTTTAGAACAATGAAAATATTGTGTATGGCGTTTTACTGGTGGATACATATCATACATAACACATTTATCTAAACCTATGGAATGTACAATATGAAGAGTAAACCTCAGTGTGAACTATGGATTCTGGGGGATAATAATGTCAAGGTAAGTTCATCAGTTGTAACAAATATACCACTCTGGTGGGGGTGTTGATAATGGGGAGGCTATGCATGTGTCTGAGTAGGGAGTATATAGGAAATCTGTGTACCTTCTGTTCAATCTTTCTGTGAACTTAAAACTGCTATAAAAATAGCCTATTAAAAAGTCAATTATTGAAATCCCAATAGTTCATTTTTGCCCTTGCTTCCCTTGCCTTTGGCGATGTTCCTAGGAATATGTTGCTGCAGCTGAGGTCGAAGAGGTTGCTGCCTGTGTTCTCCTCAAGGATTTTGATGGATTCCTTTCTCACATTGAGGTCCTTCATCCATTTTGAGTCTATTTTTGTGTGTGGTGTAAGGAAATGGTCCAATTTCATTTTTCTGCATGTGGCTGTCCAATTTTCCCAACACCATTTATTGAAGAGGCTGTCTTTTTTGCATTGGACATTCTTTCCTGCTTTGTCAAAGATTAGTTGACCATAGAGTTGAGGGTCTATTTCTGGGCTCTCTATTCTGTTCCATTGATCTATGTGTCTGTTTTTGTGCCAGTACCATGCTGTCTTGATGATGACAGCTTTGTAATAGAGCTTGAAGTCCGGAATTGTGATGCCACCAATGTTGGCTTTCTTTTTCAATATCCCTTTGGCTATTCGAGGTCTTTTCTGGTTCCATATGAATTTTAGAATTATTTGTTCCATTTCTTTGAAAAAGATGGAGGGTACTTTATTTCATCAAGATCAAAAGCTTTTGCACAGCAAAGGAAACAGTTATAAAAATCAAAAGACAACTGACAGAATGGGAGAAGATATTTGCAAACAACATATCAGATGAAGGACTGGTGTCCAAAATCTATAAAGAACTTAGCAAACTCAACACCCAAAGAACAAATAATCCAATCAAGAAATGGGCAGAGGACATGAACAGACATTTCTGCGAAGAAGACATCCAGATGGCCAACAGACACATGAAAAAGTGCTCCACATCACTCGGCATCAGGGAAATACAAATCAAAACCACAATGAGATATCACCGCACACCAGTCAGAATGGCTAAAATCAACAAGTCAGGAAATGACAGATGCTGGCGAGGATGTGGAGAAAGGGGAACCCTCCTACACTGTTGGTGGGAATGCAAGCTGGTGCAACCACTCTGGAAAACAGCATGGAGGTTCCTCAAAATGTTGAAAATAGAACTGCCCTATGACCCAGCAATTGCACTACTGGGTATTTACCCTAAAGATACAAACGTAGTGATCCGAAGGGGCATGTACACCCGAATGTTTATAGCAGCAATGTCCACAATAGCCAAACTATGGAAAGAACCTAGATGTCCATCAACAGATGAATGGGTCAAGAAGATGTGGTATATATACACAATGGAATACTATGCAGCCATCAAAAGAAATGAAATCTTGACATTTGCGACAACATGGATGGAACTAGAGCGTATCATGCTTAGTGAAATAAGTCAAGCGGAGAAAGACAACTATCATATGATCTCCCTGATATGAGGAAGTGGTGATGCAACATGGGGGCTTAAGTGGGTAGGAGAAGAATAAATGAAACAAGATGGGATTGGGAGGGAGACAAACCATAAGTGACTCTTAATCTCACAAAACAAACTGAGGGTTGCTGGGCGGAGGGGGGTTGGGAGAAGAGGGGTGGGGTTATGGACATTGGGGAGGGTATGTGCTTTGGTGAGTGCTGTGAAGTATGTAAACCTGGCGATTCACAGACCTGTACCCTTGGGGATAAAAATATATGTTTATAAAAATAAAAAAATTTAAAAAAATTAAAAAAAAATATGAACATGTAAAACTCATCAATAAAGTTAGTAAAAATGTTTAAAAAAGTCAATTATTAAAAGCATAAAATATTTAGAAATATTTTTAGAACAATTATTAGTATTTTATAAGATAAAATCTTAGCTTTCTTAACTTATTAGTAGTGAGTGACACATAGTAGGTGTTGGGTCAACATTTATTGACAGAACATGTATATATATGCATGAAGGTTTACTCACTCATGCACACACACCACTCAATAACTCAAAATACTTTTAGCCCTACAACCTAAGGAACACTTTAATTTAATCCAAGTTGGCCCTACTATACTAGATGAAGCAATTCCATCTCAAGAGCTTTCCTAGAAATTTTGTTTTTTAATGATCATGTCTGTATTTTGTTTTGGTTTTAAACTAACCAGTAGTTTTGTAATCAGACTTTGGTTTAGCGATTTTGCTTTTAAAAAATCCACTGACTATTTCTGTATCCCTTGAAAGTTGACAGCAGAACTGGCAAAATGTCAAGAATGATTCACAAAAATGCCAATACAGGATATTCTTCAACAGAAGGAATACATCTTTGGAAGATTCTCTGCCTGAGTTAATTAGTGTTCTTTCTGAAACCTTTCAGAGAAATATCTTAGAACTGCTTTTATTAGTGGTTTTATCCATAGCATACAAGTCATGACCAGGCTTTTAGTCTGGCCTTAATACAGTGATATCTGTTCTGACAATCCCTGTCCTTTGATTGGAAAAGGGATTTCAAGAAGACTCATTATTAACTCTTGTTATGAGAAATTGGCTCCTCAGTGTGGAGTTTTGTATTTGAAGTGATTTTTTTTTCCTAGTCCTAGAATATGGTTGGAATTGAAAGAAATGCTCTGTATTTGGTGGAGTCGGGTGGGATATCAGCCCAGGATTCCACTATGTAGAAGTCCTGGATATTGGTCTTTCCCTCTGTACTGCTCCCCCAAACCTCCCTACATAAAGAAATATTTTTAATCAAGGTAAATTCTCTTCCCCGTCAAAATGCATCAGCAGTCACCCTGAAGGTTGAATGAGGATGACAGATTCTGAAATATCACTCCTGAACAAATGTCCTTTTATAGCTCCTGATCCCTTTCCCTCTTTGCCTGTCCCCATTCTAGATTCCTTGATGCATGTGGTAGGTGAGATAAGATGGGGAACATTTTCTATCTTGAGGAGCTGTGCTTATTCTGCAATCATATACGGAGTTTAAAGCCATTTCATCAAGGTATGTCAAACTAAAAATAGCTTCTCCATACATTTCCTTCTGTTCCTCTCTCCTTGTCCTGAGAGACACAGTCATTTTACTTTCTAAACAATAGTCCTTGCATTTAGTACATATCTGTTCTAATAATTGCAGGGTAAAAATGTCTGACAGAAATAACAAGTGACAGGTCATAAGTAAAAAAGATATAGGAGAAATTAGAACAACATAGATGTCTGGAAGAATTTTTGGTAAAAACAAACAAACAGGAGTTGCCTAATGTATAGTATTAAGTCAAAGATGTGGGAAGGGGAAGAAGAAATGTTTCCATAGTGTCATCTACAATAATTACCCTGAATCATCAAGTAAAGGCTTAATTCCATTAAAAAATAATTATAAAGTATATTTATGTAATACTTTTTATTTGTCAAAGCATATTCTCAAACATCATTTCCTTTGATGTAGAAGGGTAATGTCAGAAGGAAGGGCAGCTTTATAAAAAGTTATTTCCATTTTTTTTTGGAAAAACTGTGGGTTAGAAAGGTGAAATGGCTTTAAAATGCCCCACAGTAACAGAAAAGTCAGAATCATTGTCTGCTGATTTTAACTTTCCCTGTGCACCATATCTGATACAAACTCACAGAAAGTCTTCCGCCTCATTAACAGATAATGGTTCATTTACCCCTGAGTTATTAGGTCCATCTTTCACCGCAGCTCAAAGAAGACATCAAAGAACATATGTGTAGAGCAAGGCAGGTTCAAACTGCTGAATCAGAGAATGGATGGAGATTAAGAGACACAGGATTGTAGTAAAAGATTTAAGTTTTTTTCATCCAAAAATTTGGAAAGAAAATAAGCAAATAATGTGATGGGTTAATATTTTGAACATTTATTGAGCACATATGATGATTCTAGAAACCATATTATGTGCTTAAGGATAAAAAGATGATACATGGTTCCTTTGGGAGAAACATACTTAAACAAATATAGAAAAACCACACAGATGATTCTTCTAGTTAAGAATGACTATTTGAGTCCTATGCATTTAATTTAATTATCTTCCCTCCCAAATTTGCATTTATATGAACATATATACATATGTGCATATTTATGTATGAGTGTATATAAATATACATATGTATATATCTGTATGTGTATATGTCTATGTGCATATGCACACAGACACAAATAAGTTTATATCAGAATAGATAAGAAAATGAACAGTGTATAAAATGTCATGTTGACAGCATCAAATTGAAGGCTGGACCAAGAAACCCAATATCCAATAACTAGAATCATATTACAAAGTGTTATTAATGTATAATCTTATAACTAGGAGTGAGGGAAAATTTGGACCAATAAGTAAACTAATCACTCACGACCAACCATAATTCGTATATATGTGTATAAATTATATTCCTAAACTTATTTATAATGTTAGAGTTTCATCCCACCTACCGTCATTATCCACCCTTTCCTGTCACCTTTATTCTAATTCACTTGAGGTACCATCCATCTCAGCCTAGGGCTTGTGGTTAGTGGAATGTATTCAGTAGTCATAACTTTGGCCTTGAGAATTGTTTTCTGCTCTGGCTAACCATCCTACGGTCTTGTGATCCACCATAGGAAGCATATGGGTCAGATATCTGCTATCCCTGAAAGAGATGTTTGGCATAAACTAAATCTGACCTGCTGCCAAGCCCATTCTATCCCAGTAATGTCATAGCCTATCTAGAAAAGTAAGAAACCTAAGTGCTTGCTATTTTAACCTATTAAGATATTGAGGTGGCTTGTCACAGAAAATCATCGTAATAATAATTTGTATCCATGTATCATAGGTCCTCAGTATACATGGCATGGGGCACATGCTATTTTAAAGTAGGGGCATTACTGAAGAGTATTTGTTAATAAGCAAAATCACATCCATTAGATAGAGGAAGGGATAGCCCAGCTAACTTCAGTGTATCACAACTATCATGAGGGAGTAGAATCCAACTATTTTGCAAATAGCAGCAAGATTTGGTACCATATATTGCTCCTTCCAGTTGTAAGGACAAAGATATGCTAGTCAGATAGGAGTACCATTAGGGCCAGCAGCAGACCTCGAGAAGGAGGATAGGGGTAGTTGAGGAAAGTTTCAATTTTTGGAAATACAAAAATGCACGGAGCCTTCTCTGGAGTTATATAAGTTATATAAGATAAGGAGGAGGCCTTGCAACTACCTCACAACTTGAACATCTGCACCACCTAGTTAACAAGGACCAGGCACCTACGAAGGTTGAGTTGCTACATCAAACACAAATGATAACAGCCCCAAACACAGAGAACTAAATTTATGTCAGAAGAGTAAAACTTTCTCATGGAACAAATTTCTATAGTTATAACTCCCTTCTTACTCCTCATTTACAACTGGTATCCTTATCTGGCAAAATAGAAGCGCAGAAAATAGCACAGAGCAACACAGTCATCTTCAGTGGTTTTCTGAGGAAATGTCTCTGTTTTATTTGGTGTTTTTGTGATTGTGACTGCCTCTGGTCAGAGCTCTGTGAAGGCATAGTGTGAGCCTGGTGACCTCAAGGATTTTCCTGATGTCCATACAGAAGTCATTCACGTTGCAAGATTCGGGCTCCCTTGTTTTTGTTTTTTTATTTTTTTAAGATTTTATTTATTTATTTGACAGAGAGAAATCACAAGTAGATGGAGAGGCAGGCAGAGAGAGAGAGGGAAGCAGGCTCCCCGCTGAGCAGAGAGCCCGATGTGGAACTCGATCCCAGGACCCTGAGATCATGACCTGAGCTGAAGGCAGCGGCTTAACCCACTGAGCCACCCAGGCGCCCCCGGGCTCCCTTGTTGATTACCCAGGTCTTCCCATTCCTCTGATCCCTGTCCCTGTGTTTCAGAGAACTGGAAGATTGCCTTCCATTTATTGAATCTTGGGCTGGAAAATAATTTTTATATCTAGTAATCCAAACCTATATTGTATCTTGGAAATGTTCTCACAATATTGAATATGTGAATATGTGAATGGCATCCTTCCCTGTTTGGTCACACTAATATGGTTTTCTAAAATACACATGTTTTTATATAACATTGTAAATATAAATGAAAATTTAGCATAGTGCAGTCAAATATACTGGCTCTGTTTACCATCTTGAATAGAAACTTGGAAGCATTTCCAGAATCTAATGAACAAAATTGACAATGGATTATATATGGATGAGATTTGGAGGTTTTGTTTTGTTTGGGAGCCTGAGAAATGAAATTATATAAGGAAAATACATGCAGAGGAAACTGAGTACAATTCTTTGTATTGCTAACATTTAAGGACCAAACAACAGAAAAGACAAGTCAAGAAAACTTAGAAGAAATTTTCAAGGTTGTAAGGAGAAAAATCAGGGTATTGCAGGGTCCTAGAAGACCAAGAGTTTGGAAAATAAGTGGGTAACAAAAAGTGACAAATGCTATTGGAAAATGGGTACAATAAGGATTGAACTTGCCATCAGATTGGAAGGTTGGGTAGTCCTGGTGACCTTGGGGAGATCAGTCTCAGGAAGGGGTGTGGGCCAGATTGCAGTATTAGGAAGTGAATGGAGTAGGATGGAGTGGAGATGGCAAAAGTTAATAGCCCTTTTGGAAATTCAGTCAGCATGCCATCTCTCCTAAGTTCTGATAATTTTTTCACTTGACTCTCTTCCCCATAGGGCATTAAGATCTTGAGGGTAGGTACCATGGCTTTAATTTTTGTATCACCAGCATCTAGCACAGAGCCTGGCACATAATAAGCATTCATTAATGTTCCTAAATGAATGAATTATCAGCTTTGGTGACCAGTAAGCACTATGTTGACAGGTATTTATACCATCTTTGGCTAAGGAGCCAGGGAAAGCATGATCCCCCTGGAGAGAGTTCTTTAAAAGCCTTAGCAATGCTTTTCTGTGCAACCTGGAATAGATAGATTGCCGAAACTACAGTCTGCAGAAACTGCAAGGGTAATTTTAGGTCATCAAGATGTCATTTCCCTAAATGGAATAACTAGTCTCTTGCTGGTTGGAAATCAAGTGTATTCTTGTCAGAGAGCTTTCGGTGCGGATACTGGTGATGGCCTTGCTGGTTTGAACTGAAGCTTTTAGCCTTCATTCTATAAGCATTAGATTTGGATCCACATTTAAAATGGAAAATGCTATTTAAAAATATCTGATAGCCCATTAAAGTTCATCGTTCTGTCATCTTACCATCTCCTCTCAAAAGGAAGTGCTGGGCTGTGCTCCTCTCTGCTGGAAGCGGCTTTTACAGTGACACAGCACACAAAAGCTGATTGTCTCTTCTTGAAGGGGTACGATCTTTCCATCTCTGGATAGGTCACTTTTTAGAAAGCATTGTTCCAATTCAACTAATTTCAGTCTGATCATTTTCTTCTGTTCAGACTTCTAAAAGAGCATCCATTTTGCAACTCTAAATTCCATTCTGATTTTTCTAAGTTTTCATCTCTCATAAAGTCTTTTTTCTTTTTAATGTTTCCAACCAATGCTAATATAGTCCTATACCTACATACATATATTTGAATATATATTTGTTTGTCTATAAATATATATGTATATGTATATTGTAAAAATTTTTATGCATGCATGAATTTTATCATTAAGGAGACTAACAGGAATAGATAGGTTCATTTGTCTATTAACAGTGGAATGCTGGCCACCTGTCTGTGATACCGCAAAAAAAGTAGGTTTAGTGTTTACCTTCTTATCTTTTCCTGTTTAGGATGAACGGAGCAGAAGATAATTATCCCTACTTAAGGCTTCTCTGAGGTCTAATTTGCTAATATGCCTTTTATTTCAGTCTGACGTGAGGGTCCAAACTGATGGAGATAATAAGCTCAAGGACAGAGCCATACTTAAAATGGTGATACCCTGGATTGAAACAAAGTATCTTTCTCTCATTCTCTTGTTCCTTACCCTCATCCCTTTCAACCTCTATTCCATTCAAGATGTTTAAATGTCTGATCCCTTATATAGACTCAAAATTTTTGCTGAGACACCTTTTTCTGTTCAATTTACTATCCCTTTCTCCATAATGTTTCCCTGACCATTATATCCATTAGGGATCTCTTCTCACTCTGAAATCATTCAACATTATTTATCCAGGTCTCTCTGTTCTTCATGTGCAATGACGATATTTTATTTTTTAGTAGCACATGGCTACATTCTAATCTTTTTGGGTTTGGGATACTAATTATTTTCAACTCTGTTTCTCCTTTAGTCTTAGAGAACACCTAGACATAGTAGGTGTTCAAGCAATTTGTTGGTTCACTGACTAGATCACCTTTTAAAATTCTATTTTTAATGTCTGATTGTGGTTTTCAATTTTATGTAACCTTTAGTTAAATGGCTCTTCTCCTAGGCAACCAGTTTGGGCTGATCCCTTAGGACCCTGCTCAAGAACAAATTTGTTTTATTTCAAAATGGCAGACAATATCTGATTGTAAATTTGATAATCATTAAGATAACATATAGCTGCCTATCTGAAGGTCTCAAAATAATCCAAATATTTGTGGAGTGATTAATGATTTCAGAGAATATCTCACTCATAATATCTTATTTTTTTTCACAATCATTTACAGCAAGTATGTAAGCCAAGTATTACTCCATATTAGAGAAAGGTTAAATGTCTTAACTTGCTGAATGTCACAAAGCCAGCAAATAGCAAACTGGAACTGGATACCTAGTTTTCTGATTCTAGGACTAGTGGGGTTTTGTTTGTTTGTTATTTGCTTGTTTCTCTTCCAGCAAAGTGTTCCCTTGGATATTTAAAAATTTTGTGTGCTTCCTGATTTGTTTCCCTGGAAATTAGAGCATTTATATTGTTTTTATTTAGTTTTGCACTCTAATGTGGTAACTCTGTCTTCTGTGGCTATATGAAAGGTTTTCCCAGAGTGAATGTTTTTTTAGCAAATTTGTAGCATGGTATTTTAAACAGAGTCCTTCAAATGAAATTTTAAAAGGTTGGCATGTTAGGGCTGACCTTTACACAGAGTGAATCCAACTTGACATTTCCCATGCTTTAAGATGAGACTTCTCCATGATTGCTTCCTCTCCCCACCCTGCCTGCCTTAATTATTCCTGATCTCTTATACTAAAGCTTTACTTAAGTGAACTCCACTGTACCTACCAGTGGCCTCCCAGAAGAGCAGGTCAAAAGCAATTACCATTACAAAGTGATTGGCTTTTTCTTAGTAGAACCAAAACTTATAAGAAGAGTACTTTTACTGCCTTTCTGTGGTTGAGTCAGTGCAGAAAGGCTTTCCTGCAGAGCCTGGCACATCATCCCACACAAAGCAGGCTCCCTAAGTATAACGTCATGGTTATACAGAGTCCTTAAATTCTCCCAGTTAAAGAAAGATACTAAACATCAAAAGCAGGATAAGGGTATATCTCTGTTCTGGGTTAAAAAATGCCCCCCCCCCCAACTGTATGTCTAAACAGGACCTTAGAATGTAACTTTTTTTTTGAAAATAGGGTCTTTGCAAATATAATTGGTTATGATGAGGTCATACTGTTTTAGAATGAACCCAAAGTCCAATATATCTTGCTCCTTATAAGAGCATAGAGCACACAGAGACACTGACACAGAAGAAAAATGGCAGGAATTGGAGGGATACAACTACAAGGCAAGAAATGCCCTGGATTTTAGGCAATACCAGAGTCTAAGAGAAAACCATGGAATAGATCCTCCCTTTGAGCCTTCAGAATATGACTTTGCAGACACCCTGATCTTGGCCTTCTAGCCTCCAGAACTGTGAAAACATGTATTTCTGTTGTTTTGAGCTACTTGATTTTTGACAATTTGTTATAGCATCCCTAGAAAACCATTATAAGCTTCCACCCTTGTAAAACTTGTGTTTTCTTTGAGGAGACAGCATACCTACAAAACCTAGTCTTGGGCAATGGCTGCCTTGGTAGTTGAAGTGCGGCTTAGCCAATTCAGGGAGGGGAGTCCAATGAACTAGTGTGATCAGTGTAGTGACCAGGGGAGGTATGACTTCACATGGACCTTGAATGTTAAGTGGAACATAGAAAATTATAAAGAGTGGAGAGGAGAGACATTCTAGGGAGATAACTCTTAAACTTTATACTGAATTTAGGGGAGTGGGTGGGAATTATAGAGAATAGTACACGAAGAATAGGTCCAAGTTTTTAGATTATACCCTATAGATGGAATGGGGGCATTGAAGATTGCAAAACTCTGAAGAAATGCATTCATCATCTTTCACTGATTATTGATAAGGTTACTTATCATCCCATTTTCAGTATATTAAAAACTGTATAGAAAAATAGAAAAATTGAAAAAAAAAAGAAACTGTAGGGAAGTCTGTATTACTTAGAGGAAAGACAAGAAGACCCAGCTTTGATTTTTCCAGTACTTTGTTTTGAATAAATCACTGTCAGTTCTTGTCAGCCCACTTTAATTTGGTACAGTCAATGAGAGCCTAGTGTCCTGTGAAACTGTGTCTCAGCCTGGCATGCTGTGAGACAGTCATTGAGAGATTGATTATTCTGTCCTCTTCCACTGGAAGAAGTGTTTTCTTGAGAGGCTATTCCTGGTGGGTCTTCCAGGGCAGGTATGCATGTGAGGTCTGCTGCTACACCCTATCTTGGTTGAGAATCAAGACCTGTGCACTTATAATATGTGTATATTTACATGTCTTCTTCCAGAAAGTGAGCCAAACCCATCAAGGCATTCTCTTATATGAAAGGACTCTATGGCAAATATTTTTTCTCAAACCATGGTACAGTGGTATTACCTTTGGTAACAATCAAGCAAATTGTGGATCAGAAAGGCTTTTACTTGTGGACTATGACCACTCTGAAGGTATTTACTTTGGAAATACCTGAGTACAACACAATAAATTAGGTCAGAAATTTATTGTGAGAATGTGAGATTCCATGATTGTGTTTATTTTTTGCACTTTGATTTTGAGAGTTAATTGGTATATTTGCCATTGATACTGAAATATTTTAACTGATCAGGAGTTTCTCTCTATTTTAAACATGTAGTCCATGTTCGATAAATATGTAATAATATCAAAAGTCCAGTAGTGAGCAAATTAAATAAGATAAAAATATTCACAATGTGAGATATTGAATGAATGAATGAATGAATGAAGTTATACATCTAATTTCACCTATACTTCTGGCCACACATATTTTCTAAATATATTTTAAAATACATGTTTTCATAAGGCATTTTACTAGGTGAAATAAGAATGTGTTCATTTTTGCTTTGAGTTTGAATAAAGAGTTACATGAAAATGTGTAAGAAATTCCCTCTTAATTCAAAATCTGGTGGGTAGGTGGGTTCTAGTAAATTAAAAGTTACTACATAATATGATATGTATCATATTACATATGTTACTACATAATATGATATGTAATAGACTGTTCTATCTCAGTCTTGGGTCCAAGGATGGAGACCAATAAGCACCATTTCTTCTCTTGGGAACTCATATGTTGATTTTACTAAGAAAACTGTATTGTACTCTGTGGCAAAAGAAGGATAGAATAGCAAGTAGGCTCAGAGAAGAAGAAACTTTTCTCTGGAAAGGAAAGCTTATAAAAGAGAGACTTAACAGAAGTGATGGTTGTGACTGTCAACATCTTCAGGAGAAGTTTATACCGTATAATTGCTTGGAATGTATAGTCTCAAGGATAAAAAGGCAGTGGTCAATTGATTCCAAACTTGCAGTGGTGGAAAAGCATTCTCTGGGCCTTCAAGTTTAGCCAACCCTCACACACTTCCAGGATTATCTATTTGATTTTCACTGCCCAGCTTAGGAAGTTTTGTTTTATTGTTAGTTTTTTATTTGTTTGTTTTGAAAATAATGTTATTGGATCATTTAATCCCTATTATTAATGCATCACCTCCCCATTCCCATATTTCAATTAGATGTTGTAGATAATGTTGCAGGAGTGTGTGCAACATTGTAGAACCAGGGGAAGAGACTAACTCCACAGAGAGGAATGATTAGGCAAAAATAAATTATTAATAAGTATGTGACAAAGAGTTAAATTACATACAGTGACTTTCTCACCACATGATTTTGTACAGAAAAAATGTTAAGGAGTATGGAGTAGACAACTGTATATTCTGTGTCTACACAGTTGTGAGTGTGTATGAGCCCCCTAGAATTTTGGGAATGAGAGCACTGTACATTCAAAAGAGCACAAAGCAAATACACAAGAGAATGCTGCGCTTCAGGTCCCCAAATTTCCACTCAAGTCCTTTCCATTCATCACTGAGATGTTTCCAAGGTAACTTCAATCTCAACCCTCAGTCCATTGTAAATCAGTCAGTTGCTGGAATTTCTAGGGAAAAATGAGTGGGGCCAGCATTCTGCTGTGGCACTTTCTGCTAGTAGGTGAATAGGAAGCCAGCTGAGCAAGAGTACTGTAGGTGTACTCTTTTGGGTGGGGCTATAGGAGATAAACAAGAATCCGATAGTGAGTTCAGACCATCCCTCTGGCTTTACCTTGGGCAATGAACCTTCATCATGGGTTCCCCGTAGGCTTATGCCACCCGTATAGAAATGCATTCCAACTAGATCCTACACCAAACAAAATACAACTTCTAGAATGAGCCCATTTGGCTTTTTCCTTCCTAAATCATTGAGATTCAAGCCTCAAAACGTGCCTTTAAGTCAACTTGTGGGATCAGTGTATCTAGCACTTGTTTTTGATCTTCGGAGCTGCTATAACAAAATACCCAGACCTGGTGGTATTATTTCTCATGGTTCCAGAGGCTGAGAAGTCAAAGATTAAGGTGATGAGATGAAGATCATGTTTGGTGAAGAACTACTTTCTGGTTCATAGATGGTGACTTCCCACTGTGTCCTCCTATAGTAGAAGGGTGGGGGAGTGCTGTGAGATCTCTTATAAGGGCACTAATGGCCTGGTCATTCATAAAGACACCAACTTTTATTTATTTATTTATTCTTTAAAAGATTTATTTATTGATTTGAGAGAGTGTGGGATGGGAGGAGAGGGAGAGAAACTTCAAGCAGACCCCCCTCCTGAGCATAGAGCCCAACTTAACTGGAGGCTTGATGTCAGGATTCATGAGATCATGACCTGAGCCCAAACCAAGAGTTGGATGCTCAACTGACTGAGCTACCCAGGCACCCCAGCACCCCACCTTTGATACCAACTCTTTGAGAATTAGAATTTCAACATTTGAATTTGGGCAGGCACAGACATTCAGACCACAGCAGCACTACATGAAGTCATTTTATCTTACTCTGAATGTATTGCACAAGCACAGTGGGAACAGCTTTTCCCTTCTCATTTCAAAAATTCTCCTGCTTAACTTGAGGTATTGGTATTGCCTAATGTCTGTGTATATTAAAAATATACACAGTCCCTTTAAATGGCACTTTTTTGAGATATTGGTATAGACTACCCCCAAATCATTTCCAATTTATTAGGCTTTCCCTTGAGCTTTTAAAGAGATGTGATTTTTAAAAGAAAAGAAAAAGCCCTCTTTCCACATTTGAGAATGAGTGGAACCAGCAGAGAAAGAGAAGATTTTATAAACATTAAAAAAGAAAAAGGAAGAGAAAAGGCAAAGTTCTTTGTTGTTCTATACTTCAGGATAACCTGGCATTGCTCTTACACTGAGCATGGAAGACTGATCTCGAGAACTTCTGTTGCCCCAGGCTTTAGGACCATGGTTGTAGAGGTCAAATGATTTCTGAGGTACTGTAATAATTTTCAAAACCTTCATATTCCCTATCATTTGTAGAGCTGCAGAATATCAATGAGAGACTTTGTTACATCTTTGAATAAGTTTCCTACCTCTTCACCACTGGAGCAATGGATATTTGACTAGGCTCTGAGCTCTGTGAAAGAGACCATCATTTCCCAACCTACTCCATCTTTCTAGTCCCAATTCCAGTGGAGTGCTCATGATTATTTTTTAACAGTAAATTTTTTTGAGTGATTGGGTAAATGAAACAATTATTGAGACAGATGCTAACTGTAGAAAAGGCAAATATAGGGAGTCTAGGATAGTAAAACATAAAACCAAATAGGATTAGAGAAGGTGGCCATCTTAGAAAAACAGATATTGTGATCAAGAGTAGAGAGTTGCCTACATTCACTTCCCAGGGAGTTTTCTATGTTTTGGAATTGTTTTAAATATCTTGTAATAGAAAGCATCTCTCCTAGTACAATATGTTCTTTTGTGTGTCTCTTAGTTGAAACTTTTTTCAAAGAAATTAAAAGAGGAAATTACTACATTTTGGTCCTTCTTAAAATATATTTTTATTGCGGGAGTATTATTTTTTTACCTGGGAATTATGACATCTTCCTCTGTCATCAAGAAAAGTCATTATCTGTCTGTTAAATGTGTGATTTTATCATTAATAAGAGTGTTGATGAAACTCTGCTGGTGATTAAACTACAGTCTTCAATCTGAAGTTGTTCACATCCCTGAAGCTCCAACTTGGAGAGAGCCCAGAGAGCTCAGAGTTGTATTGAACTCATAGCAAGTCATTGAATCAATTATTTTTTTGTTTTGTTTTTTGTTTTTGTTTTTGTTTTTGTTGTTAATGGCCAAGCTAGAGATTTAATTTGGTAGGCTGTGAGTGTAAACACATTATCCATTATCAATGTCCTGATTTGGCCACAAATAAAGGCTTTTAATAATTAGGTTTACCAATTTTTTTTTAAAAAATTTACTTACCATGAGAGAGGGGTGAATAAGCAAATGTGTTTACCGTAATTATCTCATTTAAGCTAACAGCAGACACATTATATATATTTCCCTCTATCCCCTTCCTCCCCTCCATTTCCCTCTTTGTTCCTCTCATTATTTTCCCCCTCTTTCTCTTCTTTCTTTCTTTTCTTTTTTAAATAAAAGAATACGTGGAATGGGAACGTAAACTAGGAGGGATTTCTTTCTTCTCTGCCTCATTTCTAGGGAGGGAGAAGTGGACTTTGGACTTTTCCCAAAAACCTCTGCTTTCACCCTTAGGGGAGAAGAGACCTTGGGTTTAGGAAATAAGAACACTGTTGTATTTTAGTGTGAGCCATTGTCTGTAAATGCCTTTAACTATCACCTTCTTCTTCTTGACATTATACTTCCCAAGAAGCTTCCCTTCAGGCCATGGAGAGGTGCACTTTGGTATGAAGTGACTTCAGTGACTGAAGTTCAGGAATCTCAAGAGATTTGGTTGTGATTTAGTGTCGAGGATTTTCAGTTGCCAAATGCTGGAGTCAGAAGGCCTGGGCTTGGGAACCATTTTACTTGGTCTCCTGTCTGGGTCTATGTTCATCTGTAACATGGGCATGATATCTCCTCTGCCTGCTTCACTGGTGTGTTCTGAGGATAAAGATTAAATAGGGCAAAGAAAGCATTAATTATAAAAGAAAAAAATGACCATGGAATTGTATTATGCTTGATAAAATAACAAAAGGAGTCATTAAGAGAGAGAAAAAGCAACCCTCTTTAGAGAGAATTTATTGACTATATATCTATCCAACAAGGCCTCCTATGTAAAATATATAGAGTACTCCTAAAAATCAGTAAGAAAAAGGGGAAACAATACAGTAGAAAAATGGACAAAAATGAGAACATAACTTCTCAAAGGAGGATATCCAAATGACCAGTAAAAAAAATGAAAAGGTGCTTAACACTATTAATTATTTGGCATGCCACAGACAATGTCCAAATGGTAAATAAATGTATGAAAATGTGATCAGTTAGGGATCATTTAATAAAAAATGTGATACCACTATACTCTCATCAAAATTGCTAAAAAATATATAGTAATAATAATGCCTTAAAAACTGCATGTTGAGTATGCAGGGCCACTGGGATACTCATCATACAATGATGATGATAATGGTGTGTATTTCCACAACCACTTTAAAATACAGTTTGTTAGTATCTACTACAATTGAACATATGTACACTCTAGGACTCAACAATTTCACTTCTGAAATTTTCCTATAGAAATTCACATATATATTCACCAAAATACATGGACAAAAATTTTCTGCAGCAGAACTATTCATAATGCTATAAATAAGTAATTACCAACAGAGGAAAATACACATTGTGGTTAATTTAAAAAATGGGATGCTACACAGTAATGACACTGAATGAATTACAACTCCATGCAACCATATGTGTGACTCTAAAATGTAATGTTGACTGAAAGAAGGAAGACACAAAGGAATTATTATCATGTGACTTCATGCATATGAAATCAGGCAAGTTAGTTGTTGGTAATAGAAGACAGGGAAGTTTTCTATTACCTCCTTGGGTGGAGGGTAGTGACTGTTGAAAGGCCATGAGGGAGACTTCTATTGTACTGGTATTCTTTTTCTTGAGCTGTATAGCTGATTACAAGCAGGTATTGAATTCTCAAAATTCAACTGGCTGAACACTTATGATGTAAGCATTGTTCTGCACGTCTATTATGCCTCAATTACGAAGGTTAAAAAATAGTATCACATAAGTTGTCTTGAGATTCAGAAATGATGGAAAAATTTTCCAGTAGAAATGCATTTTTATTTGTCAGAAATTCTCTGCATGGGAAAGAGAAATTATGACCTGTATCTAGTCAATGAATAAGTTCAGACTAAGAAAAAATTGGTGTAGATTTGAATTCAATAGAGAAGAATCAAGGAGTTAAAGAAAGGAGAATATTTATGGTATAATTCTGGATTTATGTGTAAACAAGGCTGACTAGAAATTGGAGAAAAAGTGGCTGGCATGAAGTTCTGGTAGAACTCCAACTTAAATAGTTTGCTCTGAATTCTGAGATATTGAAAGTGTTTGATCTCTTACCACAGAATTAAAAAACAGGTAGAATGACAGAAGGACCAGGTGTGCGGGTTGACATCCAACACAGAATGAAGGGGAGAGCTGAGATGGAAGAAGGGGCAGTAGATACAACAAATAAAGTCCTTGGTCATGAGGTTACTGAGGCCTGTAAATTCTTTTTATTTAACCAGACTATCATGGATTATGACAGCAATTAAAGTCAACATCTGTTCTAAAGGTTCTCACAGAACTGGAACTTCATTATAAGTTTATGCATTTGTCCACATATTCTATATATATTTATAGTGAGGAATCTTAACTATTCTCACATTAATATATGGGAAAACTATAATTTGTGGTTTTTAAAGCATCGTTAAAAAACCTGGCGGTCTTCTCTTCCTTCTCAGCCAAAATGGAGTAGTAGATTGCACTCCATTTATGAACCAGCAGTACGTTAACTTGCAGCGTGGGTAGGATTACCATAAATTAAGGCAAAACTACAACGCTAAGCAAAAGAACAGAATGTGTTTGGCAATGGGCTATCCTTGACTTTGTAATCATTTGTTTTAGTTCTAATCTGCACACTCCAGTAATCTGCCAGCCAAAGAGGCTTGTGAATTAGCAAGGTTTAGCTGTTTATAAAACACATGCATAAATATATGCAGGGACTTTGCATACTGGGTGTGCGCTTCTGTGTGCAGATGCAACTTTGTAGGAATGGGCAAAACTCTGGATGTCTTGGGGAGAATGTGAATGTGTGGGTCTGTGTATCTGTGTGTTGAGTGGGTACGTATGGCAGTGTGTGAGGAGGAGTTGGGGTTGCCATGCACACAGTTGTGCTGGCAGGAATGTTCTCATAAAGGATTGACACAGCCAGAGGTTTGTGCAATTGCTGCCTAGTCAGTTCAACCACAATCAGTATAATCATGGAGCAGATGGGACTCTTCAAGAGAGTCTGAAGAAGGGGTCACAGCGAGGAGAGGTGGCATGCGCAGAGTCACATGGATAATAGAGAACTACTCCTGAAAATAAATGAAGAATGAAGGAATTTTTAAGTCCACTGAGTAACACTGGCTCTGAGAGCTGTGGTCAGAATCAGAAGTCAACAACTGGAAGGCAGGCGGCTCGCATTCAGGGTACTGTCAGTGTCACTTTATTTGCTTTTGTGTGGTAAAATGGTGGCCGTTGTCCCACTTGCTAGAGCCTCTGGAGGCTAAGACTGAAACACAGGGAGAATATAAGGAGACATTTTGCTATGTTTATTTAAGAGATCCTAGGTGTGTACCTACCAGTGTACCTATATGTGTGTATACATGGCTTAAATATTCAGAAACTATGAAGTGACAATATACTATGAGGCCAATAAGTGAACTCCCCTTTCATGCTTACTTTGTTTTAAATTCTCCTAATAAGAGGAAACAACTTTTTCTTTTCCACATGACAAGAGGTACAGGTCATCTGGAGCAGTAACAAAGTGTTATTTAGAGCCCTTCCCAAGAACAGGGCTGAAAGCTGGACAGACAAAACAGTGTGAAGATACCAGGAACAGGGGAAGTATACAAAAGTGAAGAAGGGCTTATGAGCTAAGTTTCATTGGTGCAGAATTTGCTGAGCATTGGCTGTGTGTGTGTATGTGTGATGTGTGTGTTGGGCATGTACACACATGAACACATTTTGAATATATAAATTACCAGCACATTTTCTCTGTTGTGAAGTATTTAAGTGCCAAGATATAGGTGGTTCTTGGAAGTGCTTGCAGAACATATGCTGTGCTAGTCCACCATCTGTAGCCTAGGACTTTGGATCAGATTCTGTTGCTTTGGTTTGGGGCAAGGGAGAAGGAAATGAGCAGATTTCTCTCTCATTTGTGATCCTCTGCCCAGTGAAGTCCTATTGAGTCTAAACTTAGATGGGTCTAGCTCATGACTCTCCTTGGGGTATACTTGAGACCTGATCTTTCAAGTTAAGAAACAGGTGTGTTCTTACTTGAAGGGGAAAATTTTTACCCTTGCAGACAACACTGTGGAAGCAATTGTACTTAACCATGTGTTTGTCCAAATTCTTCAAATATACCAGTTTTTTGTTTCCCTCAGGACTTCATGAATTTTGTTCCCAACTGCAGTTGTCTTCCTTGCCTTGATGATATAGTCTAGGTACTACTAATCTGATCACTGTCTACCCATAGCTTTTGCAACAAAATGTAAGCTCTTAATTTAGCTACATAAAACTTTTCATGGCCAGATTCTGCCTACCTTTGCTGACTCATGTCTCACTACTATTTTATCTGTTCTGTTGTCCCTACCACTTAAATGTATGTGAAGTTACACCAATTTGCCACTCTCTAGGATGCCAGATATGTTATTTCTTCTGCCTGGAGAGATGAGGGGCAGTAGGTATCCCTCCCACAGTCCCCTGCTCCACTGAGCTCTCCATTCCTGATGTTACCGCACCAGACTCTTATAACACTGTGAGCCTTCAAGCTGTCCTGGCTGAGTCATAGAAAAAGAAATCTTTCCATTTGTCCTCTACAGATAAGGAGACCTTTTTTTTTTTTTTTTTTTTTTTAATGAGAACAGTGAGGGGAAAAAATAGAAAGAAAAAAAAAGCATGCAACAAAACATAGATTTTATTAAGTTATACAAAATGGGTTCCTTATTAAAATAACTTACCCCAAAAGACTTAGATCTCCCAGTTTTCTCCAATCCTGCCTTGGCTGAACCAGGGAATAAACAGATTTCCTGAGACCACAGCGAGTATTCTGCCACTGTCTTGGGAGGTTTTTCTCCTTCACTCCAGGGGACATTGCTGATTCATATTGCTTTGTTCTGGAAATTTGAAAAGGGCAATCAGATGTTACACTGCATGATTTTTCATCTCCATGCTCACACAGAGGGCTGCAATGAGGGCATTGAGCGAGGTGACCTCCAGGATTAGCCCTCCCCAGGTCTTTCTCCCTAGTATCCTCCTTTGTATCCCTAGCTGAATTTTTAGACCTTGCAGCTGAAACTTGCTTTTCACTCATTCTCAGGGTGCTCTGGCATGACCAGACTTGGAGTAGAAGAGGCACACTCCGTAATTAATTACGATCTGGGACCTCTTAATGACGCAGCTTGTCAGATGGCAGCAGTGATGTGAATGGAGACTTGAAGCACCACTTGTGGGGTGATAAGCTCCATTCTGCTCTTGGCTGTCTCTTGGTTGCCATGGCAACATCTTTGCTCTAGGGCTCTGTGACTATGTGAGAGGTTGCGGGGATGAATTTGTGGCAGCCTTTGGGAGTCAGTCCTGAGGCCGAAGGACCACTCCCCCTAACCCCATAGGAGTGGTACTTTCTCTGCTCTATCTGTAAAAAAGGAGCATGCGGCATTGCCATTTTGAGGCTGTTGGTTTGTGTTGTTCAAAAACATACTTGAATGCTGGGTTGTGAGGAGTTGGAAAGCTGAAGAGTAGAACAGGGGTTCTTGGCTGCTGGGGACTGGCATTAGCAGCAGTGAGGAATGAGTTACGACTTCAGACAGTAAATAACTTGGGAAGCTTTGATGCACTGAGGCATTGTCTGGAATGCTGGATGTTGGAATAGAGCAGGCTTTTTTTAACTCATGTTTGCCCTATGCTGGTGGTTCTTAGGATGGGTCCTGCCTCTTACTCACTTTCATATGTTTATATGAACTCTGTTTCTTTTTCTAGTCCATAGAAATCTCCCCTGCATTCCTATTCCCAGCAGGGCCATGGTTTCTGAGCTGGTGTTTTTGTTTGTTTGTTTGTTTTGTTTTTTAGATTTATTGAAGTATAAGTGACAAATAAAAATTATATATGTTTAAGGTGTAGAGCTTGATGTCTGGATACACATACATGTTCTAAGATGAAGTTTGTGGGGAGGCCTACAAGGCATGTTGAGGGTGACCATTTTGCCCACGTATGGGGTGGCCTCTGCCTTTGCTCCCATTCTTTGTGCCCATTCTCATATTGTAGGATGTCTGTGCTTTAAAATATTTAGAGAGAGAAAAGTTTACTTACCCAATTCCTATTAGGGACAGCATTGTAAGAATTTCAAAAATATATCTTTAGTATTTTGAAATGCAAGGTAGTATTCAACAAGGGGGATCCAAGTAGTGAAAGCTGGTGTTGAAACAGGTTTTTGAGGAGAGTGACAGCTGCCACTTGAAGGGCATTAGTTTCACTTAGTAAGTGAGATAAGGAGGGAATTCAGGTCAGGTTTTGGACAGAGATGAATTGCTCCACAAACAGCAAGAAACAGAGTTAGAAATTTAGGGACATTCCAGAATAGAAGCAAGAATTGGATAGTAATCTAGATGCTAGAAACAGGGATGTGTGATAGGTGATTATTGCACCCAATGCTTCCTTAAGATTAGTACTTATGTTCTTTTATTAATTAATCTTTGGCATATTACCCAGTGTACTTCTCATAAGCCAAGATAGCAATAATGACAACTTCTAAATGTGTATAAAGTGAGGTAGTTTTCTTGCATTATCTCACTTATACTAAGAAGGTCAAGATGGTTTTGCTTGTTTTCTAGATACACATTGAGTATGTTTTCTAGATAAAAACACCTTAATTTTACCAAGTATTATTTCCTAGTATAATCATCCATTTACATGGAAAGTCTCAGACATAAAATTACATTAAATTTATGTATAATTTATTTATTCATCAACATATATTCTTTCTTAAAAGAATAAAAGTGCAGGCAAATTCAGGGCATAGTGTTATTGTATCATGGACGTCAAGGGTCAGGCAAATTCAGGTTATAGCGTTATTGTATCATGGATATCAAGGGTCATCTTCCATACAAGAATTCGCTTCTAGAGTCTAGTGTGGATTTCTTGGTGTGTCTCTGTTCTTCTCTTCTGCACTAAACAGTGTGAATCCTACCTTGTTATTCACTGTCATCCCTCCCCTGGAATTCTTATTCTGGTCTCTTCAAGTCTCAATCAGTATTTTCTTGTCTTATAATTAGGAAAAGGTGATATGTAGTTCCTACTCTTGGGGTTAAGGTCCTCGATCTCATAGATTAATTTGTTACTCTTTTCAGAGTACATATTGTTTTTTAGAAGGGGATTTTGGGGAAAATTATACTGGAGCCAGTTTGCTGCTGAGAGAATATGAGGCAAATTTTAGAAGACGGCCCTGCTTTAAGTAACTGGGTGTTATAACACCAAAGGAACTTGCCCTAAGCAGGGCTGTTAAGTTTTATACATAATTTTAGAACAACCTTGCTTGCTACAGGTTTAATATTTACAGACAGTACTTTTACCTTGGGGTTCTCCATTTGGGTTATAGAGAGGGTATCTCAAAATATCTCTTAAGGTCCACAAAAACTCAAATGACTTCATAGTCTCTTATGAAGAGGGCAAGGTGTAGTGAGGACAATGAGAACTGTGGCAAATAAGCACATAAATTTATATATAAATATGTATTATACATATAAATACATACATATATGAAACACTGTACCTTCAAAACTTACAAATCTATAGCCATAAGGAGTCTGAAGTTTTTCCGTCTAAAGTCCTCTGAATATTATTGGACTAGAAAATTAATTCCAAATTTGAAAAAAAAAATCAGAAAGAGTCACAGGTGAAGAGTTTAGGTTTTTGATTCTTTAGTCTGCAATGAATCTTATAGATGGATGCTCAGTACATTCTGGTGAAGGCTCATCAGCCCACAGAGACCCTGGTGGGAACCTTGAATTACACACTATCCAGAGCCAGGGATCAGAAATGGGCATCCCAGGAAGACATATTTCTGACTCTGAGCCTCTCGTCACCAGGAAGGGGAGGCAGCCTTGAACAATGACAGTGATAACTGAAGGTCAGAGTAGAATTAATTCCTTAACCAGTTACTTGGTATAGCAATAATTCAGACTTTACATTAAATTATTAAGAGAATGACTTGGGGTAAAATATGTTTTGTGTTTGAAGATTGTCTTACTGAGTCTTTTTTCAGTGTGTTGATGATACAAGTCACTTTGAACTGTTGGATTTTTCTTTTTCACATTTAGATTCATACTTCAATATGGTACATTACAGCTTCAACCCAACTGCTATCAGATTCTGCATTGGGAATTTGGTTGAGATAAGAGGTTATCAAGTAAACAATTAGAATCATGAGGGAGTAGGGAAGGTGTTCTTCTAGTGGTGTTGCTTCAGGGGATATGTTTGTTAGCACTTGGCTTTGTTGAAATGTGCACATTATATTTGGGAGATCTTGAGAGGCTTTTTAAAGTTTAATTGCTGCAAATCTCTTGTTATCATGCTTTCCTGTGAGATTTACACAGCCCTAAATGCTCTCCAGTATGAAAATTATTCTTTCCTATATTGTTTTGCCTGAAAAAGTAGAGTGTGATGAGCTGTAGCAAAGAATAGCCTTTTTTCTCTAGAGTCAGTAAAAGTGTGTTTGTTAGTTTGCTACAACTGCCATAATGACATACCACAGACTGGGGGGCTTAACCAACAGACCATTACTTTTTCATAGTTCTGGAGGCTGGAGGTTTGAGTTTAAAGTATTGGCAACCATGGTCTCTTCCAAGACCTTTGTCCTTGGCTTGCAGATGGCTACCTTCTCCCTGTGACTCACACAGTCTTTCTACTGTGTGTACACATCCCTGGTATCTCCTTGCATGTCCCAATTCCCTTTCCTTGCTAATGGCACTAGAGAATTGGATTAGTGGCCAATCTAAAGGCTTTGTTTTAACTTGATTCACCTATTTAAAGGTCTAATCTCCAAATATGGTCACATTCTGAGGTCCTATGGTTTGGAGATTCAACAAAGGGATTTTTTAAAAGAGTTTATTTATTTAAGAGACACAGAGAGAGAGAGAGAGCATGAGCAGAGGGGAGGGACAAAGTAAGAGGGAGAAGCAGACTCCCCACTGATCAGGGAGTCCAAAGACATGGGACTAGGTCCCAGGACCCCAAGATCATAACCCAAGCCAAAGTCAGATGTTTAACCTGATGAGCCACCCAGGTGCCCACAATAAAAGAATAGTGAGGGGATGCAGTTCAGCCCATAGAAAGGCATAATTGCTTTCAGGGTTGGACCAAATGATGGGTAATGACTCTATTTGCTTTACCTATGACTTCTGAAAAATCAGACCTTCACAGAAAGCTGGTTTTCTGTCTCATGCACTGTGTTGGCCAGCTAGCACCAGCTTCCCCCCAAAGAATTAGACTCAGACATGACGTCATGTTTGTTTGTTGGTTTGTTTGTTTTAGTATTTTATTTTTAAGTAATCTCTCACACAACATGGGGCTCAAACAAAGATCAGAAGTCATATATTCTACTGACTGAGCCAGTGAGGTGCCTCTGTAACCTAAGTGTCTCCCCACTGTCACCATCATCCCCATTTACAGTCTTCTCAAATTCATCTTTTCTTAATCAGAAAAACTATCAGATAGGGACAATGCAAGTTGCTAAGGAGAGAGGACGGACTGCTAAATACTGTTTCCTTTAAGGGAACTGCATCTGTTGACACATCCTCATGAGAAATGATGACTCAAGAACAAGCAGAATAGAGATTTAAGAGAAAATTCTAGGGTAAAATTATAGTGACTTAATTATTAAATATGGTACATGGAAAAGGGAGACATCTAGAATGCCTCTATGAGTTCTGACTTCTCTGCTGCTATGGATGGTGGAGCCATTAACCAAGATCATGCGTAAAGAAGTGAAGTTATTTTAAAAGTTATCTAAAGACATTTGTGTGTGTATGTGTGTGTGCATATGTATGTACAAACACACAGACCCACATATCTATAATTCCCCACTGACACATTTTTAACTGTGCCAGCTAAGCAGAATTTCTGCATTCTTTCAAAGAAGCTAAGTCACAGAGCTTGACTTCTTGAATGGTTAACAGAAGTGTAGCCCCAGGCTAAGGTGCCTGAGAGCATTTCTGTTTTAAATGGAAAATGGGTAAGTGCAAGAACTGGACCATATGTAAACACATGGCATTTATAGCTTAGACAAAATAGCCTGTGTTGAAAAAAGGAATCATATAGTCAAGGATCCAGCATATGGAATTAAATAATATATGCATTAAATCAAAGGACTCCAATCCTACAATTCTTTAGTTCTTTTGTACAATTCCTTTTTATCAAAAGGATAATGCTCCCTACTCTTCAGTAACTAATTAACAATAAATAATGTGTGGAAAAGGTTGAGAAATAAAACATTCATAGCAAGCATTTCATTATGTGATTAAAGATCATTAGATGCATTAACTGCCTTACTAATGAATGCATTGTTAATTACTTGTTAGCATTTTGTCCAGACACATTACTTAGAATACTGCTGACTCTTGTGAGGAGATATGTTGGTAGTTAAAAGTGGAAATATTGGGCTATTTTTAGAGAAGCAGAAAATCCATGAGGTTCCTCTAATCTAAGATGATACCAATACTCCTTTCTGAATTATTATGCAAAAACCATCAATGTTAGTTGACTATTGATATTTAGATGCAATAGAAGCAGAAGGTATGTTGATCTTCTCTGGCCAAAAAAGATGAATCTCTTTATGTGTGTTATGCTTTATTGCTAACTTAACTTTTAACTTTTTTCTTCATTCTGAAAGATGGAGTTCAAAGGCTGATGATACTAGGTTTCAATATTGGCAAAACCACAGGTGGACCACTTAGGGATAGTACAAGCTTAAGTGTAGAATAACCCATGTTACCCAACACATATAGAATATTTGTTTTGTTCAAGAGTCTCAGAAATTTTCATTGTTGAAACATGGTGAAGTGTTTAATTATAGCAGATGCTTAACCACATCCATGTAACCAACTCATCAGAATAATTTTGTTCAGCACTCCATTTGTAAACATACTAAGCAGTGTCCAGGCACTCTTATCTCATGGCCTGCAGGCTCCACACCCCTGTTCCCATGCCTATCTGCTCCTGCCACTGGTGCTAAGCTTATCACGAGTCAGTAAATATATTTATGCCAGTTGCCCTTGCCATTGTAATTGCATAACTCAATTAAATATTATGTAAGTCAATGAGCCATGAGTGCAATGAAAGAAATGTTTCAAATTGTTTTTCTGAGAAGGTGAGGTGCTAAAAAATTGTTATGAAGTTAGGTGTGGTTAGACAATTATGAAAGATAGAGGAAATTTTGTAAAATTTTAGAACTCTGGGCTCAGACAGGCTCTTTAGAGAATTTGATTCTCATTCTCACTTAAAGATACCCCCCAAAATAAATAAATAAATAAAATGGAATTGTAAAGACTAATCATCATAAATGTGGCTTTTACAAGAAAACTATGGCACTCTAATCAAAGGGCCTGAATACAAAGAAAAACCTGGTCCCATATCTTAAGCATAGCTAATGATTGTACACTTATATATGTTAAGTGAAAATAAGGTGTTTAAGCAATGCACATGCTTTATTTTTTCTAAATTTTTAAAAGAAGATTTTGCTTATTTATTTGTCAGAGAGAGAGAGAGAGCACAAGCAAGGTGGGCAGCTGACAGAGCAGGCAGAGCAGGCAAAGGGAGAAGCAGTCTCCCTGCTAAGCAAGGAGCCTGATGTGGGACTCGATTCCAAGACTCTGGAATCATGACCTGAGCTGAAGGTAGAGGCTTAACTGACTAAGCAACCCAGGCATCCCATGATAAACATGTTTTTATAATGACTCTCTGATTTACAAACTTTTTAAACATATTTTTTGATTTATTGGCCAGTTATTCTGAATGCGCTAGATAGAAGAGCTTTGACTGTATATGGATGAAAAAAGGAGTGAGTGTACAATAGGTTTATAATGTATTCTCACTTTAAAAAAATGTACATGCATTCATGTATATCTATAGAGAAAGTTAGATGAGAATATTAATATTTAGTGTTGGGGATGTTTATGCCAAGTTTTTAATTTGTTATATATTTCTATATTAAAATTTTCTATAATTCTTCCCATTTCTTTTATATTGAGATGATAAACCACTAGATACTTTTTTACAGTTTTATTTTTAAGTAAACTTTATCTCCAGCTTGGGGTTCAAACTCACAACCTCAAGATCAAGAGTCACAAGCTCTACTAACCGAGCCAACCAGGCACTCTAACCACTAAATGCTTTTTAATGTGTCCTCATATCTCCACCAGGGACATTAAACCATTCCTGAAAGTGAGGCTGGCCTAGGTTGCTTCCAAGATGACACAAATGGACTTTGCTGCTGAAAGACAGTTTTTAATGTGTCTTATTCTCATGGTCTCTTCTTGGTCCCAGGGACAATTTAAAAGTGGTCTCTGTGTGTTCTAGAGATGCAAGTGCTCCCTTTTCTGTGTTTTAGTGAGCCTTGATCACCACATCACCATGGTTTAACTAAATAGTTAAGGTTGTAGAAAACTGAAACATTTTGAATCTCAGCAACATTTGCAAACATTTCAAATTGGTAATAGTTTACATAATTTATCTCCTTGTACCCATGTTGTGGAAAATAATTTATTTTAGTTGGACCTGTACTTTGAAGTGCACCTGTGGGTTTTTTTTTTTTAAGTCATTGCTGAATAAATAGGAGAGGAAATGACTTGTTTATTTATGTCAGGAAGACTGAGCAGATATCTACCAGTAACGCTGAAAACTCAGAGAAAGAAGACAAAACTCTAGAGAGGTCCTAACAGGGGGTAACACAGAGGCTTTGTTACTGTGTTACCATTTCCCACTATACAAATATATCTCAGTTTGTTTATCCATTTTCCTGTCAATGAAAACAGGTTTTCTAGTTTAGGGCCATTATGCATAAAGCCATCATGAACATCCACATAGAATCTTGCACCATAACTTGCATCCATGACTCTTGCACCATAAAGCACACAGTGAGCCAGAGCACTGAAGGCAGCATGTAAGGCATCTAAATCTCTGCCCATAGTGTTCTAAGAGTTTGCCAGTCACTGGTACATAACAGATGGGTATGTGGTTATTTTCAGAATGTTTTGTCTGATTATGTTTACATCTGAATTTATTATTTCGGTTAGATAAAATTTAGTTTAATCTTTCTTGTCCTGTGATGTGTTGGCATTTTTCTTTTATAGGGCTCTGGTAACTTTTTTTTTTTTTTTCCTGTCATCATATTTTTGTGTCAGATTATCTTAGAATCACTGGATAGATCAGAGAAAACAAGAAGAGTGAGGTCAGGAGTCTAAGCTACCTCATGGTCATTCAGTCTGTGTTTCTTGAGTATGCTAATGCTATCCATGGGACTCCTCACCACCCCTATGTGGGCTGTCCTTTGCCCCACCGGTGGGGCATGTATGAGAATAAAAGTGGTACTTAAATAAATTGAGCATATATGAATACATAATACATAATGTTCTCTTAGCATAATCCTCACAATTGAGAACATTGAGGCTGTGTGAATATATAATCAATTGTCTTATGATCACACAACTAAGAAGGGTGATAGCCAGGGTTTGAACTTAGTCCAGTTGTGAAGGTTCTAACAGACTAGTTATACATTTGAGGGGGTTGCTGCACCTGTCCCTTCGTACAAAACTGGATTGTTCACACGGAGTGCAGGGAGCAGAGAAAAGTCAACCATATACACCCATCCTCAACTTGGGATCGCATTCTCCATCTGTTCTACTCTACCCCCTTCCTTGGATCATTGACTCTAGATATTAGCTCTTCTTGTTTACAGTGAACTATGAAATATATTGTCTGGAATTTTTTTTATTCTACTTGAAAAATAATAAGGTATAATTTTATATAATAAAATACACATATTTTAGGTGTACAATTCAATGAGCTTTGATAAATATGCATAACCACTCAACCACTAACCTAATCAACATATAAAATATTTCCATTACTTCTTTTTTTTTTTTTCCCCAATTTATTTATTTTCAGAAAAACAGTATTCATTATTTTTTCACCACACCCAGTGCTCCATGCAAGCTGTGCCCTCTATAATACCCACCACCTGGTACCCCAGCCTCCCACCCCCCCGCCACTTCAAACCCCTCAGACCATTACTTCTAAATATTCCTTTGGTGCTACCTTGTAGTCAATCCCCACACTCCAGTCTCAAACATTCACTCTGATGTCTAGCACCATGAAATAGTTTTACCTGGTGTAAACTTCATTTAAACCAGAATTATATAATATATACTATTTTTTCTGATATATTTGACTCAATACAATGTCTGTGAGACTCAAGCATGATGTTTCATGTCTCATTTTTATTGCTCAATAGTTTCCCACTATACAAATATATCTCAGTTTGTTTATCCATTTTCCTGTCAATGAAAACAGGTTTTCTAGTTTAGGGCCATTATGCATAAAGCCATCATGAACATCCACATAGAAGTGTTTTTGTGGACATGTGATTTTATTTCTCTTGGGTAAATACCTGGGGATGAAATTAAGTCACAGGAAATGTATACTGTAAAATTTATAAGAAACTGTGTGCTGTTTTCCAACACGATTGTACCATTTTACATTCCCACAAGCAACACAGGAGCATCCCAGTGCCAGATTTCACATCCTTGCTAACACTCAGTATTAGAAATTTTTTTCAATTGTAGATGTTCTAGTTGGGTATGAAGAGGTATCTCATTGTGGTTTGAATTAATATGTCCCTGATGTCTTATGATGCCAAGGCACTTTCCGTTTGTGTATTGGCCATTAATATGTCTTTTTTATTGTTACATCATCTGTCCAAGTCTTACCCTAACATAAATGAAAAAAAAAAAAAAAGTCCGTGTTGAGTTTTCAGAGTTCTTTATATATATGGGATTCGAGTCCTTTGACATGTGTATGTATTGTGCTTATTTTCACCCAGTTTGTAGTTTGTGTTGACTTTAGGTACTCTATTCTTTTTAATTGCTATCCTCCCACAGTGAATATTCTTAACTTCTTCCTCCCCAGAGTCCCTGAATAATGCACTGGGATGTGCTAGCAACATGCAAGAGAGAGGTAGTTGTTCCAGAGAGCATTTTGTGGCCACAAAGTCATGAACCCCCCTCTTGTACCTCTTAGTCCTCCCCACCAGGAATCTGACATGGTCTTAAAATTACATGTGGCTCAAATATTTCAGATCCCCTACTTCTTTCTTCCTTTACCTTGTAATTTGTTCCTAAATGCCAATGAAAAAATGGTTCCTATCTTAAAGATTTTGTGATAATCTTTGATTTTTTTAATAAAAACTTCTGCCCATCTGGTGACTAATACTACTATCAAGAACACATAGTACATTTCAGTTCATTTATGCTGCATAGCTATAATAAGGGGAGATGGATCCGTGAAGTTCAGGAACAATATCTTCAAATATAGGAAGCAGTTGGTCTGGTGAGTTATATTGGATTTGGATGTATTTTCTGAGGTGGTATGTATGGTACTATAAGTATAAATTGCATTTTTTAGCAGGAGGTTGAAGATTTTTTGGATCCCTGAAGAAAATGAAATTGTCAGTTTGAAGTAATATAAACAGTTTGAAGTTGAATGATCTATGCAGCCTTCACCAATAGCAAATAGCTTCTGGTAGAGGATACAGTACAATGTAAAATGTAGGATATATTGTCATTTTTATTACAATACAGAAGCAATGGCAAAGCATTCTGGTGTACTGGAAACCGTTTCAATCTGTCCTAGGGTTTGTTGGGTTTCTTTGCTCCACGTCCCCTCTGTTTACGTCCACTGATGAATAAGATCATTTTCCACATGGACATCAAGACTAGCCTTAGTGATGGGGCAAGAATTCAGAGTCTGTGAAATCCACAGATAGATCAGGTCACGTGGACCAGGCTTTGGATGTCAAAGTAGAGCCTAAATTTATTGTCTTTTTAGGTTCTATCCTCACTGGCCCTCAGTGGGTACAGAATATATGGAGATTTCAGCAGAGGTTTTCTATGGGGTACCAAGCTGAACTGGAAAAACAATAGGGAGTTTCCAAACTTCTTGTAGGAAACTCTGAATACAGCAGAAGGATCTGAGATGATGATTGGTCCCTAATGCATAAAATTCATATTGCATGGAGTTCTAACCTCTTGAGCCAAAGGTATCACTGTTCCTTCTATGTGTAAGTTAATGAATCTATAGTACATGGAGAGACAAAAGATAGAATCACTTTCTAAAAGAAGCATAGTTTAACATATTCCATATTGGACTACTTCTCAGCTTAAGAAATTATAAAGCATTGTGATCCTGGGAAAATAAATTATTAGTTCTGATTGTTATATCCCATATACAAAAGAGCTAGAGGATCATGCAATAAGCAGTGATGGATCATAGCAACATTAGAAATTTCAGCTCTCACCTGAACCCATAGTATTAATGCTTGTGTTTACAGTGGACTTGCATCTGCATGAAGAATGGTCTTGTTTCAGCAATCCTGACATCTACAGCTACAGTTGAGCTGCATCTATTATATATCCTACATTTTTTTCTTGACTGATGTCTTCAATCCTTTTGTCACTGAGACAGAAGAATGTCACATTAACCTTCTGTTTCACTATGATAACTGTGTTTTGTTCAGAATTCAGCATAGTTACATAAAACCAATAGTCTATCCACAGGCTTGGGGGGGGTCATTAGTAGCTTTGGCTGCCATAATTATTGAGTGATCCATCATCTTGAAAGCCTTATCCTCATGGTTCTTCTTTTATGTAAATCCCCAACTGCAAGATATGTTTTCCTCGAATTGTAGAAACCAGTCTTATGGTAATAGCTGCACTGTCACCCTTTATGGGGAAGGAACAATCCAAACGTGGTAAAGCACATCAGAAATGAGGGGCGCCTGGGTGGCTCAGTGGGTTAAAGCCTCTGCTTTCAGCTCGGGTCGTGATCCCGGGGTCCTGGGATCAAGCCCCGCATCGGGCTCTCTGCTCAGCGGAGAGCCTGCTTCCCCCTCTCTCTCTGTCTGCCTCTCTGCCTACTTGTGATCTCTCTCTGTCAAGTGGATAAATAAAATCTTTAAAAAAAAAAAAAAAAAAAAAAAAAGGCACATCAGAAATGATAGCCAAGGGCGCCTGGGTGGCTCAGTGGGTTAAGCCGCTGCCTTTGGCTCAGGTCATGATCTCAAGGTCCTGGGATTGAATCCCGCATCAGGCTCTCTGCTCAGCAGGGAGCCTGCTTCCTCCTCTCTCTCTGCCTGCCTCTCTGCCTACTTGTGATCTCTCTCTCTGTCAAATAATAATAATTTAAAAAAAAAAAGAGAAATGATAGCCAAAAAGTGGTGTCTGGTCTTCTGGGCCACACATACACACACACACGCGTACACACATACACACACAATCAGAATAGCAGGTGAAGGCAGAGATTCCCCTAGACTAAGTACACAAGAAGCTTAGTAAATAGTCATGGATCAAGGGAACCAGTAAGTCATCTTGTTAGACAGAACTGTGCTAATTACTGATTACCTCACCCAATCTTCCAAAGACACATCTGTGAAGAACCTGTCGGAGGGTTGGTCTTCTTCAGGTTGGCTAAAGAGAATCCATAGTTTCTATAGGATAGATCTAACATTTTTAAAACAAAAATTCATGGGCAAGAGGGAAGAGGATTAAAATATTTTAACAGAAGGTAAAATGTATTGTCTGAGTTTACAGTGTAGAATGTTAGACCTTCAGAAGTTCTGAAATAAATGTCCTTGAATTTAGACTTGGTGTGCCTTCTCAAAGAAGAAATTAATTATGTCTCTAAGAATAAAGATTTATCTCATCAGAAACAGTGGAATATTTCCCACAACTTGTAGTTGTTTTGTCAGTTATAATGGGAAGAAAATGTTATTGTAACCTTTTATTTAAAGTATTCTGGAATTAAATATATATATATTTATATATATATATATATATATATATATATATTTATGTTAAATATATGTATATATATTTTCACTGACCCAGAATGTCAAAAGTACTGAACCATAATTATGGATGCCAATCTTTAAAAGCTTGTTTTTATAAACTGCTCACTCAAATATGACGTGGGGAAGGCAGATCAACAGGCAGGGTTGGCCTGGGGAGGGGGCCAGGGTACTGCTAGACAGGCTGAGATGCAGCTCCATCTCTAAGAGGTGAGCTCTGGAGAAGGTGGGCAGGGGAAGGCAAGGGAAGAGGCAGAGGAGAAAGGAAACTAGCTCTGGAGCTAGTCTAGAACTAGCCAGATCACACTGGCAACTCTTGTCTCCTGAAGGTACCAGACTTATCTTGATTTTCCACTTTTGTTCAGTGCAACAAATGTGTGTGTGCCAGAATCTATGCTGGGTGCTTGGGAGAGAAGCCTCAGTTGAATATGATCTCCATTTATTTATTTATTTATTTATTGACTTACTTATTTATTTAGTGTATGTGTTCCAAAATTCATTGTTTAAGCATATCACCCAGTGCTCCATGCAATCTGTGCCCTCCTTAATATCCACCACCAGGCTCACCTAGCCCCTCACCCTCCTCCCCTCCCAAACCCTCAGTTTCTTTCTCAGAGTCCACAGTCTCTCATCATCTGTCTCCCCCTCCTATTTCCCCCAACTCACTTCCCCTCTCCATCTCTCAATGTCCTCCGTGTTATTCCTTATGCTACACAAGTAAGTGAAACCATATGATAATGGACTCTCTCTGCTTGACTTATTTAACTTAGCATAATCTTACCCTGTCCTTCTATGTTGATACAAAAGTTGGGTATTCATCCTTTTTGATGGAGGCATAATACTCCATAGTGTATATGGACCTCATCTTCCTTATCCATTCATCCGTCAAAAGGCATCTTCGTTCTTTCCACAGTTTGGCAACTGTGGCCATTGCTGCTATGAACATTGTGGTACAGATGGCCCTTCTTTTCACTACATCTGTATCTTTGGGGTAAATACCCAACAGTGCAATTCCAGGGTCATAGGAAAGCTTATTTTTAATTTCTTAAGGAATCTCCACACTGTTTTCCAAAGTGGCTGTACCAACATGCATTCCCACCAACATTGTAAGAGGGTTCCCTTTCTCCACATTTTCTCCAACACATTTTGTTTACTGTCTTGCTAATTTTGGCCATTCTAACTTGTGTAAAGTGGTATCTCAATGTGATTTTGATTTGAATCTCCCTGTTGGCTAGTGATGATGAACATTTTTTCATGTGTCCGTTAGCCATTTGTATGTCTTCTTTGGAGAAGCGTCTGTTCATGTCTTCTGCCCATTTTTTAACATAATTATCTGTTCTGTGTGTGTTGAGTTTGAGTTGTGTTGATCTTTATAGATCTTGGATATCAGCCCTTTGACTGTAGTGTCATTTGCAAATATCTTCTCCCATTCTGTGGGTTGCCTCTTTGTTTTGGTGACTGTTTCCTTTGCTGTGCAGAAGCTTTTGCTCTTGATGAAGTCCCAAAAGTTCATTTTTGCTTTTGTTTCTTTTGCCTTTGGAGACATGTCTTGAAAGAAGTTGCTGTGGCCAATGATGTTGAAGAGGTTACTGCCTGAGTTCCCCTTTAGGATTCTGATAGATTCCTGCCTCATGTTGAGGTCTTTTATCCATTTTGA
The DNA here is from genome assembly GCF_020171115.1 of Neogale vison. Lineage (NCBI taxonomy): Eukaryota > Metazoa > Chordata > Mammalia > Carnivora > Mustelidae > Neogale > Neogale vison. The sequence goes on from NC_058098.1 coordinate 127,145,728, forward strand.
GTTTATCTTTGTATATGGTGTAAGAGAACGGTCAAGTTTCATTCTTCTACACATAGTTGTCCAATTTTCCCAGCACCATTTATTGAAGGGACTGTCTTTATTTCCACTGTATATTTTTCCTCCTTTGTTGAAGATTATTTGACCATAAAGTTGAAGGTGCATATCTGGGATTTCTACTCTGTCCCACTGGTTCATGCGTCTATTTTTGTGCCAGTACCATGCTGTCTTGGTGATCACGGCTTTGTAGTAAAGCTTGAAATCAGGCAACATGATGCCTCCAGTTTTGTTTTTCTTTTTCAACGTTCAGGGTCTCTTCTGGTTCCATATAAATTTTAAGATTGTTTGTTCCAGCTCTTTGAAAAATACTGGTGGAATTTTGATTGGGGTGGCATTGAAAGTATAGATTGCTCTAGGCAGTAAAGACATTTTAACAATGTTTATTCTTCTGATTCATGAGCACAGAATGCTCTGATCCATGAGCATGGAATGATCTTCCATCTTTTTGTGTCTTCAATTTCTTTCATGAGTGTTCTATAGTTCCTTGAGTACAGAACCTTTACCTCTTTGGTTAGGTTTATTCCCAGGTATCATGGTTCTTGGTGATATAGTAAATGGAATCCATTCTCTGATTTCCCTTTCTGTATTTTCATTGTTAGTGTATAAGAAAGCAGTTGATTTCTGTACATTGATTTTTGTATCCTGCCACATTCCTGAATTGCTGTATGAGTTCTAGTAGTTTGGGGATGGAGTCTTTTGGGTTTTCCATATAAAGTATCATGTCATCTGCTAAGAGAGAGAGTTTGACTTCTTCACTGCCAATTTGAATACCTTTTATTTCTTTTTGTTGTCTGATTGCTGTTGCTAGGACTTCTAATACTATGTTGAACAAGAGTGGTGAGAGTGGACATCCTTGTCATTTCCTGATCTCAAAGGGAAGGCTGTCAGCTTTTCCCTATTGAGAATGATATTTGCTGTGGGTTTTTCATGGATAGATTTTATGAAGTTGAGGAATGTTCCCTCTATTCCTATACTTTGAAGAGTTTTAATCAGGAATAGCTGCTGCATCTTGTCAGATGCTTTTTCTGCATCAATTGAGAGGACCATGTGGTTCTTCTCTCTTCTCTTATTGATTTGTTCTATCACACTGATTGATTTGAGAATGTTGAATCACCCTTGCATCCCATGGATAAATCCCACTTGGTCATGGTGTATAATCTTTTTAATGTACTATTGGATCCTATTAGCTGGAATCTTGTTGAGAATTTTAGCATCCATATTCATCATGGATATTGGTCTGAAATTCTTCTTTTTGGTGGAATCTTGCCTGTTTTGGGGATCAGGGTAATGTCAGCTTCATAAAAAGAGTCTGGAAGTTGCCCTTCTGTTTCTATGTTTTTAAAGAGCTTCAGGTGAAATGGTAGTATTTCTTCTTTAAATGTTTGGTAGAATTCTCCAGAAGGGGCATCTGGGTGGCTCAGTGGGTTAAAGCCTCTGCCTTCAGCTCAGGTCATGATCCCAGGGTCCTGGGATTGAGCCCCACATTGGGCTCTCTGCTCAGAGGGGAGTCTGCTTCCTCCTCTCTCTCTGCCTGCTTCTTTGTGATCTCTGTCTGTTAAATAAATAAATAAAATCTTAAAAAAAAAAAAAAGAATTTTCCAGAGAATCTATCAGGTCCTGGGCTCTGGTTTTTTGGGGAAGCTTTTGATCACTGCTTCAATCTCATTACTAGATATTGGTCTATTCAGGTTGTCAATTTCTTCTTGATTCAGTTTTGGAAGTTTATAGGTTTCTATGAATGCATCCATTTCATCTAAGTTGCTTAACTTATTGACATATAACCGTTGATAATAATTTTTGATTAGTTTCTATTTCCATGGTGTTAGTCATGATCTCTCCTTTTTCATTCATAATTTTATTAATTTGGGTCCTCTCTCTTTTCTTTTGGATTAGTTTGGCCAGTGGTATATCAATCTTATTGATTCTTTAAAAAAAAACAGCTTCTAGTTTCATTGATGTGCTCTACTCTATCTCTAGTTTCTATTCATTGATCTCTGTTCTAACCTTGATTATTTCTCTTCTTGTGGGGGGTTGGCTTAATTTGTTGTTGATTCTCCATGAACATGTGGGGGTTTTTTGTTTGTTTTTTGTTTTTTGTTTTTGTTCTCAAGTTGCTCAGAACATTTGAGGATTACAAATTTATTAACTAAATATTTTCACTTTCATTTTTCTTGAAGTATTATTTAATTTTTAAGTTTGTTATTTTTTTCTTTGTACATATAATAGATGCTTAATGGAGAAAATTTTTTAAAAATCAGAAGAAATATTCTTGTTTTTTACATTTTGATTGCAAGATTTCTATACCTTTTTAATTTTTTTAAGGATTTTTATTTATTTATTTGAGAGAGAGTAAGAGTGGGAAAGATCACAGAGGGAGAGGGAGAAGCAGACTTGCCACTGAGCAGAGAGATCAATGTGGGGCTTGATCCCAGGACCCTGAGATCATTACCTGGGCCAAAAGCGATGCTTAAATAAGTGCACCACCCAGGCACCCTGTACCTTTTATAGGCAGGATTTATTGATACGTGTTTTGGTGGTATTTTTCTCTTTACTCTTCCGTTAATGAGAAATCTTAACAAATTTGTTTTTCTAGGTCTAGAGAGAAATAAGCCTCTGTTTTGAGTGAAGCTTTCTTGATGGCCCACATTATAACCCACAGGCAAATTGTCCATACCTGCCCACAAATTACTGAATGGATTGCAGAAACAAATAATGACCAGAGAATAATGTGTATTATGCAAGATGTGGTCAGGAGGACAGAAGTCATTCTAGATATTTCAAGCAGGAAGGATTTAAGATAAGGAATTACCTACTTGGAAAATTTTGCGGAAAACCTAGGGAAGCCATGAGCCAACGTTGGTTCAAGCAGTTGGCTCTGTGGCATCCAGAACATGCAAGACTTATGGGGATCTCCACACATGATCTCAAGACCCACAAATCCAGAGGGGGTGATTCATAGAAGCAGACCTACAATGCTCTGTGAACCCCACTTTTGCCTTCTGTCCTCTCATCTACTTGGAGAATGAGAAGGGTTGCTGCTCTTTCTCTTCTTTTTTTTTTTCAGTTTTGTCTAGGTGATTTTCACTGATGACTCTAATCTTGAACCTGGGAACCTGGGAAAGGTACTTTCTAGACCTTGCTTGACTGGCTTAGGACTCTGTATGTGTGTGTTTGTGTGTGTGTATTTCTCCTGGGTTATATGCTGAATACCAACAGACAATCTCCAGCATATAACAAAAATAGAAATAATAAAACTAACTCGTACAGAATGTTACCTTGTTCTAATACTTGGAATTTTACATGTATTCTTATGGGACCTAGGTAAAGGGGTCACTAATATTATCTTTATTTTATGGGTCAAACTTGCTGAATTTTAGAAATATTAAGGAAATTTATCAAAGCCCCCCTACCACCATATAGCAGATTTGGCATGCAAATGGGCCTATCTTCCATGTTTGGGAATCTACTTAGCATTGTATCTGGCTTCTACTGTTTGATCAACTAATGGCACAGAGAGACATTTACTTCTGAATAATTAGATGCCTTCTATATTTATCCTCTTGCCATAAAGCAGAAAAAAAAAAAAAAAAACAGTTCAGAGAGTTCATCAGTTTCCCAGATCTTCACACCTGTTCCTTTCATCTAGCCATTTTTATTCCCTCAAAACTTTATCTGTGTTTTGGTTAGTAGAAATTCCCTCAGGGTTTTGGTTGAGCATCGAGAAATTTCAAGTTTCTAGTCCTGTTTCCACTTGGTAACGCTTGTGTGTGTGTTTTCATAAATGTTACATCAGGGCCACAGCTGAGAGGTGTTCACGGATCTTTTCAATAAAATATATGTCCATTAATAGAGATATGCATTCAGGGCTGCAAAGAAGGAAGGGACATGCATTGTATGTCTTTCTATTGTGCTACCAAGTATTTTAAAAATATCACGTACTCTGCTGTTTTTATTCAAATAACATGATCACTATATGCATGGACAATAGAAAGAAGATTCTTAGCTATACAAGAAGTAGATATTAGCACTGGACTGCATGCTGCCCACATACCTAAACTTTCTGGGCTTGGTTCTTCAAAAGGTAAAACAATATTTTCATACTTGAGATACAGTTAAAGAACAAATAGAATAAAATAATCATAAGAATTATGTAGTTATTAAAGTTTTAAGAATTGTAATTCTTTTGCCTGCATTATCTCATTTGATCCTTTTATCCAACATAAAGAGTAGATAGAACACCTAATATATCCTTATTTACAAATGGAGAATCTCTAGTTGAAAAGGATTAAGCGTGACATAGTGTGCTCAATTAATGGATGCCTAAATTTATGTACCATGAAGTCAGCATTGTACAAGAATGAAGCCTGTTAAAACCCCTGCTCTCAAGTGTTTAACTTGGGGACACATAACTGATACACATGATCTGTGACATGCCATTTAAATACAGAATATGGTGTGGCAAGCTAGATGTGTAGAGTGTCCGGAAGAGTTGTGCAAATATCCAGTGCTGAATGTGCTTGGAAAAGGGACAGAGGCATACAGAAAAGCATTGTCGAGAAAGTTCCCTTGGGGCTCTGGGCGGTGGATAAGAAGCAAGTAAATGAGACGTTGGCCAGAAGCCTGTCATGGGTATGTTGCCAAAGCAGGAGAAAAGAACTTTCCTTAAAGCTCTTCTATACTTTAGAAATCACACTAGTCATGACATACATTAGTTTTCCCTTTAAAATCTATTAGAGACCCATGAATTAGGTAAAATTATCCCTTTTAAACACACACACACACACACACACACACACACACGGAAATCAAGGACATGGATTTGAAGTTACTATTCCAAAATCACATAATTTTTAGGTGGTGAGGACAGGATTTGAATGCAGTGTGTCTGACTTTGAAGTCCAAACTTGGGACTTTCTTCTGCACCAAACTAGCAAAGCAATGACCATGCTTTATCACTTCAATTACCCACTCATTTCTCTCTCTCTCTCTCTCTTTTTTTAATAAGATTGATTTATTTATTTCAGAGAGAGCATGAGGGAGGGACAGTGAGAGAGGGAAAGGAAGAGAATCTCAAGCAGAACCCCTGCAGAGCATGGAGCCCAATGTGGGGCTCCATCCCACAACCCTCAGATCTTGACCAGAACTGAAACCAGGAGTTAGCTGCTTAACTGACTGAGCCACTAGATGCCCCAGTTGCCCACCCATTTCCTCAGTAAATGTTTAGGAAGCACTTCGTATATTCAAAAGGAGAATCTTGCCTTTCAGAATCTTAGGTGAATGAGAAGACCCTGTAAACTGATAGCTGGGTAACAATGTAGCACTTTTCATGTCACTGACTAGGAACATTGCCAGTATAGTAATATTCCATTTGGGGATCTCCTACTTAGTGCAGTCTTCATAGGGTTTAATCAGGGGATTTCCACCAAAATTTTGACTCTTTTTTACTTGAAGTCACCTTATACAACATACCAGTCAGTAGCACATCCTCCTGCCATACATAATCAAAGGCATTGTTGCATACTTTATAATGGGAATGTTATTTTCCCTTTCAGGTCTAGAGTTCCAAAGCACAGGGCAATGGTGGTTGAAATGCTTTGGACATGAATTTAAAGTATAAAGTACCATCTGTTTTAAGCAGTTAAGATAAAGATAATGTGAGAGACAGCTTCCAAGATAGATGGTTATTTGAAAACATTTGGTTGAGGAATTACTAAAACAGCACACTCAGGTCATTTCCAATCCACCCAGCTGTCTATGACAGGAGAACAAAGTCGTGTGACAACTGAAAGGGTGCCAATTTCCCAGGAAATGAGGTCTGTTGCATTACAAGGAGAGGAGACCTCACAAGTTATGCACAGGCATACTCTGTGAGTCTTTGGTAAATAAGACCAAGAGCTAGTCAAAATGCAGCCATCTGCCTTGTGTAGCCCTAAACCCCCATCCTCCAACAGCATGAAGTCAGCTTTCAAGGTGCTGGTACTGGACTTCAGGCATGGAGCTTCTGCATTTTGTGACAGTGTCTACAAACATTTTAGGCAGAAAATAAAATAGTGGGGGTACCCAGTGTCCTAAGTTATTCTGATCTGAGCTGTGTTAACTGCCCATTGTTCCATATTTGTGCATCCTCATTTCAGTCATTTTACTCTTGCCTTTTTTGGAATTACAGACATGTATGAAGATCTTATTTTCTTGTTTGATTGTTCCTCTTGCATTCATCCCTTCTGGTATTAATTATGCGTATAATTCTCTCTCTGAATTCCCCAGCATTAGTTGATTTCTCTTTAAAATATAGAGATCCAAAGCAAAACGGCCCTGCAGATCCAAAACATCAGCACACAGAGGCCTTTTTTCCTTTCACGTTGGTTAGATGAGAGCTTTTTGTCCACAGCCCAAGTGATTCCTGTGTGTCTGCTCCCATCTCCTCTTGGCAATATCTTTATGATGAAGCGTCCACTTTCACCAAACCCTCATAGTCCCTGCTGCTCTGCTTCCCATTAACCGTGTGTGTTTCTGCTTGTTTGTCTCCAGATGTATTCGTTAGCATTTTTCCAGTTGAATCTCATCCTGCTATTTCTTGCTCATATTGCTAACCTCTCCAGGGGCCCATATGCTTCCACAGCTCTTGTGCCAAAATCACAGAGCATCTTAATACAAACCTTCCTCCAACGTCTTCACACCAGCCAAAACCACAGGCTCAATGGACTGCCAGTCTGATTTACAACCAGCTCTGCTGCAGCATAATAGGACAGGCACCAGGTTTGGAGCCGAAACATAACCATGCAATTTTCTAGTTCTGCAACCTTAGGCAAGGTGGTTCTGCCACCAAACCTCTGTTTCACTCATGTCCATTCTAAAAATGGTAATCCTCTTGAATAATCAGAATATGAGTTTATGGTTGGTAAGCACTTCCTATGTTTCTTGGCATACTGGGAGTACCTCTCTGTCTCCAGGAATAGCAGAGAAGAACTGAGATTGTTGGTGAACACCCAAGGAAAAGGAGAATGTGCCACAGTCATACAAGGCTCAGGCATTAGTGAAATGACTGCCTTGAAAAAATAAACTGTGAGGGCAAATTGGTTAAAACAAAATTAATGGGCACAGAAAATTGACATTTGGGGCAATGTCCTCCTCCTAATTTATTGGATTTTTACTTTTTGTGGACGGGCTTCTAGTTCCTTGTACATACTGTGCTTGTCCACACCTACATACCTAATTAACATTTTCTCTAGAATGACTGTCCTTTCCCACATTTTTTTCCCACCTAACTTCTGTTCAACCTTCAAGGGTCAGGCCAAGTATCCACTCCTGCCGGAAGCTGCCTTAAACTCCCCAGACTGAATTAAACACTTATACTTCTGTACTTCCATATTAACCTCTGCAAATATCACAAAGCACAAATCACATTGCTGTGATTTGGGCTTACCTGTCTATCCCCACACTTGTCTGTGCACTTCTGCAAGGCAAGGGCTACGTTCTACTTTTCTCTGTGTTCCCAGAGCCAGAACTGTGTTTGAGATATTAAACAAATGCTGACGAGGACATGTGTGGATGAATGAGTGAATGAATGAATGAAGGAAGGAAGGAGTGAGTGAATGAATGAATTAACACACACAGTAATTTTTAAAAAATCCATCATTTTCATTCAATTTTGGCTAACTGCCATCCAGAATGATGATACTCAGCCTTGTTCTTAGGATCAGAGAAAGAATAAGCTCCACCGAAGATACTGCACAGTGGCTATCCACCCAATACCATCAGAAACAGCACTTGCTATGCCCTCTTTCTACTGCCAGGAACAGAGGAAATCAGGTTATTTTTCCTCTGAAGCTGGTTTTTGACTGTTTAATAAGAACAGATCAGAAATTGAGGAAGCCAAGCAGCAAGATGGGGTCTGCTTATTGCAGTCATGTACAAAAGGGAATTCAGTTGGTTAGTACAGGGGGAGCTCAGAATGGGCTGACAGCTCTAGGAGGGTACAGACTAAGTCTTTCTATGTTTGAACATACAATGCTAAGCTTATGTAACCTTGGAAATCTTTCTAATATCTAACCCTTTCTTTGGAACTTTCTTTCCCAGATCGCCTCAGGGTTAAGAGTGGGCTTCTTTGACCGTCCTTTATAATGGGGCTCCCCATCTCTCTACTCTCTGTAACAGTATCAAAGTCCATTTTCTTCCTATCACTTATAACTTTATAAACTTATCTTATTTATTTGTTTATGTCTTTTCCCATTATTCTGTGTCTCTTATTCCAAGACTCTAGACCCCATGAGGATAGAGATTTTTTTTTTACTTAGTAAATAATTAATAAATATTTGAAGACTTACTGATTCATTTCTCATGCTGTAATGTTTCCCTTCTTCTTTTGCTTATTTGTTTGATAGTTATCAAGCACAGACTGTGTGCCAAGCACTGATATAATAGTAGGGGCTGATGTGGTTAATTTGAAGGAAATTAACTTGGAGGGTTTTTAATGGAGAAGGCCATCTTTGAAAATCAGCTATTTCTGAAATTTCAAGGTAGGTCAGTAACATGAAGTAATGTATGAGTAGTATGTATTTTTCGGAAGTCCTTATTTTTTCAACAGATGGGGATACAGTAAGGTAAGAGCAAGGCAAACTATGTAGACATTTCTACCTATCATAATTCCTGGCTTACAGATGAGAAGTTGCTTGCACAATCCATTTACCTATTTGTCCAGGCTACCCCTTAATACCAGGACACATATTTAATCTGAACTGGATGATGAGCCCATTGGAAAGATTAGAATTTCAAGCTATAGATTTTTAACACTCTTAAACTTGTAGGTCTTGAATTATTGGGCAATGAGAAGCTAATAGTCATTTACCACAATTGACAGTTTTTGCTCTTTTAAATTACATGAATCTAGAATGTAACCATGAGTAAAATAGGAAATCAAGCACTAATTACCCATTTCATGTGTGCTTTCCAAAAAGGCTTTTTTCCTTCTGGAGGTTAGAAAAATACAAAGAAAATTTTGAAGTCAGTAACTTGAGGAAGACATAGCATTGTGTCTTGGAATGGAATCTTAAGGCAGGAGGCCATAAATATGAATGAAGAATATAAGAATCAGAATGAATGCACTTGAACTTGGGTGATGTTCCATTGTCAGAAGCTACTTGAACATCTAAGGGGTGGAACACAGAGAGTGACAATCAGGTGCTATCCAAATCAGGCAATGTCATGCAGAGCTCTAGCCAAGTAAGGAAAGGAGAATGGGTCCTTCTGGTGGTCTCAATTATCAGAGAAGTGAATCCATGGCTCCTGATGTGAAGACACCATCAGTGACAAGTATCATGACTTACATTAATAATTTAGGACCTACATTTTAAGATTCATTGTATTTTCCATATATTCATATTTATAGACATACACCACACACACATGCTTAAAATAAAGTAACCACACCTAAAGAGACTTCTTTTAAAAGAAAAATAAAGCCAAAACTATTTACAACCTTTGTAGAGTTCTGATACAGGTATCAGATACAAGACCAACCAACATGGCAAGGGAATTTTCATGTCGACCTATTTATCTCTCAATGTGTCAACTTCTCCCTTCCTCATCATGGTGTAACTATTATAAGTTCAGTACAGGGAGGGGCATATCCAGAAGCAGAGAAATGCTGCCACTCAGAGAGTCTACTCCTAGCTGCCAAGCAGGATATTATCCCTAGATTTGGACTACCAGGAAGACTCATACTGCTATGGAATGGTGGGTGATGGACAATGGTGAGAATTTATCTTCAGCCACTCCTTCCTATGTTCCTAGCTGCTGGCTACTTCCTCCTTACTATACTTGGTCCTCTATTCCCTACCACTCTCCTCAGGATTGCTCTGAGTGTTTGATTCTTGGCCCCAAAACTTAATGGGACATAAAACCAAGGATAGAGGAAAAAAATCTTCTGTACTAAATGAGCGGAGAAACCTGCACTTTACAAAGAACTTCATTCACTCAGCTGATACTTGCCAAATGCTTATTTTTGTGTTAGGTACTGAGACAGTCTGAATGGTAAGGGTTGTGTAGGCCCTAACCTTTAGGACTCAGTCTAGGGAGAGATACAAAAATGTTATTGGCCAACTATAATGAAATATGACTATCTTGTTATTGAGCCTATCTCTGAATTAGATTCATGCAAAATATTTGATATAAACTCAGATTTCTTACCCACACCCCCAATTTATTAAAACTAGGTCTCTCAGGACGGGACCTAGAATTCTGTATTAAAAACACAAAACCTTTTTTCAGGTGATTCTGATGGCCTAGTTCAGACTTTCTTTGGGAAACACCACTCTAATAAATATATGCATGATATACAGTAGATAAACAAAAAAGTGGTACCCTCTCACTCTGCAGCTTCCTCAAAGTTTCTCCTTCAACATCTTTGACTTTATAGGTCTCACACATTCTATGCCTAGGAAGATTGTTTTACTTTTATTTGCCATCACTAACAAAACGCCTCAGAAAGGATGGTTCCTTTTGTCTGTGTAATATTAGAAAAAAAATTACACTATGTGCTACACATCTGTAGAAAAGTCTTCGACTTTCATGTACTATGGATTTCAGCTCATGTTTTGAGCTTAATAGCAATGTGCTTTAACACCTGGTCTGTGATATATTTTGGAATGCATTCAGGAGCCTGCTACTTCCTATGCATAATTTAAAAATATAGGCACCATGTGTCGTTTAATGGAGGAGAAACCACCAACTGCAAACTGACCTTGCTTGCTCTTCCATTCAAGTGCTCTAAGTTAATTGTCACGAAGAAAAAAATAACATTTTATGAGAGACCATACCCTGTGATCAGCCCCAAAGTCCCGAACTCATCCCCTGCTAACTGGCTTGACCAAAACCTTTTTGATGAATACATTGTGTAAAACTGGCAAGGAATTTTCTGTCTGAAACTCTGTTGACTCTCAAATCGAAAGTTTCAGCAGAAAGAAATCGATTGTTAGTCCTTTTTTTTTAATACCAAGAAGCATTTAATATAGATAGAGCCGAAACTGCTTTCGAAAATCTGAATGCCTTGGTTTATACTTCTTTGCATTTCATTTGGAGAGAGTTCATGATCTAGGTGGAGCCCAATTTTTCTATCTCTAATGTAAGCACAAATGCATTCTTATACTTAAAAGAAATTTTGAGAGACTAGGAAAAAGAAAATGACATCAAATCTTCTGATTCTGATACCATTATCACCAGCATTACCACTATAATTGGTCCCACCTAATAGTTCCAAATTGTGAGTCTGGCCATTTGGGCATCAATTCATTTCTTTTAAGACATTAAGTCTCTGAAGGGGTAAAGTTTATGTCCTATTTCTTTCCTGTTTCTCCCCTGCATAACCTAGAGCTTGTATCTGCTTAGTAGGTATGTAGCATCCACATAATAAGTCTTGCTGATCTTGTTTGCTTGGTCATGGTCTTATAGTTCAAAGCTTTAACTTTATTTTTTTTTTCTCCCAATTTATTTATTTTCAGAAAAACAGTATTCATTATTTTTTCACCACACCCAGTGCTCCATGCAAGCTGTGCCCTCTATAATACCCACCACCTGGTACCCCAACCTCCCACCCCCCCCGCCACTTCAAACCCCTCAGACTGTTTTTCAGAGTCCATAGTCTCTCATGGTTCACCTCCCCTTCCAATTTACCCAAATTCCCTACTACTCTCTAACGCCCCTTGTCCTCCATGCTATTGGTTATGCTCCACAAATGAGTGAAACCATATGATAATTGACTCTCTCTGCTTGACTGATTTCACTCAGCATAATCTCTTCCAGTCCCGTCCATGTTGCTACAAAAGTTGGATATTCGTCCTTTCTGATGGAGGCATAATACTCCATAGTGTATATGGACCACATCTTCCTTATCCATTCATCCGTTGAAGGGCATCTTGGTTCTTTCCATAGTTTGGCGACTGTGGCCATTGCTGCTATAAACATTGGGGTACAGATGGCCCTTCTTTTCACGACATCTGTGTCTTTGGGGTAAATACCCAGGAGTGCAATTGCAGGGTCGTAGGGAAGCTCTATTTTTAATTTCTTGAGGAATCTCCACACTGTTCTCCAAAGAGGCTGCACCAACTTGCATTCCCACCAACAGTGTAAGAGGGTTCCCCTTTCTCCACATCCTCTCCAACACATGTTGTTTCCTGTTTTGTTAATTTTGGCCATTCTAACTGGTGTAAGGTGATATCTCAATGTGGTTTTAATTTGAATCTCCCTGAGGGCTAATGATGATGAGCATTTTTTCATGTGTCTGATAGCCATTTGTATTTCTTGATTGGAGAAGTGTCTGTTCATATTTTCTGCCCATTTTTTGATGAAACTCGACCATTCTCTTACACCGTACACAAAGATCAACTCAAAATGGATAAAAGACCTCAACGTGAGACAGGAATCTATCAGAATCTTAGAGGAGAACATAGGCAGTAATCTCTTCGATATCAGCCACAGCAACTTCTTTCAAGATACGTCTCCAAAGGCAAAGGAAACAAAAGTGAAAATAAACTTCTGGGACTTCATCAAAATCAAAAGCTTCTGCACAGCAAAGGAAACAGTCAAAAAAAACAAAGAGGCAACCCACGGAATGGGAGAAGATATTTGCAAATGACAGTACAGACAAAAGGTTGATATCCAGGATCTATAATGAACTCCTCAAACTCAACCCACACGAAACAGACAAACACATCAAAGCTTTAACTTTAAAATGTGCACTTCCATAGTTCAAAAGGCTACCCTCATGTAAAACCTTACCACCCCAGGAGACCTCATTTGGAAGGAGATGTGCCATAATGGTAACACAACCTATTACTATCCTATAAATAGCAATACTATTTATTGAATATCCTATAAATAATAGTGCTATTTATTGATGTTTACCAGGCATTATACCCAAATAGCCGGTGGTAAATGCACCCAATTTTACATACGAGGAAACTGCAACATAGTAGTAATTGACTTGCCCAAGATGAGGTTGAAAACTCAGGAAATCTAGTATCAGAACTGCCATCCTAATCACTATCCTCTCTGAAGCACAGGTACCATGTTGTCCACTCACCTTTTCAATACTCCCCAAGCCCCAATTAAATAGTATCGTTCTGAGTTCACCAGTTTTATATATTGAGTTTTCACAGGATATTTCAAAGAAAGTGGTTAATGGATAAACCACTATTGTACATTACAGAGACAAAGATCTCATTATGTGTTCATAAGGTGTCTTTTCTAGAGCCTTTCTTAGGCTTCAGGTAACATCATAAAAGCTAGTACTTTTTTCATTCAAAAATGATATCATTTAGAGGAAAATGGAAAGAAATACCAATAACTGAACATGCAATGAGTTTCACTCATCATTTAGTTTAAGCTAAGCTTTGCCTAAGCCACTGAGTTTGGACTGAGCTACCTTTGATTAACACTTTTGGTGGCTGAATATACTGATACTTGAAGTTACCTAAGCTGCAATGATGATACTGTCATGTTTATTAAATATAAGTCACTATATATAGCAAGATGCACCTTTTTTTATGTACCATTAAGAAGAAAAAAATACAACTGTTAACTATATGATGACATGCATCAAATGAAAGATGAGTTTTATTTCAGACATCTTAAAATGTGAAAATATGCATCTAGGAATTAATTAAATGTAATTACCTTCAATTCCCTTGTGAAATTGCTAGTCTCAAACTTTTTTCTTAGAAGAGAAATAGTTCAACCTCTGTAGATAGAGTTGTGGTTGAGAACACGAACTCTGGGGGCGCCTGGGTGGCTCAGTGGCTTAAAGCCTCTGCCTTTGGCTCTGGTCATGATCCCAGGGACCTGGGATTGAGCCCCATATCAGGTTCTCTGCTCAGTAGGGAGCCTGCTTCCAGGCCCCTATGCCCCCCTGCCCCGCCGCCTGCCTCTCTGCCTGCTTGTAATCTCTGTCTGTCAAATAAATAAATAAAATCTTTAAAAAAAAAAAAAAGAAAATAGTAAGGAAGTATTATGAGTATTTTCTTCAAAGGTGAAAAATGAACAGTCTTTGAAGTTCCTCTTATCAAAAGGAACGCTTCATCTCTCCAGTCTTTGAATAGGAGCTTGCCATATGAATTTCCTTGGTCAATGGGAAACCAGCAAACATAATACAAGCAGAGGGGTACCTGGGTGGCACAGTCAGTTAAGTGTTCAATTCTTGATTTTCAGTCAGGACATGACCTCAGTGTCCTAGGATTGAGCCCTGCTTTTGGTTTGTGCTCAGCATGAAGTCTGCTTGAGATCCCCTATCACTCTCTTTCTGCTTCCCCCATTCATGCTCTTTCTCACTCTCTAAAAAAAAAAAAAAAAAAAAAAATCAATAAAATTTAAAAAAATTAATACAAGCAAAAACGTGAAAAGTGTTATTTTCCACCATCATTTGAACAAATTACTGGATGATGAGAGACATGTAGGCATCACTCCAGCTGACACAGCCAACTGCTGGACACATAAGAAAAACATTAGCCCCATATGCCCAGCTTGCCAAATGCCAGAAATATGTGTGAGGCCACCTAAGACCAAGGAGCCCTCATCTGACCTGTTGTGTGTCTGTAACCAGATAAATAAGCTCAAGAAACAGCAGGAGGACTGTCCAACAAAACCCAACCCAAGTTGTTGATCCACATAATTGCCTGCTCTTAACAATTGCTATTTTAAGCCACAAATAGTGTTAGAATAGTTGTTATGCATCAAACCTAACTGATACAACTACAGAGACAAATATTTCCCTGTGCCTATTTTTTACTGCTTCTTTTTTTAAGTGTGAAGAAAAAATCTCACTGGCCTTATTTGTCTTTTATTTTTAAATGAAGGTCAATATGTATAAAATCCTACTTTATCTCTATTAAATACTTTAGCAAGATCTGAGAACCTTCCAAATGTTTTCATTATTATTATTAATTTTTTTTTTTGGTGATAGAGATTTCAGTTCCTTTGCAGTGTAATTTTTAATTTTGAAGCATTTTCAATAGTAAAGATATATTTCAAATAGAGGTATACAGTAATTTCTCAACATCTCTGATTTGGAGTGTTATGAAAAGTAACAATAAAAACATGGGGCATGTAGGTAAGCATAGATTGACAGTTTACAACTTAAAAATGTCTTTGAGAGTCTGCTTCTTTAAGTTTTTTTTCTAAAGTAGTAACAAGCCATTTAATCCTGGTCACAATTAAAAATACATCCACAGGAGAGCCTTGGCATGTAGGAACAATGCAAAATCCCTGATGGTGTCAACCGAACAGCAAAATGAATGTGCAATGAACATGGACCCCAGAAGAAGTGTGTTTAAAATGCTAAAGGTAAGCTCTCAGAAGACACTGCCCTTCTGGCAACCAACTTAAACAGCTCAATCTTTCATTATCCTTGAGAAGTCAAGTCAGTCGTTTCTTAAAAGTCCTGAAAGTCCATGGAGGACTGGAGAATTGTATGCTCCCCTTTTAGTCAAGCCAGCCTTAGTGAAGTTACAAGATGAGGCTCATTAAAAACATTTTTTTAAAGAGTATTAAAACCCTCTGACCTCACAATAAACAGGACTGAACAACAAAGCAGCAGTACTATGTCCAATTTGTTGTGTGTGTGTTGTTGAAAAAAATTCTATGAGATTCAGTTTAGAAAATATATGTCAGCATTTGCAACATTTCATTAATGTAGGAAACTATTCTCCGAAATCAGGAACAGCTTCAGAAGTGTCTGCCTTGGTGTCAGTTTTATTTTCTGTAGAATTTACTGCAATGCTCATTTTATTTAAAAAGATTAAACACATTTATGTGAAATTATTCTTATAATTCTGGTATTATTATTAGTAGACATAGCAGTAGTACTAGGAGCACGTGAAATTATTGTGTAAACATGAGTTGCTTTCTCCACTAGGGAGTTATCTCATGGAGGGTAAACCTGTACCTAATATACTTTGGATTCTCCTCACCTTCTCCATCCCATGTCTTTTGATACCATCCTTGTCCTATTGCAGGTACAGAGTAAAACCCTTTCTGGCAGGTAAATTTGCTAAAATATTTGTTTATGGGCTTTTACAACATATGTTTCTTGCTTCTTTTTCCGTCTTCATGACCAGCACAGTGCTGAGCATAAAGAAGGTAGTGAATAAAATGCACTAGCTTTGAGGACAACACATTCTCTGAGAATGATAATGCCAGCTAAGAAATAAGGTGTTTTTTTTTTTTTTAATTCTGAACATTCTAGATTTTCATGCATGTACAGAATCAAAAAGAATACCTCCTTCTGGCACCAATGACTTAATTGGAAGAATACCTCCTTCTGGCACCAATGACTTAATTGGAAGTTATTAAAAAAATTAATTTGAAGAACTCTGGAAAAACTAGGAGACACAAACTAAGAATTCTCTCACAATTCTTTTTCCCTTCTAAGTTGCCAAATGAAAACTAGCAAGGAATTTCAGGCCAAAGCTTTATGATTGTTGAATAATTAAGGAAAGGACAGATCTGAAAATCTATGAGATTCTTCCAAGAAATTTTTCTACTGGTCTGTGAACTATCTTGCTACTTGTTTTTGGTTTCTTACCACTGCAAAGAAAGTCCTGTCTTCATGTTTTGCAACAAAAAATAGGTTAGTGATAAGACAGTTTCCATCATACTTAATACATGTTTTTGTAATATGTCATTAAATATTTATATACCCATCTCTTCTACCCATCACTGAGTTATTCTAGAAGGTATACTTCTACCTTTTATCTTTTGTGACTGACACAGTACCAGTAGCATAATGCTTCAGTTATCTATTGCTGCATAATAAAATACCCCCAAATTTAGTAGCCTAAAATAACAGCAGTCTCTTTCTTCATAATTCTATGAGTTGATGGGCCTTTTTCTGCATTCTGTTGGGAGCTGGGCTGTGGCTTGAAAATCCAAGATGGCCTCATTCACATTTGTCTATCAGTGTTTGCTGTTGGCCAGGCAGCTCAGTTCCCCTCCACATGGTCTCTCTTCTCCCATTAGTTTATACCAGCTTTCCTAATGTATGGTGACTAGAGTCCAAGAGAATAAAGCTCAAGCTGCCAGGCTTCTTCAAGTTGGGCCCAGAACTGGCACAGTGTCCCATCTGCTGCATTCTATTAGTCAAAGAAAGTCACAAAGCCAGATCAGATTCAAGTGGAAGTGAAATAGAGTCCATCTCTGGAAGGGAGGAGGCATAAACCAGTTCCTGGATGGGAAGAGTTGGTGGTGGTTATCTCTAAAGGTAATCTTAATCAGTTTTTTCATCTCTAATAAATATTTGTTGAATGAATAACTGAGCAATAGGAAAACCCAGTTAAGATCACAACCAGAAATGAGAAGCATTAAATACAGGACAGAGAACACATTTTTTTCTTTCCCTCTCCCTTATTCTCTTCCACATTTTTCCTTTTGTCATTGATTCACAACTTTTGAATAAATAAATCTGCATTTGCCTGAAAAAGAATGAAGTCACTGATGTTTCAGATAGAGGGAATCCCCAATCAAAAAACTAGGACAATGGGGGGAGGGGGGTTGGGAGAAGGGGGGTAGGGTTATGGACATTGGGGAGGGTATGTGCTTTTGGGTAAATTAGAAGGGGAGGCGAACCATGAGAGACTATGGACTCTGAAAAACAATCTGAGGGGTTTGAAGTGGCGGGGGGGTGGGAGGTTGGGGTACCAGGTGGTATTATAGAGGGCACGGCTTGCATGGAGCACTGGGTGTGGTGAAAAAATAATGAATACTGTTTTTCTGAAAATAAATAAATTGTGAAGAAAAAAAAAGAAAAAAAAAACTAGGCACAACCCACTTTTGTGTACATAATTTGATTATAATATTAATTCCCCATTGCAACTACAACCAAAGATAGGTTGTTTGGGCATTAGAATCTCTTTTACAAATCCAAAGGTTGGGGAGGGGGGTGAAGTTTTGATTGTTTAAGCAACTGCTCGCATAGAACCTTTGCATTTATTCTGATTTCAGAGAAATTACTCACAATGAACCATAAAAGTAGAACCAAATAAAATATGGATTCAGTGAAATTTGGAGCAGACCTGAACTGCTTCTTGTATCTCACGTCTGGGTTCTTTGCTCCATGACCTGTGGCTTGCCAATTTATTGTTTCTCAGTAATTGCTTATTTATTGCTTCAAGCTGAACACCTTCTGGGTGACCAAGACCAAAAACAGCAAGAAGTACATATTTCACTTTCAGATCACCTGACCATTAGGACCACAGGCCACGTCCAAATTTACATCATTTTATAATGCACAGGAATGCCCAGTTACCATGCTTCAGCATGCACAGAGCTCCAGTCATGCCTTTGGCTCTGCCTTCAGCATCCCAGACAGCCTTTGGACATAAGTTGGAGAGCAGACTATGGATTTTAAAAGACCATCCATATGCATTTGGAGTCTGTTATTCTATAAACTGAAAACAAATTCCAGTGAGTATTAGAAAATAGTGTAAATTTGGCTTAGATCTCCTTGTAGATTGTCACTTACCCTGATTAATAGAATGGTTATACTTAAGAAAGTGGTGGTAAGAAGAAAATATGATGTTTTTTTTTTTTCAAAAATTATCTATTCTCAAAAGGGAGTGCTTTATAAATGAGAAATGAGGAGGTATGTTCCTGGGTTTCATCAGGGATATATAGAAAGAATAAACTCAAGGGGGCCTTTACTATTATCATTCTTGCTTAGATCTTTTTCCTTTTTCTCTCCTTACCCTAGTGTGTTCACTTTCACATTTCCCACAGTCTCACTTATTCTTTTATTTTAATCATATGGTTGGACCCACAATGCTTTTTAATTCAATATATTCAGACACAAATTCATTCTGGAGATACTGCTGGGTAGCACTGGAATGCATTAGTCCTGTCTTCCCTCTGTCTTTCCAGTGTGAAGAATTATATTGTGAATGAATTAATGATCACGTTTCTAAAGATGTTACTTGGGAGGCTGATCAAGTTACTTGTAACAGTCTGAGTATTCAAAGTTATAGTTTTAATATCCTAGTTCTGGCCATCTAGATGTATTACAGGATCCCATACACACATACTCACACAGACACACATACATACTCCTTTACAACCTGGCTACTACTCACCCTGATTTCTCACTCACAGGTAATGTTATATGATTTCAGTATGGATTGCTTATTTCCACTCCTCAGGTTTCCACTGAGAGAGGTTTTCCCTTACACTTCAAGCTTCTTGCTTCATTCCCTCACTCCTTTCTAGGAAAAAGGGAGTGTATTATAACTAATACTATGGGGAACAGAGACTAAAGAGGTGAAACTAGATTCTTCCCTTTTTCTCTTTGGGATGTGCTTGCCTGCAGAGAGCTTATGCTTTGGTCTGTCCTTGGGCATGTGGTGTGATGACCTGCAGGTGAGGCCCATGGTTTCCAGTATTGTTCGCAATGTGGTAATTTAAATTCGAGGATGTAGTTTCACCAAGTCCACCTGGTTAATAGTCTTAAATCCATATCCTCCAAGCTAGCCTTTGAGAACCATACACATGATATACTCATCTCTATCTTCCTTTATTTTTGTTTCAATGTGATCAGAACTGGGATAAAGAAGCAAGGGTGCAATTGATTAGTCCCCTTGAACTCCAACGTCTATGACTAAATTTTTCCTCTATAGCTTGTTGTCAGGCTCCTCTGAATGCCTATGTGATGAGAACGATCTCATTATATCCTCTTTTGCTTCAGTTAGTAAGCTCATATTAATTCCCTCCATAGAACTAGAAAGAAAGGTACTTTGCCTAAGACATGCATGATGGTGAATAATAGAACCATAACTCCTAACAAATACCAACAGGACTGTGGAAGCTGAGAGGAGTGAAATTTATTTGGAATTTTCCTATAAGCCACTATTTTTTTCCTGGATGAAGGAGAGGTACCAGAATAGAGTGTGATTGTTTTTAAATTTTTTCTTTCATCAAGATAATCTCTTTGTTTAAAGATTTATTTTAGTCCAATATATAGAAGAAATAAAAATTATGCCACCATAGATAAAGTGGGGTGCAAGTTCACAGTTCGTGCTACCTCATTTTCCATTATAATGCCCCCATGATACCCTTAGAACATATAGCTTAAACTCATTTTTAGGGCCAGAGGAGAAAGATCACTGCACTGGAAGTCAATCATGTAAGAATTTATTTCTATAAACATCTCAGTGAACAAAGAACATTTGAATTGGTCCACTTACTTTCTGTTGGAGACAACTGGTTTCTTAAATGCCTCTGGTTTATAGAATTAAAGATAGTATTTTTAAAAGTGGAAGATGACCCAATTTCTAAATTCCTGTGGTATCACATTTCAACATTCCATTCTTTAATTTTCTACAGTGTCTAGAATAGTATACCTGGCACAGAGCTGATAGTCAATGAATGTTTGATGACTGAATGAGTGAATGAATGAATAAATAGAAGAAGTTGATAGCTGTCTCTAGGTGCAGCAGAGTGCAGGAACCAAGCATGCAATATGCAATAAAGAAACTCATTCAGAAAGTTCTCTATTGTCTTTTCAAAGATCAGAAATCTATAGACCTAAAATTACCTTCTTCATCTTCAACGGTAAATTTTCAGAGACATCCCTCTCTGTTGAAATATGACTCTCACCTGCTGAAAACACCTGTTCCTGATAAATTTGGCTTCTTTTTTTTTTTTTTTTAAATTTGGCTTCTTTATCCTGCCATGGCATTGTAAAGAGACTACTTATAGGCTTCCAGAGCAAAACAAAAATACTAGGAAAAAACATTGTTTCATTTAGGAGGTGAGACTACTTCTTGATGAGAAAAATTCTTTTTCAGGAGTATCTAATTTTCTAATTTCAACCACCTTTTCTTCTTTTCCTGTATAAAATAAATACCAGGACTTTTTAAAAAATAAATATTTTGTCTCCTCACCCCCATCCCTATGACCTTGCACCTCTAAACCATAACTATTGACATTTACAGGAAGACTGTGACTAAGATATGACTCTAGTAGTATTCTTTTCTTTTTGTGGCTTCCAAAATGTGTGCTGAAGTGCTCTAGAGCACTATGGCAAATTCACAGAGGGCATTGTAGGATAATTTAAATGTTTGGATGAAACAAAACCCTTGTTGGACATTGCCCAAACTACTATTTCAAAATAATTCACAGTTTTAATATTAGATCGAGCTACTTTGCTTTAGATGGTGTCATATCTTTACATGACTGGGCTTCAGGAGGTTCCAATTAAAAACAACGTTCACAATCAGGCCTCAACTCTTCTAGGAATTGTAATAGGGATTAAGCCTAAATGGCCCTTTCTCATGAACTGGTGTGCAGCATTTCCCATGTGATATCTAGTTATTGTCATTTATAATCATGGGAAAGAAGAGTTGCAGAAAAGACATAACAGGGAGAAAATTGATGCTCGGCTATCTAGAAATTAGAGAGCATGTGCCACAACCAGTGTCTACTACCAAAGGGAGAGGCTATAGGTAAAATATATAGGAAAAATCATGCAGAACATTGTGTGAATCCTGCATGGGCAGTAATGCTTCAAAAGTCACTGGAAAGATGCAACACAGAGATTGGAAAAGGACGTAAAACAGTGTGACTTCCACAGAGTGAGGATTGAGCGGAGGACCCTGCTGGGTGATATCCCAACGGCTGCAAGTTTGGCACCCTGGATAGGAAAGCAGAGAGCAACATGGAGGGTACTTCTCTCCATGTTCATGAGGAAGAAATTCCTGACTTAGTTTGTAAACAATGAACTTCTCAGGAAAGCAGAATCAGAAGGAATAAAAGGACATATTAGGAACATATAAGAGACTCCATTTGGGGACACCCAGAAATGCGTGAGGTGACTTCATGGGGGGATGGGTTTTGATGTTATTACAACAGCAAGTTAGGGTGATTAATATGTTAATATGAGTACAATTATACCCACAAACTGCTGGGAATTGAATTCTTTTTCTTTTTGCACATTCCCATTCCCAACAGAACATATTTCTTCCTCTGCTGTGTCTTGTCTTTTTCTCATTAACTGTATAGAGGCAACACTTCCGTAAAGCCATTTCACTTCTGTGTCCATATGCCGTAAGCTGACTATACCGTAAGCTCTTTGAGGCCAGGCACCGTGATCTTTCCTGTATTTTTCCTTCACTGAATACAGTGCCAGGAAAAAGAGTAGAGGCTCATTAATGCTAATTAACTGGAACTGAATTGCCTCAGCAACCTTAGAGAGAACTGGATGACTGAAGTATTATTTTCTAATTTGCAACTAAGAGGCAACTAGCAAGCTTCCTCATAATCAAAGAAGTGATAACTATCAAAGCACTATTAATCAAAATGTGTTTTATTTCCTACCAGGCTTGACTCATTAGGAAAATGAGGGAGGGAATTACGTTAGGCATAAATCAAAATTTGTGACGCTAAAAGACTTGTGTGCTGCTAGAGCAGACAAATGACCCCCAGTTTAAAAGAAACAACATTTAAACCTCTCTGTGCATAGAATTCTATCCAAGAACACTCAAGCTTTCTGTAACTATGGAAATGTTGAAACAAGATGTAATATTGAAGGGGAGAGATTTGCTTCCACATTGAAGCCTTGTTGATATCTTTTCTACGTAATTCCAAAATTATTTGGGTTTTCTTCTTCACCATGTTATTGAAGTGTCCCTACAGTTTATATACATCAATAATAGAACTAGGAATTGTGTTGGAAATAAAAATAAATAAAAATTGCTTTCTTTCTATTGGTAGTTATGAATAATGAATATTCTTCTTTTGACGAAAACCTCTCCATATTTCAGGAAGGAACTAGGGCACCATGATACGGAAAGACTGGCAAAATCTGCCCATGCCTGGGTACTAGGTGTGAATCTCAGTTATCACGGGATGCCATGAGTGTATTGTCTGTAATGGTGAACATATTCCTGCCTTTGGTTTTGCAGCTATAAGTAGAAAGGTTACTGGCTGGAGCATCCCTTACTTGAGACAGAAGTGAGAGTATTCAATAGAAATGTAGGAAGAAAACCTTGTATGGGATACATGATCTCTAACTGGGCTTCAGTTTTTAGATTCTTGCTCTATAAAACAGAAGGGAAAGGAGAGTTTTGCAGATGCCTTATTCATTATTTTCTTATTCAGATAATTCTTAAGGATTCATTTGGTGGTAGCCTTAAACCCCACTAAAATGTCCCATTATTATTATTATTATTAGCATTTTCCTATGAGGAACCTGAATTTATGGAGTTTAGGAAATTTCTCCAGTTCTTCATGTGGTTCAATGGATAGCTGGATCTTGAACCACATATCAGTGAATGACATTGATTCACCACTACTTATATTGCAACAACCTTCACAGAAACAGAATATGGTTTGTAAAAACTCAACTAGTTCAAGTCATCAATGAGGGATGATAAAGTCTTTTCTAGATGGATTTGCAACTTTCTATGCTAATTCAAAATTTCTTTCTCTGGGCTAGACAAAGACGTATTCTCTCATTCCAAGAATTTCTAGGTCTAAAGGGAGGAAACCTTCCTAAGTTCCCAGCTATGAAAAACCATGAGAAGTACTATAAAGAGACATACACAATGACATGAGAGGTTAAAAAAAGGAGAGATTAGCTCTGAATTAGAATATCTTCTAATTTTACTTGAACTCAGAACAATACCTGGATGGAATAAGAGACTTAGACAAGTAGAGATGGAAATGCTAAATCTTATAGGTAAAAAGGCAGCATAAACAAAGGTGTGAAAGCAGTCAGTGAAGACTGTGGTTCCGCATGGGATATTTTAGAGAAAGACTTGGGATAGGATATATAGAAATGGAGATGAAAGATAAGGCTAGGGTCTTAATATAAAACAAGTTGTTTGATAAAATTTCTCCTTTCCATTTAACATATTCCTGGAATTTCTAACATTAAGATTTAATTACCATTCTCGAGAGAGATGTTGATCAGAAGGGAGTGCATCTAGATTTAAAAACTTTTTATAATTTTCAAAGAGACTAATGTCCCGCATATTAAATGTAATAAGTAAATATTTATTAAATGACTGAATAATCAAACCATTAATGGCTACCTAGAATTTGGGATGAATTTTCAAAATCACTGATTTTTTTTTATTGTATAGGCAATATGAATTAAATTTTAATGAGTTTTAATTTTAAGTGGTTCCAAATGTGATTTTTTTTCTGTAATAAAACATCTTCTAATTATTACCAGAGTAGTTCATATTTGGTAATGGCTGGCATTGCAGTTGGGTAGTCCATTAACTCATGAAGTGATTGATTTTCTTTTCCTTTTCTACTTTCAAGGGGATTATTTCTACCAAATATAATTGCCCTTTAGTGAGCAGTGTTAGTTTGATGTACTGTGAACTTCCTTGGGGATGATCAGCCTCTGTGAATAGTAGCATTAATCTAGTACAGAAGCATTAGTGGCTTGTAAGGATTAATTCTATTTTAAGAACCTTTTACGAACCTTGAGTGTACACATGCTCCATAATAACTTGTTCCCAATTTCTCAACTGTCACATCTTTAATTTGGTTATTCACATTGTTTCTTCACAGTTGTTGATTCAGAAATCTGCTATACATTCTTTACATAATATTTTCAACCACCCCTGCCTTTCTGAGGATGACATATGGATAACAGGAAAGCCATTGGTGTTTAAAGCACATGCATCAAAGGTAGAATGAGTCTTTCGATCTTCCTTCCTACTGTAGCAAATAAATAGCCCAGGTTTTTCCTGATTGAGTTCTGTTTCTTCTATGTTGTCAGCAGAAATTTAGGTTTGAATTTTAGATTCAGATTTCTAAAACAATTCTCACTTCACCTGGGCCTTCCAACAAGTTAATCAGTGGTTGAACTGAGATCATCATCACCTCATCAAGCAATTGCACAGAGTATCTGCTAATTCAGTTCCAGTCAATTAATCCCCAGTGGAATGAAGCTGCACCAGATGGAGATGGAGGGAGTCTCTCCTATCCAACTCATCATTGGTCCTAACTCATCAAGGAACCAGTGAGCTTTCTTCCTGGAACTTACAGTTGATGCACGAAGGCCATATCATTTTCCTATTTAGCATGATGGATTATGAGATTCACAGGGAAAATATTTGCATTGTGTAATGATCATAGGCAGGAAATGTTTTTCTTTATAGAGGGCTGTTCAGCAGCAGACTTGGAATGCCTGTCTGTTTCTGGCCGGAGAATTAAAAATAAATAAATAAAAGGAAAGCATAGTTTAATATTATGCTTGGGATTAATTCTAATTGATCCTACAGTATTTAGAACCTAAGTCTGGAGAGGTTAACCTATGAAGTAAAGCTCCTTAAAAATAAATGACTTTTCTATTGACAGTTTGATGGCTATGACATCTTCAGGCATAATAGACTTTTTATCCAGAAAGATCCCCAAATTGAATGTAAGGACAGAGCTGAGCTTTGCTCATCATCATTTGTCCTATCTCAGTTCTTTTGGGTGATAGTATTGTTTACTAGTGCACCAGAGTGTCTTTAAGCACTCAAGAGAGTATACATGTCATTTGGACATAGGAAAGCTTACTTTATAACCACCCACTGGTAAATGTTTTCTGGCTGAAGCCCAACATGGACTAATAGGAACTTGGTAAATTAATGAACCATGAACTCTTTTTTAAAGTAATTATTTGTGTTCTCAAGTAAATCTTACATCTAGAAAGCTATAGCTTTTGAGGTAGGAGACATCCACAATTTGAGAAATTGAAAGAAATCAGCATGCCAATGTATCACTGTGGCTGAATTCATCATTCACTTTTTCACATATACAACTCTTCAATAATTTTGATTAAATATATTTCATGGGGATAATGCTGTGAAAAAGCAAGTTTGAATGATAGAATTCCTTTATGCAAGAAGGTTTAAGGCCATCATTCAATGAATTGTGATGATTGCTTTAGTGTTGGAGGGGGAAGAAAGAGGAATAAAGAATTTAAGCTCCAGCAAACTAAGCATCATGTCATCTTTCAGTCACTTCCTTGGCCAACATAGGGCCAGGAATACATCAGACACTTGCCCCAAAGCTCAAGGATAATGGTGATGCCAAGGTCATGGGTCTGGTCTTTTCTCTGCAGTGATCCCATACATCTCACAGTTATGTAGAAGGAGAATTGTGGATGCTTCAGAATAATATTGCCCTTGTTTTAGTTAATAAATCCTTTCTTTACAAGTTATTGGCTAAATTTGGGATGGGGGTGAACGCCCAGTAGTTAATTTGAAGAACTGTAAATCTTTGGAGCAAGGCAGAAGAATGGTGAAACTTTGTGTATGTTGCTAACTTCTAAGTCTTGATTTTCATTTATCTAGAAGGACATTTTGAAAGTTAACAGACATCATGCAGAAACCCTCTAAGTGATTCAATTTTTTTTAAAGGCAAATCTGTTAAAAAAAAAAAACTATCTGATTAATATTCTGCTTTGTAACTTACATAATCCATATTCAATTGCTTAATGAGTTTTTGATTGTCACAATGTTCCTTGTATGTACTTGAAGGTGAATTGAAAACAGAAGCAGTGGAAAAATATAGTGAATACCCAAAAGCTATAGAAAAATCATTTAATAAATAATCAATATTTGATATCTAGATAGTATATTTGAGATGTATATTTCTATATTTAATTATTAAAAGAATATCAAGCTTGAAGTGGGATTCAAGAAAAAGTATATAACATGGGCTTTAAAGATTGTATGTTTATATAAACTACCAGGACCATTCTGAGAAGGAACAATGCATTGGTTGTATATATACAGTTATAAATAATATAGTAGAGATTTTCTTCCAAATCTCTGACATTTTAACATATTCTCAAATAATATGACCCAGTTTTTAGGTGAATTTGTCATGACAAAGAAAGTAAAAAATCCTCCAATGAACCATTCATTACATCACTGTACATTCCATTATTTAATCCTTTAACATATTATACTATGATGATATATTTTCATCTTTTTATTTCTTATTAGACCTTTGGGTCTTATCATTCTATTTTTGTAGATTCAACTCCTTACACAGGTGCCGTAAGAGAAATGAATATTTATTTGATAATTCATCACATATTAATAGCATATTAATTTGCAGAACTTACCTTATTCTTCTGGTTAGTACTATAAAGAAAAAAAACCCAAGAAAATCAGAACATTTCATTATTTTGAAGAGCAGTTAGACCAACATTACAAAATTTATTTTTGTCTGACATTCCCCAGCATTAACATAAACAATCATTGAATGCCACCAAATACCTGCTAGGGATTTATTGCACAATGGCTTTTTCTTGGGGGAGGGGGAGGTGCTTCAAAATTCATATGTTCTATAAAAGTCATTCTGAGGTAGCAGACAACTTGCTTAAAAAAAAAAAAAATGTTTGTCTGGGCCCTGTGATCTACCCCTACACTATGATGAACTGAGTGTTACATACTTTGACAAGGTATATACTTGGACAAGAACAACCTTGGGAGATTAATAAATAAATAAATAAATAAGAGTGTTTCTATGAGTAGGATATGCTGATAGGATGTCCCTACAACTAGTCAGGAAAATAAGTTTGTTTTATTTGCATAGCTGAATGTTAGCTTTGCCATCTGGTCATCTTATTGGTCAAAGACAAAGATACCTATAGCTCAGCATAGGATATTGAATTGATCTTGACTGGATGGTTATGAGTTTCTAAATATTTTCTAGAGTAATTATTTCCAGTTATTCTATTTTAAATATTATTTTATTATAAATTACCTCAAATAATTTTGAAAATCCTCCACAGTATATATTATGTTCATACAGTGCTCATATCGGTTTATGTGACAAGACATATGTATTTATAGTAACACCTAGCTATGCAATTTTTTGTATGAATATCTAGTCATGAAAATTTGAGACCTCAACAAACTTTTTGAAATGAAAGTCATAGTGGATCTTGAGACATGGTTAGGATTTAGATACACACATATTTACTCACAATTTTATGTGAGATTGATAGGACCCTCTTCTAATCATGGCAGAGCAGAATGGTCTGTATGACTATTTAGTGGAGGTATAATAAAGTAGAAATAAAGAAAAAAAATTAAGATTATTCATTTAAGCAATCTCTGCACCCAATATGGGGCTTGAACCCATGACCCTAAGATCAAGAATCACATGCTCTACCAACTGAGACAGCCGGGCTCCCCAAAATGAAGAAAATTTAAATAAAATATGGAATAAGTGTCTTTTAAAACTAGTTGTTCTTGGCATCTTCTTTTGAGGTCTTTCTCAGCTTGTTTATTAACCTAGATTTTTAAAATATGGTTTAAAAAAGGGGAAATAATCATTATAGTTAAAGTAACCAAAATTTGGAATTTAATTCTTCTTTGGTATTATTTTTTTCATAATTCCTTTTATATTTCCTATCTAAGACTTTGTCATAAGGTTTTTTCTGATTTTAATAGGTAAGTCAATGATCTACCATATAATTCCCATTTATTTAAGGTTATTTCTTAAAGATAGTGTTTATAATACATTATGTAACTAATTTACTCTGATTCCTACTTAAGGAGTTCTCTTGCTAACTTAGTAGCCTTTGTTGAACCCAGAGAGAATTGTTAGTTCGGTGATTGCCAGGTCTTAATTACTTAGAAACTACTTTGCTTTACCTGTGACCTATGGATTTATGGTTAGAGAGGGAGTATCTTGTAAAGGATCTTTGGGGCAGATGCTAAAGAAATCTTTGGACCTCAGGAAGATATGGAAATAGAAATCCATCTTTCTGTTTTGCTTTTGTAAAGCATGCATCTTGTCAATGCAATTATGTCTCTGTGTTAGAAAGGAAGATTTATTCTCTGCTTCTCATATTAACACATGGAAGGTCTTCAGTTAGACTAACTCTCCTGGCTTTTCTCTCCACCCCCCATCCCTACAAGAGGAGTATGTTATGAAAACTGGTAAATTTGGAAGGATAAATTCACCATGCTCAGCTCAGCCCTTTCCTTTCTCTTCTTTTGGATCTTTTTACTGTAGATGATACATTATGATCTGCTGTTATCATCCCAGTAAGGGACTCTTTGGCAATACTAAGTACTAGATTCTGGAGAAATAACTTGGCTTCAGTTAAATCCTTCAGTTAGGATTGGCCTGTTTGCTATGCATGCTAGCCTGAAATTCTTTATATTGTTTCATGAGAAAGGCACATAAGAGATTTGGTATTGTTGAACCAATGCAACTTATGTGTTCCTGAAAGAGCATTTTTCTATATTGGAGTCCGGAATTTATCCAGTTTTACCAAAAAAGGATGAGTTAGTCTGTTTAAAGACATTGAGTGTTAACAAGCTCTTTTATTGGCATATCTAAAGTTATACTGTAGAGCTTTTCACCCCCTGCCATTAATGCAGGTGATTCCTCCATTTTTCATCTCTATTTTTCATCTCCATTTTTCTATCTTATATGTTACACAGTTTGTTCCAATCTCTGGAAAGAAAGAATGGGGCAATGCTTACCAATTCTATAAAGCCCCAATCATATGTTACGCAATAAGAAAAATGATGTTAGATAGGTAGCAATCGCTTTTTTTTTTAAAGATTTTATTTATTTATTTATTTATTTATTTGACAGGCAGAGATCACAAGTAGGCAGAGAGGCAGAGGGGGAAGCAGGCTCCTTGCTGAGCCAAGAGCCTGACTGATGTGGGGTTCGATCTCAGGACCCTGGGATCATGACCTGAGCCAACAGCAGAGGCTTAACCCACTGAGCCACCCAGGCGCCCCAACAGCAATCACTTTTAATATCTACCATAAAGCCTATTTCAAGTATGAACATAAGTACATCAGGGGTACCTTCTATATGATCAAAAATTCTTGCCTCTTTACAATAGTTGTAAAAAAATTCCACTGTGATTAATCTTAATCCCTATACTGAGCTTCCACTGAGACAACTAATCTTTGATTGAAGTTAAGTGTATCTAGGAATTTCTTTCTGATATGGATCACAGATACTGTGGGAAGTTGTGGTGTATTGTATTATTATTCCCAATTGTTTGCTGCCATTCACTACCATATTTGTCATTGCAGGGCCCAACCCTGTGGGAAGAATGTAAATCACCTTCCACTTTTGTTCAGCTTTGCCTCTGACCTGTATTGGCCAATAGAATGCCAGCAGAAGTAAAGTAGATCACTTCTGAGAAGTTTAAAGAGCCATCCCTTGATTCCATCATTGCCTCTTTCCTGTGCCTTGAGTATGCATGTCCCAGATGCAGGTAGGCTGCTACTTCAGACTTGATCCCAGCCAATAAAGGTGAGAAATAAAGCCTCATCCTCATAAACTACTGAAATTAGGAGTTGTTTGTTAACATGACACAGCCTAGCACACGATACAGATTCAACAGTAATCAACTAAATACATATTTCTTCTCTTTTCTCTCTCTTGTCTGTGCCCTCTATCATAATTTGTATGTATATATACTATATTATAGTCCATTGTGTGTGTATATACTATATATATAATATAGTCCTGTGTGTGTGTGTGTATGTGTGTATTCCATTTCTCTTCCCTATTTTATTCTTCCTTTAAATTTCATCTGTGTCTGTTTGTTGGTTTAACCTTCTCAACCCACTTCTTTTAAAAAATGCTCTGTCAGAAATCTGGTCTTAGCCAGAGTTAAAGAAAAAAAAAAAATCAATTTTCCTAAATTGACTCATTTGGGTGGGGTTTATATCCAGCTTATTTTATTTTTGAAAATGTCTAAGAGAAACTTTTGACATTGAGCATTTTGAAAAATCTTACTTATAAACATTCTTTGGCCTCTTAGCATTGTTATACCATGGAAAAGAAGGAGGACATGCCTAAGATTTATATAGCTGACAAAGATTTCTATGTACTGTGTGCACTACATTTATATTTTCAGCTTAAATCATTGAGTGATTATTTTCTGAAAGAATTTCGTCTTTCTTGGGGGAGGTTGAAAATCATGTCTACTCGATGATTTATTAAGTGAATAAGTAAGTGAAAATGAACAGACTGGTACTGATTTTTACCATAGGCAGCAAATTATGAATAATGATTCTTCCATGCTTGAACTCCTTTGCAGTGATTCTGCAAATAATTCTAGTTTTCTCAGGTTGTTTCAGCCAAATGGATTTGCATAGGCAGGAGAGACTGAAAGACAGCAGGTTAGGCTTGAAGCACTATGTCGGGGGGCACGTTAGAATTTTATTAGAAATATGGGCGTTTGTGCCATTTGGTGCCCTGTGTTCATCACTGTCATATGCTTGCAGCTCTGTAACTGTAGGGAAGACTAGAAAACATTTAGGATTGTGCAGAAAATAAACAAATATATAGGTAAAAGAGCTTTTAAAATGTACCTTAAAATACCGAAGGTCTTATAATTAAACTGAAGAGATTTAAGAAATCTATGGAATCTGTCACTGCCCACCTTTATAAACAAATACTGTTGACTGGCATTCCTTGAGAAGAAAAATGCTTCTTTTTTCCAAGGTAGCATTTTTAATGTACTAGATTGAACCAAATGTCATTTCTTTCTTTTAGGTCAAAAGCAGTTGAAATTTGGCAATTTCATACTGTTCAAGCAAGTAACTTAAAATTTACAATCCAAGTACCCTCCATGACAAAATGTCCATTTCTCAATGTGCACTTTTAAATCAACATGCAGAATATGTGCTTATGGATTTATAACTATAAATTTCTATTATGTCATAAATATTTAACATCATAAGTATTTTGCTCCTAAAATATTAAATATTAAGGTATTTTAATAAATTATGACATAGCCACAAAAGTCCATAATTTAGAGATTGACAGTTGTAGTAGTGAACGGAATTTTGTTTGCTCTTGCTTTAATAAATTATAGTAAAATACCCCTCCTCCAACATAGACCATGCATACATATTACATATGTTACATACTTTCCTTTTAAAATATATATCTATGGTTTCTTTATCTTATACCATTTTGCTTTCCCATAGTATAAATTTAAATAGGATTGCAAGAGGTTTATTAATCATCTTTAATTGTGCATCCATTAGATAATTATATTATCTTTATCTTCATATGTCAATGGATGTACAAACATTATCTCACTTGCTGTAATTTGAATTTACTACATTTCTAGTGAAATCTAATGTTTTGGGGATAAATTATCTGTTAAAATTTTTGGATCATTTATTCTATTGCAGGCTTTCATTTTTTTTCCATGCCTTAATAATTTTCTCATAGATACATGCAGAGATGTTTGATAAATGTGAGAAGGCGGGGAACAAGAGAAGTCAATGTGCAAGGAGAAGCAAAGGTGACCCAGAGAGAACATAACTGGGGAGGAGGAGGAAATCTGTCAGAGTAGTGCAAATTAATATGATACCTCAACAATGCAGAGTCAGGATAAAGTGTAGAGATGTGTCTGATCTCTTCTTGTCCCTCAAACTCCCATCCCCTTGCCCTGCCACTCCCTGAATTTCTATCTTTATGAGGTGAAGACTGCATAAGAAAGGCAAAAGACAGTTTCATTATGCTGAGAACCTCTTCTAAAAGAGCCCTTAATAGGAAGAGGCAGCAGGCAGGAATGTGGTCAGGAGTGTGTGACGGCCCAAGTGTGCTCTGGAGGCACTCGCAGTGCCTCAAGAGGAAGCCGGGCATGAGCTGGGCTAAAACCAAAGACAGTGGCACTGTCCAGGGAGGACTCAGCCTCTAGCAAGTTTTCCGGTATATCTGAGTCCCTTTACATCCCATGCAGAGACCCTGATGGGGACCCAAAAAGGAAAAACTGAGGTCTGGTCATCCCTGAATATATTTAACATTTTAAGCTGTTCATATTTCTTTATTTGTAAGGAGTCTGATTTAAAAAAGCAATTATTTCCTGACATTTAGTGACATCTCACAATATTCTTTTATGTTTTACATTTTCATCTGGGAGATGTAAGTTTTTATTCAAATCTTTAAAACAGTCTTAAAAACACTATTTTTCTCTTCTCTTAATAATTTAAATTTTTTTATGATGAAATATGTCACCCATGTAGATAGTTTATAAAATGCACATGTAAAATTGTGAGGATAGTAAGATGACTACTCAGGTAGTTAAATACAGTTTAATAAAAAGGACATCACCAGACTTAGAGACCATCAGAGTGGCCCCCACAGATTGCATGCTACTCTGTGCCCCTGGGGAAATACTCTTCTGGATTCTGTGTTCATCACCCTCACACTTTTATTAAAGATAGTCTATCTTTCCCTCATACACACCTCAACAACATATGGCAAGAGTACTTCTTTGATTTGTCTCTTTGCTGCAAAATTATGCTTCAGTTTTTCATCTGGGTGGCTACAAGTCTCTGAGGAGTTGTAGCATAGTTCCTGTTTTTATTGCTATAAGGACATACTAGAATTTATTTTTACATTTTATGATTGATTAGACTTTTGGATTTTCCTTTTTTTTTTTTTCCATGACGAAACATGCTGTTGTGAATACTCCTGTCTGTGTGCTATGCTGCCCATGCCCAAGACTTTATCTGGTGTATACATATACACCAGAATATAAATGCCAGAATATGTACATAATCAACTTGGCCAGTGATGGTGAACTATTTTCTCAAGTGGTTGTGCCAATGGACGATTGCACAGTGATAAGTGGATGAGTTTGTTTTGCTTTAGAAGTTCCCCAACATCTGGTACTACTTGACTTTCTAATGTTTGCCAACCAGGGTATGGAATGGTACCTAATTTGTTTTCTACCATGTATTGTGTTTTAAATTTCTCTTTGTTGGTGAGGTACAGACTATTTTCACATGTTTATAGATCATCCTTGTTTTTCCTCCTCTTCATGTCTGTTACCCTTTTATTTTTTTAAGATTTACTTATTTATTTTAGAGAAAGAGAGAGAGTCCAAGCTAGCCCAGGGTGGGGGGAGAGCAGAGGGAGAGGGAGAAAGAGAGAGAATGTCAAGCAGACTCTTCACTGAGCATGGAGTCTGGAGTCTGATAAGGGGCTCCATCCCAGGACCCCGAGATCATGACCTCAGCCAAAATCAAGAGTTGAACACCTAATTGACTGTGCCATCCAGGCACCCCTGGACATTTTTTTTTTATTAACTTGAGAGAGTCTATTTAATGTAAGAGTTTCATAATTTGTTATATGAGACACAAATATCTTTCCCAGTATAAATCTTGTCATTTACTCACTGTATGATAGCAGAACTTCATGAATCTGTGATATTTTCTTTTAAGGTTCAGACTTTTTGCGTGTTGCTTTAGAAATTTTTCTATCATGAGGTCAATGAAGAATTTTGTCTCTGTTGTTTCCTGAAAGTTTTATAATGCTGTTTACCCCCCTATTTAATTCTTTAATACATTCAAAATTGATTTTTGTAGGGTGTGAGGGAGGGATAGAAGTTAATTAGTTTGCATGATAACCAATTATTTAAGCACAGTTAGGTAAGAGGTTCTTTCTCCACTAATCTGAAGGGCCAATTCAGTTTTAAATTACATTTGCATATGTGGATGAATTGAAATGACTACAGTTTACAATAAATCTGCTGTTAGAGCAAGTCACCCCATCTTGTTCTCTTTTAAGAGGATCTCTCTCTTTTTCATCTCTGGTGTTTTCATGTAAATTTTAGAATCACTTTGTCATTTCCATGAACAATTCTGTAGATATTTGTTTGGGATTTCTTTGAAGTTAAAAGTATATAGAGAACATTTATAGTCTTATAATATTCAGTCTTCTCATCTTACTATATGTCATTTACTTTATTTAGGTGCTCTTTAATACCTTCAAAAGAGTTTGTAATTGTTTCTTAAAGAGTTAGTGGAACTTCTGCTAGAATTATTTCTAAATAGGTAGGTATTTTTCTTGCCACTGTAAATAGTCTTCTTTTCCCTTTTAGTCCTCAAAGTCTTCCTAAAGTTTTACCTTCATTCTCTCTCCCCACCAAAGTTACCACTATCTTTACTTGTAATATATACTAGCTTTGATAATTTTTGAACTTTACATCATACTCATACTGTACACTCTTTTGTGTCTGGCTTCTTTTGTTCAAGAGTATATTGGTGATAGTGAGATTAATACTAAATGATGAATAAAGTGTAAATATTAGTGATAAACATTTGACTTGTTTCCAGTTCTGTGTATTAGGAAAAATAACACATATAGTATTACATACCTATAATAAACATACTTATGCATGATTTCTGACGCATATACATATGCATTCTTGTTGGATAAGTGAAAGTATGGTATCACAGTCTATGCATATATTCAGCTTTTATAGATATTGTCAGTTTTTCAAAGTGGTTGAAAACTTTAAAAAATTATCCTTCCATAGTAATATGTAAGTTTCAATATCTCATTATTTCTACCTCTTAGTGTGATAGGCTTTTTAATTTTACTTTTGTTTTTCCTGGTGGGTATTTAGTAGTTGTCTCTCATTATAGTTTTAGATTGTATTTCTCTGATATCTAGTGAGGTTGGACACTTTTCCATAATGTTTGGCCATTTAATTTCTTCTCTTGCAAAATGCCTGGTTATGTCTTTTGGCCTTTTTTAAAAACAGAAATTGGATTACCACTCATTTTCTCATTGACGTGTATGAGAATTTTTCATACATATTTGATACAAGTTTCTATCTTATGCCATTTATTTTTGTAGGTTTTTTTTTTTAATTCTTTTCAATTAGCCATCATATAGTGTATTATTAGTTTTGGATGTACTGATCAACAATTCATTAGTTGTGTATAATACCTAGTGCTCATCACATCATGTGCCCTCCTTAATACCCATTATCAGGTTACCCCTGTTCCCACCCCCACTTCTGTAACCCTTGGTTTGTTTTCCAGAGTCCAGAGTCTCTAACGGTTTGTCTCCCTCTCTGAATGCTTCCCATTCAATTTTCTCTCCCTTCCCCCGTGGTCCTCTGCACTATTCCACACATGAGTGAAAACATATGATAATTGTCTTTCTTTGCTTGATCTATTTCACTTAGCATAATCCCCTCCAATTCCATCCACATTGATGTACATGGTAGGTATTCATCCTTTCTGATGACTGAGTAATATTCCATTGTATATATGAACTTTATACATTTTCTTTATCCATTCATTTGTTGAAGTATAACATCTCTGCTCTTTCCATAGTTTGATTATTGCAGACATTGCTGCTATGAACATTCAGGTATATGTGCCCCTTCTTTTCATTACATCTGTATCTTTGGGGTAAATATGTAGTAGTACAATTGCTAGGTTGTAGGGTGGCTCTATTTCATATTTCTTCTTTACCATAATCTCCTTCTAGAAGTTATGTCAGACATTTCTTATGCTTTCTTATTATGAACATGATTTTTTTTATATCTTAGTTTTATCAGGTTGCATTGTATATAACTTCATCAAACGTGTTTTTCATTTTACAAATTCTCTCTTCAGCTATATGAACTCAGTCTTTTTTTTTTGACTTCTTCATGAAGATTGTCCCTCTACATGTAAGATCAAAGCCTACACATAAAATTTCCTTGCTGTTCCTTGATGTATAGTAGGTTTAGATTTTGTTTCCACTTGTAATGTAGGTGTGCATCATGAACCCAGATTTATGTAAGACTTTCCTGATAGATACTCTATCATGGATGGCTTTAAGACTTACGACTTATTTTCTATCCCATATTTTTGTGTAGCTATAAATATGAGAGCTCAAGATCTCTAGAGGTTGTTAAAAATCTTCAGGGTAAAATCTATTTTGGGATAGCACTCACAAACCAGAGTTTTGGCTTTTACATTGATTTTGACTTTGACCTCTGTAGGTATCTTCAATTTTTCCAGGTCAGCAATGTGTTCTTAATGATTGCTTTTCTTTTATTTGGCATTTTTATTTTATTTTTTATTTAACTTATAGTAAGAAGGGCCATTCAGGGTAACTGGTCTACCATACAGCTAGAAAGAGAAGTCTAGTTATCTTGATAACAAAAACTTATGCACATCAAAATAACTGAAATTCATGCTTTATTTTGAGAAAGAATGAATTTTTTTGTATTATCCATTACTTTCATACAAGAAAGTTACTGAGGATTTGTCTTATATTTAACTCAACTACCTTAGCAAATATAGTATTTTAATGGTTTTCTTTCCATTTATTTATAACTCTAATGTTATGTTATTAGAATGAATAAGCACTACTTTTTTCTAATTTTCAAAAACATTTTAATATAATAATGCATATAATGTTGTAAAGTTTCATTTTGTATCTATTGAAGTAAAGACTTGGTTTTTCTTCCTATTAACATCTTCCAGTGAACCCCATTTAGGTTATTCATAGAGTACAAAAATATATACTGATGGTTCTTGAAATAAAGCAAGTGGGCAAACTAAAAGGGCTCTCAAGACCAAAGCTAAAACAATTTGAGCAGCAAGGTAAATGAATTAGCACTAGTTTATTACCCAATATATAAAATAAATACCCATGAGTCTATATTGATATAAATAAATGCTTGAATAAACTTATAAATGGAGGAGAAGAGACAAATTTCCCATGCAGAAGAATTTCAAATAAATTAAAAAGATAGTCTACTTTAAAAGAGAGGGAACCTAACTCCCCATCCTTTAAATGTGGGCTTTGCCTAATGACTTCTTTCCAAAGAATGGAGTGTGGGAAGGAGAAAAAGTAACTTTGCAGTATAAAAACCTGACAAACATTATTTAAAGAAGTAGATGATCAAGTTCAACATTAACCATCATAAATCATGTTGATACAATGACATGAGATGATGACAATGATGTTTTACCTCTATTATGTTCCTCCCTAAAACCTATAACTTCAATTTCACCAGAAGAAAAACATCACACAAATACCAACACTGGGTCATCCCACAATATTTCTAACCAGCACTCCTTAAAACTCAAAGTCATTGAAAACAAGGAACCTTTGGGAAATTTTCATAGTGGGGAGCTTAAAGAGACAGAAAAACTAAATATAATGTGGATAGAATTGTGGAACAGAAAAAGGACATTAGGTAAAAATAAGGAAATCTGAATAAACTATCGACTTTAGTTAATAATAATGTGTCACAATTAGTACATTAATTGTAATGCATGGGAACTGCTTGTGGAAGATGTTAATAGTGTATATGGGACATATGGGGACCATCTGCACTACCTTCTTAATTTTTCTGTAATTCTAAAACCATTCTTAAAAAGAGAGTCTATACAACTGATGAATTACTGAACAGTACATCTGAAACTAATGATGTACTCTATGTTGGCTAGTTGAATTTAAATTTTTAAAAGAAATAAAAATTAGAAAAAGAAAAAAATAAAGTCTAATAATAAAAATAAATGAGGCCAGGGAAATGTTTAAAGGTGAGGTGCTTTCACGGAAGTTGGTGTCAATTCAAGTCTGAATATTTCTTGAGCCATATATATTACTATTTAATTTATTTTACATCTTGAATACAGTGATACTCCTGAATTATCAGTGGTTGCCTACAAGTTACCCTGGAACCATTACATCCAAATGAGTGAGGATTGTCCAATTTGTAGCATAAGTGAACATCTTTTTTTAAAAAGGAGCTAGGTAATTGAAATAATAATTATCCATCATCATTTATTACAGCCTGTGATGGGAGCTAGTGCTCCAACCTAGTATACTTAGCAGAAACATGAACTTTTATAAATATTGAATGATAATTAATCAAATTGAAATACTTTGCTCCAAGACA
This sequence comes from Neogale vison, assembly GCF_020171115.1. Taxonomy (NCBI): domain Eukaryota; kingdom Metazoa; phylum Chordata; class Mammalia; order Carnivora; family Mustelidae; genus Neogale; species Neogale vison. The sequence continues at coordinate 127,184,477 of NC_058098.1, forward strand.
TAAACCTTAATTCTTTAGAAAATTAATTGAATTTAAAGTAATATTTTTGTAGGTTTGGGTAACTATTCATTAATACCAGGGGACATTTACAATTGCATGACTTTAAGAACATTTAATAGAAATACAGATTCATAGAACTAGGGGAGATCATCTGCTTCTAGTCCCTCATTTACTCTGCAAGGGGGAGATATCAAATGACCTGGCTAAGACTGATGCATTGTTTGTCATAGAGTGCTTAGAATTTATTTCAGTTTTCCACTGAAGTTTAGAAGTTGAAGCCAAAAGATTTGGATTTGGGTCCTGAATGTGCCCCTTATGGGCTGTGTGAAAATAAGCTGGCTCTTTAACTTTTATTTCTCTAAGTATTACTTTTCTTTATTATGAAGTGAGGATAAAGATGATGACATAGTAATAATTTTCCAAGTATTTCATAATGCTGTTTAAGGTTTCAAAGGCAACTTGTACTGGAAGTAAATTTAAATACCAGAAAGCAAAACACAACTTGTTAATATTGTTCTTATTTTTATTAAGTTTTATCTGCTTTCTTTCACTTATGATTTTCCCTTTGTAGATGGATATATTAATAACTAGGCCAGGAAGCCAAGTCTTACAGAGCTGTTAAAATGTTAAAATTCGTGGTGAACCATGAGAGACTGTGGACTCTGAAAAACAATCTGAGGGGTTTGAAGTGGCGGAGGGGTGAGAGGTTGGGGTACCAGGTGGTGGGTATTATAGAGGGCACGGCTTGCATGGAGCACTGGGTGTGGTGAAAAAATAATGAATACTGTTTTTCTGAAAATAAATAAATTGGAAAAAAAATGAAGTGTAAGCTCAAAAAAAAGTTAAAATTCATTTTATGTATATTTAAGTATGGCTAGATTGCACACTTTTCATCAATTTCTGTGTATCTTTCTTTCTCTCTCTCTCTCTCTCTTTCTTTCTTTGTCTATGGCCTGTTGGGTACTTTAATTTGATTTGCTAGGCTTTATAGTACTAAAGGTAGAAGAGAGTATTCCTCTGCAACCTTTGATTGTCTTCACCCTCTCTCCTTCTTATACTTACTCTTTCTTCCAGTGACTTCTGCAATAATATTTCTGCCTGGTTTTCCTTCTCCTTCTTTGAAGATTCCATTGCAGTGTTTCCTTCCTCCTGTACCTTAGACAATAATAATGTAACTCTGGGTTCTATAGTTAGCATTCTTGTCTTTTCATTACAAATATTCTTCCTGGATAACTTCACTTAACTTCCATGATCCCAAATTTATAGAATGCATCATTGAACTTCATATTTTGATTTCTAGCTCAGACTATTATCTTGAGTTTCAGACTTACAAAGCTAACTACAGATACTTCTCCCAGAATATTTAATAGTCACATTGAATTCAAAATATCTAAAGGCAAAGCCATGACCCCATTGCCCCCTCTCTTTAATTTCCATAACCTTCCTCTCAAATTTAAACTCATATCAATCTGTTGTACACTTCAGAATCCTGGAAGTTATCTGAAGCATTGTCTTCTCTTAACATTCTCATTTCCAATTGTGAAAACATCCTAATGGTTTATTTCTCAAATAATTGATTGAATTTGCCCCCTTTCAGCATTTCTGCCTTCTCTATTTTGGCTAGGGTTTCCATGATCTCTTCCCCATACCTTTACCTTAGTCTCAGCTCAGGCCTGGGATTCAGGTAACTAACTCCTCTATATAATTCACTTTTCCCAAGGTTTCTAAATCGCATGTGTGACATGTGACTCTATTGTTTAAAACTGTTTGGTGGTTTCCTGTTTATAACATTATTAAAGACCAAAATTTCCTAGAAAGCAATCAAAGATCTTCATGATCTGAGAATTTTTCCAAACTCATGTTTCTCAGTTCCCCACATTCTATGCTTAATATACCAACTGAAATGACTTTTAAAAATGGTTTTATTTACTCATTTGAGAGAGAGAGGGGGTCAGGGGTGGGCAGAGGGAGAGGGAGAGAATCTCAGGCAGACTCCCTACTGAGTGCAGAGCCTGACTTGGGACTCTATCCCATGACTCTGAGACCATAACCTAAGCTAAAACCAATAGTCAGACACCCAGCTAACTGAGCCACCCAGGAGCCCCACTGAAATGCCTTTTAATGAATGTTCACTTTTATCTGGCTGTGTTATATGTAGTTAGTCTATTGTGTTCAAGATCCAAGTCAAATGTTACTTCTTACAATTTCTTCAGACAAAGGAGCACAGTCCACATGTCTAACAATTTTTCATGGAAATGAAATTAGTTTTTATGTATATAATTTTATTGCTAGGTTATGATTCTACAAGGTAGAATAGTCATCCACTACTGGGTATTCACTTGACAAAGTTAGAAGTGTACAGTGGTAGAAGATTCTCTTTGGTGTATAGCACATGAATGATTGTAACATAATTAATAATCTAAATTGGTGGAAACTGGTATTTTTATAATTCAAGGATGATCAACTGTCATTGCTTGTTAAGAGCGAAGTGAAAGGGATCAGTCAGTGTAGGACTCCTTGGCCCAAATTCCCTTCCAATCAAAAGAATTTTTTAATTTGAAAATTAATCAAAATATTCTGTTCTGGGAACATTTACTTAAGTGTTGCTTATGCATTTGTCCTATGATATCTTTGCAAGAAAACTTCTGGTCACTAGTGTTACCACAAGAAAGTTGTTGTTAAGGTTGGGTCTGTTAATGAACTCTGTAAACACATTCAGCATCTGGCAGACATTCCAAGGTGAAAGCCAAGCAGATGGCTAATTTAATATAATCTAAGTGACTTTGGATCAGATAAAGCAATTGAATTAACAGCACTTTAACTCCGCATACATCAGTTCCCAGCCATTCCTACCATTTCATTCCAATAGGCACTTCTTCAGGATGAAAATCAATGCTAATTGAAAGCTCATATGGTGATGTTTATGCCTGTAAAATGTGTGGCTAAATAGCATATTAAAAACATGTGGGCATGAATATTAGGATTGGGAAATGGGTTTAATATAGAATAAATCATAATGCCCTTAGAGTTGCTCTATGGATTTTAAATCACAAATTGTATTTTATCCATTGTGCCTACTGTATTAATCTCAATTTCATTCAGACTCTTTCCATTAGATCCACTGGGATTTATGGTTGATTCATAGTGACTTTCAACTTGCTATCCTGTGGGATAGGAGTGTGTGTGTATGTGTGTGTGTGTGTGTGTGTGTACTGATAGAGAGATTTTATTTTTATTATTGTATATTATATGTGTTTTTAATATATTCACTGCACTCAACAAAGTATGGATTAAACTTATTTTATAGTGGTTCATGTGCAACACAAAGTTGTAAGTAATTAGTCTCAAATCACTTAGCCAGAAGGTAGAAGAGTAATCCCACAATTGATGACTTTTAGCTGTAGTGGAAGAGCATGGATACAGTGGCTAGAAAGGCCCAGGGTTCAAATTCTGGTTCTGTGACTAACCACCTGGGTAGCAGACCAACACTGTGCCTATTGAGAGGACTGCATGGCGAGATGCTTGTTACTCATGGAACGTAGTATGTCAGGTACTTGATAAATATAAATCATTATTGTCAGTATTTCCTCACCACCAACACCTTTAACATGATAGCCATCCTTTAGTCAATGTGTTCAATAAGCATTCATTTACTCTTTGCAGAGAGTTACGCCAAGCACTAGTAATAGAAAGGTAATATAAAGGAGGAGAGATAATAGATAGAGCAAAGAGAACAAGGATGTTGACTTTGAAGTCAAAGTGCCTGGGTATAAATTCCAGCATCTGTGCCCTTGAACAAGGCATTAATACTCCCTCTGCTTTAGTCCTTCCATTTGAAGATGGAACTAATACTAGTACTTACTTCACAGGTAGTTGCCTGGATATATAATTAATTAGTTAGTTAGTTAAAATTTATTTATTAGTTATTATTAATTTATTAATATTTAATTATATAATTAAATATTTAATTTATTTAATTAAAACATATTTAATATATATTTAGTCTTTGAACATTCTTTGGAATATAGTAAGCATTACAGAAGTGATAGGGAAACACTAAAATACAAGCTGCATGAGGAAGGAGATTATTTTACTCTTTTGTTTACTACTTTAGAAAGTTACAAATATTTGTTTAATAAATGAAAAGTAAATTCCTTTTGTTCAAGGGACATGCAGTCTACTAAAGACTTAGAAGCACAACAGCTACAATCAAAGTATCTTTTTTTGTTTATGGTAAATAGAGAGAGTTATACTTATGCATGACTCCTGCCCTCTTAGAGGGTTTTGTGAGAAGCAAGAAAAACATTAATGAAATATGTGTGATGACTTCACAATTAATTATTTTACTGGAGGCATAAACTTTTGCCTTTGGATAATTCAATGAGAAAAGAGAGAGTTCTGCTTTGAATCCAATGAAGCTTCACGGATGCCATGATCGCTCTGGGCAACATGGCCTTGGATGATGCCATTTTACACCCGCAGCTCAAATGAGTACAGTCAATATAAAACCATATCTCCCTCTACATTGCCCAGCACCTTCCCAGTTCAGCATGTCTTCTTCCATCACTGGTATCTCACATCCAAATGAGCAAAAGGGCATATCATAAGGAAATATAGGAGAGCTCCTATAAATATGACCTCAGCTCTCAATTCACAGGTAATTTCATTACTTTCTTATAGGACCTTAACATCTTGTGATATGCAGTACTTAACATCAATTTTCACATGGAAATTTTCCAAGATGAAGAGCTATTAACAATTGAACTACTCTCGATAATACTTTGACCATGTATATACACACATGTGCACACACATATGTGAACAGTATCATTTTGTATACTTCGAGCAGGAGAGATGATTGCAGTAGAACTTGGCTGTCCCATATACCCCACTAGCATATAAGCTATAAGAAAGATTTCCCAGGTTTCACCTGGAAATGCCAGATCAATAGCTTCTAGTTTTAAATGGCAGAATCTTACTTTCTTTCACATGTGTCTTTCTAGGACTCTCCAAGAAAACAGAAGAGCAGTCTCTTCATTTATTCCTAGGTGCAGTGTTTGCTCTTGCTTCTGTCTTCTCCCTTATAACTCTTCCTCACTATAGGCATGTATCTGCAAGGGCTGGCTGTGCCCTCCAGCAAATCACCCACGTGATTATCCCACTCCTAATTCTAAGGCTTTCAGTTTATCTGCTTTATTTTCCAACTTTCTGTCTAATGGAGGAAATGCCCTTCACAAATCTCTTGTTTTGAAGTACAGATCTCAGGCAGAGTGCATCAAACCTCTAGATGCTTCAGTAATTTTTTTTTTTTTTTAATCACACCAGCCTCTCTTTCCCAAACTTTAGTGCTCACATGCTCAGGCCCTTGTTGCTGAGTTTAAATTTGGGTTCTACCAACTGCTTTATTCCTTTTCTGTGTTTCCAAACTCCAGTTGAAAACAAATTTCAAAGTTTTTCCTCCATAGTAACTCCAGAACTGTGAAAAACAGGGAATGTGACAGGATACCTGTGCAAATACCACAGACTATTTTATCATGGTTATCTGCCAAAAGACATAAGTGACTCAAAGGGGTCACATGCTAGCTAAGTCCATGGTACAGGGTACAGAGACATGTTACTGCAGTCACAAACACAAGATAACACAGCACCTCACCATATGCTCAGTTGATCAACTGAAAACCACTGTTTCAAAAAGAAATAAATATTCATATCAATATGACTTTATCTTGATTAACAGTTTTCTTAAGTAATTAGCTGCTCCCATATTGGGAGCATAGATATTTACAATTGTTAGATCATCTTGGTGGATAGTCCCTTTAAGGATTATGTAGTGTCCTTCTGTATCTCTGACTACAGTCTTTAGTTTGAAGTCTAATTTATCTGATATGAGAATCGCTATCCCAGCCTTCTTTTGAGTCCCATTGGCATGAAAGATGCTTCTCCACCCCTTCACTTTCAGTCTGCGGGTATCTTTAGGTTCAGAATGGGTCTCCTGTAGACAGCATATGGATGGGTCCTGTCGTTTTATCCAATCTGCAACCCTGTGCCGTTTTATGGGTGCATTTAGGCCATTCACATTGAGAGTGATTATTGATAGATACGTTTTTATTGACATCGAGTTACCTTTGAAGTCTTTCTTTCTGTAGACTGTCTCTATATTTCTGTTCAATGCTATTCTTGGGATTTTTCCTCTTTTATAGAACCCCCCTTAATATTTTCTGCAGTGTCGGCTTGGTGGTTGCATGTCTTTTAAGCCTTGCCGGTCTTGGAAACTCTTTATCTCTCCATCCATTTTGAATGTCAGTCTTGCTGGATAAAGTATTCTTGGCTGCATGTTCTTCTCATTTAGTGCCCTGAATATATCTTGCCAGCCTCTTCTGGCTTGCCAGGTCTCTGTGGACAGGTCTGATGTTATTCTGATGGGCTTCCCTCTGTAAGTAAGGAGCCTCTTTGCCCTGGCGGCTTTCAAGAGATTATACCTACAATTATAATTCCTCAATTTGACTATCAGGTGTCGTGATGTTTTTTTGGAATGTATAATCTTGGGTGGAGACCGTTCAGCCTCTAGTACATGAACGCTGGTTTCATTTGTGAGATTCGGAAAATTTTCATGAAGGACTTGTTCCACTATATCTTCTAGACTTCTTTCTTTCTCCTCCCCTTCAGGGATTCCAATAATTCTGATGTTGGAACGCTTCATGGCATCATTTATTTCCCTGATTCTGCTTTCGTGGGATCTAAGCTGTTTGTTCCAGGTTTCCTCCTGATCCTTTCTCTCTATCTGTTTGTCTTCCAGATCACTAATTCTATCTTCTGTCTCAGTTACCCTAGCTTTGAGAGAGTTTAGATTATATTGGAACTCATTGAGAGCATTGTGGACATCCTCCCTGGTAGCTTTAAGCTCCGCCCTAACATTGTGAACATCCTGTCTGGTCGCTTTCAGTTCGGCCCTAATCAATTCTGTTTGGTCATTCATGGCTTTCTCCAACCTAGCTATTGCCTGGATAATTGTTAGCCTGAATTCTCTTTCCGACATATTGTCTATGTTGATAGCCGTTAGCTCTGTTGCAGAAGGTCCATCCTCTGTATTTTTCTTCTGTTGGGCATTCCTCCTCCTAGTCATTTTGGTGGGAGAAGACTGAACAGATGTAGCTGGATGTATCAACTCTGGTGCAGGCAAGGTGCACCCTGGAACACTGCTGAGCAATCAGGATTCCTCACCCAAATGAGAGACAAAAGAAAAGAAAAAGAAAAAGAAAAAAAAAAAGGAAAAGAAGAAAAAGAAAAAGAAAAAAAAGATAGAGAGAGAGACAGGAAAGAAAGGGAAGATGAAAGAGAAGGTTCAGCCCAGATGGGCCCCAAGGTAAGATTTATGAAGTAGACAAACAAAAAGAGATAAAAAGACTGATACAATTATATGGCAAGAGAAAGAAAAAAAAAATATATATATATGCAAATAAAGAAAGAACCTCGTCAAAAAGAACCACAAGTGTAAAATTTATATGCTATCAGGACAAACACAAAAAACACAGAAACACTGGTGGACCAGTGGAACAGAGTAGAGAGCCCAGATATGGACCCTCAACTCTATGGTCAATTAATCTTTGACAAAACAGGAAAAAATATACAGTGGAAAAAAGACAGTCTCTTCAATAAATGGTGCTGGGAAAACTAGACAGCTATATGTAGAAGGATGAAACTCAACCATTCTCTTACACCGTACACAAAGATCAACTCAAAATGGATAAAAGACCTCAACGTGAGACAGGAATCCATCAGAATCCTAGAGGAGAACATAGGCAGTAATCTCTTTGATATCAGCCACAGCAACTTCTTTCAAGATACGTCTCCAAAGGCAAAGGAAACAAAAGTGAAAATAAACTTCTGGGACTTCATCAAAATCAAAAGCTTCTGCACAGCAAAGGAAACAGTCAAAAAAACAAAGAGGCAACCCACGGAATGGGAGAAGATATTTGCAAATGACAGTACAGACAAAAGGTTGATATCCAGGATCTATAATGAACTCCTCAAACTCAACCCACACGAAACAGGCAAACACATCAAAAAATGGGCAGAAGATATGAACAGACACTTCTCCAATCAAGAAATACAAATGGCTATCAGACACATGAAAAAATGCTCATCATCATTAGCCCTCAGGGAGATTCAAATTAAAACCACATTGAGATATCACCTTACACCAGTTAGAATGGCCAAAATTAACAAAACAGGAAACAACATGTGTTGGAGAGGATGTGGAGAAGGGGGAACCCTCTTACACTGTTGGTGGGAAAGCAAGTTGGTGCAGCCTCTTTGGAGAACAGTGTGGAGATTCCTCAAGAAATTAAAAATAGAACTTCCCTATGACCCTGCAATTGCACTCCTTGGTATTTACCCCAAAGATACAGATGTCGTGAAAAAAAGGGCCATCTGTACCCCAATGTTTATAGCAGCAATGGCCACAGTCGCCAAACTATGGAAAGAACCAAGATGCCCTTCAACGGACGAATGGATAAGGAAGATGTGGTCCATATACACTATGGAGTATTATGCCTCCATCAGAAAGGATGAATACCCAACTTTTGTAGCAACATGGACGGGACTGGAAGAGATTATGCTGAGTGAAATAAGTCAAGCAGAGAGAGTCAATTATCATATGGTTTCACTTATTTGTGGAGCATAACAAATAGCATGGAGGACAAGGGGAGATGGAGAGGAGAAGGGAGCTGAGGGAAATTGGAAGGGGAGGTGAACCATGAGACACTATGGACTCTGAAAAACAATCTGAGGGTTTTGAAGGGGTGGGGGGGTGGGAGGTTGGGGTACCAGGTGGTGGGTATTATAGAGGGCACGGCTTGCATGGAGCACTGGGTGTGGTGAAGAAATAATGATGTTTTTCTGAAAATAAATAAATTGAAAAAAAATAAATAAAATAAAATTAAAAAAAAAAGAAAGAAATAAAAATAAAACAAGTTGGGAAAATGAAGGAAAGAGAGGGGTGTTGAACCATCCACAGCAGGACCTTGCTGTTAAGCTGAATGTCCAATTTAGCTCATCTTGATTTTATTTGAGCATTTCCTTTTGTAAGCATACATGAAATAAAAGAAGTTTTATCGTAAATGAACAAATGTGTAAGGAAAGAGTGTGAGCAAATAACAATGTGGGTGAATCATGTGACTGCATCTGGTTTTAGATCCTCTTTAGGTTAAGTCAACAACTTCTCCTTGCTTGTAGCCCGAGATGTCCTAAAATCCTCTGCACTGTTTGGCATCTCCCTACCTCTCCCAGCCAATTGCCCACAGTGCTCATACTGACCCTTAGCACCATCCATGCTGGCCTTCATTTCATTTCTCAAACATGTGATGTGCTTGGCCATCTCCCAGCCTTAACATGCTATTCCCTTTCAGTTCTGAGCTCCATCATTGTTTCTTGGGGAAATGCCACAAGACCCAGTGGCTACACCAAATCTCTTCATCAAATGCTCTCATAGCACTAAACACATCTCACCTGTTGTCCATTCCACTTTATATTTATCTTGGACAAACTTGATCAGCATGTCTGTCCACCAGTTGCCTGGAAGGTTCATCAAAGCAGGGGCTCCATCTGTTTTGCTCACTATCTGTTGCTTCAGCCCTGACCCAAATATCTGAAACATAGTAGGCCTCAATGAGTATTCGTTGAACAGATTACTGATTTAGATTTTGCCTCTTCTTTTTCTTCTGCATTTTCTTTAGCATTTTTGAGCTTTGACTCTGACCAAGCACTTTCCTATCCTAGTACCTGTATTTTTTTCACGTACTTCTGTTACTATTTTGAAATTTGTTTTCTGGTTAATTAAAGCACTGATAGTCTTAGAAGCTGTAAATTTGGAAATTCTTTAATTGAAGAATGGAGAGGATCTTGATAAACAGAGAAAGGATTACAGATTTTGCAAGGAGGTTTAGAATTGATCTTTGATAATCAGGAATGTGAAATGGCTATATGGTGAGCAAAGAGAGGTGAGAGAGGGAGAAGGAATCTCTATAACCCAGGGGCCCATAGCTACTGCTATGTGTCCTTAGAGGAGTGGATGTGAGTATTTGGAATTGAAAAAGCTTGTTCTTGGCCCCAAACTGAAAGTACCTGTCACTGCAGCTGGCCATGATGAATTAAGTGGAACCTGTTCTAAACAGGCCACCCTGCATATTAAACTTCTCAAATGCACTAACAAAGCACTTTTGGAAGTATTCTAACTAGGTCAGCAATACATTTGCCATATATCACACGAATAATTCTAATGTAATTCATAAGTATCTAGGCTTATGGAAATTGATGTTTTCTGTAAATACTGGACTGTGAACAACTCTCACTGCCAGTCAAAACAGAATTAAATTTCAGGCTGGGCTATATCAAGGGAAATAATAGAGATTCATAGATTATAGGGTGAGAGGGGTCAAGTGCTATGTATTATCTGGCATAAACAGAAACTTCCAGACTTATAGCTTTTTTTCCCCTAGAATTATAGACAGTCTGCTCTCCCTTTGAACTATGTTCCTGAAGGCATCTCAGTGAGATTTTCTGGAGTAAATGATTCTATTGCCTGCCCAAGCTTATTTGAAAGGATTCATCCTAATGTGTCCTCTGAGCTTCTCTTTCAAATCACAGTTCATTGCCTTTCCCTGGCCCTCTTGACTGCCGTGATTAACTTTTCCATACTTAGATCACTATGATCTCTTCAGAAACCTCAATAACTTTAATAGGAAATCATCCAAAATTTTTCACTGAAATGTTAACAGTGGTTAACTCAGGGTAGTAACATTGCACCCACGTACACATATCTATTTTTCAAACTTTCTACAATTAGTATATATTGATTTTATAATGTGTCACTCAATTATTTATTCAGCCAATATTGATTGAGTGCCTACTGTGTACTCTTCAGTCTTCTAGCTGATAGAGATACAGAGGAAATAATGATTGAAATAAATCACTGGAGTGTCATGAGGGAACGCGTCAGTAAGAGCCATGCTGACTCCTGTCATTACATTTCATGTAATACCTTCCAGAACCAAAAGAGCAGAGTCTGTGGCAGGAGATTCTGGTCTGAAACCTGCGAAAGGAAAGATGCAGCTGAGAAGAAAGGGGGCTCTTCTTTTTAGTCAATATAAGATCCTAAGTTTTTATTTTAGAGTGAAGTTAAAATTATTTCCTGAAGGTGAACTAATCCGCTCTTCTCTTCTATGTTTTTGGAATTTTCTGTGGGGTAAAGCATTTAGTGACCTAGTTCTTGGCAAGGGTTTGTAATCTAGAGAGATGAAAATTCTAAGAAGGGATGTGTGCTCAGGGAAGACAGGAAGAAGAAGTCAAAAAAGATGGTTGATCACCAGATTCTAGCAAGAGAAAAATCAAAAATATCTGTTAACTCACTATTATGTTTATTTCGTGTCCCACTGTTTTCTGGGGAGTTGTTGATGTAATAGTGGTATGATACAACTATTTAAATTTATTATCCCAGATTTTCTAAATATCTAGTAGGCGAGAATGAGATCTTTTAAATACTAGATTTAATTAAATATTTATTTGGTGTCAACTGTGTGCTCATCAATAGACAAAATGCCTACCCTGCCCATAGAAACTATTCAGTTCGAATTTTTTTTATATATGTGACGGGTGGCTAAGGCATAACATATAGATGTCAGCTGCCATTCTCATGGCTTGCCCCAGGCACCTGTCACTTCAAGAAGTATTGAGAGGAGACCTGGATTCCCAGCCCAGGGCTTCAGAAAGAACATATGGCTTCAGGAAGGCTGTCAGAGATGATTCTCTTGCTGACCCTACTCTTGATGGACAGCTCTGGCTTTGAGCTGCCTGACTCAATCAAAGTTTAGCTCTGGTTTATGCCATAGAACCTTTCTTATGACTAGTCTTGGGCTAGCCTGGTCCCTGGGAGAATGCCACTCTCATACACACATATCTGGTTCCAGAATTTCCTGGACATGTTCTTTTGACTATGGCAGGAAGTGGGACACATCTTGGGATCCCTTTGTGTACTTTTTGTCAACCATAGCTAGTCATTGTGGCTCATATTCAGGCCATGGCCTATCATAATGGGCAACAGAGAGAAACTGAGGAGTATGTGGGAAGATTCTTATTAGGTGTACATCTCTACTTTCTTGTAGTCCACCCTTTTCTTGATACACTGAACAGAATGGAATTTACTATCATGAAGTCAGGTGAGCATGGAAATACAAGTCCACCTTGAGATTTTTCTTTTTCTCTGGGTCTTATTTCTATCAGGGCAGGCCCAAACCTATCTTAAACACATTCTACTCACTGTATTAAAACAAGCAAACAAAGAAACAAAGCAAGGCACTTGCTAAGGGAGTTTTCGACCTCCTCTGGCTGGTCTCCATATGCAAGGAAAGCAATCTTTTAAAAATGCATATGTGATTATGGAAATAACCATTTTTCTCCTTAAATCTCCATTTTTTTTTTTCAAAATAAGACAAAATCAGAGAGGGAGACAAACCATAACAGACTCTTAACTATAGGAAATGAATTGAGGGTTGCTGGAGGGGAGGGGAGAGTATGGAGTTACTGGGTGATGAACATTAAGGAGAGCATGTCATGTGAAGAGCACGGATGTTATATGCAAAAGATGAATAACTGAACTCTACTCTGAAACTAATAATACACTATATGCTAACTAGTTGAATTTAAATAAAATAAGTTAAAAATATCATCATTTTTAAGATTTTTAAGTGACTTCCCATTGTCCTCAGAATAAAATCTTGATTAAGACCCTGGCATCCTCTAACTTTCCAGCTTTATCATGTGCCCCCTGCCCTTTGCATTCTTGGCTTTGTCCACATGAGTTTTCTCTTAGGGTCCCTAAAACTGCCACTTAATTTATATCTCTTCTTTGCTTTTGCACCTAAGATTCAGTTTGTCTAGAGAGAACCCTTTCCCTGTGACTTGCTTCCCCACCCTCTAACACATGTTCATGTCTCAACTTACGTACCATTTCCTGTCTACAAGTATGCAAAGTCTTCATGGTCAACCTGCCCATACATCCTGGCACATCACCCACAAAGCACCAATGACACTAACCAGCTTAGCCCAGTTGTTGATTTTTCTTGCCGGTTTAGAAATTCAGTGAAGACAGGAACTCTTTCTTTATATCTACATATTTGATAAGAAATAATTATGGGTTGAATGAATTGGAAGCCTAGATTTTTCTCTTGCTCTGGAGTCTTTATTTTTCTGGGAAAGAAAGCAAACACAAACATTTTTAATGTATGTCCTACCTTACAGGAAGAAATTCTGATTGTGGACCTAAAGCTCGTGTTTACATTATGGGTTGAACTGTGTGATTTTTAACACCATCTTTGTGGTATTTTTTGTCCCTTAAATATGTTCATCTCCAGTTATATAATACAAGTCATAAGAGAAGTATGCTTCAGGAAATAGAGTTCTATTTCATGTATTCTTTTCCAGAAAACTTAATTCAAACTGGCCCTTGAATCTTTGACAAAGACCACAAGCCATTAATATGAGAAACATAAATAAACAAACAAACAAATAAATAAATAACTGAAATTCACAGATGTCTGCAAGGGACTCATGATCCTGCCCACTTAAGGCAGAAGGACAAGGAGAAAGTACTTCATCAGCAATTTACCAGCAAGTGTCTTGCAACTTTCCAAAATTTTCTCCATCTGAGCAATCAGTGGTATAATTGAACACAATGAGGTGTTGAAAGCTTTTTCAAAATACAGAATTTTTTTTTATTTTTCAAAATACAGAATAAGATTATTCAATTATCCTTTATAAATCTAGAATATCATTTCTCTTATTTCATAACCTTATCTTACAGGAGATTGCTGTGACTTCTTACTACCCCATCATTATTGTCTGTCATTCTACCCATTTTTCAGTTGGAAATACTAAAGTAAAGAACAATTTATTCTGCACATGATAGCAACAATATAAATTATCATGATGTGAAAAATAACAGTGATCACGTATTTACATGATTTATATGTAAAACAGAATAACTATGACAAGTATTTTCATTGTACATATCAAAGGACATCAGACAGTGGTACAGGAGACATAAAACCATATAAAGCAGATATAGTAATTTAAAAACATAGCAGGCTGGGTTATTTATTATGGGAGAAAATATGTCCTTTATGACTCACTAGTTTCTGGGTCATTGCTGAGTGACAGTCCAGGATGGTTTGTGTATTTAGCATAATGACCCAGAGTCATCTAATCAATTTGAGTTATTTTTATATCCTCAGGTTCAGGAGTCAGAGAATTGTGTCATGCATTTTTTAAAGATTTCAAGCTTAGAATTGAGGTATAAAAGTTTATTATGGATACTTTGTGCAGTCAATAAACAACATGATTTCAGTGGTAAAATTCAGGCTGGTTTGACTCAGAAGCCCTGACATGAGGAGCTGCTCCCCTGGGGGCCCCCGGCATCCTGCAAACACTTGTCAGATTCTACTGTAATTGGTTGTACATCTGTCTTCTCAATTAGGCTCTTAGCCCCAAAGAGGGAAGAATTGAATTTTCTTCTGTATAACACACAGCACCTGGAGCATAGTAGGCAATCCATAAGTGTTTCCTGGAGGAAGGATACACTTATGTGGGATAGCCTGTGTCAGCCTGCATTGACTGACTGGATAGAGGCCAAGAAACTCTGAACTTCCAGATTCTTCAAATCTAGTCAGGGATGAAAACACTGTTTTTGTACCAAATGTGGACATGTTTATAGTTAGGTCCATATGTATGTGAAGCATTAGTAATCATTCAGAAATTCAGATTGTTGAGAGAAATGATTCAAAACATGGAAAGGATTACAGAAAGTCTTTTCACTGTCCTGCTAGACATTATCTAACAGTCCTGCCAAGGGATTTCCCAATTCTCTTGTCTTGTATATTCTCTGTTTGACTTGCTATTTACTATCATTTAGAATAGTTTGCAACATTGTAAGGATACCTGTTACTCTGCAGAAAATGGCTGGCAATGTAAATGTTTTCAATCCTATAGCAATGGGAATGAATTGCACTTGGTTTTTGACCAAAGATTACAGAATTACTTGTCCTTGATGAACTTTAACTTATTTTGTACCTGGACTAGCAATCTTTCTCAGTTTTTTTTTTTTTTCTTTTAGTCATTGTAAATACCTCCATACCACCATGCTTTTGAACCAACTTCAGTATCATGGTGATTTCATCATCAATTAGCTAAACAATCTTTGATATGTGCCTAGTTTATGTTTGCATATAACAATTTGTATATACGTAATACAAACTACGTACATGTACTAAAGTACTAAAGAAAGTACTAAAAAAGTACTAAAGAAACACAGAGATAACCAGATCCCTCTACATTATAGTTTTATAATATACTAATTTAAAAAAATGTTTTTTTCTAAAAAGAAGAAAAAAATGTTTTTTTTCAGGGAGAGAGAGAGAGAATGTGAGCAAGGTGGGGAGGAGCAGTGAGAGAGGGAGAGAGAGATTCTTAAGCAGACTCCATACTTAGCTCAGCACCCTAAAGGGGGCTTGATCTCGTGATCCAGAGATCTTGACATTAGTGGAAATCAAGAGTCAGATGCTTAATCAACTGAGCCACCCAGTACCCCTATATTTTAATTCTCAAAATATTGATATGAGAAACCAAGTAAGTGTGTGTGTGTGAAGGGGCTCATCTATACAGTACAAGTTGAATTTTGTATGCAATTATTTTTTAAGGAATAACAAAATGGATCAAGTGTAGAAAATAGATTTTGATAATGACAATGTGAGTGGGAAAGTGACACATTTGTCAATGTGGAGTGTAGGAAACAATAATACCAGCAGCCCAGAAAATAAGCCAGTAAGGGAGACTGAGTGAAGGGGCGGGGTTGGATGGGAATCGGACAGTGTTGAGGCATTCTACTCCCAGTATCCCTGGAGAATAAAAATCTAAAAAAAAAAAAAGAAAGAAAGAAACATAATTATATAATTTTCCATGAAATATTTTGTTCAAACTCCACCTTAAAATAGGCTATTTGGGGGGAAATTTAGAGAGACTGATTTAAAAATAGCAATGCCAGCTAAAGGATGATGTGTTTTTGATTCAATGCATATATATGAATAAAGAATTAGATTTTCAGGTATATGTATATGTATATGCATATATACTGGGGTTTCTACTATTTGCCAAACTTTTATGAAGCACATAGCGGATATTTTTTTTAAAAAATCAAAGTCATGGACCTTGTTTTTCAACAATGTGAAATCTATTGGGAATGAAAGGTGAGGCAACAAGAGACATCAGGATTTGTGGGGAACGCAGACTATGGGGACAGCTGCTTCTTGAATAACATAATTACGGCCATTTCAAATCTTTCTTGATATTTGTCTTCCATCTTCAGCTTAGGGAAATTCTTATGAACAGATAAAATAACTGAGTGAGTAGATTCATATCATTTTACTAGGAAATTGGACCATTTTGAGTGAATAGAGGTGTCGACCTGGACTCTTGCGTTTGGCCCTCACTCAGGTGTACACAGCACTTGGTTCAGATCTGCCCGTGGGCAGTGTTTGCTTGTCTGCATGTCTCAGGGAGAAAGATGGGAGATAAGCCCTTTGCAGCTCTGCTCCTCTTTCCTCCTCTCAGCCCTGTGAGGGAATAAAGGGGTAGATCATGTGAGCCTGGCCTTTACTGCTTTCTGTAGATCTCTGAATTTGCTACATTTTCCTTAATTGCTCAGATAAATTTAGAACAAAATTTGGTTGGGGAGAGAATATGAGAATAAAGAATCTCCTTTAACCTCATTATTGGGAATATTATTGGGACTATTTAAAGTGCTCTTTAATTTTTTCCTCCTATGTATCATTCTGTGTTTATACATATGTGAGCATGCTTCTAGAGAATTTCGTCTGTAGTATTGAAATAGTTTATTTTTCCTGTTCATTTAATGTTCTTTCATAAATATTCTCCTTGTAATTATATGTTCATAATTATTTTATATTGCTGCATAAGATTTGAACTTGGTATACTTCACTTAGATGTTTATCTAGTTGTAGGCATTTATTTAAATAGTAGTTTGCTATTTTAAGTAATTCCGCCTTAAATATATTTGTGAACGTCTCTATGTTTTCATCATATGAATGACTATAATCTCTAAATCCAAAAATAAACATTTTTAATATCTTAACTACTTCAAAATCAGGGTATGTTTTATAATCTATGTGTATTTAACATGGTCTTTAAATATTGTTAACAAGCTGTATTAAATTGATGGCGTGTTCTAAAACCATTATTAGTTTAGAATCTAAAAGTATTTCCTTAATGTAAATTCTGAAATCGGTGACAATAATCATATAGGAGGATGTAAATGTAATAAAAAATAAATTATTACAATATCAAAAATAGAATACAAAAAAGAAGAAACTTTAAATGCTCAGTAATGTATAATAGAAACACATTTAATGACAATAAAATATGAATAAATGACAAATTTTTAAATATTAGGTTTACACAAGTTGTAAATATCATTGCCATTTACAACAAAAATATAAAAATAGATATTAAGAAAGAAAATAAAGCCAAAATAGGAAAGAACTATCACAAGTAACTTTATAAAATATATTTTTAAAGAGTTCACATTTAGCTAGATAAATCAAGAACAAAATTCAGGAAATTACAAATGATATTCAGAAACAGTGAGAAAAAAAAGACAAATACTAAGAAATATAGAAAATTAAACATGCGTCTATGGAATCTAACATGAATCATTTGGAAAATCTAAACTAAATAGATTTCTAGGAAAAACATGTTAATAAGGATGACCAAGAAAACACATAAAAGATAAAGAACAAATAAAAAAAAGCTAAGCAGACTGAATCCATATGAATTTTGAGAAGCTTATCAAAGAGCCATTTCTAGTCTGAACTGAAGGGCTCAGATATTTTTCCAGATAAATTATGTTAAAAATTTAAATGATAACTTTATACTCTTTAAATAATTTATGACATTGCAAAAAAAATCTGTGTGTATTTAATGTCATTTTTTTAAATGTCATTTTAGGGGCGCCTGGGTGGCTCAGTGGGTTAAGCCGCTACCTTCAGCTCAGGTCATGATCTCAGGGTCCTGGGATCGAGTCCCGCATCGGGCTCTCTGCTCAGCGGGGAGCCTGCTTCCTCCTCTCTCTCTCTGCCTGCCTCTACGTCTACTTGTGATTTCCTCTGTCAAATAAATACATAAAATCTTTAAAAAAAATAAATAAATAAATGTCATTTTAATAGGGTGACTGGGTGGCTCAGTTAGTTGAGCTCCAACTCTTGATTCTGGCTTGGGTTGTGATCTTGGGCCATGGGATTGGCCCACATTGGGCCTTGCACTGAATGGGGAGTCGGCTTGGAGATTCTCTTTCTCCCTTTCACTCTGCCCCCCACTCTCTCAAATAAATAAATACATTTTTAAAAAAACTTTTTAAATGTCATTTTAAGAAAATGAAAAATAAGCATGTACTAAAAAGTAAAAGGCAATTCATTTAGGAATACCAACGTAAATTCCAAATAAAATGAATATTAGTAATTAAACTTATACATAAATTTAAAAAATACATTGCTTCTTGATTAGTAAATTATTGAAGCATTTACTATGTGTGAATTACTGTCCTAACACTCTTAAAAACTGTAGATATGAAGTAGATGCATAATAAACAAGGTCTTTGGAGATCCAACACTCCTTAGGGAGAAATAGACAGTAGCCAAATAAATACGTTTACCAGTTACTTAGAGATTTTTGACCTATGCTATAGAGTAACTATAAAGATGAGACAAAATGTATTTGGGTATGTCATTTCATATAAAGTGACAATGGGTGCTTCTGTAAGTAGATGACATTTGTCCTCAAGAGAGTTTCATTCTATGATAAAATTCTTCAATAAAAGTCAACAGTCATTTCTTGTAAAAGTGTTAGCAAAATAGAAGTCAGTGCATACTTCCTTGACTCTTTCTCTTATATTCTTCCTCCCCTTTCTTTCTTTCACCACCCTATAAAAACAGTATTTCCCCCAACAAATAAAAGAAATAGTATAAATAATCCCATTAAACCAAGAAAAGACAAGGGGCTCAGAATTGCCAATATTAATTATAGTTCTTCTGATAATATTAAAAATCATAATTAGATAAAACCACAATGTAAAATATATAAATTCTGCTTAAGAGGTTAAGTTGTCATATTTGTATATTGCATATTATATGGTAATTTATAAAGAAACTGAAAGAAAATGGGCTTAAAAAGGTTAGAAATAATAAGGTAATACAACAAAACAGGTGAAAACAAAAAATCAATTTGAAAGAATCAATAGCTTACCAATGTATACTGTATGAAAAAATCTAATTACATAGTATAAAAAAGGGGAAAAAATCAGTTCACAGTAAAAATAAAATAAAAACCAACCTTCTAGGGATACATTTATCAAAAGTTAATGGGTTTTTATGTAAAATAAATTCTCAAGAGTCTTCTGAGGATACAAAGGAATTAAAGGAGCCACAAATATTGGAGAACATTAAGGATGTAAAGAGTAATTTTTTTAAAAAAATAAATTCAATGTGACCTGTTCAAAGTATCATCTCTTCCTAATATAATAAAATGATATGGAAAGTTCATCTTGAAGACTTAAACTGCATAACAGAAATTTTTAGATGTATCATAAAACTTACCATGACTTTATAATACATTTTGATGCCTTGCAGTGTTATTCTCCCTACTTCCTGGTTCCCATTTCCTACCCTTTCCAGATTTGTCCTGGCTAGTGTCACTGACTTCTCATTCTAGACGAACTTCAGTATGAGGCTACTAGACCAGAGATATTCAAATCACTGAGCAGAAATGAGTGCCTAATAATTTTTTCTCACAAAAATTAGTCTAACAAATGGTTGGACAAAGCACTTCAAAGAAATACAAGTGACCAGCAAAGAGTGAAAAGCACACATAACTTCAGGTTTGATAAAAGAAATGAAAATGAAATACTAATTTTACTTATCATCCTGTCCTGCCCTCTCCCTGCTTTTTAAAAAACTGTGACAAGAGCATATTTGTGCCAATGCATAGCAAAACAGGAAATAGCACATGGGCTGGTATGTTTCAGTGCAGAAAGTGTTAACATAGCCCATCTTAGACGGATGTTCTTAGATAGGCCTGCTTGGGAAAGAGGCAGCCAGGAACTTGAATTTCTATAGGGTTTCCACTTTTTCCTGATTGATAAGAGTGACTCACTGTGCCTAGACTGTTTATATGTAAGTTTCTGCCAAACACTTCCCTTCCTTTTGGAATTTTGATAAATGCCAAATAGAAGGTGCCTACGTGAATAGCCTCCACTGAAAACCTCTGGCACTGCATCTCTCCAATGGGCTGGAGAGAGATCACACACATACTCTTGCCTTTTGGTTGCTGGAGGAAGAGTGTTCAGTGCGACCCCTCATGAGATGGAAAGTGTCTGAGGAAGCCTGCACATGGACTCCTCCAGACTCTGCTGCCTGTTTTACCCTTCTGATCTAGCTTGTGTCACTGCATTAAATCCCAGCATTATATGAGTATAATTGTATGTTGAGTCCTGTGAGTCCTTTTAGTGACTCTCTGAACATAGTCTTCAGTTTCCCATTTGCACCTCCTTAATGGAAAACATTTGGCAAGTACTGTCAAATATGCATAATCTTTGTCTCAGGAAGTCCAATTAAATATACACTTGTATAGGTAAAAACCTTGGGAAGATACAGTAGGGCAAATTCCAAACTTACTTTCAGCCAGGAGAGAATTTTGCATTAAATATGGTAATCCTGCAAGTGTAATTGCTAGGTGAAAGTATAACTGTGTACTAGATTTGTTTTCCAGAAGGGTTGTATCATAATGTGCATAGATGCTACACTTACTACCATGTTAGCTTTTCACAACCTGTCCTTCACTGGTTTCCATCATATATGTATTGCTGCTTTAATAAAAATGTAAAATTCTTTATTTAAGTGGATGCTTCTTTTTTTGAGTTGAATATTATTTTATCTGTTGCATTTTGTTTTTTTTCCTGAGCTTCCTAATTCTGTCCTACGTCTAAAAATTTTTATTCACTTATTAGATGTAGCACATATTTTTTCTGAATGTGCTTTTTTAAAATTTTAACTATATAAGTGCTTCTAAAAGTGTTAAAATTCATTTCAAATTATACAAACAAATATATGAGCACTATGTCAGTATTTTCCTTAATGATTTCAATTAATATTGAAAAATTTAAAATTAACAATTTGAATGATATAAAAATGATGACACTTTGTACGTATATAACTCTCATTAATGTAAAGATAATTTGTTATTTTTTCACTTCTAAAATATTTCAATATATTCTAATTAGATATATTATATATTATTTTCCTATCCATACATTGGTTTCAATGACTTATCACAAATTTAAGCATTACATATAGTTTATAATCTTTCTGGAAATCTATTAGGAGATATATGTACATATACATTTATATATAGAGAGAAGGAGAGATCAATATATAATATAATAAATGTGTGATATATAAATACATAATATATAGTGCATAATATATTGTATATTATATTTTTTCTTTTGCACTCTTAATTACTGTTGCTTAATGATTTATTAACTTAAATTTTGTTTATGAAAAGCAATCTGTTCATATGGTAGACTAATTAAAAAATAAAGGCAAATAAAAGGAACTAAGTATCATCCTTAATCTAACAATTGATGGTTAGTCATTAGTCACACTTTGTGTATATCTTCTAGAATGTTTCCTATGCTAATATGTACTCATACCATGTATAATGATTTTTATCCTGTTGTTCATTGGTTTGTTCTGCTTGATAATCAACCATGACCTTTTTTTTATGTTATTATTTTTCTATTACCAAATCTTTAATTGCTAAATAGATTTCCATAAAAAGATTTGGCATGATTATTTAACCACTTCCATGTTTTAAGAAATGTATGCTATTTTCAATTTTTTATCAACTGTGATCAGATGACTATTCTTGTAAATTAATATTTTCACACGTGCTTAATCACTTCCTTAGGATAAATTCCTAGTTGCAGAATTGTTGGATCAAATGTTACGATTATTATAATAATCCTTGATACATATCATAATATGGCCTCCCAGAAAGATTTTACCCTTTTGCAATCTCACCAGCGATGTATGTGGGACAAGACACATGTTTGCTTACATATTTGCCAATATTAGATATTACCATACTAGCCCATCCTTCAGAGGAAAGCAGTGTCTTCTCATTAATTAGCATATTTAATATGTATGAACTTTTCATAGGCGTATTGATTATTTGTGTTTTCATTTTTAAAGTTTTGGCATTGGTTATGACAACTGATCCAAGCATATTCTTTTTTTTTTTTAAATTTATGATAGCCCTGAAGTTAGCTTAATTTTCTTTTAGATGCAAGTACATGAATTAGTGAGGGATAAAAGAGAACCCTCTAACTAGTTGGTCAAATAATGGAATTAAAATTTCTCTATTGCCTGCATATGGTCAAAAAGTGAAAAAATTAGGTTTATCTTTAACTTTGTACTATTGAAGCTTAGTGATTTTTGTTTTTATTTCAGCCTCCATTAGTGTGTGTATGTGTGCGTGTGTGTGTGTGTGTGTGTGTGTGGCTGTCTTTTTCAATTGTGTTCTCTATGTAACTGATACTGATAGCATTTACTAAATGTTATATTAGTTGATTGGAGACAGTTTTTTTTTTTTTAAAGATTTTATTTATTTATTTGTCAGAGAGAGAGGGAGAGCGAGCACAGGCAGACAGAGAGGCAGGCAGAGGCAGAGGGAGAAGCAGGCTCCCTGCCGAGCAAGGAGCCCGATGTGGGACTCGATCCCAGGACGCTGGGATCATGACCTGAGCCGAAGGCAGCTGCTTAACCAACTGAGCCACCCAGGCGTCCCATGATTGGAGACAGTTTAAAATTGTTCTTCATTTGGGCTCAGACTAAAAAAAATCCAATCATTTATTTGTTGCTGACTTTGCTTATTTGATATTCTCTCTAGCTTTTTGATCTTTCAATGAGCCAATAAAAACATGTTTCTTCAAAAAAAGAACTTTTTATAAGTCAGCTTAAATTTAGATATTGTGCAGTGACAAACAACCCCAAAGTCTCAGTAGCTTTCACATAGTAAAGTTTTATTTCTCACCAATGCTGATAAATACTGAGGATTAGTGGCAGCTCTATTTCCATGTTACCTTTTCTAAGGGTTCAGGCTGTCAGAACAACCTCTAAGACATCACCAGTCTCCTTCCAGATGGAAAAAAGTGCATGGCAAGTCATGCATTGGATTTTAAAGCTTCTTTCTGGAGGTGAAACACATTATTCAATTCACAGTTCATTGGGCAAAGAAGTTATATGGCTAGACCTGATGTTAAAGGAGCCAGAAAATATAATTCTCCTCCCAGAAAGATACAGCAAATATTTTGAACAAAAATACTATCACCTTATCTGTTCAAGTTGTTTGCTAATATTTGGCTCTAGAATTAGAAATCCATGCCAGTGTAAAGCCCCTGTGCTTTAATTAGCTTAAGAAATTTGACCCCGATGCAGCCCTGAGTGATTCAAAGCAAGAGCCTGCAAACTTTTCCATAAAGAGCCAGATAGTAAATATTTTTTGTTTTTGTGGACCATACAATCTGTCGCAACACTTGGAACTTCTCAAGTCTTCTGATATAGCCAAGAAGGAGCTATAGTTATTGTGGAAGCAAATATGTAAGCCTGTGATTTAATAAAACTTTATTCAAAAGTAGGCCATGGTCATTATTTGCCAATCCCTCAGATAAACCAGTTCTTATCTGACTAGAGTAGAAATTCAAAACATTTTGTTGGAAACTGGAGTTTTGTCTGTTCTTACTGAAAGAAATTCTACTAACAAAAACTGTGAAATTTTGTTTATGGTAGGTCTTGAGGCCGTATTTATTTTAATAGCTGTTGATTCTGTGAAAAATATTCCAAAATACAGAGACATAATTTGAAACATCATTTTCAATATACTTGCTTTGTTAAAACAAGCTTAAAAAGGAAAACCCTGTGAAAGTTGCTTGGCTAATGGGGACAAGCAAAGAATTGAGAAAATATTTTAAGGGACATGAATTAAGAAAAGGATAAGAAATTCTGATGTAATTGTTATAACAGATGTAAAGAGAATCATTTCTTTGAAAAGGTACTCATTTTACCATTTTCTTGGAAAAGATACATTACTATTTAGCATCTAAATAGGTACAACATAGATCTAATCAGAATCTAGCCACACATTGTGTGTGTATACATATATGTATTTCATAATATACATGTATATTATGAAACTATAGTCACAAAAATAATGAGAACATAAAATCTAGCCAAGGATGGTGATGTCTATGTCTTTTAAACCTTCAGAGAATTATTATAAGTAACCATAAAAATAGAACTATCTCATATAGTTGACAAATTAAAACATTAACATTCTATTGGTTTGAGACTTGTTGAAAATATTTAACAAAATTATATTGCTCAATTTTGTTTTTAGAATAGGTACAAAGATTTCAAATTTCTTTCCCCAAAAATGCAGGCTTAAATACAAAGAAATGTTAATTGATTCATTGAACTTTTGAAGCAACTATTTAACATTTTCAATAAAAAGAAGCCTACTTTCATCCCAGGTGGTAGCTTTACTAAAGACATACATTATAATTATGCTTCTGTGTTCATTTTCTCCTAATAACAGAGACTGGGGAAGCCTGTTTTCTACATCTGGATTTCAAGCCATCATTCAGACAAAGCTTCATTAAACCCCACCAAACACTAAAGGTCACTGCAGATTCATATGTTTGTGTTATAGCAACCAAATGTTGCAAAAACTCTATCAGCAGTCAGCAAAATTCTGAAATACCAGAAAATGGCAAGAGTAAGATGAGGACATAGGTGATAAGTTCATCTGTTCAACAAATAGAAACACAGATGAATAGAATATAGTTCTTTTCCTCAAGGAAATCATTCTGCTTAGAAGACCAAAACTAAATTGACAATTAGAATATTTCATGTAATGCCAAGTTGATTTCCATTAAGTAGCTGGACTGAGCTGACCCAGAAAACCTTTTTCCAATTTCAAATATATAGAAGTGCCATTTAAAATATAACAACTGAAAATGCAAATATTTGGCTAAGCTCAAGATAGATACAAGGAAAAAAGTCTCCAAATACAGAGGGAATTTAAAATTGGAGCAGTGAATGGAACATGAAGCCCAGGCACATAGGACTTACTGGCTAGGGCTGGGATTCTGCTAGCCACTGTTAGAGCAAGGGATCATGTTGGGGATTAGAAATGAGCTACTGCATAAAACCAGGATTCATAAGGTCTGATCCATTCATAAAATAGAAAACTATTCAAATTCTTAATGACCCAGGAAAATAGCCCAAAAACTTTCAACTTGCCTGAGGGCATGGACAGAAAAATATGACCTGAAAAGAATTGTATTCCCAAGCCTTTTCACCTTTTATAAAAGACTGAATTTGTACTCCACAATCCATACCTCTAGCTAGTCAAGGGAAAAGACCTAATAGAGGCACAAATTTCTGAAGAGATATTCTTACAATCTAGGAAAAATAGAACTTCCACTGAATGTAGCTTCTTGTCAGGATGAACTTATTTTAAAAAATACGAACCACACATGAGATAAAATTTGGAGGGAATCAAAAAACACACCAAATAGAACTAGAGATAATAACTTAATTTAAATAATTTAAGTGGATTTTGAAATTTTCAGACAAAAGAAAGTAATAAATACTGTAAGAACTGTTAACTATGATAAAGGAAAAGACAACACTGCAAAGTAACTAAATAGTCTAAAAAACAAAACACACAGTTATTAAAATTTAAAAAACCATCTTTGGATCAGGTGATAAGTAGATTGGATATAGTTGAAGAGTGACTTTATTAATTGGAAGACAGAGGGTAGGAAATAATCTGGGATAATATGGACTGATAAGTACATAGAAAAGAGGTTTTAGGATATATAGACATAATAAAGTCTAGATGTTCCAGATGAAAGAGTATAGAGAATAAGGAGAGGGGTAATACAGTACTGAGAAATTTCCCCTATTGAGGAATGTCTGAATTTTCCGATTTACTAAACTTTCTAAGTCTTAAATTGGGTAACTATAAACATCCAGATTTGGTTGAATTATAGTGAAATTGCCCAACACTAAACATTAAAAAAAAAAAATTAGTTTTCCTGAAAGAAGAGTTCAATTATATTTTTTATTTTTTTAAAGATTTTATTTATTTATATGACAGAGAGAAATCACAAGTAAGCAGAGAGGCAGGCAGAAAGAGGAGGAAGCAGGCTCCCCGCGGAGCAGAGAGCCTGATGCGGGGCTCGATCCCAGGACACCTGAGCCGAAGGCAGAGGCTTTAACCCACTGAGCCACCCAGGCACCACTCAATTATTTTTTTATAAAGAGTTACCAAATGAACCTACAATAAATATTTCACAAACTACGTCAAATCCCAAACACTGGGAAATAGACCCTCATAGTACAGAGGAAAATAACAGATTACCTAGAGTTTCAAACCAAGCTAAACTTTATTTAAGAATGAAGGTGGGGGCACCTGGTTTTAACCTCTGCCTTCGGCTCTGGTCATGATCCCGGGGTCCTGTGATTGAGGCCCATGTCAGGCTCTCTGCTCAGTGGGGAGCCTGCTTCCCTTTCTCTCTCTCTCTCTCTCTCTCTGCCTGGTTCTCTGCCTGCTTGTGACCTCTGTCTGTCAAAAAAATAAACAAAAATCTTAAAAAAAATAAAAAAGAATGAAGGTGAAATAGAATTTCTTTGTGGTAGACTGATAATAACTACTAAGGAAATGTTTCACCAGGAAGGTTATTGAAGCCAAAAGAAAAGAATAAGATGAAAGAAAGAGCAAATTTGGATCAATCTAAATAAGCACTGAGTGTAAATAAGAGAAATGACTCAGTTTGAAAGTGAAGAAACAAGTAGATCTGAAATACTGAACAATAATAGGAAAGCTGAGACTTAGGGAAATTTGTTCTGAAGGAATTCTAATGTTCTTATAAATGAATTCTGAATATTTATGTTAAATGTGAAGTGTAACTACTAAAACAAAAGAAAGACTATTTACACCTTTCCAACAAGTAGAGGAAACACAAACAAAACATGAGGGTATTATACTGGGTGAAATAAGTCAGACTATGGAAAAAAATATACCACATGATTTTATTTATATGTGGTATCTAAAAAAACAATAAACAAAGAATCAAACAAACAAAAAGCAGAATCAGACCTATAAATACAGAGATCAAACTGATGGTTGCCAGAGGGGAGGAGCAAGTGTGGATGGACAAAATGGTGGAAGGGGAGTGGAAGGTACAGGCTTTAAGTTATGGAATGAGTAAGTCAGGGGATAAAAGGCACAGTATAAGAAATCTAGTCAACAGTATTGTAATAACATTGTATGATAACAGATGGTGGCTACACTAGTGAGCACAACATACTGTATAGACTTGTGGAATCACAAGGGTGCACTTGAGACAAATGTAACAGTGTGTGTCAACTATACTAAAACAACAACAACAACAACCCAGCAACAACAACAACAAACACCAAACAGCTGGCCAGTCCAATAAAGAGCAGAAAATAAGAAAAACATAATGAACAGTTAAAGGAAGATATACAATAAGATGATATAAATAATGTACCTAATATACAATAGGATGTAATTATTAAATTCCTCTGTTTCATAGGGATCCAAGGAATTGGAAAAACAAAATAAATTCAGCCACATGCCTGTCAAAAGAGGTATACCTACAGTAAAACTGACTTTGAAAGATTATAAAATGATGAAAATAAGATTATGAAAAAAACTTAAAGAAAGAAAATAAGATTATATAGTATTAGATGAGTTCAGTGTGTTCATTATATTACTGTTTGAAAAAAATTTCAGTGAAGTATGTTTCAATGGGAAAATTCATTAATACTTACATGTATTTTGTTTTTATTTTTTTATATTTTCCCATTATATTTTTCTAATCAATTATTTCTAGTACACACAACTAGAATTACTTTTATGTATTTATTTTGCAATCATTTATGTTCTTAAAACTTGTTAATCATCTATTCTATACATAAATGTACCTTAGCTTCTTTTTTGGAATAAAGATAATTTCATCACACTGCAATGGCTAGACTTCCAGAGAAATGCTAAATCATGTGGTGACAGCTGATACATGCATTTTGTTCCTGGGCTCAACTGGAATTCTTCTAATACTTCACTATTAGCTATGTCATTATTTGTTAAGTCTGATATAAATGATATAAATATTTTTATCATGTTAAAGTAGGTTCTTTATTTTATATTTTATACAGATTTTTGTTAGTGAAAAATTTAATTAAAATTCATCATGTGTAATGAGATGGTCCAATAAATTTTCTTTTTTGTCCTACTGATAAGAATGTTATTAATAGTTTCTTTTTTTAAAAGATTTTATTTATTTATTTGACAGAGAGAGATTACAACTAGGCAGAGAGGCAGGCAGAGAGAGAGGAGGAAGCAGGCTCCCTGCCGAGCAGAGAGCCCAATGTGGGGCTTGATCCCAGGACCCTGGGCTCATGACCTGAGCCAAAGGCAGAGGCTTTAACCCACTGAGCCACCCAGGCACATCATGTTATTAATAGTTTCTTATTATCAACCACTCTAGCATTATTAGGATAAACCGTAAATGGTTATAAAGTGTACTGTGTTGTTATAGTAATTATTTGGGTGGTATTTCATTTGAAATTATTGGATCTTTGTTTTTAAGTGAGATTATAATGTAGTTTTCTTGAAAATTATATTTTGTCCTGAAAAAAAAAATCCTCTAACATCTCTAAGTTCAATTAAAGCAGGACCCAGGTTTGTTATATTTCTCTTTCCCTTAACATTTAACATTTATGCTTACCACAGTGCAGGGCACATAGCAGAAAAATCAGTAAGCGTTTATTGAATAAATATGACAAACAGGCTTTTATCAACAGCCTGCTGCTTAAACTAAAATTTTTTTTAAAAGATTTTATTTACTTATTTGACAAACAGAAATCACAAGTAGGCAGAGAGGCAGGCAGAGAGAGAGGAGGAAGCAGGCTCCCTGCTGAGCAGAGAGCCTGATGATGCGGGGCTCAATCCCAGGACCCTGGGATCACGACCTGAGCCCCCTGGGATCACGACCTGAGCCCCCTGGGATCACGACCTGAGCCGAAGGCAGAGGCTTTAACCCACTGAGCCACCCAGGCGCCCCTAAACTAAAATTTTTTAAATCCTTTACTCTCTCCAAGCTTTCCTTTTCTAGGTTCTTCACTGGAAAGGTAATTGTCAAATATCTCTTGTCCTGAAAAAAACACACTAAATTTTTTATGACTTATTAAAAAATCTCTCTAAATAAAGAATCCCCTTTTATTGTTTTGTTGTTGTTGTTGTTTGTTTGTTCGTTTTTTAGTAATAATTGAGGAGAAGTTAATCTGTTAAACGATTCCTGGTTCTGCTTGTTTGCTTTTGGAGATGGAAGGAATGAAATCTCTAATCTTTTGAAGAGTAAAATTTTATTTTGAGATGTTCCCTTATTTCTAAGAAGCACTTTGATAGTAACTGTCTTAATCCTCTGCAAATGGTAATAACGTCTATGTCAGTATTACGTTGGATCATAGGGAACAAGAAGAAACAGATTGCTCACTTTTTGCAGACAATTGAATGCTGTGGCTCCCGGACCTGTCTAGCTGAAGTCCTGGAGAGCTGGGAGAGTGCTCTAAGATAGTGTGATGAACATACACTTCCGGGTTATAGTCTGACTTACAATAAAATGTTGGTCTGAACTGTTTGTTTGGAGTTACTGGAAAATGTTTATCAGCACCTTGGCCAGCAATTACTCTAGGCCAGTAAGAGCAGGGCCTGGATTGGCTTGCTTTTCTTTTTTTCTTTTTTTTTTTTTTTTTAATTTTTTATTTTTTATAAACATATATGTTTATCCCCAAGGGTACAGGTCTGTGAATCGCCAGGTTTACACACTTCACAGCACTCACCAAAGCACATACCCTCCCCAATGTCCATAACCCCACCCCCCTTCTCCCAACCCCCCTCCCCCTAGCAACCCTCAGTTTGTTTTGTGAGATTAAGAGTCACTTATGGTTTGTCTCCCTCCCAATCCCATCTTGTTTCATTTATTCTTCTCCTACCCACTTAAGCCCCCATGTTGCATCACCACTTCCTCATATCAGGGAGATCATATGATAGTTGTCTTTCTCTGCTTGACTTATTTCACTAAGCATGATATGCTCTAGTTCCATCCATGTTGTCGCAAATGTCAAGATTTCATTTCTTTTGATGGCTGCATAGTATTCCATTGTGTATATATACCACATCTTCTTGACCCATTCATCTGTTGATGGACATCTAGGTTCTTTCCATAGTTTGGCTATTGTGGACATTGCTGCTATAAACATTCGGGTGCACATGCCCCTTCGGATCACTACGTTTGTATCTTTAGGGTAAATACCCAGTAGTGCAATTGCTGGGTCATAGGGCAGTTCTATTTTCAACATTTTGAGGAACCTCCATGCTGTTTTCCAGAGTGTTTGCACCAGCTTGCATTCCCACCAACAGTGTAGGAGGGTTCCCCTTTCTCCGCATCCTCGCCAGCATCTGTCATTTCCTGACTTGTTGATTTTAGCCATTCTGACTGGTGTGAGGTGATATCTCATTGTGGTTTTGATTTGTATTTCCCTGATGCCAAGTGATATGGAGCACTTTTTCATGTGTCTGTTGGCCATCTGGATGTCTTCTTGGCAGAAATGTCTGTTCATGTCCTCTGCCCATTTCTTGATTGGATTATTTGTTCCTTGGGTGTTGAGTTTGCTAAGTTCCTTATAGATTTTGGACACTAGTCCTTTATCTGATATGTCGTTTGCAAATATCTTCTCCCATTCTGTCAATTGTCTTTTGATTTTGTTAACTGTTTCCTTTGCTGTGCAAAAGCTTTTGATCTTGATGAAATCCCAATAGTTCATTTTTGCCCTTGCTTCCCTTGCCTTTGGCGATGTTCCTAGGAAGATGTTGCTGCGGCTGAGGTCGAAGAGGTTGCTGCCTGTGTTCTCCTCAAGGATTTTGATGGGATTCCTTTCTCACATTGAGGTCCTTCATCCATTTTGAGTCTATTTTCGTGTGTGGTGTAAGGAAATGGTCCAATTTCATTTTTCTGCATGTGGCTGTCCAATTTTCCCAACACCATTTATTGAAGAGGCTTTTTCCATTGGACATTCTTTCCTGCTTTGTCGAAGATGAGTTGACCATAGAGTTGAGGGTCTATTTCTGGGCTCTCTATTCTGTTCCATTGATCTGTGTGTCTGTTTTTGTGCCAGTACCATGCTGTCTTGATGATGACAGCTTTGTAATAGAGCTTGAAGTCCGGAATTGTGATCCACCAACTTTGGCTTTCTTTTTCAATATCCCTTTGGCTATTTGAGGTCTTTTCTGGTTCCATATAAATTTTAGAATTATTTGTTCCATTCCTTTAAAAAAGATGGATGGTACTTTGATAGGAATTGCATTAAATATGTAGATTGCTTTAGGTAGCATAGACATTTTCACAATATTTATTCTTCCAATCCAGGAGCATGGAACATTTTTCCATTCTTTGTGTCTTCCTCAATTTCTTTCATGAGTACTTTATAGTTTTCTGAGTATAGATTCTTAGCCTCTTTGGTTAGATTTATTCCTAGGTATCTTATGGTTTGGGGGTGCAATTGTAAATGGGACTGACTCCTTAATTTCTCTTTCTTCTGTCTTGTTGTTGATGTAGAGAAATGCAACTGATTTCTGTGCATTGATTTTATATCCTGACACTTTACTGAATTCCTGTACAAGTTCTAGCAGTTTTGGAGTGGAGTCTTTTGGGTTTTCCACATATAGTATCATATCATCTGCGAAGAGTGATAATTTGACTTCTTCTTTGCTGATTTGGATGCATTTAATTTCCTTTTGTTGTCTGATTGCTGAGGCTAGGACTTCTAGTACTATGTTGAATAGCAGTGGTGATAATGGACATCCCTGCCGTGTTCCTGACCTTAGTGGAAAAGTTTTCAGTTTTTCTCCATTGAGAATGATATTTGCGGTGGGTTTTTCATAGATGGCTTTGATGATATTGAGGTATGTGCCCTCTATCCCTACACTTTGAAGAGTTTTGATCAGGAAGGGATGCTGTACTTTGTCAAATGCTTTTTCAGAATCTATTGAGAGTATCATATGGTTCTTGTTCTTTCTTTTATTGATGTGTTGTATCACATTGACTGATTTGTGGATGTTGAACCAACCTTGCAGCCCTGGAATAAATCCCACTTAGTCGTGGTGAATAATCATTTTAATGTACTGTTGAATCCTATTGGCTAGTATTTTGTTGAGAATTTTCGCATCTGTGTTCATCAAGGATATTGGTCTATAGCTCTCTTTTTTGATGGGATCCTTTATTGGTCTATAGCTCTCTTTTTTGATGGGATCCTTGTCTGGTTTTGGGATCAAGGTGATGCTGGCCTCTTAAAATGAGTTTGGAAGTTTTCCTTCCATTTCTATTTTTTGGAACAGTTTCAGGAGAATAGGAATTAGTTCTTCTTTAAATGTTTGGTAGAATTCCCCCGGGAAGCCATCTGGCCCTGGGCTTTTGTTTGTTTGGAGATTTTTAATGACTGTTTCAATCTCCTTACTGGTTATGAGTCTGTTCAGGCTTTCTATTTCTTCCTGGTTCAGTTGTGGTAGTTTATATGTTTCTAGGAACGCATCCATTTCTTCCAGATTGTCAAATTTGTTGGCGTAGAGTTGCTCATAGTATGTTCTTATAAAAGTTTGTATTTCTTTGGTGTTAGTTGTGATCTCTCCTCTTTCATTCATGATTTTATTTATTTGAGTCCTTTCTCTTTTCTTTTTGATAAGTCTGGCCAGGGGTTTATCAATTTTATTAATTCTTTCAAAGAACCAGCTCCTAGTTTCGTTGATTTGTTCTATTGTTTTTTTGGTTTCTGTTTCATTGATTTCTGCTCTGATCTTTATAATTTCTCTTCTCCTGCTGGGCTTAGGGTTTCTTTCTTGTTCTTTCTCCAGCTCCTTTAGGTGTAGGGTTAGGTTGTGTACCTGAGACCTTTCTTGTTTCTTGAGAAAGGCTTGTACTGCTATATATTTTCCTCTCAGGACTGCCTTTGTTGTGTCCCACAGATTTTGAACCGTTGTATTTTCATTATCATTTGTTTCCATGATTTTTTTCAATTCTTCTTTAATTTCCCGGTTGACCCATTCATTCTTTAGAAGGATGCTGTTTAGTCTCCATGTATTTGGGTTCTTTCCAAACTTCCTCTTGTGGTTGAGTTCTAGCTTCAGAGCATTGTGGTCTGAAAATATGCAGGGAATGATCCCAATCTTTTGATACCGGTTGAGTCCTGATTTAGGACCGAGGATGTGATCTATTCTGGAGAATGTTCCATGTGCACTAGAGAAGAATGTGTATTCTGTTGCTTTGGGATGAAATGTTCTGAATATATCTGTGATGTCCATCTGGTTCAGTGTGTCATTTAAGGCCTTTATTTCCTTGTTGATCTTTTGCTTGGATGATCTGGATTGGCTTTCTTGATTTCATGTGGCATTGTCTCTTTTCTCTCCCTATCCCTCCTCATCTTAGTGGGACCACTTTCTCTGACACTTGCAGATGTTTTTGCCATTATGTGAAAATTTTTGAACCAGAAAACAGAAGCTACTGAATCTCTTGAAACTTTTGCTTCTCCAATTGTAAACAGTTAGTGAAGATCCCTAACTCATTAGGTTGCTATAGGAGTATGAGTGTTCAGTCTTATGAAGGTTGCCCTATGACTCCCAGCTTACAGGGTCTAAAAAGAGATGAATGTTTGTTAGTTCCCATCAGTGTTTTATGGTTATATAATGCTTTAAACATGGTGTCCTTTTTATTCTTTACTTATTTGTAATAAGTAATACAAAAATCCCAGTATTCTATGTTGGGAAAGGCAGTCTTGTGTGTGCAGTCTTTCGGCCCCACTCAGTTGAATAGGAAAGTGCTTGGGGCCTGAAACACTCTCTTACCAAAAGACAAAGAGCCCCCACAGCCTGTGCTGGGCTTATCAACTTGTCCTGAGCTATCTTTCCCTGTTTCAGACTCAATATACACTCCTTTGTTCTGTTTATATATGTGTGTGTCATTAAACACCTGGGCAACCCCATTATTCTGTCTGTCTTCTGTGGATCATTCTGAGGTACAAGAGGGTAGCATGCAAGCCAATGGTCCTCTGTTGGCTTCCAGGAGTGACTGCTGGCAATGGGGTCTGACACCCCCTCCTAAAGCTGATCTTTTTCTGTCTCTTCTCCATGTGAGAAAAGCATTGTTCCATTCAGTGGTTGACTATAGTATGCTTTCTTTGATGACTCCAATACCAAGGCTCAGTGGGCAGAAATGTGCACTCCTTGTGCTCCTGGTGGTAAGCAACAGATGCCGCTTGCTCAACAGTTTACAACAATTCCAGAGAATTGTTATAAATGTATATAACAATTCCAGAGATATATAGAATAATTCTAGAGAATTGTTATAAATGTAGAATAAAATATGACAGTCTCCTGATTAATCCCCAGTTTCTCCTCTCTATCTTACTCAGAGAGAACCACTGTTAAAGACTTAGTGACACTAGTCATTTTGAATGATTTTAATTTTATGTACATATGTATATATGCATATGTATGATATCTTCACATATAATTTTGTGACTTTATTTTTCTTAATAATATAATTTTAGGGGTGCCTGGGTGGCTCAGTGGGTTAAGCTGCTGCCTTTGTCTCGGGTCATGATCTCAGGGTCCTGGGATCGAGTCCCGCATCAGGCTCTCTGCTCAGCAGGGAGCCTGCCTCCCTCTCTCTCTCTCTCTGCCTGCCTCTCTGCCTACTTGTGATCTCTCTCTGTCAAATAAATAAATAAAATCTTTTAAAAAAATTAAAAAATAATAATATAATTTTAAAGATCTTACTGTTCTTTCCTTATGAAGTTCATAGTATACAATGGTATGGATATATTATAATCATTTTTCCTTTGAGGAGTCTTTAATTTTACCCTTTTAATTCTGGTAAGTATAGCCAAATTTTCTTCCCAAAACAATTACATAAATTCACACTTTTCTCAATGATGTATATAAATACCTATTTGGTGAATGAGCAAATAGTTTTTTTCACTTAACATAATGCCCTCGAGACTCATGTCACAAATAACAGGATTTCATTCTTTTTTACGTGTACATACTTTCACATTTATAGTAACATTCCATAGCTTATATGTATACCATATTTTCTTTATCCATCTGTCTGTCAAAGGACATTTAGGTTGTTTCCATATCTTGGCTATTGTGAATAATGTTGTAAGGAACATGGGTGTGCAGATAACTCTTCAAAATATTGAAAGTCATATCTTTAAGATATGATCAAGAAGATACTGAAATCAAGATGATTTCAGTTCCTTCAGATACATATACCCAGGAGTGGGATTGCTGTATCACATGGTAGTTCAATTTTTAATTTTGAGATACTGCCACACTGTTTGCCATAATGGCTCTGCCATTTTACATTCCCATTAACAGTGTATAAGAGTTTTCTTTTCTGCACATCCTCTCAAATATTTGTCTTTTTGATAATAGTCATCCTAATGGATTTTCATTTTAAAAGGATGCTTTCCTACAGTGTAGGGAATCTAGAAGTATGAGAATGGAGGCATAAAGATAAAGTTTTTGTTTTCCTCAAAGAGATGACTAGTTCTCTCAAAAACATATTAAATTTTCTTTTTCTCACAAAGAGGTAAAATTAAGGAGGTAAAATTATATTAGATCTGAAGTTGATTCTATTGTTATACCTCTTCATTTCTTTTTGTAAGTAAGACTATTCTAGTTACCATATGGTTTGAATTGAGCCAAGTTTTACTTCATTATTCTTCTCTTTAAACTTCTTTACTATTGTGCATTTTCTTCTTCATTTCTTCATCAATTGCAGAGTTAGTTATTAAAACATGTATTGAGTTTTATTTATAAATGAATATGGAAGAAATTTACACATTTGCAATATTGACTCTTTCTAATAAGGGCCCTTTATTTAGGTCTTTTAAAAATGTCTATATCACTTTAAACAGAGATCAAGTACATTTCTTATTAATGTGTTCTTAGGAATTTAATGGTTTTTTGGAACATTTGTGAATGGATTTTTAAAATTTCACTTTTGGGGTACCTGGGTGGCTCAGTTGGTTAAGCATCATCAGGCTTCAGTTCAGGTCATGATCACAGGGTCCTGGGATTGATCCCCCACATGGGGCTCCCTGCTCAGTGGGGAGCCTGCTTCTCCCTCTTCCTCTCTCTCTACTGTGTTCCCTCTCTTGCTGCATCTCTCTCTGTCAAATAAATAAAATAAATCTTGGAAGTAAAGTAAAAGTTACATTTTTATAATATTTACCAGTTGTGTAAATGTTTTATGCAAATGTTTACCTTGTATTCAGATGCTTAATTCTTTTGTATTATTTTTAATAGTTTATTGGTCAATTCTTTAGAATATTCTAGGTAAATACTTGTATTGCCTTTAATGAGTGACTATACTGAATATTATCTTCTGATATTTCTACTTCCCATTTATTTTATTTTAACATATTTGTTAGAACACTCAATAAAATGTTAAAAATGTTAAAAACAGTTGACACTGAACTTCTTAAGATGCCTTCATAAGTAATGTGATGAGACACATGTTTTATAATCAAAGGCATTTTTAAGCCATAATTTAGGGAATACTTACCAATGTTTTCATTTACTCTTCATAACAGCCTAATGACAGTGTACTCTTAGCATACCTACTTTTTGTATGAGGAAACTAAGCAACTTACTTGGGTCATATAATAGAAAATAGAATACAGAACTTAGGAAACTAACTTCAGAGTGTATGCACTTGGAAAATCTTTTCAGGTTAACAAAGTTTTCTTCTCTTTGTGTACTGGGGATTTTATCAAGTATGAATTTTGAGTTTTATCAGCACTCTACTGAGATAATCATATAGTTGTTCACCTTTAATCTTTTAATATACTGAATTACATTAATAGATTTCCTGATGTTAATCCATTCATGAATTGCCTTCCTGGGATACACCTAGCTGGTAATGACACATTGGTATATTTGATTTGCTAATATTTTATCTATGATATTTCATCTAAATTTATAAGTGAAATTGACATTTTTATTTCATTTTACTAGCCAAGATAAATATAAGGATTATGAGAGGCTTTTAAAATGAAGTAGAAAGATTTCTGTGTTTTCTAATAACAAAATAGTAATATATATATTTTAAAGATTTTGTTTATTTATTTGAGAGAGAGCGAGAACATACACACAAACAGGAGGAGGGGCAGAGGGAGAAGGAGAAGCAGGCTCCCCACAGAGCTGGGAGCCCCATGCAGGGCTCGATCTCAGGACTGAAGGCAGATGCTTAACCACCTGAACTACGCAGGCATCCCTGCAAAATAGTAATATTAATCATCAAAACACATAGCCAACTTTTTGAGAATATGCTAAAGCTTTGCATGTACAACCTATCTGAATTCTTTCAATAAGCCCTATGCAGCAATGATATAATTATCCACTTTTTAAGAGATAATGATACTAGGATGTTGAGTAACTTGAGAAGGGCCACACAATTAGAAAATGGCACAGTTATGATTATGACAACTGAGTTCTTTTTTTTTTTTTTAAGATTTTATTTGTTTATTTGACAGAGAGAGATCACAAGTAGGCAGAAAGGCAGGCAGAGAGAGAGGAGGAAGCAGGCTCCCCACTGAGCAGAGAGCCCGATGTGGGACTTGATCCCAGGACCCTGAGATCATGACCTGAGCCGAAGGCAGTGGCTTAACCCACTGAGCCACCCAGGCGCCCCGACAACTGAGTTCTTATGTCTATGTCTATTAAGTCTTTATTTCTACGTCATGTTTTCAAGTGGTGGTTTAGCTGATTAAAAAATTTAAACTTGAAAGTTTCTCCCTTGGCACTTTGAGGATATTATTCCTCTAGTAGTAGCATCTACTATGCTGATGCTAAGTCAGACTCCTCAGTCTGACTATTGGCCTTTGGAGATCTATTTTCTCTCTCTTGAAGTTACTAAGTAGTTCTGCTTATCAATGACTTTTTCTTACAGTTTATATAATAGACCCATGTGTGTGGACTGGGTATTTGGGTGTTTAATCAAAGGATTTGGTATTCAGTTTTTTCATTTATTCATTTAATGAATATTTATTGGATACCTCTGTTGTTCCAGATAATGTTCTAGCTATAGGATATAGGTTGGTGAATAAGTAAGAGAGAAAATATGACCCCTACTGATCTCATTATCTAATCTGGAGAATTAGACAAAGGATAAAATAAATAAGTAAATTATGTAACATGTTATACATTGACAGTTCTATGGGGGAAAATCAAGCAGGATGGGTGATGTGGAAATACAGGTCTGGGAGTAGAAATTTTAATAGACATGGTTTTCACTGGGAAGGCGGTTTTGAGAGAATGAGCAATGTGTATGTGACATAAGGAAGATGATTCCATTCAGAGAGAATACAAAGGCAGAAGCTTTGTGGTAGGAGTGTATCTGGCATGCTGGAATGACAGAAGAGGGCACTATGGTTGCAAAGAAACAACCAAGTGGGATAGAGGTAAGAGATGCAATCAGAGTTATCATAGGTCTAATGGTATAGAACTTTGTAGGGCATTTAAGAGAGCTCAATTTTAATCTGTGTGAGATGGTCAATCACCAGTGCTTTTAGCAGAAAAGTATCTCAGCTGGACTTGTGTTTTCACAGGATAACCCAGACTACTTTATTGTAAATAAATTATACAAAGGCATGGGCAGAAACAGGAAAGTCAGTCATCAAGTTATTGGATTATCTTAAAGATTATAAGAGCATAGAAAAAGTGGTGATAGTAGACGTTATAAGAAGTAGTATGCTTCTATGCATATTTGGAAGGTAGAGTGAAGTGAATTTGCAGATGAATTACATGTGCGTTGAAAGAAGAAAGAATCAAGGAAAATTTTGATCTTACTCAGTGGAATGATTGAGATGCCATAAAGGCTCTAGAAAAGACTTCGGAAGAAGCAGGATTGAGGGG
This sequence comes from Neogale vison, assembly GCF_020171115.1. NCBI lineage: Eukaryota > Metazoa > Chordata > Mammalia > Carnivora > Mustelidae > Neogale > Neogale vison. The sequence continues at coordinate 127,223,717 of NC_058098.1, forward strand.
AAATAATAAGAGACCAGTTTGGTATCTATTACATTTGAGATGGTTATCAGAATTCCATAGGGAGTAGGAAGTTGGACATCTGAGTCTACAGTTCAAGAGAGAAGTCTGAACTGGGATATAATTCTTAGACTGTCCAACTTATTCATGGTATTTAAAGCCAAGGAGTTGAAAAATCTCCAAAAGAGAGACTGGATGTAAACAGAGAAGAGAGTAGAAGGAAGGAATTTTTAAAAACTCCAAAAAACAAAGACTGAGACTGTGCCCCTTCCCGCACCCCCCCCCCCCCCCCGCCAAACAAATAGTGAGAAGATGATCAGTTTCCTTCAGCAAAGGAGGCTGAAAAGAGTGAGGCAATAAGGTTGGAGGAAAATCAGAAGTGTGTGGTATCTGAGAAATTAACTGAAAACATTTCAGGAGCATAATGCAAATGCTACTAATATGTCAAAACTTACAGTGGAATATTAGGTAAGATCTAGTTCAAATTGTTTTAGGAGAGAATTGAAAGGACAGGATGGTGAGATAGCAAAATAGACATATAGACAGTGGTTTCAAGGACTTTTGCTATAAAATAAAGTAGAAATATACACTGCCAGCTGGAGGTAGAATTGAAGAGAGCAGTGGGTATTTTTTTTAAGGCAGGAGAAATGAAAAGAGCAATTCCATATGTGGATGGAAATAATCCAGTAAAGAGGGGGAGGCTGATGATACAAAGGAGATTGGAAAAGTTGCGGGTGTGATGTCCTTGATTACCTCTTGAGGGGCTGAGAGTTCATACAGAAGAGGAAGGCTTGATCTCAGCCAGGCATGGAGAGTTCATCTATAGTTGCAGGAAAGAAGGCAGCAAATGTGGCCATAGATGTTGGTAAGTGCATATGTAGCAATGTGTGAAAGTTCTCTTCTAATTGCTTCAGGTTTTCAATGATGTATGGAATAAGGTCTTTAAGAAAAATTAAGGATGGTGGGGGAAGTTTTATAGGTTTGACAAAAAGAAAATGACTAAAGTAGCCATCTAGGAGATTAGGAGGGTCAAAGCACTAAAGAAATATATTATGGTTAATATACATATATAAAGAGCTCTTATAGATGAACAGGAAATAGATGAACATGCCAAAAAATATGAGAAAGAATGCATATCTATAATTCATATACACATACATATAAATATGTATGGCTAATAATGAGAGGAAATAATCATTGACCTCAGTCTTGGTGTAAGAAAGGAAAACTAACACCTAACACTAATACACTGGAGAGACATTCTTTCTAGAGAGCAGCTTGTTTTTTGTTTTTTTAACTACCAGTTGTTGTTTAAATTCTGTTAACATATATGGTAAAGTTGGTTTCAGGAGTAGGATTTAGCAATTCATCACTTACAGAGAACACCCAGTGCTTATCACAAGTGCCTCCTTAATACCCATTTCCTCATTTAACCCATCCCCCTTTTCCTCCCCCAACTCCTGCTCCCTCCAGCAACCCTCAGGTTGTTCTCTATAGTTAAGAGAGCAATTTATGAAAGATATCATTAGTTTCAACAATATGCCTATCCTTTCACTTGCCTTAAGGAATTTTTCCTCTAAGGAAATAATCGATTATGCTTGAAAACTTTTAATTGTATATTGTTTATCTCTACTATTTCTGAACATTGGGGGGAATGTAAATGTTGAAAGAAGGAAAGTGGATAAGTAAATTGCTGTGAAAGGCAATTAAATTATATTCAACTAGTAAAATGTTATTAATTGTAGATGGATATTTAATTAAAAAGTTTATAAGAAACATAAATGAATTCATGATGCTAATTATGGTTAGTGTCATCTTTTGAAAATGTAATGCATATATTTATATTATAAAAAAATGAGATTGGCTATATATGATTTGGGGTTTGATTTGGGTCTATTCATTAATTTAACGCCATGGAATTTTAAAAAATTTTTTGATAGTAGTGATAATCTGTAAATCGATGATTCCACTGCCATCTTTCTGGGAAGCTCAGTTCACTGACTGTTTCTGCTAAATCTGTGGCCTAATCTGATTTTCATTTTAAAAAGGTTATTTGAGTACCATGAGTGTTGTGGTTTGAACAGAGAGAAACTGGACACACAGAGAATACTTAGAACCCTCTTTGGGAATTACTGAGGGAGGTAATGAGGATCAGGGATATGAGCAGTGGGACCAGAGGATAGGGAAAAGGATGGAGGTTCTAGATGGGGTGTACGAAGGAAATGCCCCTGATATTCACATGGAAAACCGCATACCAAAATGAGCATTCAGGGAAATCTGTAGAGGCAGGCGTAAGCAGGAAGCAGAACCAATTTCCTCTCTTCTAAAAAAGCCCATCGCTGCTCGTACCTCAGCTTTACTATTACAATTTAAAACTATAGGATTATTTTTGGCTTCAGTTATTCCGTCTGTGTTTAATTATACACCACCATAATGATAGGAAAATAGCAGCTATTTTGAGGACACTGTACCTTCTTAGGCTCTGTATCCCCTCTCCGTGTGATACTGGAGTTAAAAAGAGGAAAGCGAAACAGAAGAGGCGCAGGTGGTTGTGTTTATGGGCTTCAGGGAGATATGATTACCTCACTCGGCTGATTGCTACCTGAAGGAAGTCAGATTACAATTAAGACTGTCAGGTAAAGCACACAATTAAAGTTCATTGCAAATGCTGTCGACAAACTGGTATTAGCTGGGAAATGCACCCTGGCAAACAGATGTACCCTGGAAAATAGAAAGGGAACGTTTCCTTCTAGAACAAATCTACTTTATCAAATCTGACAACTTTCACTTGAGCTCTGGGTCCTGCGCTAAAAGGAGCTTCTCATTTGATTTAAGCAATTGGCACGTAACATGCAGGTTGGAAATGAGTTGACTCATTAACTTATTTTGCTTAGTAGAAAAGGTAAAGGTGAGAGAAAACATGCTTACCTCACTGCATTTTGCTCTTTGCTTTCCAGATCTGCTTAAGATCTAGAAATATTGCATTCTACTGTGGTTATTAAGAGGTGAGGTTATGGTTCTAGAATTGGAATATTCTTATCACAAAATGTCGAAAAAAATTCATACCTATCTGTTTTTAAAATTGGCTTTTAGTCATTCTAATGGTGTGGCTATACCTGGCCCATGTGTTATCAATCTCTTTAAGTATCTACTTGCATTTATATGACACTAATAAGAAAGACTTCCCATAGACAAATAGCAATTCTGCTATTTGATTTTACTCCATAAGTAACTATATATATCATTTCCTCTTAATAAAGCAAAGTATTCCCTCAGCTCACACACATCACAGACATTAGTGCTAATGGAAGTTACGCATGGGGACTGAGTAGAAACTGCAGCTCCTACTCCCAAGTTCCAGTATGTGTTTTCCTAGATACCAATACATTTTTCATGTGGTCAGTACTGGAGGCAGTTGAGCTGGGGAATGGCTATCACAGAGAAATTCTAATCTAGAGGAAAGGGTTTGCTTTTCTCCATTATACTGGAACCACATGGTCTAGATCAAGCCTCTCCCCTGAGAAGCTGTGTCTGACCACCATGAGAATCCCTAGAAAGCGTCCAGATTAGAAAAATAAAATGTAAAGAAACACATAGTATTCTGGTTTAGGATGAGTAGAGTTTTATGATATAACCACTGCCTTCTCTTTCTCATGGCCCGTCGCTCCCTTGGGAAAATTAACCCCTCCAAGTTCCTCTCAATTAGTTTATCTGTTAAATAGATTGAGGATTAAATGAGATAACATGTATAGAGCTTGTGGTAGGCCCTCCAAGAATGGTGGTTTTTACTCTCCTTTCCTCAGAATCTTTGGTGTCCTGAGTGTACAACCTTGGGTCCCATGCTATGTAGCATGTCCCAGCTCACTCCTTCTAGGAGACCCCTTCACTACTAACACATGTAGTATCTATGGAACAGCCAGTACACTGAGTTGTGTCCAGCTCTGACCACTAGTGGCAGTAACCCAGTATGTTCTGTGACATTCAGAAAGTGCATTTGACCTTCTACTACATTCCTTATAGTGCATGTTTTTAATTCCAGTATCAATTACATACAATAAGGTCTGAAAAATGCATAAAGTTTAAGTGAGCAGCTTGATATATTGTGATCTATTTCTACTTAAGGGTCCATTCCTATAACCACCATCACCTCATTTTAACAAACGTTATTTCCACTTCTTTTGGTAAAATCTACAATAGGACCTCAGCTTCTACTTCCTTCAGTATATGAAAACATTACATTCCTACCTGCTCTCTTTTGAGGTGCTTTGGAATTATTGTTGTCCTTCTTAACCAAAGCAGAAGGCGTTTAGACTTCTGCTACCTGACTGGGAAGCTTGACTATAGAAATGCAAAACAAAACAAAACAAATAAAAAAAAAAATCTTCCTAATCACCAAGCATTTGTATAGCAGTAGTGAAGGCATTGTGAAACATGCCAAGACATGAGAGATGATACCTGACTGTAATGCATTCATGGTGGTCAAGGGAAGGGAAAATACAATGACACTAAGGTGGAACCAGTGCCTATTCTGGACCAAGGTTTATGCGGGTGGTTTACAACAGTGTAGCCTTTAATCATGCAAACGTTTTCTGTGGAAAGCCACACTTAATACTCTCCTGAGTATCATTTTCTAACTCTCTTCTTCTAAACACCTTTGCAGTGACTATCTTGCCACGGAGCTATTCTTTTTAAGTATTGCCCTTTTTCTCTGTTTCTTTTTCCCTCTCTTTCTTGTTCTTAATCTTTCTCCTCTCTCTCTGTCTCTCTCTCTGTCTCTCTCTCCAAGTCTCTTCTCTTCTCTCCCTCTCTCTGGCCCTTCTTTTAGCCTTATATTCTTCCTTTGACATTCATGAACTTCTTTCCTTGTTTTCTTTTCTTCTCTTCATCTCTCTCCTCTCTGCTGTATTCTGATAGCTCAGATTGATGAAAATCCATCTGTGATGGGTTCCTAAGAACATTAGTCCTCAACCTTGGGTGTCTGTCCAGCTCATAAACTATCTTCTTCACTCATCTCCCACTGGTATAGAAAGACTCAGGTTCCAAAAGTGACAGTTCTCTCATGAAAAGGAGCATATGCTGCTTTACAAATTTGGCCACTGGTTTTTGCTGAGTCATTTCCCACCCTTTTTAGATGCGTGATTTCTCCACTGAGGCACTCGCTCTCTCTCTCTCTCTCTCTCTCTAACAGTTGTAGGCATCCTTCATCATTCTGAGTCAATACCCACATTAATCTTTTCTATTATGTAATTACCATAATTCTTTAGTGTCCTGTTCAAAGCAATTTAAAACAATGAAATAATGTCTTATTTGAAGGGAATTACTAATGTTTCTCAGGAGCATTTCCATTTCATTCTCACCCTACACTGTGATCTAGGCAAGGTGGGCTTCATTATTTTCATGTTTCTGAATATCAAGGAAAGGGGCACAATAGGACTACATAACATGCTGTGGGTCACTTATCCCAACCTACAATTATCTCTATGCTGGTTTTTTATCTTCTCTCTCCTCAATATAAACTTCAGAAGACATAGGATGATATATGTGTAGTTCAATTTTTTATTCTCAATGCTTATCCCATGCCAAACCCTGAAAAAACAATAGTGACCTGTGGATTTGAACCTGGAGCTCAAGTCCAAAACCGTGCCATATGGGACAGCTGGTGTGCTGATACTCCTCATCTTCGAGGCTTTAGTTTCTATTTCCCTTAGTCTGAATTTATCCCTTGTGACCTGTAAGCCCTTTGTCTATGTGCAGCTTTTCCACTTTGTAGCTGTCTCCAGTAATTATCCTAGAGTTGTTGATATTTCACCTGTTTTGCAGATAGGTCCCTTAGACATTCCATCTCTTAAATATCCAGATTTTCTCCAACTAATCTTCATATGCCCAGGGAAACCCAATACTCTGTGGCCTAAATATGGTCCATGAGGCAAAGCTTCCTTTTACCTTATGCTCAATAGCTAAAGTTGCTGGGGTGAGGAGACTTAGGGGACAATTCCTGGAGTCCTTTCTGATTCCTTTTATTCCTTGTTCTCCTGCTGTATCTCTGCTCCTCATCTCTGAGGCCCTGTGGATCTTAATTCTCCAGGGCTCTCATTCTTTTAACCCACATTCAATACACATAAAAGCAATAATGGAAACAATGGCCCCAAGAAATAACAATTCTTGTCTCTTTTATTGCCTTTTCAGATTATAATGTGACTATGCAAATAAATCCTCCTGAATCCCATTCTTTTCTGAAAAGGGCTTTTAAATGAATCCTATTGCTCTCTTTCTTTCTTCCTCCAACCTCACTTGGGATTAATCAAATTAATTGTCACCAGATTAAATTCATCCATAATGTCAGTAAAGTTTTATTATATTCCAAAATTTCCAACATCTGCAATTATCAGGCACCTAAGAAACAAATTGGCACTTTGAAGAGCCCCGTTTTTGCATGGTATTCCCCTAATAGGTTAACAAGTAGGCTAAGGACCTTTGGCTTTAGGCTAAAAAATCAGGCTTCCCACCAGAGTAGACTTGGCAGAACATTGCATACAACTTCAGGTAAAGTCTAATTTACAATTTGATGGGAAAATGAGATTCAGTTAGACTGAACTTTTTGAAGAACAGTCATTTTGAAAGAGCGAAGCACCTTTGCGAACTTTTCAGAGCTGGAGGTCCATCTGCCCCTCCCCTATCAACATACATGCTCTGGGCTCCTAGAGATGGTTGACGGTAGTGGTTTTATTAGCACGGTTATGTCCTGGAGTTGCCAACCTAACCAAGTATAGACTTAGTGTTAAGAAAACTAGGAAGTCAAAATGTTAAAGAGATGTTTTACTTAAAAAAATAGGTGGAGTGGGGCGCCTGGGTGGCTCAGTTGGTTAGGCAACTGCCTTCAGCTGGGGTCATGATCCCGGAGTCCTGGGATTGAGTCCCACATTAGGCTTCCAGCTCCATGGGGAGTCTGCTTCTCCCTCTGACCTCCCCTCTCATGCTCTCTCACTCTGTCTCTCTCTCAAATAAATAAAAAATAGGTGGAGAAAGAGAAAAATATGGAATCCAAATTTAGCTCAGTTTGAAGTTAGCTCTAGGTTTGGGGTCTCTGATAAGTCTATTCACATGCTGAATATCTCTCCCCTGGTTGTACCAGTGCTTTGGATTCAGGCAGACGTCCATGTGAATCTTGGTTCTTCTGATTGCTGGCTGTGTGAACTTGTTTGTTTCTCATTCTTTCTGAATCTTTATTTTCTTGTCCATGAGATAGGGATAGGATTACCTTCCTTGTTGTCCTGCCCTGAGGATTAATTGGAATAATATATATGTGGCACTTTACACACTGCTTGCACAGAGTAAAACATAGTAAAAGCATTAGCTATTTTTTGTTCTTATTGATAATGCTATTATTTATTTATTACCTATTCATTCAACACATATTTGTTGTTCCAGGCACCTTGTAAGATGCTATGAATATGGTACAAATAAAAACCAATCAGAGCCCTTAGTGAGCTCATGCTCTGGCAGGAAACACAAATAAGGAAATCCTGCAATTATACTTCAATAAATTAAGTGCCACAATGGAAGGGAAGACGGAAACTTTGACTGCCTTGTCCCCATCACATTGTGCTTGCTCCAGGGAGGAAGCTTTTCCCTCCATTAGCATCATGCCAAGAACACAGAGTGATTGCTCTCACCTGCACCTGCTGGCCCAAGGTGTAGCAAGGTGTAGTTGAATGATAACAGTGGAGGGGTGGCAGTGCAGCCTCTACACATTTTCTGCTGGGCACAGGGTCAGGTTTTCCTCTCAGAATAGAGATTTTCTCTCTGTGCTTACTTCTTAACCAGTTATGAAGGAGCACCAGTCCCCTGAGAAACTTTTGTCACTACTCTGGTGATGTCCACCTCAGGAAAAAGGAGAACTAGAAACCCAAAAGATCTTATAACAATGTGTGTACAGTTATTTCATCCCTATAGTTACATCTGACCCTTTTAAGAAACTGAGACTCAGAGGAGAAAGTTATTTGCCTTAGATAAGACATCTAGTTTGGGCAGAGCCAAGAGTAGGACCTAGTCCTCCTGAGTCCTGGTACACAGCTCCTTCTATCTACTAATCTGACAGTGCAGTGTGACAGAGCAGCATGTAGGGGAGGAATCACAAACATCAGTGTCATAGCAACTCTTAATAACAGCATCTAACTATCACCCAGTGCCTATTTTGTATCTGGTACTGTTCAAAGATTTTGTATAATACTAATTTATTTGGGCCTTATAATAACACTAAGACCTAGATCCTTTCATTCCTATTTCTTAAATAGAGTAGTAGAGCTATTAGGAAGTTGTTCAAGATCATATACTTGTAGTTGGCAATGGAAGGCTTTGAGCAATCTATCTGACTCTCTGAATGCCTCTCTGTACAATTCTCCCTTGGTACTATTTTCTAAATGACCACTCCTACCTCAAACTTGTGCTAGGCACACCAGGGTCAAGAATAGCATATGACTCCTGATCACGAGGTCTAATCATCATCTTCACAGTGGGAATGTATTGCTGACAAAATCAAAGCAGAGTCCCATAAAATTTGGACTATAGAGCTGGTCTTCAAAAATATCAGCCCTTCTGTTAAAAATAAGTCAATAGGCTAGAAGCCTTGACTGGCAAGCTGGCTAGACCTGATTGCTTTCATTCTTTTAAGCATTTACTCAGTTTATACTTGAGTGTGTGCCTTATGAAGCAGATACTGTTCAATGACTTGGGAGAGAGATTGAGAGGACTGGACATACTCTAGCATAGTAAGTAAAGAGAGGTCCTCTGAGAACTATAGGGTCTTGCCTTTCCAAAATGCAGGGAATCCTGATACCTGCATTTGTCTCCACTTATTTTTTTTTCTTCCTGAAATGCACAACTTCCTCTTCTGGCAAGCTCCAATTTGTCCTTCAAGGCCAAAAGAAAATATTACCCTGTCATTTTGGCTTTCCCTACGTTTATGGGGAAATCATTCACCATTGTCTCCATGTCCCCATAGCGCATTCTATATACAAATCTTATAGTGCCTGTTGCGCTGTTTTTTAATGATGCATTTACAACCCTTCCCTATATCCTGACTGAAACCTGTCATCATCATCATATCTCTAATACCCAGAATGGAGCTTGAATCATAGGAGAGTTTTCGTGAATGTTTGGATTCTGCATATTAGTTCTACCATTTCTTTGTTTCTTATTATTCTCGCTATTCCTTTTCTAAAAATGTTTTAATGATTTTATTTATTTATTTGAGAGACAGAATGAGAAAGAGAGCACATGAGAGGGGGGAGGTCAGAGGGAGAAGCAAACTCCCCACTGAGCAGGGAGCCTGATGTGGAACTTGATCCCAGAACTCCAGGATCATGACCTGAGCTGAAAGCAGTTGCTTAACCAACTGAGCTACACAGGCATCCTCATTATTCTTTTTTTTTTTTTGGACTCCTGGGTCCTGACCGTAGATATCTTGATGTCAGAGTTGATGTCTGCTCCTGTTTTTCCTTACTAAAGTACTAAGTGCAATGCTGTGAAGATGCTCTGTCCCCAAGAGTTGGGGAGTGGATGACTTGTATCTTTTCAAGTTTAACTTCTCAGACTCTTGGGTCTTTAGAAGGTGATAGTACTAGTATGCTCCCAGCTTGGTTCAAAGCTTGTGTTGACAAAATCCCGATGGGGGTCCAATACTACAGAGAGGATTCTGACATCCAGCCTTGAAACCATGTGCCTGTGCTTATTTGCATATTCCCAAATAGTTCTAAGTCCTTAGAGGTCTCTTAACACCTTCTTTGGTTGCATTATCTTTAAGTGAGCCATTCTTGAAATACCCAGGGTTTGGTAAGGAAATGATGTCCATTCATTCTTTTCTATCCTATTCCATACCATTTTATTCTACGAAAACAATTTCTTGAGTGTATATTCTAAGTGCCTGGCACTATCATATGTGCTTGCAAGGTGTCAGTGAACAAAAACAATTAAAAATTGCCAACTACATAGAGTTTACATAGTGAGGGGACACACACTAAATAATACATGTAATAAACAAATATATTGTATTATAAGATGTTAGAGAAAGGAACAAGGTAAAGAGAAAGGAAAAGTTCAGTGAGAGCTAGCAAAGTGAGGCAATAACAATTTTAATTCCAATGTTTAGGGTAGGTCTCCTTGTAAGGATAACATTTGAGCAAAGACATGAAGGATGTGAGGGGTATAGTTCCTGGACAGTTTTGAGGAAATATATTCAAAACAGAAGAAATGCCAGTGAAAAAGTGACCTATTTCTCTATCTTTCTAATGGTACAACAGATTTTTTTAACTGTAAATCTCCCTCTGAGATTCCACCAACATTTTGAAATATAAGTTAAATTAACATGTTTTAAATGGTAGAGTCTGTCATGATTGATAGTAAAACACCACACAGATGGACACTACAGCCACGAATGAGGCCCAGTCCATTTGACGGTTATAGATTTGAACACATCAGAAGTCAGAAATTGTCACAGTTATTAACACATTCCAGCCTCAAGGAAAGAGGTTTCCATGCAGAGATCTGTTCAGGCTTGACTCTCTCAATTCTCCATCTCTTTGGGCAAAAGCCTTTTGGACCCCAGATATGTAAAGGAACAAGGGAAGTCAAAGGGCATGTGCCTCTACTGGTAGGTCCCTGAGCCTGATTTATTCCCTTTACCCTCCATGAGAGAGTCTGATTTCAGTCTGGAATCAGTTTCATAGTAAAAGGCAATACTGCCATGGCTTCCCAAGAGGATTCAGTCACCCTCATGTTGTACGTTTTTGTTTCTGTGTCTACTCTGTTTGCCTTGTCTCTGAAGAGAGGCTGAGGTTACAGCAGTGAATACGTACAATCTCTCTCCATTGCAAGTTGACAACATACTAGGGAAACAAGAATCAGTCATATAAAGGTAGTCAACAGCTGAGATTCCAGATGAAAGTCTCTATAGATCACTGATGTAAGAGCTCAGAAAAGAAAAAAAAAAAAAAAAAAAACTCCCATGGACCTGAGGAACCAAGGAAGACTTCCTGGGTAAGGTAAGGACCAGACTAACATGTGGAGGGTATAAGGCTGGTGAAGGAGGAGGCTTCCAGGCTAGATCAAGTGACCATCAGGATAAGAACTTAGAGGCTAGATCAACTGACTGTCAGGGTAAGAACCTAGGGTAAGAATTAGAGGTTAGTCGGGTGCCCGGGAGGCTTAGTCAGTTAAGCAGATGACCAGCTCAGGTCATGATCCCAGGGTCTTGAGATGGAGCCCCATGTTGGGCTTCTGCTCAGCGAGGAGTCTGCTTCTCCCTCTCCCTCTGCCTGCCACTCTGCCTGCTTGTGTGCGCTCGCTCTCCCTCTCGCTCTCTCTGTCAAATAAATACGTAAGATCTTCAAAAAAAAAAAAAAAAGAATTTGAGGTTGGCAAGGGAAGAAGCTATGAGGTCATTTTAGAAACCTCCAAAGTACCTAATTGATCTCCTAGTCCCATCCTGCATCTCCTATGCTGTCGATTGTTGTAATCACAATTATTACCAACAAAAACTGAGGTGCATTCTGGTGATAAGATTAGAATTTGTCTTCAAAGGACCTGGTTAAGTCCAGGCACCATTAATTCAACACCAGCTAACAGTCAGAACCCAGCATTCAGTTTCCTTATTTATAAAATTAGGATTATTCAAAGAATTTTCAGTCAGTTAAAACAATTGTCACGAATTCCTATAAAGTATAAATGAGGTACATATGCCTGCTCCTAATCATTAGTATCATCTTGATTGTGCCACATGGGCTGTTGCCTTCCAGAAGCTTCTAATTTAACTTTGAGACAGCTGATAGTTCGATAAAGCAAATAGGCAACAATAACAAAAATGTAGGCAAGGTCATGTATCAAGTTGGAATGTAACCAGATTGAATTGACAATAGTTTCTTTGCAAAGCATGGGAGGGCTTTCGCCTATGGTACAGTTTCTAAGGAGTTTTTGTGTTCTCCACAAGTACATGTCAAGCTATCCTCATGACTTTGCTTGGAAGTCTGCTGCAGGAAAATGGATATCTGTGGCCCACCTCGGGATGTCCTATAGAAAGCAGGGAATAGTTAGAGTTCCCATATAATTAAACATCTAAACAGGGACATTTTTGAGAGTGAAAAGGAATGCTAGTAATGAGGGTTATCCTAGGAAAATGGTTTTTTGGTCACCTGGAGTACAGTTCCTTTGCTTTCATGGGTACGGTAATCTCAGAGGCTCTGAGGTGCCTCCCAAAATTACAGAGGATTGTGGGTACATAATTGTTGCCATTGGTCATAATTACCAATATTCTGGCTCTGATGAGGCCTTCTCTGGGGAGAGATAGGGAAGGAACATGGCATATTCCAAGGTTCTATAATCAAATATCTCTCTGCTTATTCTTCATGAATGTAAAGTAAAGATCCAAGAATTTCTAAGATAATCTTCCAGATGATTTTATATTTTCAGTCTCTACTACATTTGGCTGCCAGTTCCTGTATGTACTTTGTACTATGTAAAGACATTCTGCTTCATTGGCATCTAAATTTCCTTTGAATCTTGTTGATTGCCACTTTTTCAATCTACCTTTCCGTCCTGTTCATGGAATCACTGTGTGATGTAAAAAAGGAAGGTGGATTTATATCCATTTTAAAAGCAGAGAATCTCGTGTTTCAAGTTCACACAAAGACTCAGATTCTTGTTAGCAGTCATGACTTCCAAATGTCATCTCCTCCCCAAAGACTCCCTTAGACTCCATCATCCTTAGCAATGGCTTGTTTTTTTGTTTTTTGTTTTGTTTTGTTTCATTTTGTTGCTTTGTTTTATTGTCCTATTACACATTGAGTATGCCTTCCTTTTGTATTTAATGTTTGTTATTATGAATTCTCCTAGATAATTAACTTCTAGAAAGCAGAGACCATCTGTAAATTAGCTCATACTAACTCATTCTGCTTACTCCAGTGTCTTTTTTTTTTTTAAGATTTTATTTATTTATTTGACAGAGAGAAATCACAAGTAGATGGAGAGGCAGGCAGAGAGAGAGAGAGGGAAGCAGGTTCCCTGCTGAGCAGAGAGCCCGATGCGGGACTCGATTCCAGGACCCTGAGATCATGACCTGAGCCGAAGGCAGTGGCTTAACCCACTGAGCCACCCAGGCACCCCACTCCAGTGTCTTATATTTGTTTACTGAGTCTGTGTTGACAAGCATTGTGCTTGGAATTGGTTTAGTCTCACAGTTTAGTCTTGGTTTAGTCTCACAATATAGTCTCAGAGCTCTAGGCTCTGAGGTCCCTTTGGAGAGAAAACTCTGCAGAGCTGAAGAACATCAAGAACCTGGTGCAGAACAGTAGATGTAGATTTAGACAGGAAGAGTTGCCAAATGCTGATGCTGTTGAATCAACAATTAGCTAAAACTCATAAGAGTAGATAGATGTGTAGCTCCTTCTCTCATAATGCCAAGAAAAACCCCTGGCAGGCAAGAGGCTCTTACTCAGCTCTGCTCAATGAATGAATGGTTATGTTCCTTAGCAAGAGAAGAGAAATGAAATGCTGTGTAGTTTAAAGCCATCTCTACTGTATCCACTTACTAAAGTCAGTCCTCTCCTCATTGGAAGATACTCTGACTAGGAAGGATGATGACCTATCAGGAAAGATGGGAGAAGGTGAAACCAGGTGATGAGTGAGGCTCCCTCCAGATGTGAAAATGTATGACTTGCATACTACTTTTGTTTTTTAAACTTTTGGCTTTTAAAGCTTTGTCTTCTGAAGACAACTAAAGTAACATGACTCAGACATTTATCTGAGGGTTTTGCTTTTCGGTAACTTCCCAATTCATGTTGTTGTATATATTATGCTGTCAAACCTGGACTGTAACCACTGAACAACGATGCGGGGAGACAGATGAGAGGAACATTGTCAATGGAGGCAAGCTTGATCTAACCTTTTCTCTTCTGAGACGTCTTTATCCTCCTCAATACTACCTTTTGAGGGTTAGTAGGAGGGGCATAATATTTGGTATCACCAATAGTCTGTTTTAGATCATTTATGTGTTAGTGACAAATATGGGAAAACCATCATAAATTAACAAAATTTGATATGGGAGGAAGATACCTGATTTACCCCTTTCTGTTTTACACTTGTTAAAACTATTATGACTAATCTCAAAGTCTGAAGGCGGTTTTCTTCAAAGCCAAAAACTGGCACAAGGACTGGAATGAGAGAGAGATGACAGAATCATGATTGGATGTCTCACCATTTAAGTCATTCTGCTTTTGGGAGACTAGAACTGAGATGAGGGAGATGAAACATTAGCAGCTTTTCCCCAAGTTTAGTCACTTTAAGATCGTACCTTCATATGATTGCTATTATTGTCATCTTAATCACATACCAATATGATGAGTGGTTTTCTTCCTGCTATTTATTAGATAGGTACCTATTAATACGTACAGGGAGAAGACTAGGAACATCAGAGAGCTGGCAGGGTTTGGGGAAGAGAAGAAGAGCAAGGAGTAGAACAGAAGGTGTTTCTTTTTATCTGGGTCAAGTCTGTGTCGTTTCCCTACTCAGGGTTTTACCACCATTTATAGAAGATTCTGGCCCCATAAGGGAAGCGAAGAGATTTCTGGAGTTAGGTAGCCACTTAGATTATGACTTTTTTTTTTTAAGATTTTATTAATTTATTTGAGAGAGAGAGAGAAAGGCAAAGTACAGAGGGAGAGGGGGAGAGGAGGCAGACTCCCCACTAAGCAGGGAGCCTGATGTGGGTTTATCCCAAGACCCTCAGATCATGACCTAAGCCAAATGCAGATGCATAACCTACTGAACCACCCAGATGCCCCAGATTATAACTTCTTCTGTCCACCTAAATCACTATTCATTTCTCCAACCTCTGCAAAAATGCAGGAAGTTTTACCCCTGATTGCATGCTCTTTTATTTATTTTGTCTTCCTGAGATAATACATTTTGAAAAATGTGTCTATTATAACTTCAATGGGCTCACAGAGAGAAAGGAGATAAACAATGGTAAAATAAAAGTTATTATTTGGACCTTCTAATTTTGAATATAGTCCTTTCAGTGTCTAGGTAAATATTAACAATTTAAAGCCTTTATCATGTGTTGATGCATAGGAAATACTCAAATTATATAATTACCATCATTATTATTATCCTTATTACTTGTATAGCCCTTTTATACATGTATTTATTCATTGTGTCTCTGATTTCTTCCCTGTGGCCTCATACCTTTGTGACCAGATCCTAAAGGTAGTTCCTCTATTAGATCATAATGCTTAGTTCTAAATCCTGGCTTACCCTTGGAATTTATGTTTTGGCTTTTCCCTTTTAAAACACTGACAACAGGCAAATCTTGTCCCTAATCACTGACAACTCTCCCAGGCTCCTGGAACCCATACCGGAACAAGTGCTCTAGTTCCTACTTGCTTGGGAGTCAATGTCTTTTCCAAAGAAGCTAACAATCTAATGTAAAGAAAGATAAGAACAAATAAATAGCAATAAATTCTATAATGCAAACTCTACAAAAAATGCACATATTACAGTGAAAATTAAAAGGTAGCAATTAACCATACGGACAGTTTATCCCAGAGAAGATAATTTCTTGAATTGCTAGAAAGTGTCTTCCCCTAAGATTATTCTTTGTCTTTCACCCCACAGTGTAATCTTTTTCTAAATTCTCTCATTTCTTTCTTTTTGTTTCTTTCTTTCTTTCTTTCTTTTTTTTTTTGGATATAGTCTCTCTTACTGCCTACACCTTCCCCATTAATACTGTCCTTATCCTAGGGCCAATCTTCATCACATGGCTAAAGCATGATATTATTTGCCAAATGGAACTGCTTATAATTATTAATCCCTAGTCTAATACACCTACATACGGCTGTTAGTTTAAGCAAACCTTCAATACTATTTTGATCATGATACCCAATGACCAGAGAGGTAGGAGTTTTCCTGATACCATTAACATGAAAGAGACTTCTGGTGTGTTTCTAATACCTTCCCAACTTGAATGCTCTAATTTGCTCCTAAATGTCCATTCCTGTATTCATTTATTAATTCATTTATTAAGTCAGTAAGTTAGCAGTCAACATATATTTAATAATTGGCTTCTACCCATGAAATAAGCATTGTAGCCAACATTCAGGCACCCAAGTTCATGCAGCTCCTACCCTCCCTCCTCCTTCCCTTTTTTCTCCCTCCCTTTATCCCTCTCTCTTTCTCTCTCATGCTTATTTTTCTTTCTTCCTCTTTGTGTGTGTGTGTGTGTGTGTGTGTGTCTGTCTGTCTGTCTGTCTCCTTCTCTACCTCTGTCTGATGGGTGTACTTCCTTTCCATCCAGCCACCCACACTGCCCAGACACATGGCATCCATACCTAGGTGTTTCCTAGTCTCCTCTGGCTGACACAAAGGCAGTAAGCAGGTGGGTGTGTGAAATATGATGAGCCAAAAGATTCATTCCTTTATTTTCTCCTAACTGCTTCAGCCTTCATAAAATCCAGTCCTATAGGTTATTGATTTTCACAAAAAGAAGAAAAACGAGTGGGGGTGGAAAATTATGATGTTATGTCCTAAATGAATTTTTCACAGAAAAAGAAGAAGAAAAAGAAAAACAACAACTATTCTCCGTCTTGGGCAGTTGGTCAGAAATGAGGTTTGGGGTATGGAATAGGAAAGGCAGGAGTGCGTCTGTCCCCAGGGGAGAACAAGCATTGATCTCTTGGGTGATTGCCCTGACTACCTCTGAAGCTGAGAATTAGGTTCAATATGTTAGTGCTAACATTTAAGTCCTTTCAAATCTCCAGGGGCAGAATCTGCTTTCTCTCCCTCTACCTCATTTATGGTTAGGTGAAAACTGACTTAACTCTTTAGCTTCCAGGTTTGCTCTTTATACAGAAACCTAGACCTCAGGAAATCCATGAAAGCTTTGATGGGATGTTTTAATTATTGTTTCACATGCAATGATGAAAATTGAGGTAAATAAAGCCAAGTCTCTACCTCCATAATAATTCACTTTCTAGCTAAGATAGCAGTAACAGGTCCACTCCTTTTGTTCATCATGTATGAAGAACACTCAGCAGCGTGGTGTTGCAAAAAGCCACATATCAGAATCACTTAGGGAGCTTTCAAATGTGCATTGGCAAATGCAGCCTCAGACCTGCAGTCTGCATCTCCAAGTGTGAGCCCTGGAAATCTGTATTTTAACTTTCTTAGCGTTTACATTAATTAGTTCTAGACAGATGTAAAAGGACAAAGGCAATGCAGGCAAGGGTGGGGCACCAAGCTCCATGGAGAAAACTGCTATGGATCAAAAATTCAAAGCTGCTTTGCCTAATTTCATGAATACAGCGCCAAAGAAAGAGCATAATAAGAGAAAATGTTTAACTGCAGACTTCTAGAAGCCTAAAGATGTCCCCAAAAAGCATGTCTGATCCATTGATCAGTGTTGTGAGATCTAGGGTCAGGCAAGGGTAAGGAAGAGGTAGAAAACAGTCCTGTGGAAAAATTACTCAACATCTTTCAGTAGTTGGGGGTTTTGTGGGGGAAGCTTGAAGAGAAGCATACCTACCAGCTATTTCTATGACTTAAAATGCAGTTTGTTCTCTTAGAAGTAAAACTGGTGAGGAAGTGCATTGAACAGAGATTTTGTAAGCTAAAGGACTTTGATTTGAGTCAAGCTATAGCATATAGGAACTTGGGTAAATGTGCCCTTGAGGCAAAAGATAAATTAGATTTGGCCTGAGGATGTTTGAAACAACAAGGTCATGTAAAGGCTGATAAATACACCAAATTGCTCCCCTCCAGCCTTCTGCACAGGATGTTCCAGTAAAAGCCAGCGTCACTCAAGAAAGAATAATTTCAAGAGAAACAATTGGAAATAAGCCAAAAAGAAACCTAGGAATGAAAACCAGTAAGCCATATTTTAGCCAAGTTAATGAATTTCAAGGGAAAAAGAAGAATCACAAGTTACTGACACTGTGGTGAGTAGGGTAGGAACATCAGAATTCTGGAAGGGTCAAAGGAAAAAATCTTCAGCCTCCATATCCATAAAATAGAAGGAGAATTCATTTATTCATTCATGATTTTATTCAACTACTAATAATCAAATATATACTATGTGCCAATCACTACTGGAGGATTTGAGGATGTAGTGCTTCACACAAACAGGTCCTAGTTCTCAGAGAGCCAATATTCTAATGGGGGAAAGCAATGCAAAAAATACACAAGAAAAAGTGTTCTGGAGTCAGAATAACCTGGTTTCAAATCTCAGTTGTGCTATTTACCATCTGTATTGTACTTAACCTTGTTGTGACTATTTTCTTCTCTGTAAAATTGATAGGAATGCCAACCTTGAAAGGTTGTGATGAGGATAAGAGGAAATTTATGCTGCTCAATAGTATCTGGAATATAATAAGCATTTTATAAGTATGTGTTGAATGAAAAATTGGCAATATGCAGGAGCCAGTTAAAAGGGAAAGAGTGAAATTCAAAGCACAGTAGAAGAATGTACACTTAAAGAAGTAAAAAAAAATTTATTGATGCACACACACAGACCCCCTGTATATACACACAAATATGGATTAATATATCTATGTCTATATGGAAGACAGAGAGCCACAAAGGGACAGAGATAAGCAGAGAAAGAAGATACATAGTTAAAGGTGTAAGTGAGGTGATTTGGTGAGTTTGGGACAGAGAGAAGATGAGGAAGCCTTATCTAGTGGTTTCTATTTCCTCTACAACACAGAAGATGAGGAAGGAAGAGCTAAAATGTTCAAGGCGGGTAATGATGTTGAGAAGGGGAGTAGATACATAAAAGAATTCAGAATAGAATGGCATAGTGAGTTGAACAGTTTCAATTTTGCAGGCTCAGAATCCTGATTTCATCATCATACGGGAAGAGTTGTATGATTCAGAGATCTCTATAAGAAGTTATAGAAGACATAGCTAACATAGGTACCTATTAATGTGTACTGAGAAATCAGGTGGTCACAGAAAAGTCAGAACTCATGGGCATAACCAACTTCTTATAATCTGAACGCCTATGTTGGAAGCCAGATTGCAGTCATGAACTCTCATAGTGTCATACAGATTCTCAGAACATAGTCTCTGGTTAAGGTTGCTTGAGGAACACTTCTAGGGAAAGTTTTATCAATGGGACTGGAACATTCTCCACCAACCTCACCTAAATGGACACTAGGAGCATTGGTTTCCTTACTGTCCTTCTGCTAAACTTTCATGGGACCAACACTTAGCTGACTTAGTCTTTCCTAGATATGTTAATGTATTCAGTTAGTCTTATAATAGAATTTACTTGGCCTGGAAACCATTTATTTCCCCTTTTAAAGTAGATTTGCACAACTTAATTTTATTGATTATATATTAATTTTTTATTTAACGTACAATCAAGTACTACAGGAAGACTTTTACTATTTTTCCAAAGTACTAAGATGATAGAACACCCACTCTTTTGAGCCCCCAGAAGAAGACAGATTTTAAGAATCCCCTCCAGGGAGAATTTATGGGCTACATGTTGAATAATTAGAAAAAAGAGAAAGTAGGCACAGAAGGTTCCCGAAAATCTGTAATGTCTTAGTGTTTGGAAATCCTAACGTGAAGTAAGCAAGGGTTAAGCCAATGGGAACTTAAGGCTGTATTCATTCAGAAAGACTCACTCTTCTGCTTACCACACATAAGATTTAGTCTATTACCTAAAATGGTTCCTCCCACCACCTGTCAATCTGTCATGTGGCATCCTTTATAGTTTGCTCTTTAGTAATATTTTTAAAGTTTTCCTGATAGCATGATTAAGGGTTTCCATCCTTTGGTTCCCCAGATGCAGCAGTTTCTCAGTCATTGATATTTCCTATTTATGAACATCATTCCTTTAATTTTTAGGTTATAATACAAGCAATAATCTATGTCATTATCATTAGTGATACACAAGAATGTTGTTGGGAATGATCGGTGCTAAGCACTCTAATGGATAAGTGAACTCACTCTACAGAATTCTAGGTACCATTAATTGTTCAATCATACCAATCCTCATAGATACACCCACAGAAAATACACTCTCCTTTACAACTTTGGGAGGTCATCTGTGGATCTTAACTTCCACAGAGAGCTATGCTCCAATTTAAGAAGAATTACTTTAAGTTTCAGAAAAGTTACTTTTTTATTTGCACTTGTATGCCCCAAATGTGGCTAATAATTGTGTGTATAATTAAAAGAGAAGCTCTCACTCACAGCTAAATCATTCCCAAACTTTAGCTCTTAGTAGCACATGCTGTTTCCATAATGATGGCTCACATCATGGGACTTCTGTAAGAAATGACATGCAAGAACCCTTCCTTTCTTTCTTTGCTCCCTCCCTCCCTTTCTTTATATTTCTTTCTTTCTTTCTTTTTCTCTCTTTCCCTTCCTCCCTCTCTCTCCTTTTCCTTCCTTCCTTCCTTCCTTTTCTTCTCATGTAAGCCCTTCCTTCCTGCTTTTCTTCCACTAGGAAGTACTTCCCTCTGTATCCATCATGGCTCATGGATAAAATGAGTATAACGAAGAATGACTGATATTTTAGGATGATTAACTCCCCCAGATTATCACTAGAGAGCTGCTAATTAAGCAAAACCAAACCTTTATTATGATTTACTACATTAAGGGAGAACATCATCTTGACAGAATCTTAGCAATGCCTAAACTGAGGAAACCAGAATTCAAGTATTTATAGGGTTTTGGGGTCTGAGCTTAAGTGGTTTTAGGTAGATCTTAAAAATTGGGAATTGATTGGGATTGGGTATAATTTGTAATCTAATTGGTTAGAATGGCAGACACAGCAGAGTGAAAGTCTTAAAGTGAGTCTTGATAAGTAAACTGTGGTTAATAAGTAAGTTGTTTCCTAAGTGTCTCTTACAAACTGATCTGTGGGAAGTTCCTGAAGCAAGTTGTGAGATGGCTTATAAGGTTAACGCTTATCTTTTCTGGACAAAGCTTTCTTGAAACAAATGACTAAATTATTTTTAGATCAGTGGGCTACATAGAGTCTTATCTAAGTCATAGTAACAGAGACGGTCTCAATTCTCATGAAGCTTGCTGAGAAGAAAAGGCATCACAAACAACACATGATGGATCTTTGAGGGTTAGATATAACTCACAGGTTGAGAACTCACACCTTTCAGAAGTGATGGCCATAAATCCCGATGCAGCTTTATCTAGGACTTCAAGAATGGATAGGATATGTCTAGTGGAGAGGCTGGAGTATTTAGGCTGAGGTTAATGATATAAAGAAAGATATGGAGGTGACAATTATGTTCACACATTCATGGAATTCTCATGTGATTTATCTGTATGAAGCAGAGGTTAAATTTGGGAAGTTATGGTAATTAATGTCAAGTCATGATAAATCATATTAAGAAAGGCACAGAATTCTAGGTAAGTTGGTTTGAATTGGTTGTTAGCATGGAGGAATCTATGTCATGGGCTTCCTTGTAGTCTTTTTGGCCATTTGAGATCCTAGTGGTAACTTTAAAGAGAAGGCCAATCTGCTGACATTTATTGAAGTTTTTGGTATCCTCATGAGACCAATGAATCTGGTAAGAAATAGACGATATAATATGCCAGACTTCCTTCAAAGATGTATTTTTTTAATAACTTAAGTAAAATTTGCATAATAGGAAATCATCATTTTAATGATTTTAAGATATATAATTCAGTGTCATTTATTATATTACAGTGTTATAAAACTATTATTTCTGTCTAGTTCAGAATATTTCATCACTTCAAAAGGAAACTTCCCTTCCCAATATCCCCTTCCCTCAGCTCATGGCAACCACTAATCTGCTTTCTCTCTCTATGGATTTGCCTATTCTGAAAATTTCATTTAATGCTATCAGACAGGGGTGCCTGAGTGGCTCAGTGGGTTAAGCCTCTGCCTTCGGCTCAGGTCATGATCCCAGGGTCCTGGGATCGAGTCCCGCATGGGGCTCTCTGCTCAGCAGGGAGCCTGCTTCCTCCTCCCTCTCTCTGCCTGCCTCTCTGCCTACTTGTGATCTCTGTCTGTCAAATAAATTAAAAAAAAAATGCTATCAGACAATATGTGACATTTTTGTGTCTGTTTTTTCCTTTAACATGTTTTCAAGTTTCATCTATGTTATTGTATATATCAGTACTGCATTCTCTTTTAGACATGAATAATATTCCACTGTATGGATATACCAGTTTTGTTTATCCATTTATCAGCTGATGGATGTTTGGGTTGTCTCCACCTTTTGCTATCTTGAATAGTGCTGATATGATAACTTGTGAAAATGTGTACTTTTCCCCAAGAATTCTACAGTTTTTGAAAACTACACCCCTTTATAATTTTAGGATATTACTGACCTAATATCATAGCCATCTACATCAATTAACAAAGACACTGGATGAATGTATTCTCAGGATATATATAGGAAAAATTAAGCTGCACCTGCCAATTTAACCTCGGTCCTAATAGATCCTCCACTCTTTTTTTTCCCCTTGGAAGTTCTTGGAATATTTGTATTATTAATATCTACTCTTAAACATTGAATAATCTAGACATATTAATGCTTGGTACTTTCTTACCCACAGAAGGTTATCAAAATTACAAAAGCCTTATATGTCAAGGGAAAAGATGAAAAACATTCAACAGTATAATTAACAGATTATGAAAAGGTGACCCTCTTAACTAGATAACTAATGGTAGGTTAGAATTTATATTTATATTACAGAACAGTGCAAAGCTGAGATTTGTCTCACATGGGAAGTTCTGACCCTGGAACAATGATGGTTAATGGGAGCGTCCAGGAGAAAATGATCTAAATCTATTCTGAGAATACTGTTGGAGCTGATGGAAGTTCTAGAGCATGAGAGAAATATGATAAGAATGATATTTTGGAAGATGACTAATGTGGCAGCAGGGTGGATTCATGAGTCAATTATTACAAAGTGTTTAAAAGACTAGCTGGCTTGGGATGCCTGGGTGGTTTCATCGATAACAAATCAGACTCTTGATTTTAGCTCGGGTCATGATCTCAGGGTATGAGATCAAGCCCCTCATCGGCTCCCCACTCAGTAGGTAGTCTGCTTGAGATTTTCTCTCTCTGCCCCTCCCCTCTGCTCATGCACTCTCTCTAGCTCTAAAGTAAATGAATAATACATCTTTAAAAAAATAAATAAAAGACTACCTGGCAGGCAGCATGAATAATAGAAATAACAATAACAATAATAATTATATTGACAATTTGGAGAAGGAGGACAAATAGGAGGCAGAAAGAATAGTCAGGAGATCATGACAATAACACAAAGGCACTAAGGCTTGCGTGAGGTTTTAAGTAACAAGGAAGAGTCAACCAAGTGCCAAAGCAAGATAAATTAGAAAGTCAGGTAAAACACTATGCAACCTTTTCTTTGCTCACTACAGCATTTATTAGCCTTAGGCCTGGTTATTCAACATGTGACAAAGCAGCAGCAATAGTTTCATCTGGGAGCTTGTTAGAAATCCAGAATCTTAGGCTCCACCAAATGTTTGGAATCTGAATCTGCATTTTAATAAGTTATCTCCATGATTCTGTGTCTCTGATTAATGAAGGTCCTATTCGCAAATTCAAATGTGTCCTGGGTGTAAAATGTGTAAAATGTGTCCTGGGTGTATTTTCCTTTGTAGGAAATTCATTGACTATTTGCTTGGGCTCTTCAATACATACGGCCACAACCATTAACATTTCCCAACTTCAGAAAATATAACCTCTTCACTCCCTCTTTCTTCTATTAATATGAGTATTTATTTATTAAGTTTATTTATTTATTTATTATTTATTTGAGAGAGAGAAAGAGAGAGCAGGAGCAAGGGGGAGGGGCAAGGGAGAAGTAGGGATGCAGGGGATGCTGCTCTCAATCTCAAGACCCTGGGATCATGACCTGAGCAAAAGGCAGACACTTAACCAACTGAACCACCTAGGTGCCCTAATATGAGTATATAGAGACAAATTACAACTCTACTTAATATCCTTCAAACCCTAAACTTCTTGTACTTATTTACTCATTTGTTCTATTAGTTTAATCATTTAGAACAGTTTCTGTACAGATCGGTTGGTCATTTTTTTTTTTTTTTTTTTTTACTCTCAAGACTTCTTGAGAATTTGATAAAATCTATGGAACTCCTTCACAGAAAAATGCACACAAATACATGCAAGCACTTTTTGTCACACAACTTATTTTTGCATTGTAAATGTATTTCCTTCACATGTATTGACTGTAAAAGTCTTCATAAATATTATACCTCTTGTTTTTCATGCAAAAATAAATACCTTCTTCCTGGAAAAGGGCAAATAAGACCAAACCATACAAAATAAACAGAATATAAAACATTTTATTACTGAGAAGTAAATTCCAGTGAGATGCCAACTTTGACATTCAACTGATTCTTTTTGTTTTGAATCCAACAAGTGCTGAAATCTCTTGACTTACAAAGGTAAGGATGAGCCGAGAGTATCAGAGTTCCCATGGCTCACATTGCAGATGAAAGCAGGCTCTCTTCAAGGAACGGGAGAATTCTTTAAAATCCTTCAGGTTGAATCAATGTCCCAGTATTTTCTTTTCTTTGTCCTCAAGTCAATTGGGCAATCTTATGAAAAGCCTACATCATTGATATTATCTAAGTGAGCATGAGACAGGTTATGAATTTATTACCTCTCTGAATCTACCTAACTTTTGAAATTATTGAACAGAACCAACCTCCAAAAGAAATTCTGTAGTTTCTTTGAAGGTATAACTGACTTCCAATTACTGAAAAGCAGACACAGACACACACAGTCACAGACACACACACACACACACACACACACAAAGACATCTCTCCTCTTGGCTATAGTCAATGGAAGTTCTTCTTCAAATATATGAAGTTTAATAAGAGTACAATATTTTCTTCCAGAGTGGAAACTTACTTTAATCAAGAAAGGCTACAGGTTTGTTTTGGATTTCACTTTCCACACCCCTACACCAGTGGGAGTCAGAACAATGATTTCTAGGTTATATCTTGAAAATTTTGCTTTATTGATAAGGTCAGATACAAGCAGCAAGTGAGTCAATAAATAAATTCTTCCCAAATTGCCTTTAGAGATGGATTTTTTTTTCCCCTCTCTCACCATAAAGAAAGAGAAAGAAAAAAAGAAAAATGAAGTTCATTCAAGTGTTTTAAGAATTCCCCTGGTAAGCCAAATGATTTCTGTGCAATAGTAATAGTCACATTTTACTATAATTTCTTGAAAATTGTCTTAAGTAGTGATTTTCAAGGTCTGGGGCTGGTAAAGATAACAGTTTGCATGGCAATAAGCCAAGATTTCTTTAAATCAAATTATGTGACTCTAGAAAGCAATGAATAAGAGTAACTTTTTTTCATCAAAACACCAAAGTCCTATCTGTTTTATACACAAGTTACTCTCTTTCCTAAAAATATGTGGCCCTCTGGAGTATCTTGGCCTGATTCAGAAGAATCCATTTGGTAGGAAGAAATGTCATATGGTCTTCCACAGGCTGCCAGAGGAAGTCAGGAAGAACCCTTCTTTCTTAACTGAGAGATAAGGGCCTTCTTCAGCATATATGAGCTATCACATCCCCATAACTCCCTTTGTCTCCTTCCATTTACCCAATTTCCAAAGTCTGCCCTTGTCAAATCAATGAAGAAGAAGATTTTCATGCTGGTTTTTTTTGTTCCTTTATCTCACACTTTAATAATTCAAATTTGACCTTGAGATTTGAAGAAATAAATTACTTAAAATTTACATATATGTGGGGCTGGATCTCATCCAAATAATCATATAAGAAGCACATATATAAAACAAAGCAACTTTATAAAACAAAGGAAGGAAAGACAAGGAAGGTGACATGGAACTGTCATTTACCACCTTGAAAAACCTAGGGAGACAAAGTGGAAGATATGAGAGTTCTTCTCTGTTGAGTTCTTGGGTATCCTTATAATAATAGCAGCTGCTATGACCTATTCCTCATGGAGTAATAAGACTTGATATTCATGGAATTTTCCTTGTCAAAGAAACCTTTTCCTTGCTATCAGTCACTGTGAATCTCCAATGTGGTTACTAATAGAAAGTCAGCCATGATTCATGGAGTCTATTTAATTAGTTTTATATTATTGTATGATTTTTGAATGGTTATCCTATGCCAGATGCTGTGTTAATCAAGGAACAAACATTGCTTAATACTTATGAAAATCCTTGACATAGGTTCTATTGATATCTCCATTTCATACATGAAGAAAATGAAGTTCAGAAAAATTAGGTAGTGTACAGGCAGAACTAGGATTTTGTTCTAGATTTATTTCACTTCATAATCATCAGTCCTAGCTGCTGCGCTTTACTACCTCCCATGAAAACATCTGTGTTCATCTGGCAGGCAAAAATCAAGAGGTAGTTGCCTGCACCAGAGAAACCTGTGATCCCCATTCAGTATGTTTTTGAAAAAAAAAAAAAAAAAGGAAAATCTCTACATTCGTTCTAAAATATATGCTCTCCCTAAGAGATTCTTGGACTTTTAAGTATTGTTTAAACCCCGAATAAACTTGCAGCCATTCATGGCACAGTTGCCCATGTGAGAAACCACTGAGTCACACATCACTGCCTAGAACCAAAAACCTTTGTGCTTGTGACTTCCAGTTTACAGTTAATGCCATTTGTTTTTCCTGCACATGGTATGTTACTATAAATGCCTCCTCCCTCCTGGTTGGTAATTGCAGAAGCCTCTCAGTAAGCCTCACTTTTAGCTGCTCTGGAGGTAAGCGTGATTTATGAGATCCTCCAGAGCACTTCCCCCAAGCCGAATGTCATGAATGCCACATAGTCTATATTTTAAGCCAAGTGCATGTTCCATATATGGTGCCAGTTTATCCAACTTTGGGGATTGAAATAGGATTAGACAAAAAAAAAAAAAAATTACATGTACGTTGTTACTAAGTGCTCTCTGCATATTAAAAAGCAGCAGTTGTAAGAACCCAAATACCCCTGTCCTGCAGTCTTCACAAAACAGTCCAGGCACTGTGTGTGCTGCTGCTCTGTAAGACTGGGTATCCAAACAATGCCCTCTTACTGTTCAATGGGCAGAAATCAGATAGTCTGAAAGTAATTTTAGAAAATGAATCTCCTTATACAGAGGGAAATCCCTCCCCTCCTATAGCATAAATACTTCATTAAGGGACATCTCTTCTGCCAAATTGAGATCATCCAGAAAAAAAAAATGTACCAACCAAAACAGGTTTTGGTCTCTAGTTTCAAACCTTCCCAACAAGGAGACTCAGGTAGTACAATTTTCCTAGAGCACACATTTGATATGTTTCTTTTCTAACCTAAATCATAGAAACTTGCCTTGATGAAGGAAGATTTTTTTTTTTTTCCTCCAAAGGGTTTGCCTGTCAAAACTGTTTTACCACTTTATAATCTTTCATTGCTTCACTAAGTTCCTCCTGCCCCCTAGGGAAAGTCTAGCCCAGCTTGTTTGCTGACGTCAGAGATTTCAATACAAATGTCCCCTTTTGTCCACAGGAAAAATAATAAGACATGGGGCGCCTGAGCCACATCCAGGCATTAAGTCTGTTTACTGAAGACGGTCATTATTCTGTAATTCTCTCTGCTAATGTTGTGTGGGAACAAAGCCTTTTGGCTCCCTGATGCTAATGAGCTTAGGGCATTTCTCTTGTTTCAGTTCCAAGGCAGGGACTTTTCTTATTTTCCTTTCCTGTCACCTTCAGGTGAGCTAATCAGCAATGAGCAGCCACTGCTTTTGGAGTCGGAGAGTTTCCAGCTTCCCTCCTTCATGCTGCCGCCTTTCGCCAGGTCCCTTTCCTTTCCCAAGTCATTTTTGGCTCACATATCCATTGTGTTTGGCCTCCCATGTGGATGCCTGATAGCTTTCCTCCTGGAAACTGCTCTGTGGGGATTTCTTTTTGTTTTCTGAACATGACTTTTAATTACACTTGGATTATTTGGCCATCAGCTGCTATGTAAAGCCTGAGTTAGTGCCACCTAACAGCATTAGGGTAGAGAGTGGCTAGTGGCCAGAAAAGGGGCCTTTGCTCTTTACTCTGAAATGGGCCATCTGTGGAAAAGCAGGGGCTATGGAGATAGTTAGTCCCTTATATACCTGATCCAAGCTCTGCACGTAGCGCATGAGTCCTACCTGCTAGGCTTGGCAAGGAGAGACTTTAACATATTAAAATTCTTCAGTATGTTCTCACTCCTCACTGTAGCATCTACAATTTTCAAACATTTCCATGGGAAATATGGACTTGTGGCTCTAAGTGGCATCTTGTACTCCAGATACATATTTGATTAATGGAGAAATTGTGCTTTGTTCATTGACATCTGGGTAGGGTTATGGCCTTAAACAAGTCTCCCAATTTATGTGATTTCACTGATTGTGTGCAGTGGGATCTTATCTCAATCATCTTAGAAGAGTCTTTGAATTTTCATGTCTCCTTGGAGTTCTTACATTCTAGCACATTAGCTTGATAACTATAGACATTTAGAAGATGTTTGCTAACAAATCAGTGATAAAGCTCATTAAGAGCAATGTAAGATGAAAAATATTTGTAGGAAACTCACTTTCAAAGTTTAAGGTCAGAATCTTCAAAAAATACTTCTTTTAAAAATGAACATTATAGTCTAGAAACATTCACAATAAAATTTTCACTTTATCTCTCATTTGGAAAAACTAAGAGTAGTCTTGTTCCCTGGTAGAGAATTACAAAAGAAATTATCAAGCTATCAAAACCTGCCATTTAATGTAGATTTTAAAATTATAGTCTAAACATTTATTTGACAAGACATATTTTGATATTTGTTTCTAATTTTTGGTCTTTTTTTTTTTTTAAATACCTTTCCATCACTTGGAACTGGGTCTTTTTTTTTTTTTTTTAACTTTTTTTTAGAACTGAATCTTAATGCATCATTTACTTGTTTTATAGAAACATTTATTTCTAGTTCCTATTAAATTGTATAAGAGGGAAAAATATGCAAATGTAGCCAGATTTTAAAAATCCCTTAGCATGCATTTTGTAATTTATCACAAATTCTTATCCATTCAGTTGTATAAGATGACATTTTTTTTTTTTTTCTGGTAGTTCAAAAGATTCCTCAGGGCCCCATAGGAAATCCATACTCACCAAACAAAAGCAGTATAGTGTCACAATCCTGGAATAGATAACACATATAATAAGGAGAAGTAAAGGCAAACACATTTCTTTGATTTCCCTGTGGACACTTCTGGTCATGGTATTTAAAAGGAGCAACCCAATGGAAAATGTTTTTCTTGCAAAACTCAAATATCTAATACTAACATTTACCTGGACCTGGATTCACCTTTGCAAGCTGTAACTGACTGATCTTATAAACTTGAAACATACCCAGTAAGTTCAAGGTGACGTCTGTCTGCACACTCCTTTCCTCTCTGTCTCTCTAGGTAGTCTGTGTCAAGGTCTTTTGTTATGTGGAAACTAACCTGCCAAAGAAGCCAAGGGAATTGTTCACTTAACACTAGTATTTTGGCTAGGCCCAGAAAAGAGGTTTTAGATTCAATTTTTAAGATATTCGTTTGATCACTGGCCTTAATACAACTAAAATGGAGCTAAACTTGTCATTTGACTCGTTCATGTACAATGAACTAAGGTGTTCTTTTTTTGCTAGTTCATGTCACAAACTAGTATTGACTGCCCACCATGTATTAGGAGCTGGTAGTGAAGAAAAAAAAAAAAAAGACCTAGATAAAATATATTCTCTGTTTTCAGGTGTACACAATCTGCTGAGGGGGACAAACACAAATATTTTTGAAACATCATGGAAATGAACGAATAGCTGTATGTTGAAAGCACCACAGGAATGGAGAGAATAGAAGAAATGCAGTGATACCAAATGTCAATATCAGTCAAAACTGATTTTCTAATTATTTTCTAGGAAATAAAAAAGATCATTTTAACTTCGAAAAATAGGAGGAATAAGCTATGTTCAATTTGCTTATATGCAATGGGGACAGGACTGGTCAAAGGAGCAGAGAGAAGATCAGGAGAAAAGAGATAAAGCCTAAAACCACATGATGTGTTTACCAACAAACAGATTGGTGGTGCTGGACTATAAACTATATAATAGTAAGTTCTGAAAGATGTTGCAAGATAGATAAGTCCAGCAATAGAGAGTCTGTATATATAAACACTATAAATGTTATCCCAAAGGTGATTTACGGTAAGGAAAAGCCTTCAAGGAAGGGAGTCAATCATCACATTTGTGTTTTAGGATTAATTCTTCAGTGGTTCTGTGGAGAGTGGTTTGGTGTTACAAGAGGATCAGGACTGGTGAGTTTACCGAAATCCAGGCGTGATAAAGAGGGTGGGCCTAAACTAGAGAAAGGGTGGAGAGAGGAAGAGAGGAAATGGAGGGCTACTTAGAAACCAAACCCAGCAGAAAATGGTGGTTTGATAAAGGGACAAAGGAGAAGGCAGAGGGAAATTTTGATCTCCTGTGTCTAGCTTGAGGACCGACTAGATCTCTGTGATACAGATATAGCATCAAATGTTTGTTAAAGTCAGGTGTCTCATTTTTATACCTCTGCCCAAATAAATGGCATGTAATAGATGAAATACTTGCATGAAAAGTGGTAGTTGAGCTGGGCTTTCAAAGATGAATACTGGGGTAATTGATGGAGACCAGAAATCATTTAGACAAGTGAAATTAAACCAAGTAGACTGAACATTAGAACCTATGAGTAGTAATGGTGAGAGACGACACAAGCGCTGATCTTGAAGAAACAACCACATAATGCCAACCGATCGGTAATCTCTAGGTAAGAAAGCAGTTGTTTATTTAGGTTTTCATTATTTTTCCTAATCAATAAGGACAAGACATTGTGAGAGAAGTAGTTTAGGGAAGTTCTCTTGTGCAATCCCTATGATGAGAGGAGGGAGGCTACTGCCAAGCAATCCAAGTATGACACATTGAGATTGTGGGACAGTAGGGACTTCACTACAGGGGCTGGTAATAGAAATGATGAGCAGGCAGAGCTGGTGGTTCAATTGAATTGGTCTTTAAGAAAGGGAGTTCAAGAGAGAGAGAGAGAGAAAAGAGGTTTCTTCTCTTTTGGTGGTGTTGTACAGGCTTTAGCAATCCCATCATAAGGTCCAAGGGTGAACCATATGTTAACTACATTCCCACAACAGAAACATTGATTTCTCCCTGGCAGTCACAACTGGCTACCCAGGTTTGTAAGATGCTTTAACATTTTTGACAGGACATCACCTACAAGACACAGAGCTAGCCAAAATCCCTTTCTATGCCAATTTCACCTTTTTATTCTAGTTGTCTTAATTGTGAAAACACTACTGTAATACCAATAAGGGGGGTTTTAAGAAGAAAAAAAGTTCTTCCAAAATTTTACTTCCCATATAAAAATTATCTTTCACATTATCTTCCAGTTACTTTTTTTGTTCAAATACTTTTTTTTCTGAAGTTCTCTATGTATTCTACACTCAATTCCTTTGCTCCCTTTCCCACTGACACGTGTATTTTCCATACTGCCATTACTATCTCCTGCATACCATGAATCATGTATTTACATTGTAATGCTTACAGCTACTCTTTCCCTGAAAAATATTTCAGCTGTATATTGAAATGCCTACATCACGGGCCATGAAAGATGTAATAGTAAATATCTTTATATGCCATGTAGCCCTCCTTTTTTTTTTTTAAGGACATTTGTCCAGAAGAAATAAAATGAAAAACACAAAGGCAAGCCACACACATAACTTCACATTTCCTAATACCCACATTAAAAAGGTAAAAAGAGACAGGGAACACTAAATCTAATAACTTATTTGATCCAATATCTTTTCATTTCATTTGCGCATTTGACCAAATTAAAGTTTCTAAGGAGATACCCTATATTCTTTTTTTTAAATTGTCTTTAAAATCCAAGATGCATTTTATTCACTTACATATGATAGCACATCTCAGTCAGACTAGCCAAACAGCAAACACTCACTGTGGCTTATGGCTGCTGTGATGAACAGCATGATTTCAATGTATTCCCTAAAAAGACATTCATAGTCATAGGACCAGAGGTTCAAAAATTTGAGCAATGTTAAAACTTTTGCTTCATATATTTACTTATTCACTTTCCTAAGTAAATCTGTCAACTTAAGCTGTATGTTTATTTTAATTAGCTAATTAATTCAATATTTCCTATATATAGATCCCGAGCCAGATGTTACCAAAAAAGTCCTACAAACAAAATATTTTCATTTAACTACAAAATGAAGTCACACAGAAGGGTGGGTTGAGATGCCATAGCTTTACTTCAGAATCAAACACAACCAAGTGTTATGTTGTAAAAGTTAAATAAACACATAAATAAACTTACGAAATTTAAAATTTGGTCAATTTAAAAAGCGTCAGGAAATATACTCAGCATTGTTTATGATTTCTTATAAAAATTATAATTTAATTGTAGGCCATGATCATAACAGCAAAAGAAATCTATACAGCATAACAGCAAAAGAAATCTATACAAATATAATCAGAGAAAAACTGTTCAGTATGGTCAATCCAGATAATTCCAGTCCACCCCAAATAAAACATGTGTCTTCGTCCTACCCCTCCAGATGGCTGGCATCTATAATTCCCAGGAGCAAATACCGCTTTGCCCAGGTACATGTTTTCAAACCGCACATAGCTGGGGCTGTTCCACTCCACAGGCATGAATTGCCAATCCTATCATAGCAGCTTCCGCTTGAATTTTCGGCTGTAATTGTTCACATTCTTGCAGTATTTATGCTACGAGGGCAACAGCATCAACAAACAGAAGCATTTGCAGTTTCTCTCCATCTACTGGGAAACCGCCTTCCTAATCAATTCTCCTCAGCAAATGCTCCAGGACAGTGGAAAATTCCTTGGGCGAGAGATAATACCACCCAAGGGAAAATGCATTTATAATTGATGTGGTAAAAAGCTGTCAGACAGACATGGGTTTTCTCAACCATTTTTGTAAACACTGTTAGCAGCACTTCCTACAACAGCAGAAGTCTATAGCCTCTCTACCTCTGGGTAGAAAATTGTCTGCGGTGAGAAAAAACCCACATGCCACATCTTGTGCTGCTGCCTATCGGAGTCCCCCCAAAACTAAATCATTACTGTGCGTACTCATGGCTCACATTTACCCAGCTGTACATTTCTTTAAAGTGTGCTTTTACATGAAATGCTTGATTTACGGCTGAGTACATTGCCAAGGATGGGGAAGAAAGAGAAAAATGGAAAGGAGCTTTATCCAAAATTGAGGTTTCCTTCTTAAACGGTCTTAGAAGTTATCAGGAAAAGGACATGGTTTGCCATATTTGGGGATTATAGAAGATTTCAGAGATCTGTGCCTTACATACAGCCAGGTATATGCTGCAATTGGCAGAGTTTTACAGAACTAATAAGTTTAAATGATTTCAGCTATCAGATGTGAAAATTCTAACTGTATACATGGAATCATACTCTATGCTTACCTCACTTATATCTGCTTTCAGGGAATCTTAAGAAAGAAAACAAGTAAGTTTTCTTATTTTCTCATATCTGCATAATCTCAAAAGTCAGCCAAAATAACTCATATATTACATAAGCTTACATATAAGCTTAAGTAGAATTCAAGGTGGTTTTCACCTTTCCAAGGACATTGAATTTTGAATTATTGCATAATTTTGCACCTGTGAATACAGTTGTAAAAAACATATATGCAACATTACAAGTCATACTTGAGTTTGAAAAGTCATACTTGACTTGAGTTTTCCACTCATGTTTTGATTCTGAGAAAATAAATCAATCAGTCTGACCTTCCATTCTCCACCTGATAAATGGGACTAATAATATCTCCCTTTAGATAAAAGATATGGAGAAAGCAAACAATAATTTGTAGGTAAAGTGCCTAACGTTTAGTAGGCATTTAATACATAGTGACATTAAAATAATATCAAATATATGGTTAATTTCTGGCTTATTTTAGGATTTGAGTTGAGTCTCCCGTCAGCTACATTGACTTTATGGGAGGTTCCTTTCCAAGATTACTTTTGGGAATAAAATTCAATATCACTACTGCTTTTAGTTTGGGTAAAGGACTGGCATCAGTCTTAAAACTGTCCAGTTGGGATTTTGATTTTATACCATAGTTTTTTATTACTCACTTGTCCCGTGTATTTAATTGTGTACTATTTTTAGTTTATCTTAAATCCATGCCTGTCTATCTCCACTGTTTAAATGCAAAACAGACAGCAGTAGAACCCAAAAGACCATATGAAAACTATGGCCAAAGCAATACTTTGCTTTTTCATGGTTAACTCTGCCCACACCCTTTCTGAAATTGGTCTGATGAAATTTAGATCCTGGCAAAAAAGAAACCCATGCTTTTGGTTTCAGCCAATAGAAAGAAATTGAAAGCCTAATTAGTGTCAAAAAATAGTCATCTGGCTGAGTTTGTTCTCCCAGAGATCGTATAATGAAGTAGTCATAGGAGCACAGACTGTGGAGCCCGACAACCCAGGTTTGAATCCCAGCTAGGTTATTCACTAGTTGTATGATCTTGGGCAAATAACTTAATATCACAGTGCCCCGGTTTCCTTACTTATAAAGTTTGGTGTCCAGGCAGTAAGATAGATGCTGAAGAAGAACAATTTTTTTAAAAGATTTTTGTTTATTGGAGAGAGAGGGAGAGGGAGCATGAGAGGGACTGGGGTGTACAGAGGGAGAGGGACAAGTAGACTCCCTGAGGAGGGAGTCCACTGTGGGCTCAGTCTCAGGACCCTAAGATCATGACCTGAGCTGAGGCAGAGGCTTAACCAACTGAGTCACCTAGGCACCCCTCGGAAGTGACAATTTAACAGAGTTTAATAAAAGGAATATTTATAAAGTTATGAGCAGACTAAGGAAACCTAACAAGGGGTAATAATACATTCTGACAATTGAAAAATCTTACTCTTTCTAAGTCTTAAGGGGCCAGGGAGAGAATGGCTAATGGAATCTTAGGAGAGTTATTGCTGTAGGAGTGGGCCAGCTATGGAGGTGTGGGCTTGGTAGAGAGATGTCTATATTGTCAGAGTGAAGCCTGGCATAAAGGAAGCTGATGGAGTAAAAATATTGACCTTTCTCTCCTCCTACTCTCTCATATATTGCTGATATCTCTTACTGACTGGCTTTAAGGACAAACCAGAGAGCAAAGAGACTGAAGCAGGTGAAGAAAGAAGGAGACGTGACATAGGGTGGCTAAGGACGAATATTTAGTGGAATAAAAGTATCTATTTCATGACATTTTTATACAAGTTAAATGAGTTAATATCTATCAAGCACTAAGAATTGTACTTAATGCATAATAAGGATTATATAAGGTTTTTTTTAACAAAAACATTTAGTATTAGCTTTACTATTACTGATAACTTCATAAGTAAACAGACTAAAGATAGCTCAAGATTCTATAAGAATGGGATTGTCTTATCTTTAGAAAAAATTAAAATCTTTATGATAAATTTAGGAACAAGACACTAATTTCTGAGATACCAGAATGTCTCTGTAGACCTCAAGAAGGAAAAGGAAAAGAAGCACATGAGTCCACATATTTTGGCCAGGATTACATTGGCTATTTTAGCTTGATTTTTCTTTGTTTAATTGCAGGTACTCACACTAAGAGATGAAACTATAGTTAGGTTGGCTGAAAGAAGAACAGGAGGGAAATATAGAATTTGCCAGACTGAGTGCTTCAGGCTCAAAGAGGAGCAGGGTCTTAGAGGAGATTGGTCAGCTTTGCTTAACATGACATTAGCAAGAGGTTTGAGAGCAAGCTCACAGAAATACTAATGAATTTGTTTTAATTAGGTAGCTACCTAAGTGCAGGCAATGTGCTACATGGGCCAAACATATGTCAATACCCTGAACACAGTCCCAGATTTTCAGGTGTCATTATTTTGTTGGGAAGCAAACACAGATAGAAAACTGACCATGCTAGGAAGACATGAAAATACTCTAAATTAGTGCTATTGGGAATAAGTGCTGGAGGATTTTGGCATCTGAGGGTCTCCTCAGAGGAACAGGGTTAAAGACTTATTGGAAGAATAGAAGAGATACTTTTGGGGAAGGGCTTTGGTTACAGGATGGTCTTTTTAGGCAGAAAAAAGATGGAAAAGACATTTATAATGATGATGGAGTTGAAAAGTAGAGGATTGCTATTTGTGGAGACTGCAAAATATGCACAAAAGCATACGTATTGCAGGACAAAGCAAATCAGACTGGTCCAACAGGAACAACTGGGAAGAAGACATGACTAAGTCTGAAGTGATAACACAGACCCAGAAAATATAATATTTTTAGTACAGAGCCAAGAGTTTTGTCATGTCCTATTTTCTATTCAGCTAAAGACATAGCTTGAGAAGTTGATTTCCCTATTGGCTTTTAGATGTGGATACAAACACATTAGTTCTGGGCTACCTATATCTGAATCAATGACTAACACAGAGAAATCCATGCATGCTAACTGGTTCATATACACCATGTATTTTCTGACTTGTTGTTTGGAATTTATTGATCCCTCTCAACTTTCTATCTACTCTGTGATAGACAGAGAAGTCAATGTAACTATATTAGAATTGATCTTGTATTCAAAAAGCTAACCTCGAGCCAATACTAATGGATTGGGGATATAGAACCAAAGCTGGACATGAGTGCCTGTCAGTCTTGCATTGGGAATGATGTTGTTTGGAATGATGAAGTACAAGACAAGAGAAGACTGCAATCTTGTAGTTAGCCTGCTTGGTTAATGCACATGACACTTAGAACCTATCCAGTCTATAAATGCAGATGAGTGCTTATGCCTTGCTCCTCTCTTCCTGGGGGGTGAGAACCATCCCAAATAATATTATGAAACATCAAACCAAAACATTCCATTGCCATTCTTTCCAGTGGAAGATTCTGTAAAACCTGCTACCTTTCTGTGCTTAAGAGTTAGTTGGGGAGAGAATAGCTCAGGATGGGATAGATACAGACATTGAAGAAGACAGACATTATCATAAGACAAACACCCCAAGCGAAAAATAAGAAAAGAAAAGAAGCAGGCATTACAAAATAGAAAATCTATATGGGACATAAACATAAGAAAATCTGCTTAATGTCATTATTAACCAGGGGTTTGCAAATTAAAGTGCGTTGAACATTTTATATCCACAAAATGAATAAAAATTGAAGTCCGAGAATTCCAAGTGTTGATAAGGTTTTGAAGTGATGAGAATATTCATATACTGTCACAGGGGGTATAAATTAGTACAACTGTTTTAAAAAACAGTGTGTTATTACCAAACACAATTGAAGATGGGTGAATCCTATAACCCATAAATTTGATTCCTGGATATATATCCTAGAGAAAGTAAAGTATGTGTACGAGGAACTGTGCACTTTTTTGGAGCATTTTCTGAAGAGCAAAGTATTAGAAGCAATTAAGAATTGTCCATTAGTTATAAAGCAGATAAATCAATTTTAGTATATTCATATATCATAATAAATACTACACTATACACCAGTGAAACTGAATGGGCTGTAGCTACCTAAAATAGATGAATCTCAAAAATACAATGTGTATTGAAAAAAAGTAAGTCATAAATATATTTAAAGAGTGTGTTTCTACTTAAATAAAAATTATTATTATGAACTGAAGTAAACGATAATACTGATTTGGGATCTATTAATATGTGATGAGTGGTACCCAGGTGGCTGAGTTGGTTAAGCCTCTGACTCTTGGTTTCAGTTCAGGTCATGATCTCAGGGCTCTGCCTTAAATGGAGAGTTTGCTTCTCTTCTTCTCCCTTTCCCTACGCCCCTCTCCTCTCATGCTGTTCTCTTTCTCTCCCTCTGTCTCTTTCTCTCTCGAATAAATAAATGAACCTTAAAAATTTATATGATGAAACTACTTTTAAAAAGCAATGTAGGGGCACCTGGGTGGTTCAGTCAGTTGAACGTCTGCCTTCATGGGGCACCTGGGTGGCTCAGTGGGTTAAAGCCTCTGCCTTCAGCTCAGGTCACGATCTCGGGGTCCTGAAATCAAGCCCTGCATTGGGCTCTCTGCTCAGCGGGAAGCCTGCTTCCCCTCTCTCTCTCTCTCTGCCTCCTCTCTGCCTACCTGAGATTTCTCTGTCAAATAAATAAATAAAATCTTAAAAAAAAAAAAAAATGTCTGCCCTCAGCTTGGGTCATGGTCCCGGGGTCCTGGGATCAAGCCCCACATCCTGCTCCCTGCTCCACCAGGAGTCTACTTCTCCCTCTGCCTGGCGCTCTCCCTGATTGTGCACTCTTTCTCTCTCTGACAGATAAATAAAATCTTAAAAAAAAAAAAAAAAGCAACAAGATGACTAATACAAAACTTAAAGTAGTAGGAGAGAGGAGAGAGATGTAATCAGTGAGAGGCATACTTGGGATATATCAAATTCTGCCCATGTTCTGTATCTAAAGTTGGGAAGTAGGTAAATGTTTCTTTCCACACTAAAAAGTCAATTCATTCTCCTCTCTTTCTGTGTGTCTTTCTGTACACATGCATACATACATGGATACAAATATATGTATATACAAATGTAAATATATATACTCATTTTTCTATGGAAGATATATTTAATAGTAGAAAGCCTCTTACATTCATTACATCAATCTGGAAAATAGCCAATTTGTGTTGGGTTTTTACTCACTTGGGAAGATGTGCATGATCTTATTCCATTGGTATAAGTTGTCCACTTTCCACACAGAACAAACTGAAAGCACATTTTGCCTCTAGTTGTCTTCCTATTCTCTTCATCACCTGAAATCTTCTTGAGTTTTCCATTCTTACTGGTTTTTTAACTCACTTCAAAAAGATTTTTACCTCGTATCTCCACTGAAACTTTTTTCCTAATACCAACCACATCCATTAGCAACATGAGTCATTATTTCTTATTCCTGGTCTTATTTGGTGTACCCATTTTAGGCATTGCATTGATTACTTCATCTTCTGTGAAGCACTTCACTTGACTTCTGAACACCTCTCAGTAATCTCAATTTTCTGGTTTATATTTTCAGTTTCTTTGGCTAATTCCTCTCCAGTTTGCAACTTCTTAACTTTGAAATGTCCCAGGTGTGGTCCCAGAATTTCTTCTCTATCTACACTCACTTTAGATGAATTCTCCACCAGTACCATTGTTTTAAATAACCATCTACATGCTGAAGGTTCTAAAGTCTTCTTTCCAGTCCAGACTTTTAAGAAACTTCAGACTTATAATCAAGTTCCTACTTTTTTTTTTTTTTAACCATTTTTCAATGTCGTTCCTTCCCCCAGTGTGTTGTTCTTCCTGGGTCCCCATCAGGACATGGTGCCACCATTTACTTAACTATTAAAGCCAAAAAGTAGATATTCCTTGATTACTTTTTCTCACTCCCAGTATTCAATCCATCCTATTGGCCTTAGCTTCAAAATTTATCCCCAAACAGATAATTTTTCACCATATCCATAGTTACCACCATAGTTCAAGTTTCCACATGTCTTACCTAGACTATTGCAATAGTCTGTTGTGTCCCTACTTCTGTCCTTCAGTCCTGT
The DNA here is from genome assembly GCF_020171115.1 of Neogale vison. Lineage (NCBI taxonomy): Eukaryota > Metazoa > Chordata > Mammalia > Carnivora > Mustelidae > Neogale > Neogale vison. The sequence goes on from NC_058098.1 coordinate 127,263,350, forward strand.
ACTTTCCTCCTTCAGTCTGTTTTTCACAAAGCAGCTAGGAGGAATCCTCTAAAAGATGAATCAAATGATATCAACTTTCCAGCTAAAACCTTCTTGAGGTTTTTCATCATATGTTGATTTAAATTTAAGGTCCTTAACTTTAACTCACTGCTGCTGTATTGGACCATCCAGCTAACTCTTTAGCCTCATCAATCACTCTCTCTACCTCACTCTGCTCTAGCTTCATTGGTTTTTTCCTCTTTCTCCATTGCAGGAAAAAAAAAAAATTAAGATTTTATACTTAACTGGGCGCCTGGGTGGCTCAGTTGGTTAGGCAATCGCCTTCGGCTCAGATCACAGTCCCGGAGTTCCGGGATCCAGTCCCGCATCGGGCTCCCAGCTCCATGGGGAGTCTGCTTCTCCCTCTGACCTTCTCGCCTCTCGTGCTCTCTCTCACTGTCTCTCTCTCAAATAAATAAATAAAAAAATTAAAAAAAAAAAAAGATTTTATACTTACTAATCCTTCTGCTTTTAATAACCTTCCCCTAGTTATTTGCAAGACTACCTTCCTCTGTTAGGTCTGATTTCTTCCTGCATGTTATATGGGTCTTCCTTGACCACTTTATTTAACAAAATGTCTATAAAACTCTCTATCCTCCCACTCTGCTTATTTTTTCCTTAAGGATTTTACCACTCCTTGACATAACATTAACTTCATTTTTTGTTTGTTTCTTATTATCTATGTCTCCCTCTAATATAAAAACTTCATGGAGACAGAAGCTATTTTTGTTCATTGCTATATGTTCAAGACTTAGAATGGTGCTTACCATATCGTAGGCACTCAATAAATACTTGACTGACTGACTGAATCTCTGGATGAAGTGGGTATATAGTTATAAAATTTGGTTTCAAATTTGTGTTACAATTTTTTTTCTTCTTAGCCGTTCTCAGAGGAGGCTCATCGGTTGCTCATAATCTCTAGGTAAATTTAGTATGGTCTTGGTAAATATTAGTGGACAACTCTCTGGATAAACAATTCTAATAAATTAATACTTAAGCACTTAAATCATATTTGTTTCCTCTTTTAAATGTCTTGTATTCTTAAATGTGAACCAAGTTAGTGATCATAATTTGATCAGGACAGACTCAGTGGATCCTGACTCATGACTTGCCACATGATTGATTATGCAGCCCTCTCTCACAGTCACTATGAGAGTGTGATATACACAATAATATGCAATATAAACTTGGATTCCACTATGACCCATCTATGATCCAAGATTACATACACATCATGCTGACTTTTTGCCCCAAATTATTTTGATGAGTAATGATTTGATTTGATGACAGAGTGGTCATCAAATATCAGAAATGTTGATTTCTTCCAGAGGCTGCCAGTTAATTAAATGTGATTGTATATGTTTTAAATTATATATGATATTATATATATAATATATAATATATTATATATAATATATATATTAGATTAAACTATTTTTCAATTAGCTTTTTGATAGTTTATTTGAAATGACTTAAAATCTTGTTGACGTTTTGGCAAGTGAACACATTGCTTACTCTTTTAGAGTCTTTATTATCTCTATGAGATAAAATGATTCAACAAAGTTAAATTGTCACTAAGTAAAGCTGGGTTTCCACAAGCTTTTTAAAGAACTATTAAAGCATTGAATACTGTAATGAATTTAAAACATATATAATCACATTTAATTAACTGGCAGCCTCTGGAAGAAATCAACATTTCTGATATTTCCTGAGAATATCTTCCTTTCATTCAGTTACTAGGGCCAATGTTGGAAATACTGGATGCTGGGCATGTCTAAATCTCTCCTCCTTAATCCTCATGCTCCTTTCTTTTATTCTGATAATGAAGATAATGCAATCTTGCTAAATGGATCTTTTCAAGATTTATCTGCTTTTATTTTCTGCTCCCACTTAAGTGATCCCACTGTCATCTACACAAGGATTGCTGTTTCTCTTAAAAGTCTTCACTAATGATATTCCAAGCTGATCTGGCTATATCTTGCTTCCCCTTTTCACACACACACACACACACACACACACAGAGGCATGTAGTTTAAGGTAAAACTAATCTAGGCCTCCTCCATGCAGCCTTGCCTGTTCTTCAGCAGGAAGAAATTCCTTCATTCTCTGAAATCTTAGAGCCTGTTTATATGTGAGCCCCTATATATTTGACAGCTGATCAAACACATTATTACTTTGTAATGTTAATTCTCTCTACACACACAAATGTGCATGTGTCCTTGTGTGTATAAACTCCTAGAAGACATTTGAATTTCCTTGTTAACAAGGACTATCTTTTAATTCCACAAAGTATTCATACATTCATCTTCGCAGGTTTTTGAACCTTTTTAAAAATCTTTGCAACATGCCTTTGCAACTTAAGTGACTGTTGTCTGTGTTTCACTTTGGAGATGAGGTATTCCAAGCTTATTCCTCCTCATTATTTTTGTGGACTTTAAAGGCTGAGAAAGAGGCCCTTTATTTGCTACATCCAGCCTTTTCTGATTTAGATGCATCCAAGGGAGTCTCCATTATTCCAGGAAGCTCTCAGTTGCCTTCGTGGCAGGAGAAGATGGCATAGCACCACTCTGTCATTCCTTGCATATCTGCCAAAATATTTAGAGGGATGAAAACAGGAAGTCTAGGACAGATTAGCTACCTAGTGGTATTAAAAACAAACAAAGGGACAAGATATGGCAATCCCCAAGAGGAATTGCTACAGAAAGAATGGTGTCCGTGGATTATCCAACAAGCTGGAGAATCTGCTAACCTTCCAGCCCTGATTAATAATACAGTCCCCAGGACATGTCTGCTTTCCTCACATCTGTCAGGATTCTGGGTTCACAAGGCATTTTCCCATAATCTCAAATTCCCTTACAGCAGCCTTATGAGTAAGAAAAAGTAGAAATTGTTCCAATTTTTATATTATCTCTATCAAACAATGTTTTCTGATTCACAAGTCCCTTTCCTCATCAGAAATTTTTCTTTTTTTTTTCTTTTTTTCCCCCTTTGAAACCTTTTCTTATGAAGTCCTACAAGCCAGGAGTATGCCCATTGTGACTTCTGAAAGCCTTCGACTGATTGGCTTGCCTCTCAGAACCTGTCCTGCTGTGTGCTTCTTTTCAGCACCAAATAAGTGTCAGACAATTAGAGATGGGACTGGAGATGTGTAAATTGTACTGTCGCCAGCAACAAATTAGTAATTTCGTGATAATACACTGTCCTTGTAACATGGTTAGAGTTAGTACGGTTACCTGCCTCTATTTGTGCTAAAAGGCCATGGGAAAGATTGATGAAGATCTTGTGGGGTAATTCATTTTCCTTCTTGACACGCTCCCCTCAATACTACCCCCCTCCCAAGAAATGAGACATTAACCAGCCCTCGATTGTTGAACGAAGCCTCTACCTGGCCTCCCCAAACTCATAGTGTGTTCCCTGTAGTCCTTACCTGGAAGGCATTGCACCACTGGTGCTGAATTCATTAATTCCTAAGTGTAAGCTCAGGACACAGTGAAGAGAATTAACCTTCCACACCTCTTGATCTAGCCTTTTTTTATTCCATGATCAGGGCCTAAATGGAAACTGATAGTGGGTTCAGAAATCTCAGTTATTGCTTTAACTTGAAAGCTCGTAAATATGAATGGAGGATATGCTGGCCTTTGTATTTCCTTAATAAGTAGATATGGGAATAAGTCCTTCACAGAGTTGCTGTTTCCAGAACTGAGGCTTCCCAGACTTGACCTTTCCATAGGAGGAGCATGTGCATTTCTGAAAGATCCTCCCACTGATGGATACCTGCTCACTTGCCTTGTTACCACTCTGACCACTCTTCTAAGGAACAAGACACAGAAGGAAAAGCATTTACTCTAGAAAGTCCCAGTTAAAGTCTGCCTGGCGTTTGTTACAATTTAATAATGAGGCACTCTTATAAGTGGGATTGGTCACAATGTTATTGTGATATTGTGATTTATAAGAAATACATTTGGATAACCAAAAATGTTTTTCTCAAACATGTTTGGTTTTTGTCCACAGTTTCTGGCTCACAGCTCCCCAAACACTTGTAATTACCTAAGTGTTAAGGGCAATAAAGCTATCTTTTTTATGTTAATGAAGATAAGGTTTTGATCTTTTCTTAGGCAGGGAGAGTGGTAGGTAGGGCTTGTTGCCAGGAGGAAATCATGTGATTAGTGAGTTGGAACTTTCAGTCCTACTTCTTACCCCCAGACCTCAGAAGAAGAGGGAGTGGCTAGACCTTGAGTCAGAAAATGACCTTTACTTAAGTCATTCATGACTATACAATGAAGCCTCAATAAAAAAGATTCAGAGCACTTCTGGATTGGTGAACTCATGGAGATGCAGGGAAAGGGGCATGCTTGGAAAGGGTATGGAAGCTCTGTGCTCTTTCCACATACCTTGCCTATATATCTCTTCATGTGGCTATTGATTCATATCCTTTATCATGTCCTTTAATGAACTGATAAATGTAAGTGTTTCCCTAAGTCCCATGAGCCACTCTAGCAAATTAGTGGAACCCAAGGAAGAAGTCATTAGAACCTCCAATCTGCATCTTCTGGATCAGAAGAAGAGGTAACAACCTAGGCTTGTGACTGGCATCCAGAGAATGGGCTGGATGGGTACTCTGACAGGACTGAATCCTTAACCTGTAGAATCTGATGCTTGCTCCAGGTAAATAGTATCAGAATTGAGTTGAATTCTTAGACAACTACCTGGTGTCTGTATGTGTGTGGAAATGGCCCCCATATTGGAAATGGGTTAGGGGACCCTAATAGATCCTAATAGATCCATCAACACAGTATGTGTTACCTAGGTATGATTTTTTTTTTGTAACTGTGTGGCAATTATTTCTCCATAACCATGATAAATTTACTACAAACTAACTCCACCACAATTCCTACAGAAAAGTGAAAGTTCCAAGAATAGCTAAGGGAATTTTAAATAGGAAAGAATAACACCTCTTGCTTTTTTAAAAATTAAGATATTATGCAATTATAGTAATGTGTGGTAATAATGTAGTGGTAACCAATACATAAGTAGAGGGGAAAAGAGAGTCCAGAGATGCTAACATCTACAGGGAGATGGAATATGATTCGTGTAGTTACAAACCAGTGGGAAGGTAAACTGGTAAAGTAACAGACTAAAACTAAGTAGAACTGGGAAGGAAATCCCAATCTCATATTCTCAATTTAAAATTCATAGCAGATATAAAAAATAAGAGTTTTTTTCCTACCTCCCTCCCCTCCTTCCCCCATCCCTCCTTCTTTTAACTTCCTTCTTTTCTTCCTTTTTCCTCTTTTTTTATCTCTTTCCTGTTTCTCTTTTTCTTTCTCCCCTTCTCTCTCCCTCTCTCTGTATCATATATACATATGTATGTACCTATCCATCTAGAAAAATTTAGAAAGCATAATGTTGAAGAAAGTAAGCAAATTATTAAACACTAGTTAAAATACGTATTAAAAATATATATATAACATACTCTAAAAGCCCTTGATATGTAATTAATGATGTGTGTATTTATATTGTAAAGGTAAAGTGTATAGAGTAAAAAAATTCAAGCAAAACAAGTGACATAGTAACAGGAAATATACCCATATAATTCATAACAGGATGTACCTCTAGGGAATCAAGGCAGAGAATGGAGCAACAGAGGTGGGACAAAGGATGATACTTATTCCCCAGAAAAAGGTTGCACTTGATGTGGCATAAAAAGTTAACCGTTTGTCTTCTGAGTACCAGGTGACAAATACAATGGGTTTTCTCTATTTCAATGAAGAGAGAAAAAAATGTCTCTGCCGACCTACCTGCTTACTAGCATATATATTCTGAGTGTTGTCCTCTAATTGGCAGAGCTCGATTTACACACACACACACACACACACTACCAGCCAGATTTAGGAGTATATTCAAAGTCCACAAAATTCAGAGAAAATTATGCTTTTACTCTAACTTTCCTAGTCACTCCCTCCTCAGAAACAACAGAGAGGAAGCATACTGAGAGGAATGTAAAGTGGCAGTCGTATATATTTCCCCCTACATAAAAAAAAAATCTCCAATAAACCTTTGATAAATTCTACCTATCTCAGCTATACTGATAAAGATAAGGAAAAGGATTTAGATTGGTTTCACACTGAAGAGGAAAGGAAAGCATTAGATCAAGAGTGATGAAAGCAGTGTGTGTGTGTGTGTGTGTGTGTGTGTGTGTGTGCGTGCACGCACATACGTGTGTGGGTGTTGTGGCAGTTGGGTGGTGGTGGTGGACTGATGAGTAAGGATAATGCTCAGAGGAGGAAAACTTGGTTGGAAAGCAGCAAGAATCCTCTGGATTTTTCCTACAGCTTCTTCATCTGTTCAAGCCATGAAACTTTTTCCAGCTTTAAGCAAAGCCAGAGCCGTTGACCCAATGACTCTGAAGTGTTCAGTGGCATTTATGTTGTTCATAGCAGGGGTGTAGCTGGTGGAAATTGTTTGAAAGAAAAGTTACCAGAATTTTTGGTAAATGGAGGGTCACATAGCCAGAGGGGTTGGTCTTTGTTGTTAGGTGTCTGGGAAAGAGGAAGGGGAGGCAAATACATCTTCCTGGGTATACAGAGGCAAAATGCCCAGTGTTGTAGAGACCAATTTCACTGACATTCTCAACTTTAGCAAAACCATTCATTTTCCTCTTAAATAAGAACCATTGTCATTTTCTGCGTTGCAAGATAATTAACTAACATGGATAAAGAGCTATTGAAATGTTGAGTGTAATTACCCCAATGACTCATTTTTTTAGAGTAGCTTTGGAACAGGATTGGCAAAGTTTATGAGTTATGGTGGGGAAAGTTTCCAGGGTAGTAAAGCCCTAGATTTCTAACTAAACTGAACTCAGGGTGCAGGGCACAAATAAAACTTAAGGATGGCAAGTTTGAAGCTTCTGTCACCTTGTCTGACATTAAGACATTAAGCTGTCAGTGAAGGAGCAATGAAAATTCCAGGTGCTTCCTCAAATCTGTTATCGCCCCAATTAATGAAGCAGCCTTAGATCTAACTATCAGCAAAGGATCTAATTCGATCCCCTTTTTTCTCCAGAAGGCGTGATGTGAATCATTTGACCATAAAAAATAAAATTTAGATATTAATACTCTATCATTAAGTATTAACTACGGAAGTTAGCACTTCCTTATTTAACATAAACTATAGACAATGAAGGTCAGTGGTCTAAAAATTTATTTTACTTGTACAAAAGAAACTATTTCTCCTAAAACAGAAAAGGAAAATAGCATAGTTTATCCAAGCATTTATATTTGAGTTTTAAAAATGATGGCTGTGTTTTAATACAGACTCAGAGTATCAGAGAAGGCTCTGTTGAGAATGGACAATGCCTGGATACAGGGAAGGAGATAAAAAGCAATAGTGCATTTCAGGAGGAGAAGCCAGAGATATAAACAGTGAAAGCTTTCCTTCCCTTCATTTTCTTTATTTTCTCCCCTCGTGTTATTTTAGGAACTGCAGGGAATATGTAGTTGGATCATAAATGCTGTTCAAAGATCATATGGTTAATGTTGCAATTTTTTAAATATAGAAATGGCTTCAGGCTGGCTCTAATTGAGCAGTCTCTGTAAAACATACTAAACCACAGAGAACTTATGCAGAGAAGGATTTTTTAATTTATTTGTATGGCCTCTTTGGAGTGGAGGCGGAGGCACTAACAACTTAGAATGGCATTTTGTTTTGTAAAATCAACATAAATATGGGCAGTTGGATTAGAGGATTAATGGCGCCCTCATTGCCTGATCTTTTTTTTTTCCCTAATACTCTTTTCAGACAGCATATTGTCCATAAGGGTTTCTGATTATCTTCCCCGTTATGCTTAGCGAGAACTTTGAAAAACTATGAAATTGGACTCAGTAGGTGTTAAAAAAGTTTATTAAATGCTGATGGGAAGCTGTCTAATTCTGGAGATTTTCCAGTTCTAAGGAAATTGCCTTATTTGCAACATTTCCATTCCACTGTTAACTGATTGTGTTTGTATCTTTTAAGTATATGTCACTTGATAGGAAAAAAGAAATCAGAAAGACAAGTTATGACAAAGAATTTTTACTGCCTTTCTCTGTTGCTGTCTTGTTCCTTTGTTTGGGGATGTGCTATTCACCAGAGGACTGGAGTCCTTTATAGGTCTCTGGATTAGTCATTAACACCTTCATGTGGGGGCGAGTACATGAGCATCCTGTGGGGAAGATAACGAGTTTGGGATTTTATTGCAGGGACTGCATTCCAGTTCCCAATTTTTTCTATAGGTCACTCATATTGCAAGTAATTCTTGAGCAAACCATTCCCCATCTGTTCAGATCTTGTTATAACAAAATCAGCCATGACAGATTATGGTACATAAAACAGAATAAACTTTGCCCAGCTGGATGTACAAAGTAAGGAGAGGAAGAATATACAGGGCCCTCTGGCTACAGAAAACTGCAATCGGAAGAACCTTCTCCACCAGAAAGAGTGAAAGGTGTGAAAATGTCATGGGGAGAGAAAAGGAGAGTTGCCTTTTTGGAAATCTACTTCTCACTGCTGATGATTGTAAACAGGCAAATGAGAGCTTTTTCTTCTTTAAGTTTTATTTTATTGTGTGAGAACACACCAGAAGATCAACTCTCTTAATAAATATTTAAGTGTGTAATATACAATTGTTGACTATAGGCATAATGTTGTGCAGTAGATCTGTAGAGTCTACTCATCCTGCTTAACTGAAACTTTATGCCCATAAATTAGTGACTGCCCACTTCCCTACCCCACCCCCAGCCCCTGACAACTCACTATTCTACTCTTTGATTCTATGATTTTGACTATTTCAGACACCTTATATTTAAGTGAAATCATGCAGTATTTGTTCTTCTGTGACTGGCTTATTTCATTTAGCATAATGGCCTCAAGCTTTATCCATGTCGTTTCACAAAATGGAGTTTCCTTCTTCTTTAAGGTTGAGTAATATTCCATTGCATGTCTGTATCACAATTTCTTTATCTACACTTCATCTGCTGATGGGGATTTAGGTTATTTCCATAGTTACTTCTCTATCTCAGCTCTTGTGCATAGTGCTGCAATGAACATTGGAATGCTAATCTTTTTTTGAGATCTCGATTGGAGGTCTTTCGAGTGAACACCCAGAAGTGGGATTACTGGATCACATGGTAGTTCTTGTTTTAATTTTTGAGGAAACTCTGTACCGTTTTCTCTAGTGGCTATACTATTTACATTCCTATCAATAGTGTTCAATGGTTCCAGTTTCTCTCCATCTTCACCTAGGCTTCTTGTCTTTTGTTTTTTGCTAATTGCTTTGTCTTGATATGCACATCCCCAGGCCCATCCCTCTGCTGTCTCACCTCAAAAATGTGTTCACAGAGCCTGAGTTCCTCAGTGGGTATATCCCTTTTCAGGGAACACACACTAGGCACTATGGTTGCTGTCACTAGGAGTGATTGAGAAAAAAAATCCCACCATCAGGAGTTGAAATATCTCTCTAATGTATTCTAATGAAAAGGCTGTTTTGTTCACGATTGATCCAAGGATGCCAGAGACTGGCTCTGAAGACCTTCTTTCAACAGTAAGGCAACCATGGGTGCACCTTTACAGGGACTGTTTTGGAGAGCAGGCTTGTTTATAATACTTTGCTCTGAATTTTTCATCTTTGCACTGAAAGGAACAGCATGAGTTGTGGAAGTCAAACTGAAGGTGCCATTTCTGATGTCTGTGTTATGGAAGAAGTTGTGTGCAGGCCACCCATAGGCCTCCCATGTTTTCCAAGTGCCCTTTTCCAGAGATAAACTGTAGTATCTGGTTGGTGGTGGTGTGACAGAACCACTGCTCCTCTCTAGTCCTAAAGTAACGGGGCTGTTGAGTTCTTTTGTGTGGCATTGGCAAGAAAAGCTGGAGGTCCACTTTCCTTTCTCACTTTGGCAGGTGGTTGTGGATTCATAGACCTTCTTTGGAGAAGTCCATTGACCAGCTCCTTCCCGTCTCACCCAGACTTTCCTATCCCTGTCACCAGGTTCACTCTTTAGTATTCTATAGAACCAGTGAAGTCAGCAGCTGGTTAAGTCAGAAAACAAAAGAGTGGATACATCAAAACTGCAACAGTCAAGGAGTTGTTCTGGCCTCTCCTTTTCTACTTTGTACGCTTCAACTCACTGTCAGCTTCAAAGATGATGAAAAGTCTGTTACTTGCTATTGTGTTTTCATATTTCTAAGGGTTATTGCTATGTGGTCATTATGCAGTTCTTTTAAATGATTTAGAGTATTTCTTTTGAGAGGCATGTTATGCCTGAACAATAGCACAGACTTTCAGGGATGCCTGGGTGGCTCAGTGGATTAAACATCTGCCTTTAGCTCTGGTCGTGATGTCAGGGTCCTGAGATCAAGCAGGGCTACCTGCTCAGTGGGGAGTCTGCTTCTCCCTCTTCCTCTGCCCCTTGTCCCTGCTCATGGTTTCTCCCTCTCTCAAATGAATAAATAAAATCTTCGAGGAAAAAAAGATAAGATAGGCTTTCAGGATTCCAACAACAAGGTGAGAAGGTAGACTATATAACATTCTCTACTACATTGTTATGTACATTAGTTTTACAAAATGATACGCATATACATCTCATGAAGAGAAATGTAATGTAATATGTATATTTATATTTATACTTATTTATTTATTAAAATTTCCTATTTACTTACTGCTCCTGATCTTAGGACACTTATCTAATGGGATTAAAATGTTTTAAAATATAAATATTCATGCATTTCTTATGAATAATTATTTTTAATATTTAATGTTTTTATTTTTTCTGTTTTTTAATAACTTTTTAAAAATAAATATTTTTATTGTTAAGATGTCAAAGCTATTGATCCTTTATTTTTTTCTTTGAAAATGTAATCAAATTTATTATGAAAATATATAAACAGAATGTATGATATTTTTATATATTCATTCATTTATTTTTATTTGTTGTTATTAAATTTTTAAATTTTAATTCCAGTTTAGTTAACATACTGTGTTACATTAGTTTCAGGTATGCAATATAGTGATTCAAAGATACTATGCATTACTCAGTGTTAATTATGATAAGTGTACTCTTTAATCCCCTTCACCTGGGGCACCTGGGTGGTTCAGTTGCTTATGCAACCAACTTTTGATTTTGGCTCTGGTCATGATCTCAGTGTTGTGAGATCAAACACCATGTCCAACTCCACACTAGGCATAAAGACTGCTTAAAATTCTGTCTCTCCCTCTGCCCCTCGTGCCCTTCTTTCTCTTCCCCCTCTTTTAAAAAAACGATCCCCTTTATCTATTTCACCTATACCTTTATGATTTTTAAACTTAGATTATCCTGCTCCATCCAAATATACTTTTACTTTTGCATATATTTCCTATAATTTTTATAGTTAAAAACTATGTTGAATATCAATATGGAATATCTGGTTGATACATTATATGAGATTTTATGCAAAGTCTGGTGGCTTACTTGAATAACCAAATATTTTTCTCCTATCACTTAATAAATTATCTTTCTTTTTGCCAGTGATTTATGATTTCTCAAAGTTATTAGACAAACTTAAGGCATACACAGAAGTACACTATTCTGGCCCACTAACTACTCTTCAGCAAACATGTATTAATGAATAGATTAACACATGGGGACTCCTCTTGATTTAAGAGAACATGAGAATCCCTTTAAGATTAGCACCAAATTGCTACTGGGATTTTGACTTATATTAGGTTAAACCTATTAATTAGCACTTTTTTACCCAAAATGTTGTTCTGCACAACACTATGTCATATGTTAATAAAGTGCTACCAAAGACATATATTCAATAAGCCTTGGTTAAAGAAAGCTGCATTTACTATAGATTTACCTATGGCAGATTATCTGAGAATTTACCAACAGTTAAATTTCTGTATGATTGTCCAGTAAAGAAAGAAAGTAGCATTTCCCAAACTTCTCTGTGATGAGATGTGTGCGTATATGTGTGTATGTGTGTATATATACACACATATATATATAAATATATATACACATATATAAATATATATATGTATATATTTCATCCATACTGACATACTCTAAATTGATGTCCTTAACATTGGCATTTGAAAACAAAACCATAAATAAATTTGAAAATAAATGTAATTTGTATAACATCCAGTCTTCCTAGTCAGGGATGTAATAGCTCACCATTTACTTCCATTTACTTCCTTTTATTTTTTTTAACATCTCAACAAATTTTTATATTATTTTATGCTTAGTTCCCATAAGTTTTCTTGAAAATCTTCTAATATATTGTTTTAATTTATTATTATGAATAATTTTTCTAGTATATTTTCCAAACAAGTATTGCTAGGATGTAGAAATATTTTCTAATCAATTTCATATTCAGTCATTTTATTTAACTCTCATTAATTTTAATGGGTTTTCAGATGGTAGTCTAATGTTCTTTCAGCAAAAAACTATAATATGTACAAATAATTGTGATTTCATTAATTTCTTTCATTTTATATTTTTGCTTTAAATGGTAGTTCTAAGATTATGTTATGTAATAATAACTGCTGAAGCAGTATAGAGTAGTATAAAAGAGATGGAATAGAAGCACAAAATAAGCATTTAATAAATATTAACTCAGGTTATTCCTACTTTAATAGATACAGTTCTAGTCTTCCACTATTATGGTAGGATGGTTTTTATTTCTTAATTTGATGTGCATAACTAAATTTGTTTTATATGTCATTCAGAACTTTGTACAGATATTTTATTCTTATATTTTTCAGAGGTGTTATTTTTCCCCAGTCAGAATATTCTAGAATTTATTAGATTAAATAACTTTTGGGTGTCCTAGGGATACAGCAATTAAAAAATTTAAAAACCCATGCCCTAGGGCAGCATATATTCTAATGGAAGAAAAACAGATAAAAATAAAATTAAAAAGTCAAATTCAAAGAACACAATATAAATTGGATAGGATAATAATGTTCATGATATATCTAACCAGATTTCAGAGGTGACAATAAGGAAGAGACAATGGCTGAGAAAAAGGCCTGAGATACTGAGAGATATCAAGGAGACTCAATGAACCCTAAGAAGAGTAGTATGTTTAAAATAGTCATTTCAACATTCTTGTGTGCTGAAACCAATTATTTGGATTATCTATTAGTTTGCTTCCATTATGTGTCTTCTGTCTTGATTTTCAGATCTGTTTTCCTGGCTCCTCATGTTTCATGATTTTTATGGTACCAAGAACCACAGAGAATGTGAATGATGCTATTTTCTCCTAGAGACTGTCCACCTAAGCATACAGGGTGAGCAATTAATCATCACAACCGGGGATTAGAATGTTCTGTGTTGGGCTTCAGTATTAGTAAAAATGTTCACCTTGGATTCATTTGTTTCTAGAATATGGGGTGTTGAATTTAGCTCTGGAAGACTGAGAGATTCACTTGAGTCCTCTAGTTCTAATACTAGCTCTTTAATTTCTTTCCCAGTCTTCAGAAAAGACTAGTCATAGTCTGAGTGTTTTTGGTTAAACTTTATTTTCAAAATAGTATGAGACCACTAGGCATTTCTTTCTGCCTTTTAGAAGTTTCTGGTCTAGTTCCCTAAACTCCCATACCACCCAGAACTTAGCAAATGCTTGGTAGGGAAACCAGCTGTGTTTTGGAGGCCCCCATTCCAGTCTGTTTCATCAGCCTGTGCAAACTTCAAAAAGTCACTGTTTTCTCTTTCCTTCAGCAGAATCCTTCTGCCCAGGTAAACTCTCATCATTGGTCAATTTCCAGAATGGACAAATGCCTTCAGGAGAAAATAATGGACAGTGAATGTTAACTCGCCAAAAATCATACTCTTCCCTCTCTGGAATCTCAGTTCATCTAGTCTTCATTATTTTCACAACCCTCTTCTGCCTTTTAAAGTACAATATTTGGGGGTGCCTGGGTGGCTCAGTGGGTTAAAGCCTCTGCCTCGGCTCAGGTCATGATCCTGGGTCCTGGGATCAAGCCCTACATCGGGCTCTCTGCTCTGTGGGGAGCCTGCTTTCTCTTCTCTCTCTGTCTGCCTTTCTGCTTGCTTGTGATCTGTGTCCATCAGATAAATAAATAAAATCTTTAAAAAAAATTTTAAAAAGTACAGTATTTGTATGTACTTTTTACAATATATTTAAAAATATATGTATTTTTAGGTGTTATAAACATTGTTGACCTGATGTGATCTACTGGATTCTACCCAAAAAGAATAATTGAAAAGGAACCACACCAAGGCACATCATATTGTAATAATAGCAGACCAAGAGTGGTAAATGGAAACATAGATGGAAGAAGAGCTTGTGCTTACTGGTTTGTCTGCAGCCCAGTGGGGCACATTCAAATGTTAAAAGCTTTTGAAAGTCAATTGGCCAAAAACAAGTATAATGAGAATATATGGACAAGTGTTGAAATAGAAAAAAACAAACAAACAAAAAACTCTAGACAAAGAAGTATGATGAACTTTAGAAAACAACATACAAGAAAACATTAGGAGAAATTCTCAAGTAATAGGTTCCAAAAGCTTTGCTGGGTTTTAGACATCTTCCTACCATGGTAGAACCTGGAATAAGCAAGTTGTGACCTCATGTCTGAAGGAGCTGAATAACTGACAGGTGATTGAAGCAGGGAGGGCTAGTTATGAGAATGGGTGTTCAAGGCACACTCCATGTTTCCAGTACTGTTGCACAGATCAGAGTAGAATCAGGATACATCTGACCTAATCTTGAATTTTCTGAGTCCCTTAGCTGAAATTCTGCAGTCAAATTCTCTTGTCTGAGGGTACGATTATTCTCAGAGCCTGAAACAGACCTGAGAGAACCTGGGCACCAAGCTTTGCTTTTCTTCCTAACTCTGCCTTGATGTGCTTTCCTACAACTTACCCTTGATCAGTTGTCTTTTGACCCTTATCTGTCACTTGTCTTATTACTTACTAGTGTGTTTTAAAGTGTT
The DNA here is from genome assembly GCF_020171115.1 of Neogale vison. NCBI lineage: Eukaryota > Metazoa > Chordata > Mammalia > Carnivora > Mustelidae > Neogale > Neogale vison. The sequence continues at coordinate 127,278,366 of NC_058098.1, forward strand.
ACAACTTAGAAAGCCAACCCTGAATAGCATTTCCCTTGGTCAAAAACTTTCTCTGGCAAAGAGAAAAGACTGTAAAGATCAAAATAAATGAAAATCAATACAATGAAGACATTGAAATTCCAGCCCATTTGCCACTGTCACCTGCACAGGGCAGACGGCCTGGTAGCGAAGAGGGAGCAAGAATTGTTGAAAACAAATTAGAAACAATAAAGTTTGCCAAGTCAGGGGTCCTGTGCGGACTTGAATGGTTCCTGCTATGGCTGTGTGTGGCCCTTTCTCAGGGCTGGACATTATTACTGCATGGTATCTCACCAGAACTTGAGTTCACTCAGATGCCCCACCTCCCTCTTGTGCCCTTGGAAAGATAGAGAGAGAAGGAAAAGCTCTGGAGTTCTCTCACTAACACAGATAAGTCAAAGATCTAAAAAGCAGTCAGAGAGGGACATACAGTCCCAAGAAAATAGCATGACAGTTTTTTAGAAAGTATGGCTAGAATCAAGTGACTGATTATCAAGAACAACTGGACATGCTTTTGGTGGATTGAAAGAGATGATTAATCTACCATGAATGCTACTATCATAGGAGAGGGTTAGGTTGCTAACATTGAAATAAGTCAGGGTTATTTATTATTATTATTTTTTTAAACAAGACAGGGTTCTTTGAAGGTGAATTAAGGGTGAATATGTCTGTATGTTTCCTGGCTTATAGCTAAGAAACATTTACTATACTAATCTTTGAAAGCACAACTAATAGACACAAGTGATAAGTTTTTACTTTTTCTGGTATTAAGATATTCCCATTTGGTATTAGTTTTCAGTAAAAGTCCAAACCATTTGGTTCATTCCTCCAGATAAATTGCCTCTGTGACCAGCAATCCTGCAATGGACTTAGAAGTGCTCTAATAGACATAAGTGGCCTAATAATCAGCAGGCCAACCCGACCTACCAGATCACAAACTACCAGCCAAAGGCAAGTAAAAATGTTTTGTTTGTGACACACCTTTGTTTTAGGTTATTATATATTAGTTTATAATTATTTAAGTACTAGAATATTTCACAAGTGCAGAATTTATACTTAAAAAACTTAAACATTCTGGAAATGTTGGAAATATGGAGGTCAACATTTTGCATGACAACAATTAAATGGAGGCTGCCTACTTTACATGGGGCATGTGCTATACATTATTTACCTCTTATATTCAGCTTATTCTTTATTCATTAATATTCCTTGTTGGATATAATCAGAAATTAAGTTTACAAAGCAGGTAAACAATAATTTTTAAAGTTGATATGCATTGGGAAGTTCTTGATAGTTTATCTTGATAGTTTGAAGGTAAATACAATTTCCATAGGATCAAGCACTGTTATCATTAATCAAGAAACTTCTGTCTTTTCAGTCTTGTTTTGTTTTGTGTTATTCCCCTTAGCTCAGTTTGTTCAGTCATCAAAAGTAATGGCTACAGATCAGTTTCTTCATCAGTAAGATCAGGTCATAACTTAGAAGATGTTGTAAAAGTAAATAAAAATAATGCACATAAAATTTTTGGAGTGGTTACTATAATATCATAAGTATAAAATAATTCTCTTTGTATATCTTTCAACTTTGTTGCAGAAAAAAACTGCCTCAAAACTCAATGGATTAAAACTACCACTTATTTAACAGAGTTATTTGGGTTGGTTGCTTAGTTTGTCTGGCTTGGAGTAGTTCAGTTGGCTTTTCCTGGGCTGGCTTATACTTCTACAGTTAGCTGTCAGGTCACGAAATCACATCATGGCTTGGCTGATGGCAGGATGATCTAGGATGGCCTTACTCACATATATGGCTAATAACAGGCTGATAGGGCAATGGGGTGACTGGGAAATATGTCTCTCATTATCCAAGAAGCCAGCCCAGACTCCTTCACATACAATTTGAGGTTTTCAAGAGCAATAAGAGTAATAAGCCTCTCTATGAAAGCCGTTTCATAGAGTCTCTAATGGCTCTGATGGTTGATGGTAACCAAAGGATATCACATACCAAAGATGCAATGATTAGAGAAACCCCTTTTACCTCTTGATAGGAGTTGTTGCAGAACTATTTTGCAAAGGGACACACATACAGGGATGGAGAGAATTTATGGCCAGTGTTGCAATATATCATTATTGCTTTGTGGTCAGTTTTTTATTATTATCATAATCTAAATAAGGATATCTGAACATTTGGCCATTTCTTCTGAGTGGGCAGATCTGAACATCTTCTCTGTGTTACTCCTCTCATTGGCTCTCCATTATCATAGAAAAAAAGTCCTATAAACTTTTTATGCTAACATCTGGAGGATCCTTTGGGATTTGACTCCGTGTACCTCTCTAGCCTCATCCTCTCTTCACCATATACTGCATGGGTTCCACTCATTCTGAACTACTTGCTGGTGTTCTAATATTATACTTTAAAAACTGTGTATCTTTTATATATCACCTGCTACTCAATGACCACATAAGGAACTCCCATTCAGATCTCAAAATTTTGCTCATCCTTTAATTCCTTCATAAAAGTTTTCCTGATCCCTCTTTCTCACTCACAGAGTAAGTGTCTCCTTGCTTAATAAGACCTTTATTACACTTTAATGAAAATGCCTACATAACTACAAACCTAACTGTATGTGGGGACCTCATCTTACCTATCTCTGAGATCACATCACTTGACAAACGTCTAGAATCTAGCAGGTTCTCCGTGAATGCTTGGGGAATGAGGAAACAAATGACAGAGTAGCAGACAAATTACATGTCCTTAAATGTTCTCTAGAATCAGGGTTGAGGAAACTACCATTAATGCATCCTACAGTATGTGAGAGAGTCCTAAATATCCAGGTCACGTTTGTGTGGCCAGATTTCCTTGGCCTCAGATAACCCACTCTTTACTCCTCTAAATGTATTTCATAACAAAAGAAGCTCTCTCCCCTTTCACTCTCAGTGAGAATAAATGCTTTGTCTAAGGTAGACCATTCCCTGCTATGAATTGATAGGATAGGGTCAAGCATTTTCCAGATCCTGAAACCAAGTTTTGTACGCAAGTGCATAAATGCTGTTAGTAATGTATCTGGAGAATAGAATGTAACCAGTTTGTGCCAGGGGACAGACTGCTCTGTGAGAACGATTTATGATCTGTCAGGTGGGAACTTTTATGGTGCTGTGCTAAGAGACAAAGAAATTTTAGGAGCTGCTAAAAGCAACACAAAATATGCTTTCAAGCTTAATGAGGAGAGGCGATAAAATCGGGTTGGCATGTATGGCTAGCTCCATGTGTTAGAGAAAAGCTGAAATGTTCTTAGTGTTACATATTTTGATTTTGCTAAATTTGTTTTGGGCAGAATGGATATTTATGTCCCTGCACGATGAGCAGCAATTTCAATGTCTATCAATATAATAGAGTTTTATTTGAAAATTGTGCCCCACGAACAGTTTTTATGTGAGTTTGTCACAATTTTTTTTTCACACAAAAGCATTTTTTTAAGGAAAAGTAGATAATAAATCCATTTTTCATTGTCTTGGCTAAAGAAAATAGCCATACACTGGTTGAATATCATTTTTATTTCACTGATTGAAAAACATTCCCACAGGAGTGGGTTTAAGTGGGTAAAGTGTTCAAATTGGCAATATTTCTAAACTTTTTTCTCTACAGTCTGTTGATCTAACCACTAACCAATAAGGAGTTTCTAGAATAGAATAAACTCCAGGATGGGCAGTAGTAACAGATAGACTCAAGCAGAGCACAGTCATTAAACTTAGAATCAAAAAGTCCTGTTAGAACACCTTAATCTGAACCAATCATATTAAGGATGAGATCACAGAGATCAAAACAGTTTAAGTTATATACTAAGGTCCAATAGCTCAAATATATGTTGAGCATAAGGGATGAACTCTTTCCACACCTTACAACAGTTGTTTGGTGTCTTAATTAAATGTTGACAAAACTGTATTTCTGGTTATTCTAATCAGGCTGCACAGAATACTCTCAATTTCACTATAAACTAGTAGAAGATATAACTGATTCAGTAGAATTCACTTCAATATCATTCACAATGTTGAAGGTACTCAAACAACCACGCCTCATGCTTGATGTCATAATACCATAGGTGTGCATAAACTTTGTGTTGATTGATTTAGGAAGCAGTGAAAACAAAAGTATCAGTAGCTTGCAAAAGTTATATTTCTTCTCTTTTATGACAAAAAAAGAGACATGATTAATGTTTTCCAGATCTTGATACTATATACATATATAGATATATTATTTTCAAATGTATAAATTATTTTCAAAGATAAATAAGAAGTATTCATATATGCATCTGAAAAAAAAACACATACTTGTGTGTTTAAGTTTTCCTGCAATAATGCATGCTGGTTTTTGAAAACTGCTTTGAACTGTAGGACAACTGTTAAACAGATAGCTAAATCCTAAACTAAGAATCCTGGTTGTGTCCTTGAGTCAAAAAGTCTTCAAGTACAAGCATTCTTGTTTCATTAGCTGGTGACCATATAAGTGGCCCAGATGGAAATGTATCAGCTTCTGCATTAGTGGACTACAAAGATTTTGATTATCAATATATCTGCAGTGTTGTAGGGGTATAAAAATTTGCAGTTTTTACATTATCACAAGTGAGACTTAAGTGTGGTCTATAGTACTTTGAGAATCATTGCTCTAGGCTTGAAATCACTTTTGCTAACTCGAGAAAGCATAGGGGGTCCTGGCCCTGAGGGTTTCCCTGTAGCCTGATAAATTGTTGTACATTTGGAACAAGTGGGACAATAGCATCCTGTACAGAATAACTGGCATCAATAGACAGATAAGAGAAGGTGAGTAGCAGAGAAAGAGAGAGAGAAAGCAATCATAGGAGCTAAAAGCCTGTGTTTGTGTCCTAACTTCACCATAAATTAGCTCCATGACCTCAGACAAATAAATTAATTTCCTTGAATCTTAAATTTCCTGGCACAATAAAGCTAATAATAATACTTAACTGATGAGGTTGTTTTGCCAATTAAATTAATTGACAAAGAAAAAAAAAAGAGAAGAATACTTAGAAGAGTGTCTATGATATATTAAGTTCATAGTACAGATCTTCCTTGACTTTTGAGGAAGTTATGTCCAGAGAAACCCCTCATAAACTGAAAGTATCACAAGTGGAAAATGCATTTCAAATGCCTAACCTTTTGATCATCATCATAGCTTAGCCTTGCTTTCCTTACACGTGTTAAGAACATCCATTAGCCTACAGCTGGGTCAAATAATCTAACACAAAGTCTATTTTATACTAAAGTGTCGAATATTTCATGTAATTTATTGAAGATTGTACTGAAAATGAAGAACAGAATGGTTGTATGGGTGCAGAAGGTTGTCTGTGTCTTGGTTGTTCAACCTTAGGATCATGTGGCTGACTGGGCGCTGTGCTCACTGAGCACTGTGTTCACTGATGCTGCCCAGCATCATGAGAGAGGGTCATCGCGCACATTGCCAAGCCCAGGGAAAAGACCCAAATTCAAAATTCGAAGTATAGTTTTTATCAAATGCATATTGCTCTCACATTATTGTAAAGTTGAAAATTTGTAAATCCAACCATTGTAAATCAAGGACCATCTGTGATACAGAGATTAACTAAATTGAGGCATAAATGTAGGGAGAAGTGCTAGTTCTATTGAACTCCTTTATGTTTGTGGAGAATGAATTTACTTAAAAATGAAGAAAGTAAAAAGGCATCAAAAAGCCTTTCCCATGACCTGAAATGTGCAAGGGAGAGTATTGGAGAAAGCCATAAAGGATTCATCATCATGCAAGGTTGACTATCTTGATCCTTTTCTGTGTTCTCCTTTGCAAATTCATGGGTAGACATCTGCTCTTTAGAGAGCATACTCAAGGGAGCACCCCTTCAATGTCTGGCAATTATTTCCCAATGGACATGGTCTTGTAGAGAATTGAAGTAATTGAGAGATGGAGCTATAGTGTGTGTATTTTTTTTACAGACTGTGATCCTGGGTCTGACATCTAGCTCTGGTTATATCAAACAGTAGAAGAAAGGGATTATGAACTGAAATTCAACAAAAGCAATATAGATGTTTTTCTTCTAGCTGAGGAAGATTCTTTCTCTAAGATTATATAGGGATACACTTTGAAAAATGCATTGGCAGATACAAAAGGATTTGCACTGAAAAAGCAGACAGTATATTGTTTTTTAAACAATCTTTCACTGAAACAATATTTACTCTTAAAAAATATTTAATGTGCTACAGTAGCAGAAATAAAATCATGCACTTTCCAATACTGAGATTATACAATTGATAACATTTTGGAGTGTGTCAAGTCTTTTGAAAAACCTCACTATATAGCCATCTATGAAGATTATACTGGATATTTGATTTGTATCCCATTTTGTTCATAAAACATGGCCTCATGACTGAGTTCTTTTATCTTTAAAATTAGTTTAAAACCAAATTTGTATTGATGCCCTCTAATGGATATGGAAGCCTTCTGCTTTTGGAAGAGTATATTGTTTCTAATTCTTCTCTATTACAAATCATTATTTGTGCAATAAATTGTTCTAGAATGCAATTTCAATTTATTTATCAAGTAATAGTACAAGGGAAAGTCCATTTTTCTGCACCCTTGCTAACACTGAGTATAGATTTTTTTTAAAAGTTTGTAAATTAGCTAGTTAAATAAAAAAATCCTCATTATTGTTTTGTTCTGAATCCATTGTTTACTAGAGAGAAGTAAACTGAGTTTTAACCAATTGAGGATGTAGAATTTGGAAATGAAAATTGGATGCCAACTTTTATGATCTGCCTTGGATTCTTGACTTCTATCCCTGCTGGTTGGGATTAAAAATGAGCCTGTCACCATCTGTCTGTGTCTGCCCCATTTCTGTTTCTCGGAGTCATGCATGGGCGCAATCACACAGACACCCCTTGATTCCACACATAATCAAGAGGAAAATTTAAAACCCCAGGAAAAAAGCTTTTCACAGAACAGGAATTGCGTCCTCGATCTTTACATGCTAGAAACAGTCTTCAATTTTCTCCATGGAGATCTGTTTTATGTGTTATTTTGGTTTGCTTCTAACCCTGTTTTCTACTGCAAAAAGGCAATTTCTATTACTGGACTCTTGATTCGATGTGCAGTTAAATGCTACATCACAGCTGAGTTTCTATATTTCACAGTGGATGGGAAAAGTATTAACAAAGTTTGTGTTTTCCTCCGCATGTAATAACCACTAATTCATGGGAGTTAGGGGTTTCAGTGGGCTGACTCTGTACTTCCATAACAGCAGATTTTTCTACCTTTTTCATCAGAATTTCACCCAAATATAGTGTTTGTCAGAAAACCCTCTGGTTTGACTATTTGACAGAATGTCAATCTCTTAGTCATTTAACTCAAGTGCTTCAAACTTCTGACCCACTTGGCCAGCAGAAGACCAACAAAACGCCTCAAGGACAAGAGTCAATTCCTGGTTCAGTCTGTTTTCAACAAAGCTTTACATTTCATTGTGTAGCTGTGCTACCATTGACTGTTCTCTGTATTAGATAATTCTCACCAAAAAAAAAAAAATCATTTAGAGGGGCCAATAAAATCCAACTGATACCTGTAAATTTGTCTCTAAGATGTCACTGGAAGAATTCAGCTTCTGAAAGCTATCTGAAAGCTGGTCAAGAAGCTTCATTTTATATGTTCAAATTTAGGACTACTAAGTGACCTTAAATAGGAATAGCTATTCTGAGTGATACAAATCAGTGAAAGATGTAGACTCTTAGTGGAAGTCCAGGAGCAGAGAATGAACCCAAAAATGAGAAATCAGAACCTCAGATGAAATGGAAATATAGAGGAGAAAACATCAGTCTTACAGGAAATGTTTTTATTGTTGTTGTTTGTGTGATTTTTAGGATTTATCACTGACTTCTCCCTCTTTAGGTTTCTCTGTTCTCCAAAACTACAATAAATTCCTCAAGGGCAGTTTAGACCCTGACAGATTTCAATTATAAATCAAGGTTCATCAACTAGTATCCGTGTGACATCAGCAAATATATTTAACCTTTTTCTCTTAATCTCAGTTTCCCCATGAGTTAAAAAAGATATATAATAACATTGCTATGAGGATTAAATATAATATATACATACAAATGCTTACCATGTAGCTTGGAACTTAATGAGCATTAATATATGGTAGCTGTTTTTAAATATTATTCTTCCGAATCTCTACAACCTCAAAATTGGGTTGGCTATAGGATCAGCATTTAATTTTTCTGAGGGGAAGAGGGGCCTGAAATGAGCTGGAGTATTTTAATATATCTTATTAATTTATTTATCCTTTGCAATACCCAAGCCTTCATATTTGAAAAAGTTGTTTGAAATATGTCATAAAAACAGAAATGATAGGAGGGAGAAAAATAAGTCATATCACTTTGAAAACAGTGGTTGACACACAATAGGCACTAAATAAATATTTGCTGAGCGAATAAACGTTATGTGCATATTCCAAACTACTCAGCTCAGTAGTCCTGGGTTTTAGTCCTGGGTCTCAGGTATGGTATAGAGGTGAGGAATGCAATGGATTTCAAGTTATCAGATATATATGTACTAGAAATTTGAGTCAGCAAAATGCAGAGAATCTAACAAAGTGTAAGTTTGTTTTTTTGAAAAATTAGTCTTCTTAAGAGGAAACCTTAAACAAAGTTCTTTCTCTGCCTAACAAGGAAGATTTATATATTAAAAGCCAAAGTACCTTGGAAGAAAGAGAGCATAATATCCAAAATTTATGATAGCTGGGAAAAGAGTACTGGCTTTTGGGCATCTAAGATGTTGAAAACCAAGAGAAAAAAATTCATAATGCAAGTTTTTAAATGGGGAGGTGATTCAGTCTTGCATGGGATATGTCAAAAATGAATTCTGAGTCTATAGTGGTAAATACTTTAGGTGAGCAATTCAGTGACAATCCCTCAGAATCCCGATAATGATGCCAAAGAGCTTAGAAACTGAGTCAGATTTTGAAAAGTGCATAAGAAACAGAGTGAGAAAAGTGCACATCAAAGATAATTCGGAGTGATGTGCAAATTCTTTTTTCTCCTTAATAAGTAAACTTTTTTTTTTTAAACTTTTAAGGGTTGCCTGGATTTCCAACATTTGACTTACCTTCTTGCTTCATTCTGATTCTGCTACTGCTCCCACCTCTCCATTAGCACTGTTTCATTTACAAACATTAATCAAAAAGAAAAAAAAAAAATCAGTCCTCAGCTTGCTTCTCCTTGCATTTTCATTTAAAAAAAAATTTTTTTTAAAGATTTTATTTACTTATTTGACAGAGAGAGATCACAAGTAGGCAGAGAGGCAGGCAGAGAGAGAGGGAAGCAGGCTCCCTGCTGAGCAGAGAGCCTGATTCGGGAGTCAATTCCAGGACCCTGAGATCATGACCTAAGCCAAAGGCAGAGGCTTAACCCACTGAGCCACCCAGGCACCCCTCTCCTTGCATTTTTAACTGTCTTATGGTTTCCCCTCTGTCTTCTGTGGTAATTTTTGAAATGAATTTCTTTAGCAAGACTCGAAATGTTGGCATTTCTCAATGCTCTGTCCTAGGCCCTCTATCTTCCCATTCTATGCTTTCTCCTGCAACAAACTTCTCACAAGCCCATTTATTTCAATTTTTTGATATGCTAATTGCAGTAAAGATGTGCTTCTTAAATTCAAGTTTACAATCCGTTTTCTCCTCTGGGCTGCTTACTTGGCAGCTCCATCCAAATTCAACAAATTCTCCAGGTCCAAAATTGGACTCATGACCTTCCCATGATCTTTTTAATTTTTTTTTTTAAGATTTTATTAATTTGTCAGAGAGAGAGAGAGCACGCACACAAGCAGGCAGAGGCGGAGAGAGAAGCTGGCTCCCTGCTGAGCAAGGAGCCGGATGCAGGACTCGATCCCAGGACCCTGGGATCATGACCTGAGCTGAAGGCAGCGGCTTAACCGACTGAGCCACCCAGGTGTCCCCCGTGATCTTTTTAAAGGCTGAAGCTCATTCTGTTTTCTGTGTTCACAGCCATGTACTCAGTCAGTCATGCAAACTACAAACATTTGAGCTCTTCTTGATCGGTCCCAGCAGTTATCACCAGATACTTCCCTTCTGAGTATGTCTTAACTAAGGCTAAATCTCCTCAGGTTACTGATCACTCTATTCCCAAGCTAACAGCTCTCACTTAAATTAGATGAAGAACCTAAAAAAAAAAAAAATCTACATTCTGTCTTTATAGTTGAATAATTTGAAGGCATTGCTTCCAGGGTTGTTACTGAACAACTGATGTCATTCTGTCTCTTGATTCTTTTTATGCAACCTACTCCTTCCCTGCTCTGGAAGCTTTGAAGGTCTTCTATTCATTACTTATGTTTTGAAGTTTCATAATGAAATGTCTCTGGGTCAGGTCTCTATTTATTTTGCAGGGAATTCAATGGTTCCTTTTAATTCAAAGATAACTTTCAGATACAGGACTATTTCTTATATTATTTCATGAATAATGCCTTTTGGTCAATATCCTCTAACCCAAGACCATCAGCAACATCTGTAATTGAAAAAGTAGTTTTTATTGTCCTTTGTCAGTGTTAGAGCATGTACACCATGATGAACCGTGGGCATCTCAGGAATAGGGTGTAATAAATGACAAATTATAGAGTTTTGCCTTGTGGTGAGGGAGACTGTGGAAGGTAAAATGAGGTGGACTGTGCTCTAGAGTGTGTTCTGTCAGGAAGAAGGGATAATTTGGGGGGATATCCAAGTCATCCTCATCTCAGAGGAAGCTTTGGTCAAATACAATTGATGAAGAAGCAGTAATTACTCATAGGAGTTAGGAAAGGAAGCTGTTTGGGTATTTTTGTGGTTTAGACAATGTTCTCATTTTTGTCTCAGCCCACCAAGCTTATGGAGTAGTCTTATCTATTTGTCTTGCTCTTTCATGGTCAGAAAGTAGTTTGTCTGATGTTAATTTTTTTGTGTGTGAAATTATTTATGTTCAGCAGAAGAGCAACAAAGCCTACCCTACCCAGAGATCTTGGTCACCTCCTCCCAGTACCACGGTCCAGCTCTCAGCAGCTTTTCTCTTTCTCTCTTCTATTTGTTTCTTCATTGTGGAATTTCTATTTTTTGGTTGTTGAACAAGGTGGGCTAGCCCTTTAATTATCTTTCACTTTTGTTTTGTCTTTGCTGCTTTCCATCTTTGTCTATTTTTGTTTTCTTTCTGGAAGATTTCCTAAATTTAACTTGCATATTTTCCAGTGAATTTAATCTTTAAGAGTTCTTTGTGGCTCTCCAGACATTTCTTTTCATGGCATTCTGTTCTTGTTCATGCATGGAATACCTTATTTTATTGCTGTAAAGAAAAGGGAATTTAAAAAAGGCTGTACCTTTTTTTGCTTTATTTTGTTTATGTTTTAAGTTTTTATCTCTCTGCATTTTTTGTCTTTATTCATACATCCTTTTCTCTAGTTCATTCTTCCCTCTTCTATGGATTCTTACCCCTCCTTTATTATTTAGCTGTGAAACACTAGAAATCTCTATGCACAGGAGTGGGTTTTTTTGTTGTTGTTGTGTTGTTTTGTTTTGTTTTCATATTGGTGGACTTCACTGTAGGGTTTGTTTTATTGGAACAACTACAACTGTTGCTATCTAACTCTATTTAGTTAATTGGTTAAGTTAGTTATTTAATTTTGTCTGAATATAGACATCATACCTGTCTGGGAGTCCAGTCTGGTTGATAGGGATTAAAGGGAAGCAAGTCTGGTAAGGAAGCTTCAGGTTTCAAATTCCTTACATACATTTTTTTCATTATTTCCCTTTTGAGTATAGCACTCCTGCCTTGTGCCTGTCCAAGTATCCCAAATCAAGAATCACATAATAGAAAAGGTAGGAGCTGCCCATTTTTACACCGTCAGTGAGGGAGAGTTTCTTAGAGAATCTAACTTCTTCTCATAGACTTTTAGCCATTTCTCCTGAGCTTCACTTGGACCTTACTTTTAGAAATTACTGAACCTCTAGTGTGTGTGTGTGTGTTTCTGGCATATATTCATATTCACTTGGTTCTTGTTATTCTCATTGGTAGTTTATATGTTTATTCTCTGGGTACATTAATAAGCTACTACTTGTTCATCTATTTTCCACCTTCTATTTTTTTAAAATTATTCCTTAATTTTCCTTCTGCTTTGACACTCAGGATTTGGGGATTACCAAAAGGAATTAAGGGAACTCAAACCTCCTTGTTTAACTAGGAATTTCAGCTCCTACTTTAGATGTTAGAAAAAATTAGATTCTGAAATTTGAAAGGTTATGGCATAGACATGGAGCTAAAATCTAAAATGGGATATTAAAAAGAAAATCTATGCAATTATTGTGTATTGCATAATTATATACTAATTTTACACAATTATGTAAAATATGTTAATATTACATAATTATGTTATTATATATACATAATGGGTAGTGGGGAGTAATGTAGGAAGCAAAATTGACCATGAGTTGATAATCCCATAATCAGATGACTTAATATACTTAATATACTAAAGCAATAGAACAAATGACAGTATTACATTTATTGGGGTATAGATAAAACACAGAACTTGGGCCAGAAAGGAAGGTAATGGAATCCATAGATTGTAATTATTCTGTCTTGTCTCAATCAAAGGAAGTTTTAATAAAGATTTTTAAAGTTTGTTAGTATTCTAATGAACCTGTCATCTTTCTTTGTGTTTGCCCTGGATCTGTGTCGTATTTGAGCAAGTGACCTTGTAATATGGAGCTCCACATTTCCCACAGCACTTAGCACAGAGCCAACCATGTAAAATATCCTCACAAAGATTTATTAAATTAATTTTCTTAAATTCCTTCTGGACTGCCCATTTGCCTTCACTAATTATGTTAGACTTAGAGGAGATGACCTCTACTTGCTGTCATGATTGAATTACATCTTAGACTTGTGGATTCATTGAACAATAAAATTTTTGAGGGGAAGAGATAAACTACAAGCATTAGAGCATATACATTTTACAGATGAGGATACAGACATTCTTTATCGAGCATGGATTTTTCTACCTCCCTCCCTCAATACATACATGCATTCATGTCTTCCTTATTTTTTCTCATAATCATTTCTAACTGCAAAAGAATAGATTTGGAATGAGAATAGAGATATGCCTTCTCCTTTGTCTTTTCGGCTGCTAAACTACAAATAAATATCAGTCTTAACTATTGTAATGCAAAATATAAATATGTCATGTCAAACTACTTTTTAAATGATAGATTTTCATTTTTTAATTACACCAAGTATTTCTTTTGAGATTTAAGAGATTTTAAGCTTTATGAGCATTAATACCTTTGTGATTGTGATTTGTTTGCCCCTAATTAAAAAGAATCAGGAACATAGTTGGGAGAGAATATTGATGCACCAGGAAAACTTATGAAGAATGCAGCTACTTATTTTTTTTTTCCTTTTGTCTCAAAGATAAAAAATCCAGCATGTGGCAGAAATGAGGCAAATCTGTTATGATGGGATAATTGTGACTGTAGCCTCTGTTCCATCATTCATTAACAACAGGATAAATACGAATCCTGGATTTTGCTAATCTGATGGTCTTGGCTCTGTTTTTGGTAAACAGTATAAATTATTTCCAGAAGAGCTGTGGAGAAAAGTATGAGATATTATTTCAGAATCTAACATTCTCATAAAACTTACAAAATTTCTGTCTGGCCCAGGAGACGCTAACTACCTGTGTGTCTTCAGGAGCCTAGGGGAAGCCATCAGACTGGCTCTCTCACACTCAGTACCCTCATCCCTAGTTCTGGTTGCACCTGGATGAAAGAGAGTCTGCCAGCATTTCTTTAGCAGGCTTCCGGCTGTCAAAACAAAGTAAAGCCTCATGGGGATGCTCACACTTGCCTGCTGAGGAGAAAACACTGTGTTAAGTGTTTTACACACATTATCCTATTATATCCTTACAAAGCCTTTTGAGTAGAGTCTCCATTAAACAAATGAGATTGTTAATACCGTATGTCTTTTAAATGGAAAGGCTGGTCTGCCAGCCTCTGTTTCTTGGTACTGAAGAAGACAGTGTAATATACCAGTTCCCAGAACTGCTCTGTTGTTAACATTAGTCCTAGAACCCTCTTCATTCCATTCCATTCCTTTGCTGTTTGAGGTTAACTGGTGAAGGAATTAAGGTATTCCACGTGATCTAAAGAAATTCTTTCTAGCCCATTATGTCCTAAGAATGTGGTTGTGACAGGATAGTAGTGGCAGTTAATTAAAATATTATTAGTGCTAGGATGCAGGCTCCATAAGGGTAGGATACCTGTCTGTTTAGGTCAATGTTGTATCTCAAGTTCCTAGAAGAGTGTTTGACAAAAGGAAGAAACCCAGGAAATAACCGTGGGATGAATGAATTTTCCAGGTTGAGATGACTTTCAATGCCAACTTCAGACTGCTCACCATTATTTTTGTTTTGTTGCAGAAAAGAAAGGTTGCACTTTGGGGAAATAAATGAACCTTTTAGAATTCACTGAGAAAAAAAAATAATAGAAGTTCCTACAAGCCACAACTAAATAGATATAAAGTCTCCAGCTGCTCCTTCAGAGTGGTTCACCACTGGTTATAAACTATAGGCATTTCTGCTTCCAATCCACTAAAAGCATTCATTTTTCTTCAGAATAAGTTTTAGTCCATTAATCACACCCCTACCAGCAATGGTTGGTGCACACATGGTAGAAAGAAAAGGTTGTCTTGGTCTAAACAACCAGAATGCTAACTCTGCCCCAAGAAACAACTTTCTTTTCAGAGAAATTGTTTGCTTATTTGATTATTCCTAATTAATTTATCTCTAATAAGGATGAAATTCAGAGAGATATCTGACTTGCGCAGAGTTCCAGTAGCTGGTTTCCTTGTGTATGTGCATTTAAAACCAAGAGAGAGGAGAACACATTTTTAAAAATGGTAGGAAAGGCATAAAGGAGGAGGAAAGAGATGTATGCCAGAAAGACAGAGCAAGATACAGAAGATAGGAAGCATGAGGGTTGACAAGAAAGGGAATTCCATTATACTTCAAAGGAAATGAGTCTGAAAGTTGACTATTAGGATGTGATGAAAAATATTATGTCCATTGAGAAATACGATGTTGTGAGCTAATGAGTTCTGCCATATTTTCGATTATCCACATCTGAATTGCACAGCCATCTGCCATCATCTGGTCACGGCTGACCCCCTGAAGGCATGATATCTAGGAGGAAATAAGCAAAAGCAAATATAAGCATTTTAAATGTGTTAACTCCCTGATTTGTATTTTTCACAGTGATCCCATTTACTTGTATGAAAAAGAGACGGTTCGCCACTGCATGGTGTTACTGTAGCAAAGGAAAGATTACAGACTTTTCTTCTAACTATAGCATCCAGGCTTTGCAATAAAATAGGTAGTTTGGTCATTTATATAATCACTATTTTTAAGGGAGCAATTCAATCCCCAAATTAAAGAGCTGATGTATGTAAACAGATATGATGCTCCCTTACCACTCACATTGAGAAGTTACTTTTTAATTGCTTTGCTTATAATTTCAACTTCAAAGCCAGTAATAGCTTTCGAATTAATAGCTCATAGCCCATTTGATACACTGATATTTAATTAATGAGTTCATAACTCAAGCAGTGCATTGCCTTTCTGACAGTTTCTCCAGGTTGTTAGATTCCATACTGCTGTCTGTGGTCTGCTATCCATTCTTAGAGAGGTGGTTTTGCCTGTGATCCTTTCTACTGAATGGTGAAAAAGAATGGGCTCAATCAGAGGGAAAGGTGCCCCTTTCCTGCTCGGTGGAGTAGCCAAGCTTTCTTAGGCCTCTAGGGATAGCTGCAGTTTTGTATTGGTTTGTCTTTCAAATTTTGGATTATTGCACTGATGTTTTCCACAATGCCATGAACTAAATAATTGTACCTCTATAGGATACCTCCTCTAATGGGGAGGTGGATGAATGAGTCCACCTCTCTGCTTTCTTCTTTCAAAAATCTTCCCAAACCATCCTGTAGTCCGTCATGTGCTTCCCTCCCAGGTCTCTCCTAGTCACTCTGTAGGAGTTGACAAACAGTGGCATTGGAGTTAAAAATCTGTTTTAAATTTTTGAAGGATTGTAACCAAAAACAAAAGAGAAAGAAAGAAAGAAAATCATGAAAATTATGCAAGGCTTTTACAGAAAAAGTTTGCTGACCCCTGAAGGATAATTTACACTTGCTATCAGCCTCTACAATTGAAATCCTTTTTCACTGGGCATGGCTTGGCCAATTTTCCTCTCCAATTCACAAAACATGTTTACTCTGGGTGTTGAGGACTATGATGAGGCCCCTCCACAAAGGCCACCCCTACTAACAGGCTCTTCCTGCTGAGGAGGCAGACAGCTACTCACAGGTCTACCTGGCATTTATCATCCCTCCTTTTAGTATATGTGCTGCCGAAGCGAGCACTATCATCCCTCCTTTTAGGTGAATTAGCCTCTCACAGGGTTTCCAAGTAAAATAGAAGTCTCTATTATTGGATCTCTCTCTACAAAATTCCCCCACAGATGTCTCCAGTTATGACTACCAGCAATGGGCCTACCATCTGAAAACAGCTTTGTTGACTTTTGAATTTCGACCTTTCAGAGGTCTCTGCTAATGAGCAGTGACTCCTGGAACAGTCACATCTGTAGTTGTAAATGGCCCATGTCACCCACCAGGGTCTGGTTGGTTGCCAGCTGAAAGCCAGGGCCAGAAACGGTACGACACAGGACAAGTGCTGAGAGAGGGACAAAGGACCACACCTTGGTGTTTATCAACCAATTCCTCTTGCTGAGAATTAATTTATCCCAAATCTTTCCAGGAGCAAATTTTCACAGATGAAAGGAAAGAATAATACCAAAGGAATAGAGGAAAAGAAGTAAATGCAGGTGCTTCTACTTGAAGTTTAATTGAGGACTGGTTCAGCCCGAACATTATAGATTGCCATGAAGTTAGAAGTAATTAATGATAATTGAAATAGCTGTGAGTTATTAGTAGTATTTGGATTATTAAGATAAAGATAATTATAATAAAATTAGGTACTACAAATAGTGATTGCATTAATGATTTTAACTTTAATGATTTCTTCAAAAGTGTGCTAGAAATAGATTTTCTATAAATGGACTAATAATAATAATGATAATAATAATACCTACCATTTATCGAGTGCTTACCATGAGTCAGGAACTATGCTATGTTCTGCATATACATTATCTCAACTGATTAAAAATGTGTTGATGATGTGAATTCATGGGAAGAGGGACCCTGTATGAGTTTTATGGGAGTATATACCTAGAAAATTACCAGAGGAGAGAATTAGCTGAGAAAGATTTCATTAGGATTCTGCATATGAGGACTTTCCATTATAACAATAGCACTTCTGAGGTGCATCTACCTAAGATCAGCAAGGAGAGAATATTTGAGATTGACACTGAGCCTCTCCATGGACTGTTGTGCAGGAGGCTCATTTCCACATGCATGGACAGGAGGCTCCTGCAGCACAAGCAACCTTAGCAGGAATCCTTACTCAGAATTACCCACCAGAGCTACAGCAAAAGGCATTTCTGCTTTGTCCTGAGTCTGACATATTTTGTCTGTTATCAGCTGCTGAAAATGTTGAGCATTTGTGCAAAAGGAATTCAGGTATGCACAATTATACATGAAAGTCTGTGATAAATAAACATGACATAAAATTGGAATATCCTTTAATATTGATTATTTTTGAATTTGTCTCTGAAGATGTTTCATCAGAAAAGAGATGAACAAACAATAATAAAAGGTGTTATTTTGTGAATGTTTAGAATGTGCAAAGTACCCGACAAAAATTTGGTGTGTGCTATAGCATTGGAGTGCGTTGGTAAAACAATCTCCTCTTGTAAAGAACCGAAGCTTAAAGAGGTTTCTTAAGTCCCCCCATGCCATGCAAGTGATTTCTAGTGCAGCCAAGATTTAGGTCCATATTTATAGGAACTTTTAACCAGTGAGCTATCAATTGTTCAGTTTGGTGGTTTGATGTAGAGTGTGTGTGTGTGTTTGGGTGTGTGTGTGTGTAAGTGGTTATGCCTTTGCATTATGAGCCCAGGAAAATAGGGGCAGCCTGAATCACAGCACCAAGCAGTATTATGCATTTAATTAGCACGTGCTTAGATGATGTCGATAACATGCAGTATTTTCTGCTTTCCTGCTCTGAGATATCTATCACCATGGATCAACCTCTTCCTCTTTGTACTACTGGGAAACTAGCCTTAAGGTATATTGGAAAAGGAAAATCATTCATCTAATTTCCGTTTCTCTCTCTGCTTTTGTTTTCTCTCTTTGTATGTGAACACAGCTAACTGCTCTAGAATTTTGAAGATTCCAAAGCCCTCCTGTCTATTGAGTTAAAATCCTTCCCCTCCATTTAGTCTGTGAACTAGCATCTTTTTCTAATCGAAAGCCTTACAAAAAGCTAATGGATAAAGAAGTGTTTATGTAACTGTAGAACCACTACCTATTTTTTATGCCACTCAGATTTTGTTCAACACACCAGGGTTGGGAATTGGGTAAAAACTCTTAATGTCATTATATACATTATTACAAAACCTAAGCATTAAAACAAAGGGGGGTTATTTCTTGAGCTTGCTGGAGGTAATTTTCAAAATGCTTTTGTTCCTCCACAGAGATACATTTTGCAAGCATCAAGCTCCTTCCTTGGCACAAAATCAGGTCAAGATGGCCCATTGTGTGGGCATGTTAATTTGAACACAGTCACACTGAAGCCAAAATAACATTCCAAGTGAAGATCACTGGAAACTTCCATTACTCTTATTGATCTTTTAGAATGTATTGTACCTTTTTTTTTTCCTTTCTTTCTTTCCTTTTTTTTTTTTTTTTTCCTGGTTTATGGAATGGTAGCTTGCAGTTGGCAAAGCAAATCAGAGGAACACCCAAAGTTAAATGTGTGAATAAAATACAAGAAAAACATAGTAATGACTAATAAGATGTAAATGCCAAGAAATTTTCTTGTCTTTTAAATTAGACATCTGTGCCCTATTTTTACATGCTCATCACCATAAGCGCTTTAGCATGTTTTCCCCAATCTGTCAGCACAGACATATTCAGAAGGCCTTGGAGCTTTAACACCTTCACTGCTACAGAAATGCCCTGGCAGCCACTCTCATGGAACATCTGCTGAAAGCAAGAGATGTGTGATGCAGACCCCGCCCTTGAGCGCTTTGTTAGAGGGGCTGGCACAGTGCCTCCTGCCTAATGAAAGAAAAAACTGTGTTTCTGGGTCGCATCTGTAGGAAGATCAGCTTGGGGGACACCCGATCTCCCTGACAGGCCTCCTTGTCATATGGATTCACCAGTTCAGAACTTGGCCTTGCGTCTGCACAGGAGGAGATGAGCAGATGAAGGGCTGTCTCAAAACTGAGCTGCCTCAAGCCCACACATGTTCACACAGCTTGCAGGAGTGTGGGCTGGTCCTTCTGCAGAGAAACAGTTGCTCTGGAGTGCTCACATCTGACCAGAGGCAGTGTCTGCACTTGGCTTGGTGAGAGCCAGGGACTGAGGGACCTGTTTGGGCCATGAGGGAGACAGCCTTATCTGAAGGCAGAGTACCCTTTGAGGACGTCCAGACCTGTGACACTTCCAAAGCTACTATAGGTTCACCTCCCAGAGGTGAACCTTCTCAGAACCTACCTCTCCCTGGAAAGGGAGAGGTAGACCCTGGAAAAATGTGTCCTTTAACAGTGTGAGATGGGCTTACAAGCCAAACCTCTTGGTGTGGGAAAAGAGACAGTACACATATAATGTATAGAATGTGTACACATATAATGTGTAGAAATGTCTGATAAATTGTTCTAGAGAGAAAGATGAGGATATGGACTGGACAAAAGGGTATATGAAGAATGAGGAGAACAGAGGCATAAACTTCACAAAAAACAAAGTCAGGGACACCAAAACCTATTTGTGGCTATATTATTATTATTATTATTTTTTAAAATATTTTATTTTATTTATTTGACAGAGAGAAATCACAAGTAGACAGAGAGGCAGGCAGAGAGAGAGAGGGAAGCAGGCTCCCTGCTGAGCAGAGAGCCCGATGCGGGACTCGATCCCAGGACCCTGAGATCATGACCTGAGCCGAAGGCAGCGGCTTAACCCACTGAGCCACCCAGGCGCCCCTGTGGCTATATTATTAAAGCTCAAGGTCAAATGCATATTCTATTTTAAAATGTACCTGTTCCTTTTTTGAGCATTTTGCATTATGTTCACCATCTTGTTAATTTAACCAACAATCCTGTGAGGTCCTTTCCATTTTATAGATAAAGAAACTCAGGCTAAGGAAAGATCAGTGATTGGCACAAAGTTAGCTAGGAGAGGTGGGTGGATTATGATGGAAAGAAAATGGAACTTGGAATGAGACAGGCCTGAGATGTGAATCCTAGTTTCAGAAATGATGAGTATTTGACCTTGAGCAAGGTGCTTCATCTCTCTGTGTATCTGTACTATAGGGATGAGGATATCCTTTCACTACACTAAAAGGTTAAATGACTTGCTCAAGTTTACACAACTGGTGAGGAGTCAGCACATAAAGCACAAACTACAATTCTCAACACATGGCAAGTGGTGAATAAATGTTTGCTGGTATTAGAAGAGGCAGAGCCCAGATTTAAATCTCTCAGGTTTATGTGTTTTATGTCCTGTCACCTGTTATACTATCATATTCACAAAGGATGATTGCACAGGAATAGGGAACATTTTGCCTTTATGCTTTTTTTTTAGTCACAATTGTAGCCAATGACAATGTCAAGATATATCCAGGGAAAATTATTCATATTGATCATCACCCTCTGTTTAGGAGATAAAAGCAATTTCTGGAAATGAATCTCAGCATAACTTAGGAGAATAAAGGAGCATTTCCATACACACAAGGTTTAGTCTCGTGATCTGTGCTTCCTGGAGCACTTCATTCACTCACCCTCTCCTGCAGCTTTTTCTCAGCCCAGCCCACTGATTTCAGCTTCTTCTGAGTTCTTACAGCACTTAATGTCTTTGATATAAATGTTCATTCATTTATTCTTTCAAAAATATTTATCAGGCTTCTGTTTTGTGTCAGGCACCATTTGCAGTGCTGAAGATAGAGCAGTGAACAAAATAGACAAGGCCTCTGCTTTTCATGGACCATGCATTCTGGTGTATAGAAAGGGGCTGACAAACACGTAAGTAGTAAGTAGATCGTGTATTAGTCTCCAGTGGCTTCTGTGAAAAATTACCACACACTAGATGGCTTGAAACAACAGAAATGTATTCTATCACAGTTCTAGAGGTCAAAAATCTGGAATCAGTATTACTGGGATGAAATCAAGTATTAGTAGGCCACACTCCCTACAGATTCTCTAAGGAAGATTATGGTCTTTGCGTCTTCCAGCTGCTGGTAACCGCTGACATCCTTTGGATTGTGATCATGTGTCAGTCTCTGCCTTCTGCTATGTGTGTGTGTGTGTGTGTGTGTGTGTGTGTGTTTCTGCAGGGGGAGAAGAGGGCCAAGAAAGCCTCCTAAGCATCTTAACGAAGAAACTCTTTTCTCACTACTCTTTACCTGAAAACCTCTTGCTTCTTTTCTGAGAAAACCTCAAAATACTTTACCTCTGATCGTCTGTTCTTTCTTATTTCCACATTAACCATGAACCAATACCATTCTTTCCTTCTTTAGCTCAGTATTTATTTCTCTGTCACCAGAAGTCTATAGTCAATCTACTGAGGACAGGGCTTTATATCTTATCCTTGTCTTCTTCTCTCTGGAATATTATAGAATATGCATGTAAACCTCTTCTTTGAAACATTTTATTTTTCATATTTTGGTAATGCTGTGTCCTCCTGGTTTACATCTTCCTACCACACTGCCAGCAACTTCTAATTTCATGTGCTTAAAGCTCTGCTATGCTAGGCTTCTAAATGTTGTACTAGTTCTGTGAGCTTTCTCAAAGTCTCTTTTCTTGTCAAACTATCCTGACTCTTAAAGTAATCATATCCCAACCCGCAAGTATAACTGTCACACACAAGCTGAAACAACTGTGGTAGACTACTTGTTGCCCTTCCACAAATCTGTTGGCTCCAACCTTGCCAGTGATAGGATTTTAGCTGGGCTATATTTCCTAGCCTCCCCTACAGTAGGTGGGGGAGAATCAGTAAGTTTTTGTCAATGAAATGTGAAAGAGGGAATCAGTGCAACATTAGTGACATTTTTTTCAAACTTCTTTTCATTTCCTCTGTTCTTCCCTTTCTACTACTTTGGGAATAGCTCCAACTAGAGCAGTCAGCATAGACTCAGAAAGGGGAGCCACATGTCAAAGAGAGTAGGCTACAGAAAATAGCCTCTGCAGATCCTTTCCAAGATGTCTTTAAAATTTTTTGAGTCTTCCTTCCAGTACTTTTACTTTCAGCTCTGCATCTGGAAATCTTCTCCAGAGAATGGTTTTGTTCACTGGAGTGGTTTTGACTGCAAACACTTGTAGAAAGCAAAATGTGTCTGAGAATTCAGTTATAACCTATACCCAAGATGTTAGTAGCCAGTGGTAACATCTAAGTTTCAGGTTTAAATAAACATTGAACAAAATTTCTACTCGTGAAGAATGTTCTCCTACAAGATAATCCTGATGGTATAATTAAGATAGACTTTGCCTAAAATTGCACCTATTTTTGTCATTCCCCTTTCCTGTCCTGCCTCACCTGTTCACTTACAGGTTTCTCTCGGAAGTATTTCTTTAACAAAATACTTGCATACAAATTTAATCTGAGGGTATGCTTCCATGCAACCTGATTTAAACCATTGCTCATATCCTAACTCCATATCTTAGGCTATCTCCTACTCAATCATACAACAAATAGCAGGTCAAAAAAGAATTCCTCTCTATAAAAATGAACACACACACCATCTTCATAGGAAAAGTAAGAACTACAGGGAACTTAAGACAGCCAAACCTTAAGATACCCAAGGTATATAATCTCATTGTAAAATGCAATAAAAATAAACTTGAAGAGGTGCATGCACAGCTAAGTTAGTTAAGCATTTGCCTTCAGCTCAGGTCATGATCCAAGAGTTCTGGGTTCAAGCCCCTTATTGGGCTCCCTGTTCAGCAGGGTAGTCTACTTCTCCCTCTCCCTCTCCCCCTGCTCTTGTACTCTGTCACGTATGCTGTCTTTCAAATAAATAATTAAAAAAAAAACTTAGTGAAATGAAGAATAATAGGCTAATACTAGTCATGGTATGAATAGAGTTTTTTAAAAAATCAGGAGACGATAACAAAATTCCATGCACACACAGGTTTGCAGTCAGAATTTGTACTATACAGGTAGACCTAAAGCTTAAGAAAGAGAAATTAGTTTAAAGAAATCCTGAGTTCGAGTGTTCTTAGCTGCCAGAAAGAAGAAAACACAAATACCTTCTGGAGAAAAACACCATCAAGTCAGGCCTCAAATAATTCCCACAGAAAAACTACTAAGGAATATGAATTGACTGCCAAAATTAACATAATGAGCAAAGAAAACAAAGATATCATGAGGGACAGCCAGCAGAAATACAGATAATGAAGAAATTCACTTTTTTGTTTTAGATTTTTCAAAGCCAGTTATTGAGTATAAAATAAATGTTATATGTATTTCAAGAAATTAATAAAAATGTGAAAGATATTATTGAGAAGGGAGATTTGAAAACAACTCATATGGTCTGATTGTGTCCCCCAGATTCACAAGTTAGAACCTTAACATCCAACAGGATGTGGGACCTCTTAGGGATGACTAGGTTATGAGATTGGGTGGTGTGCTTAGAAAAGAGCCTCCACAATTTCCCTACTCCTTCTGCCATGTAAATATACACCAAGAAGTCTGCAAGCTGGAAGTGTGCCACTGCATGGCTATACTGGCACTTGTGATTGTGGACTTCCAGTGTCTAGACTGAAAAATGAGTTATCCAGTCTGTATTTTGTCATAGCAGCCTGAATGGACTAAGGCAGAAGCTAAGTTAAAAGTGGTCAAGCATAACTTCTAGAAATAAAACATGAAATATTCAGAAAGAACAGAAGAAACAAATATGGCCTGAAAGATAGATCTATATAAACTATCAGCAAACAGAAACACAGATGCAAACAGAAACAAACACAGATACACACAGAAACAAATATGAGAAATGTGAGAGAATAAGAGAAATTGAAGCTTGTATGCAGAGATCTAATATTTTTCTAGCTAGAGTTCTGGAAGAGAGGATAAAGAATGACTGCTCAGGCTCAGCAAACCCTATGAAACCTAGGTAGGTTAAAAAAAAAAAAGTGTCCACATCTGGACTAAAAAATAAGACTGAAAAACACTAACAACAACAAAGAAAAGGTACCTGTATACAGTGGAATATCATCAGTGAATTGAGAGAAAATAACTATTAATCTTGAATTTTATACCCAGCAAAATTATTTTTAAGTAACTATTGAAATTAACTTCTTTACCTGGGAAATTTATATTTTCAAAAACAAGGGAAATTTAAAAACATTTTTTCCCATCAAGAACAGAGAGTATTTTCCCCTACACACACACGCACACACACACACACACAAACACACACACATACACATAGCACATTCACTAAAGGAAATTCTCACAAAGGTAAGATGAAAGAACTAAGGTACAGGAGAAATAATACACAAAGAAAATGGAGAATGTAAATAAATGTAAAACAATGATTTCCTTTAAAAAAGTAACTCTGTCTTAGGGGGTTAAAATAAGGTAAAAATAGGGGCGTCGGGGTGGTTCAATTGGTTGTGTCTGCCTTCGGCTCTGGTCATGATCCCAGGGTCCTGATATCAAGCCCCATGTCTGGCTCTCTGCTCAGTGGGGAGCCTGCTTCTTCCTTACTCTGTGTCTACCCCTACCCTTGCTTGTGTTCTCTCTCTCTCTCTGTCAAATAAATAAACAAAATCTTTTTAAAAATAAGGTAAAATAAAATAAACAAAAACAATGACATAGAAGCTGAGATATGAATTATTGGTAATATAAATATCTTTATATAAACAACCTACACAACCCCAGGGTGGTGGGTTGGCTCAGTGCATAGAGCATGTGACTCTTGACCACGGGGTTGGGAGTTCAAGCCATATGTTGGGTATAAACATTACTTAAAAATAAAATCTTAAAAAAATTGGGGGGGTGCCTGGGTGGCTCAGTGGGTTAAGCCTCTGCCTTCGGCTCAAGTCATGATCTCAGGGTCCTGGGATTGAGTCCCACATTGGGCTCTCTGCTCAGCAGGGAGACTGCTTCTCCCTCTCTATCTCTGCCTAGCTCTCTGCCTACTTGTGATCTCTCTCTCTCTGTGTCAAATAATTAAATAAAATCTTTAAAGTAAATAAATAAATAAACAAAGAAGCAAATAAATAAATAAATATCTTTATATAGTTTAGGAGAAAAGTAAAAATAGGTGTTTTGTTTTTTGTTTTTTGTTTTTTTTTTTGAGTAAGAAAACATTGACATCTCCTGGATACCAATAAAAGAAAATAGAGCATATAACTTTTAAATTGGTACAGATGAAAACAAAATGAGGAATACAATTAAAAAGCAGGCAAAAAGAAAAAGAGAGAGAGAGAAAGAGAGAGAGAAAGGAATATGAAATTTATATAAATGAAACTATGAAACAGTTTTAAAATGAATACAAATATATTAGAAATTACATAATGTAAACTGATTAAGTACTCCAGCTAAGAAATAAAGATTAAGTTGTATATATATAAAAAAACCTCAAATATAACAGCATGCCATTTATAAGAGATGCATCTAAAATATGCTAAGACAAAAAATCAACATATATAGAAGGTTCACTACATAGTAATAAAATATTTAATTCACTAGTAATACATAGTAATACTAAATTTATGTGATCTAATAACTGACTAAACTTATATAAGCCATCATACTGTGAGAGCTAGATATACTTCTTTCAGTAATTCATAAATTACATAGGCAAAGTAGGTGAATAATTTTATAGGAGAATTGAATTGCAAAATTAGCTACATTGATCCAATTAACATTCATGGAATGTTGAACCCAAGAAATGATTAATACATATTATTATCAAGTACTAAGAGAACATTTATGAAAATTAATCACATATTGGAACATGAAGTAAATTTAAAGACACATTAAAAAAATGGTTTACAGACCATATTCTATGATCTTAATGAATGTAAGTTAGAACTTAGCAATAAAAGTGTTGCTAGGAACATTCTTACTTTTTAGAAATTAAAAATCTGATTTCTTAGCACACAGAAAAAAGAAATCATTATGAAATTTAGAATATGCTTAGAACTAAATGATGCATATGCCACATATCAAAATTGTTGAAATAGTTACAGTGGAACTTGGATGGAAAATTGTAGACTTCAATTTAAAAAAAAAAAAAAAGTCTGAAAATGAATGATCTAAGCATCCAAATTGAGGTTGTTGTTGTTGTTATTGTTGTCTTAGGAATGGGAGGATGAAATTTGGAAGAAGAGTCCACAGCAAGATAAAATGAAGAGAAAAATGATAAAGACAAAAAAGAGCAGAAAAGTATGATAAACTTGTAGCAAGACTTATCAGGAATAAAAGAAAATGCTCAACGTATCAATTTTGTGATAGTAAGGAGACATAACTACAGTTAGCCCAGAAATTAAAAAATTAATGAACAGACATGATGAACAACTGTATACTAATAATTTGAAAACTTAGGTGAAATGGGCAAATTTCTAAGAAAACATAATTCATCAAATCTATTTCAATAAGAAATAGAAAATGGAAGAACAGTTCTACAACCATTAAAAAATGATTCATTTATTTGACAGTGTTTTAATTCTTTTCCTAAAGAAAACTTCAAACAGAATGCTTTATGGCATATTATATTAAATACTGAAAGAATGAGTAAATCAAATATTACAAAATAAATACAGAAAGAGTGTTATGAACTCCATGTAATCCTGATTCCAAAACCTAACAAGGATAGCAGGCTTAGAAATGTATTGGCCAAATTCACTTGTAAATATAGATGCAAACATTCTAATTAAAATAATCCTAAACTATATGTAATGAATAAAAGAATATAATAGATCATGACTGCAATGGATTTTTTCAGAAATTTAACTTTGGAACTTTAGATTGAAATTTGGTATTTAGATTTAATATTTAGATTGGTACTTAGATTTTTTTTTAAAGATTTTATTTATTTATCAGAGAGAGAGAGGGAGAGCGAGCAAGCACAGGCAGACAGAATGGCAGGCAGAGGCAGAGGGAGAAGCAGGCTCCCCGCCGAGCAAGGAGCCCGATGTGGGACTCGATCCCAGGACGCTGGGATCATGACCTGAACTGAAGGCAGCTGCTTAACCAACTGAGCCACCCAGGCGTCCCAAGATTGGTATTTAGATTAGAAAATCTATTGAAATGTTTCACCCTGCTAATTTACAAAGGCCATACATTAAGTCAACAATTTCAGGAATAGCATTAGATGGAATTTAATATATGTTCATGATGGGAAAAATATTAGCAAAATAAAAGTAAAAGGAATAAAATAATCTTCCTTAATATACTGAAGAATATATTTAAATCCCTAAAGAAATATTCTTAATTCTTAATTCTCAATTTTTAATTGAAAGCAATTTGTTCAAGATCAGGGAAGGAAGAGGGTGCATGTTATCCCCACTTCTAGTTTGTGTTATATTGGTCAAAGTTCTAACCAGGCCTATAAAGCATAATAAAATATTAAGTGAATAAGTTAATTAACTGGTAAGGCTTGAAATGAAAGAATCGAGATTGTCTGTATATTTGCAGATGATTTATCTATGAAAAATCTAATAATGATAGACATAATTAGTATAATTAGTAAAATTATTTACTATGGTTGCTATACAGGGTCTCTATAAATATATCTCAATTGGGATTTTATAAAACACAAAGAAATATATAAGATAAATTAAGTATTGCATTTTAATAAATAACTAAAAATAAAAATACTCTGAAACAAATGTAATCAAAGAGTATTAAAACATCTATGAAAAGTGTGAATTTGCATCAGATTATGTTAAAAACTATTAAATAGTGAGATATCTCATGTTTATGGATAAAATGACTCGATATCCAAAAGATGTCAATTCTTCCCCTATAAATGATCTATAATCCAGTGCAATTACAATCAAAATTCCAAGTGACTTATTTTGTTGATTGTGATAAGATGAATCTTAAGTTTATGAAAGAATAAAGGGCCAAATTTAACAGACCCTTTTAAATAAGAATGAGAGAGGGATATTTTATATATTTTTAACTAATGGAAGCTGCTACTATCTCCAAGGGATGTGCCTCCTTTTTTGCTTAATCACAAAAAGTTATAAGAATATGCCTGTGAAAGGAGGGTACCAAGTGTAAGTCCTTTGTCCAGACCACTCAGCTGATCTTCTGAGAAGAGCGTTACCTTGCCTTTATAGACTATTCTTTGCCCAAGTCATCCAGGGAACACCAAATACTGCCATTATGTTGTCTACTTATGAGCTAATTATGTGCTTGTTAGAAGACCATAGTCAGTAACACTCCAGAAAACTGTGCTCTAGAAGAATAATACTAGAAAAAAGCTCTAGGGGAAAAAAAAAAAAAATATATATATATA
Organism: Neogale vison; assembly: GCF_020171115.1. NCBI lineage: Eukaryota > Metazoa > Chordata > Mammalia > Carnivora > Mustelidae > Neogale > Neogale vison. The sequence continues at coordinate 127,307,082 of NC_058098.1, forward strand.
TATATATATATATATATATATATATATTCTCAGGTTTTTAGAGTCAGGATGAATTATATTACTGACATTCTTGGTTCTCCAGCTTGCAAAGGATAGATTGTGAGATTTTTTTGGTCTCCGTAACCATGTGAGCCATTTCCTAGAATAAATTTTCTTTAATATATTTCTTTATATATCCCATTGGTTTTGTTTCTCTGGAGAAGTCTAACATATTTAAAGGATAGCATATATTGGTATATGTTCTGTAGGCACTTGAAAACTAGTTTGTATTCTGCTATTGTTAGGTGAAGTATTGTGTAAATGATTAGATCCTGTTTGTTGATGGTGTTTTAGTTCTTCTATATCATTGCTGATTTTTTGTCTCTTTGTTTTATTAATTGTTGGTAGAGGGGATTTCAAGTCCCCCAACTCTAATTGTAGATTTGTCTATTTCTCCTTTTTGTACTATCAGTTTTTATGTCACATATTTTGCAGCTTTTTTGTTTTGTGCATTCACATTTAGGATTGCTATATCTTTTGGGGGGATTGACACTTGTCATTATAATCTCTCCCTCTGTTCTCTGAATTCTACTTTATCTAATATTAATATAACCACTCCTGCTTTCCTTTTATTAATGTTTGCATTCACTTTCAACCTGCCAAAGTGGTTATGTTTGAAGTAAGTTTCTTTGTGGATAATATATTAGGTTGGGTCATATTTTTTACAATCTACTTTGCTAATCTCTGTCTTTTAATTGGTATGTTTAGACCATTTATATTTAATGTAATTATTGATCTGTAAGGACTTAAACTTTTTGTTTTAAAATTTTTTTGTTTTCTCTCTGATTTTGTTCTTTTTTTATTTCTATCTTCCTATGGGTTATTTGAACTTTTAAAAAATGTTTTTAAGAATTCCGTTTTGAGGGTGCCTGGGTGGCTCAGTTGGTTAAGCAACTGCCTTTGGCTCAGGTCATGATCCTGGAGTCCTGGGATCAAGTCCCATATTAGGCTCCCAGCTATGCTGGGAGTCTGCTTCTCCCTCTGACCTTCTCCTCTCTTGTGTTCTCACTCTCTCTGTCAAAAAAATAAATAAATAAAATCTTTAAAAAGAAGGAGAAAAATTCCATTTTGATTTATCTACACTGTTTTTGACTGTATCTCTTTCTACAGCCTTTTCAGCGATGTTCTGGATATTGCATTATATATACATAACTTATTGCAATCTAACTTTTTGTTGGCTCCCACTGATGTTTCTAAGTTATTGGTTTCTTCAGTTCCATGTGTGGGCCATATGAGTGAAAGGAAAATCCGGGAAATTTAGCACTTCTTTGCAACTCGAAGTGTCTATATAGTCTGCTTTCTTTACCCCACCTTTTCAGGTATTCTTTTTTTTTTTTTTTTTAAAGATTTTATTTATTTATTTGACAGAGAGAAATCACAAGTAGGCAGAGAGGTAGAGAGAGAGAGGAGGAAGCAGGCTCCCCGCTGAGCAGAGAACCTGATGCGGGACTCGATCCCAGGACCCCGAGATCATGACCTGAGCCGAAGGCAGTGGCTTAACCCACTGAGCCACCCAGGCGCCCCTCAGGTATTCTTATGTTTGTTGTACATATGATGTTCACAGTTTGTACCTTTTGACTACCTTCGCCCACTTTACCTTTCCTTTTTTAAAGCCAGCAATTATAGCACTGTGACCTCTACTTCTGTTGTGCATTTTCCTCTCTGACTCTTACTCCCCTTTCTCCCTCTTTTGCATATAGGAATCATTTTGATTACATTGGTCCCACCCAAATAATCCAGAATAGTCTTCCCATCTCAAGATGAGTATTTAATCACAGCTATAAAATCCCTTTTGCTATGAAAATGTAACATGTTCACATGAAAATTAGGACATGGATCTCTTTGGAAGGTCCTTTTACAGCCCATCACTGATAGCTTTATTTTGAAGAGCTCTCCTCACTTTTAAGCCATAAATACATTTGATATAGTTTTGAATTAAGTAAATATGGGATTTTACTTAGTTAAATAAGTGTAAACAAGCTTTTGTTTTATTTTGTTTTGTTTGTTTTTTGTTTTTTTGTTTGTTTGTTTTTAAAATGGATGTAGCAAAACCCTTACTATGCTAATACCAATGGCTTGGTCTTCTTATGACAGGTCTTTTAACAAGGAATATCAAATGCATCATTTCTTGGAGATACATAGTTTTATTTTTTTGACTTGTAGGGCTTATTTTTGTTTAAATGCCTTTCTTCTTTTCTCAAACATCATGGAGATGACTGTGTTGGACTGGTTATATAGTATTATGCTGCATGTATCTAGAACACAACCCACTTTCTTGAGACATACCTGGTATGTTATGAACTTTTTTGGTCTGACAAATGCTCCAAATGACTAGTTTGCCACATTACTTAAAACAAACAAACAAACAAAAAACTCATTTATTGCAACATGGGCATAAAGAATTACAAACATCTACATTGATCTCAAAAATCAGAAATCTTGGCATATACTTGCTGAAAAGGTGACAAAAACATATATGTTAATTTGTCTGTTTGTCATTTATTAGCCCATTCACTGAGCATTTGCCACGTTCCATGCTGAAAATTAAGCACGCAGTATGCATGTATTTGGAAAAATATGGGCCTTGCCCCTCAGGAGCAGAGTTCAGTAGAATCAGGGAGTGAAGCCAAGGAACAGACTTGACCTGTTTGGAAAAGACCATGGGAGGAGACTCAGAAAAGCTTTCATAAGTTGATCTTATTCTTAAAGAAGGAATAGAAGTAAGATGCTAACTAGGAGAGTAGTTACAAAGGGAGTAGTTGGCCAAGTGATTGGTTAACCAAAAGAAGAGAATAGGAAAATGATCCCAGACAGATGTCATAGGCAAAGTCAAGAAATATCAGAGGTAAGTTCTGAAGAGCTCTAAGAGATTTAATGATTTAGAGTTAGAATGTGAGGCAAGGAGTGGCAGGAGATGAGACTGTGGAAGTATTTATGCCTGGATCAGGGAAAACAATATTTTAATTACTATATTCCATGTAAAAAACACAGAATCATCAAAGGTTTTTTGAACTTTCCAAACTGTACATTATCCTCCCTTGAGACAATTAGACTTGAGGTGAGCGATATATAGGGTTCAGTTTACCCAACAACATTTATGTTTATAACCATTGTCTCAGTTTAATCATCAATAGTGATTGATGGACACTCTCAAAAAGTGTCCTGGCTTGACTTATAAATTATATAATAACATTTAGACAATTGCATTATTTACTGAAGAAACATAAAAGCATTACATAATTAATGGTGTGTCTCATTTTATTCCTTTTTACAATCCCTTCCATCTGAGAATGAACTTCTTTAAACAAAACTGGATTGATCCTTAGAAAAGGAGGTTGGGCAACTTATTATACCTCTTTACCCACAGTTTCTTCATTTGGGAAATAGCTATAATAATACTTATGGAATTAAAGCACTAAGCATGCAAAAAACATTTATAGCAGTATTTGGTATAAACTAAGCACTTATATGATTTTCTGTTATCTTAGTGGTTTGCTTATCCTGAATTTTAATCTTGACTTTAGCTGCTGTGTAATACCCAGAGAGTCCATGAGGGGTCAGCTCCTTCAGAAGGTCACAACTTACCCTGCTAAAACTGATTAACAAAATTGCCATCAATACCATTACACTTGACCCGGTTTATTATTTCCTTCAGTGTCATTTCCCTTACTAGTTTGTGGGTTCCCCAAAGGCAGGGAAAAAGCTACTTCTTACTCAAAGTTACATCCTTAGAGCCTTAAACAACTGTGTCTGCAAAGTAGCAGACGCTAAATGTTTTTGCAAGAAAAAAAAGAAAGAGTTGATGCGTGTGTGTGTGTGTGTGTGTGTGTGTGTGTGTTTGTATGATAGAGGGAGGTTTCTGGAGGATTATCTGTAACCTGGGTTCTCTGTGTCTTTTTTCTGACATGCTAGAGACCCAGAATGATATCTCATATGACTTTTTAAAAATTGCCTGAAGTCAGTGTTCTCAGTCAGGGGCTATTTTACCACCCACGGGACATTTGGCAATGTCTGGAGAGTTTTTGGTTGTCACATTTGGAGGAGTGTTACTGGCATCTAGTGGGTACAAGCCAGGGATGCTGCTTAGCATCCTACAATGTACAAGGCAGCTTCCAAAGAATTATTTGGCCCCAAATGTCAGGGTGCTGAGGTTGAGAAACCTTGATAGAGTCATGGATATAGCACATAATTTTTGTACCTTACAACATCTTTTTTATATACCACTGATTTCAGTTTAATGCCAACTATTAATTGCCATAAATAGTAGGTTCATAAATCTGTAAGATATTTTCTTTTGACTTCTTGTTTGTTTATTTGGTTGTTTGCCTTAAGAATTTATTTTCCAAAAGCTTAGAAACTTGGTTCCATGAGAGACTATGGACTCTGAAAAACAATCTGAGGGGTTTGAAGTGGCGGGGGGGTGGGAGGTTGGGGTACCAGGTGGTTTGTATTATAGAGGGCACGGCTTGCATGGAGCACTGGGTGTGGTGAAAAAATAATGAATAATGTTTTTCTGAAAATAAATAAATTGGAAAAAAAAAACTTGGTTAACCTAAAATTATGTGTGTGCTGGGGCAATCTGGAAGAGGGAGGAAATTAGCAGTCTTAGAGGAAATTAAACAGTGTGGAATAGAAGTTTGAGCATAAAAAGCTAGCCTCCAGATATTTCAAAAGGCAATTTTTTTTTTACCTCCTTCTACATGTTTTTTCAGATGTTTCCCTGTGGGATTGAGACCCAGTTTCTCCAAATGGTAACCAGCACACCTCATTGGATTTTTTTCCTTTCCATTCTTGCTCTCTTTGCTCCATCATTCCCACTCTCAGATAAACTACTTGTAGTCAATTCCTCGTCTTCACTCTGCTTTGGATGAACCCAAACATAGGCAATGGATCTTCCTTTACAAAACAAGTAACAATTCCCAGAAGTAATGTGGAAGGGGTATGGAAATTTAGTTATTCCAAATCCACTGTCGGATGTACAGGAAATATATTAGTGAAATGAAATAGTCAAGCTGAACAGGTTACTGTGGGTCAGTTTCATTGATATCAGTCATTCACCTGACTAAGACATAAGAAACGAAGGTTCATGTGCCTTGAGTACTGAGGCAGTGCTAGAATAATTACTAATTTAGAAGTAGTATCTACCATTCTTGCTTACTTCTTATCTTACTTTCTTTTGACCTGAGTAGAGTGTGAAATATGGGGCAAAGAAAAAGACCTCGCTGTTATAATAGTCTGAAAAGAGGAGATGAGACAATTGGTATTCATTGACAGCATTTTCTCCTGCGCAGATGTCATAAATGCTCTTTGAATCATTGAACAAATGTATAGACTGTCATTCAGTGGAAGACATTAATGAAACCCTATTGAAGGCATTATATTGTGAAAAAGGATACAGAGAAGTGAGGAGGACATTTAAGTCTTCTAGATCGAGACAGAGTCCACAGGAGAAGTCTCATAGTATAAATTTATGCATAATTTTCCTGAAGGTTGGTAAGAGTTGTCTTAGCAGGTAGAGTTAGCTGGGGACCTTGCAATATTGTGATCCTGACATCCAAAAGCTTTCAGGGTTCAACGCAATCAGTCATATGAGTGCCTACATGTAATATTATTCTGCCTGGAATTCTTCATGCATTATATATAGGTTAAAAGAGGTTGCCATAAATAGTAGGTTCATAGAAAGGACAGATTGAACGTTTGAACTCTTTGCAAAAGAAAAAACAAGTGAGAGAGAGAGAAAGGCTGTTTTTCACTTTCTTCCTAGACTCCCCATCACCCCTCTAATGCAGGAGACTGCAGAAGCAACATTAGTTCAACATTAAAATCCAATAAGCCTTTTTCTTGATTCCAGTCTGACAGTTCTCCTGCATGGCAGAGAAGGCACAAGGCTGACTGAATGGGTTTCTAAACAAATTGGGTCAAATGCTGCTTTTGCTTGACTTACTTAAGATTGATTGGTAATTAAGAGATTTAAAATTGGTACTTTCCTAGTAGAGCAAAGTTGCAGCAGGGCTTTTCAGGTTCTGAGACCTTCAGAGGGTTGGGGTTAAAAAAAATAATAATAGTAAAGAGACATAGATGTTTTTGAAGGGTCTTGGTGTCAAAAAGAATAATGGGCTGTGGTTTACTTTTTGAACATACCTCAATAATGGGACAGATACACTTAATGATAGAAAACCACTCTATTATTGGAAGTATAAGGGGTAACAAGTGCTTTATCTTCGAGAGAATGCAGAAAAATAAATGTGCATCCATCCTCCTCCTCAAATCAAAATCAGTGGTTTATGAACTGACCATGATATATGGGATGGACTCTCTCTGGTGGCCTAGATAATGTTTAGAAGTGAGTGCAGAGAATGAAGTAGGGGAAAATGGAATCCAGGAAGAACCCTAAATCAGAGTCCTGGGTGGGCAGGTCATCTCAGGGTGAGACTAAATAGATTATGGAGCCCATTATTCAGGACTTTTTAGAATACAGCTAAGCATTACTAAAAACCACAGTTAAAGTTGCCCCTTTTGTATGCCTGTGAAAATGTAGGAATCTGTGCATAACTACCTTGCATTAAATATAGTAGAGATTATAAATATTATAAAATATGTATTTATTTGTTTATCTCAACCCCTAACATATACACTCTGATAATTCTACTGTGTCTCTTTCAAGGTGATAGATAACACCTATAGAACTTGGTGCTTCTATAGAACTTGGTGCAAGCTTAAATCTCCAATAATATTTAGGGCCAATCAGAAGACATAGTTTTCACTATTATTGTTTGAGGGGAGTGAGAGCATAAAGAATTTTACCTGGTTCTATATTTTGAGTCTCCTGGAAATTTCAAAAGTGCTTCTAATGCTTACACTAATCTAATGAAAGTTTCTGGAGAATAAATAGTTGCAAAATGCTGAAGGAAATAAGACAATCAATCATACAGGAATCCTATCTTTAAAAAAGCTTCTATATTCTATAGGTAATAAGATGATACTAACTCTATAAGGTAAAACATTATAGGGTAAAAAAGTACAGAGTACTTATTAGTTGGATTAAATAGAGATCTTTAAATGGGAAAAACAGGGGCCCCTGGGTGGCTCAGTTGGTTAAATGACTGCAGCTCAGGTCATGATCCCGGAGTCCCAGGATTCAGTCCTGCGTCAAGCTCCCAGATCCATGGGGAGTCTGCTTCTCCCTCTGAACTTCCCCCTCTCATGCTCTCTCTCTCTCTCTCTCTCAAATAAATAAATAAAATCTTAAAAAAAAAAAACAACACCTAAATGAATGGGGAAAAAAAAATCAGGGAAAGCCCTGGGGAATAGACAAAATTTGACCTTGAATTGGAGAGTTGGTGGGATTTGAATTTGTATAATTTGAATGTACTATGTGAAGAATAAAAAAATATATATATGTGAGGAAGAGTAGGGATAGGTACACAGAGCTTCAGGTGACTCGGTGCAATGTACAGACTAGAGGAAAATAAAAGATTAAGGTGAGAGAGATTGTCTATGATTTGGATAGTCGAGGGCCTTAGGTGGCAGTTTGAGAGTCTGAGGCTCTACGCAATCATCCACAGAGACCTGCTGAAGATGAATGAACTAAGTTATACCCAAGGCAGATTAACTCAGTAATAGTATTTAGGATGGATTCAAATAGGGAGATTAGAGCTACGTAGCCTGAATTTGCATTGAAAGTATGCCGGAAGAGAAGTACAGTGGGCAAAAGGCACTGGCTCAGTGGTGGAGGAAAACGATCAAAGAGCAGGTGGTTTCAGACATACCGAATTCAAGTACCACCACCAAGCACTTAAGTGGAGAGGACCTTCTTTTCAGATCCTTTAATTATCCATCGTTACACCAAAAATACTATATGCAGTTACACTTTTTTAAAAGTGACTTTCTTAATTTCATTAAACTCTATATTAACCTTTAGAGCTACTTTCATGCTCCAAACAAGTATTTTTCAACCTGGGCTATACATTTAAATCTCCTGAGGTATTCTTAAAACTGAGAAAGCCTGGAGAAGCAATCCGTAGGGTGGATAGGGCCCAGGAATTTGTGTTTGCAATGTTCCAGAGCCCATTCGGATGTGTATCCTAGCAAAATTGGATGATAGTGATCACTTTGTAAGTTTATATTCCCATGTGGAAAATGTTCCTATGTTATGTGCTACCTATGTCTGCACAAAGAGAGACTAATTAATGCAATCACAGATACTTAAGTTGGGTGACTCATAGAACATTTTTAATTTTTATGAGATCCTTAAAACAGTTTATTGTTATGTATTTTGAGATAATTTTTTTCCCTTTCTTTACTAGTCAGTGACTAACATTCTGGAAAATTCATTATCAAATGCTTATGTTTGAGTTATTATTTTAAAATCTCACTATCATTTGTTTGGTTGGATTTAGATATGCCTCTTAGTGTCCATGTGAAGCTGTTTTTTTGGTTTCCAGTGTATATATGAGCAGTGTTCTAAGAAGGGGAGCAGAGAGCACTGAAAATGGCTGTCATATGATTGAATTGGAATCTCAGTCAATTGTGTCTAAAAATATTAAATTTTAAACAAAATCTAAAAAATAATTTATTATGAAGAAGAAAATCAGAAAGAATCTACAATCACCCGTTTCATATTTCTGTGACATATCGGCTATTTCATTTTGCCTTCTGGTTCCTGTTCACATATGTACTTTTTGCATAGTTATTACATAGATCTTCAATAAAATTTCCTTCTTTTGTGATTAGATTAGTAGCCATTATATCTCTAAGATTTTTCAGCATTTTAATGTATTTGATTTCACAATAGCATTTTAATGAGTGTGTAATACTTCCTCAAATGTACACACTGTAATTAACAGATAATTTCCCCCCATCAGTAGAAATTTGGGTTGTTGTTTTCTTTGATAAGCAATGCTGCTGTGAACATAGAGTCTCTTTTCCTTTTCAATTAAAATATTTATTAAACAATGATTTATCGTACTTACTGTTAAGGAGAGATTCAAATGTAAATAAATATTTGGCTTCAGGGAGCTGACAATCCCATAGGAAATTATAGGAACCATAAAATGATCTCAGAATAGATGAATATACACACATGAAAACACAATGGAAGGGAACTTAATCCTTGTATTTGGATCAAAGACAGTTGAGAGGAAGAAATAACACTTGCATTCAGTCCTAAAGGATAAAGAAGGGTTTAGCAGGAAAACAGAGTAGGTATGGAGCCCATTCAAGAAACTAAATGAGACTTTATGGAAGTTTGAAGCTAATGGAAAGGAATAGATGTTAAAATGGTAGGACCAGTTTGTTTGGCATCATAGTAGTTTAGAATGGTAGATGGGTATGTGGAAAGAGAGGAAAGATCTTAATCTTCCATATTTTTTCTTTATCATAAAATGCAAATGGCAATACTCTGGGATCAAAAAGAAAGAACATTTTTTATGGCTCTAGATACATACTTTGGAAAAGGTATGCACAAGCACACATTATTCACCAGTGCATCATAGGTATTACAAATATAATTAGCAACTTAGGTATACTGTATAATGCTTTGGTTAATGTCATATGGTTAATTTTTATTTTGAAATATATAATACAAACAGAAGTACATACGATCTATAGCAGAGTAAAATAGTAAGAATGAGTGCACATGTATCATCCAACAGTGACCTTAATAAATAAAAATTTTCCAGTGAATCAGAGTCCCTTCCCTCTTATCCCATCCTCCTCACCATTCCCTCATGGGGATAAGTACTTCCTTAAATGCCATATTATTTATATTTTTTAATCTTTCTATAGCGTTCTAATATGCACCCATATAATTCTAAGTAATATATTGTGAAATTTCATCCATTTTAAACTTTGCATACATAGAATTGTATGTTAAATATTCCCTTGACCAGTTATTTTGGCAAAACATTTTATTCTTGAGATCGGTGTTGTGACTACTTTGCTATAGTTCATTTTTTCCCACTGCTTTATAATGCCATATGAATGGAATATATACCACAATTTATTTATTTAATTACATATCTTGTCTATTGTTGATGAACTTTTGTATTATTATTACTGTTTTGAGCATTCTGTACATGACTCCTGGTGGCCAGTCTCTCTGGGACATATATCTAGGTATAAAAAGGCCAGGTGTAGTCAGGTTCATCTTCAGCTTTACTAAATGATGTCAAACACTTTCCAGTGTAACTGTGACAGTTGACACACCCATCACCAAGTGTGGAAGTCTCATTGTTCTATTGCTCTACACCCTCATCACTACATTTTCATTTGGGTTACTCCAGTGCACATTCAATAATGTGTCATTGTGATTTCATTTTGAATTTCCTTGATTTTGAGTAGTATTGAACAGAATCAGGTTTTTAAAAACCATTTATGTTCCTTATCCTAGTTATTACTAGGATACCCATTGTACCCTATGCCTTTTTTTTTTCCTGTTGGAATTTTGGAGTTTTATAGAAATACACTTTATATGTAATTGGCTTATTATGTTTCAAGCTCTCCCAGTTTGTTGCCTGTCTTTTTCCTTTATATGTTTCCAGTGGACATTAAAAAGAGAACTTTGTGCAATCATCTTATGTAAGACAGAAGGACATGCTTCAGAATTGAGATAGCAAAGTAGATTTATGCAGGGAGAGAAGAAGCCGGTCCTGATCACTTTATTTGAACCCTGAGCCAAGCAAGGTGTGTCTAAATACTGTCCCTGGAATATCCAGATTCTAGTAGACTCCATTTTTCCTCAAGCCCATCCAGGTTAAATTTTTCTCTTAATTGCAACTTATATTGTTTGTAATGGACAGTGATATCTATTAACAAGGATTTTACTTATACTATTGCATATCACCAAGTTTGAATTACTATACAGTTGTTAAATAAAAACCCAGCTAACTTTCATTTGTCTCATTTCAAAATCTGGTGATTTTTCTCTGCACAATCCCTCAGGATTCTTCATTATTTTTCCAAGCATGTTTCTTACTTGCCTTGAATGTAGGCAACTCTTGAATGTAGGCCTTTGTGAACCAGAACAAACTTCTCCCTTAGGGATTCTGAGAGGTAAAAAAAAAAAAAAAAATGCATTTCACATTTCTGCTCTGAAGGACGTTTTATTCAAGATGAATTGGTAACCTTCAAATATTGGATGACTGACTTTTCCGGTCTAATTTAGAAAAGAATGACTTCAAATCCTATGAAAAAGACATCGCCTACCAAAAGACCCCTCTGGTGGGCCAGTCTCTCCCCTCGGACCGGCTCTCAATCCTCCTTGCCTTGTCAAGGGTTTTGTTCCTTCATTTATTTCTTCTTTTCCATCCCAGTAGTCTCCGTTCTATTGTTTTCTTATTTCTATGAACAAGGAAACATGCTTTAGAGTCTCTCATTAAGAAAAAAAACAAAAACTAACAAGCAAAACAAAACAAAGTCCCTTTTCTCCTCATGTCCCTCTGGCTACATTCCCACTTCTTTGCTCCCCTTTTGGAGAAATAACTTTTCAAAACAGTTTCCTATGCATGATGTTTCTAGTTCTTTCCCTGTCAATCAAATCTTTATCACTCCACTGAAAGTGTTCTTATCCATGTTCACTTTTCTGTCCTTGTCCAACCTGACCTCTTCAGTTTCTCCTTTGTGAAGGATGTTCTCCTCTTGGTGAACATGACACCATACCCTCTTCCTGGCTTCAGTTTGACTAATTTCCTTGACTCATTTCTCCTCTTTTACTATTTGCCTAATAGAGGAACTGCATCACAGAAGGATCTAGAGCCTTACCCATCTACATTTTTACCCCTAAGGTGATCCATTCCTTACTTACTTTTTTTTTTTTTTTCCCCTGTGGAGGACTTTTTTTTTCCAATTTATTTATTTTCAGAAAAACAGTATTCATTATTTTTTCACCACACCCAGTGCTCCATGCAAGCCGTGCCCTCTATAATACCTACCACCTGGTACCCCAACCTCCCACCCCCCTGCCTTACTATACCTTTGATGGCATCTGCACAATAACAGCTGCAAGATTCTTATCTCCAGCTGAGACTTCACTATACTGAAAGTACACTTCACAGACTTGTCTACTGCAGGTCTATATTTGGATATTTCAATGCCATTTCAAATTTAACATGAGACAAACTTCTCATTTTGAAACTTTTCCAGAAAACACTTTCTCCCTTATTCTTCGTCATCTAAGAGTGCCATTATTACTCACTTGACCGAATTACAAACCTGAAATAAATTCTTGATTCTTCTCCTTATCTCATTCACAAAATCAAATTTATTGACAAGCCATGAGTGTCTCCACAAAATATGCCTTGCACTTGCCCTTTCATCTTTAATGAAGATTTTTTTTTTTTTTTTGACAGAGAGAAATCACAAGTAAATGGAGAGGTAGGTAGAGAGAGAGAGGGAAACAGGCTCCCTGCTGAGCAGAGAGCCCAATGCAGGACTCGATCCCAGGACCCTGAGATCATGACCTGAGCCGAAGGCAGTGGCTTAACCCACTGAGCCACCCAGGCACCCCTTGTCCTTTCATCTTGAATGTACTTCTACAAACATAATTTTTGAAACAGTCATATTTCATCAAGACAGTCTCTATAGCTTTCTAATTGGTCTTTCACATTTACTCTACTATGTTTCATTTTCTTCATAACAATCAGACTAATATTTTTTTCCAGCCTAAGTAAAACCATATCAAAACTATCAGTGACTCCCATTTTAGAAGAAAACTCAAAGTCCTTTCCTTGGCCTACTTGGCCGTGCCTGATCTTGTCTTGATCTCTATCTATTCTGATTTCAAGATAGTCTCTCCCTCTTTTGGTCTTGTCTCTTCTGATTTAGGAGACTTCAGAGATTGAATTTTCCAGATCCTTTGCCTGATGGTGCCATTATACCATACTTCTTCCTTTCTTCCCTCCTTTCTTTCTCTCTTCCTTTCTTGATTTTATTTATTTATTTATCTGATGAAGAGAGACATAGTGAGAGAGGAAACACAAGCAAGGGGAGTGGGAGAGGGAGAAGCAGGCCTCCCGCTGAACACAGGGCCTGATGCAGGGCTCAATACCAGGACCCAGGAATCATGACCTGAGCTGAAGGCAGATGCCTAATGATAGCCACCCAGGTGCCCCCATACTTCATTCTTATAAGACTAATTCTTTCTCATTCTTCAGGTTTCATTAAAACTGACAACAACTTCATCTCAAGTAGTTTGCCTGAACATGGGATTTTTCTATCACCCTCCTTTCTTATATTAATGATAGCACTTGCTGAAAGTCTAGAATTATTCATATGTGTGACTAGCACATTGTAAATACTTAATAAATATTTGTTGAATGAATTAATGGCAATGATTTACTAGAATTGAGGAACAAGAAGATGTATATATGGAAATTATAAGTTTCATTTTGGCATGAATTTCTTGGCAAAGGTGTGACTTCTTTGCACTGACATGATTTACCAGTCTATAGATCATAACCTGGAGGGGTTCTCTAAGGTGTTGCTTCTATTTTGTAGGAGGTTGGACTAATTTTCCAATTAAGTTAAAGTTTATATGAACTAATCTACATAATTAATATACTAACAAAATTGTTTAAAGGACAAAAACTCATATAGTTCAAAAAGTAGATAAGCAAGGGGCACCTGGGTGGCTCAGTGGGTTAAAGCCTCTGCCTTTGGCTCAGGTCATGAGCCCAGGGTCCTGGGATCAAGCCCCACATCAGGGTGTTTGTTCAGCAAGGAAGCTGCTTCCCCCTCTCTCTCTGCCTGTGCTCTGCCTTCTTGTGATCTCTGTCTGTCAAATAAATAAATAAAATCTTTTAAAAAAATGAAAAAAAAAAAGATAAGCAAGAGAAGTAATCAAATAAGGAAAATTTTACAGACGATAATTTTTACACTTGTTGTGAACCTGACAAATCTCATTTGGTTCTCTGGAAACCACCTAGTCATAAGGTGGCCTCAGTGCCAGATGTGAGAAGCCAGGGGCAATGGATTGGTATTTCCCAGTCAAGAGGTTAATTGATGACTACAGAAATTCAGGTTTAACTTCTTAAACTTTTCTATTCTTTCAACATTTTCTCTAGATATTTTTGCTAATATATTTCAGAGTCTGGGTGCCAATTTCTTGACATCTGGCACTTATTTAAACTTTTAATATTTGTGTATAGTTTTTCTTTTTAATTTTCTCCACTTCCTCAAATAAGAAAGTGAATTTCAAAATTATAACACATGATCTGATAAAAGAAAATTAAAGTATTTATGATTTCAAGGTTATTTTGGGTCCACATCTGGAGTAAGTCTAGAAATGTGTGTAGTTATAAGCTAATTTAAAGAATGTTGGAAGGTAGTGAAAAATGTTCTATGAATCACCAAACTTGGATTCTCATTTTGTTAACCACAGTGGTACTCACCTTAACAAATGGCTGAAGGGCCAAGGATCCATGATACCATTCCTATCTTTATGAGTTAAGCTCAAATTTGGAGAATCGCCATACAGAAATCATGAGAATTCCTTACAAAGAAACAAAGTAGGACATTCTTAGCCATGCCATGTATTGATATAAAAACACATGAAAGGCACATGGCTAGAGCTAATCAGGCACAGACAATAGCTGAGAAAAATATCCAAAGTTGTTGTTCATTATACCAGGAATTTCCAAGTTTGTGAACTAAGTTGTTTATTCTACTTCTCTAAGACCATTGTCAGATAATGAGAAGCTCAAGAAATATGGCTTATTCATATTTACATCATGGATTTATGACAAAGCTTTTTGGCATACAGTAACAATTTTGGAATTAAAGAAATCTTATTTGTCCAACCTTCATTTTTTTGTTAAATAATTAAATTTTATAGTCACTCCTTCCAGCTTGAATGATAACAACTATGATTTTTGCTGTTTGGTTTTGGATTGTGTCCTTCTGGGAAGAAGTTATATGAAATTCTATAAAGACGTGAGCATATATTTGACATACCCTCTGTTGCCCTAAATGTACTTTTGTTTATATGGCAAATATGCTCGTCTCTGCTTCCATTTCTTTGTTTGTTTTAGGAATGATAGTATGATAAAAATATAAAATACATAAAGGTAAACATAGATCTGTTTTAAATAAATGTTATTGTAAATTTCAGACAAAGGAAAATAGCATATCTAAAGAATTTTCTGATGATAAAGCTTTAAGCAGATGTTAAAGTTCTAACAAATCTAAAATTTAGGAGCATCCTACTCTTGTTATTAACCCCATAAATTACATTAGAGATTAGGGTAAGAAGACTGAACAAAAATACCCAAAATTTTCTACACTCCCTATGAACGCACAAAGGTGTGTATTAGTTAAGAAGAAGAAATAAGAGCCATGATGAAGCTGTTCTTAATGCATAAATGCACATCAAGAGGTAAAACAATAAGTGGTGACTTCTAGGAATGCTACATGGCAAGTAGGCAACAAGGCAAATTCTTGTTAAACTGCCCCTAAAGGACTACACCTGGTCCATGTATGGTATTTTTTTGTTGTTATTTTTGCTTTTTCCTTTTTCTATAATGAGACAATATTCTTTCTGTCCATGCTTATCACTGAAATGAGGAAGATTAGAAGTCTTCTAAACTTAAGAAGGGAGTTGGGAGAAATTTGTTATTTAGATCAGGAAGATATAATCAGATTTAAATTATTGAGTAATAGATAAGAGCTGAGATTTACTGTGAGCGATTGCCAATTATCACCAGGTGTTTCTACTTTTAAAATTATTCTAGATTTTATCTTAAATGTGATATGCAAATAATGGTAGGGATTTATTATTATTACAATTATCATAATAGAGATATTGGTGCGGACTAATTTAAATGCCTGCTTTTTAATGACCTCACAGATATTTCTGCTCATTAGAAACCTAACTGCCCCCAACCAGCACGAGCAGTGTCTCTCTTCACCCGGTGGCAATGAATGGAAAAACTAACACAGTTCTGAAAGTGACACAGATTTTAGGAAGTTAATTTTATTCAAGAAAGCATTAGAAATGTCTGCCATTATAAGCAATGCTTTGATTAAGGAATCTGTTGTATTTTTATTATTAAAAATGAAGATACTTAAGGTTGTCAACTCAATTAGAAAAATTTTATTTACAGCAGAAAATATTATAGGTGGTAGCTTATAAGGAAGAGGTCTTAAGAAACCACTGTTCGTTGTAAATGAGATTAACTGCACCTTCTGTGCATCTGATGCAGCATACAAGTTCTGCCCAGGTATAGGGTAAGCATGTGTTTGGGCCTTAGCCCTATGGATGCTCATCTAACAGTTACAGGTAAAACCTGGAAATTTACACAAGTGCTCAATGGGCCTCCGATTTTGGTTCTTGAAGAAAAACATATTTAGAAGAAAAGATTTAAAATACCCTTCCCACCAGCAAAGACCTGGATGTTGCCTCCATAAGCTCTTTCTTTTGCTGTACTGAATTGTTACCCTTATCCCACATGTTCATCTTTACACTCTGAAATGTTTGTAGATCACCTTCACAAGTAAACACTTCTTTCCAGTGTTCACTGGAAACCTGTCCCTTCTTGCCTTAACACATTGAACTATATTTATTTTAATTTATATTGTAAATTTTATTTATTTTATTGTTTATTAATTATAATTATATTAATTATAATATATACTAGTATAATAGTTATATAATTATAATATATAATAATTATATTAATTATTTTATTTATTTTTATTTTACTTTATTGTTCTCAACTAGTTTATAAGCATTTTGAGGTTAGGGACCAGAACACTTTTTTTTAAATGTAATTTTTAAAAAAAAATTCTTGGTGCAAACGATACTGTCTAGTATATCTGAGGCACCGTATACATATTTATATGTACATGTTACATGTACATACTGAAATTAGTGGATAAAAACAAATCTGTACTCTTGTATCTGTATAAACATGGCTCTGGCTTTGAAAGACTATGAAACTCATGGAAAACATCATTTTCTAGGATCTGTGTTCTTCCTCTATGCCCTATTTCATCATCATTTTGCATTCTCTGCATAATTTTTAAGAACATAAATTCTTGGCAGATATCCTGGTTTATAACTTAAGTAACAAGTGTCTGAGAGTCTAGTCATTAGTATCTATTGTGTATATCTATATTTAGTATCATAAAATCTAATGGAATCCCAAATTACTGATCATAAGAAATGGCTGATTTTTAAATACTGAAAGTAAAACACCATGCTAAGTGCTTTAATTATTTTTTCCTTGAAACGAATGGTTTTATTACATCTGACACTATTAAGAAAAATGAATTCTTTGGGGAACTAAAATCTGAAAAAGCTGCACATTTTAAGCGCTTTCTCTTTGGGTGAAGATTTATTTTATTTTAATGTGGGACCACTTAGTGAGTGAGGAGGTTGTAAAAGACTTTTGTGTGCACATTAAAATTTTACATGCTCTGTGTTCTTAATATTTTACAATGTATATCATTATATACTTCCTGAAAAAGCAGAGGATCCCTCAGAATGGAAGTAATAGCACTTAAAATTGATATTTGTGTATACCTACTATGTGACAACCATTCACATGCTTGATTTATGTAATATATTTGGAAGGGTTCAATGGGAGATGGTTTTTCTTGTTGGCTGGTTTTCTTATTGAAAAAGAGACTTAAAAGTTTGAATACACCTTCTAAATGGCACCTGCTTGAGTTCTTTAATTAATACTCCTTAAGAGGATATACTCATATTCATCTAATTTTTAAGAAAGACCTATGATCATGAGAGATATATGCTTGATTGAACATAGAAAATGACAATGAGATACAACTTTCGAAATTGGAATTGCTTTGAAAAATCTAAGGAGAGTGGTCACTACAACTAGCAGTCTGAATTTTCTCTTGATATTAAGAAGCTATGTGCCTATGTAATCCCATGTACATTGTTGGCTACAAACGTGTTACTTCTTCCAGTGGAAACACTTAAGCAGAACTAAAAATGTTAATCTGTAGAAGATGTAATCTCAACCTGGTTTAAGGAAACTTCTGAGAGAGAATTCCTTGTCATGGAAATACATGGTAGGCTGAAAAGTAGGTTTCAGGTCATATTTCATACTTAATATCATAGATGACTTTGCATTTCCACTTTTCCTCATGGATACAAGGCAGAGGATCCATTTTTAAGTACATCAAATATGATATATTTTGCAATAATTTCTCTGGCATTCAGAATGTATTTGGCTTTATCTTGTATCACTTGAGTTCATATAATCCCAAGACGCAGCCTCTTGTGAAACTTCACCTACACATTTCTTTCCCAGTTTGAAAACAAAAGAGTTTCTGCTCCACAATTTCCTCTTTTCTTGTTACTCAAAATGAGTAACTATTGCCAGAAGCTACTGAAAAAAAATAAATAAATAAGTAAAAAGATTTGGAAGAAAGAATATATTTGCAAAAATGTGACTAAGTTAAAAGGATGCATGCTGAATTCTACATTGCTATTAAAGGCATATTCCAGTAGAGCATTAAATTTTAGGAAAAAGGATTTTCTGTAGAAAGTATGTATTTTGGAATAATAGCTTAGGTTCAAATTCTATTATTGCACTCATTGCTGGAGGACTTGGGAAGTTCTACTTCTCTGAGATCCAATTTCCTAATTTGTAATATTTATAAAATAAAATTATATCTACCTCAAGTAGTTGCTACAGATGTAAAATGAGTCAAGAGATTTAAGCATATACTCCAGTGTCTGGCACACATTAGCAACCTCAGATGTGTTAGTTTGCATTTCTTCCAGCCTGGACTGAGCATCTTACTGGTCTTGGTGTTGAGGAAACACACACACACACACACACACACCCCAAAGCAACATTTAATCAAATACACACAATACACATTGGTGTTTTAAACCTTTCTCAAGTATATATAATCAATTAAACAGAGCAACAAAATAACCAGCCATACAACAGATTTCATTCAATATATTTCTATCATAGCATCATAAACATACTGCAAAGTACCCTCACCCACTCCTTTACCATTGCTCTGTGTGGGTGTGTATTTGTGTGTGTGTCTGTGTGTGTGTGTGTTTTCATGGCAGTAGCAAAACTGAATAGTGCAAAACACCTTCATTAGAAACATTGAATTCAGAAAGTTTTTTTAAAGAAACATATACATATGTCTTAAATTTGTGTGTGTGTGTGTGTGTGTGTGTGTGTGTATTTTTTTTTTTTTTTTGAGAGAGAGAGAAAGAGCATGCATGAATGGGGTGGGGCTGGCATGGGGAGAGGGAGAAGAAGAAAGAGAATCTCAAGCAGACTCTATGTCTAGTGCAGAGCCCAATGTGGGGCTCAATCTCACAATCCTGAGATCATGACCTGAGCTGAAATCAAGGTGAATGCTTAACCTACTGAGCTACCAAGGCACCCTGGATGTATGGGTATGTATATATATGTTCTAAAGAAACTGTTGCTTGGGTATGTTTGAGAAAATTATCAGGGAAATATTATATAATACTTTATAATATGTATAGATAATATAATCTCTACCTATACATCCACCATCTTTGTCTGATTCTCTGTTAGTATCTAAATATAAGGTTTTGTGGTCTCCAATCAAAATATCTATGTGTTGTAGAAATCTCAGGCAAGAGATTTTTCAGGAAAAGACCCAGAATGGATAAAAAACATGAAACTATGGGAACTATAATACAAAACTGCCTGCTAGGTATTTCTCCATTGTCCAGAGCTCACATAGGGTATGGGATGAGTTTTATGTGTTGAAAGGTATAGGGTTCTAAGCTCTATCTACAAATAGGGAACTGGGTTCTTGTTTCCTACCAAGCATGAGATGCATTTGGGTTCTGTTTTTTGATTGGCATTGAAGATTGTACCAATCATCTTTATGGTTTCCATAGATCTTTGGGGTTTTTTCCATAAATCCTTTGGGCTTTTCTCTCTGTATTACTCAGAAATTATGCTCATGACATTGAGTATAGGTATTTCTCTATATATTTCAAATTTTAAAATATATTTTATCTATCATGTCTATTATTATCTATATGTCTTGAATGGAGGGTTAGATTTTTCATAGCTTACAATTTCCATTTTGTAATTTTTTTTTATTTTAAAAGGCAGAATTCCTAAGCCATTATTAATGTGTATTATTTCTTAGTTATAAATATAATGTGTTAGTTATAAAAATAAAACATTTGTGAATTACATTTTCTTAACATATTTCCTAGAAAATAGGGTACTTTGAATGGCATTAAAATGTAACACTATGATGCCAACAATAATCTTTCAACCAAATAATGCAGACATTTAAAAAGCAATTGTATATTAACTATTTTCTTCCATTCTTTTAATCAATCTGGGCACGTTTTGAGTTTGTTCTGATGGTCACTGATGCCTCATATTCCATTATTCAGGCCAATTTTGTAGCAATATTGACTGACAAATTACACATTTTGATATGTTATTAATATTTACAGAGCATCCATCCCAGGTTTATCACTAATGTCACCTTGAGTGGAAGAATGATGCTCAAACATTATTTAAATTTATGGCAACAAGCAAAAGCAATTATTATTATTATTTTTAGTTTAGAAATTGATGCAAAGAGTTCATCTCAAATGGCTATTGCATAGAATATTCATAACCCTGGATTGCTGTCACCTTTTCTAAGAAGAAAAGAGAGTTTAATAAAGCTAGTAACCACAACCACAATTAAAGCAGAAGCCCTTAGAGAAAATACTACTCATTCTCATCTTGCTTTTCTGGAAATAAACTTATATTCCCAAGATTCTTACAAGACCGAGGGATAAGAACATTGCTTTCTAAGTTGCCCCAAACCTGGGAACATAGTGGTGGGGACTGGACTTCTTTGCAGAAACACAAAGAGGAGGAGGAGGAGACAGAACTTTCCAATGAGCTACAGTAACTGTAGTTCAGCTGCTGCTCTTCTCTTCAAGACGACCTGACAGAAAGGGAAAAATAAAACATGGGCCCTCTTTCTTCCTTCTGAGAATTTCAGCTGTGCACATTGTCATACAGCCAAGGACTATATTTCACAAACTCCATTGCAGATAAATGTGGCCATGTAATTAAATTTTGGTCAAGGCAAAATGAGAGCAAGTGCTTCATTTTGACTAAGTCATGTCCTTACGAAGGAAACATGAGTCCTCCCCTTGCAATTTTTCCCTTCTTGCCAGAAATGTGCTTTTGTAATGGTGGGAGCTGGATCTGTCATCCTGGAAAATAAGGTAGAAGTTTTAAGGTCCACAGAGAAACAAGATGAAAAAATACCTTGGATCTCTTACAACACAGAGCCATGGCACCAGCCTTGTTGTGACAACCTGGACTTTTATATTAGAGATAATAAAATATCTACCTTGTGTGAGGCACTACATTTTGGTGCCACACTGTTTTAGTACCTTAACCTGTATCCTAATTAAAATGCATCAAAAACTAGAATAATACCAGTCTGCAAAAGTTAATACCATCTGTAAGATGTATAATATAGAAAACACTTGAAATCAATGACAAAAGATATCCCACTGTTGAAAAATGTACAAATATTATGAACAGGCAACTCACAGAAAAGGAACCTTGAAAAGCAGCTACACATATGAAAAGTCATTCACCATCCTTAATAACAGGGATTGTAAATTAAAACAACAGTGATGATTTTTCAGTAGTAAAATTTTCAGTCAATAACATTTTTGAACATAGCAAGTTTTTGGAAGGGAAATTGGTACTTTCATAAATTGTTTTGAGGAGAATAAATTGTTGCAATCACTTTGGAAAACAATTTTGCACTGTCTAGTAACATTAAAGAATGCACATGCTCCATGTCTCAATAATTTCCATTTTGGGATAAGTGCATCCCCTACTGTATGGTTTATTGTAGCAAAAAAATCTGGAAATAACTTAAATCCCAGTTAGACATAAACAGATATTGCAATGTGGTCTATTTATAGTATGGAATAGACCCAAACTTATACACATACATAGTGAAACCATGAAACTGAGAGATGAAAGCAAGCTGATATGGACAAATAGGTACAGCACTACTTCTCACCAGTGTTTAAACACATATATAAAATAGGTCATACATAGGCATAATACAGACTAGAAAGATCTTAAACCTATGGTATCTGTTACTTCCAAGAAGGAGCATGGGTAATGGAATTGGCCATGAGAGGAAAAACAAGATTATCTCCAAAGATAAATTTTTAATTAAATGCATGACAAACAAAAAACAGACAAAATGTAAACAGCCACCAGTTTGGGGTGCTGGAAACATGAGTGTTTGTTATAATATTATTTCTAATTTTATGGCTTTTTTCCCCTAAAAATAGTACTGGAAATTTTTGATAAACATTACAAAATCATTGTTAGAATCTCCCACATTTTATTTTGGAAAATTATATATCACTTTGACAAACATGAAAATTAGAGGCACTGTTCTGTGAGATTTATATGCACTGAGGTAGATAGAATTTTCTAGAACCAAGTTATTCAAAGTTCTGAATACGCATATGTTCTAGTTTCTTCCTCTATGCCCAGAAGAGACCCAACTTTCAACATGTGAACAGACTCAGCTTATGATTTTTTTAAATTATTTTTTTAGAGCCCCAAATATTTTCTATATTCTTTGGCTTTCCCTGCTGGACACTCCACCATTACTTTTAAAACTGACTCCCTCCCTGATGTGAAAAAGTTACTCTTCTCTGACTAATTTCAGTGAGTACATTTCAGTGATCCACTGAAATGATTTTGTATGGAGGGAGAGAGGCTTCAAAATTATATTTTGTGTAAGAAGTGCCTCCAGAACAATTAATTTCAAAGTTGTGATTAAAGACATCCTAGATGTGGGTATGTATGATTATGAGGTAGTAAGAAAATTGGGGGAAATTCTCTGGTTATAGGATGTTTGCACTTCTTTTAGGGACCTAAAGCAGAGACCCAGGTATAATGAGAGCACAGAGTAGCACCGGGTGCCAACCTCGGGTGAGCACTGGAAATCAGGAGAAGCGGGAGATAGAGAGAGCCAGGGATAGGAATCAGGGACTGAGCTGGAAAGGAGGCAAGATAGAGCTCTCCACCGATAAGAGAACTGCCTGCTAGATTTAGCAGGTTCAGAGAAGAAACCAAGCAGATGAGACAGGATGCATGCTGAAGAGAAGTGGAGTTCAAGTTTGTCTGTGAAGTTGGCTCTGGTCACCCAAGGTCAGGCAAGCCAGGTGAAAACTGGAGTTCCATCCAAGATCAAGGGCCCTGGAGATCTCCAAGCCTGGGAGTGAAGACAGTCACACCGAGGTCTTGGGGGCCAAACTGAAAACTTCAGTGCTTGCTTGGATAGTGATTATTTTCTGGGTCAGTCCCACATGGAACTGGAAACTTCTGGTTAAAGGATATGCTTAAGACTTGTAACCAACAGCCACAAGAGTCTAGCAAGAATTCCTCAGGAGGAAACGGAGTTCAGGAAAAGCAGATTCAGTAACTTCAGTTGCCACTTTGAATGTCAACCCGGCAGCTTATTTTTCTTCCCCTGACAACGAACCTGGTGAAAGAGAAAAGGTTGTATACATGTGGAGCTTCCACATGTTGACTCCTCACAACAACACAAGTGGGCCCTGTTACTGCTGTGTAACTGACGAAGCTGAGACCCAGAGACTGCTGGCCAGTTTCCCAAGGTCACACAGGGTACACACAATCAAGCCCAGATCAAAACTCAGGTATGGAAGGTTTTGAATTCTGTGTTCTTTCAATGGCCACCGCCTTCCAAAATGCTGAGTGCTACTGTACCAAATACCACAGCTAAAATAAGATTCCGGCCACAAATTCTGGTTTCCAGATCCTTGTGTTAGCCACTTAAGAGACTGCTCCACTCCTTTTGGGAAGGAAGCCTCAAGACAGTGATTTAGAAGATGAAATGGGCAGTACTTATGGGGAGGGGGGAAGCACAATTTGACCAAAGACAAGCATGGCTGTATCTGGAAATGAACGCTCTGCTTCACTACCTCCTGACTCGTGGATATTCCCCTGGGAACACACAGGGGACTATTACATGCAGTACTTAGATTATCAGTAAGTGCCGGGTACAGCTCTGCGGTGGGCGTCTCTCTGAGTTGCTGAAGCAAGAGATAAGCTTGAGGCTCATTCAATTGTGAAATTGGTTAAAGGGGAGAAAACAAATATCACCCCCCCAACCCATACACACAGACCTACTCCATGCCGACCATCTTCATAGGAAAAAGCGATTCTCCTGATATTGAAATTAACCATTTTGTTACTTCCATGGGCTTCTCCCTGCATTTGTTTGAGAAATACGTAAATAACTTTCGAGGAGATCTAGGTATTTCTAAAAAGTAAATTGTCACTGGAGAGCCAAAGTAAAAAGGAATTACAAATTACAGTTGAGAATCTAAGATTTTTGTTTTATTTTATTTATTTGAGGGAGAGAAAGCAAGCATGAGCAGGGGGAGGAACAGAGGGAGAGGGAGAAGCAGACTCCCTGCTGAGCAGGGAACCAATGCAGAACTTGATTTCAGGACTCTGAGACTATGACCTGAGCTGAAGGCAGATGTTTAACCGTCGGAGCCACCCAGGTGCTCCTATAATTGAGAGCTAAGTGAAGTCTATGGTTTAGCTAATCTTAATGTACTGATGTTTATTTCATCATTTGACAATATATCATGGTTGTGAAAGATGTTACCCTTTAAAAAAATATAACTGAGGTCATTTGGACAAATAGGGTATGTATTTCTTGAGATGGCCTTAGTATAGAGGTCAGAGTCCCTAAACTCAGGTTTGAAAATGTGCTTTTTATACCCAAAGGGTTAATGCTGGGGTTACAACTGATGCGCTCGTGACCCAGGAAGTGTTCACACATTTCCTTGCTTGCTAACATAGGACCTCATGCAATGGGAAACTGTTGCCCCCGCTGAGCGCGGAACACCCAGTTCAATGTACCGATGCCTCAGCTTTGCGAACCTACCTACCCTTCGGCATTGCCAACGGACCTTAATTGTCAAGAAATGTACATATGTATATATACCCTTATTCCAAAATGTTCTTGGGCTTTCTTGAATGGGGTAAGATCCACAATTTCATACTAATTTCCTACAGCTAAGTCTGATACTACTTTCTAGATAATTGACTTTTTCTTTGTTAGATTTACTATTTGTTGGAGTTTATGAGTATTTATAGTTATTGTTTGTTTGACTCAGACTCTCTGCTTTTAAGAGAGGAGCTAGTTTAGAGGTGCCTGGGTGGTTCAGTTGGGTAAGCATCTGACCCTTGGATTTGGCTCAGGTCACGATCTCATGGGTCCTGAGATGGAGCCCTGTGTCAGGCTCTGCACCCAGTGGGGAGTCTGCCTGTGATTCTCCCTCCCTCTGCCCCTCTCCCTGCTTGCATGTGCTCTCTCTCTCTCTCTCTCTCTGTCTCTCTCTCTCTCATTCTTGATCTCTCTCTCTCAAATTAATAAATAAACCTTCAAACAAAGAGGAACTAGGTAAAGAGTTTCAGAAGAAATAGGATTTTAATGAGGATGAAGTAACTCTGGATTCAATAGGGCTTTTCAAGCCTATCTAAATACCTTAGTTTCCTCAAACAATTGGCATTAGAAACTGGACCATAGATTTTTATTTTCCTGGAACAGTCCCAATTTCTACTTGTGATCCCAGCACCCTCTTTCACTCACAGAAGTATACCACTCGGGGTCATTAACCAAACTATCACCTCATTAGTTTGAATAACAGCACTTCTTCATTTCGTCCTGAGGAAACAGTGATCCCATGGGATTTAGAAGATTTACACGAGGCCACCCAGATCTCTTAGCACTCCAGCCAGGTCTCAGAATCATCTCTATAGCTGGGTAGATCTCTTAATAGTGATTGAGGATAAGTGATAGATACTAGCGTTTGGGTGAGCATTTTGTGAAAACCCAAGTATGAGCTGTTCATCTTGGCTTAACACTCAAGCAAGAAAACCAGAACACCCCTGGATCAAAATCTGAGTGTGTCTCTCTGTGATCTGTGTCACCAAGGAAGCTTTTCAATCAGTGATGTCACAGACCCATCCGAATGAGAAGCACTTGCCATATGCTAACTATTTTAATAATATAAATTCTATTTAACTTAACAAGGGACTTGATCACATGGGAGTAGGGGGGAACTAGCTATTCATAATAGTGAATTAATTGGGAATTGCTTCCTCAAAAGCAGCTGTGTTTGCAGCTACAGCACACCTCCTCCCCTCCGTTCTCCTCCTTGGCTGCCCGTGATAGGAGTTGAGGAGCATAATGCACAGTAAGTGTTCGCAGACACAAAGCAATCTAGTCCTGGGCTGGATGGGTTCCAGTTCTTATGAACTATCCACAGCAAAGCTGCAGCATTAAATATGACAAAGGTATTCGGCATACAGCAGCAGTGATAGCAGAGGGCCCTTCGCGGCCCACCTTTAGAAGAACTTAATTGCAATCGGCAAGAGAAAAATGCTGGGCCTTTTATACAACATAATGGAGTTGCTCTAATTTGTTTACCAATGGTGCCCAGCAAGGGCTTTCTCCCTGCAGAAGGCTTTGGTGTGCAGAGATGAATCCAGGCAACCACACTGTAGAGAATCTGGCAGACTAGGCTGTGAGGTGTGCATATTACAAATGGAGCAAGAGTCCTGGAAGACAGATCCCTTTTGCAGTCTGCTGTCACTTGGGGGGTTATTGTCTAACTGGATGTTCTGAATTCACTCAGTACTGCTTATGAAACCGTTTAAAATCATTGATGGCAACAGGCAACAGAAGTTTCCGATTATTAGGGTCTTGCAGGGATTTTGAGTGACAGTTAAGTAATTTTCAAGCTCACAGAATTGTTATTTCTTACATAACAACTTAGATTTTTTTTTTTCCTTTTAAACTAGGAGAGAAGAGTAGAATTTTTTTCTGTGTAATATCTCCTGGTCTAAAAACAAATTCTAATTTAAATATACATTAATGAAGAAGAAAGTGATTGGAAAATCTAAAATTATTTCTAAAAGTCATAGGCTTTATTTCCCCATTCTTCTCTTCTAGGGTTATGTCACTCACGTGCACACACACATACACACACACACATTATATACCAGTGAACTCTGACTGCACGTACAAGTTGAATATTAGGATAAATTTTAAGTATTTTTGTTTTTTCACCTTACTACTTGGCTAAAAAAGAGTGTAACACTGCCATTGTAAAGTTTACTGATATTATGGCAGAGGCTTGGCGACTGAATGCAGAAGTAAATGCTTCTCCAGCTAGCAAATGGGAGAAGGATCAAAGTATTCCACATTATGTATTTTGTAAGCAAAAGCACCATACCATGAGCCTTTTGTACTGGTGAATTCTGGCCTGTTTTGATGGTTGGGTTTGGCCACCTGTACTCTAGGGTAGTGTTACTCAAACTATTTGTAGTGAAGAACTTTTTTTTCTTTAATTTTCATTCCCTCATGTACTGTTAAAAACAAATTGCAAGGGAAAGATTACTTAAAAATTATAACAAGTAAAATAAAATGCAGAGTATAAATCCAGTGTTTTAGTTATTATTATATTCAACAGACATTAACATTACTTTGCCAAATTGCTATAGAAGTTTCTAAATGTTTACTCTCAATTTCTGTGTTTATTGAATCACAAACTGACATCTTCACATAGACCCCAATTTGATTAGCAGTGCTCTAAGGCATACTGAGTTTAGTATTCTCATCTTCTTTTCATTCTTTCACCCAGGGATTGGCAAACTTTTCCTGACAAGGTCCAGATAGTAAATAGCACTGGCTTTGTGGGCCATATGGTCCCTGTTGCAACTACTAAACCCTGCAACTGTAGCATGAAAGCAGCCATAGACAGTATGTCAACCAGTGACCATGGCTGTGTTCCAATAAAACTTTATTTATAAAAGCAGGATACAGATCAGATTTAGCCTATGGACTGTAGTTTGCTGATCCCCACTTTAGATAGTCTGAACTATATTTCCACATGCCCTAAATATTTTATTTGTGTTTTCAAAAGACATTTTAAAACAGAATACTCACAGCTGTTGCTGTACATTTTAAACACACATTTTGCTTTAGTTTTCACACCTTTTGGAAATGCTACCAATAAAAAGAAGTTATAATATTTTAAGGATTAAAATTTTCTGGAGGGGGGGGAAAAAAAAAAGCAACAACCAAAAACACCATGACAAAGTAGCAGAGAAAGAACCCCAAACCAGATTCTGTATAGATGTAAATTTTCTTACCTAAGGCAGCTAGGAGTTTTCAGTATTAGCCAATGTGGGTAGAGGAGTGGGGTGGGAAGGTATCTGAATCTTTGCAGACTCACCACAAATACACAGTCTCTTTCATTCAGGCCTTCATTGTGGCTCTCCAGAATGTTTTTAAGTGGAACATTCTATGTGGGAGAGATTGTGGCCCTCTGTGAGACCTACCTTCCTGTTTCTCTTAAAAAGTGACAAACATTATTTCCACCACAAACTCCTACCATTTATCAAATTGAACAGGGCTGTTTATATGTTCCTTTATCCTCATAGACTGAGCTATTGGGGATAGAGTCAAGTCTCTCCAAAGACTCTTTGTTATTTCCAATGCCTAGCTTAGCATAGAATGGAGGGAGATATTTTATCTATATTTATAGATAAAATATTGTATAATATGCAATATTAATAATGGATATCATTAAATGATATATTATATATAATATTAATAATGTATACATATATAAAATATATATAATTAAAATACTATATAGTGTATATTATTACATCATATGATAAAATTACATATATCATAATTTTATAATATAAAATCATACATGTAATATATAATATACACATATATAATATACAGAAAAAGATCATATATATGTATATATACACATCTGTGTGTATATGTGTGTATTTTCATGCATCAGTCTTTAATATGTGAAGAGAATAACTTGAAGTGAATCACCCCCATGATCGTTACAAAATGCAACTAGGCTTATATATAAGGAAACATTTGGAATCTATGAGTAATTATGCAGGTGTACTGCTAGGTCAGCCTTCCTTTGTTAGTTCAGCTCTGAATTCTTTCCTCCCATCCCTCCACTTTTGTATTACTTTCTAAAGAAGCATTTGGGTAAAAATCCCTTTACTCTAATACCTGTGGTGGCTCCTTATTCCATAATCCATCCACCCTATGCTGTATTCTAATATTCAGGGCTAGTCCCAGCTTTCCCTTTTAGACATAAATCCCAGGGCACCTGGGTGGCTCAGTCAGTTAAGCATCCAACTCTTGGTTTCAGCTCAGGTCATAATCAGTGTTGGGAGATGAGGCCCTTCATCAGGACTTGCACTAGATGTGGAGCCTGCTTGAGATTCTCTCTCTACCTTTGCTCCTCTCCCCAACCCTTGCTCTCTCTCTCTCTCTCAAAAAGAAACAAAACAAGATATAAATCCCACTCCTCTCTCAAATGCCCTCGTTTAATAGTACCTTTAACATTTTCCCCAAATCCACCCAAGCTTTCCCTATTTTTTTTTCTTCCATCTCTACTTAGGTGATTCCCTTCACCTGCCATGATCTTGTAAACATCTAAGGCTAAAGGTGTCATCTCTGCCTCAAGCTTCTCAGAATCACTTCCTCTGTGAGTTTGCCTCGGACCTTACAGGTGAAAGATTTTCTTCACAGTTTCTTCCATGGCTTTTCTGTCTCCCTCTTAAATAACATATCATTTTCCGCCATCTGAAATTGTGAGATGTGCACATACTCCTCACCACATATGACTATGAGCATTGCAAGGCCAGCAACCTTGCCTGTTCACCCCACATCTTCTTTAGTTCCAGTCCCTAAGTATTTCTTGTCTAACTGAAGAAAGAGAAAAATGTCAAACTTGAAATGAGAGGTATTGAATGTCTTGTCCAGAATCTTACCTCTCTTTCCTACTCACCCCTACCTATAATCCTCTACCACCATGGGAAGTCAGCTTTACTTCCTGGTATCAATGTCCTATTGTCTGAATGGATTAGTCCCATTGCGTAAGTGGTGGCTCCACAGCACCCTTCTTTGAATCCAGCAAGCACTCTGGTCAATTAGCCTTTGGGAAGACCTGAAGATATTGGGAAATTTTTTACATTTGTAAAAACTAACTCAGTTCAGGTGAATGTGCTCTGGCTTGTGTCTGACCCACCGTTGTTGCCTACCTCCAATCCTGGTCTGGGAAATGCAACCAGTCAAGCTTTTTAAAAGGCTTTTTGAGTTTCTTTGATACTTCTCTCTATGCAGTATCATTCATTCACTTTCATAACATGCTGGCTGAAGTCCTGTGAGTAATTCTCGTGGTTACCCAAAGGATGTTGTGGCTGTGCTGCCACAACATAGCTAATGAAGACAGCAGTCACCTTTTATTGTGGTAGGGGAGTTGTGGAGTCCTTTGGGGACAAGGTTTCTGTTTCTTCAACTCCCAAACTACCTGTGTAATACCTATGCACACATAGGGAAGCTTTGTACTTATTCAGTCTCACCTCGCCGTCTCTGGGGCTAAGTTAAGGTCAGTTCACCTCCCACAAACATCTCAACTCAACAATCTGGTATTTTGTTTAGGAGCAGAATAGTAAAACAGGATACTGAGGAAACAAGTCTTAGGATATAGTACACCAATTCTCAGATTGGTCAGGCAATATCCCTCCTTGGAATTTATTGATGATAGGTGACTTTAGAGGAAGTAAGTGAGGTATAACTTCACAAATTTCTGTTAATTTCTCTCGCTATACATGTTAGAATAGGACAGTTCAGACACTGAAAAAATTCAGTTGCTTACACATTATTACTTGTTACTTTTTTATTACTTAAAAATCAGGTATATAAATAAGAAAAGTTAGGTATGCATATGTATACATCAGTGTTCTTCCTGCCAACCCCTAGGGACTTTTACTTTTAGAAACAGGTTTGCAATGTTGAGGGAGGGGGCACTTCAGACAGTCTGAGAAGTTGAAAGCTGAGGAGGAGTACCTGCTAATAACTCTGTCCTTCTGGAAAATGTGAAGTCTAGAAGAAAAAGAAAGAGCAAGGGTGGGCTGAATCTGAGAAGAGAACAGATGGGCCATAGTTATGCCTGCCAGAGGCAGAAAGAAATGAAAAACTGTTTCTGCTCTCCTTCCCCTCTAAACAGAGAATGAGTACACCAGAGCTCCTTGTGGGTTGGGGCAGATGGGGTACTTAGAGAAAAAAAGTCTGCCAATGCCTTTCTCAGAAGAAGAGGAGGCAATCCCATGAGCCTCACTTCCCCAGAAACCGCAGTCTGGCCTCTGCTCTGTATCTTGGCGAGAAAAACATACCAGCAAAGGAGGCTATTAAGAGTCTGCAAATAGAGCAGACAGCAAGTCCCATTCTCTAAGAATTATTCCTGTTTAAAAAGTTTTATTTGTTTCAATACTTTTTTTTTAAAGATTTTATTTATTTATTTGACAGAGAGAAATCACAAGTAGGCAGAGAGGCAGGCAGAGAGAGAGAGAGGAAAGCAGGCTCCCTGCTGAGCAGAGAGCCCGATGCGGGACTCGATCCCAGGACTCTGAGATCATGACCCGAGCCAAAGGCAGCGGCCCAACCCACTGAGCCACCCAGGGGCCCCATTTCAATACTTTACTATAGGTAACACTTTGTAGTTTTCACTCATGGATACTACTATGATGTACATTGCAGCCCTGTATCAGGAGTCTGGTCTCAATCCCTGATACACTAGCATCACTGTGAACTTGTTGCAAATCCTTGGGTACCACCAGACCCACTGAATCAGAAATGTTGGGTGTGGAGTTCAGTAATGTGAATTTGGTACAGGATGAAGAGGATGAAGACTGAGAAACACTGTAATAGAGTTTAGGGATAGGAACTTTCAGTAAATGTCTTGGATCTCTCCATCACCAGCGCTGTGACCTTGGGCAGATTTCTCACACTCTGAAGCCTGCAGCTTGGGTTGTTGAGAGAGTCAAATGAGATAATCCATGTGTCCTTGCTTAAACAAACAAACAAACAAATACCTCCAACCAGATATTCGTTTATGAGAGAGAGAGACAGACTCCAGAGCAACCACTCATGTTTCTTCAGGAAAGAAAAGCAATAATCTGTTTGCTCCTATGTATTTCCCAACCTCCCTTGAAGTTAGTTTGAGGACTGGTAACTGGTAACTAGTTCTGGCGGATGGCCTGTGAGAAGTGATGTGTGTTACTACCAGCCCGAGGCATTAGAACAGGGGTCCTTCCTTCAATCTTTTGTTCCCCAGCCATGAAGCATACTACCTGTCCTACTCCTGTGAGGCAGGGATAAATCTTTGTTGTGTTCAACTACTGAGATTCCAGGAGTGATATATTGTGGCAGCTTGAATAAATTACCCAGGTCAGCAGTGTTGAAGGAAAAGCAACGTGAAAGAGTAAGATTGACAGTGAGATGTCAGAGCTAGGGTGAACCTGGTTCAAAGAGAGAGAATGATATTGTCTCCTGATGATAGGAAGCAGACATGGGGCCATGTCTTTATTTCCATAAGTCCTGGGAAGAAGACAGAGATCTCTGAAAGACTAACACCAAAGGAAGGACAAATCAATTTCTAGAGCCTTATTGTCTAATCAATGGCTTGTGAACATGACCAATTTAAACAGGTATTCTCATTCTTTGGTTGTAGAGTGAGAAAGGGATGGGGTGATTTGACCTTGCTTCCCATAAAACCCTACAGATTCTATATGTTAAAATAAACACTATGCCAAGCCTCTTAATGGATTTCCTATCTGCATTTGCACATTATCAACCCATTCTCTGTAATGCATTTCTTTTTTCTTGCATCAAAAAAGCATCAGAAACCCATTTATGATCTGGTTTCCTTCTATTTGCCTCCCCCAGTTCCATCTGTTGACATTTCTCTGAATTCCTTCTTATTTTGAGTCATACTGGACCATTGGTGTTTTACTGAATGCATCCTGCCCTTTCTATCATTACTATATGTACCTTCCTGCAAAGTTTTAGTTTTGGGAGCCAGATTGTGATACTGCTTCTTTCAGAAAGTCTTCTCTGACTCCCTAATATTAAGTAGTTGTTTATCTTATGGGATTTCTCAAGGTATATATTTAATGCACTTCCATTGAGGAGGGTAAATAGAATGACAGCTTCTCCTATATGTAAAGATGGAGAGTTCAGGTCAGTTGAGAGGAATCTTCCTATTCAGAAATCTCTCTTTCTCTCTTTTTAGATGTTTATTTATTTATTTGAGAGAGAGGAAAAAAAAAAGAGAGAGAGAGAGAGAGAGAGAGAGCACAAGCAGGGACAGCAGCTGAGGAAGAGGAAGAAACAGGTTCCCAGCTGAGCAGGGAGTCCAGTGTGGGGACTAACTCTGGGATCAGGACCTGAGCCAAAGGCTGACGCTTAACCAACTGAGCCACCCAGGTGGACACTTTTAGTTACAATAACACAAGGTATGTAGATGACCATTGTCCTGAATATAAGAAGCCAAAGGAATCTTTATTGACTTGAGACTGCTATTTGCAAAACTGATATCTCTGGAGAAGACATAGATTAATCTATATACAAACATCAAGAACTCAAGAACCTCTTTCTCCTGCTTTTTCTTCCAGCCTTTTTTTTTTTGGTTTCTATCTGGAATTATTTTATCAAGGTTGGATGTAAGATCAGAATTTATTTTAATTGGGGTATGCTGGTAATTTTATTTAGTCTTTAGGTTTCTGAATATATATTTATTTCTGCTTCAATTTAAAATACATTTTTGCTATATATAGAATTCTAGATTGATAGTCATTTTTCCCAGAATATTAAAAAATCATTTGTCTCCTGTCTTCCATAAATTCTATTGAGACATTAATTTTAACTTGTAATTTTGAAGGAAAATCTCTCCAAATTTTGCTATTTTTTTGTTATTTTCATCAGTTTTGCTTTATTTGTATACTGGTATGATTTTCTTTGCATTTATTCTGCTTGGGGTGTGCTCAACTTCATGAAACATCCATGATATTGTGTATTGATGTCTTATCAACAGGTTACATTTTAGGTAAGGTTTCTATTTCTGATTCATTGCTTCTTCTAGGGTGTATCCCTGTAGAAATTATAACTAAGAGCCTGTGTTGTACATTGGAGCCTCTTCCTCTGTTGTATCCTGACCTCTAGTCCTTTATCCATCAACACCAAAGACTGCCAGATACTCTTCTCCATTTTTTGGAGGTTTTTGTTTTGTTTGGTTTTGTTTTCCTTTTCCTAGCTTATTAGTCTCTTATTAGTCTCAACTTAAGAATTTAGCAAATACCTCACTCTAGTACTTAATGATATTCCCTCCCTTTTCATGAAATTTTAGCTACTCAGGTCTCTAGGTTTGCATTTTCATTGTTTGTTCATTTTGTTTTTTCTCACTAACTCCTTCATAGTTCAAGTTCAATTTATTTTTCTCTACCTTTTAGTAGCAAATCTTTTACTTGGGCCTTTTATAGATACTAAGAGTCTTGCCTAGTGCCCAGAATCCACAAAGGCCCCAGCGTTGACTGGGGAGTCAGAATGTTGACTCACATCCTTGAAGTTTCTGCTATTAGATCCTGTTCTCTTAATTCTTCTATGCCACACAAAGCTTTTAATGTCTTCAAACAGACTTCTTTTCCTATTGTATCTGCTTTTCCTATTTGGTCCTGGTGATGGCATTATTTAGCCACAAACTAGGTATCTTCACCTCCCATCTTATCTGGAAGAGGCAGTGCCTGCCTCAGTTTCTTGAAGTTCTCTGTTTATTAGTGAATTTATGCATCAGATTATATACTTCATGGCTGACTAGATATCACAGTCTACATATTATACATTCTTATAATTTCCATGTTTATATCATATTTTATGTTTCTTATTAACTTTCAAGAATTATTATTTTTTTAAGTAGGTTCCACACCCAATGTGGGGCTTGAACTCACAACCCTGAGATTAAGAGTCTCATGCCCTACCAACTAAGCCAGGTAGACACCCCAGGAATTATTATTTATATATAATTTAGATGTTAATTCTCTGTCCAACAAAACATTTCAAAAGGCTAATAATAAGCTCTCACATCCCTGCTTATGCTATGATACCTTCCAAGGAACAGAAATTCTTTTTTTTTTTTTTTAATACAGGAAATTTAATTATTTTTCCCTCATGTTTTGTTTTTTTAAATTTTTATTACAGAAATTCTTCCCTACTCTAAGGGCCTCCTTTGGCATCCATCTGTGTTTTCTATTATTAACTTCATTATTTCACATTTCCCTTTTACAAGGGACTTAGGCAATAGGGAATAGATGAGAAAACAGAGACTTAGATTTTGGTTCCTAATATTATTCTTCAATAAAAGAAACTAAGTTTTCTTGGAGGATGGTTGATTTTTTTTTTTTTTAAGAATTTTTTTTTTTTTTTTTAATTTGACAGACAAAGATCACAAGTAGGGCAAAGAGGCAAGCCGACAAAGAGGAAGGGAAGCAGGCTCCCCACTGAGCAGAGAGCCTGATTCAGGGCTCGATCCCAGGACCCTGGGATCATGACCTGAGCCAAAGGCAGAGGCTTTAACCCACTGAGCCACCCAGGCACCCCAAGATGGTTGATTCTATGACTAGGACTGCAAATATACAAAATAAGCTGGAATATCTTCCATTGTCATAATGCAAGGAAATACACACACACACACACACACACACACACACAGATGGATGACAGTACAATGCTCAACAGAAACAGTGCAAGTGAGAAGATAGTGGGGAAAAGTATTTAAAATATTGAAAGAAAAAACCTGTCATCCTAGATTTTATACCCATTAAAATATTTTTTTCAAAAACTGACATGAAATAAAGAATTCTTTATAAATACAAAAGAGAAAAAATTCATCAGCAACAGATCTGCATGATAAGAAATGTTAAATGAGATCCCTGAGGCAGAACAAAGTTACACCAGAAGAATATATGGATACCAATGATACCAAGGAAGAAAATCATCCAATAAAGTAAGTATATGGGAAATTATATGGTTTTTGTTTGTTTGTTTTTTTATCATTTAAAGAACTTTAAAAGATAACAGACTTCTTAAACAAAAATAATAGCAACGTACTGGGGATATATCATACATTTATGTGGAAAAGTTATGGAACACTATGTTAAAGGCCTGGAGGGACAAAATGGAATTATAATATTCTTATATCCATGCTGGGCCCATAATATTCTTATATCTGAAGCAGTGTAGTTGCAGTTGAAAGTAGGCTGTGATAAACTAAAGAACATACTGTAAGCCTGAAAATGATCACTAAAATAACAAAAGAAATAATTTTAGCTGATAAGCCAGCAAAGGGTGCTAAATGAAATAATTAAAAAATCTATTAATATGAAAAACGGAAAAGAAAAAAGAAGATAAAAATTAGAAAAATTACAAAACAAATAACAAGATAATAGAGATAAACCTAACTACATGAATTACACATTACATTACATATAAGTGGCCTAAACTCTCCAAGTGAAAGGCAGCAATTCTCATTTTTTTTTTAAGAATTTTTATTTATTTATTTGACAGAGAGATATGACAAGCAGGCAGAGAGGCAGGCAGAGAGGCAGGCAGAGAGAGGAGGAAGCAGGCTCCCCACTGAGCAGAGAGCCCCAATATGGAGCTTGATCCCAGGACCCTGCAATCATGACCAGAGCCAAAGGCAGTGGCTTAACCCACTGAGCCACCCAGGTGCCCCTCTTATTTTTTTTTTTTTTTAAGATTTTATTTATTTATTTGACAGAGAGATCACAAGTAGACAGAGAGGCAGGCAGAGAGAGAGAGAGAGGGAAGCAGGCTCCCTGCTGAGCAGAGAGCCCAATATGGGACTCGATCCCAGGACCCTGAGATCATGACCTGAGCCGAAGGCAGTGGCTTAACCCACTGAGCCACCCAGGCACCCCAGCAGTTCTCATTTTTTATTAAAACACTACAAGACTCATCTATGTACTGCATGCAAATGGAGTATTTTAAAAATATAGCCACAGCTAGGCAAAAAGTAAAAAGAAAGAAAAAAATGTACTTTGCTCACATGAATCAAAGAAAAGCTACAGTGGCTATATTAATATCAGACAAAGTATAATTCAGAGAAAAGATGATCTTGGATAAGGAACATCATTTCAGGGGCGCCTGGGTGGCTCAGTGGGTTAAGCCACTGCCTTCAGTTGAGGTCATGAACTCCGAGTCCAAGGAACGAGCCCCGCATTGGGCTCTCTGCTCAGCAGGGAGCCTGCTTCCTCCTCTCTCTCTGCCTGCCTCTCTGCCTGCTTGTGATCTCTCTCAAATAAATAAATAAAATCTTTAAAAAAAAATAAAACTAATGAGATATCCAGATTTAAAAAACAAACAAAAAAAAGAACATCATTTCATACAGCTAAAGGAGTCAATTTATTCCTAAAAATTTATTTATTAATAGCAGATATTCAAAATACAGGAGGCAAAAACTAGTCTAAGTGCAAGGAGGAAGAGATAAAACCAAATTAGAGCTGGAGATTTCAATAATCCTCTCTCTCCATAACTGATAGGACCAGTAGTTAAAAAATCATAAAGGACATACTAGACTTGAACAGCAATATCTACCAACCTACCTAATGAAATTTATGGAACACTCCAAACAACAGAATACACATTCTTTCCAAGAGCACATAAAATATTTACCAAAATAGACCCCATTCCAAGCCATTAAAAAAATGCCTCAATGAATTTAATATGATTCAAGTCATACAAAGTTATGTGTAGCAATGGATTTAAGTTATGTGTAGCATATGGATTTAAATTAGAAATCAATAATGAAAAGCTCTCTAGAAAATCCCTAAGTGTTTGAAAACTATATAGAACAGTTCTAAATAGTCCAGGAACCATAGGAGAAGAGGGAAATTACACCATGTTTTGAACTGAAAGAAACACAAAAATGCAATGTATCAAAAATTGTGTGTGAGTTGTCACTAAAGGAGAATTTAGTGGGAAATTTATAGCACAAAGGCATATGTTAGAAAAGATGAGTGGTCTTAAATCAACGACCTCAGCTTCTACCTTATGAAGAAAATAAGAAGAGCAAATTAAACCCAAAATAAGCAGAATAAAAGAAATAATAAAGACAGAGTTGAATTCAGTGAAAAAAAAATTTTTAAAAATAGAGACAATTAAATCAAAGTTTGTTTCTTTCTGAAGATCAATAACTTGATAAAACTTTAGACAGGCTAATAAGGAAAAAGAAAGAAGACACAAATTACTAATATCAAGAATGACAGTTGATGTCACTACATATCCTAAGAGATATTTAGAGGATAATATGAGAACATTATGAACAAATTTGTCAATAAAATTGGCAACTTTGGGGAGGGGGGTGCTGGGTGGCTCAGTAGGTTAAGCCTCTGCCTTTGTCTCAGGTCATGATCTCCGGGTCCTTGGATCAAATCCCACATCAGGCTCTCCACTCAGCAGGGAGCCTGCTTCTCCCCTCTCTCTGCCTGCTGCTCTGCCTACTTGTGGTCACTCTCTCTCTCTTTCTGTGTCAAATAAATAAATAAAATCTTTTTAAAAAATGGCAACTTAGATGAAATGAACAACTTCTTTGAAAGATGTAAACTATCAAACATCAAAGATGAAGTAGATGGTCTGAATAGACCTATCATCTATTAAACAAAACAAATTTATACTTAAAACCTTTCTGTAAAGAAAACTCCAGGCCCAGATGTTTTCACTTACAAATTATATCAAGTAGTTAAGGAAGAAATGAAATCAATTATACACAAAGTGATCTAGAAAATTGAAAATGTGAGACTATTCCCAATTCTGTGTATGAGACCAAAATTATTCTGATACCAAAACAAGAAAAACACATAAAAATTACCACAACAAACACTTGAGTATAATATCCCTGAAAAA
Source organism: Neogale vison (assembly GCF_020171115.1). Lineage (NCBI taxonomy): Eukaryota > Metazoa > Chordata > Mammalia > Carnivora > Mustelidae > Neogale > Neogale vison. The sequence continues at coordinate 127,346,004 of NC_058098.1, forward strand.
TATTGATTTAAAAATGTTATTAAATCATATCCAACACTATATAAAAAGAATAATAGATTATGATCAGTTCTGGAGTTTATCCCAGAAATGCAAGGTTTGTTTAAAACCCAAGTTCCATCAATACAATTTAACATATTGACAGACTAAGAAAGAAAATATATGATCATCTTAAGAGGATTCAGAAAAGCACTTGTTAAAATTCAAGATCGATTCCTGATAAAAACTCTCAATAAACTAGGAATAGCAGGAAACATTCCAAAACTGATAAAGGAAATTAATGAATAACCCATAGCTAATATCTTACTCAGTGTAATCAAAACTGGTACAGCCACTTTTGAAGATAGTTTGGTGGTTTCCTATAAAAGTAAATATAGTCTTACCATAAGATCTGGCCATCATACTCCTTGGTATTAACCCAAATGAGCTGAGAGACTATGTACACACAAATCCTGCGCAGAGAGGGTTATAGCAGATATATCCATAATTGCCAAAATTTGGAACCAAGATGTCTTTCAGTAGGTGAATAGATAAAAAATTGTGGTACATCCATACATTGGAATATTATTCAGCTCTAAAAAATATGAATGATGAAATAATGAAAAGACATGGAGGAAAGCTAAAAACTTCTTACTAAGGGGGAAAAAAGCCAGTCTAAAAAAGCTGCATATTCTATGTATGATTCCAACTATATGGTGCTCTCCAAAAAGCAAAACTATGGAGACATTACAAAGACCAGTGGTTGCTAGGTATTAAGGGTTAAGGGAGAGAATGATAAACAGCCTGAGCACAGAGGCTTTTAGGGCAGGACTCCACAGATGCCATAACGATGGGCACATGTCATTATACATTTGTCCAAACTCACAGAATATACAACACCAAGAATGAACACACACACACACATACACACCCCGAATACATAGTTGTTTGATCAGAAAAATGCTTTGTAGGACAAGCCTTGGGGAAATCCTAACGAAATGAATTTGGTCTATAAATTGTTTTTCTGATGGTTTGTGAAGTGTCTTGCAGCTGAATAATCCTGAGAATCATTCAGAAGATGGAAAATCTTAAAGAAGAGCATGGATGCTTATTTTTTAAAATGAATGTTAGGAAATAACAGTGGGCAATAAAAATAATGTAGTGATATGTAAAAATGGCATATGGTCTAACTTAGTCACCAAGCTACCCTCCTGACACAAGATTCATTAGTCTCCACATCAGTTTTGCTATTGAGTATCTTTATAGAAATGCATGCAGTGTAATGGAAATGTACCTGTACCTTATTATACAAGTCTTCCAAATATAAATAATGCAAGAGGCCTGTTCTTTGCAAAAAGATGTTGTGTTAGAAAATGAAAACTGTAAACAGATTTCTAGTGATAGGTATTGTATGTGCTCCAGACAGCATCAAGCTTTAATGCATGTGCTAGTTTTATGTGTGATCTGTGCATGCACACACACATACACACACGCACACGCACACACACACACTCCTTTAACTCTACTGGATTTGGGTTTGGTTTGGTTTTGTTTTCTTTTTTTTCCCCCCTTTTTTCTCTTCTATTCCTCAGTGAATCTGTACAGAATCTGTAATGTGAGTGTTCTTTGTTCATGGTATTGTATACAAGGTTCCTCTGAAAATTAATAAGGCTGTCTCCAACTCACAGCCCTATTTGCATACTTCTCCCCTACCAGTTAGCTTTTGATTTTCCTCTCTATCTCTTTATCTTCAGGCTATAGCTGAATGGTTCCTCTGCCAAATTCCAAAACAGCCTTTCAAATGGATTCCACATAATATGCTTCTCTCAATTCTGGACTATGTGTTTGGGGTATTTACTCCTATAAGGTTCATCTGATTATTTTACAGTCCTTTTCCTTTAAAAAATAAAATATGTAAGTGTCAGATTAAATTGAGAAGGCACTGCTAATGAGTTAATAAAAACAGAATTCTATAATCATAATTAGGATTATAACCAAGAGCTTTCCAGTAAAGCTACGGTACAACTAACCCTTTAAGATTATAATATTAAGCTAGATCTAATTCAGTACAGTGTACAGTTAATAAATCTTGGTCTCTTTTTTCCTTGCCACTGGGATTGTCTCTAAGAAGAACTGAGTGAGAGGAACACTTATCTGCTCCTTCGAGGCCCAAGATAACTGAAGTCTTTGATACATGGACAAATGGACCTACTGAGGACAAGTTTCCAACATTTTCTCTTACTGGAATAACTCTTGTTTCCCAAGAAGGTTTTATTTTACATCATTAGTTTATGTTTACAGGACCATTATTTAGTAACTCATGATTCTGAAGTTGGGATTAGTAGGCCCTTTTAGCCTGCAAAAAATATGTCATTCCCCCTGGAGAGAGTATATTCAGCTCTTAAAAATTCATGGCCTTTGGCCTCTCCCAAGATTCTGAAAGTTATCTCCTCCCCATGAGATCTCATCCTTTCTTTATAATTGCAAAGACAACCTAGAATGGTTGATATACACATACTTTCTAGTCAGAAGACTAAGAAAGCTCACATACTGTACACTCAGATTAAATCAGTCGCACCTTGGATGCCAACGAAAGTCAATGGAGAGCCAGCCACTAAGTAAGCTATAATTAAAATGTTGAATTGTCTCAAAAGGTGAATTGGAAAAAAAAAAGTGTAGAATATTTCCATTTTAAATCTCCCCTTGAGCATTTCTTGTTGGGGAAAAGTGGTGAAGGCCACAAGGATGCTTTTGTAATAGGTTACTCCTCAGGGGTCAAGAGGCACAGAAGTGCTATGTGCGAGCAACGCAACACAGAGGAGAGCTGCCCTGCTTTGTACGAAGCGCACACCTGTGTAAAGGGCCACCTCTGCCATGGTTCTGAGCAGCCGCACAGACTTGGTGGCAGTTAAGAAAACTTTTATCTTCCTCTAGGTGGATTTTTACTTTTCTGTCTCGGAAAATGAAAGGTTTGCCATTGGACGTGGGATCTGCGTTTGCCTCAATAGTTACCATGTGGAGGATCAGGAAGAGTGAGCAATTGTATCTGCACTTCACACTGATGGGGAGATAGCCCAGGGGCCAGGCGGGGACTGAACACCAGGTTTATCCTCCCTCGTTCTCGAGCCATCCTCCCCTTTCCTGCATGTGCTGTGGTGTTATTATAGTATGAATTACTTGTGCTTTGGGAAACATACTGAAGCGAATCGGTATATAGATTTTCTCAGTGAGGAGAGAATTGGATGGATTTTAAAGTCAGATAAGCCCACTCAGATAAACAACTTGGGTTTTTCTAAGAGGAGGAGGGATTCCCATTGTTAAGGTGGGAATGAGAGATACCCTCTAAGCAGGTAATGGACTCTAGACAGGGGAGCAAGCTGGAAACCACCGTATGTCCACAAGACAACTCATGTGAATGGTACCATTTTTGTGCTTTTTGCTCCCTTTGGACCAGAAGGTTAGTCATATACAACATGCAGTTTTTACTTTGAAATATTCCTGAATACATTTCAAATTCGTTTTGTTACCCAAAGTCCTCAGTAAAACCCATATTACCATAGAAAGTTTTAGTTGTATTGTGGGGAATTAAACACGGGGCACTTAAAGAGAGTATATCTTGTCCTATATACTTGCTGCTTGACTTTGAAGTCTGTGAGGGAGGGGGAACATCTTGTAGAGGAAGAGTATGGTGTGGAAGCTCTAGATGGTACAAGTATTACTAGCCCCGAGGAAAACTGGGCAAAGCATGAATTCGGAAGCTGAGTAATATCTCAGGGACACAATTTAGGGGCTGAAGGAAAACAATTCTCTCTTTCTCAAATACCTCACAGAAAATTCACCCTTAAAACCTAGATTATATTCTCCTATACACTTAAAAACTTGACAGCAATGTTTAAACCTTTTATTAAATATCTATTATAGATATGATGAACTCTCGTTATAGCCTTTGAGAAACACTGAGATATGCAAGGTGATTTTTCCTCTTTAAAATGTCCCGAGACTATAGTGCTTTTGGGATCTGCTTTAATTTCCTTTATGGGCTTTTCTGTTGTATGAGCCCTCAGACTCACTTGTTTCTGAACAGTAGACCTGTGCCTACAGATTTACTCCTCTCTATCCAATCTACCTGTTCTAATAAGGTATGAACTAGAAGGCAAGTATAGTGAACTAGAATAAGAGAAAAAGGTATTGTAAGTTGTGCCTGAATGAATTGTTGATGAGTAAAAAGCAGATCAAGTTTTAGGTTAGATGTCAGCTCCTCTGGACAGGGACCTCCCTGGAGGTTCTCTCGGGGGTCCGCCTCACAATCCCTATGTAGTCTTCTCACGTCTCTCAACACAGTGTACTGTGTCTGTGTGTGTCCTTATACTCTCTATCCCTAGACTTTATATTCCTTGAATTCTAGGGTTGGGCCTATTTCAATGATAATTTAACCCCATCCCCATCACTTATCAAAAAGCCTGACAGAGTATAGTTTTTCAATGATGTTTTTAGACCCAAAACTGAATGGAAGCCAATACAGCATTTAAAAAGTTATGTTCTCCAGCTCACACATATCTCCATTGCCCATGTCCATCACAGCCCTCCCTCTACCCCAGATAGAAATTAAACTAGAGTTCTCAACCCTGCACTTTGGAGTAACTGAGAGCAGTCCATGTTCTCATGTCTGGGGCCCTACCAAGAGCAGCAATTCAATAACCTGTGAATACTTTTATGTGTGTATGTATTTGTTAATGCTATGAGATAATTAAAATGTGTAGCCAGAATTGAGAATTGCCGAATGAGTCTATTTCGTTTTACTGGTTTCCATGCTTATCATCATGTACTTTGTAGGTAACATATTCTCCATTTTGTTTCTTTTCTCAGTTTATTTGAATATTTTTTTACGGTTTTTTAGAGTGAATGTAAATGGTATACTTTAAAATTTATTTTCGTGTCTTTTTAGTTGCCAGTAAGTACAAATGAAAATTTGGTTAAATATCCAATGATTGGCTACAAACATTTTTCCTCTCCAGCAATTTATAGAAGTTCCATTAACTTCTTTTTTTTCTCCAATTTATTTATTTTCAGAAAAACAGTATTCATTATTTTTTCACCACACCCAGTGCTCCATGCAAGCTGTGCCCTCTATAATACCGACCACCTGGTACCCCAACCTCCCCCCACCCCCCCCGCCACTTCAAACCCCTCAGATTGTTTTTCAGAGTCCATAGTCTCTCATGGTTCACCTCCTCTAACTTCTAGCATTTACTGGCATTAAGGAGATATGGGATATAGCTGGGGAGTTGTTCATTTCCATGAGTAACTCCTTTAGCTTTGTAAATATAATAGTCCCTTGAATGTCTTTGCAAATAGGAATTAAATAATTTCTAAACTTTTTTTGATAGAATAACTGCTTGTGTTTTAACTCTATGTAGAAGGTGGCATTTAAATTCTTTATTCATATTGGTTGCCTTCTTTGAAACTGTTGAATGTTTTCATGTGTGACAATTTTTCTCAGTTGGGACTATTTGTCCAAAATCGGGATTAAGCATGGTTTCTAATGGTTTATGTCAGAAGTTTTGTGAGTTCTTAGGCCCTAGTGAAGGGACAGAGGCTTAAACCAACTAAGAATTTTTTTTTTTTTTTTTTCTTATAAACATGAGTTCCAGGTGCTCACTGAGTTGAAGAAATAAGCTACAGCTGGAGGCTGCCTGACCAGCGAATCCCTGCTGGGCCAAAGATTGTCTCCCCGTCTACCAGCAAGACTAAGTCACTATTTCAGAAGCTGCCTGTGGTCTGCACCTGTGGCCTCAGGAGAAGCTGGGATTCATAGGAGCACACTGCTCTTTTGTTTGGAAAACACCTTCACAGACATTTTGCCGGGCAGCCCGGATTCTCTCGGTTTCTCTTACAACAAAAGGAGATGAGTTGGTCTCTGCAGCGGATTGACAGGAGCTAGAGTTGTTTTCTGGAGAACTGAAAAGGGAGGTAAGGGAAGAAAGAATGGGCTAGGGAGGAAGAAGGGGCCCTCGGTCTGCCAGGATAATTAGGGAATTCCATAGTTGTGCCTGACATTGAATTTTAAGTTGTTTGCTGTTTTTTGCTGTGCTTTAAAACTCCTTAGTCATACCCAAATCTTTAGAAAAATGCATGACAGATAATGGGCTTGTGTCACGGTGCTTTAAGGAATGTAGATGGAAGTACTCTGTGGGGTCGAAGTGCCCGTCAGAGGGCCTGTGGAGTAAGAATTGAGGAGACAGGTTTGCCCCATCCTTAGGTATCTTCTGAAACATTGGGCTAGATCCTGGACTTTCTGTAGTGCAGTAAAAGTAGACTGGACTCATTTTTACTTCCATTAAGCCACACATTTTGGAGGAATTGAAGGCAAAACATTATGCTTGCTTTTGGAAGTGGAAATGAGTAGCTCTTGAACTTCTGAATACTGCAAACAACTACAATTATGTTCTTCACCTAGGACGTGGTTAGGGCCCAGGGTATGCTGGGACTAAGTCTTTAGTCACTAAATCCTAGGACTCAAGACTCAAGGCTGTAATTCAACTGATAATTCCCAAATAACTGCTTTCTTCAGCCCCAGCTTCCTGATTTAGGTGGTGCATGCATGATTCCTCTGGGGGCTCTGTGTTCTTCCCCAGATAGACGTTTTTATTCAGATATTTAAGCTTTACAATGTTTTTCATGAACTTCTATCTGCTAAAGTTGTTGTATGTCTCATAGGAATTATCTTTTCTATGGGTGGGACTCCTAAAGAGCAATAATTTTATTGTATGCTTTGTATTCCTATGAATCTAAGAGGGCAGCAGGATAACTCACTCTGTCTCTTTTATATAATCAGTCTACTTCATGTTTTCATGGGGGAAATTTCAAAACTCCCTGTATTTGTTTAAACAAACAATTTTTTCCTATATGTAAACAGGAAGTAGTGCAACTGTTGTGCTATTTAATTAGCTTATCATCCCTACTGCCTTGGGGTAGGAATGAGAAATTTTAAGGTACTGAAGAATTTATTCTGGGGAGAGATTAGTGAATGTATTTGTTTCCTATTGCTGCTGTAACAGTTACTACACACCCTGCATATTGTCTTACTGTTCTGGAGGTCATAAATCTAAAAGGATCCACAGGGTTTTGTTCCTTCTGCTGGTTCCTGGGGAGAACCCATGGTCTTGCCTTTTCCAGCTTTTAGAAGTTTCTCACATTTCTTGGTTTGTAGCCCCTCCCTCCATCTTCAAAGACGTATCCTAGCATTTTGAAATCTCCAACTCTATTTTTCTCTTTCATTGGTCTCCCTTTTGTCATGACATCTCCTTATCTATAACCTCCTCCCATCCTTCTCTCATTAGTCACCTAATGAGTACAGTATGCCCACCTGTATAATACAGGATAGTCTTCTCAGCCCGGCACCCTTAACTCAATCACATTTGCAAAAGTCCCTTTTGCCCTGAAGGGTAACGTACTCACAGATTCTAGGGATTGTGTGTGAACATCTTTGGGGTGTGTTTATTCTGTGTCATGACCAGCATGAATATGTTAGGACAACTATTAAGATTTGCAGTGAATGGAGAATCCTACCTTGGTATTGAATTGTTGGGCCTAAAGAAATGCTCTACAGAACAAACACCAGTCTCAGGCAGCTATCAGACACCATGGAATAAGGATACTTACAGTTGCCCCAAATGATAACCTCAGAAGATAAGGAATCATTTCTTCTAAAACATTGTGCTTGCTCTTCCCTTCAACCTCCAAAGATCCAGTGTTGTCTACACAGAAAATTTTTACCATATCCCCATTTTTCTAGTCATCCTTCTGATCTTTAAGTTAATTAATGTTGAAGCATCGTCAGATGGAGTTTTGCAGGCCTGATGATTCTGGACAACACTTTGTATGTTAGTACCTCATCATCTTTGGAGTTGCTTGCTGAGTAATTTTAGATGACTAATAACCTCATAATTAGATAAATAATTGATATGGTTCAACTATCTGCTACTTTACAACTTTATTAATATTCGTGTTGGAGCTGTAGATGCCTTCCCTGCCCTTTACCTGCCTGGGAGAAAACCTAATCCTCCACGGATTTGGTGAGACGTGCTAGAGAACCCTTGCTAGAATCCAGGATATGTAAATTAGCCATCTTGTTCCCAAACATTAGCAGCTGTTGTTTTTAATTATTAATGAGTTGGTCAGTATCTGCCGTAGGAGAATGAAACCAGTTGAATGGGCTTGGTGTTCATATCATTTAAAATCAATTTATTATTCAAAAATTCTTAACCAAAGTAGTTGAGTTGCCCAGAGGTGGCCAGAAGACTGCTGGCTTTGGTGGTTTGTGACTCCAGGCTATGCATGGGGTTGTGTTGTTGCATTCTTGTTAGGGGTTGGCCTCTTACAAGCTAGACTGTAGTCAATAAAGAATAACTAATAACTCAATGAACTATCAATTGAAATAATAAATGACAGTATTTTGCAAATGCAAAAGACACTTTTTATAATTGCCTATCATTAACTAGAAAAGCATCATAAAAATGTTAAACCACAGAAAATTTTATGTGAGGTTGGATTATGTACTAGAAAATACTAAAAGGGAAATTGGTAAAAGTGGTGAAAAGGTACAAGCTTCAAGCTATAAATAAGTCCTGGATATGTAAGGTACAGCATGGTGACTAAAGTTAACAATACTGCATTATATATTTAAAACATGCTAAGATCTTAAAAATTCTCATCACAAGAAAGCAATTGTAACTATGGTGATGGATGTCAACTAATTATAATCACTTCACAATATATGCATATATCAAATCATTATGTTGTATCTGTAAAAATAATACATTACATGTCAAGTTTATGTCAATAAAAAATGAGCACATCTCAGGACTGAAAGGGAAAAGAAAAACAGTAAACAAAATATTTGCTATTTTTTTCTTAAAGATACTATATTAGAACTCCATTTTATTAATCATTTTTATATCTCTGAAATTATCATCTATATGATACATCACAATCTTATTTTAAGGGAACAAACATAATTTCTATTTTTTTCTGGTTTACCCTGGGAGGGTCTGTGTGTTTGATAACCACATTCAAATTATCTTATTCTCTGACATAATAGATATTTGATTTTAAAAGAAATTTATGAAATAACTATCACAAGCAAAAAAGAAAAGAATCATTGGTACTGCACTGCAGCAGACTGGAGAAAGAAACCAGTATTTGCTTTGAGTATTTCTTAATGAATTAGCTTCATGGGCTTAGCACAGAAGTATATAAGAAATTAAGTATTTACTCTGTTTATTCAAATTATATTAGTTCAGAAAGATCTAATTAGATGATTAGTGATTTAGATTATAGAGCTCCAAGTGGTAGATAGACTTTATTTCTCCAGAACCTTAAGCTGTTTTTAGGCAGATGTTTTCACGTGATCAAGACATATGCCATGGTTCTACATATACCAGTATAAGTTTGTTTTATGCTATCAGTGACTTCTTTGGACTTTACATGATTTAGTAACTATGTTAGCCTGTGCAACATTTGCAATTAAACAACAACAAGAAAACGTGATCAGAAATAGGTGGTATAGACAATGTCCAGGAAATAGGGATTAATAGGGAAAAATTTTTCATCAACTATTGTCATGGACTTTTATTTACTGCTGAGGTTGGCATTCCTTGAATCTGACATTCAATTAAGATGATATAGCAAAATGAAGTATGTAATTTTTACAGTTTGAATGTTTGCTGTAGATGTTGACTTGACAGATAATTGTGGAGAAGATCAATACTCCCTGATTAGAAACAAGTTGGTCTGTACAGGGAGACATGGACATGCTAAAGGTGGGCTTGTTAACAAAGGCCATTCATGATAGGGCTGTGATGCTCCATTGGTTGGAGACATTTAAGATCATTTGGAGCAAAGATTCTCCCTGACTACTCATTCTGGTGCCATTTTAACTTTTAATCAATCAGCTGATTCCTGATTAGAGAGAAACTTGAACTCTTTAGAGCCATGAGAATGAAGATAAATAATCAGTGGTCAGTGACCATGTTAAATGGCTGGCTTATTAATACCTAAAGCAAATAGGGTCAGGAAGAGCCCAACTGAATCTAGCTGTGATAGCTGATTCCTCAATGAAGACATGTAGCCACTGAACCTATGACTGTTGGAGGTGGGAGGTGGGTAGAAGCTGAATCTACCAAGAACGTTAGCAACTTCACATATATAAAGTTTCTTGCCTCCCCACTTCCTATTCGTAAGATGTTTAGGAGTTTTCCCTGTTCTCACCTATTAGAAGACCTAATACTTTGAAAGTCAGTCTTTCTTTCTTTCTTTCTTTTTTTCTTTCTTTCTTTCTTTCTTTTTCGTGGGCTCCACACACAGCTTAAACTCATGACCCTGAGATCAAGATATGAGCTGAAGTCCAGAGTAAGGCACTTAATCCACTGAGCCACCCAGGAGTCCCAAAAGTGTTCAAGTGGATTAAGGATCAAGTCATCAGAACATGTAGATGTGGCTCTAGGTCCATTCCCTTCCCTCAAGGAGGGGAGGTGGTAATATTGCCAAGTTCCACATGGTTTTACAGAAGTGGAAACCAGTAGTTATTGCCAGTCTTCCCAAGTAGGAGGAAGGGATAAGGACACGTAGGAGAGGTGCTGTCTGGACACAGGATGGCCACTCCAGCTCATCCTCACTGACTCATTGTCCAGTCTTCTTTCTATAGGCCCCATTCCAGTGACCTTTCATGTAGGCTGTATATTTAAGACCTGGAAAGGGCTGTAATCTCCCCACTCTGTCTGAAAGTAGAAAAAAACAAAACAAAACAAAACAAAAAACCCACCTTTCATTCTTAAAGGGGTTAGTTGTTGCAATGATTAAATAGGTGATGCTTTAAAACACTTTGTGGCCAGAATTAGGCAGCTGAGACATTACATTTTTTTAAGCTGATTTCATGTAATGCTTTTTTTGGCAATAAGAACCATAATGTTTCTTTTTCTTCAAGGAAGAAATTTTAAAACTGCTCAAATCCAATACAGATTGCATATTCAATGAGTAAAAATAATTAGAAATATAGGACTAATCTTGTAATAGAAATGTGGCACTCTTGCTAACAAAACTGGAAGTATGAAACTACCCCCCCCACCACCCTCCACTGGCAGGGACTGAGGGAGAAAACTGCATTCTGTGAAGTCATAAACTGTAATTTCAAAGTTTAAATGAAATCTTCTGGAATACAAAAGGAGGCCTTGAACTAAGTTTGAGGTGGGTGCTATAGAGAACTGAACTGAATAGCTTCCTTATAAAAATGAAAGTGCTTTGGTTAGGTTTTGTTTTTCCTTTGCTTGTTTTTAGGGGGATAGAGAAGAGACAGCCAGTAGGGAACAAAGGAAGAGGAGAGACTGAGCAAGTCACTTAACTGTGTGGGGGAAAAAAAATGCTCATGAGGATAGGAGAGACATTCATTGTCTGATGTAAAGTCTCAGGCATTGTTAAACATCAGCTCGCTTGGTCTCCTCAAGGCAAAATGAGTTCCCTGCCCTATAGAATTAAATTTCATTGTGCATGAGCACATGCATGAGAGCATGGGGGCATGGTGGCAAGGATAAACAATAGATCAGTAGGTAGATATATAACAGATAGGTACTCGTAAAAATTGCTATAAAGATCTACTCATGGAATTTTGAAAGCTAGTATCAGAGGGTACCATTCTTATCCTGGGTGGTCTGGATAGGTCGCCTGAGAAGGAAGGGCTCAGGTCTACAAAACACTAAGGTAATGGAGTTCCAGGATGAGCAGATAAAAAGTTCAATGTCAACATTTAGGTGTCTAGGAGTATATATCTTTATTAATCATAGAGCAAGCATTCAATCAATTTCTTAAATGAATGATCAAATAAAAGGACAAATGAAAAAAAAAACCTCTATATAAACAATTTAACTTGACAGTGATTTCCAAACCAAAATAAATTTATTGTGCATTTTCTCATAAAAATCTAAAATAAGTTTATGGCAGGTAGAAATTATGAGTAGGAGATCATATTAGTAGGAGCAGCCCTCATGATGAGCTGTCAGAATTAATGGAGAGAGTTAGTCATCTCTGATTTTGTTTTAAGTGGGACGATCTCTGTTAGGCAATATGGATTGTGCAACTTGAATAAAATTGTAGTTTTATGAATAACTTATTCCTAAATTTGGGGGTTCTTCAGTGCTAATCTCAAATGCAGAACAAATCTGAATCACAGTCTCCGAGAGGTTAAAGGTTCCAGTGAGGAATGCTCTATTCTGTCATGTGTCATTTTAGAATTGTTTTCTGCATATCAATGCACAGTAAAAATGTAAAGGGATCATCACTTAATAATAAGTTGTAGACTTTTAGACAAACATTTTCACTGATTTACATCTGTTTTTCCTCTAGGATAGCTATACTATTTGATATATCTGTTTTCCAACTGATCAGTGATAGCTGGGGGAACATTTCCTTAGCTGTATGCAAATTGACCATGAAATGCAGAAAGCCAGACTATATGCCCATGGAGTGAGATCTGTTATGAATATCAGCTGTAGAAATACTGAGCCATTCATCAAACAAATAGCACACCGAAGACCTTAAGAGTAATTGATTGGTCAAGTCACATGGTAATGTCAGGATATATACTTTAAAGAGCCCTGAGCACTCCTGAGATGTTCAATAATTGATCAGAAGTAGCATTATCAGAGATGAATCAGAAATCAATCATTACTTCATTGCTTGGATACATAGAGACAGCTCCACTTAATATATTTGTCTTACAAAATTTCTGAGAGAGGAAAAATACAGAATTTAAGTAAGTTTTCTTGACAAACTAAAAGGTAAAAAGCAAGAAAAATTATCTCCCTGTCTCTAGGGAAACAGGATTTAAACCAACTTATTTTGGATTACCACTATATTTTTAGGCTTTCACCTCCTGACATCTAAGCAAGGGGAGAAATGTAAGAATAAAGAAACCTAGTTTCCCAATGACCTATATGAAGGTAGGAAAATATGTAAGATTACTGAGGAATGGGGCCTTTGTATCAAAAGCTTTGACAAGTTTGAGAGAAGCTTGAATCTCCATTCCTCCTTTCTGTTGAAGGGGTCAGGAACTCTCTCAGGAACTGGACAGATGGGGTTTAAATCTGAGCTCTTGGTTCCATTACTAATGGTGTTTGATGTTGTGCAAGATACTTAACTTTTACATCAGTGTCCTTATGTATAAAAGATATCAGTGATTATCTTCAGAATTATTAAAGGAATTAAGTGAGATCATGTATTCCTAGTATTTAGTATCTATATAAGTGTTCAAAAATGGCATTAAATAGTTACAATAATACTGGTAACAATAACTATATTTCTTTCATAAAAATAATGAATATAGAAAAAAGTGAACAACAACAAAAAAAAAGAATGGGAGAAAAAAGTGAACAAGAATGTAGTAGAAGAGAGGATAAATATGTCGGAACAAGAATACATGCATGCAAGGGTGCCTGGGTGGCTCAGTGGGTTAAAGCCTTTGCCTTCAGCTCTGGTCATGATCCCAGGGTCCTGGGATCGAGCCCTGCATTGGGCTTTCTGCTCAGCAGGGAGCCTGCTTCCCTATCTCTCTGCCTGCCTCTCTGCCTGCTTGTGATCTCTGTCAAATAAATAAAATCTTTAAAAAAAAAAAAAAAGAATACATGCATGCAAAACATTGTTTAGAGATTTTTATGAATAAAATCAGGATTTTAGGATATAATTTTAGAAGTAATAACTCAGGCATCCTCTGGCACCTGTATTGCTAAAACACCTTGGCTCGTGGCTGAAAGTGGAGACAGTGAAGGCCAAAAAGTGATTCTAGGAGCCCAGAACATGCTGCAACTGGAGACCTACCTCATCTTCCTTCCCCTTGAACCTTAAGTGCCCAAAGCTCTGAAATTAACAGCTGCCTATGGGGAAGCAAGTGATTGTCAAGGTTAGACCTCAAGAACTCCAAAGATTACAGTGGGTGAATTTTATGCCAATGTAGAGAAAGATTAGACCTATGTTATCTCATTGAACCAGTTTGTGTAAACTAGTAAATACGAAAGAAGTTACTGAGTTAACTGGACTGAATGATTCTGCTTATTAAGGGGAAAGAGAATTGTTTCAGTACAGTGGGAGGCAGAAGTACAGCTGGACAAGAAAGCCGGGGGGTGGGGAGTGTTTCTTAGGACCCTTTAGAAACTCCATACAAGGATTCACTCTTCAGGAATGGAAGTTTGAGTTGTTCAAGAAGTAGAAGACCCTCAACAGCAGATGTGCCAGCTGAGGGTAAAGGAATCTGGGAATGTAGAATGTAATATGAAAGATGGAAATTAGAAATACCAACCATGGCCGTATGATCAGTGGCAGAAACAAGAACAGCAGTTATGCATGTTTCATTTCTTCTCTGTTACATACATATTCTTAATCTATTATTTAATCTATTATATACATAGTTTTCATCTATTAAGCAAGTTTTGTTTCTGCTCCTCACTTACTTTATATAAGGTGTGTTCCTGGCTTTAAATTTCATAGTCTAGTCTTTAGGTTATAGATATCTCAGGGTACAATATAGTGTCTCATTTTGACACAATGAAGAATGAACAATGGGAAGGACTAGAAATGGATACTGAAGGAGCCACGGGTTTCCTCTTCAAGGGAGGGAATGAGTGGGTTTTGTGTGTGCAGGAGATTGTTGCACTACATAAAGGAGAAGCAAGTGTATCTTGCTAGTGTCATCGCTGATGGTGCTGAATATATATCCACAGGCTATGTATGTCTGTGGAGTAGCTGAATGTTGGGACTGGCCCTCTTGTCCTCTATTTCACATTCCTTCGATTTGGAAGATTTGGAAAGGTGAAAATAAATTTTTCAGACTCTTTTGCAGCTAGGGTTCTGGGTATTGATCAGTTTCTACCAATTAAATGTACTCACATGAGATAGGACAACAGAGCCATCTGTGTGTGTGTGTGTGTGTTGCCTGACAAGTAAACTCTACTACGCTTGAGCATCTGGAGGGGATTCATTTGTTTGTCATCAGCTTCATGGGTGTGAGAACATTGTGGTGGTGACAACAGCTGTATAGAAGCAGATGCTTCCTACTGCTGGGTGTCATGAAGGTGTCACCTTGAGAAACAGATTTGGTAGGAACCACTTGACATCAGCTCCCTAGCCTTTTCAGTGGTTTCTCCATTAAACCCAGTTTTGCTTGTAAAACCTAGAACGGTTTTGTTTTCCTGCACTAAATCTGTGTTGTTTAGGAATTTCTTTTGAAAGAGCTACAGTAAAACATCTGGAACAAACAACTTGAGACCAAGATATATTCCATGGCTCCAAGTGAGTCAAAGCCCCATCATTAGGAACCTCGCATCAAAGGAGGAATACAGAAGATTCAAAAACAAAATTGTTTGATGAGTAGATGGATGAGAATACTTCATGAAAATAAAAGGGAGAATTAACAGGAAAGGGAAGTTATTTGAGATGTGATCTACTTCTGTCGCCCTCAACTTGCAAGGACGACAAGAAGCCCTGGTTCAGATGTATCTTCTCTCTCTTTATTTCTGCAAGTCTACAAACTTATATACATTTACATGACCAATCAGCAAGCAGCGTGACCAATAAGGGGCCAAGCAATGGGGAGAGCCAATGAGAGTCCTGTTACTATGCTGATTAAATTTGAAACAGCCAATGACTATGTCCTCCTTTAGGTGAGCTTCACCAGAACGTTCGTTGTTTACTTGCAGCGTATTTTGCTGGCAGTGAGCCAAGCGCCATCCTGTAATGGCGGGGATTTTCCCGGCTGGAGGCGGTCCCCAACATACTTCTAAAAATACAAGTGAATTTTAGAAATAATAAATGAATTAAGGTTAATAGAGAATGAATTCTAGAGACAAAATTAGAACTATTTGTTAAGTCCTTTACTGTGTACGGGGATTGTAATAAAGGATTCTCAAGCATAATTTCATTTAAGCCTCATAACAACTACATAAGGTAAGTGCTATTATTATTGCCATTTTGCAGATGCAAATGGGTTTTGCAGAACCTAACACCTTAGGTGAGGTGTTAGGTTCTGCAGTATTTAACATGTGGTAGACCGTGGATTAGATCCCCAAAGGTGTACCTTTAGATCCTGTCTCATTAATGACTACACCATTTTGCCTCTCAGAGATCTGTAGGGTATATTTTCTGAGCAGATAACTAGAGAAAACGCCAGCTAGAATGGTATCTGCAGTTTGATTTGTCCAAGTGGTTTTCTACCAGTGGCAATTTTGCACTTAGCAGACATTTGGAAATGTCTCGAGATGTGTTTTTAGTATCATGACTGGGGACTGGAGGTGTGCTAGACAACCTTTAATAGGTAGAGGCCAGAGTCGCTACTATATATTCTACAATGTGCAGAATATTGCCCACAAGAAAGCATGACCTGATCAAAAATGTCAATAGTGTCAAGATGGAGAAACCCTGAGTTAGCCAAATAGTTCCCAAACCATCCTATGGAATTTCTGTACCATGAAAAAAAAAAAAAAAAGGCTTTGTGGCCAAAAAAAAAATTGTGAATGCTATATATTCTATTCCCTCTTTGAATAATCTCTATGACGGTTATATTTTAAATCTTATTTTCACATATAATTTAAAATTCTGAAAAGTCCTCCAGCAAAGACACCTGCTTACCTTTTACTCCACAGAGAGATGCATAGTTCGGATTGCAGATGGAGGTGCCTATGCCAGTCATAAGCGACTTAACCAAAGTATTGGGAGAAAGAGCCAAAATTAAAATGCTATTCTCTTGACACCAATTCTAGAAGCTGTGAGTTTTTTTGTTTTTGTTTTTTCTGGCAAAGTACACATTTCCCTTAACAAGTTGAATGTTTAAATCAAAAATGATCCAATAAAATGTAATAAACTATAGATTATCAATCCTATTTCATCCAATTGGCAGAGAGCAGATAAACCTCAGATGTATACAAAGTTTTATTATGTTATCAACACATCCCTCCCAGTTGAAGGCAGAGAGAGGATGAAGTGACTATGCACTTATGCAGAGGTTCTATCTATCAATAGCCTCTCTTTTACCAACGGGTATGACAAATAGTGTTAGTTTTATAAGCGGGACAGGGGCTAATGGCAGGTGATGGGTTAACCTCACCAGGCTATTTCTGCTTGTCAGTCTTATCTTTGATTATTAAGCTATATGACTGCCTTGGCCTTTGCTTTCTTTGGAAAACTGGCTATATACACTATGTTAGTTTTTTTGGTTTTTTGTTTTTTTTTTACATCCTGCCATGTCCAATATTGCATGTTGGACATACAATGTCCTCATCTTCCCTTGCAGGATCCTTAGAAGAGTAGAAGGTAACACAAAGCTATTTAGCAGTGTTTTTCTTGAGTTGAAAGATGCAGATAAACCATTTTTCAATGAAGTCTAAAAGGAACCCATCAGGGAAAACAAAAGCCTTAGAATGGTATTCCTCACTATGTTCCAGATTGAATTGGAAGAGAAGTGTCTGCCATGCCGATTTCTGACTTCTTTTCTATACAGACTAATGGATGGCTTGGCATACCTCTGGGTTCCTTCAGACTTCGGCACAAGTGCTTTTTTCTTTGTCATAATGAGATTTAATCAAGCAAAGCCAAACCATTGCTGCAAGTTAAACACTCCCCAGGGAGGGGGAGCCAATGACTGGGGGAGTAATGAACCTCTATTTAACTTTCAGATTTTGTTAATAACAGTTTGACTTGTACTGGTTGGAGCTAATTAGTTGCTGCAGCTTCTCCATTAGTGGCTTATAAAATGGGGCTTACCTTGTGCATGTTAAGCAATTTTCTCAGTGTGGGTCATTTTAGAGAAAACAGAAGGAAACTAAGTGTCTTAAACATGCATGATTATTGCACTTTGTTGTGGTTTCCTTTCATAAGGAATTTCGAGAATGTCTGCAGATCTGAATCTGACAACTTCAGAAGCATGTACTAAGATTAAATAACTTGGGTTTATCTGGGGATCAACCCAGTTGTGAGGCATTAAGGAATTGAGTTTATCTGTATCTCATAAAAGACAACCCTGACATGGTGTAAATTCTGTTTTGGTAGCTGTATGAAAAGTAGGTTGCCAAGGATCTTGAGTAATAAAGTTGAAGCTTCTCAGAATGAAAAGCATTCACTGTATCCTTGGGCTTATGATGACTGGCATTGTTCCTGAAGCAGACTGCCTCCACCATTCATATTCTCTCCTAGAGTAGCATTCTCAAGTAAAACCAGAGAAGAAGCTTGATTACAACATAGCATTTAAAAGACACTGGAGAGGGATCACACAATATCAGGGGAAGAAGCAAGGAAGCAATGGTCATGACCCCAGGCCCTGGTGGTTTTAGAAGGTGAGGTTTATGATAAATATGGAATGTACCCAGGGTATTTTAAATCCCAATGTGATATTCTAAACCCCAGTGTCACTAGATTGCAAACTGAATTTGGAGGTGGAGGCCATCGAAAGTAGAGCTAGGGGACAGAAGGGTAGCCTAGTACATGTTGTGGATCACTGGGGTGTCGGTGTATTTCCCTCAACCCATGGTCTCCTTTTCATCTCTGGCTGATCTTGAAAACTTAAATCTCTGAATTGATGTTTTGGTTTTATATGGTCCTTATCACATGTCTTTATGTCCTATGTCTCATTTCCTCAATTTCTAAACATTTGGAATCTGATCTTTATGGCATTTGGGATTCTGTAATGAATAGAATTAACATGCTATCAGGATATATTAGGTAGGTAGCTTGATTTCTTAATAGGAAGGGCTCTAGATGACTTTAAGTCCTGGGCAATTGATGGTATAGGAAAAAAAAACCGAGGAAGAAAAGTTGGGAAGGAACCTGGGGTGTTTCTTAATCTAGAAAAAGCAAAATTAGACTCTCAATGCCATCTACTAAACCTAATAATATATCAACATTGAGTTTTAAACCACTCACTCAGCATAAACAAGCAAAGTTAAGTAAACTTGGTCCTGATATTAAAATACTTGACTAATGCATCTTCTGGAAGTCTACAAAACCTTCATTTTTTAAGTGTCACATCTTAAAATCTAAAATGTGACATATTCAACTGTATTAGCAAATTTTCAATTAAGCAAGATATACCCAAGGGTTGTAATCTCTGCTTCTCTGTGCCAGAATGCAGATGTTCTTAACAAACAGAATGAATGGTGACATACATAATGAAATGCACTTTTAGTTCTGCTTGTTCATTTAACATTAACAAAATGGGTTAATCCTTCAAATGACTCTGAAATCCCCCTGTGTGGCCATCAGTGCATCTGATAGTTAACAATCCAGTGCTTACCCATCTAATGCATGATGTGCCCTAAAAAGTAGTCCTTAGTCCTTAGGGAAGCTGGTGACTTGTGACTGGTTTAGTCTGAGAACTCTCTTTGGAGTAAAACAGATCCAGCAAAACATTGTTTTTAGGCTTCTGAGGATACAAACCTTTTATTCTAAAGAAACACACAAATACTTCTTGTGAGTATTAAAGGGTTTTATCACATACACAAATGCTCCAGTGACATAATATTAATCATACAAATGTCTGTTATGTAAGTAGAAAGTTTTGGAACTCAGAGGAATAGAAATATGTCTTCATTTACATTTTATTACCCTCTATTCTTCTTTATGGCCTCCAGAGGTGGAGCATTTCTGCCCTAAGTCTAAACACTTCTCAGCTTTGGCACAGATTGCAGATTGTCCTGTGTTCTGACTGGTTTACTTATCATAGCTTTCCATTTGATGCATAAACTAATGTAGCAAAGAGGAGTACATAATGCAGTGATTTTATGGAATTTAAAAGGAAGAGATGGAGGCTTTGGGGAAGATCCAAAATCTCTATGAATCCATGGTTTCTTGAGTTTTCTTAAGAAGAGTGGAAGGCATATTTGTGAGAAGACTGGAAATGGAAGAAGGCATTGCAATATGGAAACCAACATTCTCCATTAAGTTCTCTTTACAGTTGAAAAGTACGGTGCCCCTCGCCCTGGGATATTAGTGCAGTTCAAGATTTTGTAAACTAACCCTACATTGCCCTCAGGACTGGAAGAGGCCATTACTAGGAAAGGTCCTGCTATTAAAGGTTTAATATTCTCTACTGCTGCATATTTATCTTTCGAGAGTTTGTTTATTAGAACCAGCCCTGACTCATTTAGGTCTTATTGTGGCAAATAAATGAAGAGATGAGGTCAGAGTGCATAAATGTTTAATGTATTTCATTAACCCAGTGGTTCATTAATTATAGAATTAATATATGCCTGTGGGTAAAAAATAATCCACTCCTCAAAGAAAAACTAAAAAAAAAAATACAAATTAAAAATATCCTTCCCCCACACAAAAAACTTAGTCTCACTCCTGAGAGACAAATGGTGTTAATGGCTCTTTGTTTTTCTTTTGATGTGATCTTTTTTCTTTAAACAGTGAACTGCTAGATCTGCTCTGTGACATATCATCAATACATAGAATTCTTGAAATGACCATGAAAATTGGAGATGCATAATATTTATACCATTAAACACCTACCCTCCCCAACTTGACTGCCTAACTGTTAGAACATACGTTCTATGAGTGAGAAAGTATTTCATTTCTCTTTTGACTGATGTCATTAATTAAAATAATAACTTTAAATTGTTATTTCCTGATGTATCAGTTTTAGAAAGAATCTGTTGCTCTTTACTTAATGAAAGGTATAGAATTAGGGCACTCACTGTCCCTTACTAACATTCCCATTAATCCTTCTCCATTTTTTTTTTAATCATTTTGTTATTTTACATCAAGGGTTATGATATCCCATTATCTCTTCTATTTATAATTGAATTTGTTATTGTGTCTGCACTTTGTTTTTAGAATTTGATCTCTGTATAAAACTTCAAGCACAATTCACTACAGAACTAAACAGAATGAGTGTATCTTTAAAGAAGGAAATGCAATCTAATGCCATTAAAATTTATTGTGTAAAGAAGAATCTATCCAGTGTCAATAATTAATGAGCTCTCATTTCTGGATCAGGTTCAGTTACCCATCTTTTAATCATGTAAACAGATTTCTTTTGCATTTGTTCCCAATACCTCATGGCTATTAATGATTTGACTGTATCTACACATCTATGGAAAATATTTTCAAATATATAATTTTTCTTTAGATCCAGTATTACTGATATGAAGTCTGATAGTCTGAAATAAGTAACTTGTTTTACTTTTTTTTTAATCATTTTGGTGTTGGTTTTTTTTTTTTTGAAGATTTTATTTATTTGTTTGACAGAGATCACAAGTAGGCAGAGAGGCAGGTAGAGAGAATGAGGAGGAATCAGGCTCCCTGCTGAGCAGAGAGCCAGGTGCCAGGCTTGATTCCAGGACCCTGGGATCATGACCTGAGCAGAAGCTTTAACCCACTGAGCCACCCAGGTACCCCAACTTGTTTTACTTTTGAGAAACTTCATAATGTTCTCTTTTTCCTTGGAGTTGTGAAAAATCATGAATGAATGTACAAGTTTAATGGTATTTTTGCCATTTTTTTTCTTCTTCAAGTTTGTATTTATATTCCAATAACGTACAGTGTAATATTAGTTTCAGGTGTAGAATTAAGTGATTTCACTTATACACAACATTCAGTGCTCATCACAAGTGCCCTCCTTAATCCCATCACCCATTTGGTCCATCCCACACCCACCTCCCTTCCAGTAAACCTCTGTTTATTCTCTATTCTCTATAGTCTGTTTTCTGGTGTGCCCCCTCCCTCACCATTAATTCTATTTCAGGAAACACAGACCTTTAATATCTGACCATGTTTTCCCCTAGAGCCATTGTTTCTTTGGTTATTTCCTCCCTTCCATTGTTTCTGCTTTTTCATTCTGGAACTTTTATTAGGAATAAGTTGAAAACTTATAACTAATTTCTCAGTACATTTACTTTGCCTTCTTTCTTTTTTTAAAAAAGATTTTATTTATTTATTTGAAAGAGATCACAGGTAAGCAGAGAGGCAGGCAGAGAGAGGGGGAAATCAGGCTCCCTGCTGAACAGAGAGCCCAATGTGGGGCTGGATCCCAGGACCCCGAGATCATGACCTGAGCCGAAGGCAGAGGCCTTAACCCACTGAGCCACCCAGGCGCCCCTTTGCATTCTTCTTTCATTGTTTTGTTCTTTCTCTATAATTTGGACACTTATTTCAACTATATTTGTAGATAATCATCTTGCTTGCTTATTCATATACATTTTGTAATTCAGATGGTCTACACTTTGAAAATTTAAGCAACTTACCAAGTATATATTTTACAATTAGTACATAATACATTATGTAATTATTTTATGTATCTGATGTATATGGACATAAACTTTTTTAGTCTCCGATTAGTCCATTTAAAGGAGTCTGGTCCTGTTTTTTGAGTACACTTTTTAAAGTTTGTGTCTGTTTACTGGCTTGTCTGTTTTTTCCAGACAAGGATCTTTGTTTACTCTTACTGGCATTCCCTATCAAATGTATTTTTTTTTTCTTTTCAGATGCTTAATAATTTCTAGATATCTTTGAATATCTGTGAACAAAGAATTATGCTAGAAGGAGATTACAAAGAAAAAATGTAATCACGATGGGTGCCCATCTTTTGCGTAACCTGTAAAGCTTTCTTTTGTTGAACAGAAATCCAATATGAAAATAATGAGACTTTTCTTTTGTTCTCCTACAATTTTTCTTTGGCATTAACAAAAGTAGGAATTTCCAATTAAACAATTACATCATCCCTGGAAGCTCAGTATATAAAGATGTTGGCTCTTTCGAGGAAAAAGAAATATCATTTAGATACAAAATCCAAGTCTGTCAATGTTATTTTTAGTTTGGAGTAGCTATAACTCATAAAATATCAGATAAAAATAAGAAATCAGGGGTGCCTGGGTGGCTCAGCGGGTTAGGCTGCTGCCTTCGGCTCAGGTCATGATCTCAGGGACCCTGGATCTAGCCCCGCATCAGGCTCTCTGCTCAGCAGGGAGCTTGCTTCCGTCTCACTCTCTCTGCCTGCCTCTCTGCCTACTTGTGATCTCTGTCTGTCAAATAAATAAATAAAATCTTTAAAAAGAAAATAGGAAATCATACCTCATAGTTGATATTATTTTAGTGTGCTTTATGTTCAAAAAATGTTATCAATATATTTGGGCATCTAATCCCACTTATATGAACATTCTGTGAAAAGGCATTTTTGTCTAGGTCTGGAAGTAGAGCCCTAAATCTAGTCATTTATTTATTTATTTAACTAGTGTTTGTTCCATTTCTACTATGTACCAAGCATGTCACTGCAAACTGGGTTTATAGAACAAAACACAGTGGATTTATTTCCATGGCAGATGATGAAGAAATAAAACAGACTGACATCCAATAATTTACAGATGTAATATATGATGGAAAATTATCAGGTTCTAAGTGAAAATAAATATGAACAATCAAATAGTCTCCTTTAGGGAAATGATATTTAAAATTAATAAAATTAGGAGGAAGAGAAGGGAAGGGCCTCTGATCATAGAGGGTGGGCATGTGAACATTCCAGGAAGATGAAATAGCTGACGGGAAAGCCTGGTACAGGACCAGACAAGTACATTATAGGATTAGTCAAAAGGCAATGTCATATGGAAGGAAGAAAATTTTGCTAGGCCAGGTTGGAGAGCCAGAGAGAGGCCACAACAAGCAGGATTTATCCTAAGAAAAATTAGAAGTTATGGGTTATTTTGGAAATTAGGAGTTACTGGATTATTTAAAATGTGGGCATAGAGTGATCAGATTTGAAATTTAAAAATCAATTTCCTTCCCAGTAGATGGTGAATAAGTCAATGGAATAGAATTAAGAGCCCCAAAATAAACCTATGCATCTACAACCAATTGATTCTCTAAAGGGTAGAAGACGCTTCATTGGAGAAAGACTAGTTTTTTCCAACACAGGATATGGACAACTTTAATCCATATGTAATCAGATGTCATTCAATATTCAAAGATTAGGTTTGACTCAAACCTAAATGTAAGAGAAACACCTATAGAAGTTCTAAAAGTAAACATGAGCCTGTGACATTGGATTAGGGTATAGTTTCTCAGATACAACATCAAAAACATAAGTCACCAAAGAAAAAAGTTAGGGAAATTGGATTTCATCAACACTGAAAATCTTTTAATCTCAAAAGACTATCAAGGAAGGGAAAAGACAAACACAAAATAAGATATAATATTTGCAAATCATATGTCTGATTTAAGTCCCATATTCAGAACATAAAAAGAGATCTTACAGCTCAACAATAAAAGATAAACAATCCAATTAAAAAATGAGTAGGGCGCCTGGGTGGCTCAGTGGGTTAAGCCGCTGCCTTCGGCTCAGGTCATGATCTCAGGGTCCTGGGATCGAGTCCCGCATCGGGCTCTCTGCTCTGCAGGGAGCCTGCTTCCTCCTCTCTCTCTCTCTGCCTGCCTCTCTGCCTACTTGTGATCTCTCTCTGTCAAATAAATTAATAAAATCTTTAAAAAAAAAATGAGCAAAGGATTTGAATAAATTTTTCTTCAAAGGAGACAGACCACCAATAAGTACACATCACTAATCAGTAGGGAAACTCAAAACCAGAGTAGGTCACTACTTCATACATACAGGATGGCTGTAGTCACTGGATGAGTAATAGCAAGTTTTGGTGAGGATATAGTGCAACTGGATGGTTTATGTAATGTTAATGGCAACATAAAATGGTCCGACCACATTGGAAAGTTTGGCAGTTCTTTAAAAATTTAAGCATGGAGTTAATGTAGGGCCCTGTAAGTCTACTACTATGTAATATACTCAAAAGAATTGAAAACCTACATCCACACAAAATTTGTACAGAGATGTTCATAAGCAGCATTATGCATAACAGCCCAAATTGAAAACAGTCCAAATGTTCATCAGCTGATGAATGGATAAACAAAATATGGCATATCCATACAGACATGATTTCATTTACATGAAATATCCAGAGTAGGCAAATCCATAGAAATAGGAAGTAGCTTTGTGTTTGCTAGGGGCAAGGGAAGAGGGAGAATGGGAGTGACAGCTACTAGATACAGTGTTACTTTTAGTGTCATGAAAATATTTTAGAATGTACACACAAATTTTTGAATATACCAAAACCTTTTGAATTGTATTCTTCAAAAGGGTAGATTTTTGGTGTATGTGTATTTGTTTCGTAGGGATGTCCTAATGAATTACAACTTGGAACAGCAGAAATGCATTTTCTTATAGCTCTGGAGGCTGGAAGTTCAAAATCAAAGTGCTGGCAAGGCCATACTTTCTCTAAAGTCTCTGGGAGAGAATTTTCCTTAACCTTTTCTAGCTTCCGGTGGGCACGGTTGCTCCTTATAGTTTGTGGCAGCATTGTTCAATCTCTGTCACCTCCTTCCCTGTGTGTCTGTGGGTGTCCAGTCTCTCCTTCCTTCCTATTATAATGGCATCAGTTACTGGATTTAGGGCCCACCCTCAGTCCAGGATTATTTTGTTCTGAGATATTCATTTAAATCTTCCCTATTTCCAAATAAGATCACACACTGAGGTTTGAGAGGACATGAATTTAGGGGGACCCAATTCAACCCACTATAGTATATAAATTATATCTAAATTAAAAAGCAGATAATAAGGACTACAAAATAGTGAAATTTCAATTACCTAGTTCAGGTCCTGCACTCTTGCCAAAACCTTCCTTAGTTACCCAAGGTGAGGGAGTTTCATATTCTCAGTGCCTTAAATAAGGACATAAAACAGAACTTGTATTTAGGCAATAATCAGGTGAGTGACTACACTGGCCAGAAATATGAATAAAATAGACTCAATCTTAACAGTTCTGGACCCAATAGTCTTAACATGACTTAAACCAAAAAGCAATGTAACCATGTTTCACAGATTAATGTGTTTTTTCTTTCCATGTAATGTTTCATGTTATATGGTTATATACATATTCTTTCACTTACATGGTCTTCTCCCTGTGGCCAAATTGGCATATATATAAAACCACTATTTGAGCACGGTTGTGTTGGGCACTATATCAAGCCTGTGTTAGTTCACTTAATTTCTTACAACACTCTTATAAAATGTACACTTTATATTATCTTAATTTTGTGGATTAAAATAATACAAGAGACTACGTGTAGCTAAATAACTCTCTCACGGTCTTACAGCTATTAAATGAGTTTCAGAATTTATTTTCCATGGATGTGGATTTCAACTTGATGCATCTTTATTGTTCATCTACAACATGCAAGTTTTTAACTGATTGGAGAGTAATTAATTTTCCTAAAGGAAAACTGCTTTTTCTGGTAATACATGGTTCCCTTTTAACATGACAAATTTCAGGATCTAATTGTATTGAATTGCCATTTGGTTATGCTTTTTACATTGCAATTCACTTTTTAATGTGTTTTCATTTGATTCCCACAGCAACACTGAAACAGGGTTTAATAGGAATTATTATCCCCATTTTGCAAATGAAGAAAAGAAGGTTCATGTAGAGGTTATTGAGCTAGCCCATGGGCTTACATTTACTATGAAGCTGACTCAATTGGCTTCAAGGCTGGTTGTATAATCTACAATATTATGTCTATCTACGTTTCTAATGTTTCATTAAGGCTGTGAATAATTCATACAAGTAAACTTTATTAATAATGATTTCACCACTCTGTCAGATAATGAAACACTATGAAGTTCTCTATTTTTATCTCACATGAATTGTTGGACTCTGAGCTGTCCTCACAAATTTCATTGTCCATCATTACAATGCGGCCCTAGATCTCAGGGGAGAGAAACTTTCCATTCCTTCAACAACCCAAGGATAAAAGGGACTAGAGGATACAATGCCCAAACAATTACCAATGGAGACCTAAGGTATACTGATTGGACACACACTAAAAGGGGGTGACAGACTTAATGTGTTAGGAAAACGGAGACAAGAATTGAATTTATTTCATGCCATTCTGCTTCGGCTCTGAATAGAGCAAAGCTAAGATGTCAGTGTTGGCAGCAAGAAAGAGGAGGCTGGGTGAGCTGGCATGTAACATTAAGGAAAAGGAAGAGATCCTTGTAAGCATGAAATTTACAACTCTAAAGGGTTCAATGGAGCTACCTCCCCAGGGCAATTAATGAAGGTTCCACACAAACATGCATTGGCAGATGGGTGGCTGGGAACCCAGCCTTTCCTGAGACTGATCAATAAATGTAGAAACTTCAGCTGATCTGGGAGTAGAGGCCCCTGGGAAGAGTAACTGAATAGAAAGCGTGGCTTTCTGAGACATAATTTCAGAACAGATTCAGCAGTTTAAAATGCACGGTTCAAAAGAGTCTCCGAGAAAATGGCCTTTCACTGATGGGAGATTGCAAAAAGCAAGTAAGTCGAGCCGAGGGTTTGAAATATTTACCTTGAGGATAAGACTGGAATAGTCCTTCTGACTACAAGGAGTTTGGGGCTGAACTTTAAAACTTCCCGGGCAGCTTTAAGCTTGCCCTAAGGCAGAGGCAGTCTCCCCGGTGTTCCATAAAATAGCTCTTTGGTTTTACTAATAAAAAATAATGAGCTTCCAAATTTTCCTTTTCAGTCTCTGTTTAATTGCCTAGAAACACACTGTACTTCAGGGCTCCACCTACCGGGGGGTAAAGTCTTATTTTCATACAATCATAAAAAATCTGTTTAATTTTCCATTATGCTCATAGAATTTTTCAATAAATTTTCCAATTTTAGTATATGTGCTGCCGAAGCGAGCACAGTTTTTCAATAAATTTTAATTATCCTAACAGACTCCTCAAATACTGCATTACCTAAAAAATGGAATTTTGGTTTAAAAACAATGAAAATAAATTTCAGGCAGCTATATTGGGGATATATTGGATATATTGGCGCTATATGAGAGCTTGGTGAGCAATTAAGTTTGTATTAAGTAAAAGAATGAATGAAGCAAGAGCCCATTTAATCCACCAAGATTTTCAAAGATGTGGCTTTCTGGAAGGCTTTGAAATCTGTTAATCCATTCAGGACACCAAACACTACACCATCAGGAGATACCAGGTCTTTGATTTTTCATACAGCATCACATCTTTGGCAAATTTTCGGTATTTAAGGTCCTAATGAGGCACACAGAGTCAATATTTCACAAATTTCAAAATGATTCTGAAAATCATATGGCATTAGCTGCAAGTCTCTGATAGACATCTTGAGCCCAGAGACGGCAAGCGAATTCCCCAGCTTCCTCCAGCCAGAAGGTGGTCGAGGCCCGGTGGATGTCCACTTCTCCATTCTGTGACACTGGAAAGCCTTGTTTGTTGTTGTTGTTGTCATTGGGTTTTTTGTTTTTTTGTTTTTTGGGGGTTTTTTTGCTTTTTTTTTTTTTTTTTTCCCCTAGCAGGCAGGGCGTTCTCTCTCCCAATTACCATTTTATGAAGCTTGGAGAAATACCTTGTTTGTTTCTATATTCTGGATTCTAGGATAAGTGCTTTACCATATCAAAGCCAAATTCCTGTTGGTGTAATTCTCTGGGGCCTCTTTCCCAAACAATAAACTGGACATGCTATCCTAGGCCCTTTTTCTCACTTTTGTATTCTAGCAGCTGGATGAATCTGTGTTCAGGCTCCTTGTAAACATAAGAAAACCCTGCCCTTTCATTTGGACAGTGCCTCAGAACAAGTGATTTTTGTGACAGGGTTTATGATTTGGGTCTGGTGAATGAATAAAATTGAAGACTTAGAGGATTTGGCTGTTCTTACGTCTTCAGTGCAAAATGTTTCTAAAGCCAGTGTTCCTGCCTCACAAATGATAGTCGGAGTGTGCAGCACTGTGATACCAAAGCTTAATGTGGCCAGACCTTGAACTTTCTGTCTCCATCCTACTCGCTAACATTTAGCGGCTGGAATACAAAACGGTCTGCCGAGGCTTTGCCTCCTGGGTGTCGGCAAGAGCAAATGCTGAAGGACTTTCAACTCAGTGGGCTTCACACAAACTATACCCCAGAGAGAAAATCTAAGCAGTGCTTCCGGCAGGTGCATGATGTGGTTCAGAAGCAGAAAACATTTGATTCATGAGCAGGAGGCACTAACAGAGAGGCTGGGGAGGGAACGAGGGATCAAGCCGTGACGGAAGCAGTAGTGTGCCTGAGTTCCAACGTTTGCGCTGCTTCACCTGCCATCTCTTCCCCGAGCTTTGAGGCTCCAAACAGATCAGAGGAAGCAGGGGAGGCAGAGGGTGCGGTGTGGAGCAAACCAATCCCAAAACCTTTTGGGGAGGGAAGGAGGCCCTGTTCCTCCCAAGGAGGGGAGAAGGAGACTTGCCTTTTTGGTTTTAGTAAGGAAGAACTTCCCAGGACCCTGCGATTAGCTCAAAGTGCAAAAGGCATTAAGTGGGTGTTTTCTGATTTCCTTGCAGAACAGAGAAGAAATTGGCGGAGCTGGTGTAGGGGTTGCAGCTGCACTGCTCTTCCTCTGTCCCCCTCCTCCTCCTCTGCCTCTTCCTCCCCCGTCTTCTGCATCACCTTCTCCCTTCCTTCTGAAAACACACACAAACTTTGTTGTTCTGAAATAAGCTTGGAAGAATTTGTAACGAAGTTTTGTTTTGAACACACGGTGCGAGTAAAACTTAGTTTGCCTGTTGCTCCCTAACGAACCAAATTCGTTAAGTGACTGTTAGCTGCTAGGACGGGGCTATTTACACACTGGGGAAATGGGCATATTTTCATGGATTTAGGGACCTCCTGGTAGTTTATGTTTGCTCACCGAGGACCTTGGGCATCCTTTTAGGGGCAAAATCGTTGTATGGGAATACTCCGTGATCAGAAACTTTTCGTGACCTGCCCATTTCATCACCCCAATGAAGACTATGGCTGAAATCTAGGGAGTTGAATGGCCGTCCACACAGGACCTGCGGCAGTGTAGACGGAACTCCATAAAGTCAAGAAACATTCGGATGTACTAAGCGCTTTGCTTAGCTCTCAGCAGTTGGGAAGACAAGAATGGATTTAGCCTGGTGTTTACTCTTGTTGGCTACCTCGTTTTATGTTATTAATTTGTTTATGTGGTGATATTAGTCCCAAAACATAACTCCTTTTAGGAAAAGTCAGATTGGGCGATGTGAACATTGTTTTGATCCTTGTTAATACAGATCTTCCCAAAGGTGGTGTATCAGATAAATGAAAGTTGCTAACCATATTGATTCTTTCAGCCCCTGTGGAGGCTGGGACAAGCCTTGAGGCAGCCATAGCCCCTGGGCTTGTCACCTCTGGCTTCAAACGGTCTCATCAAATTATTACAGTGTGTTGTACAAATATTGTATTCTGAGTATACTGATGTCATTTAAGCCCATGCTATGTTCTAAACTCCAGACATTTGATGTCAACAGACATGCCAGAGAATAAACAAGAGTGGAAGCCCTTCCTTTCTAGTCCCACAAAACTTGTACTCATCCTGCTCAAGAGGGGAATGTTGTCAAAAAGTGTCTTGAAACTTTAGATTATTGTTATATTTTGGAATTAATAATAACAGCCTTTTACAACTTAACTTTTCCCATAAAAGATTACCTGTTTGAGAATTATTCTTTTTCATCACATGTATGCAGATGACTCATCCGTTTGAATTGCTGCAAGTTATACAGTTGACTGTCTCCGCATTTTATTTCACCGTGACGATCATTTAGATCATCTAGATCATTTTGAAATCTAGATCACTTAGAATTTTTCACTGTAAAAGACAATGCTGCTATGAATATCTGTATGCAAATACGCTGGAAATACTTGAGGGAAATGGTTCCCATGTGGGGGGTATACTAATCGTAGGGTGTGTTTGGAAATGCGCATGCGT
Source organism: Neogale vison (assembly GCF_020171115.1). Taxonomy (NCBI): domain Eukaryota; kingdom Metazoa; phylum Chordata; class Mammalia; order Carnivora; family Mustelidae; genus Neogale; species Neogale vison. The sequence continues at coordinate 127,376,818 of NC_058098.1, forward strand.
ACCTCCCTCCTCGTGACCTCTGGAGGACACTACTGGCAACTGCTAGCTAGAGGGGCTAGGGATGTTTCCCATTCTAAGATAAATATCTGGTGTAATAAAGAATTAGTCATCCGAAACACCAATACCTCCCTTCTGGATAGATGGGGTCCTAGGTTGTGCATTTAAAAGTGAAATTGTGGGGCATCTGGATGGCTCAGTGGGTTAGCCTCTGCCTTCAGCTCAGGTCATGATCTCAGGGTCTGGGATCCAGCCCCGCATAAGGCTGTCTTATGTCTTATGCTCAGTGGGGAGCCTGCTTCTCCCTCTCTCTCTGCCTGCCTCTCTGCCTACTTGTGATTTTTCTCTCTGTCAAATAAATAAATAAAATCTTTTTTAAAAATAAATAAAATAAAAGTGAAATTGCTAGATGCAGTACACATAGCAGATTCAGGCTCAAAGTGCATGTGAAACTTCTCCTCCTTTCCCCTGACCCATAGCAACACTTGGAAAGTTGGAAGTTCCCTTCTGTCTGCAGTTGCAGATTTGCAGGCGCTTTCCCAGTCAGAGGTTTGCACGGAGACTGGGAAGGGAACCAGCAAGGTGAAGGTGGGCTAGTTGATGACAAACAGGCACAGAAAGAGGCCATGTATTTACTTATCTTTCCAGCAGCAGATGCTGTCCCACTGTTAAGAGCCAGCACAAAGGGAACATTTTTTTCCCCCGTGAGCCAGCAGATGTGTTGTGGGCCTGGAGCTGACAATTGTGGTGACAGCTTCCTGACCCTGGGGTAACAGCTGTGTGGTGGCACGTTCCATCCCAGTTCCCCAGGGGCCTTGTTGTGGCAGGGATAGAGCAGCATCCCAGGTGGGCCAGAGAGAGAGCTGCTGTGGAGTCATTCCCAAAGGCCCTGTGAGGGGCCCTTCCTGTAGCCTTTCTGAGAATTTTATATGCCCCTATGCTCCTGTTTCAAATTGCTTTCTGCTTCAGACATCTAGATTTGTTTTCATTATATTCAGCTGAACCATGGCTGAAGCACTAGGTTTTAGGAATTAGATATCTTTGTTTTTACTAGATTCTGCCATATTGCTCTTTCAAAATATTGGATCAGTTTCCACAACTGCATATATGAATTCCTGTTTCCTCACACCCTTAACAACATTTGAGATTGCGAATTGTCAGATTATTACTAATTCTCCTCCTCCTCTTTCTCCTTATTATCCTTATAATTTGTCCCTCTGATAATTGTAAAATAACAAATCTGTGTCTCTCTTTAAGTGCCCCATTTATTTGTAAACAGAACATTTTTCTTTGTGTTTACTATTTGCTTTCCTTTTTTAATGCTGGATGATCTCTCAAATCTATTGGGCTATTGATTTGTTTATAATTTTCTTTTTATTTTTAAAGATTGATTTTAGAGAACAAGCGAGCAGTGGGGAGGGGTAAGGGGAGAGGGAGAAGAAACTCAAGCAGACTCCATGCTAAGCACAGAGCCCAGTGTGGGTCTCTATCTCAAGACCCTGAGATCAGGACCTGAGCAGAAACCAAGAGTCAGACGCTTAACAGACTGAGTCATCCAGGTGCCCCATGATTTGTTTATAATTTTCTATGTCTGTAGGTCGAAGTTCATGGTATCTCTGACATTCCCAGTCATTGGCTGGGTGCTGCACAGGGGAGCGTGATCTCAGGACAACCCCATAATAATTCCAAAGCTCAGTAGCTGAGGCCCTGGTCAGCCCTACCCTGTGTGGCAAGAAGTCGATGAGGCAGTTTCTTACAGCTACGACATTACTCCCTGCGTGGTTCAGACCTGCTGCTTCCACAGGTTTGAGGAGCAGCTCCTCTGTGTGTCCCCTGTGCTTTCCTTAGGAGAGAAGGAGAAGAACAAAGTTAGTGGGATCCCAGTGGGCCCCATTGCTGCAGAAGACCCCAAAGTGTAACTGATGCTCCATTCTTTGTGCTAAAACTCCTCCTCCTTCAGCTGCCTGACTCATCAGGTCTTGGTGGTTCACCTCGTGATGTGATCCAAATCTTCACTTCTGAAGGTCCAAAGTTTTGGTAGTCATTCTCTTGTCAGTTCTGGAATACCTCGCATAGCTGAATGCATTTAATTTTTCGAGGGGAATACCAGGAGGTGTCCTAGGTTTCACAGGTATTTCTCATTGCCCCCACATCGTGTAAAAGCCTTACATCATCCTAACAATTAAGTCCATTACTTCTGCTACTATTGTGACTCCCTCACTGCCTGCTTTTCCCTGGGCACAGAGTTCAAAATACACTGGTTGCTGGTATAACTTACAGTTCTGTAGGATTTTTAGCTGTGGATCTTAGCAAGAATGTACACTTTTAGGGACCAGGATCTCTAGCCCTGAAGAACCTAGAGTTATAGGAACAGAAATCTTAAGGTCCCCAATGAACCATTGGGAGTGATGTTGAGTGGGGCCACGCATACTACCCCTTGGTTTCTGAGCACATTTATCCTTCCATTTGGGGACAGATCACCATGTAGAGACGTTTAATGAATGCACTGTGCTGTGAAGAGTCAGGCTTACTCCTTTCAGACTGTTCACCCCAGAGCTGGCATTTTAGTTTCACCTTTAGGAGGTCATTCTTGTGTTCTGTAAAAGGTGAAGAGCCTCCTGATGGCATACTGTATAATATAACTGTTGAATCTCATAGTCATGGGCCACTCCAGTCATGGGCCACTCCAGCCTCTCCATAGTCATGGGCCACTCCACTGTATAATATAACTGATGAATCTCATAGTCATGGGCCACTCCAGTCAAGGATGCATGTATCTCATCCAACACTTAACATCAGTCTCCTGATGTGATGAAGTTTGTAGAGGAGTTCATGCCTATGGATCAGGCATTCTGTTAGCCCCCAAATAGTGATATTGGCTATGACTGTTGCTGTGTGGGGAGGAGAGGGATGTCCATATTCATAATGTACTTATCCCTGTGAAGTTGAACAGATGGTTTTTTCAGGATAGAAAGAATTCAGTTTAATCAATTTATCAAAGTCTGTATCCAGTTCATGTCCTCGAGAAGTGGTGCCATATTGGGTATTCAGTTGTTGGTCTCTGTTACTGACAAATTAGTAATTTGGAATTATCAATAGATGTGCCTTGGTAAGTGGGATTCTGTGCTGTTGGGGCCATTTATAGCCTCCAGCTCTATCACCATGACCACTCCACTCATGTGCTCATTATACGGTTGTGGATGGTGGATGACAAAGCATGGCTGGAGATAACTGGCTTAGTCACATGTCTACTTGGTCATTCAGGCAAGTGGCTCTCCTGGGCTTTATGTTCTCCTAGGGGAGTTAACAAAATTATCACATTTTTTGCCCACTTCTACATTACCTCTACATGCCTCTACCTGGAAGATGTCTCCAGTATTCCATTATTTTTCTCCAAGGCCCTTCACTGTCACTTTGGGTCATTTCTCCTTCCACAAAAAACACAAGTAGATTAACTCTTCACAGTTTAGCTCATTTTTGAAATTATCACTCTTGACTACCTTTTAGGACCACCCCTGAATAATGAATCTATAGTCATGGTTCATTTTCAGTTTGTACCCATATACCAACTTGATCTATTCATAGAGCAGGTTCAGATACTTCCTTTCTCCTTCAATTCATCGTATAGGAACCCCATCTCATTGGAACAAGGTGATGGAGGAGCACTGGTGCAGCTCTACAGGTAACACAAGGTCTGGACGACATGTTCATGGATCTAACTGGTACCCTCTGGCTCTGCTCAGGTTCATTCCCAGAGGTGAATTTACATTATATTATAGACAGCTGTGGCTAGGCCTACCAGAGGTGGTGGGCCAGAGAGAACCCAGCTCATAATGGGAGATTCTAAAGGCATTGTCACTTTGTGTCCCATGTTCAAGTGCTCCATCAGTAAGATATCACAAGATACTTATTTCTTAAGGGACTTATAATTCTCTTGTAGTTAACACAGCCCCAGAATCCCAGGGACCTATGTTGTGATTCTGTACTAGAGTTTGCCATAAGGTCCATACTGCATACTTTCCCACCACTGACATTCCAAAATCATAGCCTTTGCTGGACTGTGTGGTCTGGGTGGCAGCACTGATCAAACTATAGTTTGGACCTACTGCATGTCTTTTCCTACACCAGGAAATCCAACAGTCTTTCTTGGTAATTATTGTTAGGTGTGAATGTGTTCCCTGTAGACCCAAAAAGGTCTATCAGGCACTGTGTTTCCTGCTTCATGATGGAAGATGCAAGCTGCAGCAACTTGTGTTTTACTTTGAAAGGAATATCATGATACTGTCCTGATGCTAGAATACCCCCACATCCCGCTCAAGTATGCAGCCCCTGAGTCTTTTCAGAGTTATTTTCCCTTCTCCGGGATGCATGTATCTTACCAAGACCTATAGAAAACTAGCCACTTTCTCACCTTGTCAGCTCTGCATGATGTCATTGGTGTTGTGGAACATTGTGACATTCTTTGAGATGTCTAGGTGGCCCTGATCCTTCAGGAGTCCTGACAGGATGAGAGACTTAACATAGTCCTGAAACATAATCTTGAATATACATTGTTGTCTGTCCTATGTGAATGCAAACTATTTCTGATCTTGTTTTCTAATTTGAATGGAAAATAATCTGTTTGCCAAACCAGTGGCTGCATCCCATGTACCTGAGACCTTATTAATCTGTTATAACAACAATAGCACATTGAGGGCTGCAGCTGTAGCTGGGCTTAGTGCTTGATTAAGTCTGGAACCGAGTACAATCATCCTCCAGCATCCATCCAGTTTTTGAAGGAGCCAGACTGTTGAATTAAGTCAAGATACAAGAGGGACCACCACACTTGACTCTTTGAGGTATTTAAATATTGAATTCATCTCTACCATCCCCTGCAGAATGTATTATTTTTTAAAAAATAATTTATTGATGTAAAATTCACAAAACACAAAATTTATTGTTTAAAAATGAACAACTAAGTGGCATTTAGTACAATTTTGTACTGGATGTTATGCAATCATTACTCCAAAGTAAAATCCCTAACATATTAAGGCATTTCTCAAGCCTCCAGCTTGTGGCAGACAATAATCTGTGTTCTTTCTCTGGGCTTTATCTATAATGAATATTTAAACAAATAGAATCATATGGTATGCAACCTTATGTGTCGAAGGTCCATCCATTCTGCTGTATGTAGTAGTTCTTGATTTCTTTTTATGGCTGAATAATATTCCATTATGTGTATATAACACAGTTTCTTTATCCATTCCTCCATTGGTGAACCTCGAGGTTGTTTTCACCCTTTGGCTTTACTATTATGAATAGTGTTTCTCTGAACAAGCGTGTATGGATATTTATGCACCTGTTTTCAATCATTTTGGGTATACACCTAAGAGTAGAATTGTAGGGGCCATATGGTAATTCTATCTTCAACTTTTTGAGGGACCAGCAAATGCTTTTCACCAGTAGTCAAACCATTCTGCATTCTGCCAGCAATGTACAAGGGTTTTACATTTTCTACTTCCTCCCATTGCTGGTACTTATTTTCCATTTTTCTGATTCCAGTGGTCCTAGTGGGTATAAAATGGCATCTCACTGTGGCTTTGATTTGCATTTTCATAATGACTAGTGATGTTGAATATCTTTTCATATGTTTGCTGAGCCCTTGTATATCATCTTTGGAGAGATATTAATCTAGTACTCAGCCCATTTTTTAATTTTATTGTCTCGGTTGTTGAGTTGTCAGAGTGTTTAATAAATCCTGGATACTAGACCTTTATCAGCTATATGTTTTGCCAATATTTCCTCCCATTCTAAAAGTTGTCTTTTCACTTTCTGGATGTTTTTTTGTTGTTCAAACTTCTTTTTTTTTTAATTTTAATGAGGTCTGACTTATCTATTTCTTTATTTTTTTGTGCTTGCCTTTAGTGTTATAGCTAACCAGGTCATTATTATTTTTGTGTTAACCTCAGTACACAACAAATGACTTTCGCATAACTGTCTTGTCCTGTGTTTCTGCAAACTTATTTTAAAACTCAGTTTTGTTCTGTCCTAATATGCCATGGGTTCAATCGAGTGATCATTACCACTTTTGAGTGTCCTTTAAATAACCTTCTTTATTCTTAATGTTAAAAGTGTTGTGAGTACTTTCAAAGGGATAAGTGTATGTTTCTAAGGTGTCCAATTTATTTAGAAGTTTAAAATATTGGGGCTAGAAATATATATTAGAGGTCTCACATCTCAACTACTACCAATGCAGTATTCCCTTTGATTCTGTTCCTCGTGGATGACTGTCACACTTGAATTCTTCCAGTGACAGGAAGACTAGTGCTTCAGAAGGGTTAAGTTGTGTTGTTGAACAGCATTAATTGTTACAATTTTTTTTAAATGTTATAAACTCAGGGGCACCTGAGTGATGCAGTTGGTTAAGCCTCTGACTCAGTTTCTGGTCAGGTCATGATCTCATGGTCATGAGATCAAGCTGAGCACAGAGTCCACTTAAGACTTTTCTCTCCCTCCCCTTCTCCTCCCCCATCAAATAAATAGTCTTTTTTTAAAAAAGATAAACTCTAACATACCTCAACTTTATTCCATTTGACCTACTTTTATTATCTTAAATGACACAATATGAAGTTACTTTTTTTTTTTTTAAGGTAGTGCCTTAGATGTGTAGAACTATACAACATCTTTCCAAGGTATTTAAGCTAAACAATTACTGTACGAATAGCTCTTCCTCATTTCTAATTTGGATTCTAGATATTTCGTCCTCCAGATCACCCTCCTCTAATAAAACTTCATTTTGTCAATGTTCTTCAAGTGTAAGAGTCAGAATAAAACAAAATGCTCAACTATGATCAAAAGCAAGAAATGCAATTATTTGTACATCATGATTTTATTAATGAAACTATGGTTGCTAACTTTCTTATTAGTAACCTTTATGTAGATCAAGCCTGTTTCATGTACTGTCATTTATTTTTGTCCTAGTGACAATACCAACCCCTAAGGAGAGCTCTGTGTCTCTGCATGTGAATTAAAGTGATATTGCCCCATTCTGAAGTGTATTAGCAGGGCTTCCAGGACCACACAGGAAGGTTCACGATACCTTACAAGGAAAATGTACTATCTTAACATCCAACGGTATGAAACATATTGCATCTTAGCTACAGAATGCATCCTATTTGTGGGTCAGTTTCTGATTTATTCTTTTAGGATATATGTCATCTTATGCTCACTCTGCATCTAACCAAGAGAATACTTGAATCATACTGTAGTTGCTATTTGTGTGTCTATGTGTATGTGTGTGTGTGTGTGTGAGAGAGAGAGAGAGAGAGAGAGGGAAAAAGAGGGGGAAGAGAAAGAGACTGGCTTATTTCACTTAGCATAATGTTCTTATAGTTCATCCATGTTGTAGCATATGTCAGAGTTTCCTTCCTTTTTAAGACTAAATAATATTCCCTTGTAAGTATAAACTACATTTTGCTTATTTTTTCATCTGTCAATAAAACTTGGTTTTTTTCCATGTTGTAGCTATTACAAATAATGCTGCTATAAACATGGGTGTACAAATCCTATTTTCAATTTTTTTGGAGTATATATCTGGAAATGGAATTCCTGGATCATATGGTAATTATATTTTAATTTTTTGAGGAACTGTCATACTATGTTTTCCATAGCAACTGAACCATTTTGCATTCCCATCAATAATATACAAGGGTTCTAATTTCTCTCCACATTTTTACCACCACTTTTTTTTTCTCTATTTTTTTTTTTTTATAGTAGATGTCCCAAGAGATGTGAGGTGGTATCTCATTATAATTGTGACTTGCATTTGCCTAATGATTAATGATGTGTTTTTTAAAGCTGATTTTGGATGAGGCTTGAGGGTTAACAGGTGTGATGTCTGTCAAAGACATAGCTGGTAGTGGTATTAGAATGTAAAATCATACGTAGTAAAGGAAAAGTTGGAAGTCACTACAATGATGCATTGGTCAGCTTTGGTGGATTAATATTCTGGGAATTTTCAGTTGCAGGAACAATTGCTTCTAGTTTCTGTCCTTATCAACAAAAGACTTGAAGGGACTTACTCCAATCTCTGGTGAGAATATTCAGAATGAATCAGCATTTGAGTAATGTGTATCATTATCAGTATAAAATAATAAAGAATAGACAGAAAATCAGCTTAGGGCAGTGTAAAGCTAATTTTCTGTATGGGTGTGATAAGAAGCAGAGGCAGTTATTCCTATGTGATATATCAAGGTGATAATGTGCTCCATTAGGACAATTTGTTTTATATTTCTTAAAATAGATATGACTGAGAAAATGACAGATGGAGGTCAGGAAAAAATTCATGAAGTCCTTCACCTTATATTCATAAATCAATGACTTGGTCCCAGAGAGGTGGCTAAAAATATATTTCTCTTTCAGATGAAGGAGATTAGGTTGTGAAAAGAAGAATGTGTTGACTGAAATGACTGAGAACATCACCTCTGTCATTCACACTGACTACATAGCATTATGCGGAACACAGGGAACATGATTTTTCTGTCGTTCTCGTGTACCTTTCCAGTAACACACAAATCTCTTCTGTCTCCTCCATTTCCCTGTCTCCCCCTTTGTTTCCCTTGCTCCCCCTTTCTCCCTCCCATCTCTGCCTCTCTATCTCTGTCTCTCTCTCTCCTCTTTCTGCCTCTCTTGCCCATACAGGTACAGATTTCCATTTTATAGATGAAACCGCCTAAGTTTATAGTCAGAAAAATAATTGGGTTCAGCTAAATGTTTGGTCCGTGGCAGAGAAAAAGTTAAGGAAGAAATTATTTCAATGAATTTGCACCAAGCATTTTCATGGGGGAAGAATTAGAAAAAAATACCCAGAAGAGATAATGTTGAAACCATACTAATGTCTGGAAGAAAAGGGGGAAAAAAAAAAAAAAAAGGCTTTAGGTGTTTTTCACTCTTAGAAGGCAATACCAGCATCAACTCCCCAAAGAGATCAGTATGTGAAATGACAATCTTGGGTTGAGAATGAAATCTTAGAAGTTCAATGTGAAATACTGATTTTTTAAAAATAATTCCTTTTGAAATATCTGTAATCTTTTAAACTTCTAATCAGGTACAACCTAAACTATAATGAAGGTATTTAACATGTCAGGAAACAAGAAGAAAGAGTCAAATGGCAAGGTAGTATTATGAATTTCTAGTGAGATTTGCACTCTTGCTTCTGTTTTTTATTGAATTCCATAAGCATCACGGAAAAAAAAAAAAATCCTTTAAAGAAATACATTCTACAGCTTATCACTCATGTCGGAGAAAACTCGTTTAATGCTTTTGTTGGCCATGATACTGAAAATAAGTCTTGATTGAAGCAAGCACAGTCATATATTGAAGTACACAAATAGACGTATTTGCTTGGTTTATTCTGCAGTCTTGCTGCAAGAATGCAAATGAGCTTTTCCAAGCCCAGCTTTAAGCTGTCAAGTGACAAAGGGGGGAGGCGGAGTGGGGCAGAAAAAAAAAAAATCAATTGAGTTAACCTAGCACAGAAGTCTACCGATTAATTATGTTTTAAAAAACTGAAAACAATGTGTTTTTTGTTGGCAACTTGAAAGATTGGTGCCTGAAATATTCCTTAATATTATGTAAACAAATAGAGCTTAATCAGTTGTGGGGACAGCAGTCGCCATACCTGTAAAGGGTGTAGAGTACGGTTGTAACTTTCCTTTCAAATAAAGGACTAGGGCAGAGCAGACAGGAGTTCTTTTGCAGCAGCAGACAGAATTCATATATTGCTTACAGGATGGCGGCAGATTGGCGTTGTGGCTTCAAATACCTGGTTAGGTATTAGTGTGCTTATTCTTTCCATTGGGACTCCAGAATCCTAGGGATTCAAGGGCAGTTAAAAGGCAGATTCCTCATTTTATCCCTAGCATTTTGTAGTAGAGACATGACTTCTGAGGCTTCTAAGGGTGTGGAATAGCCTCATTCCTGTTTTTGGTTCACTTGGATGGATTAAGCCCACTTTAGTAGGATTGTTATTCTGCCATCACTTCAAGATATTCAATATTCATATATTACTTTGGTTTGTGACCCAACCCTGATTAAATGTTGAGAAATTGACTTGTCGACTAGCTACTTGATGTTGATTGAGAATCCAAGGATGGCTAGCCCTGTGTACTAACATAAGCAGAAAGGTGAAGTTGAGCTCTGACTCTGGAACTTTGGGAAGGGTAGACTAACTTCAGGCAGAGTAGCAAAGGCTGTCCTATGGAAGACAGCAGGACCCTGAAAATAACAGATGCCTTTGAGGTTTACTTAGAGCATTCAAGCATTCGAGGCTTTTTAGTAATTAAAAAATATTTGACTATGAATGGAAGAGAGATCCAGAGGAAAGTGAAATGATTTGGTATAGTTTCGAATGGTAGATGTTCACCAATTGACAGCAAGAAGTTAAGGCAACTAGAAGGAGATGGGGATAAAAAGGGACAAGTTAATTTGTTTGAAATGCAAGGAAGATAACTTTAGTCTTCACAATTTTAAATGAGATCGGGGATGTTGCAGAGATAAGATGCAGGTTTTGTGGAGAAGCACTAAAGATAACTTTCCGAGGTTATTTTTACTTTTATGAAATGAAAAATTAAAAGAGAATTTGGCAATGCATTGGAAGTAGAGGATACTTTGAAGACATTTTCCTGCTTTCAGTTGGAAGTTAAATGGGTATGGTTAGGTTACAGCTGAATATAGAACATGGGCTAAAATCTGCAACAGTAAATAGCAAAGAGCAGATTATTAATTAGGACTCTTGTTTTTACCCAGAGTTTTCAGTAGTTTTCTATTTATTTCATTAAAAATGTATCCATTACCTTAACCCCCCTACTGATAAAGAATAAGCAAAATTATATATTTTGCTGCATTAACTCATAATTACCTAGCATATTCATGCTGTATAATCTCAGGTTTCACCTTATTAGTGAATATGCTTTATACTTGTGCAGCCCACACAACTTCCTTTGAAGGGATTGGATGTGTTTTTCCTCCTGCATTTATTATATTGACTTTGGTTAATAGCCATATTGCATTTGTTGAATAGGGTCTTAGTGCTGACACTTTTTTATTCTTTTCTGTCAGATCCATCTTCTCATCCCTATCCTGTAAGGAATAAACAAATCACAAAGAAAATTCAGTACGAAGTATGTGCCCATTAAATTTTGTTGATGGATACACAAAATGTCCGAGAAACTAAACAATATACAGATATGAAAAATCCCTGTATAATCTTATAATGCACACACAGACACACATACACACACACACACACGTATATGTATGCACACACACATATACATACATATAGACAGACATTTAGATGTGAAGGTTGACATCCTAAAAATAAATTTTCTTTCTCACAGTAAGCCAAGTTACAGTACTTTGTTAAGCAAAAGCATTAAATTATTCTCATTTTATGCATTGCCATCTGGCATACTTGTACTTTTTTTGTGAATCACAGAAAAAGCATTTCAAAATCAGACATTAAAAAGACTCATAAGTAATTATCGACATATTAAGTAGTTTCTGAAGACAGGTTTGAACACATACATTCCAACAGGATTTTCTTAGTTTGATAGCCATAAGCGTTTTCATTGAGAAAAAAATATTTTATAATATTATTGTAAAATAATTTGGCAAACTGTTTCTGTGTGCATCTGCTTGAGTCTTCTTAAACATGCTACATTACAAAAGTAATTCTGTGATTCATGCTTATCCCCTTTTCTGTGACATTCTTCCACATTTTATTAATGGGGAAGGAATCCTCATAATGAAAAGAAGTGTCTTCATCCTGAAAACACCCAGATTGTTCTACCATATACATCTCAGGATCCTGCCCATTTGGAGGGAGAGTGGGTGGAGTTAATCTACTTTCTTTGTGGAACAGGGCTCATGCCATAGGGACTCCTCAGATGCTCACCCAATTGCTTATGAAAGCAACATAATGATGTCACAGGAAAATTGGTTCCATTTTTTTTTTATAGTCCTGATCTTAAGAAATATGCCTTTATATTTAAACAAAACAGATGCCCCCTGCTGGCACCTCCACTTTGGAAGAGTTTGGGACGCCACATGGCGGCCATTTGTAATGTTGGTCACACTAGTTTACAGGTCGTTGAACCTCTTGAGATGGGGCTTTTGGAACCAAGCACAGCAGTCCGAACATGGGGTCTAAGAACAGAGCGGTTCTCACTTTCAGTTTTCCTAATAGAAATATTATCATCATTCACAAACTGCATTTGTCGTTGTCAGGCGACACTGCAAACTGTGGCCTAAAACTGATCTTGAATATTTATCAAATGTTTTTTGTCTTCTTAAGTATGTATATCTAAACATAGACATTTGTAATAAACTGTAGTAGATCCCATTCTATTGTTGTTTCTGATTTTAGACATTAGGAAATCTTTTAACAACCGTTTATTGTTTATGACCATAAAAATAAAATACCTTTTAGGACAGAAAAAGTGAAAAAGGACAAAATAGACAAATGCTAGACAAATGTAGGACAAAATGTATACAAAAAATGCCTAAGACACCACCACCACCACCACCATTATATGTGTAATAATTTTATATGCTGCTTTATTTTTCCCACTTAAAATTACTTTATGGCTATTTTATTAGATTACTTAGTATTCTTTTGAATTTCTAGGAAGAACTAAATAATATTTGACAAAATGGGTATATTTAGTTAAATAGTAAATTGTTATTAAGGGTGTGCCTGTCAATTTTTTTCTATTGAAAATAATACTACTAAAAACATTTTTATTCTTAAAATTTTGCATACATTTCTCAGTAACTTTAGAATAAATTACTGGATATAGACTCCTTGGATTAAAATTGTGAATATTTAGAGGAAATCTTAATGCATATTGCCAAAATGAAATTCATTCTCAAGGTGAATTTTATTTTCCAATATGCAAACCCATATAATAAATATATGTGTATATATATATTTATAATATATATGACATAAATTTATATGTATATACACGTGTAAATAAGTTTATATGTGTGTGTGTATATATATATATATATATACATATGTGTATGTGTGTATATATATATGCACATGTATATGTGTTTGCCTAGATATAGATATCTGGAGTGTGTAGAAAGGAGAGAACCTGGAAAGATTCAACCAGGTATTATTATGACCAGTCTTATAGCTGAATATTAACTGTGGGGTTGAATTTGTTATGTCAGGGTTAAGTGTTACATTGTGTCATCAGACTAGTCCAGAAGTGTATACTTTGGTTGTGTGGGATACAAAGGTACTATGGTGGACCTGACCTGTATTTTACCTTTCCTGTTTCTTTGACAAACATTTCAGTAACAAATGGAGCAATGGAAGTCTAAAATTTTAGTAGGGTATTACCACTGCATGAAAAGATTCATGTGCGAGATTCATCCAGAGGTAACAGTAAAACTATAAGCTTTAATGGGTATGGTAAAAATTGTTGCTGTTATTTTCTGAGAAGACAAATACTCCATTGAAGCTTCCTTGGTGGTTGCAAACTTTTGCAACTTTGTCCATCAGTGGACTATGCTGCGTTAGGCACTATAATTCATTTAGACTAATGAAAGTATGTTCCTTTTATTCTGAAGATCTTAATCTCTAAATGGGACACTGAAAAGTAAACAGTGATCTAGGCAGTGGTACAGATATGTGCAGAGGTCTGTGTGAGATTCCCTGGGACACTCAGTTGTTTCTTTAACCTTCTATTTCAGCATTTCCTTTCTTCCCTACTCACGTATCTCTGTTCTGTTGTGACCAAAATAGTATATTGGGACATGAAAGGATAATGGGTGGGCTAACAACTGACAAAAAACGTCTCACTAAATAGAAGTACACCCTAACCTACACCCTGTCTTCAAAGAAAATTAAATTTCCTTTAGGCAAGACCAGTCCAAGAACTTGGCATCATATGTTGCTAATGGCATATCCTGGCACTTGCTTACAACTGTACATACCTGTTCTCTGCTTGCCACTAAGCAGAGAAGGAGGATGTGCTGGGCACCAGACCAGGTCTGGTCTCTAAATAAACTGATGTATTCCTGAGTGAACAACACTCATTGCTGATTTACCGGTGAGAGTACCTTTGTGGCATAGTCACTGATGTTTGCACATCAAAACTGTGTAAGAGGGGCACGTGGGTAACTCACTTGGGTAAGCATCTGTCTTTGGCTCATGTCATGATCCCAGGGTCCTGGGATCAAGCCCCACACTGGGATCCCTGCTCAGTAGGGTGTGTGCTTCTCCTTCTGTCCCTCTCCTTGCTCATGCTTGTGCATGTGCTCTCTCGTTCTCTCTCTCTCTGAAACAAATAAGATAAAATCTTTAAAAAGAATAAACTGTGTAAGAGCCAAGAATGCAAACAAAAGATCAGAATTTCCAGCTCTGCAAGTTAGAGGAGGCACAGGCTTCAGTCTTCCACCAGAAAACTCCTCAGATTTTTATTTAAAAGAGCCACCTTTTTGTTTCTATAAAACTGGGAACTATCATTCCTTCTCTGTAACACACAGATTGATAACTCAGATTGGGAATTCAAGCTATTATCGGGACACTGTAGAGGACTAAATGCAGAAAAAACCTGCAGATGACAATAGCGTCAACCTTTGCTAACAGGGAGATGACGAAGCAAAACAGGTAGGAATAAAGGATTATCAGGCTGCATCAGGAGTGGGTACAAGAAAACCCAGCTACACAATGAAGAACCAAAGGACCATGGCAATCCAAATATTTCCTTAGCTACACTGTCAATTACTAGTTCACTGTGAAGTTCCTACCGCAACTCTGGGTTGTATAGAGAAAAGAACTCTAAAGCTCTTGGTGTTTTTGAGAAGGTAGAGGTGACAGTGGTGAATAAGGGTTCCAACAGAATGTCCTTGAAAAGTCCAGGATCAGCAAACAGGTCCCCACCCAAGTCATCATGATAGATGAGGTGACCAAGAACTGAATCCTCTGACACGCAGTAAGTGAAAACCATTTAAAGAAAGAGCAGTACATGAAGGAAAGCAAAACAAAGAACAAGCTGAGAGGTAGAAAGCCACCATATGTGGAATCCTAGAGCTCAGGGAAAGAACATCTATAAAAACACTGAATGATTAAAAATAGCATATATCAAGAAGACTCAAAAAAGAGAAGTGATCTGAGCTACAAAGATCTGGTAGATGATCTCAAGGAAAATGGGGTGTCAGGGGAACAGAGAAGGGAAAGCCAGAGTGTTGGGAGTTGAAGAACCAATGGGAGATGTGAGAATTAGAGATGATAAGAATAGATAGTAATTCCAGAATTATTCCATGGATGTTTAAGTGATTATATGATGCAGATAATATACAGTAGCAAATAACTCCTCTCTTTGTGATGTTACACATTTCAATCTTAATTCTAGCCCTTCCATTTTTAGCAGTATGATTTTGGATATTTTCTCTAGGTCTTCCTCTCTTCATCTGGGAATGTGGGTCCACATCCTCTCAACCATTGTTAGCTAATTGTTTTCTTTGAAGTCACTGCGGAAAGAGGGAAGAACCAATATAGCCAGGTCTCCTGGGAGGTAGCAGGCTGTAGATTGAAGAACTCTGGCGAATGAATTAATCTTTCAAAGGGGGAAGGTCTCTCTTACACTGGGATACATGTAAAAGATAAAAATAAGGGTTCAGGTACATTTACCTTTATGGATTTGACATGAACAGATTTCCAATTGCAATGGCATTTGTTTTTTCTGAAGTAAGAGCTAGAATTATCCGCTCTAAGTAGGTTACAGGGCTAGTGAGTTGAAGGCTGAAGGAAGATCAAGATTTAAAATAGCTAACATAGTAACGGTGAGAGAGCCTACTGAGACAACAGGCTTGTTGGACAGTCTTGGTGCCCATCTGATGCTAGACAAAATGCACCTAGAGGAACCGTCCTTTGTGGGATCCCAGTTTTTCTCTGAACAGTGTGGTTACTCTGGAGGTTGATAGGGAAGTGCCATTGAAATCCACATGGAGAGGAAGGGGGTGGGAGTGAAATTTGTTAGAAAGAGATAACAGAAAAGTAGATAGAATAGAAGGATGGAAACCTTGGTGAGATGAAAGGCAAGTTGGACTAAAACTAAGTAGAGAGCTAGGAGGGTATAAAAACATGTGAAAAACAAACAAACAAAAAACCTAGGGTGTTTATAAGCAGAACTTTTCTAGATTTTGCAGACCAGGCAGGTATCTGTGTGAATGAGTATGTACTTCAGAAGGTTAGAGTCAAAGACAAGGTCCCTCATTTTATCCTTGTTGTCCTTACATCGTCATTAATGGTTCTTCTTGCATTATTTTTCCTACTCTAACATTTCATAAATTATTCATAAATCAATAAGTAAATACACTAAACCTGAAAATGGGAAAAAAAAATTCCATGTTGCTGATCCATAGGCATACAAGAGACTCCAACTGCGTATAGATATGAATGTTTTATAAATTATATGATCACTGCAGACATATACTCCAGATATATATTGTTGGTAATCTCATTTATGCCACCAACTCTCCTCAAAAAAGATGAGTTCTACTTAGTTCTAGTTGATGTGCTGTGTTTCAGGACCACTCTTTGGCTGATGTACTAATTCCTTCCGCCATTTGTTTCTCGCTTACATATGCATACATGGGGAAGGGGTGTGTGTTGGGGGGGGGTTCTGAAGTTTATAACAATATACTGTTAGTGACTGGCAAAGAAAATTTTTGAAGTGACTCTGCAGCCCTGTTCTGAACTTATAGTTCAGTTGATGTCACTACTCTCATTCAAGTCTATAGAACTACCACACACAGGAGAAAAACACTGGGACCCTACATCAAAATAGTTATTCACAGTGTTTTGCTTCAAATAAGATCCATATTTAAAGATGAATGAAGAAATTAATCTGCAGAGTTTGAAAGATATTTTAGAATCCTATGTTTTGACCCTTTTTTTTGTTTGTTTGTTTTTTGAAGAAAGGTGGCACATAATTTCTGGATAATTTAGAAAAAAGTTAGGACTTTTCTAGCTAGTTTTAAAATGGACATTTTTTATTTTATTTTTTAAAGATTTTATTTATTTATTTTACAGAGACAGATTGAGAGAGAGAGAGAACAAGCAGGGGGAACAGCAGGGGGAGAAGGAGAATGTGGGGCTAATCCCAGGACCCTGGGATCAGGACCGGAGCCAAAGGCAGACACCTAAACAACTGAGTGAGCCAGGTATCCCTGAACTTTTTTTTTTTTTTTCCATAAGATTTCTAAATTTATCTTTCTGAATTCACTGGTTTCTAGAACTTGCCATAAATGAAGTTCTGAATCCTAGGAAACTACTTGGCACTATGTAACCCAGCCCAAGAATGTACCTCAAAGTATATTAGATTTTTGTATTAATTTAAGGGAAACAGTTGATTCTGCCACATCTTGAAATCCTGTGTGGGGAAGTCTGATACCCCAAGCTGTACCCCACAGGACCACTCCGTGTTCTACTACAGAACCTTGAAAAATTCTGTTTTATGGATAAATGATGCCTATTCCCAAAGACTTCTCAAGAGACAACATCTTTACCACTAATCCCTTATATACCAAAGCGGCTGGAGAAAAAGTACACTTTAATTACACAGCACCAAATATAACTACCAATTTATTTTTTATCTGGAAAAAGTATTTTAAGAGGCTCTGAAAGAGGAGAGAAACTAAGAATCGCAAGATTAAAGGGTATTTAAAATTTTAATATTAAATCTTCCACACAAACTTTTTCTCCTTACATGAAAAGTACTAAATAAGTTACATTTAAATGCCCTACTTATATAAAAATAAAATTAGGTACTTCTCATTTAAGAGAAAGTGGATAAGATTTAAAATATAAGGAATAGGAATAAAGGATGAACAGCATATCCAATCTAAATTACATCAAAACCCAAATATGTAGACAGAATTTACATTTTTCTAAAAAGAAGTAAACATTCACTATCAACCCAATAGGTAAATTACTCTGATGAGAAGAAAGATACATGAACTAAGATACTTTCTTGCTTTGACATATTAAAAAAAAAATGATACATTTCATGTTCCTTTAAATGTTTAGGGTTTTATTGTTAGAAATACATAATTCAACTTTCATGGACAGGTCAACTAGGGGGAATATCACATTCATTTGAATTGGTTGTCTTCCTACTGGGTAGGGCTTGCTTCTCTCTTTTTCTAAGCTTTATCAAAGTATGACTGATATACATTACAAAAAATTACATGTGTTAATGTATACATTTTGTTAAGTTTGGACATAGTATACACTCATTGTATTATTACCACAATTAGGGTCCTAAACATATCCGTCCTCCAACAATTTCCTTGCGTTTTGGGGGTGTGTGTGTGTGTAAGAATACTTGACATGAGATCTATCCTCAGTGTATTTTAAGTGTCTAATATGTGTTAACTGTATGCACTATGTTGTACAGCAGATCTATAGGACTTACTCATCTTGCATACATTTTTTTTTAATTTATTTATTTGACAGAGAGAAATCACAAGTAGATGGAGAGGCGGGGAGAGAGATAGAGAGGGAAGCAGGCTCCCCGCTGAGCAGAGAGCCAGATACGGGACTCGATCCCAGGACCCTGAGATCATGACCTGAGTGGAAGGCAGCAGCTTAACACACTGAGCCACCCAGGAGCCCGTTGCATACATTTTTTAAGCTGCTTTGCACATGTAAAACATGCCATAAAATGTCCTATATTGCAATGGGCAATGCAACTGTTTTTAGGTTGACCTAGGCAAATCCTATGAGAATCAATGGCATTAAGGAGAAAACTAGATTCCATATTTTCTTCTTTGTCTCGTGTTTTTTCCCATCCACACTCCTTGAGTTTGCTATATGTGATCCAATTAGAAGCTCATGCCTGAGAATAGTGTCCCTTTGTTAGAATTGGGAGATTTAGGTGATCATCGTTTTCTTCAACATATGAGTCTTTGGAATCATCCACTGTAATTTTTGTGTTTTCTGTTTGTTTTGTTTTGTTTGTTTGTTTTTATTTTTTGACAATCAGGAACACCAAAGCCTTCTTCTTCTTGTGTTAACTTTTCTAAATTGGCTTTTACAGATATTTTCTGTTTCTATTTATGAAGCTACTTCTCACCAATTGCCCAACATCTGTCGCAGTAGGGTAAAAGGGTAGGGTTCATTTTTATTTCATAAATTATACTTCTGGTAGTCTGCTGAGGAAATTTCAAGATCTTCAAGTGAACCTCTATCACTCTGCCCTGCCTGATTTACCTCAATATCCCTCATCATCTTCCTCTGAGAGTTATTCTCCTTCACTAAGGCTATAATCTGCTGAATCAAGACTCATCTTCTAACTCTACAGTGAAGTCATCTGAAACTGAATCTTGATCCAAACATCCAGATGTTCACTTATACCAGCATCAAGTTCTGGATTTGCTGGAGTCTCTGGATGCCCGACTCCTGCTTCTTCACCATATGTCTCCCTTATTACACATAAAGTGAGGTTTTCATCAAAGAAAGGGAAATACTGTCAGATTTCTGGTGCTTTCTTTTTCATTTACTGGGTAATTCATCTGAATTTTCATCTAGTCAGGACGCACCTCTTCTTCTGAGTCCCCAAAATACACTTCTATCCCAGGTCTGTATGTGTGTGAGCACACTAGGTCCACAGGAGGAGGCCCCTGGCAGCAGAAGCAGCTTAACCTTGGTCAGAGGGACCTAGGGCTGCCCACCAGCTGGGCTTCTAGCTCTACCTTCCTCCCCCTCACTAAGGCTGCTGAAGTTCCCTAATGCACATCCAGGATGTTTTTGCGTGTGCACTCAGACCATGCAGCCTCACAAGTTTCTCCTTTCATTTTCAGAATTGCCCAGATTTGGACACAGATTCTATTTTCATACTATGTAAAGATCATTAGAAAGTAGAAGCCAAACAAAGGCAAGGGTGGAGTACTTGAAACATCATCTAAATGGGGTCAGAATTCACAGCCCAGCAATGAGGGGAAATAGAAGGCTTGAGTAAGAATACTCATAAATGAGAACATATTAATAAAACATATTTCTATTTTTTTCACATTAACAAAACATAATTGGATGAAAGCTAAAAACTCAAGTTTGAGTCCTCACGTGCTAGAGACACCATTCTAGCAGAACATCCGGGCACCTGATAGGCAGCATGCATCTGCTAGTCACAGTGGTGAATGACTCCATGTGCTGCTCCTCTGATTTAATTACCTGCAGAAGTCCAAGCTTGATTCCTTTCAAAATTTAGCATCTATTGCAAGCCTAACGAGTTAAAAGTTTGAGCTGGAGAATAGAGCCATTACAGGATAAAAGTAATCAAACAACTCTTACAGATCTCCTAAAGCAATGATTCACACAGGATTTCACACAAAACCCCCATTAATGCTAATGAAATTGGGTAAGTTACAGGCAGAAACTCTCCCATACATTGATAGGTGAATAGTTCCCTGAGGTACTTACTTAGATGAGGGAACTTAATTTTCTCTCCACTAATCCTCTCTGGATGAAAAATAAGAATGCTTCACAAGTTGGGTTTCTTTTTAAAGTAGATGGCACAAATTCAGAATCATTGGTGTGAATTAATCAAAAGCCACATTAGGACATATACTAGCTTATTTTCCATCAGTCAAACCTTCTTCCATTCAAAGAAATACTCGGCCAAAGTCTTGAAAAGTCAGTCTTGTTTGTGGCTCTGAAAGTAACCCATTAAAATCCATTTCGTCTTGATCCTTCAAGATTCTAGAAAAAGGAACTGTGCAATTATTTGAGGGAACTAGTTGAAAAGAAATAGAAATTCCTGATTGCCTTAGTATGAATTGAAGAGTTCAGCTGCTGATTTAATTAGCTGCCTAGGGAAGAAAAGATCATGAAATGTTGAGTTAGAAACAATATAAGATCATTCAAAGAGGTACAAGTTTTAGTACAGATATAATTAAGCTTCTGGGGCAGAAGTGGTGTGCGTATGTGTGTGTGTGGTTCAGAAGTAGCAACTTTCGCTAGCATGTGAGTGTTGTTGCTTAATAATAATCATTAGGATAATATCGATTTGGTTGTGTACAACTTTTTACCTAGTCATCATCTCATTTATTACAATTTCCCAGGATATAGGCAGGGAAATTGTATCCCAGGATATAGGCAGGGTTGTGGTTACTATATTATTTTACAACTAACAGAGTGAGACTCAATTTAGTAAGTTACCTCATAGGAGAAAAGTAATAGGCTCCTAAAAACATATTAAATCAAACAAATGTAAATAAAATAAATAATGCTGATTTCTGGATGAGAATGATGTCACAGAAAGCAAAGATTCTTAAAATCTCATTTAGTTTTCCCTTCTCTCTCCTACAACTGATGCCACTGAACTTTAAAATGGGAATTTTCTAAAAACCATCACCTAGGATCTTAATGTCAGAAGAAATTTGGGGGCACCTTGGTAGCTCAGGCAGTGGATTCCCTGGCTCTTGATTTCAGCTGAGGTTATGATCTCAGTGTCGTGAGATCAAGTCTGGCATGGGGCTTGGCACTCAGTGGGCAGTCTTCTTGAGATTCTCTCCTGCTAGCATGGAATCCCTCTCAAATAAATCTTGAAAAAAAAAAAAATCTAGTCTGTTCCCTTTTGGTTAGTGATACCTAGAAAGATCGTTGAATAGAGATAGATCCCCAAATACCAAAATATGTCTTTAATTTACTTACACATGAATGTATAAATAGTTTAGTTAACCATGTTCTACCTGATGAAAAGTATCTGGTGCTTCTTATTTTGACTAAGACCTGAATTACACTGATTTTAAGCATCAGCAGACACATTTTGGTGAATTATATTTCTTTAAATAAATAAAAAAATTGATTTATTAGATGTTAAGAATCAGTGATGCTACACGTGGAATTTTAAAAATGACTACTCTAAACTCTACAGTTATAGTTGGAGATGTTTTAGTAATTAATAAAATAAGTAAAGTGAAAATCAGTAAGCAAATATAAGACCTGAACAATGCTATCAACTAACTTGACCTAATTGACCTTCACAAGGCAAAGGGAGAAACCCAACAGAATACATTTTTTTTTTGAAGTGCACACACTATTCACACACTATTCACTTCTGTGTCACAAAATTTCTAGAATGAAATTGCACAACATATATCCTTAGATTGCAACAGGGAGGAAACTAGAAACCAATAGAAAATAATTGAAAAATACTCAAATATTTGGAAGTTTAAAAACACACTTCTTAATAAACTCTGTGTCAAAGAAGAAAACAAAAATGGAATTAGGAAATATTCTAAATCAAATTAAAATGAATACATATCAACCTTTATCTGTTGCAGCTTAAGTAGTACTTAAAAACCATAGCATTAGATAAGTCTGGCAAGGTGTTTATCAACCTTGTTAATTCTTTCCAAGAATCAGCTCCTTGTTTTGTTGATCTGTTCTACTATTTTTATTTGTATATCATTGATTTCTGCTCAAGTCTATTATTTCTCTTCTCTTGCTGGATTTAGACTTTATTTGCTGTTCTTTTTCCAGCTTCTTTAGGTGTAAGTTTAGGTTGTATTTTTGAGATTTTTCTTGCTTCTTGAGGAAGGCCTGTATTTCTATGTATTTCCCCATTAGGACAGGTTTTGTTGCATCCCAAAGGTTTGAACTGTCTTGTTTACATTTTCATTTGCTTCCATGTATTTTTTATAAATTCTTCTTTAATTTCTTGGTTGACCTGTTCATTATTTGTAGGATGATCTTTAATCTCCATGTATTTATGGTCCTGCCTATTTATTTTCTTGTGGTTGACTTCAAGTTTCCCTAACACTGTGGTGTGAAACTATGCATGGTATAATCTCAATCTTCTTATACCAGCTGCGACCTAACTTACTTGTGACCCAGTATGTGATCTGTTCTGAAGAATGTTCCATGTGCACTTGAAAAGAATGTATATTCTACTGCTTTCGGATGAAATGCTCTGAATATATCCTTTAAGTCCATTTGGCCCAGTGTGTCATTCGAAGCCCTGTTTTCCCATTGATCTTCTGCTTAGATGATCTGTCCATTGCTGTGAATGATGGGTATTAATTTTCCCTACCATTATTGTATTATTATCAATGAGTTTCTTTAAGTTTGTTATTAATTGATTTATTAATTTTGCTGCTTCCAATTTAGGGGCATAAATGTTTACAATTGTTAGATCTTCTTGTTGAATGGACTCCTTCATTATGATGTAGTGTCCTTCTTTATCTCTTATTACTGTCTTTGCTTTAAAATCTAATTTCTCTTGGGGTGCTTGGGTGGCTCAATCAGTTAAGTGTCGGCCTTTGGTTCAGGTCATGATCCCAGGATCCTGGGATTGAGCCCTGCATTGGGCCTCCCTGCTCATCAGGGATTCTGCTTCTCTCTCTCCCTTTACCCCTCTCTCCTGTTCATACTCTTTCTTTCCTTCTCTGTCTCAAATGAATAAAATATTTAAAAAATAAAATAAAAATAAAATCTAGTTTGTCCCATATAAGGATGGCTACTCCAGAAACCCTTGTCGTGTTCATTCATAGATGAATGGATTAGGAAGAGTGGCATATATGTATACAGTGGAATATAACTCAACAATGAAAAAGAATGAAATCTTGCCATTTGCAATAATGTGGGTAGAACCAGAGGGTATTATGCTAAGCAAAGGCAATCAGTCAGAGAAAGACAAATACCATAAGGTTTCATCATATGTGGAATTTAAGAAAAAAAAAAAACAGATTAACATGGGGAAGGGAAGGGAAAATAAGATAAAAACAGAGAGGGAGGCAAACCATAACATCTCTTAATTACAGGAAACAAACTGAGGGTTGCTGGAGTGGGACAGTAAATGAGGGGATGGGGTAATTGGGTGATGGGCATTAAGGAGGGCATTTGATGTAATGAGCACTGGGTGTTTCATGTAACTGATGAATCATTAAATTCTACCATTGAAACTAATATCACACTATATATTAACTAAATTTAATTTAAAAAGTTATTAAAAATCACTTTCCCACAAATGAAAAAAAAAGGAACAAATTAAATACAAAAAAAAAAATTTAAAAGGAAATAAGATAACAAAAATCAGTGAAATTCTTCAAAGAACTGGAGCAAATAATCCAGAAATTTGTATGGAATCAGAAGAGACCCCGAATTGCTAAGGAAATGTTGAAAAACAAAAATAAAAATAAAACTGGGGGCATCATGTTACCTGATTTCAAGCTTTATTACAAAGCTGTGGTTACCAAGACAGCATGGTACTGGCATAAAAACAGACACATAGACCAGTGGAACAGAGTAGAGAGCCCAGATATGGACCCTCAACTCTATGGTCAATTAATCTTCGACAAAACAGGAAAAAATATACAGTGGAAAAAAAGACAGTCTCTTCAATAAATGGTGCTGGGAAAACTGGGCAGCTATATGTAGAAGAATGAAACTCGACCATTCTCTTACACCGTACACAATGATAAACTCAAAATGGATAAAAGACCTCAACGTGAAACAGGAATCCATCAAAATCCTAGAGTAGAACATAGGTAGTAATCTCTTTGATATCAGCCACAGCAACTTCTTTCAAGACATGTCTCCAAAGGCAAAGGAAACAAAAGCTAAAATAAACTTTTGGGACTT
Organism: Neogale vison; assembly: GCF_020171115.1. Classification (NCBI taxonomy): domain Eukaryota; kingdom Metazoa; phylum Chordata; class Mammalia; order Carnivora; family Mustelidae; genus Neogale; species Neogale vison. Next base: position 127,401,461 of record NC_058098.1, read on the forward strand.
CATCAAAATCAAAAGTTTCTGCACAGCAAAGAAAACAGTCAAAAAAACAAAGAGGCAACCCACGGAATGGGAGAAGATATTTGCAAATGACAGTACAGACAAAAGGTTGATATCCAGGATCTATAATGAACTCCTCAAATTCAACACACACAAAGCAGGCAATCATATAAAAAAAAAAAAATGGGCAGAAGATATAAACAGAGACTTCTCCAATGAAGACATATAAATGGCTATCAGACACATGAAAAAATGTTTATCATCACTAGCCCTCAGGGAGATTCAAATTAAAACCACATTGAGATATCACCTTACACCAGTTAGAATGGCCAAAATTAACAAGACAGGAAACAACATGTGTTGGAGGGGATGTGGAGAAAGGGGAACCCTCTTACACTGTTGGTGGGAATGCAGTTTGGTGCAGACTCTTTGGAGTACAGTGTGGAGATTCCTCAAGGAATTAAAAATAGAGCTTCCCTATGACCCTGCAATTGCACTCCTGGGTATTTACCCCAAAGATACAGATGTCGTGAAAAGAAGAGCCATCTGTACCCCAATGTTTACAGCAGCAATGGCCACAGTCGCCAAACTATGGAAAGAACCAAGATGCCCTTCAACGGACGAATGGATAAGGAAAAGGTGGTCCATATACACTATGGAGTATTATGCCTCCATCAGAAAGGATGAATACCCAACTTTTGCAGCAACATGGACAGGACTGGAAGAGATTATGCTGAGTAAAATAAGTCAAGCAGAGAAAGTCAATTATCATATGGTTTCACTTATTTGTGGAGCATAACAAATAACATGGAGGACACGGGGAGAGGGGGAGGAGAAGGGAGTTGAGGGAAATTGGAAGGGGAGGTGAACCATGAGAGACCATGGACTCTGAAAATCAATCTGAGGGTTTTGAAGGGGCAGGGGGTGGGAGGTTGGGGTACCAGGTGGTGGGTATTATTGAGGGCACGGATTGCATGGAGCACTGGGTGGGGTGAAAATATAATGAATACTGTTATGCTGAAAATAAATAAATTTAATTTAAATAAATAAATAAATACAATATATTAAGTACATTAATACATTAAAAAAAAGAAAATGTGAAAGAGAGAAAAATTAATAAATCAAAACTGGTCCTTTGAAAAGGTCAGTAATAAAACTGATAAAAATCTGGCCAAACTAGAGCAGCTGGGTGCCTCAGTTGGTCAAGGATCTGCGTTTGGTTCATGTCATGATCTCTGGGTCCTAGGATCAAGCCCTGCGTGGGGCTGCCTGCTCGGTGAGGAGTCTGCTTCTCCCTCTCCTTCAGCTCCTCCCTCCTACTTGTGATCCTGCTCTCTCTCTTTCTCTCAAATAAATAAATAAACAAAATTAAAAAATAGATATAGATATAGATATAGATAGATAGATAGATACCGGGCCAAACTGATTAAGAAAAAAAGAGTAAAGACATAAATTACCAGTATTAAGAATGGAAGAGGGAATATCACTTTAAGTCCTACAGACATTCAAAGTATAAAGGAAACTTATAAACATTAAGACAATAAATTTGATAAGTCAGGTTAAATGGATAAGTTCTTTGAGAGAAGCAGCTAAAAGGGTGAATTTTATCATCCATAATTTATATTTTAATAGCCCTGACTAAAAAAAATAGATTGGCTGAAGAAAGGAAAAAAAATGTACCACTGCTATGATTAAAACCAACATGTTTTGTTTAATTGTTTTATTTTTATACCTCTGCCTGACATTTTTTGGCAACATTAAGATCTACAGGGGTACTTAAAGTTCAATCTCTTACTATCTGAGAAAGACACATTTATTTCCACACTCTCTCCTCCCCCATTCTTCTTCTTTAATGGATCTTATATCTAAGACAGTACACTTCCACTTTTGAATGGTTTCTAGTACAAGAGAATCTCTTGGATATAAGAAATAGAGCTAATCGTCATTTTCCCTACCTGGGATGTGGTGAGTCCATTGGGCTACCTTACTTAAGTTTGTTCTTGATTCGAACCTTGGGAATTTTACTAAGTTGTATTAAATGACAATCTACATGGACTGGTATTTTTTGGGAGATTTGAAATATCCCATTGCTTTTTGTACCTCATCCTAGTTGTGGGCTTTGTGTGCTGGTAGTCAATCACTGGTATAAAATAAAAAATGCTTTCTAACATGAGCATTAAGTATTCATTAAGTTATTAACTCTCTAATAGGTCCAGGAAGAGAAAAAATAGATCAAGATAGTTTTTATTAGTCAGAGAGATAATAACATGATTGCTATAATTTATCGAACACTTGTATATGCCAGTGCACTCTGCAATTTTCATTCATTACTTAAATTAATCCTCATAACATCATTAAGACATGAGAACAATTCTTATTATATCACAAGGATCTGATACTAAAGACTAAGAAATAATCTGCCAAATAAATTAGTAAAACTTAAGGGGGACAGTCACCAGTGTTGGAAGTGGCTACTGAGAAATGTAAACATTCAAACTTGCATGTAGGTGAGAAGGAGCTTAAATTAGTAAAAACCACATTATTAAGTAGTTTCTGATATCTATTGAGAAGCATAAAGTTGTTTTTATTTTGTTAGACTATCTGCCAGTCTAGGAACATAGTCTAAAGGAAAGGTTCATGCTATGGGAGTGGGGGGGGGATAAAAAGCCCTGGACTAATTATATTAATTTGAGCAATAGCCATAATATTATTTCATTTTCTTAACAATATTTAATAATATTTATTTAGAAATTTATAATATTTAATAATATATAAAATTTAATAGTAAGTAAAACATAGTCACTTGATTTTTGTTAAATGCAACATGGAATAAACATGCACACATGTATGTATACACACATATGTATATAAAATGAATACATAATAGCTCTGTATCTAAATGTTCCTTGATTAAAACTATGTTCAACGCATGATGCACAGACTAGCCTGCAGTTGACTAAGAACTTTGTTTCTAACATTTCCTACCACTTGAGTTGTATTTCGGCAAGAGTGAATTGCTATAGTACCCCAAATGAAACTGTGGCATATGCCTTGACTCATGGTATTTCTTTTTCCTGGAATGACCTTCCTATCCTTCCTCTCTTGAGTTAGCCCAGTTTATCCCTTTAGATAAAACTCGGGAATCCCCTTTCCCCAGAATCTTTCTCTGCCTCTTTTCATGAACACCTAAGTTTCCCCTAATCATTCTATCCCTGAGTCTCCAGCATTCTGTCTAAACTAATCTCTTCACGGCTTTGTAGGAGATTGCCGTCTCCCCTGGGATCTCTTGTGAGCTCAGACACTGTTCCATTTCTTCTTTATACTCCCAGGGTCTAGCAGGTTTTGGGTATGCAGGAGCACCATAAGCTTCTCAGAAACAGAAACTGTAGGATCTGAAATGAAAGCAGCGTTTCTATTAAAATAGGATGATTATATTAAGAGAGTATAGTTCTCTTTTTTTTCCAATTTCTTATTATACTGTGGTTATACTGTTTTTATAATGATCAAACTATATGCATTTAAACATGAAGCAAATACATATAATGTCTACGGATATTTGTAGCAGTGCCAGTGTTCAGCCAGCAAATTTTAGAAATACCTAGAGAAATAGTTATATTTCATGACAAACTTTAAATGTTTCTTTGAAATCTGGGGTCAAAATTGAAGAAAACCTACATAAAAAAGCAATGTTCCGTGCCCGTAGACGTCAATTCTGTATGTGGTTGAAAAGTGTAGTAAAGCATGAAAACTGCAAATAATTTATTTAGTCAAAATATTGTCACAAAATGCAGTATATATAACTGATGATAAACTCACTCAGCTAATAAAGCAAGCTAGGTATCCTAAAAAATTAAAGCAGAAAAAAGGAATTAATTATGCGATATACACACACAGAAACACACACACACAAATATATTTCCAAATATTTAGCATAATCATGCAATTTGTGTGCATCCTGCCCCACCATAGATGACAACACTACTTGGAATCCCAGCAGTAGTGATTTCTGGGAAATAAGGGAGCAATAACATTTAGGAAATTATTTTAAATTTTCTGCAGACACTTATTAAAACATGCTTCTTAGGTTTGCTACCCATCAGCAGGGACAGATGAGGAGCTGTTTTTTGGCTTGAGTGGGGATCTAATTTAGAGAATACATACCAACTAATTGATTGTTGGGCATTAAAACAAGAACAGAACATCAAAACCTGTACAAGAATATTGAGCTTCTCTGAGGTAGTATTTCTCTTTCAAAATACCAACAATAGCATACTGTCTGACACATTAAAGGTTCTGGAGGACAAAAAGTTTATTTAAGCAGCACTATTTTGACCCCCTAAGTAAAGGAATCTCTGAGAAGAGGCACTGAAAAAATGAGCCAAAAAAAAGACAAAAAAAATCACAGAACAAAGGGAAATAACTAAGTTAAAGACAGACAGGATAACTAAGCCTAGAACAGAACATCTTTGATCCTAAACACATATCCAGAAACCATCAAAGGCAAATGTTACAGGTAAAAGCAATAAAAAGGATTACCTCAAGAGGGAAGAAAAAGGCACATATTTAGATGCACTGTTAGAAGAGAAAACGAAGCCAGGCAAGCAGGGAAAGATCTGAAAATTGAAAGGGAAAATCAAATCAGTGGCTTTTCTGCCTCATCCATCTGCCTGTGCCCAGACAGCACACTTTGGAGTCCAATAGAGTGAAAACAAGATTGGGCAACTTCAGCAGAAACACTTCCTCTCCATTTTTAAAATAATGAAAATGGTAACAGAGGCATGACCAAGAACCAAATGGAAGAAACGCCTGGGAAATTGCACAGGGGACAGTCCGAGAGGCCGTGAAAGGGAGTTTATTCATTGGAAGGAAAATTCAGCACGGCTGGAGCAGGCCACATGGATCAATGGCCTGGAAGAAATGGGTTGAGAAAAATGTGAATTGGCTAATGATCCCAGTTGGTCAAGCAAGGAAAAGGGTTCTGGGGCTGCCTGGGGAGAGGTGAATCAAGTTTTTGAAGTGATGTAATAAGACTGTTTGAATTCCCAATCGTGGCACTCTGAGGGCTCACCATCTACTCACAGGACGTCCCCTACGGCTCCTCCTCTGAATCCTTGGCATGGCCCATCGGTCATTGTCACAGCTGCCTCTGAGAACAAACTCAGACCCTCTACTGCAGTTTAAAAGGAGCTATGTCATCTGGACCAGGTCTTTATGCCAGCTTCTGTCACTCTCCCTGGGGGTGTTTACTATACTCCAGGCATTCTGCCTCGACCAAAACTTGAAGCTCATCCATCAAACCCATGTCGCTACACATGTTAGTCCCACTGAAAAAAGGTGTCTCCAGTTCCACTCACCCAGATATCACTGTACCCGAGAGGTTCCCCTGAATATCCTCCCTCCCCTTCACTAGCACATCAGACTTTCAATCACTTCATAAAATGTATCAGCATTTGAAATAGGCTTGTATAATGATTTGGTTCCTTAGGATTTTCTTTCTTTTTTTTTAATGGAACTCCCACAAGAATATAAAGTCCAAGAAAGTAGAAAATCTGGTTTGTTCACTGCTCAATCCTGAGCAACTGGAAGAATGACTACTATAGAATAAGAATTCAATCAATGTTTCCTTTTTTCTTTTCTTTTAAGATTTTATTTATTTATTTGACACAGAGAAAGAAGGAGCAGCAGGCAGAGGGAGAGGGAGAAGCAGGCTTTCTGCAGAGCAGAGGACCCTGGGATTGTGACCTGAGCTGAAGGTAGATACTTAACTAACCAACTGATCCACCCAGGCACCCCTCAATGTTTCCTTAATTAAGCAGTTGAGTAGCAGAAGAACAGGGATTATACCAGCCTTGAAGCAAGGATGAGGAACAGATACAGATTGAGGCTCACATTATTTCAAGAAAGGCACCAAGTATGGTATATACATTATTTCTTTGACTCTTCCATCAAATCTAAGCCATAGTTATTATTATCCCCATTTTACAGATAACAGCTGAAGCTAAAAACAATGAAATAATAATCATGTAACTATTAAGAGGAAGAGCTTGGTTTCAAATTGGATTCTGAATTCCATGTTCTACCCACTTCAACCACAATGACCCTTCTCTGATCATTTCCCTTCCTAATTAGATCACTTTGGAACATCTTCCATGAAGCAGACAATAATAAACATCTTCACTGAGTAACATCTTGCTCCTTTTTTTTTTTTTTAAGATTTTCATTTATTTATTTGATACAGAGAAAGAGAGTGAGACCAAGCAAGGACAAGAACAAGCAGGGGGAGCAGGATCCTGGATGATTAGAGAGATCAACATGGGGCTTGACCTTGGGGGAAGGAGGATCTGACCCCAGGATGAGGATCCTGGGATCATGACCTGACTCAAGATGCTGGCTATCACTTTTATGTATCTATTCTGTTTCTATGACTAAGGAATAAAGGCTTTTAGGGCAATATTCTTAGCTATTTCTTCTTTGCCTGCCCTGCATCACCTCTGTCTTCACCATACCGCCTGCTTTTCCATGATCCTTTGACCTCTAGGCCATGTTTCCTAACCCCTGCCCTCTCTTATCCCTTGCTCTCCTGTGCTTCCCTGTGTCCTTATATCTCCTGCCCTAACTTGGAGCACAATTCTCTACATATCAAGAGACATAAACTCAATAATAAGTCTGTGTAAAAATAGGAGAAATTATAGTAAATAAACTTTCTTATTCCAGATACATGGTCATCATTTGTATGACAATGGCTGGAAGAATGAATAGGACTACAAAAGTATTGAGAGTGAGTAGCATTCTCAATTACTTCATTTGTCCTCGCCGATGACATAGCCTTATTCACAGTTCTGAGTCATCTAACTCCGAGAAAAAATTTGCTTTGTATTTCACCTGTTTACCTGTCCAATGTTAGACTTTTTAGCTCTAAAACAGAATTATTAAAATGCCCATTTCAAAAGATTCTTGTAAGGAATAATATGATATATGGAGATTTCTTACCAAAGGGTCAGGCCCATAGAAAGCGTTCAAAAGCTACATTGTTCAAAATAGGTTCTTCAACCCATTTTGGGTTCCAATCCCTACCCCTCTGGAGGGTTTATACCTGTAGAGAAAATCCCTTTCCTCTTAGAAGACTGTCTCAGATTTCTCCAAAGGATCTCAAGAGAATGAACATGTTTCCTTATTTTTATCATGAAATGTTACCTCCCAACTTCTGGGAAAAAGCACTATTCCTTTTTGGAAGGGTTGATATAGACATACACGTGGACACAAGGAAATGTTCTCATTTCTAGAGAAGCTTTTTGTTACCACTAGTACCCTGGGTTGACTTTTTTTTTTTCTTCTCAGTAATTAAAAAATATATGATTTTCCTGGTTATAACTATGTATAACCTCTCTGTATTCATAGATTCACTATCCAGAATATTGATAAATTGTAAATATAATGAACACCACTAGTTCTCACTGACGACTGGAACTCTGTTCCTTGGTCAAACCAGGAAGGATTGAGACTGTAAAGCAAACCAAAAGTTTATCTGGGGTATTGAGGAATTTAAATCCAGGAGACAAAGATTCAGGAGAAAACTGAAATGTGCTCCAATAAAGAAAGAGAAAGAGATAGATAAAGGCAAAAACTGCAGGCTATAGAAGTTGTTTTGAAAGAATTATCATTGGTATAGGCAAAAATAATTAACAGTTTATATAGGATAAGTTGCCATGCCAGATACTAGGTTGGAGTTCAGTGAAATAAGCCTCATTCTGACAATTGTACCAGGATATAGTAGATTGTGGTTGGCACAGTCTAAAAGTTCATATTTCACCAGGCACGGACATGTAGGAGACCAACACCCCCCACCACTGGCCTCCTAGCTCCATTTTGGGCTTCCTTGATGTTTCTGAGTTCTTGACTTCATTTCAGATGTTTCTGTTTACACCTTCTTTCAGGGAGTCTGAAATCCCTGCCCCTTGCAGTTGGGTGGGGCCCTGTGAGAAACAATGAAATGTGAGCAAAAATAGCACATTTTACTGGATGATGCTATGAAACGCTCCATGGGATCCTCTAATTTCTTCCTCTTCAGCCACACAGTGGCAGATAAAGCTTTGTGCTCACATGGCAGAAAAAAAGGATCGAAGCTGTGTGGGTTACTGAGGTTGGGTATGGTGATGAAGTGCCTTGACGTACTCTTCAGATTTTTGGTAAGTTCACATAAATAGGATTGGCAAGTAGTGGTGGTGGTGAAATACTTGTATTAAGTCAGTGAAATTAGGGTCTTTCATTGCTGTTATCACAGTATGTTCTAACATGCATGTATAAGAAAAAAATTAATTCATCAGGTCTAAATTCCTTAAAACCTGCACATTCCCAGAAGAGCCTGTTTTCTTGAATGGCCCTTGGGGAGGGGCTACTGGGAATTGAATGCTTGGAATGTCCTACTGATAAGAGTGTGTTGCATGTTTGGAGTTTTGAAGGAAATAATATGCAGTTTGTTTAGATACTTTATGCAAACAATGTGATTTATGGCAGTCGCCTGCTTTCTTTTTGGAATTCTGCAGTTTTGGTAAGTATAGTCAGTCATGAAGGTATTATATGCTTTATATGTGACCCTCTTTAAAAACTCTTAGGTTCAAGCAAGCAAGCTTTCTGGGTAGAGAGAGCACTTCCTACATGTAGCTACAGTTTCTAGCAGAAAGTATTAAGGTCTCTTGGTTGACTCCACTGGGAAAGAAAACTCTCCCAGGAAGTTTGCCCCTAGTTTCCTCCAGAATTGGCCTGATGTACCTGTTTTTGCTGATTTTCCTGTGTATCTTTACATGGTAATAAACCATAACCATGAGTATAATGACTTATGAGTTCAATGAGTCCTTTTAGTAAAACACTAAACCTAGGGACGATCTAGGGAAACACCAAGACACTCCCCTAATGCAGAAAATTAGTACTGCAAATGAGGTGCTCTCACAACAAAAACCTCAAATGTGACATTGCTGTTAGAGATGCCTGGAAATATGGTGATTTGCAATAAGAAATGGTAGAACATTTTTCATATATGATAGAGTGGTTAAATTCTTGCCTGGGGTAATTTTGAAAATTAGATCATGAAGACAAATGAACTTGTCTTCTTAACCTGAATGTCTAGAGAAAAAGGGTAGGAAATAGTGTTTTAGTAGTATATTTTGGATGAAATTGGCTACATTTTATAGGACATTCCAAGAAACTGATGAGTTAAGGAAAGAATTGGCTATAGAATGGTAGAATTACAAACATTCCCGATTTTCCAATATTAATGAGATGATTGCTTTATTTCAAACTATAAATGATGAACATCTTTGAATGTTAAAGAGACTTTGACAGTCAAAAGCCTATAAAAATTCAGCGATGCAACAATGATTAAATTAAAAGCCTCTCTACCTTTTGGTAAAATTTCCCAAAAGACTGAAGTGCCTTAAAACATCAGATTAAGGGTTAATGCCCAATAAATTAATATCAATTTTTAAGATATCTGGAGGTAAATATCAGATTTATGATGTAACCTTTTCATCTGCCATTCAAAACAGACTCAACAAGTTGATAAAGAAAAATAAGGGGACAAAAAAAATCAATAAAATCAAAGAAAAAATGTACATTTGTAAATGATATCTTTAAAGCAACTGAGGATTTGGTTCCTAGTACATGGATCTGAATAGATTTCTATATATAAAACCCCTGGTGTGTGTGTGTGTGTGTGTGTGTGCGCATGCACTTAAATAGTACTGTGTTACTAAAGAAACTGGTAGCCTGTGGTTCTTTGAGACTTAAAAATGACCTTTGCATTTGTCAGAAACAGTGATTATATTTAGTTACTCCAGGAATCACTTCAAACAATTCCTGGAATAATCCCTTTAACTTAGAAGTATAAAGACAATAGAAATAAATGAAACATTACAGATTGGTATCAAACAGAGCAGGGTTTGAATCCAAGTTCCATTTTGGACTAGCCATGGAACACTGGGCAATTTAAACAGGAATAATTATAATGCCATTTCAAAAGACTATTGTGAGGATTAAATGGATGCAATTGCTTAGTATAATTTCTGTCACATAGAAAGCATCCAATAAATGTTAACATCCATTGTCAAAATGATCCTTGGACCCCCATGCGTCCATAGGCAGGTAGTGGATTGAGAAAACTGTTATAGTCTCTATGAAGAGCTTGTTCCCTCAAGTCGACTTCAGATATAGACATGAAGGATAATGAGAGAGAGGGGAAAATTGCTTTTAGAAGATGAAACTAGAAGGCTGCTAAGGACAGTGGAAAGGGAACTTCTGGGACAGCAGGATAAAAGCCTCATCAAGGAATACTCTCTACCTTCAAGATAGGTGGTTCACACAATATTTGCCCATTGGGATTTCATAATTTCTAAGGACCCATGACAATTATTTATCTTTCATTCTTTCCTTTCAGAATAAGAATGTTTATTACAATTATCCTAGCCATATTCTTCCATTATATACTAAGTGTGTATGAGAAGAATTTAGGTAGAGTTTGTAGGTTTCCCATCCAAGAGGAGCCAAATCCAGATCTGATGGATAGAATATTATTGCACAACACCTAAGCTTTAGAGCTGTTTTTGGACAAAATCAGGGTTGTCTTCCTTGGCAAGGGGGTGTATGTTTTGCAGAAATATTAAACTTAATATATTAGAACTGAAAGAATGAACTATAGCAGAATTTATCATTGCTCATCAGTTTTCAGTTTTCCTAACTTTCTTTTAGTGAAGTGAGGCTACATGAAGTTAGTTCTGGCTAATATAATGAATCCCTTTCAAGCGGAGGCAGTGAAGATATCCTGAGGATTTTCCAATCTCATTATCCTACAACTTTAGTTATTATGAAGGAGTCCTTGTGTTGTGTTGGATGGCCAAGTCCCAAGGGACAGAGGCAAGATGGATGAGAGATGTCATTGAGTTTCCTAAACCCAAGGTGAACTTTTTATAAACAAATAAATTAGTGCTATTTTGTGAACCCAAAATGATTTGTAGTTACATGTTAAAGCAGCATATCCTAGCTCATGTTGACTAAAATAAGAACACTGCTGAATATCTGTGACTTGAAATTGTTTTCAATATTTCTAAATATGTATTTAAATTTTTTCTTCAGTGAAAATACATACTATTTATTGTCAGTATGTCCTCCAAAGGCCAGTGTAGCTGCAACATAATAAAATGGTGGTATAAGAAATGTTCTAATTTAGGACATTTAGATTATAAAGGTTTTTTTTTTTCCAGTTATAGAAATGAGTGTGCATATTTTTTAAAGCAATGGAAGGACATTGAAAAATATTAAGCAGAGGAATGAAATATAATGTATATTCTATAAACATCCTGTGTCATATGAAGTTTAAAAATAGATATGTGTAGTGGTTTTAGTGGCTATTGTGGTTCTTCAAGGAAATAAAAAAGATGGTTTAAATTAGAGTCGTGATAGCACAGTTTGAAATGTGAGACTGGACTCCACATATATTTTGTAGTTAGAAGTAATAAAACTTGCTGATCTTGAAAAGAAATTCTCTAAAATCTTATTTCTCATGACGGGAATATAATTTTTAGAGAAGTCAAGAGACTATACAAACTTTTCTGTATTTGCAAAGCTAGAAATTTGCTAAGATCTTGGGATTTATCCCTTGTAAATGTCAAGGGTCTTATGATATCTGCTTATTGTAGAAACTTAAAAAATACAGATGTACCCAAATGTCATTGAGAAGTGGATATGAATTACATCTGTGTCACAATTTCATTTTTTCTAGGCACTTCCAATTTCATTTTCTATTGCATTTTCTTCCCCAGCACAGACAGAAGTATAGACCTCCAAATAGCCCCAATCCAGTGCCCATTATCTCTGGGAACATCCAAATGGGTGCTTCCCACATATTTCCAGACATTTCTATAGTTTCTCATCCTCTCTTATTTTGCCCCTGATCTTCAAATTACAACCACACCCACCACCACTACATACACACACACACACGTACACACACACACACACACACACACACGAACTCTTCAAGGAGTCTCATGATTGATGCTTCTGTATATTTTTGTCAAGTGAGCACTAATATCCATGACAAGATATTTTTAAATGAGAATTTAAATTTTTCATAGGAAAAATTTGTTTATTGACATCCTGCCATTTATATCTCATCTCAACTCTTTCAAGAAAACAATCCATTTATAACTAGGCCCTCACCACCCTATTTATGTAATTTCATTTAAAGTCTATGGATTATAATTTTTCCTTTATTTCTGTTTTTACTACAATAATCAAGCCCACCATCATCTCTTTCTGGAACTACTGAAACAGCCTCTTAACAGATATTCCTCCATCCAGTCTTATCTACAACCAATCAGCTCTCCAGAATAAACTCTGAAATAAATTGAAATGCTGACCTGTGCCCCACAACTAGCTCCATTACACATCTTCATGCACTGGGGATAGATCCTAAATTTCTGTATGTGCTTCTAGGAATATTTAAGATTTGCCATTACTTACTTCTAAAGAATCATGTTTTTATTCTTTTCCCCCCAAAATGCACCTGACAATCCTACTGAATACCATTCATTTCCTCAAATGTGGCAGGGTTCTTTCATCTCAGGGCCTTCATGTCTTGATCTTTCTTTTTGGACATATATTGCTCACATTTCTTTAGTATCTGATTCTTAATAGCTCTTGCTCTATAAGTCTTTTGACTTTTCGCTAAGCCAGATCCTATGTTCTTCATATGTAGTTTCCAAATACCTTAAAATACCCATTTTACCATTTAACACATTTGTATTGTTATTGCATTCTTTATCATCTATACACAGTACTTGACTCCATGAAGACAGGGCATCTCCATTGACACTGAGATTATTGTGGTACTAGCTCCTTGTTTTCTGATTCCTCACTTGCTCTTTGTATACAAGCCAATAAGTAACTAAATGTGTACATTTATGGAGAAGGCATAATTATCTACCTTAGATACTAGTGGAGTTATGTGTCCCCTTACCAAGTTTCTCTGCTACACTGGGAAGCATAGAAAAACAAAATCAAAAACAAAAAAGGGGTGGGGGAGCCCCTGCGTGGCTCAGTCCTTTAAGCATCTGACTTTGGCTCAGGTCATGATCTCACGGTCCTGGGAGGGAGCCCTGCATCAGGCTCCCTGCTCAGCCGGGATTCTGCATATCCGTATGCCCCTCCTCCTATTCTGCTCTCTCTCTCCCTTTCCCTAAAACAAATAAATCTTTAAAAAAGGGAAGAAAGAAAGAAAAAAAGGGGGAAAAACATAATATCTAATCAGTTTCCTTGTAGTATCCTATACATGCCTGGTAGATAGACTGAAAGCAAAATTAGTTGGAGAGATCTAGATGACTGGGTAAATGATAGTTATATTTGAAAGCATGACTGCATGTAGAGGTTTTGTTTTTTGATTTTTGTTTTTTGAACTTATTTTGCATGGTCTTTTTCCTTAACATCTGATGAAACTTTTCCATTTAATTAATAATTATTCTTTATGTCCTGATGATATTCAAATATATGTGATGCACAGGATTTATTTAGACTTCACTTTCGGTAACATGTATTAATTTCATTTTCCCTATTATAAATAATCCCTTAGCAAACATTTATGTCAAAATCTTTCCCTGAATCTGGATATAATATTAATCTTTCACAATTTTATGCTGCCTTTCTCTGGCCCCTCATCTTCCTATGGGAACTTAGAAATCTTTTGGTACGCCTGCACTGAGACCCATTTTCAGAAGCCAGTGCTCCCCTTAACCAATTCTTTTTAGCAAACTTCTCTAGAGTGGTGTAGTAGCATCTGAGCTATTGAGTTTGAAGACATCAATCCAGTGAAATTGTGTGAACCTGAAAATTCATTTAGATGGCTTGAATCTCCGTTTTCTTATTCATGCAATGATAATCATCATACGACCTGTCCTGTTACATAGCTATTATGTTTTAATTATTTACCTCTATGTTTTATTGACCATTAAGGGAAGAAATGTAAGTAAATTCACTTTAACTAATGATATTGTATGTTGTTGATAAGTTTAATTTTATTTTAAATTATTTCCATGCCCTTTGTATCACTTGGATTAAGTTCAGATGTTTGATTCATACATGGTGTGTTTGGATTACATCCAAGGTCTGAGGTTTGGCGTGTAAGTCTCTTCTCAGCTTTACTCCAAGTTACAGCTACAAACTCATTTTGTGCTTATTTTTCTGTGCCAGATGTACTTTCCTTCCCATGTTTTACAAAACCTCAAGGTCCTTGCAGCACATGGTGTCTTTCTACAAGCTCATTCATCTACTTGGAATGTCATCTACCATTTATTCTCCCCCACTGGCAAACTGACACAAGTCAAAGACTGAAAGGGTTGACAAGTCATTTTCTAACAAGTTTATAAAGACACTGTGTGTACTGAGTTTACCATATATATGTGATTTTTCAGAGTGTGAGTGTGCATGCAGATGTATAGCAAATGTATGTGTAGGTGCACATGCCTTCGTGAATGTATGGTGGAATCCATATTTAGGGTTAAAATAAAATGTGCTTTTTTCCTAGTGTTTTTAGATGTCAAACCTTTCAGCCAGTGAATCTCTAGTTAATGCAAAAATAAGGATAGGCTTGTGGTTCTCCTTAGGCTTTTACTCAGAAGGCAAATGGGTAATAGGTTACCTGAAGGCTACTTCACCTGCACTGTGTATTGCTGTGTAAAGCTGCCGGCTTCTATCAGGAGATGACCTCACACAGCAAGGTGCAGATGCTTTACTGTATTAGTCATAACAGTACATTGGAGAAGGAGAACAGACATGCATTATTGTAAGGAAAATTAACAACCAGCGTCTGCAAGAGAAAGAATTGAAAATGACAGGCCAGTTTTAAGAGGTCTTTTGTTTGGGCTTACATTTTTCACCTAGAAATAGACACAATTACTGAAAATTAGAAATGAAGCTGGGCTTTATACAATGAAATGAGATAATTTCACAGCCAAAACAAGTGGGCTTACGTTGAAAGGAAAGCCATTAAAATATACCTAAGCAGTAAGTTAATGGGGGAGAAATTCAATTTGAAAATGAGAGAACATTTTCAGATAGAAAGGGCAGGCAGTGGAACAGTGTGCTTAATGAGGTACAGTAGATATATTCAAGTTTAATCTAGATAATTTTAGATAATTACAGAAAAAGCTTAGGCTAGGATTTTTTTTTCTTACTCTTTATCCCACTGTTTGATGCCAAGTATTGGACTGGACCAGGAAAAAAAAAAAAAATACACTATCATCCTATTACCATTGTCTTGTGTTAAGTTCTATCTTCAAAAACTAAAAGTTCAGAGTTTTTCCACAGGTGATCAGATGTCAGTCCCTTGAAAGAAATTTAATACCTTCAGTATTTTCATTGCTTCTGATCTGAACTCCTGTCCAGAGAGCAAGCTCCCCTTGGTGGGATTCCTTCTCTCTTAATAATGCACTGGTGAGGGGCGCCTGGGTGGCTCAGTGGGTTAAGCCGCTACCTTCAGCTCAGGTCATGATCTCGGGGTCCTGGGATCGAGTCCCGCATCGGGCCCTCTGCTCAGCAGGGAGCCTGCTTCCTCCTCTCTCTCTCTCTGTCTCTCTGCCTACTTGTGATTTCTCTCTGTCAAATAAATAAATAAAATCTTTTTAAAAAAATAAATAATGCACTGGTGAATGGCCACTTTCTGATAGTCGCTGATAGTTTGTATGATAGCCAAAGGCTGCTTCTAGGGTGGTCATGGGACTTCCCAAGGGAAAAACCTTCTCAAAGTTATGTTCTTTGTTTACAGTGGTGTTTGCACTCATTATAACATCCTCCTAATAATTTTACTCAAATCTTTATTCAGGTTTCACATTTTGCTTCAGGTATTTGATGAATGTTCATTAGCCCTTTAATAGCTAGTAAGATTATTTTTCTCCTCAGCACCAGGACTGTGATGATTTTTCATGATGAGGGGACATATCATGATATAGCTATGGGGTCAAAGACAGAAAGTAGTGGTGTACAGGAGGGAGACAGTTTCAACTTTCCTGTCTGCTGAGGCTTCAAACCTGCTGGGAAATACTTGCTGTCATCAGGCAGGCTCTGGTGGGCCTCTCAGGTTCCATGACGTACACTCATTTTTGTAGGCTCAGGACTGCTAATGTTTCTGATGAAGGGCTGTGTGAACTAGGCTACCTGGGTCCTAATAAGAAGCACCTTAGCAGTTTGGATGCTAGGGTATTCTACTCCATAAGGAATATTTAGTGAAGTGGTGAAGGATGCAGATTTAAGAGAGAGATAAATCTGGGACGCCTGGGTGGCTCAGTTGGTTAAGCAGCTGCCTTCGGCTCAGGTCATGATCCCAGCGTCCTGGGATCGAGTCCCACATCGGGCTCCTTGCTCGGCAGGGAGCCTGCTTCTCCCTCTGCCTCTGCCTGCCTCTCTGTCTGCCTGTGCTCGCTCTCTCTCCCTCTCTCTCTGACAAATAAATAAATAAAATCTTTAAAAAAAAAAAAAAGAGATAAATCTGGCTTCAAGTTCCTATTTAGCCATTTATTCACTGACTGTTCAGGGACTAGTTGCCTTATTTCTCCATAGCACTTCATTTTCTTAACCTTTAAAACAGATGGAATAAAATTTTCCAATTCTCAGGTTGTTAGGAGGAATAAATGCAAGAGTATATGAATTGTTTTTAAGTCACGGCCATCACCCAGTTTCATTTTCACTGATAACTAGTAGATAAATTTTAACTGTGTCTATGGTAATAAATAAAATGATACACTTACTACTATTATTATCATTTTAGGTCAGAAATATTTATGGAAGCTACTATCATACATTTTATACCAGCACTGGACATCAAGTTTAGTCCAGCTCCAAAGATATGTCTGTAGTGTCTATCAACTTACCTAAAGAGCTAACTCAACAGCTCATTGCTATTATCCCAGAGAGCATAAATATTACCTTTCTTGAGGTATAGAATCAATGCCTGGGTGTGGCTACTGAAATGGCAAGCCCCACATCTGGCACTAATGTTAAGGCCCACATTCTAGAATAAACCCCGAAACCAAAACTAAAACTAAGCAGGCACTAAACTAAGGCACTAAAACTAAGCCATAAACCTGGTGAAGACTACCACCATGTAGGCCATGAGAATGTACTGATTCCCTTAATAATTTATTTGATGAAAACAGCTATACCAGCTCTGTTTGTTATAACACAAAAGAGTAATTAACCATACCAAACCAATTCTCATATACGTTAATAATTAAGATTATGCGATTCCTTCAGTGT
Organism: Neogale vison; assembly: GCF_020171115.1. Taxonomy (NCBI): domain Eukaryota; kingdom Metazoa; phylum Chordata; class Mammalia; order Carnivora; family Mustelidae; genus Neogale; species Neogale vison. The sequence goes on from NC_058098.1 coordinate 127,418,753, forward strand.
GATAAGTTATTCTAGTTCTTCACCATTAGAGATACATGTCTACAGTAATTTTTCTTTCAATTCATAATTCTTATTTCTGGAAGGTCAATATAAATGCTGCTGGGGTCTCAGAAATTACTATCTGCTGGTCAAAATACAGAAAATTGGTACTAAGTTCAGTTTATATAAATTCCATACCACACCTTTTATCCAAAACAAACAAAAAATATTCCACATGCTTAGTGTTATTGCTCTCTTGATTGCTTGCTTGTTTGCAAATGGAGATATTACCTAATAATGGGCAAGATAAAGTAAGTTTAAGTTCTTTTTGCCTACCGTCACCCCACAGGCAACTTCAGGAGCAAAGCAGAGATCTGCAATTGGCTCCAGCAGGTAAAAAGTATCACTTGATCTCTTAATGAATCAGGAAGATTCAGAAAAGCATTTACATAGGCAAGACCATGCTCTGGATCAAATTAACAAGATAGTAGGATCAGATGACCACAGATATTCCTGTTACATTTGGATTTTCTGGTCTTATATTTTTGTGAATGAGGACGCAAGGAAATTTTCTTTGATACAGAAATCTTGAGGACACAGTGGAATTAAATGTGAAAATGCTTTCTATTGGTCAGAGGCCTTTCCTTGAAGAGCATGGCTAAGTAGGCTTATAAGTTCTAGAAGTGGAGCCATTCTACTCCACCCCATTCCCATCCTGGTATTTCAATCAAAACAAAGAAATCCCCACCAACATAAAACTTAGGGCCATTCTCTGGCCCTTCCATAACTCAGAACCCCATAAGGAGAAAGAGGCTTATACTGCTAGTGAATTTGAAAGAGGGAATACAATGGAGCTCCTGGATGGCTCAGTAGGTTAAGTGTCCAAAGCTTAGATCTGGCTTGGTCATAATCTTGGGATCCTAGGTTTAAGCCCAGTTCGGGCTCTGCCCTTACTAGGGAAGGTCTGCTTGGGCTTCTCCCATCTTCTCCCTCTGCTCTTCCTCCAGCTCACACTTTTGTGTGCGAGCTCTCTCTCTCTCTCTCTCTCTCTCTCTCAATCTCTCTCTAAAACAAATAAACTCGGGCGCCTGGGTGGCTCAGTGGGTTAAGCCGCTGCCTTCGGCTCAGGGTCCTGGGATCGAGTCCCGCATTGGGCTCTCTGCTCAGCAGGGAGCCTGCTTCCTCCTCCTCTCTCTCTCTGCCTCTCTGCCTACTTGTGATTTCTCTCTGTCAAATAAATAAATAAAATCTTTAAAAAAAAATAAAATAAAATAAAAATAAAATAAAATAAAACAAATAAACTCTTAAAAAAAAAAAAAGAGGGAATATATCAGGTATGGCCCACCTCCTCTCTCTCTCACCAGTGGGAAGTTGGCAATTGCTCTACTCTATCTCAGGGTTCACAGTCATGCTCCCTTCAGTGATAAGTCCTGTGAGTTTATTGTATTCTTAGATCCCCACATCAGATTTGAGAGTTACATGTGGAGAAATTCTGAAGAAACCAAGGCACATGGTATCTTATCTCCATGGTTTTCCTTTAAGACCCCAGTTTAATTAATACTCAGTTTAAAATAACTTCTATAGACTGATAACATCTATAGAGTGATAGACTCTGTTTGTATGTTAGTAGTCTCTGTTTTATTTCTCAGTCAGATCTACATGTCACTGAGGGATTTTTTTAAAGCTTTGAGAATGTAACTACTATCTTTCACCAGTACTGAGACAAGTTAAAAATTATCTTCTTTAAAAATATTAATGTATTCTTAAAATGATACTCCTTGTCAGTTGGTAACTATGCTTGTGAATACTGGAAATTTAAATGGTAATCCTATGTACTAAAATATGATAAACTTGATTAATGAGCAGACAAATAGAAATGGAAGCCCCAGTCAGGTTTGAACATACAACCTTCCTTGGATAGAAGTAGAAAAGAGCTAATCAGAGATACTTGGACTACCTCTTCCATTATTATTATTCAAGAAAGCTTATGCCTCAGGTGACCTAATCTTGAGAATTAGCATGTGTTAGCCTGTAATCAAAAAGTACTGGGGCAATGGAAACTGGTAGAGAAACTGAAGAATGCTTTATATAAATAGGAGATGGTATTTTAAGAAAAATCTCTTTGAAAATGACTGAAGAGGATCTAGGAGAACAAGCTAAAAGAGAAAAGGTATGTACTTCAAAGAAATTCAAGGTTTCAGAAACTGTGATTCAAATGAAAAGAAAGAAATATACTTAGGACAAAATATACCAAGATTTCACTACTTTAAAGGTTTTGGCTGGACAAAGGGAAAATATTTTGATTGATAGCCAGGCCAGAAATAGTGATCAGGGTTTGAGAAAAACTAACGGAAAAATATAGTGAAGATCAGAGACAAGACAGCCATAATTCTCCTGGGATGAAACGAGGACTCAGACTATGGAGAAATGCCATCTCAAAGCTACAGGGAGAAGGCATAGTAAAAGAGGATGGGAAACTGCCTTACTGAAGAGTGTGATGATTATAACAACAGCTTATAAACTATTTCCACAAATGTAATAGACTATAACTAGCAGTGCTGGTATAAAATCCTCAAGTTATTATTGAGTGAGTTTCAAGGTAAATTGATTATTATAAGTAGCGACATAGGTATTAACCATTATTTCAAAAAATACGTTGTGGAAATTATGTAAAATAAGAAATCTAAGGCAAGATAAATGATGGACAATATAAACTGGGGGAAGATAAGCAGATCTCAAAGGTAGAATCCAGACCTGGATTAGATTTAGGGTTGAAAGAAGAATAATTCTCAGGCATGAACATGTACTCAGGAAAATGAAAGCAGAAATGTTTTGACAGAACCAGAAATAAAAAGCAACATATTTCTTACTATAAGGGAATCCCAGCAGGGTCAGAGGCATATATTATAAACAAAAATGTAAAAGACCATTCCACAGAGAAAATTAAGCACAAGTGTTTTCCCCCAAATCTAAACAATTAACACATTTATACATCAAGAGGGACTCCGAGGAATATTGATTGTGAGGGCAACATCCAAGTTGGAAGAACAGACAGAATTAGGTTGGTAGTTGTTTAGGGATATCAGGAAATTGAAGACATCCATATATGACTGAATGAGGTCAAGCACTATTTGGAGAGCAAATAACTGGAGTTGCCCAAATTATAAATCAATGTATTTTGCCAGTAGGATTGCCTGTCATCAGTATAAACACCCCTACTGCCAGGAGAAAGCAGCATTGGTTGAAATGCTTTACCCTCAGGGTATAGAAAGAAAACTTGAAATTAGAAAAAAAACAGGCACTCAGATGCTCCAAATAACAGCAGGACCAATGATAGGGAGGCTCATGACTTCCCATGCTGGTACTTGGTTAGGGCTCTGAGCAACTGAAAGAATCCTCAGAAATTAACTTTTGATGTTGTTTCCTCATTTAGTGGGATTACATCTTCACTTCTAGAGAAGAAGAACTTAGGAACATGCTCTTCTTTTTCTTTTTATTCCTCTTCCCCTTCTTGGTCTTCCTCCCCTCCTTGTCTTCTCTCTTTTTAAGGAACACAGACATGTGTGACTTCTTATAGTGTAATAGTGTAAGAAATGGTGACAAGGGATTTTGCTTAATTTTAACGTTTTTTTTTTAGATTGACTAGGAAATCACATATTTTAGTTTACTTTCTTTGTCTTTGTACATAACATTATTCTAAAAAACCTGGTAATGGAAAATGATTTGTTTTCAAATTGAGGCATAATTTTATTGAAATTTACATCAATCATGATGTTGCCATTTGGTCCCATTATGGAGTCTCTGATAGACTGTTTTAGACAAAGTGGTTCAAAATAATTTGGGATGGAAAATGGGAAAATTCTGGCCTTAGATACAGTATAGATCTAGCACAGATTTGATAAATATGCTTATGTTATAATTTTAGATTTTTAGGTGGCAAAATCTCTATTATCTATTAGTAGTCCCAGGAAGATAATCAAGGAGAGTAAGTGGTTTTATGGGGAAAGTGGTCTTGATGAGTAGAGCAGTAGTGTTGATCTCCTCCATGGTGGAAGAATAGCCATACTTTTGGTTGACCGTAAGCTTAGTGGTTAGGTCCAGAGGCAGAAATACATGGAATATTTGGAGGACACTTCCTCCCAAGCTGAGATTTTCTTACATGGGATAAAAAACATATTATTGTTGCAATTCAAGCCCTTTAATATTCCAGAAACAAATGGATTAAGTCATAATATTGGTAAGCTTGAAAGAGGAACTAGGTTCATGTAGTCAGCCCCCTTTATCCTCTTACTGAGGGACATGCTGACTAGAGATGATACTTGCATTTCATTGCTTTTGGTTGTGCATACAGCACTGAGAAAGCTGACTCTTTCATGAAGGTAGGAGTAGGGATACAGTTCTTGCAAGTAAATTCAAGTCAAGTAATTATCAATAGCAAGAAGTTATAGAAAAGTCAAGTTCTTCTTGAAGAACATCTCTGCTCATCTTGGAACATCATGATGAACTCTGCCTAATCAATAAAATGATGATGTAATGGGAAAGCAATGAGGACTGATTGATATCGGTAGAAAACTGTGCTACTAACTCCATAGGTACTAAAGTCAGGAGCTAATGCAAATAGAGACAGTTGACATCCCAATGCTGGAACAGGCATTCAAAAACCTTTACAATGAGCCAATGAGGACTAAGGCAATAGTTATTTATAAGTGCTAAGTGTAATGATGGGCATTTTAAATATATAGCCAAGTAATTACAAGTATTTTATCTTAGAAACATAGTCCATTCTTAAGGGGTTCCACTTATGGTAATTACACTAAGCAAGAAAACCAGGGCCCCTTCACTTGCATGTTCTATGAAAGTCAGGCAAATAAAGCTGCCTTGAAACTTATGAAACTTATGAGTCTCTAGTTATAGTCTTTGGATGAGTAGTAATAATTTGTTTTAATGACCACTATTTTCAGAGGAATATGATTTTAATGTACTTACCTGTTGTCTTTTCATCATATCAAGAAGAGGTACCATCTATAGAGAACTGTGCACTTATTATTTATAATCCAAGTAATATCTGGGTCAGAGCTAAGACCAAGCAAATTATATACACATGATGTTAAGTTACAAAGTAATCAATAAGACAGAATTAGTCATGGGGTGTGTGAGTGGCTCAGGTGGTTAAGCGTCTGCCTCTAGCTCAGGTCATGGACTCGGGGTCCTAGGGTAGAGCCCTAACATATAGCTCCTGCTCAACCAAGAGACTGCTTCTCCCTCTGCCCCTCCCCCACTTGTGCACTCACTGTTCACTCATTGTCTCTCTTAAATAAGTAAAATCTTAAAAATAAAAATAATTAGTCATGATTACAAATTTTTAAAAGCCACTAGACAACACAGCTATATAGAAGTTTGGCTTTCGATAGTGTAAAACTTACCTACTTTGTTTAATTCAGTTAAAACTATGTTTTTACAGATATTTTCTTATTTTAAAATGCATTAGTTTGTATTTAATAAATTATCACAACAGTTTGTATTTTTATAATAAATAATAAATTCATATTGAATACAACACGAGAAACTTAAAATAATTGATTCTCTACCTAGCCAGTTCACCAGCTTTCTTTAGTAACTTATTCAAAAAGTGACAACAGAAAGATTAATTTGCAAGCTGTAATTTTCCATCTCTAAATGATTCCTAAGTTTATAATTAATGAGCCTAAAGAAATAACCCTTTTTTCAGTATCAGTAGATGTGTAAAGCATTAAAACATCAATCATTTAATTTACCATGTTTTCACATTATGTTTCGTAGATCACTAATGAGATCCTCTAACTTAATTTTTAGCAAATATGTATTGAATGATGCCCAGAGTATATCTCAGAATTTATAGAAGAATATGTGTCAGTGTCACAACTTCCTCATCCATGTCTGATTGTTCTCCATCCTTAACAATATTCAGTTTATTTTTCCTAAAGAAATTCATTCCCAGGAGAGGTCAGAACTTGACTTTAATCAGCAAACTTGATAGTTGGGTGTGCTTCTTTCACATTCACATTTTGTTATTAACAACCAATTCATTTTTATACCTAAACTTCACAGATTAGTAAGTGAAAAGGCTTTTGTTAATAATTAATGACATTTTCTTTATTTGCTGAAGACTAAAATTCAGGGAGATGAGAACTTAATCTTTTTAACAATATCTAGGAAAATTTTGAGTTCCATTATATTGTACTCCTATGATATTCTAGGGCTACATATGTCTTACAGTCAAAATATTTTGAATAAGTTAATCAAATTTATCTAGTTTTTATTAAGCCTCCATTTGACAAAACAGTGTAGGATATAGAAATGGAAACTATGTGGGATTCTTTTTTTCCCCTCAGGTATTTCTTCAGGTAGTATATCCTAATTTACTATATTTCTTCCATTAATTTATATGTTCAAGAAATAGTTCCTGAACTGTTACCATGTGTCAGCATCATTCCAGAATCTGAAGATTGAGCGATGTTGAAAAGACTATTATTGTCCTCTGTGCCCTTCGAATCCAGAAGACAGTCAGGAAATAAGCAATAGAAAATTTAGTTTGATATAACACAAGAATAATGTTCCTTAAAATGAAATATATGTGAAGTTACATTTATTTGTATAGTTTTTGTGTTTGCAAGTTCTGAATATGTATCTAAAAGATGAATCAAAACCTGTTTTTCTCAGTAGGAAAGCAATGGAAATAATTATTTAGCTTTCCAGGAGAACTATCCCAGAGGAGTAAGACTTTTATAAGCTTCCTAAAGACAATGACCAGATCTATGTGGCTCATCAGGTATTCTGCAAACACAATAAAAGATTTTAGTATAAAAAGTAAAAGTTAAATACTCTTTTGTGATTTAAAAAGTCACATTGTGGCATATTTAAATAAAATCTTTGCAAATTAATATTTTAATTCTTGCTGACATTCTTACTGGGATCTCCTTGCTCATTCACTTCCCAGATCATCAGGAAGGTCATATCCTATCATTGTTTATCTCCTAAAACCTTTCAAAACTTCTTTCCTTTCTCCATTTATAGTTGCTCTTTCTTTCCTAATTTACTGAGAAAATAAAAGTGATTAAAATACACATTTCATGAGTTTCTATTTCTACATCTGGCCACCTATCTACAGCCCCATGCTAACGATCTTCCTTCTCTGGTGTTATCACAGAGGAATTCCTTCTGCTCCTAACAGAAGTTCATCAACTTCAACATGAGTTTTCATGACTTTCGCCCATTCTAGGATACTGCTTTAGGGTCTTCTCTCTCTTATACCATTAAACTTTCTCTCTTCACTGCACATCTCCCATCAGCATACGCACATCCTATCCTCTTTATCCTACTTCGGTCCTGCTTTACCTTTCTCTTTCCTTTCGAGCAAAATTTTTCACAAGTTTTTTGTCACTACTTCTTGTTTCTCCCCTCTCCTCATTCAGGATTTTACCTCCGTCAGACTTCTGAAAATGTCCTTTACAAGATCACCAATGGAAGCATCTGGGTGGCTCAGTGGGTTAAGCCTCTGCCTTTGGCTCAAGTCAGGATCTCAGGGTCCTGCGATCAAGCCCTGCTTCAGGCTCTCTGCTCAGTGGGGAGCCTGCTTCTCCCTCTCTCTCTGCCTGCCTCTCTGCCTGCTTGTGATCTCTCTTTCTGTCAAGTAATTTTTTAGAAAAATATTAAAAAATAAAAAAATTTCACCAATGACCTCCACATTTCTAAATCAATAATCAAGTCTTGGGTCTTGTCTTTTTTGTCTTAGTTGGCCTTTCAACAACATTTAACAATTGATTACTGTTTCCTCCTAGAAACATGCTTTTCTTTGATCAATTTCCAGGTTACTACATCTTTTTTTCTCTTTTCCACCTCATTACCACTCCTTGGTTTCCTTAGCTGGTTCTTCCCACCTTCACAAATATTTAAACTTCAATGGTCAGCTGTCTTACTATCTTTCTTTATTCTGTATATTTACTGCCTTGGTAATCATTTCCAGTTATATAATTTTGTATACCTTTTCTTCAGTATATTTCATCCCCAAGTATATTTCACTAGTCTGGACTTTATCACTGAACTCCAGACTTTTATACACAACTGCCTACTTGACCTTACCACTTGGATTAATAACTGGTATTTCAAATTAACATGGTAAGAAATTGAATTACTGAGCTATCCATTTCTTCCTCCACGAAAGTAAAAGCTTTTATGCAGTCTTTCTTATGCTTATTTGGTAACCTTTCTATTCCTTTGTTCAGACCAAACCTTGGGATGAATTTCATTCTGCTCTTCTCTACTCCATACTTTCATTCTACCCTCTTCTTTCTCCTGCTTCTGTTCCAACAGCAAATCTATTATCTTTCCTCTCAAATTTAACTCTTTCTCACCACCCTAACTGCCCACCTTAACAAACTACCTTCATCTTTCTTTTGATAATACCAAACTGCCACTGTAATACTATGCCACAAGCAATGTGTTCTACATTCCCATCACATTTGGTATTGTCAGTCTTTTGTTGTAGATATGCAGTGACATTTTATTTTGATTTAATTTGCATTTCCCTGATTACTAATGAGTCTTCACACATTTTCCTATTAGCCATTTGGATACCTTCTTTTGTGGAGTTTCATTTTAAACTTTTTGCTAATACTGATTTTAAGACTTTTTAAAATATATTCTGAATATAAAACTTTGTTGATTATGTGAGTTGTAAATATCTCCTACTCAGCAGCTTGATTTTTTTTCTCTTCATTGTAGCTTTTGGTGAAGGTGAGGTTTTGCTTTTGGTAGTCAAATTAACTGATCTTTCTATTACAGTTAGTGGTTTTCAATTTCATTTTATTTTCCTACCCCAAGGTAATGGCAATACTCTGTTATACAATCTTCTGAAAGTTGTGACTTTCACATATAGATCTATAATCTCCCAGAATTTGATTTTTTGTATACTGTGACAAAGGGACCAAAAAACAACTGTTGTTGTTTTTGTTTTGTTGTTCTTTTCATATGGTTATCTAGTCTCTGTTTGAAGTAATTTTCCCCTCGGGTTCTAAAATAAGCAGACAAAAAACCCAGAAGTCATAAGGAAATATTGGCAAATTTTACTTGCTATTATTGAAATAGATATGGCTTTAAAATTTTTATCCTGATATCTATATCAAAATCAAAGTCAAAAGATAAGCAACAAACAGGGAAATATGCTTGCCATATATATTACTGACCACCAGTTAAATTTATTAAGCTAGAGAATACTTCTTTGGCTCAGTATGAAAATTGATGAGTAATACAATGGTAGAGGAGGGAGAGGGAAAGGAGTAGAAAGTTTACCAGGAAATCAAAATCAGTACATGAACATATAAAAACTTTTATTTTCTCCATAATTAAAAAAATTAAATATAGAACAATAATGAAATGCAATTTTACTGCTGTCAGAATGGCAAAGGTTATTTGTATGTTAGAGTATTCTGTTACTGAGGATGAATGGAAGCTGGTACTTTCATATTTTAGTGGTGGGAATGGAAATAGGTAATAATTTTTAAGATCTACATCTATACTGACTTATATGTTCCACTTGCACATGTACTCATCAATTTATTTTATCCTCACAAAGCCCACTGAAGCCAGTACAATTATAATCTCATTTTAGTCATGAGGAAACTAAAACAAAGGTAAAGTAATTTTCCCAACATCAAAGCTAGTGAAAAAGAAGAAGAAGAAGAAGAAGAAGAAGAAGAAGAAGAAGAAGAAAACAAAAGAAAAAAGAAAATGGGGAGAGTGCCTGGGGGGCTCAGTCATTAAACATCTGCAACATTTGGCTCAGGTCATAATCCCAGGGTCCTGGAATCGAATCAAGCACTGAGTGGGATTCCTGCTCAGTGGGGATCCTGCTACTCCTTCTCCCTCTGCTGCTCCCCTTACTTGGGTCTCTCTCTCTGTCAAATAAACTAAAAAGTTTTTTTGTTTTTTTTTTTAAAGAAGGCCCGATTTGATTCTAAATAGTCTGACTCTGGACTCTAGCCTCTTAACCAAATTTTATTAACTTATATGGATGTGTGAAAATTTTCATTATAGCATTATCAACATCATATTAGATATAGGATAAATACCACACAATATAGAAATTTATTTAAAAGTACCTTCATGCAGTGTAATACAACGTTGTCTTTAAAAAAAAAAAGTGCTATAAGCCTTTAAGTCCTGATTAAAAGATACGTAAGAATCTTATATAACTGGCTAATGTTTTGGTTAAAAAAAGTCCTGGAAATCTGGAGTTAAAGGCAGATTTATTTTTCATTACACTATATTCTTACCTGTATTTAACATTTTTACTATAGGCGTATGAAGAAATTATGTGTATATTTTTCAAGAAATAAGCAGTGTAATGATTCAAAACCTGTCTCAGTAATGAGGAAATGTGATAAAAACAAATGTCAACTCTGTCTGGACCATGTCCACCCTAAGGCCTACACTAGATGTACAAAGTAAAGAAAGTTTTTTACTCATCTTTGCCCATGATCATTGCGGAATCCTAAGAGCTGTGCCTAGAGCAGATTTGATATTGGAAATAGGTGGTGATTTAGCCCTTCAGTTAGTTATTAAGAGAAAAATATAAATGTAGTTGTATCCATGACGTTTGGGAGGCAGTTTGCGGAAGTGGTCCAAAGCTGTGGGGCTTCCTGCCGGGCTCTGTCGTGCCTTCCAAGAACCCTAATAGTTCATTCCTCAGAAGAAATGTCAAGCTGCTTATGCTGTCAACAGAGCAGATGCTCTGCTGACGTCTTTGGGGAACAGAGTCAAGTGACTGGAAAATGGATGCCAAAGATGAAATAAAAATTCTTACCCTCATCACTAAATTTCATGTGCCCCATGACCTGGTGTCTAGTTATCTGTGCCAGGCCTCAGAGTTAGCAGCGTCTCCAGTGGGGAGACTCAACCATGTTACTACTGGAACACCAGAGGTCTTACTTAGCTTTCTGTCTAATACTTTCACAAGATGTTCTCTTAAAGAAGAGAATATGTTTATTTAATTTGCTTTGTGAAAGTTTTTCCTCTTATCTGACAACTTTTACTTGGGACATATCCTCTTTTCTTCAACATATGCCTTAAAATTATTCTGTCCTTATTTCTGTTGTCTTTTTTTTTTCCCAGTTGTTCTAATAATTACAATTCTTTTCATAGAAGGCTTTTATTAGGATGCAAAATATACAATAAAAATGCAGAAATTTTAACTTTTCCGCCTGTGCTTTCTCTTACATTGCTTTATTTGAAATTTTTAAAAAATCTTAAGGCTGTTCACCTTATAGAGAAAGAAAGTGAAATCCATGATTTCAAATAACTAGTCAGCTAGTCCAAATTGACACAATGAATTGGGATGAAGATGGGCCGAGAGCTCTGGTCGGCTTTGCCATATGCTAAAAGTTCTGCTAGGTTCTCTGTGTGACTGGTATCTTCATCCTCATTAGAAAGTATAGCTTAGGTTTAAAACTTCAAAAAAACTGAAGTTGTGAATGTAATACAATCATACTGCAGAAAATTTGTAGAATTCTGGACAACAGAAGGATAATGGAAGGGGAAGAGGAGAAAAGAGAATCATGAAGCAGAAGGGGAAGGAATAGAACAAGAGGAAGAGGACCAGGAAGGAAAGAGGAAGCAAGAAATTTAAAAAAAAGAAAAAAAATCAACCATAGAAAAACACTATTAACATTTTCATTCTCTTTTAGACATGCATTCTATTTTATTTTGTAAATTATTATGGTCATATCATTTACATCTTGATATTGTCCAGAGCTTGGTAAAATCAGTTTTATACATTAATCAATAACCCTTAAATTGTCACTTGCTACCTATATTCTTTAAATAGATCCCCCATTTCTCTGTACAGGGAATTTATGATTACCTTTACCTTTGCTATTATAATTCATATAGTGATTAAGTAATATATAGTATTTTTGATATTATGGTATTATATTATGGTATTAAAATTCATACAGTGATTAAGTAATTTATGGTATTTAAGGATTATATGGTGATAGAGGAGGAAAACCAAGAGTATGATTCCTCAAAGTCAATGGAAGAAAATGTATCAAGAAGAAAAAAAGTAATTAATAGTGAAAATACTGCTGACAGATGCTGACAGGTGCTGACTGAAAGTTACATTGTTTACTTTGTTTTTATCATGAACACAAATCACAAAAAGTCTCCCTGACATTTGTTGGAGGAGAAGACACAGACCTATGATAAAATGTCATAGTCACCATCACACAGATTTTATGTTTCTAGTACCAGAAAATATGACTAGTGTCTACTTTTCATATCAAAAGTTCATAATTCCCAGAACATTTATTTCACATAAATTTTTATTGGGGCACTGGGGAAAAAAAGGACAGAATTAAAAATCATTTGCATTTCTGTTTGAACAGCATGATTGGTATGTCATTCATTCATTGACATGTAATTCAATATAATTTTCAGATAATCTTTTTGAATTGACATATAATTCATAGGCCATAACATTTACCATTTCAAAAGCACACTCTAGAAATTTTTAGGTTCTGTAATCATCACAATTGATTCCAGAGCATTTTCATCATTCCCCAAAGTAAAGCCATATCCATTAGCAGTCACTAACCTTGTTTTTCCCATTTTCTCCCCACCCCACCAGCCCTGGCAGCCCCGAATTCCCTTTGTCTCTATGAATTTGCCTATTCCAAAATTTCATATAAATGGAATCACAATAGGTGATAGCCTTTTACATCTGGCTTTGTTGACCTAGAGTATTTTCAAGGGTTGTCTATGGTGTAGCATGAACAATACTTCATTCCCTTCATTCCCTTTTAATGACTTAATAACGTTCCATTTTGTTTATCCGCTCCTCGGTTGATAGACTTTTGAATTGTTTCTAATTTTTGCTGTTGTAAATAGTTTTGTAATAAATACATATGTAATTTGTGTGTGTGTGTGTAAGTATATGTTTTTGTCTTAGATGTAGAATTAGGATTGGAAATGGTAGATCATACATTGACTCAATATTTGACTTCTAGAACAGCCACACTTGTTTCCAAAGTGGCTGTAGCACTTTACATTTCAACCAGCCTGGTATGAAGATTCCAACTTCTTTATACACACAATACTTGTTACTGTCTGTGCTCTTTATTTTAGTCATCCTGATGGCGACAACTGGTTTTGACTTGTATTTTCATAATGATAAATGATGTTGAGTAGTTTTGACTTATATTTTCTTAATGATAAATGATGTTGAGTAACTTTTCTCATGCTTATTGGCCACTTACACATCTTCTTTAGAGAAGAGTGATTTCAAGTTCTTTGTTTACTTTAAAAATTGAGGTTTTTTTGGTTGAATAATAGTATATAAATATATCTTCCCTTTATACTAGAGTTTATCAGATACATGATTTGCAAATACTTTCTCTCATCCTAGATGTTGCCCCTCTATTTTCTTGACAGTGTTCCTTGAAATACAAATAGTTTTAATTTTGAAAAAGTCTAAGTTATTTATTTTTTCTTTGGTTGCTTTTACTTTAGATGTCCTAACCAAGAAACAATTGTCAAATACAAGATTTTCACCAGTTTTATTCTAATAATTTTATTGTTTCAGCCCATCTAACTGTTTCTTCAGGCCATTTTGAGTTAATTTTTGTATATTGTATGAACTAGAATTCCAGCTTCATCCTTTTGCATGTGAATATCCAGTTATCCTCCTATCAATTTTTAAAAAGATACTTCTCCTTATTAAATTGGTTTGGCATTCTTTTCAGAATCAATTGGCCATAAATGTATGGGTTCATTTCTGGAGTCCCAAGAATATCTATATGTCTGATCTATATGTTCATCCTTAAAGCTGTACCACACTGCCTTTTATTACTGTAGAGTTGTAATAAGTTCTGAAAACAGGAAGTGTAAGTCTTTCAGCTCTGTTCTTTTTCAAGTTTGTTTTAGCTATTCTGAGTCACTTGAATTTTCATATGTATTTTTGGAATAGCTGAAAATTTCTGGAAAATCTCTAGCTTGGATTCTAATAAGAATTGCAGATTCAATGTAGATCAATACGGGGAATATTGACTTCTAATCCATGAACACAAAATGTCTTTCCATTTATTTAGGACTTTGATTTCTTTCAACATGTTTTTTAGTTTTCTGTGTAGCAGTCTTACACTTTTTTGTTAAATGTATTCCTAACATATGCTAGATTTTTGATGCTATTGTAAATGAATTTGTTTTCTTAATTTCATCTTGAATTGTTCTTTGCTACTATGTAGGAATATAGTTGGATCTTACAACAATGGCTAATTATCAGAAACTAACCAAAATTTTCTCTTTTCCCTCAATTTTAAACTAAAAGTTGCATTTGCCTGAACATGTATGTCTTTGCTTAATTTCTTTCTAAAATGAAAGAGAAATTCCTACTAAAATTATCAAGTATTTGGCTCAATTCCTCACTGGAAAGATGTTTATTTTACCCCACCTCCTGAATGATGGCAGAAACATTAATCCTGGAAAGAAACCTTCGATTTCAAGTGAGGATTTTTTATCTTCTCTTAGCCTACTTGTTTCTCATTTGAAGCCTACCTAAACCATGATTCTTGTAGCTGCTGGAAATACAGAGATGGAGATGGGACATGGTTTGGAGTGGGGTGCATGTGTGTGTATTTGCACATGCATGCACACTCATGCATAGGCAAATCTTTGATGGCTTTTCATTTGAATATTAATAATAATTATCAATCTGAAATTCTAAGAATTTTTCCAGGCACCACTAGGAATAGGGCTGACTTTGAGAAAAGTAATATTTCCTATAACAATTTTGCTGAGAAGGAAAGTTTATTTAAGCCAGTGACGAGGTAGATAAATGAAGAATGCATCTGTTTTAACTCTAATACCAGCAAGAAACCCATTAATTTTTATGGATTACAGAAGGACGTTAAAACAAAATAAAATTTGTTTTCCTCTTCTAAGAAGCTACTGGAATTTTTCTCTCTCAGCCTGCTTTAATTATGTGTGTATGTGTGGAGCCTGATGGACTATTGAATCCTGACAACCTGTTGGATGAGATCCAACAATAACCAGTCAGATCAATGCAACCCAGAATGCGCTCATGGGACATGACAAGAAATTCGGCTGTTGTTTAGGATGCAATTACCCTGCTGGTTGTTGTAGAGAGTGACCTCCTTTACTCTGGTATTTATTGAATCCAGACCTAACGTCTGGTCTCATTTCAAAGTCCTTGTCTGCATTGCCTATCCCAAGGCCAAGTACAGTAGACAGTGAACCACCATAGCTGCCAAGATTCAGTACTTTGAAAAGTGTCTTTGCCAGGAGATTATCATGCCTGTTCCCGTTAGAATCAACATTGTTTTTTCTGGCTCATTTAATGTAAAATGCAATTCAGCTTCAAAGATAACTACTTAAATTCACAAATGGTTGACAGCAGTAGGATTATAGTGTAGGCTCTGAACTTAAAAATAGTTCGGGTCTGATTACAAGTATTTCTGTCCTGAGAAATATTTAACAGCATAGGAACTAAATAGAGGATATTAGTATTTGGCTTTATCAGCTCAAGAATAAAGACACATTGAAAGTATGACAATTTAGTAATGGGATTTGGAACTAAAGCCACAATCATCTATTTCAGATTAAGAAACATTTAGAAGAAATAATGTATAGGTTTCATTAAAATTTATTCTATGATTTATTTTATTAAACTTCTACAGTGATTTATTAAATGTAATTGCAAAGAAGAAGTAGTTGAAATTTTCCCTATTTGGCTAGAAGTTAAGTACACTTGAGTCTAAACTTGGGGGACATGTCCTTATTAAAATGGAACTCATAATTAACATTTCTGTGCATTTTCTATAATCCAAACATGCAAGAGGGAACATTTAAATGCCTAGCAATTAAAATGAAAACATTTTACTTTTACTGGCAGCCTTTTAACTTTTCAGTTCATCATATTTATAGTTATCATTATTAGACATCTGGAAAAATATAGTTATGCTTGCTATTTATATTACCAACTAAAGACTTTGAATCACTTTGTAGACATGATCTCATTAACGCTCTCTACATCTCTGTGAGGTAAGTGCAATTATCTTCATTTTATTGAGTTTAAATTACTTTCTAAGGTGTCAAAGAAAATTGTGGCAGGATATGGGGGAAAAAAAACCAAGGTCTCTTAGTGTCCACTCTAATGGTAAATCCTGTTCAATAAAATCAGAAAGAAATGAATCCAGTTTTAAGTGCATGAGACTTAATTTTCTACAAATACTCATTTGATGTAGCTGTATGAGACATAACATTTTGTAGTTTTGCCATTTCCAGAATAATTTATCAGCCTGACCCATATTCTAATGCATTTGACAAACCAATGTTTTACCCAGTGACACTTCCTAAGTTTTCTGGAAGAAAGTTTTATAAAGAGGAGGAACAGAAACTTAACTTTCTCTGTGAATGTTGATTTTACTTTTTAAAGAAACTGTCATGTCTTTTCTAATTGTTTCTACTTTTTAAAATCTCTGCCATCCACAGACACACTTAAAATCTAGGCTTGGCTTGTAGATGATTGTTTAAAATGCATTCCTCTTTACATTTTGGGGAAAGGACAAAAGCTTGCCCATGTTCATCTTGTGGGTTTACTGAATTATTAAGGAATTCTTTTTCTGTAAACATTAGCCCTCACCTACATGGTCAGTTGACCTTCAACAAGGGCACTGAGACCATTCAATGTTCCAAGAATAATCTCTTCAACAAAAGATGCTGGCCAAACTGAATATCCATACACAGAAAAAAGAAGCTGGATCCTTACCCAACACCACATAAGAAAAGTAACTCAAAATGGATTGAAGACTTAAGAGCTTCATTAGAAAACTTATAGAGGGAAATTTCATGATCTTATACCTAGCAACGGTTTCTTAAATAAGACACCAAAAACCTAGGCAACAAAAGGAAAATTATAAATAAATTGATTTTCATCCAAATTAAACATGTTCATCCATTAAAAAGCATTATCAACATAGAGGAAAGATAAACTGCAAAATGGAAGAAAATAAATCATATTTGGTAGGAGTTTAATATCTGCATTATATAAAGAACTACTATAACTTAAAAATAAAAAGACAAACCCAGTTGAAAGTGGGTCTAAAGACTTAAATTGATATTTCTCCAAGAAAAGTATTCAAATGGCAGTAGTTTATTAAAGGAAAAAAAAAAAAGTTCAACATCATTAGTCATTAGGGAAATGCAAATCCAAATCATGTTGAAGGATCTCTTCACATCTACGAGGATGATAGTAATAATAATAATAACAACAACAACAATAAGTAAATGTGGAGAAATTGGAATTCTCCTGGGAATGTTTGTGGGAAAGTAAACTGAGATAGCCACTGTGGAAAAAATCAGTTCCTCGAAAAACAAAACATAGAGTCACTATAAGACCCAGTAATTCTAATTCTAGGTTATATTCCCCAAGTAATTTGGAACAAGGACTCAAACAAAAGCCAGTACACAAATGTTCATAGAAACATATTCACAATAGCCAAACGGGGGAATAACCCAGATGCTCATCTATAGATAAATCAGTAGCTAAATGGATTTAATACCACCAATGTGGTATTATATAACAGAATGAAATAGAATATTATTCAGTCATAAAAATGAAATTCTGATGTATGCTATAACATGGATGAACTTCAAAAACATGCTAAATGAAATAAGCCAGACATAAAAGGATGGATTTATGATTCCACTTATATGAAATATCTAAAATTAGCAAATTAATGGAGACAGAAAATAGATTACAGGTTATCTGGGGGGTCAAGGAGAGGGAAGAATGGGGAGTCATTGATTAATGATTACAGAGTAGTTTTGGAAATAGTGATATGATGGCTGCACAGCATCATGAATGAAATTAATACCACCAAATCATACACTTAAAAATGGTTAAAAGGGGAAATTTTGTGTTATATATATTTTACCTCCCACCAAATAATAATAATAATAATAATAATAATAAAACTTACCCCTAGCATTTCAAACTAAGCTGCACAAGGCCTATTCAAGTGAAAATCATATACTTAGCTGTGTTTTCTAAAATGGAAAGCTCTTGATTTGCTTTCATACTTAAAGTAATATAGAAAGGGTTGAAAATTTCTCTTGCATTTCAACCACCTTTAATAAACATTTAATAGTTGCAGAAAACAACCATTCTGCTAGTGTACTTGGAATCTCTTTAGCCAAATACATGTTGATGTTGTATAATAGAAATACTTATATTTTGTTATATATGAGAACTTAAAGTTCTTCTAGGAATAACCTACATAGATTTTAATGTATGCATTTGTGGTAACTGTTTTGGTTGCTTAGAAAGCCAATTAAATTCTTTGTTTAGTCTATTCAGAATAGGTAAAGTTATTAGGTATTATGGCTATGTTAACAGTATTTATTCTATGATATGCATCCACAAAATGCATACTTTCCAGCTTGCAAGGCAAAAGCTTCTGCACAAATGTAAATTTAAGAAAACCTTCTATTAAAATATGAGGTTTATAGTAAGACATCTTCACAGTGAAAAATAAAACTATTATATAAATTCCCAGTTTGATTATAAAAACAAGCATTTAGCTATTGGTAGAGGAAAACCCGGTGTGTGTGTGTGTGTATTTTTTTTTTTTTTAATTAGCAGACACCTAGTATAGTTTATTTTGAACATTTTTATGGCATAAAATAAATATAATAATCCAAAACTCCTATATGTAAATGTTAGGTAGACACACACATCCTTATCAAGCCAAAGTTTTCAGAAAACTGTAATTAGTATTTCTTTATGTGAAGTACCCACATGCATATTATCTTTTATGATCTATTTCTCTCTGGTTTATTTAAAAAAAAATGATGTCACAGCCTTGAGCTATCAATGGGTCATGACTAACAGCCAGAAAACAGTGAAAAAGTCAATTTCTGAAAAGGATTCACGGCATGAAGTTCAATAGGAGGTGTATTTAATGGGTAGCTGTCTTGTTCATTCTCGTTGTCAGATGACAACCCAAACTGTAATGATCAACTGAGCTCTTCTTGCATCTATACGATTTTGTGCCAAGGAGAGATGAACTGAGATTCCTAGAAACATTTCCATTATCTTTGGAAAGTAAAAGTATTGTTCTAACTGGCATTTTAATTAAATAAAGGAAAATGTCTTTGAAAAAAATACCTTGAAAAGTACTATGATGAGGCCTGGATACTGTGAACCGGCGGCACTGAAGCTTCAGAGAAAAGATAAAACCTCCTTCCTCCCTCCCTCTTTCTTTTTGCCTGTCTCTCCTTCCTTCTTCCACAGAGAAAAACTATTAAAGCAGTCACCCTTTCTCTTGCCTTGCTTAAAGTGTGGAGGACTTCCAGTCAGTGTTGATGGGAGCAGACATCTTTGCCTAGTTTCCAATCTTGCCAAGGATCTACAAGTAGATTCTTTATCAGACTGAGAAGTTTTCTTCTGCTCCTAGTTACCAAGAGCTCTTACTTCAATGGGTGTTAGGATCCAGTAAGTGCTTTTTGCAATATATCCATATCATTTTGATTTTTTTTTGGTTACTCTTTGAATGATAGATTATATGTACTGATTTGTTTGAATGTTAAACCAATCTTGCATGCATGATATGAAACTATCTTGTTTGTGATATCTACCTATATTATGTTTTATTATTTACTAAACTTCACTAAGAGTTTCTATGTCTATCTATGTTCATAAGACATACTGGTCTATAGTTTTCTGTTCTTTTAGTGCTATTGTCTGATTTTTGATATCACAGTAATGATGGCCTCATAAAATGACTTGAGAAGTATTTTCTTCTTTTCTATTTGCTGAAATAAATATGTGTGTGTGTGTGTGTGTGTGTGTGTGTACATATATATATGATGAAGTTTTAGAATATAGGTGAGGTTCGGTGGGGTGGAGTCCGGAGCCGATGACCAAGAAAGAATTCTTGAGACATCTTTAGTGCAAAATGGTGGTTTATTAAAACACAGGGAGAGGGCCCATGGGCAGAAAGAGCTGTCAGGGATGGTGCGGGGTGGCAGGGTATGTACCATGGGGGTGGGGAAAGGAAAAGAGAGGTTCTATAGAACTTTCATATGCTAAAGAGAACCCACAAGATAGGTCTTGAGGCCTTGCCATTGTCAAGGTCATTTTTCCCTTCTTAGCAAGGTATTAACATTAAGATAGTTGGGAGATTCCTAAAGAATGTCATAATATGTCCCACCCAGGAGTGGGGGTGGGAGAAGGTTGCTGGGTGTCAGCTTTTGCTTTGTCCTCAGCTAGCCTTCTGCTCCCTCATCATATATATTATATATAATATTTAATAATAATAATATATTAATTATATATTATAATAAATATATTTTAATATATTATGTTTTTATAGAATATTAATTATTATATTATAATATAAATATATATTTTATATATCTACATATTTACATGTATACATATATACATATTTACATATATACATATTTCAGTCGGACGTGAAATATTGTGCATATATTATATATACAATATTGTACAGTAATATTGTGTATATATATACAATACATATATATACAATACAATATATACAATAATATATAACCAGTCAGACCTGAAATAATGTATATATAATACATATATTATATATAGAAAAATAAAGAAGAATATTTCAGAAATATTCTTCTTTTGTAAGTTTTAAACTATGAATTCAATTTATTGAACAGATGTCATCCTATGTAGTTTATTTCATATTGAATGAAATATTGGTAGTTTGTGTCTTTCAAGGAATTAGTTCATTCGGACTAAATTGGAAACATTTATTAGAAAATTATTTATAATATTCTCTTATTCTTTTAAAACTTAAATAAGCTTTCCAGTGGTTTTATATTTAGAGAAAATTTGCAAAGACAAAACAGATGGTTCCTGTATATCCATACCATTTTTCCCATTATATTTTACATTTCAATTGTATATCTGTTACCTCTAATGAACCAATTATGATACATTATTATTAATTAAAATCCATACTTTGAATTCTGCTAGTTTTGATGCCAGCAGGCTGGGTCTGAGGACCCAGACGGGGTTCCACAGGACCAGCTAAAAGGGTCTCTGGCTGCACGTAGGATAGAAGTCAAACGCAAACCAGTGGGAGGTCAAAACAATGTATTGAAGGTGTAGAAAGAGTACAGGTACACATAGAGTGTCTGGGGAGACTCAGAAAGGAAAGGAGAGAGCTGCTTCTTTGCTTGGGGTCTGGAGGTTTTTATTGAGGATTGTGGCCTGGTGTAATGTCATCTTTTAAGCCTCCAGGAATGGGTTAAAGCAAAGGTAAGGGCCCAGGTATTATTTTTTGGAGCTGGGGCTCTTGGTGTAGAGAGGTCTAGGTCCAGTGGTCTGGAATGCACATATGATGGCTCTGTTTGGTCATTTTCACCTGGGCCTTCCTTAGATATTAGCTATTCTAAAGAAATCATTGCTTTCTTGTTCTTTACTAGTAGGACATACATTATTTACCTTACGAGGTATGTGTAAGGTAAGGGCAGGTTCTAGCAAGAATAGAAGCAGGAAAAGAGGCAAAAAGCAGATTTTTATGGAGTCCTTCCAGTTCTCTATCTCACTTATACCCTAATATTCTTCTTCTATTCCGGGATCCCTTCTAGGCCACCACATTACTTTGAGTTACCAGGCCTCTTTAGGTTTCTCTAGGCTGTGACAGTTAACAGTCTTTGGTTTGTGACCTTGACATTTGTGAGGAGTACTGTTCATGTGTTTTGTAGAATGTTCCTCAATTTGGGTTTGTCTAATGTTTTTCTAATGGTAAAACTGTGGTTATTGAATTTTGGGAGGACAACAGAGATTAATCATCATTTTCAACATATTTTATCAAAAGAACATGCTATCAACATACTTTGCCAGAGGAAGTATATAGCATGTTTACATATCTGGCATGTTTAGCTCAATTGCATCATATTCTTCTGTGTTATTTTCCTTTGCACATTAATATGTACTGTGGTTCTTTTTGCAGTCTTTCTGTCTCCCTGTCCTTCTCTTTTGATTTTCTCTGTCTCCGTCTTATAAGGCTCATTCTCTTGCTTTATTGCACTCTCTTTAAAACAAAAACACACAAAAAAACCCAAAACCACGAACACCAACATTTCATATTTAGGACATTTTGTGTATATGTAGTAGTTATCTTTATATTAAAATACTGTTTGGACCGGTCTTAGCCCCCTTTTTCCTTGTTTATGCTTTTCCTGTTTGATTTGCCTGCTTCAATTCTCACCATTTCATTTCTACCTGTGACTTGTGTGCAGTCATGAGCTAGCTTATTCTAGTTTCTCCCATCTTGCTCGATTCCCTTCCTGTTTAAAAAAATCTTGATTTCTTTACGTGAACTAATGTGAATCTACCCCTTGGTGAGTTACAGGTAGAGAGCACACAGGTGGAGCTGTCACCCAAAGGAAACTTTGTTCACATCAGATTAGGAGATTATGGGGCATAACTTTCAAAACTGACTCTCTGAGTGGGGATGACCAGGTTCTTTTTAATTAGGTTTAGGATGAATAATCAGAAAAGTAAGCTCTGTCATTGCAAGTAAAAGAGGGCATCAGATCTCTTAGAAAACCTGCCTATGCATGCATAGCAAAGTGTGTTATGTTAATGAAAGTTGTGCTGGTGGGGGATGGTACACATTATAATGAAGACAGATAACTGTCAGACAAAGGGAAAAGCAAAGGGTTTGCTCCCAGGGCAGGTATAAAGGGGATTGAGTGTGGGCTCTTTATCTCAGGTAAGGAATGCAGGGCCTTGCTTACTTTTGAAACAACAAGGGGAGTTCACCGCTGATTTATTGTCTCTGATTTGGGTTGGCTATTTCCAGGCCTGGTTGAAAGGGTTAATTTTTGCAGTCCTTTTGTTCACTTGGAATCCTTAACTACTAAATTTTTTGCATTTCTTTGTAATTCGGACACCTCCTGGGAAGTTGTACTGGCAGGGCAGATGGAGGTGATGAGACCCAGATCAGGCAGCCCAATGACCTCACTTTCTTTTTCTGGGGACACTTGACTCTGCTTACATTTCTACTGTGTGAGAATTTATAATATCCTTTACTCTTCATCCATTCTTGCCCCCATTTTTATTTTAATCTTATATGCACAATTAAATGCATTTCTTTGCTTACCATTAGGTCTTTTGCAGGGTCCAAAAGAATTTTGCAAATTTAGAATAAACTAAAATTTATTCTCCAGAGGATTCCTAGGAAAGTCTTCTTCTGAGTTGAGCAATCTGAGTTCTGCATTTCTTTGTTTTGATAACTTCTTGACAGCTTGACTGGTTTGAAAATCTTAGGTTAGCCATTTGTGTTCTCAAAGTTTTATTTTTGTTTTGTTCTTAATTTTGCTCTGTTCTCTTCTTTCTATGCTGTTGTCTAGAAGTTTGATGTCAACTTGATTGTCTTTTCTTTGTAACTGACTTGGTCTTCTTGCCTGGAAGCTCAAATAACTTTTTTTTTCTCCTATCTTTACAGTGCAGTAATTTTACTAGGATATATTTTGGGGTTGAATGTTCTGTTGATTTTTTTTTTTTCCTTCTGTAATGGGCCTTCATACTGTGTAGATTCAGACCTTTAATTTTTACAGATTTTTCTTGGATTATAATTTTAAATATTAAGTTTCAGTGTTTTCTTTTTCTTCTACAAGAAATTCAGTTATACATATGTGACTTTTTTTGGCCTTTTTTTATATCTATCACTTTCTATGTGATTTGTTTTACTTCTTTTATGATTTTATTTTTTATTCTCTTGTAAGGGCCTATTTAGCTAGAGCAGCCCCATCTCGGTTGAACAGCCATTTTGTTGTTTATGCAGTAAAACTTAAACTGCCCCTGCCCCCGCCCCCCTAGGGGAACTTACTTAAAAGCAAGTCTGGGAAACCAGTCCCAGGTAACAAAGCCCAAATACAAGGGTGGGTCAGGTCAAGTGGAGATAACAGCCCAAATACCGGGATGAGTTGGTTCAGGTGGAGACATCCAATCAGTAAAGCGTGCATACTGTCTCCCTAGCTACCAAGACGTGTGGGCCCCGCCTTGTGGGTGGCTTTTGGGTTCCAATTCTGACTAAGGTGATAGGCTAGTTCAAATAGCTATTAGGGGGTAAATTGTAATTTAATTGGCCACTGTGTGTGACCTAGCATGACTGTGCAGCTTTCTCTGTGTGTTACAATCTCATTCGCCACCTGTGTGTGGCCAAGCCCAACCACATGGCCTTTACTCTATAAAAGTTAGTGTGTGAGGCAGGGAGGGGTCGTGCTTTCTGTAGGAGGCGTGGCCCCGGCTTGTTGGTTTGATTCTGGGAGCTTGGCACAAAATAAAGCTTTGCTTGACCTTCACTTTGTATCAGTCTCGCTCCTTTGACCATGGACCCATTACTGGGGGACCCAACACTCTTGGTTCTTTTCAGGCCATTTCTGAGTATCTCAGTATATTTTCCACACAATCTACTTTTCCTTAGTCACCTTGAAATTTATGCTTTTCTACTGACCTCACTTATTTTTCCCTTTTCTCCTGAGTGTGCAACATTTTTATTTCACATCTTCCTGCCCCCCCAATTTCCCTTCCCATTAACTATTTATTTATTTATTTTAAAAATCTCCAGTTTAGAACTTTCATATCTGCACATGCTTAAGTTATTTACTTTTCCTAGGATATTGCTACAAGTTTTTGCTGTTGTTACTTTGTGTCCACTTGTTTGTTTGTTTTCCCTGTTTTATTGTTGCTTGGGAAGATATTTTCTTTAGCTGAGCTGTTTTAATTCTCATTTTCTGTTTTCTTCTTAAAGTAGCTGTGTACAGATGTTACTTTCCAGTTTTGTTCATTTTTAAGTGTCT
The DNA here is from genome assembly GCF_020171115.1 of Neogale vison. Taxonomy (NCBI): domain Eukaryota; kingdom Metazoa; phylum Chordata; class Mammalia; order Carnivora; family Mustelidae; genus Neogale; species Neogale vison. The sequence continues at coordinate 127,443,644 of NC_058098.1, forward strand.
TCAGTTTTTTGAAAGTATCATGAGAGAGTATCTCTATGGCAACTGGGTAGGGGACTTGGTTGTATTACCTGTTTCTTACATTGAGAGTATCCTTGTCTGTTAGTAAAGTGAAACATAGTTTCTTGATTACTTGGCACAGTAATTCCTTGGCATAGGTGATGTCGATGGCATTCCAATTTCTCTCAATTTTTTCTTTCATTTCCACCATTTTCTTCCCTTTTTTCCCTCTCCTTTCATAACCTGTCTCTAATTGATATCTTCTGTTTGCAAGTTTCTTTACTTTTTCCTGGCAGCAACATTTCTCAAGATTGTCAACTTTTGATTTGTCAGCAGTTAACATTCTTATCAATGCAGTAGTAATCATCAGCATTATAATATGTAACCAATTTCCACAAACTTCTACTTCATCCAAGTAAGTACATACACAACATATATACCAAAAACAATGGACTTTCTGTTACAGTAGTCAGATTTCAAGAAGATTGATTTATTTACTCAAGAAATATGCTGTGGCAATCTACCAGCACTAATAAGAGACAACAAATAAAAGGAACCCCCAGACTTACATTCTGAAAGAGCCAAATAATAGCCCAGTGGTTGTAGGGTCATAATATTTGTTTGGAGGCTGGATTTATAGTTATTTGCCTTAGTTCACACATCAATTGTGGAGAAACAGAGATGAGTGTTTTGCTATTAAGCTGAGAAGTAAGAGCTAGACAGAATGCCCCAGCCAAGAAAAAACAATTGGTTCTTGCACTCAACAAAATTCAGAATGAATGTTAGTTTTCTATGTTATTTGTATTAGATTCTATAATTGTACTACAATTGAAATAGTTTGAAGAACAAATAATTTTTCCCTAGTTGATATCATAAAGAAGGGGCCATTTTCATATGGACTGAGAAAATAGTTTGAAGAAAGTGTTCTCCATAAAACCCAAGTGATTAACCAAGTATTCATGTATTGTTGTTAACATACCTCTTTTAGCTTATGCTTCTAACATTCTTGACTTCTTTTTTTTTTTTTTTTTGTCACCTGCTTAGACTGCCCTACAGAAAGAGGTGTGCTGGCTATAATTTACCCATATATTTTGTTTATGTTTTTGTAAGAAACCTATGTCAATTTGGCTCAATCTTAACCTTAGAAACTTAATTCAATCTAAGGTAAACAGAGCAATCATAAAAATACCAAAGTCAATTACTAAATTAGTATCTGTAGTCTCCTATGTTCCAGCATATCCAGAGATGTTCCTTAATATTTTGAGCCTTGATGAATCATTTATCATATATTAAAATATTTCAGAAGTGTATAAGATATAATGGTGAACCAAGCAAAGATTCTGATAACTCCTCATTTGCAACCATCTATGAATTCCTCGCAACTCTTTGAAGAAATTTTAGCATGGCATTATTTTTTTTTGTCTATACTAAGATAGTATTCATCTTAAAGTACCTCAGGAAGTATGGAAATACTCATGGTCTTTCCACTCTTAGTAATGATGTTTCTGTTTTCTTTATCTTATCATTTTTTTCAGGGTTAGCTCTTAATTCAGATCCAGTTTCAATTTCTTCTGTATGCAAATGATGGTCCCACTCTGTGCTTTAGCATCTAACATGTTGCTTGGCAAATAATGATCATTTAATAAATATTGAACTGAACGTGTAACACTTTATTTTATTCTCCTTCAAAACATAACCACAAAGAGATTAAAAAGTACAGCTTGGGGAATATAGACAATGATATTCTAATAATGTTGTATGGTGACAGATGGTAGCTACCCTTATGGTAGCAGAGTAATGTGTGGAATTGTCAAGTCACAATGTTGTAACCTGAAACTAATATAGCCTTGTATGTCAACTGTACTTCAATTTTTTTTTTAAAATGCAAACAAAAAATAAGTCTATGTAATGGTATATCACCCATGTATCCTCATTCATAACAAATAATACTTTGATATTCGCTTTATAATTTTGTTTCTTCTTAAGAAGAGAGTGAGCAGAGCACAGTTGGGATTAAAACCTTCTGAGTTCTCACCCACAGGGATAACCTTTGATCTTCCTCAGATGTGATCATTATTGTGAGTTTAATGAGTATTATCCCTTCCATATTCTTATGTTCTGCATATTTCTTAATAAACACTCTATAGCATTATTATTTTTTGCTTAGCGAAATACATAAGACAGATATAAATTAATTATTCTATGACTTATTTTCATAACTTTATATTATTTTAAGATTATATTATGTTAAGATTGATTAATCCTGTAACTATATAAAATGTACCATTTTGTAGATATAATAGTCTAACATAAAATTTTTATGTACTTGAATATTGATTGAATTTTGGTAGATTTTCTGAATTTTGCTTTATTACTAAAATTTGAGCAATGGTTCTCATTAAATACATCTCCATGTGCTAATGTGCATTTCCTATAGGGAACTTAACTATAAATTAAATTAGTTAAATCTCTTTTAAAAAGAGGATATGACACGGGTATCTCATATCAGTTATATGAGCTGAGCCTGGGTAGTTATATGACTGAGCCTGGGTAGCTCAGTCAGTTAAGCAGCTGCCTTCAGCTCAGGTCATGATGCCAGGGATCAAGCCCCACATTGGGCTCCCTACATGGCAGGAAGCCTACATCTTCCTCTCCCACTCCCCCTGCTTGTGTTCCCTCTCTTGTTGTGTCCTTCTCTCTGTCAAGTAAATAAAATCTTAACAACAACAACAACAACAAAAATATGATGTGACAGAGCATATGCATTTTTAACTATAATTTTTTTCAACTATAATATTTTTTCCCATTTTGCATTTGAAACATTTTATAACATTGAACAGCTCTAGTAACTGTATATAAGATTTTTGTTTACCTTCATCACCGCCTACAAAAATTATTTTGGATTTTTTTGCCATGTATACATATTTGATATAGAATCGACTTCCTTAAAATTGTATTTCTCTGGTTATTGTATCTAACTTTATTAATTGCTTCTTTAAAAAAATTACCTATTTCATTACTGATTTGTAGAAATTTATTTATTCTTTCAAAAAATTTTATTTAGTTATACATTTGTTTCCCTTGCCAGAGAGTAGATATAATGAAGTCAGATGTTTTGTTGAATGCCTTCTACATTCAAGGCACCCTTTTAGGTCATAAAATTATAGCAGCAAACAACATGAAGCACTTGTCCTCACAGAGGTCATATTCTAATGGAGAAACAGAAAATAATAGGGTGATGAGGTGAAACTTAGAGTGAATGTATAGAAATTTCTTGAGAAAGAACATTCCAGAGGAAGGGAACATCAAGGTAAAGGATCTGAAGTGGAGACATGCTTGGCCTCTCCAGGAACAGCAAGGGCTAGGACAACTACAAGGCAGGGATAACGGAGCAATCATTGAAAGTGAAGTTGGAAAGACAACTGGAGTTGAATTGTGTAGAGTTCTATTGGACAGGGTAATGACATTGGATTTTAAATGTGTTGACAAATTATTGGTGTATCTCAAGGAGTGAGGTATGATCTATTGGCATTTTAACAAAAGATCTAGATCAGTGGTTTTAAAGGCAGTGATTTTTTGCCCTCCAGGAGACATTTGGCAATGTCTGGATATATATTTTTTTTCTTTAACAATCAGATGGTGCTAGTGTCCTCTGGTTGGTAGAGATAAAGATGCTACTAAGTATCTTAAAATGCACAGAGAAGCCAGTCCCCTCCCAATAAATAATTATCTGGCCCAAAATGTTAATAATGCCAGAATTGATGACTCTGGTCTAATCATCTATAAATACAAAATCAATATATTTAGGTATTATCTATAAGGATAAGGGAGTTATTCATTTGCTAGTATTTTCTTTTTGGATTTTTCATTTGATCTCTAGGGGGGGGTTTGTTTTGTTTTGTTTTTTTCAGATAAAGTTAAAATGCAACTTATTTGGGAAAAAAATTACATGGTAAATTTATGACATTACATCTTCCCATACAAAATGTGGAGTATAAGTACCACATTTTTCTTTCTTTATTCTTATACATATGTGTGTATGCATAATATGTATATGCATATATATTTGTGTATGTGTAATTTTTATACAAATTCATTAGACTAACTTTTTTATGTATCTCTATTATAGAACTTGACATATTTTATAATACTTCTTTAGTTATACATTTGTTTCCCCTGCCAGACTGTAAAAATAATGAAGTCAGGTGTTGTATTATATTAATCTCAATGATGAGGATCCAAGATATGTTTATTAAGTATTTGTGAAGTATTTTGAGATCCTGAAATAACAATATATGGGGTATTTTCCAATTACTTTTTCTCCATAGCAATTATGGTTGTGTTTCAGAGAAGATAATATCAAATAGATATAAGAACAGGAATAACAAGGTAGGATGTCTGAAGCGTGATTTGATTAAGAGGAAGTGTATTGATAAATCAAGTATAAGAAATAGATGAGATGACTCATTGCCATATTCCTGACTCAGGGCATCTAGAATTTACACCCTGCCTTGACAGGATTTTTTTCAGTATATTCAGTAGCATTAACTTGGGCAACTAGACTTAGTGTTTATTTTAAGGCAATGCTCAAAATGTCTAAACTGTGCAGTTATACCCACTGCTGCATGGTGTCTTGAACAAGCGGTGTTTGGAGTAGACAGCGACACAGCTCTTTTGTAATTACAGCATTAGTGATTCATGATCTTCCTTATCAGGTTCTCTTTGGTTATCTGTGAGGAAACAAAAGTGTGGTCTTATGAATCCTTCCACAGTATTTTTCTTTTCTACTTAATTTCATCTTCCATCTTATTTTTCTCATTTTTTCTTTTTTTTTTTTAAAGTATGATTGACAAACAGTGTTGAATTAGTTTCAGATGTACCACCACTCAGGTTCCTACAAAGGATAACTTAATTCAGAAGGACCAGGATGTACTCACAACCATAGGAACTTCTGGAGATGAAGAGGTACCCCCATTCCACAGTTTCATTTTGAAAGTTATACCAAGTAACATTTGGCTATGCTTTTACTTCCTTAAAAAAAGGTGGGGGGAAGAAGACTAGAGGCTCATAAACTATAAAAACAAGTATATTTTGGCAATAAATATACAACAAAGAATAGAAAAACATAGAAGTTATTATCTCAATAAAAACTCGTTAGAGTTTTTAGAAAGGGGAATGTTGAGAGGCTTCTAGCACTCACTAGCCATATAAATCCTAAAATCCCAGTGGTCAGATTTCCCAGGTACCTTTATACTGAATGTAGGAAAGGTTCTTCGATTAAGCCCTGATTCTGCTTCTTCAGAGGGACTCCCCAATGTATTTTTTTCTATACCTCTTGACTCTGCTATTTTGCAAAATTCTCCCTCTGCCTTCATCCTACCTGGCCGCTCCTGAAAAGTCCATTGAGAACATTTTCTTACTGATGGTTGAACAGTTTTCTTAGCCTGATTCTTGCCTGTTAAAAGTTGAGGACCAAAGGCATGTCATGACTTAAATAGTCTAGAACTCTTTAGGTTAGTTGGCAGTGCATTTGCAAATACACCTTTCTCAGAAATGTTGGTAACTTTTCCATGATTTGATACTAATCAACTCTATATACTAAAACTGTACCTACAGTTCTTTTTGAGATATGTTTCTCTTTTATATTTAATTATGGCCTATTTGAGTTCATTAAATAGGCTACCCATGCCATATTCTTGTCTTGGCAATAGCACAATTATGCAGGATTATTTTAAGCCTCTATTTAGATAGTGTTCACTAGCACCATATTTGCCAAAGCTAGTCACATGTCTATGCATAACATCAGACAAGTACAGAAGTATATTCTTCCCATGTAGGTCAAAAGGAGGCAGTGAATATTTGTTGAACAATAATTTAATATACCACATCTACTGTAAGAGCAGTAAGCAGAGTATTTTTAGGGTTCCAGGGCTGAAAGAAGGAGCAAATATCTAGTCACTGTAGTGAATAATTGAATCAGAGGTTGAACAAATCCTATGTTCAGTGATGTCAGTTGGAGACAGAGACTAATTGCACTATGAAGTTCAGGAATTAGTCATTCTTATTGGCAGTGCAGTAGATACAATGGAAAGAATGGAGTAAAGCCATATTTGAATCAAATATACTATGTGGCTTTTTATAAGTTATGAACCAATCTGTACATAGTTCTTGTTCAATTAAAAGGGAATGATTATTGGGGTACCTGGGTGGCTCAGTCAGTTAAGGGTCTGCCTTCAGCTCAGGTCATAATCCCGGAGTCCCAGGATCCCTGCTAGACAGAGAGTGCTCTTCCTTCTGCCCTTCACCCCACTCACGCTCTTTCTCTCACTCTCTCTCAAATAAATAAATCTTAAAAAAAAAAAAAGAATAATTATTGTCTAGTTTATTTGATTTTATAGATAATATGTATTACAAAACATACAGAAGTATATATATAGAGAGAGAGAGAAAGAGAGAGAGAAAGATAATGCTACATTTTTATCCTTATTTAAATGTTACATCCCTCCAATTTCTACTTTTAGCACACAGCGTACCTACTTTTGTTTTCCTTTTAGCTGACAAAGAAGATTCCATTTCAAAGAGAATTTTTGTTAACCCCAGTAGATGCAGTGAAGTATACAGGTGCGGTGGTAAGAGAAAGGAAAATTGTTATAAATGAAAGCCTTATATAATTAAAAATAACTATTTAATGTGATAGTAGGTAAAATTGAGTATATCCTGGGCTGTGATTGGGGAAATACCTGAAGCTCCACTGTGCATATTCAATCTACATCTACAGTGAATATTTATACCAACTTTAATTATCACACTGGAGATTTATAAATCAGGTTTCAATGATATTCTTTCTCTAAGGAAAAAAAAATAGATAAATTCATTAAACTCTGGGATGAAGACAGAACTATAGATCAATTTTCGTGCAAAAGGCATCAAATCTTAGTAGATCAATCTGCACCATGTATTTAAAAAAACAATTCCCTAAGCTTTTGTGTTAAAAGGGTAATTTGGGCATAGGCTTAAATATCCCCCTTTTTGCTGTAAATGCGTAGGCTGCTATAAAAAATGCATAAATGTGCACATATACATTAAACTATATATTTTCATTTAATAAAGAGAAAAGTGGAAAGGAAGCACTTACTGGTGAGGGGGAGGTAAGGCTGCACTGCCCTAGGAATTTGATATCACTATCAGGGTCTAGAGATTCAATGCCAAAAGAGCATCAATATTAGCTCCACGTACATAGGAATGGGAGCTCTAGATCTATGTTCACTTCTTATAGTGAAGCTAGAGGTGAGCTTCAGGGCTCCCAAGCAAAGGGCAGTTTGAGTTATGTTCCTATGAAAACATTTTTTGATGCTGGAAGTGTGAATAACTTTTCTGAGATATGACAGAATCTCTAGTAACTAAAGACTTTTAAAAATCAGTTTCAGGGTAAGTGTTCTTCACAAGACTCTTCATAGCAACAATCAGGAAACCATTCATAGGGTGGTCTTTTATATCAAAGAGATATTTACAACAAATTCCAGTCATTTAATTATACAGAACTTATCTTTGACCAAAATGAAAAAAAACAAAATAAAAGAAAATAATGGTCAACAATAAAATGAAAGCAAAATAACCAGTCAAGCAAATAAACAATAACAGAAAATATATATGTGTGTGTTAATACAACAAAACGAGTTTCTAAGTAGTTCCTGGGATAAAATAAAAGCCAAAGTGAAAATTGAAATGTTTGTTTTTTCTTTTTTTCTTTTTAAATGCCTAGCTTATTCATAGTCAGTAGATTGGTAATTAGAAACAAAATCACAACCTCAAATGCATTTTAATACTGTATGGATATTTGAAAATGAATTACTGTACCTAAAAAAAAAGGACTCAATTTTAAGAAAGCAAAAGAAAGGAAATAAAACAAGTTAAAAGTTACTGACAAAGGATAGGAATAGATGTAGAAATAAATGGAATAGAATTGAAGGATCCAAAAATAAACCCATGCATATATTGTCAATTGATTTTTCAAGATAGTTAAATCAGGGGAAGAACAGTCTTGTCAACACATGGTACTGAGCCAATTGGATAGTCACATGGAATAAATTGAGTTTGAACTCATATTTAAAGCCATAGACAAAGATTAACTTAAAAAGGATCAAGGACCTAAATGTAAATATAAAACAATAAAATACTCCAAGAAAATAGGTATAATCTTTATAACCTTGGGTTAGGCAAAGTTTCTTCAGATATGGCACTGCAATCACAAGTACAATAATTAAAAAAAAAAAAACAGTAAATTGAACTTTGTCAAAGCTGGAAAATTTTGTCGAAAGACAAAGTGAAAAGACAACAAAATGTGAAAAATATTATCATATATCTATTAAGATATATGGTAATATTTATTATCATATCTAGAATATACAAATTATTATCATATCTAGAATATACAAATAACTCTTAGCTCAACAATTTATATTATTTTATTTTAAGATTTTATGTATTTATTTATTTTAGAGAGAGTGTGTGTGTGAGTTGGGGGAGGGAGACAATGAGGAGGGGAAAGAATCTCAAGTAGACTCCACACTGAGGATAGAGACAGATGCAGAAATGTGCAGAGCCTGATGCAGGGCTTGATCCCTTGACCCGGAGATCACGACCTCAACTGAAACCAAGAGTCAGACATTTAACTGAGCTATCCAGGTGCCTTTAGCTCAACAATTTGGAAAAAAATAACTCAAAAATAGGCAAAGAATTCAGTTAGACATTTATCAAAGATTATATTCAAATGGTTAAAAAGCACATGGAAAGATCATCAATACCATTTTTATTTTATGGCTCATGCTTTTGGTATCTAAAAAGTTCTTTACCTAATTCAAAGTCAAGAATTTTTTCTCCTATGTTTTCTCTTATAGTATTCTTACATTTAGACTATGATTTACTTATCTGAATTAATATTTGTATATGGTGTGAGGTAAGGGGTTAAGAGTGTGTGTGTGTGTGTGTGTGTGTGTGTGCATTTGCCCATGATATCCAACTGTCCCAGCATCATTTATTGAAAAGATTACTCTTCCTTATTGAGTTGTCTTGGCACATTTGTTAAGAATTGATCAAATATAAATTAAACTTTAGAGTTTAATTATGATGTGAACTATCAGTTCAGCTCCATTAATCTCAATACTCATCCTTATGCCAATACTATACTATGTTAATTACTGCAGTTTTATAATATGCTTTACACTCAAGTAACATAAGTCTTCCAACATTTTTCTTCTCTTTCAAGGTTTTTTTTTTACTATTTGGATTCTTTGCATTTCCATATAAAGTTTAAGATCAGATTGTCAATTACTGCAGAAAATCCTACTAAGGTTTACAAAGGTATTTCATGAAATCTATACATCAATGGAAAGAATTGCTATTATTATAGTGATATTAAATTTTAAGAGTTATGACTATGGGATATCCATTTATTTAAATCTTTGTTCGTTTCTCTCAGCAATGTTTTATAACTTTCAGCAGACAAATCCTGTACTTCTATTGTTTAGTTTACTTCCAAATATTTAATTTTATGACATTGTTAATATAATTGTTTTCATAGTTTCATTTTCAGATTCTCTGTGACTAGTATATGAATTAGTCTGAAACATAAGTAAGACTCAATTTTCTAGAATGATAAATTTAATAATATTTATTCAAAAGGATATAATTTTTATTTTATGAATTTATTGTGTTATTGTAAGGCCTTATACATAACTGTAATTAGACCTATTGATTTGGAGGTGTGCTACGTGGGTGATTATTCTTGCAGTGAAAATGTTTGTTTACTCTTTCTTTCATGTAACTTGAGTTTTGACTCTGTTTTTCCTTCTTGTTTCTATTCAAAATTATGTAAGTGTATTTCCATGGAGAATGGATGGATACTTTTGATGAGGCTTCAGCTATATAGCTTTCTTGTTTTACATAAATATCATTGCATCTACCATTGATGCCACTAACATAGATTGTCATAATCCACTCAAGTAGGAAGAATTCTAACTGTCCTAAGCACTTTTCCATGTTTCAACATGAAACTTACTTTAGGACTATTACAGGAGAACAGTTCCTCTTCTGTTTGATTAAAAAAAAAAAAAAACACCTGGAAAATTTAATAGGTAGAGAACTATTTGCAAATGGAACTACCAGATAAAATGTACTGAAGAACTATTTTCAGAAGTCCCAGAAAATTCCCCAGCATACAATCAAATTATAGCTGATCTGGAAGTCAGTAGACTTATACTATGTATAATTCAAGAATAACCAAAGAATTAGCTATGGTCTCAGTATCCCTACAAGCAAAAAGAATAACTGGAGCAGAGACCATATGAGTCCAATTTAAACTGTGAGCTAAACTTTCCCCAAGTCTTCTTAAAACTTAAGCCAAGAGAAGTCTTTGGCCAATAGCAATCACGGGAAAAAAATGAGAAAAGTACTGGAAGAAATATCTTCACACTAGTCCTTATAATATGGTAAGCTAAAGGAAAACAATAAAACCTAATGTTCAAGGATACATATTTGTCCTAGATATGGAAAGCAATTAGCAAATAGTTATACCTTGTTTCTCAGTAATGCCTAACCTAAATATAAATAAACTGTAGCCAAATTCTTATTATAATAGATATATGTTCTGCTTTCTTTATGGTCCCCTCTGATTAGTATATCCAATACTTGTTTTCACCTAGAAAAAAATAATTTATCTAGAAAGTTATGCCTTGACAATGATTTTTTTAGATATAACACCAAAAGCATGATCTTTAAGATAATTGATAAATTTGATTTTATTTAAATTAAAAACAATTTTTGGTCTATAGAAGACACAGTTAAGAAAATGAAAGACAAGCCACAAACTGAAGATATATTTTCAAAGCACATATTTGAAAGTCTTGTATTCAAAATATACAAAGAACTCTGAAAATAAGAAGAAAACAACTCAATTAAGCAAGGTGTGAAACATCTGTCCAGATAGCTTACCAAAAGTTGCACAAATGTATGTAAGTATATGAAAAGATGCTCAATATAAGTGTTCATTATGGTATTCAAATTGCACTATCTATGAGATCTCACTCCAAACTATTATAATAGGTAAAGGAAAAAAAAAAAAAAAAAGACCCTAACAGTTATTGGCATGAATTCAGAACAGGGGCCATGTTCTGATTGCTGGCTGGTGGTAATGTAAAATAAGAAAATCTCTTTGGAAAATAGTTGGGCAGTTTTTTAAAAAGATTAACATGGGGTCATCATAAGATCCAACAATCCTGATATTAGACATTTGCCTATATGAGTTGAACACTTATGTCCACACAAAAACCTGCTTGAAAATGTTTATTGTAGTTTATCTAAGGCTGGAAACAAACAAGGTGTTCTTAAATAAGTAAATGGATAAATCAACTGAGGTATGTCCACTCAATGAAATACTATTCTATGATTAAAAAAAAAGAACTATCAAGCCATGAAAAGACATGGATGGATCTTACATGCATATTGTTAAGTGAAGTAGCCAGTATTAAAAGGCTACATCTTGTATGATTCCATTTATATGGCATTATGGAAATGGCAAATTTATAATGCAGGTAAAAGTCAGTGATTTTAGGGCTTTAAGGGTTGGGGAGAAGGCTGAATTGATGAAACACCAGGGGTTATTTTATGGCAATGATATTAATTTGAATGATACTGTAATGTTGGATATATGCCACTATGTATTTCACAGCCCATAGAAATTTACAGCAGAAGGAATGAAACAATGCATGCAAATTGAAAAGAAAATATATTTATGCAATCAGAGGTTCCTAAGGTAGAATGCTGTATGTGACAAAACTATCTACTTGCATTGCAAATTTATGGAAGACCCTTATTGGAAAATGTAGAGGAAGTAAGTATTGACCTACGTAATTCAGAAATAACTTGATAAGGCTAAAGGCAAAAGGAGCCACAAACAAGCACTGCATTCTAGCTTACATTCTTTTCTCATAGGGGTGCAGGTTGACACTTGCAATACTGCTGTACATATATACTGGATTTGAACAATTAAATAAATGAAGAAGGTTGGAGCCAGGTTTCTCATTGTTAGAACTGGAGGTTACAAATAAGGAATAAAATTAGCATGTGATAATAATGGATTAGAGCTGAAGACATCTGTATGAACTCATGTTTAGTAGATGGTGACACATAGGATTGTTTATGCTTTTCAGTATATACAGAAATTAGTTTCTACATATGCATGTTTTTGTTCTTTTAGCTGAGCAGGCCTAGAGACAGCAACACCTCAGTATCCATTAGCATACCAAGGGCCTAGATCCTGGGTTCTAAAACTCTTCTTTAATAAAAGGAACTGAGGCTTCTTGGAGAAATGGCTGATTCTAGGACTTAGACAAGATAGACAGGTAGATCGACAGATATATAGGTATAGGCATAGATATATATATAGAGAGAGGTGGAAATATCTATTTGTCATCTATCTACCTATTTACCTAAACTACCTTTCTATTTATTTATGTTCCTAGTGTCTTCTAGTGTCAGAATACAGCACAATGATAGGAGAATGTAAAAGGGACATAAAGTCAACTGAAAGAGCTCCCAGTGGCCAATATTGGAAATTACTTTCCTAGCTGTACTGTTGTTGTTGCTTGTCGGTTAAACTCTGATGTTTCTCTGAGAGAATAAGCAGTTGAGAAATTCTGGGTCAACATGGTAGGTTTTTATTGTTTTTTTTTTGTTTTTTTAAAGATTTTATTTATTTATTTGACAGACAGAGATGACAAGTAGGCAGAGAGGCAGGCAGAGAGAGAGAGGAGAGGAAGCAGGCTCCCAACCGAGCAGAGAGCCTGATGTGAGGCTCAATCCCAGGACTCTGGGATCATGACCTGAGCCGAAGGCAGAGGCTTTAACCCACTGAGCCACCCAGATACCCCAAGCAGGTCATTTTATAAGAAATCAGTTCATACAGGATCCAAACTGGGATGGACCAACAGTATAAACATGTGTTTTCAATGAGATTGGGTTTTTTTCTTCTTAGGTTAAATCACAGGCACAACAACCCCATCATTCTAAAGCTGGTTTTTCAATAGTTACATTCTAATTTTTTTTAGGTGAGGGTTTCTTCCTTTGATATCTTGTAGTCTTATATTTTAAAAGTTAAAATAGGTTTTCAAGATTGATTGGAGGGGAACGAAAAGTAAAATATAGCCTGAAACCAAACATTTAGACTTTTAAGTTATTCTTGTTTTCTTGATTTTTTTTTTTTTTTTCTTTAAAGGTGAATGGAGTTGTCACTACAGAACTATGTTTTTTATTTGTCTCTGGAATGAACCTTGGTAATTCCACAAAGGCTACTGAGAGCTTTTAAAGAACAAGAGAGCTGCATGCCTCTAGGGACTTGTCAGCACTTAGTATTGCTTGTTTTCTGTTCCCTTTGTTTTCAGTAAGAAACAAACTTGAGAATTTAAACAAGAAATACAGTCCTCATTAAGTATGAGCCTGTGTGGGAACAAAAGAAGCTAGAGACCTTCCATGGGACTTCGAACCAGTGGAGGATAAGGCTGGGGGTTATACATGCCAGGACTGGGTGCTCTGACTCTTCAGATGCTTGTATCCTCCCAGAAACCTTTATACACGTGTTAGAAATGGAGGTAAATCTGGAAAATTTGAGACCTGTTTATTTTTCTATACCTGTTCATTACCCTAAAAGACATACATGAAGTTAAGTAAGAGACATGCTTTCTGGAGTCTTCTCCCAGTTACTGTCTGCACAGGGTGAGTGGGCTTTAATAAGGTTTTCCAAATCCCAAGACTGTTCTCTTTGAAGACCATTTATGTAGTATGTTTGAATTTATAGTATACTTCCATTATATGAATTTCTCTCTTTATTCTAAAAAACCTTCTCTTGGGGTGCCTTGGTGGCTCAGCCAGTTGAGCATCTGTCTTTGACTCAGGTCATGATTTCCAGGTCCTGGGATCTCCTCGTATCTGGCTCCCTGCTCAGCCAAGTGTCTGCTTCTCACTCTCTCTCTGCCCCTCCCCACTCCTGTGTGCTTTTTCTCTCAAATAAATAAATAAAATCGTTATTAAAAAAACACTTTTTCTTTTATTACCCAAATCTTGGATTTAAACCCCTTCATTTTTTTTAAAAAAAGGGTTTACCTCAACCCTACAATCCATTAATCCAGTGAAACTAATATCTTAAATATTAAGTACATTGGTTTCTTTTCAAACTTTCCTATTTAACTGCTCTAAAATGTGAAGCCTATGTTCTGAATTCTTGCTGTGTTCTAGAACTTTATTTCCACAACCCATCCCATGAGTATCAGTCCTGGGATGTCCCATCGACCCAGGGGTTTGTCATATGCAAAACCGAAATTGTCCTCTTTCTTTACAAACCTGCTGCTTCTATCTCTAAAGGCGTAAGGCAGTCATCCCACTAGAAATCATGGACTCATCCTAGTCTCTTCCTTCTGTTCCACTTTTACATTTTATTAGCTTCTGCGTCCTCTTGAATTCTACTACTGGTAGATTTATTCAGCCAGTTCCCCTTTCATCATCCCCGTGGACCCTACTCTGGTTTAGTTTCTCTCCTTCTCTTAGAGTTTCCTGGTTGATTTTTCTTATGCAGTTTTTCTAAAGTGAAAGTGTATCGTGTAATTCTGATTCTTGATAATTTTTATGTCCTCAGGAATCACATGACAAAGTATACCCTCTTAGTCTCAAGGACTCCATATATTTACAACCAGGTCCCTGGCTGCCTCTACTTGGTCTCTGTGGACTTCAGGACTCACCCTCTAAATGTCCCTTATACAGTCTAATGGTTTTTGATACTATTGAGTGATATATTTCAGAATATTATTCTCCTCATTTTGAAAAAAAAAATGGTTTTCATTTCAAAGACCGATTTAATGTATCATTTAGTTGGTGAAGTCTTGTACTACTTCTCTCCATTATCTCCTTGCAATAAATTTAATCATTCACTTCATGTGCTTTAAAAGCATTTTGTAACCCCCTTCAGTCATTCCCTCTTGTTTTTCCTCTATCCCTCCAGAGTGGAAATGGGGTTCCCATCTGCCATGTATCCTGTGGTTCTCTATGTGGTCCTTCTGACCTCTGTTGTAAAGACTTTCATTGAGCCCTTAGTTCTTCTTTAGGAGGAACTGTTCAATATATAGGTGTAGATTCACCATGTCCATAGGAGGAGGAGAGTTCAGGGTCTTCCTATATCACCATTTTGGAACCCCTCTGATCTACTACTTGTTATTGAGGAAATAAAAACTGTAAGACAATAAGCAAGTGATGTTGTTGAATGTAAATAAGAGGACCAAAATTATCAAAATCATCATAAATTCTTAAATGTTTATCCTGTACCAGACTCTATTCTAAGAACTTTACTAAACATTTTCCTTGTATAGCACTTTATAAATACATTAACTTATTAAATAGTTAGACTAACTCTAATGGATAAGCGCTATTATTATCTCCAGGTTAAAAAGAAACAACCGAGTCATGGAAAGATTAACATGTTCAAGGTCAAAGAACTAGTTACAGAGTTGGGATTCTGAGGTAGGTTGTTCCATGGGATATGTCTTTAACCACTCTACCATACTGCTCCCTTGTTGGAAAAACAGGATTCAGGGGATTGAATTAAATATTGAAGTTAGAACACCTGGGTATCCATACACAGATATTTGATCACACAGGACATATCAAAGGTGAGGATATAAAAACTGTGAAACTATTTAAAGATATTTCCCATTTATACAAATCACTTAGAGGAAACTATAATTATTCTAGAGATAACCACTTATTAATATAGACAACTTAATCATAGCTGTTGACCCATGTGTTGTTTTTGAAAAGGACAGCAGGCTTAATTTATTAAAATTCACTGTGTAATGACCCAGAACCACATTGTAACAACAGGTGATTTAACCTGTGTAAAAATAAACCCAATGGTATAAATGAATCAAGGAATCTCAAGGCTTTGGTGTGAGGTGGAGCTCCGAACAAAAGGTCCTTCAATAGTCATGCTTAACATGCTGTGATTTTTCAGTCTAATTTTATGGGATATAAAGGATTTGTTCAAGGACCAAATTCATCCTTTGAATGTTTTGTAAATCTTATTAATTACGTGTTACTTCCTTTGTGGAGATGGGCAATTTTCTTTTGTTTTTCTTCTTCCTTCCCCAGACAAATTCATCCTAATAAGATGCTTGTGCGTTTGTGTAGTTTAAATACCACACTAAACTTCAATGTCCTTGATTTTGCTTCTCATATTTGTCATTCTTGTCAAATACAGGCAGATAACTCTCTTTATGGATTAGCTATATTTGTGCCAGTACCATGCTGTCTCGGTGATCACAGCTTTTGTAATAAAGCTTGAAATCAGGCTACATGATGACCCCAGTTTTTTTGTTTGTTTGTTTTTTTCAAAATTTCCTTAGCAATTCAGGGGCTCTTCTGGTTCCATACAAATTTTAGGATTGTTTGTTCCAGCACTTTGAAAAATGCTGTTGGAATTTTTATCAGGATGGCATTGAAAGCATAGATTGCTCTAGGCAGTATAGATATTTTAACAATGTTTATTCTTCTGACCCAAGAGCATGGAATTCTCTTCCATCTTTTTGTGTCTTCTTCAATTTCTTTCATGAGTGTTTTGTAGTTCGTCGAGTACAGATTCTTTACCTCTTTGGTTAGGTTTATTCCCAAGTATCTTATGGTTCTTGGTGCTATCATAAATGGAATTAATTCTCTAATATCCCTTTCTATATTCTCATTGTTAGTATATAAGAAAGCAACTGATTTCTGTACATTGATTTTGTATCCTGCCACATTACTGAATTACTGTATGAGTTCTAGTAGCTGGGGGTGGAATTTTTTGGGTTTCCCATATAAAGTATCATGTTATCTGTGAAGAGAGAGAGTTTGACTTCTTAATTGCCAATTTGAATACATTTTTATTTCTTTTTGTTGTCTGATTGCTATTGCTAGGACTTCTATTACTATGTTGAACAACAGTGGTGAGAGTGGACATTCTTTTTGTGTTCCAGATATCTAAGGGAAGGTTGTCAGTTTTTCCCCATTGAGGATGATATTTGCTGTGGGTTTATCATAGATAGATTTTATGAAGTTGAGGAATGTTCCCTCTATCCCTATACTTTGAAGGGTTTTAATCAGGAACAGATGCTATATCTTGTCAAATATTTTTTCTGCATCAATTGAGAGGACCATGTGGTTCTTCTCTCTTCTCCTATTGATTTGTTCTTTCACATTAATTGATTTGCAAATGTTGAAACACCCTTGCATTCCATGGATAAATCCCACCTGGTCATGGTGTTATCTTTTTAATGTACTGTTGGATCCTGTTAGCTAAGATCTTGTTGAGAATCTTGGCATCCATATTCATCAGAGATATTGGTCTGAAATTCTCCTTTTTGGAGGGTTCTTTGCCTGGTTTGGGTATCAAGGTAATGCTGTACCTCTACAAATGTGAGCTTACTTCACATTAAAATCCCTTTCCCTTATATCCACTCTCCACTTTTCTCTGTGGCTTTCTTGTTGCTCTGAAATCTTGTGTGCACCTAAAAATTACTCTTCCTGCTTTTTCATGGCCTTGGTCACATACAAAGGGATCTTGATTATGTTCCCCATGGTTCTATCCAGAGCCCTCTCTCCATACTATACTTCAGTGGGTGATTGCATTCAGGCTCATGGTCCAACACACATAAATATGTCTATAGTTTATAATGATAGATTTTTAGATCCATCCTTTCTTTAAAAAAAAAAAAAAAAAAAAAAAAAAAAAAGGACCCTGGATGCTCTTTCTTACCCTGGGGAAAACTCACACTCTCGTGGGAAAGAAACAAAGAGAAAACTATAACTGAGTATAACTGAGAAATATATGAACACACAGTAGAAGGGCATCCAACACAGTCTGGAGTGTCAGAAAGATTCCAGGAGGCTGATATGTTGGAGATAAGTAATAGGAACCAGCCGAGGAAATAGACAAATGGTGCAAAATCACTGAAGGCAACAGAGTGGAACTGCATGAAACTTAGTCTGCCAGCAGTACAGTGAGAGGATAAGGCAGAGAAAGTGCTTTCAGAGGTAAGCAGGGCCAGATTCTAAAAGGCTTACCTTTTGAATTCTGTTGACTTCATCCTTGAGAAATAGAACTCTTAGTGTGGCATTGAGATTAGATTTTTAAAGTAGCAAGACAGGAGTCAAGACTGGCAATGAGTTTTCTGTAGTAGTTCACATCACAGAGATGGATTGAATTAAGGTAGTGAGCTATTACATTGGAGATAAGTAAAGGGAGTCAATAAATAGTTCAAAAGGTAAAACTGACATTACTTCGCAATTGGACACCAGGGTATATGGAAAAGGAGATCTCAATGATATAAAATTATACTGCTTGAGATAGATTCCCTATAGGAATGTAGGAGTTTGGGTTGGAAATGGAAATTAGGATTGCATTTGAAATATGCTAAATAAGGGTTTCTATTCAACATATATGTCAAGATGCCCAACAGGTACTTAGCTATTTGGGTCTAGAGCTCAGGATGGGTATATGGGCTCAAGATTTGGTTTTAGATTTGGGGAGGAGCTGATGTAAAGAGCATATGAAAAGTCAGTAGTTGATTTTGAATATACCTCCCAGACTTGAAGGAAAAGTCAAGAATGTAAAGGATATGAATGCATTTGTTGTTAACGGACACACTAGAAGTTGAGACAGGTCATATCTTTGTTCCTCATGACACAAGAATGACAATGTTTAGTAGATATGAAGTGGATGGGTCTGGATGGTGGCCTGAAGGACAGTATTAGTTTTTGGAATGGTAATGAAGATAATGGAGAATGGAATTGAGTAAAAGCAAGTCAGCAAGGTGCTAGATGGTACAGAGGGCTATGCTTCATGTGGAGAGTGGAAACTCATTATGGAACTTTGTGGGGTGACAGACAGTGATGTGGTCCAGTTTGTGGCCATGGCCCTGAGATAGAGATGGATATTACCAACATCAACATGCTTATTTATAAACACAGCTCTAACATAAACCCAGCTTGCTGATAACTCCTGTAATATGTGCTACCTTTGAAGTCCCTAAAATAATCCCATATCTCATTATCATTTCCATTTTTAAGATAAAAAACAGTGTTTATAGAGAGTAAGTGATTTGCTCAGGGAAACCTGAGTTTCCCTGAGTCAGTGGTGAAACCACATTACATGTGGACAAATAATCTGTTTCTTAACTTGGTAAGCTTTCTTTCTTCATAAAGTGACTTCCATTGTGTGAGTGGCAATGGCCACCAATCTCTAGTCAGAGCCAGTCTCTGATCAGCCTGGTGACACCTGCTTAGGGGTACTGAAGGGATTTCTGCCCAGGGCAGGGTTGAATATGATGACATCTGAAGCATTATCTCAAGTTGAAATTCTGAGTATCCCTCTTTTAAATGCCAATGACAGTGTCTTTTTTTTTTTCTAATTTAATTTCACGACGTAAAATTCCAGAGGTGTCTGAAATTTTAAGTAACTTAATTGCCTTCTTCACTTGCTGCTCAGATGAAATATGAGTTTGTTTAGTGTAGTTGTGTGTGTGTGTGCACAGAGCCAGAGATTTGACTTTTGCTCTTTATTGCATTTCTTAAACTAGCTACACTTGGCAATTCATTTACATCAATAATTGAAAAGCCATCAGTCTCCTCTTGTCTTAAACTTCTTGCTATGCACACTAATGATATGCATGATTGGCTATTGCCATAAAAATGCATCATAAATTTTTTAAAGATAATTCAGCTACAGAGAATGAATCAATATGAACTATAGTGATAACATATGAGACAATCTCTAGTGCCACTTCAAAGCAGTTAGTGCTCCTCTTGATGAGAACATATCATTGCTTCTAGTTGGGATTTTTAGGCAGGGGTTTAGAATTTTCCTCTTTCAAAACTTGCCATAGGTACTGTGTGCTCTTCAACCCAGTTTTGGGTCTCATGCACCCCAATGCTATTGCTTTTGTTCTGTGCTTTCTGGTTTCTACCATTCTTCAGTGCCCTGTAAGTAGAAAAGACCTGTTGTGTCTTACATGTGTCATAAAATTGGGCATGGTAGATTGTATTCATTCATTCATTCATTCATTCATTCATTCATTCATTCCACAGGCTGTCATTGTCCTTAAACTGATAGTAGTTTCATATATGTGATTATTATCCATTAGAAGACTCAGATTGCAATAGAAATCCAAGAAGGAAATAACACTGAGACTGGTCGGTGCTCAGACAGAGGTGCAATGTTTACACTGAATGAAGATATTCTGGGCCCTAAGCATGTGATGATTTTGCTTATTTATTTATTTATTTATTTTATAATAGGAAGCTAGGCAATTCTATTTCCAGGTAATTCATCAGCTTGGAGATTCACCCTGGGGGAAAGGTTCAGAAGACTGAAAATCTCCTTGTCCTAGCATTGTCTGTCTTAGGTCAGGGACAGCAAGGTTGATTATAGAGATTAAGTGTCACACTTCATATTTTAAGTAAGGAAGAGCATATGGCTTATAGTTAACCACCTTTTCTATGTAGGTATTTTTATGGAACATCCCACTATCGGATGGGAATGCAGTTCTACTTGGGTAACAAAGATTTCCAGGTTTCTCTCCATTTTGCCTTATAGGATAACCTTCTGTTGAAATGCACATTTGAGGCATGCACACACACACATGCAAAAGCACACACTTTGGAACTCAATTTTGAGGTATGTGATTCTCTCTCTGGAGCTGCTCTGCATGTATTTGCATAGAACTAGATCCAAACACTTTTTTTTTTTTTTTTTTTTTTGTAGTGGAGTAAATAAGTGTTCTTAGACCTCAAACTGATTTATTTTTGAATTTCAGGAGCCAAAATCCATTTATTATGTTTTTGTTACCTAAAACTATGATCATTGATTAAAGGGATTTCTTGATTTTTTTGATTTTTTTTTCTCTTCCTGATCTCTGCTTATATCTCTCTCTCTCTCTCTCATTAGTAGATCTCCATTCTAAGATATGGAGGGAGTATATCTGTAACTATGTATACTAGATAGTATTGTTTGGCATGAATAGCTTTAAACTGTATACATATTATTGTGCTTAATTCTTATTATATTTCTTATGCTATTCTTTAAAAGTAGAATTTTGAATCTATTTATAGTTCAGTGTATTATATCTAGTTCTTTGTTTCCATAATATATTTCACTGCATCCACAATATATTGCTTATCCATTCTCCTGCTAAGTATCCCTCAAATTTGCTTACAATAACATATACATATACCCACACCACACGCAATCAGTTGCTTTGTACAGATTCCCTGATAGAGCTTCTCTGAGATGTGTGTGTCTGGGAAAGGAAGTGGTTAATGATAAGGCATAGCCTTGCTTAATTACATGAAGTACCTTCTGATATTCTCCACCATGGCTGAGGACTGACATGATGCATGTGCTTGAGTTCTTGTCTGGTCACATCTTCACCAGTACCTGGCATCATGTACATTTCCAATCTTAGCTCTTCGTATGAATGCTGCCTAGTATGTCATTATTGTTGAATTTGTATTTGTCTCATTTCAGCTTAATTTGAATGATGCTTCAGAGAACTTGCAGATATTTTAGCTTACATCCCTGTGGCTTATGTTTGCCTATTTTTCTGTTGGATTTCAAACCTATTTTTTCAGTGTTAGGAAAAAAAGATGTTTAGAGGAGTCAACCAAAGTAATGGTAAAAAGCACTCTAAGGTCAGGCAGAGTCCTAGATTCCTAGATTCAATATTTACAAGCTACATGACTTTTCACCAATTGTTTAAGCTTCTATTCTTTCTTCTGCATGATGTGGGTAAACTCTTAGGAATGTAGCAGTCAACTTAGGTATCCTTTTACTGTTGCTGCTGTATGGTCCACAATGACCATTTAATATGTTAACTGATGTAGTTTCTGTTAAAGAAGACTTCATATTCTCTACTTTCTTGCTTCCCTAACTTATGGAAAATTTTTGCCAGAAGTGTCAGAGTAAATGATGTTAGACTACCATCTTTATATCTATTGTTACTGTTACTTTATTTTTCTTTTTTGACAAAGTAATATTGTCCTGAAGTATAATTTATGTCTAATAAAATGCACAGATCTTAAATGTTCATTTCTATTCTTTTTGACAGTTTCACACTTGCATATAACAACCATTCAAAACATTTCAAACATTTTCATCATCTAAGATAGTTTCTTTATACTTCCTTCTGGTCAACCATCTTTGCACTTACACCTCTGATCAAATTGTTATTTTTGATTACCACATGGCAGTCCTGCCTGTTCTTGGGCTTCATATACATCCATGTGTACTCTGTCATGTCTGGCTTCCCTGGCTCAATACAGTGTTTTCTTTCTTTAAGTTTTTTTTTTTTTTTAATTAACATATGATGCATTATTTGTTTCAGGGCCACAGATCTGTGATTCATCAGTCTTACACAATTCACAGCACTCACCATAGCACATACCCTCCCCAATGTCTATCACCCAGCCTCCCCATCCCTCCCACCCCCGCTCCCTCCAGCAACCCTCAGTTTGCTTCCTGAGATTAAGAGTCTCTTATGGTTTGTCTCCCTCTCTGGTTTCATCTTTTTTCATTTTTCCTCCCTTCCCCTATGATCCTTTGTTTTGTCTCTCAAATTCCTCATATCAGTGAGATCATATGATAATTGTCTTTCTCTGACTGACTTATTTTGCTTAGCATAATGCCCTCTATTTCCATCCACATCATTGCAAATGGCAAGATTTCAGTTTTTGATGGCTGCATAGTATTCCATTGTATTTATATATAATATATTATATAAATATATATGCACTGCATAGTATTCCATATTATATATATGTATGTGTGTGTACATATATATACACACACACATACATATATACCATATCTTCTAATTCACTCACGTCATTACAATTGTCAACAGT
The DNA here is from genome assembly GCF_020171115.1 of Neogale vison. Classification (NCBI taxonomy): domain Eukaryota; kingdom Metazoa; phylum Chordata; class Mammalia; order Carnivora; family Mustelidae; genus Neogale; species Neogale vison. The sequence goes on from NC_058098.1 coordinate 127,466,612, forward strand.
TTGTTCCTTTTCATTGATAACTAGTACTCTACAGTATGCACATACTGCAAGTAGTTTATACACTCTCCTGCAGATAGACACTGGCTTGTGTCTGGTTTGGAGTCATTATGAATAAGGGTGCTAATGAAGATTCTTTATTAGAAACTCTGTGTGTGTGTGTATGTATGTCTACCTATGGTTTAATCTATTTGGGGAAAATAGGAAAGGATGGACTAACTGGGCTTGGGATAGATGTATGTCTAATTATATTTTAAGAAACTACTAAACAGTACTTCAAAGTGATTATACCATTGTACATTCCTAGCAAAGTAATAGAGTGAGCTCATCCAGGCCTGACACCTGTTCTCTGGGACATAGTACAGGCCAAGCCAATCCTCACATACTGACCATTGATAGATGATTATACCATTTTCCTTCCTAGCAAAGTAATAGAGCTCCAGCTGTTCCACATGTTTGTCAACATTTGAATGCCTATCTTTTTTACTTTAACCAACCTATTAGGTATGAAAAGGTTCTGTGGTTACAATCTCATTCATTGATGACTAATTCCCTGTTTGTATTTATTAGCCATTCCCCCTGCAGCGTTGGTCCAGGGAATCTCTCCTTCCCTCCTCTCCTTGTTCCTCTGACCCCTCCACCCGCCCTCCCTCCTCAGCTCCCTGTTATCCCTGGAGAAGGGGCTCTGTTGGGTGTCAGGGGTGCAAGGGTGGGGCTGGTGGGGGACCACATGTCTTCATTTGTGGAGTATCTACTCAAATCTTATGCATTTTTGTTTACATTGGGTTGTCTTCTCTGTTGTTGAAATGTAAGAGTTCTTTATATATTCTTCATACAAAGTCCATCCATATGTATAGATATAAAATATTTTGTGATTATTTCTTCTAATCTGTAGGTTGCTTTTTTAAAATTTAATATTATCATTTAATGAGAAGAAAATTTAATTTCAATGAAATTCTATTTTTCTCTCTCTCTCTCTTTTTTTTTTTTTTTTTTTTTTTTTTGCTTTGTGCTGTTGGGGTTTATTTTCTATTTAAGATATCTTATTCCAATGTCATGAAGACATTCTTTGGGATTCTTTCATAAGATTTATTGTTCTAGTGTTTATATTCAAGATGTTTCAATCTATGATTCATCCTTTTTTGTTTGGAGTAGAGTAGGGGTCACACATTTTTCTTTACAAATGTAATTCCAGTTGTTTGAACATTCCTTTTTATTTCAAGACTTTTCTTTCTTCCTATTTAATTAAGTTGGCCTTGGTAAAAAAAAAAAAATCAATTGAATATTTATGAGCGATTGTGAACTCTCTACTCTGTTACATAGATCTTAGACCAATGCCACACATTATTATCAGGGATTTATATTCATCTGAAATCAGGTAGTATTAATCTTTCATTTTTTCCAAGATAATTTTGGCTCTTTTAGACAATACACATTTCCATGTAAATTTTATAATAAGTTTGTCAATTTCTTCAATAACAAAAGCTTGGTAAATTCACTGCAGTTGAATTGTATCTATAGAAGTTTAATGAGAGGGCGCCTGGGTGGCTCAGTGGGTTAAGCCGCTGCCTTCGGCTCAGGTCATGATCTCTGGGTCCTGGGATCGAGTCCCGCATCAGGCTCTCTGCTCAGGAGGGAGCCTGCTTCCTCCTCCTATCTCTCTCTCTGCCTGCCTCTCTGTCTACTTGTGATCTCTGTCTGTCAAATAAACAAATAAAATCTTTAAAAAAAAAAAAAAAGAATCCACTGGGCATCTTGATTTGTCTCCCCCTTTTTTTTTCCTCTTTGTTTATTTGTTTTCTTTCTTAAATTCCACATATGAGTGAAATCATATGACATTTGTCTTTCTCTGACTGTCGTACTTTTTAGAATTTCTTTTCAGTATTGGAATTATGCTGGTCTCCTGAGACTATTGGGAATTGTTTCACCTATTTCCTGGAAGAACTTTTGTAGGATTGTTATTATTTTTCCTTAAATGTTTAATAAAATTCATGGTGAAGTCATGTAGATCTGGAAATTTCTATATGAAAATGTCTATGATTATGATTTAATTATTTTAATAGCTATAGCACTATTACAGTTTTTCAGTTTTACTTGTATCACTTGTTTTTGAAGAAATTCATTAATTTTATATAAAGTATTGAAATTATTGCTATAAAGTTGTTTCTAATATCTCCTTATTATCCTGTTAGTCTTTGTAAGCTCCATAGTAATGTTTCCTTTGTGCATTCCTAATATTAATAATTTGAATTTTGTCTTCTGTTCCTTGATTAGTCATCCTGGGTTTTATAAATTTTACTAATTCTTTTCAAAGAAACATCTTTAAATTCACTCATTTCCATATCGTTTCCCCATTTTCCATTCAATTAATTTTCACTTTTATTTTTATTACCTTTTCTTTCTTGTTTTTCACTTACTTTTACATACTAGAATATTATTCACTTTATATTTTTCTAACATAAGCATTTAAAGCTATAATATTCATTATAATTAATACTTAGCTGCATTTCAAATATTTTGATAGTCTGTATTCATTATCATTTACTTTGAAATAGTCTCTATGTTTCCTTGTGATGTATGTTTTATTTATAAATTATTTGAAATGTTGTAAATTTAATTTTACATTACTTGGAAATTTTCTTCATATTATTGATTTTTTTAAGTGAATACTATTGTAATCAGAAAATATGTCCTATTACTGTCACATAATATTTATTAAACTTGTTCTAGTGTTTATCTTAATGTTACAGTTTCCTTTAAAAGTAATGTGCATTTTTCAGTATCAAAGTGTAAGGTTCTGTAAATGCCAATTCAGTCAAGTTGGTTGGGAGCCATTTATTGATTTGAGGTTTATTCCTACATCCACTATCCTTAATGACATTAGGTATAAATGTTCTGTGAATTACTGAAATTGCAGATTTATCTGTATTCCCAATATGAAATTTCTTTATATTTTCCTTTAGTTCTGTCAATTTTTTGCTTTTTTTTAAAATAAATATTGAAGTGAAATTCATATAACAAAACTGATCATTTAAAGTGAGCAATTCAGAGGGATTTAGTACATTTTTTTTAAACTTTATTTTTTCAGAATTCCAAGATTCATTGTTTATGTACCACACCTAGTGCTCCATGCAATACGTGCCCTCCTTAATACCCACCACTAGGCTCACCCATCCCCCCACCCCCTCCCTTCTAAAACCCTCAGTTTGTTTCTCAGACTCCACAGTCTCTCACAGTTTGTCTCCCCCTCCAGTTTCCCCCAATTCAATTTTTCTTTCCTTCTAATGTCCTCCATGTTATTCCTTATGTTCCACAAGTGAGTGAAACCATATGATAATTGACTCTCTGCTTGACTTATTTCACTCAGCATAATCTCCTCCAGTCCCATCCATGTTGATACAAAATTGTGTATTTATCCTTTCTGATGGAGGTGTAATATTCCATCGTATATATGGACCATATCTTCTTTATCCATTCGTCTGTCAAAGGGCATCTTGGCTCTTTCCACAGTTTGGCGATTGGCCATTGCTGCTCTGAACATTGGGTACATGTGGTCCTTCTTTTTACTACAGCTATATCTTTGGGGTAAATACCCAGTAGTGCAATTCCTGGGTCATAAGATAGCTCTATTTTTAATTTTTTGAGGAATCTCCACACTGTTTTCCAGAGTGGCTGCGTCAACTTGAATTCCCACCAAGTATAAGAGGGTTCCCCTTTCTCCACATCCTCTCCAACATTTGTTGTGTTCCAGCTCCCACTTTTATCTAGTTTTAGAATATTTCCATCACTTACCCATTTAGCCGTTTTTTCTCATCCTTCCTTACCACAGCCCCTGGCAACCACAAATCTGTGTTCTGTCTCTGTGGGTTTATCTTTTCTGGATAGTTCATATAAATGGAAGGCAGCTATGCTCACCACTATACCAACAACGCAGTTCATATAAATGGAATTATACAATATTTGTCTTTTTTTGTTTGGCTTCTTTCATTTAGCATAAAGATTTTGAGGTACTTCCATGTGTGAGTACTTCATTCTACTTTATGGTTAAATAACATCACATTGTATATCTATATTATCTGTGTCTATATCTATGTCATCTATATATATACACAATTTCTATACAACATAAAAGAATTGTGTCATATATATTTAACATAATACATAAAAGAATTTTGCCATATATCATATATATATATATGTGTGTGTGTGTATAAGTAATTATATATAATTGTTTTATCCACTGATCCATTGACCAACATATGAGCTGTTCACACCTTTTGGCTATTGTTAGAAGCATGCTACAAATGTACATGTATATAAACGTATTTAAGGACTTGTTTTTAATTTTAGGAGACATACACCTAGGAGTAGAATTGTGGTATTATATGATAATTCTATATTACACTTTTTAAAGAATCACCAAATGTTTTTCCACAGTAGTTTAGCATTTTTGCATTCCTGCCAGCAGTGTAAAAGTGTTCCAATTTATCCACACCCTTGCCAACACTTGTTATTTTCCATATTTTCATTATTACTATCCTTTTGGGTATGAAATGGTACCTCACTGTGGTTTTTATTTGCGTTTCTTTAATGACTAATCATGTTCAGCATCTTTTCATGTACTTCTTGTGCCTTTGAATATCTTCTTTGGAAAAATGTAAATTCAAGCCCCTGGCCAGTTTTTAAATTAGATTGTTTGTCTTTTTGTTGTTGAGTTATAAGATATATTCTAGGTAACAGGCCTTTATCACATATATGATTTGCAAATATTTTTATAGGTTATGTAGGTTTTCATTCTCTAGTTTTCCTTTTCAACTTATTGGTAATTCCTTTTAAAGCATAAGCATTTTTAATTTTGGTTAAGTCTTATTTATCTAATTTTTCTCTTCTACATGTCTTTTTGTGTTCTAAGAATTCATTGCTAAATATAAGGTCGTGAAGATTTACTTTCATTATTTTCCGTTGGTTTCATGATTTTAGGCTGTATAATAAGTTTATGATCCATTTAGAACTTACTTTGTGTACATAGTGTGAGTGGTCCAACTTCTTTCTATATATAGATATTCATTTGTCCCAGCACCATCTGTTGAAGACATCCTCATTGAAACTCATTTGATAGTAGCTATATTGGCATACTTATGGACTCTAAACTGTATTCCACTGGTCTCTCTATCTTTATGCCAGAACCACACTGTTTTTGTTTGTTTGTTTTATTATTGCTACTATCTTGTAAGTTTTAAAATCAGGAAGTATGAATTAGCCAATTTTGTTCCTTTCCAATATTTATTTAGCTATTTAAGACTGCTTTAGTTCTGTATGAATTTGAGGATCAGCTTTTTCATTTCTTCAAAAAAAGGCCATTGGAATTTTGATATTCTTCGCATGGAAACTGTTAATCACCTTGGATTGTGTTAAAATTTCAACAGTACAGAGCCTTCCATTTCATGAATATGAGATCTTTCAATTTTAGTATTTCATTTCTTTTTTATATGTTTTATAGTTTTCAACATGCAAGTTTCTCCTCCTTAGTTGAACTTACCCCTATGTATTTTACACCTTTTGATCTATTGTAAGTGGACTTAGTTTACTAATTTTCTTTTGGGATTGTTTAGTTTGAGTGTATAGAAACATGACTGGAGAATATGTGTTCTAGCTTCAAATGGCGGTGCCAGGAAAGGTTGATTAACTTAAACATGGGGGCTTGGTTTTGATTTGTTGATGTAGATCTGTGGAATGCTCAGTATTTCCCAAGCCCCTCAAATTTGATGAGACAACCTTTCAATTCTATCTCCCCTGAGGATCTTGTTAAGGTTTGGTTTTAGTATTCTTTTCTTTGTTTGTTCATTTTGGGTTTGTTTTGTTTAGTTTGGTTTTTGGTTTTAGTGTTCTTTACAGTGGATATAGAGTAGGTCTTACTCTAAGGGGTGACTCTTATTCAAAAGAAGCAGCATTTCTGTTATTTTGGCTGGCTGCTAGGGCTGTTGAGAATTTGTTAATGAGTTCTCTCTACTCTGGCACAGCCTGTAATCCAAATTCCTTTTTTTTTTCTTTTTTTAAAAATTTTTTTTTCCAATTTATTTATTTTCAGAAAAATAGTATTCATTATTTTTTTCACCACACCCAGTGCTCCATGCAAGCCGTGCCCTCTATAATACCCACCACCTGGTACCCCAACCTCCCACCCCCCCGCCACATCAAACCCCTCAGACTGTTTTTCAGAGTCCATAGTCTCTCATGGTTCAACTCCCCTTCCAATTTACCCAAATTCCCTACTCCTCTCTAACGCCCCTTGTCCTCCATGCTATTTGTTATGCTCCACAAATAAGTGAAACCATAAGATAATTGACTCTCTCTGCTTGACTTATTTCACTCAGCATAATCTCTTCCAGTCCCGTCCACGTTGCTACAAAAGTTGGGTATTCATCCTTTCTGATGGAGGCATAATACTCCATAGTGTATATGGACCACATCTTCCTTATCCATTCATCCGTTGAAGGGCATCTTGGTTCTTTCCATAGTTTGGCGACTGTGGCCATTGCTGCTATAAACATTGGGGTACAGATGGCCCTTCTTTTCACGACATCTGTATTTTTGGGGTAAATACCCAGGAGTGCAATTGCAGGGTCGTAGGGAAGCTCTATTTTTAATTTCTTGAGGAATCTCCACACTGTTCTCCAAAGAGGCTGCACCAACTTGCATTCCCACCAACAGTGTAAGAGGGTTCCCCTTTCTCCACATCCTCTCCAACACATGTTGTTTCCTGTTTTGTTAATTTTGGCCATTCTAACTGGTGTAAGGTGATATCTCAGAGTAGAGAGCCCTGATATGGACCCTCAACTCTATGGTCAATTAATCTTTGACAAAACAGGAAAAAATATACAGTGGAAAAAAGACAGTCTCTTCAATAAATGGTGCTGGGAAAACTGGACAGCTATATGTAGAAGAATGAAACTCGACCATTCTCTTACACCGTACACAAAGATCAACTCAAAATGGATAAAAGACCTCAACGTGAGACAGGAATCCATCAGAATCTTAGAGGAGAACATGGGCAGTAATCTCTTTGATATCAGCCACAGCAACTTCTTTCAAGATACGTCTCCAAAGGCAAAGGAAACAAAAGCGAAAATAAACTTCTGGGACTTCATCAAAATCAAAAGCTTCTGCACAGCAAAGGAAACAGTCAAAAAAACAAAGAGGCAACCCACGGAATGGGAGAAGATATTTGCAAATGACAGTACAGACAAAAGGTTGATATCCAGGATCTATAATGAACTCCTCAAACTCAACCCACACGAAACAGACAAACACATCAAAAAATGGGCAGAAGATATGAACAGACACTTCTCCAATCAAGACATACAAATGGCTATCAGACACATGAAAAAATGCTCATCATCATTAGCCCTCAGGGAGATTCAAATTAAAGATTTTTTTTTAAGATTTTATTTATTTATTTGACAGACAGAGATCACAAGTAGAGAAGCAGGCAGAGAGAGAGAGAGGAGGAAGCAGGCTCCCTGCCGAGCAGAGAGCCTGATGTGGGGCTCAATCCCAGGACCCTGGGATCATGACCTGAGCTGAAGGCAGAGGCTTTAACCCACTGAGCCACCTAGGTGCCCCTTTTTTAAAGATTTTATTTATTTATTTTACAGAACAAGAGAGCACAAACAGGGGGAATAGTAGAGAGAGAGAGAGAGAGGAGCAGACTCCTGGCCAACCAGGGAGCCCAGTGCGGGGCTTGTGCTACCTATTTTCCACTCCCTGAAAAACAGCTAATGACTGCACCCATTTTTACTATTGTTATGGCAGGAGAGAGAGTCTGGTAAAAGTCACTCCATCATGACTAGAAGTGGAAAGTCCATCATAATTATTTTAGTTTCCCTGTCTGTTAATTCCATCTAGGCAGTCTCTTGAGTGCTTTCTGTCTTGACCATGAGGTGCATTCCCTTGCTTCATCATGGGCCTTGAAATTTTTTATTGAATGCCAGTCATTTTGTGTAGAAGGACAATAGAGATTCAGATAAACAATGTCTAACTCCAAAAAGTGTGTGCTGCTTCTTCTGTTAAGGTAACATAGGAGGAGAAGTTTTGAGTGAGTTTAATTTTTTGATGAATTGGATCTGGCATTATTGTAGGTTTAACTGATGTAATTAATTTCTAATTTCAAAATTGTGAAGGCCATAATAGGATTTTTCCTATAGGATAGCTTGGGATATGAACTCTAGAGATATTCCAGGGATCTTTTTATGCTTCACAGACAAATGTCCAGCCTCCTGAATGCAAGGAGAGCCCTCTGCACTTCACAGACTAGCTCGAAGCTTTTAGGTTGGTGAAGAATTTTGTTGTTATCTAATTCCTGCCTCCCTCCTTCCTGTGACTCCAGAGATATCTCTCCACTTTGCTGCCTCTTTCCAACTTTCAGAAGACAGCTGCAGTATTCTTGTGAAAGACGGATTTCCCTCAGCTTTCCTACCCTGCATGTAGCCTTTGGCACATTACCTCCTTGTATTTGATATGGGAATGAGTTTTTGTGTGGTTGCTGGCTCAATCTGAGACCACAGATTCTCTAGAATTCTCATTCATTTTGCCAGGCCCCACATGTATTTCATAAATTTGTAGAAATTTGTCTTTTCCTTTAACATCTCAGCCTATGGCAAGTTTGTTCCCTTTGTGCTTCTTTGTTAGGGATTGTGACAGTCATCGGTCTTTTTTTTTCTTTTTTTTTTTTTTTCCCCCATCAAGTGCTCATGGCTACTAGAAATTCATTTTGTTTAGATTGTTTAGGCTATCCAGTGAGTTCCCAAAGAGTTACCTTGTTCTCTTTGTTAGGTAGAGGCAATGTTCTCTTGAAAATATCTCCTCTGTGCTTTTGGTTTTGTATATATGTATATTTATTTCTTAAAATCAGGTTTCCCCAGAAAAAGTTCAGACCGAGATCCATCACACTTTGAATCTTTAGATAATCACATATAAGTGTTCACAAATGCAGTGTTCAAAAGACAAAATTCTCAGCATGACCTAGTTAATATTTAGGGGTTTGGGAAGTTTAAATACAAGGTAAATATACCTTAGAATCCTAGAAACCATGTATAACTGTTCTCATTCTAGGCTATGAAACCTCAGAATTCTCCCTTCTGGCTACTTAATTTACTGACTGCATAATCTTCTATACATAACTTCTCCTATATGAGAACTTCCTAGGATAGCCTCTTGCCTCTCTTGAATGAAGCAGAAATGTTGAAGGAATGAGCAAGATCCCAAGTGGGAGAACTCTACAGAGGAGAAGGTAAAGGGATAGGGAAAAAGGTAAATAAGGGGAGAGGCAGAGAGTGAGGCTGGAACATAGGCAATAGAATAGGCAGAGAGGCTCTGGGGAGAGCAAAGCCAGGCTTCCTAGCAGAGAAGGGAGATGATGGCTAGAACCCAGTAACTCAATTCCCATGAGTCCTCAGCATCATCTGTGGAGAAAGTCTGAGCAAAGGAGGGGAGGATGCTGGCCTGTTCCCGTGAGTTATTTCTGGATGCATTATTCATATTTGATAAATCATTTAGAGGCAGCTACTTTATTAGCTTATAAAGCACATTATATGGTTTTAAATTGTTAATACAGGCTGTTGTGATGCATATTGTACCTCAGAAAAGCCATGCATCACTTTAATTCATAGCCTCATTATAAAGCTTGTTACAAAGTGCTGCATTATTGCATGAAGGATAGTGGAGTAACATTTCTGCAAGAAACTTGAATGTTTTATTTACATCATTGGTGGCTTGGTATAACCTATAAGAATGCTTTGGAGAATGGAACCAGATTATATTCTGAGTTTTGAGGACAGATACCTAATATCTGCCCCCTCTAGACTTATCTTAATCCAGACTTAGCATCTGGTTCAGGGCTGCATATATAAGTATCCAGAAAAGTCTTGCTTGAGTGATCACTTCCTTGGATGAGTTGCTTGCCCACTTTTCTAGGATCCCCAGAAACATTGGTGCAAACCTGAGCCTAGGAATACCTTTTTATTTATTCATTTAAGAGACATTGATCTCCATCCACTTGTTAGTTACTGTGCTAAACTTTGGAAATAAATGGTTAAGAGTATAGCCTTAGTCCCTGATTTCATGAAGTTTACCAGTGCTTCTGTTAAGGAAGAGAAAAGGGTGGATTTTTGCTGGAGTACCAAAATTGAGTTACAATCTATATAATTTGTAGGTGACACGGGTAGCATGTGAGTAAATATCAAATTTTTAGAAGTCTGAGTGACCAACAGACCCTCATTCAAACCGAAATTCAGACCACCTCCTCCAGGAAACCCTGGAGGAAACCCCTTGGCCAAGAGGTCAAACAAATCTAATTTGGAATCCTGGTTCACTTACTGGCCATGTGTCCTTGGGTAGGTCATGTAGCCTCATTGGCACTCAGCATTCTCATCTGTAAAATGAGAATAATTATTGCCTTATCTCACTGGATCACTATGAATATTGAAGACTTCTCTGAGAGCTTGAGACATTTCAGGTGCTCAATAAATTGTTGGTGTTTTGGTCATTCAGCAACTGAAAGCAGAAGGTAGGAATGCACCTCAAACTCACCTGAAACATGCTTAGGTACACACCATGGCATTCACAATCGTGAAGTCTCACAGATGAAATTATATTTTAGGCTAGTGTTAAAGCCCCTGAATTAAAGACCCCCTTTAGATCAAGTGTAATCTAATTCAGTATCTGTGCCTTGGCATCTTTCTCCCCTTTTGAATTGCTACTCTGTGGATGGCTTTCTAGAATTTAAAGGAGTGCATTGTCTCTCATTTGAAACCAATGGAAACACTAGGTAGCTCATGGTGAAGGTTCATATTAAAGAATAATTGGAAATGATGTAGGTTGGAAGAGGAAAAGTCTTGAGGGGCATTAAAATTAGTTTAAAGAATGCAGGGTTGAAGAGAAGATAATAGGCAGCCAATGCTGCTACCCAAAGACTTAGAGAAAGTCATTAGAGCTTGACTTTTGGAAGTCATGTGGATCGCTGTGTGGTGGACCACTGAGTGGGTGGTGGGGGCTAAATTAGGGAAGAGCAGGTGTTGACCAGTTTGGCTGGTAAAGCAATCTTAGCATCTTCCAGGTTCTGCAGTTATTGCCTCTCCCAATTTTCCTGACACCTCAACCACCAACTCATGTGGGACACCCAAGTCCCATGTTGTCATAGTCTTCCCTCCATAACAGAGAAAAATAATGCCACCCACAACTCTCATTAAGAAATATGGCTTCTCTAAGTTTCTTGAGGATCTCTAGGAAAAGCAGAGTTAAGAAAACTTTGAAAAGGAGAGAAAATTAAGATCTGAGTGATATTATTATACTAAACGTTGGAATTGAAAAATGCCTTCTTTGTATATAATAAAATGTCCAATAATATTTGTCTTTATATTTATTGTTAGCATATAGAATAATGGAATGTAGATGTCTTTGCCCCAAATCACCTGCATGCTGTAACTTAAGTCTTAGTATAAGTAATTTTTTTATGGTTTATGAAACACTTTTTTGAATGTCAAAAACAGAAAAAAAGACTCACATATTTGAGAGTTAATGAAGCTCAGTGTTAGTGTCGTCTACATTAAAACTAAGGATAGAAGAGGAGGGAGAATTTGTCCAAAAACTTTTTTTAGATGATATCTGGGTTAACAGGTGAATATCCAGACCAAGTAAGCTTTCTTATCTGGCACCCTTTGATTTCAGGATCCATGAAATAGAATAAAGGATAGAAGTGCCAACATCCCCAGGATCTTCCAGAAAATAGTTGCTAACATTGGCTGACTTTCTTCTAAATTTTTACTTATAAAACCAGAAATTCTACATGCTTTCACTCTAATTTCAAGACTTTGGCATTTTTACTAAAGTAAGAGGCAGATGAATAATGAATTCCATTCATATTCACTTGGTGTTAGATATGGCAAGTGAGCAGAAAAACCTGCAGTCTTAATTGAAATGCAGGAACTCATGGGTCCATACAGGAATCAAGACACAATCAACACAGTATCTGTTTGTCCAAATGATGTGCTTCGGAATAGACTCTTCTCTCTCTCTCTCTCTCTCTCTCTCTCTCTCTCAAAATACTTAGATAGGGAATGCCTTCAGTCATCTCCAAAGCTATATTTACCAAGTTCAATTAAGTTTGCCAAGAGTCATCAGGAAATAGTTCCCATGGGGCAGTTGGATACTATTAAAGATTATCTATTAAAGGATATCCTTCAGATTTTGAACTGTAGATGGTTTATCAGTCCCTCTATTGCTTTCTCCAAGCCCTCAAGAACTTTAGGACTTGGCTGCTATTTTCTGCTCTCTTGTTGGGGTTCTTCTTCCACCCCAAAAGAGGAACAAAGCAGAAAAGTTTCCTAGATACCATTTTTGTTTCAAAACAAAGCATGCAAGTTCCTCTTACATTTTTAGTATAGTAGTGCATACTACTAGTAAAAACAAAGAAACAGGGGGGTTAAGAAGAAACATAAGACACACATGCACATGCAAACACACACAAACATACACATACATATCTTTTGCATTTCGGTGGCTTTTTACACCTTGTAGACTCCCTCTATAGACAGGATCTGATTGAGAAGGGGAAGCATTACTATCTTTACAGTCTTGCTCCTTACCTTACACAAGAGGACATGGAGGTCCGGAGGGTACAAGAGGATTTACTCTGTAGCTAGTAATGGTGAAACTAGACCTGCTAGTAATGCTATGGGAGTCTTGTCTGCATGGCTCCTTCTAACAGAGCATGAGGACTATTTAAAAGTACCAGTAAGAGTTTCTCTAGAATTTGCTAAAATGGTAGTGGAATAAAGCTCATTTTTATGTAAGTGTTATCATTTTGAAACATTTACCATTTGCTAAGTAATATATGTGTATATGTATGGACCTATGATTCTAACAACAAATTTACAAGGGAGGAATTTCCTTCCTAATTTTATAGACTGGAATCTTGCTTTATTCCGACTGCACATTTCTGAATTATGTACTTAGTCCTCTCTTTTCCCTCACGCTCCATCACATTCTTTCTCACCACAGGCCACTCTATAGGATGTCAGATGCCATCATAGTCCTGCTCTTCTAGGCGTCGATTTTTCCTACATCACTACAGGGAGCAAGGAGGTATGGGCTGGGAGATGGGAGGTGGCTTCTCTTCTCATTCCTGTCTGCCCCCATCTGTCTCTTTAGATCCATCCTCTAAAGGCCGTTTGATATTCTTAGGTAGCAGTCACTTTGGTCTTTCTGTAGCTTGGCTCAAGGCTGCCATGTAAAGTTTCCCTGGTTGTACACTGCAACTGCAGGGGGCGCCATTTACTCTTGTAGTTACAGCCAAAGACTGTTTTCTGGAAGATGGAAGTAAAGGGTCTGGAGGAACAGGTGGTTTTTTGTCCTTCATAAAAATGCACCATTTGAGCTGTGTGGTGACCATGGTTTGGCTTCAATCTCAGGCAAGGGCCGTAGTTCAGTCATCTGGCTGTGCTCTCTGCGTATCCAAAGTCTTTTCCCATGATCTGAACAGTACATTGTTCTTGGTCCAGATAGACAATTCCCAATCTAATTATTACAGGTTATAGATATATATTAATGTCTACACATAACTGGATGCAACATTTAAGTCAAGTCTAAACAAGCACCTTGTTGTCAGCAGAACAGATTAGTTTAGATTTGTTTTCTGAATGACTGATATTATCTCCTTTGCATTTATTTTATTTTTAAAAATTATTTATTTCTTTTCAGCATAACAGTATTCATTGTTTTTGCACCACACCCAGTGCTCCACGCAGTCTGTGTCCTCCCTAATACCCACCACCTGGTTCCCCCAACCTCCCACCCCCCCACCCTTTCAGAACCCTCAGGTTTGTAACATAACTAAACTGTACCAAGTATGCTTATTAACTCCTTTTTTAAAAAAAAAAAGATTTTATTTATTAATTTGACAGACAGAGACCACAAGTAGGCAGAGAGGCAGGCAGAGAGAGGAAGGGAAGCAGGCTCCCCACTGAGCAGAGAGCCATGCAGGACTCAATCCCAGGACTCTGGGATCATGACCCGAGCTTAAGGCAGAGGCTTTAACCTACTAAGCCATCCAGGTGCCCCATTATTAATTCCTTTTTTAAAAAAGACATTTCTGGGGTGGCTCAGTCTGTAGGTGTCTGCCTTCGGCTCAGGTCATGATTCCGGAGTCCTAGGATGGAGCCCTACATTGGGCTCCCTCTTCAGGAGGAAGCCTGCTTCTCCCTTTCCCACTCCCCCTGCTTGTGTTCCTTCTCTCGCTGTGTCTCTAGCTGTCAAATAAATAAGTAAAATCTTAGAGAAAAAAGAAGGAAGAAAGTAAGAAGTTCCCTTCTTTCCTTGGCTACAGTTGCTGTTAATATGTTTTTCTAATCTTTTTCCTGCTTTTTTGATAATTGACTATTTAAAATCTTTATATTATTCTTTGGGAATGTGAGCTGCTACATTCTTTTATATGAATATTCTAAAGTTGAGTGACCACACCTCTTTGTTGGACATGCAGAGAGTTTCCATTTTCATTTTGCTATTATAAATATTGTGAGCATCTTTTTGTACATCTAAAGGATTTTTTTCCTTTAAGATAGATTCTGAGAAATGGAATCATTTGGTAAAACAGCTGAAATATGTTTAGCAATCTTGAAACACAGAAACAAATTGATTTACAAGGAACTCTGTTATTTTATTCTCCTAATAGAAGCATTTAAAAAAAGACTGCCTCATTGCACCATCACTAACCCTGAAACAATTTGATAGCAAATAGAATACCCATTTTTTATATGCTTTTCTTTCTTATTTTCTGGAAATGTTAAATATTCTCTCATATATTTATTAGCCATATTATATTTATATTTCTTCTTTTTAAAACATTTGTTCATGTTCATAGTCCATTTGTCTCATATTGTGTTAGTGCTTTTATTTATTTTCAGGGGCACCTTAATTATTAATGACATTATTTATTTGCGTATCATATATTTAAAATATATTTCTGAGTTGAGATTTTTAATCTTTTTTTTCCCCCCAGCTAAGGGAGTCTGCCACCCTGAAGTCACCACAGAGGTCAGTGAAATGTTTAGTATCATATGGTAGAATGGTATACATTTATTGTTTAAAATAACACCTTAAATTATCTGGAATTTTTGGGTCTATGCGACATGTATGTGTGTGGTGTTGTTTCACTTGATTATCCAGACATTTGCCATTTACTTTTACTAAGTATCCAGCTTTTTCCCATTTGTTTGTGTTTTCCTCAATTCCTGGTGAATCAGCTCATCTCACTTCCATCTACTGACTCTGCTCTTATCACTCCAGCTCATCCCCAAAGAACCCCACCTTTCTTCCCTTTGATTTGACTTAATCCTCTTAATAATCATCTGAATTTTTTAAAAGAAATTTTAAGTATACTGTGTACGTGAGGTCAACATATTAGCACCCTGTATTTTAAAAATTTCATTGCATAACTGCACATCTTATTGCTGTTTTCTTACCAAAAAAAAAAAAAAAAAAAAGAGAGAGAGAAAAGAAAAGAAAAATACTGGTATGCCTGCTGAATCAGTAATAATATGCAGGTAGATTAGGAAAATATGGTAGGGAATTAGCCATCTGCATCTCCATCAGAAGGAAATATAAAGGGAAAGCTTTTTGGTAATTGGAGAAATTTGGAGTTATATCATTATGTTACCTGAAAACACTTGAGTTCGCTTACGTTGTCTGGTATTCCCTTAGGAGGTAAACTCCATAACCATAAATATGAAAAAGGGAAGGTTTTGAGGCTTTGTGGAGGATGGATGAGCATTAGGAGAATGGGAGTCTTTAGAATTGACCAAGGAGAAAGAAGGCTGCAGTCAGGGTTGCCGTAAATCAAGTAAGAGTATATGTGAGTATAAATCAAATATTGTTTTATTTCATCTATTGGCTCAAAAGTGAATCTTAACTGTTGCTTGGCATTTAGCTGTCTACATTTTAGCTGTTTTGATAAATCTATGCATTTATTCAAATATCTCGTTTTTTATATTTTGTTTACGGAATCTGAAATTCTGTTCTTTAAAGGTATCAGAACTGTTTTCCCTGATCAAGTAATGGGTGCTGCCTCAGATTTAGGAACTCTCAGATAAAGAAAACTCTTTAGTCAATTCTGAAGTGCTTCACTTATTGTGGGAGGTGGTATTTTGTGGGTATAAGGAATTCAGACTCTAGAATCAGAAAATAAGTGTTCTATATATTTTTCTACCACCTGCTTCCCAGACCAACTCTATGCTTCAGGCACAATTCTTCATAAAATAGGGGAAGTAATCATTTGAAGAAGTCAATCTTCAAACCACTGTTATTTGAAGTTTGGATTGGGGGCAGGGAGGGGAGAGGTCAATGATATCCCTCGTAGAGTTATTATTCTGGTTCTGAGCATGCGCAAACACTTAGCATACATAAGCCGTGTTATAGTAAAGCCCCGCCCTCTGGGGAATGTTAAATGTTGCCTTATTGAGATGTGGAAGAGAAGGAAGGTTATATAAACCTCACTGGGACAACATTTTATCACAGCAAGAAGAAAAGTTTGCATACAAGTTCTTTGAGAGCTCGGATTGTTCAGAGCTCTGGATGTCCCTTCAGTAGATGAATAATTGATATTTGTTAAACTGGAAATCAAATCCCCTGTGTTTTGACTTTGGTAAATAATCCGCTCTCGAGTCTTCATTGGATCTACCATGCAATGATGAGGGCTGAGGGTTGTCAGGACTGTTTTAAGCCAGCTCTTGGGGGTTTCATTCTCTTTATGGGTATTAATGGAGAGAAGGAGAAGATACCCCTTTTCTAAGCTCCATACCAGTTCTATGATGCTGAAATTCTCAGACTCTATCCCTAGTTTACTATGACAAAATCTTGCTCTCTGAGAATACAAAAGGTGGCACCAAACCTGGGCTGGGCACAAAATGGAATCAATCTGTAGGTGTAGAACTGTCCTGTCATGCCCTAGGCCCTGAAGCCTAAGGCACATCCTGTTTTGCCTCCTTTCCCTTCCAATTACAGGGAGTTCTGCTGCATTCCCACTGAAAGATAAACAAAGCATTTATCCCAGTCAATTTTAACAACCTTCCCTTTGTACATTTGCATACAGCTTAACTTTCATGCAACCCTGGGAAGCTCATAAAATCTCAGCCTGTGCTGACCATAAAAAAAGAGGTATTTTTGTATGTTGTTGGGTTTGTATACTTCCTAGAGGCACTAGAGGAACTGCAGGAGCCTTTAAAACTAATTAACAGCCCCCTGTTGGGGACATGGCACTTTGTAGTGATTTATCATAGGTGGGAGTGCAGACCTGTGCTAGGAGAACTTCCAAAGCTGTGTGCAGACCTGAGGGGATTTGTGAAGAGGTGTTATTTACCACACACCTCCTACTACCCACTTTTTTGGTGGAGAGTGGAATAGAAATATTTAATACAACCCCATCTTAACAGGAGAGGTAACAACAGGTAATTATTTACTACCATGTGGCTACCAGAGTGATAACCTTCCAGAACTTAAGATGTGTCTCTCTTACCCCTACAAATGTGACTATGTGTTTTGGAATGTCAGGTAAAAGTGCTGTTCTTGCACAGCCTGTGGTACTTCTGACGTGTTTTAAAATGTGTGACTCTAGGGGCGCCTGGGTGGCCCAGTCATTAAGCATCTACCTTCAGCTCAGTTCATGATCCCAGGGTCCTAGAATCAAGCCCCACATTGGGCTCCCTGCTCAGTGCTTAGCCTGCTTCTCATTCCACCATCCCCCATGCTTGTGTTCCCTCTCTTGCTGTGTGTCTCTCTCTGTCAAATAAATAAATAAAATTTAAAAAAAATACAATGTGTGACTCTAGAACCTTGTATATTTATTGTTGCCATAATGTTTTGGGGTACCAACAGTTTCCCTTTCTCTCAGTAGCAGAATCATCTGATGCCATGAGATACTAGATTTTTAAAGTACCTTTTTCCTCAAGTTATTTTCTAGCTGCAGACCCAGACTTATTTTCAGTGGCTAATTTACCCCTGAAGTCCCTGAAATGGACTCATTAAAGACTGAGGTGTGGGGTGAGTGGGGAGGGCAACATGATTATTTCCATTCCCACAGACTCTTTCCTCAGTGCTCCCTTCTCACACAAGGGAGTTTATTACTGACCAGCAGGTAAACAAGAGAAAATGAAAACTGAAAATAAATTTAGCACAGAAGAAAAACCCATACAAGCATTTCCAAGGAAGAAGATCCAGAAGGACTGGAGCTATCACGTTCTAGCTGAGTAGCCATCAGGAGTTACTACAGCTTTAAATCCTCAGTTCCTTCATCAATAAAATGAGAATTAAATGACACAATCTTCTTTAGAGTCTTGGCATAGTCAGCATCCCATGAAAAGGTTGAAAATGGATTTATAAATGAAAGAATCTTTGACTGTAGAATTTCTGGCATCGGACAATTTCACCACATTTGAACCACTGTTCTTACCCCGATAGGTCTACCTAGTGCATCTGAATGAGAAAACAAGTAGGCTTTCACTTTGTCCCTCATTTCTGATGCCTTGTCACCTGTTCCATTTCTTCCACCTAGGCTTTCAGGGACTCTCCACCCTTGGCTCCCTGTCTACATTTGCCCTCTGAAAAGCCACAGGAACTTACCCAGGCTTTTTAACTCATTCCTAAATGTCCATGATTATTTTAGTCTTGAGCCTTGAGTCAAAAACCTTCATAACCAAGACAGTGAAAGGCTCCCATGTGAATTGTTCTATAGCCATTCAAATATTCAGATTACCTCCACTAGAGGTGCCATCTTGAACTGTAAGAAGATGGGGTCAAATTTATTCCTATCTATAGAAGAGCATTAATTTAAAATATATATATATTTTTCTTAGTATTTCCATTTTTTGTTAAGTCTGAAGGATAGGAAGTAGAAGGAAGAGAGAGAATATGGATAGAACACAAGCACAGATAGACTTCATACAGATACATTCTATTAAAAAAGCAAAATCAACTTATAATTCAATTACATTTGGATATGGCAGTTTTTCACCAAAAAAAAAACATTGAAGAATATGATAACATTTAGGAAAACTCATGAACAAATGAGACATTGAAAAAGGAAAAAAAAAATAACAAGAGAAAATACCACCTTTTATTTATACACACTCTGGATATTTTAAAGATTATTTTTTTTATGACCAATAAAAGACTGAATCCCACAATACTTGTGAAAAGAAAGCAGGCAGGGTATTTTTATCCCAATTTATGGATAAAGAAACAGTTTCAGGGTCCAAGGTTATGCAATAAATAAGGAGTTCCTCTCTGAAGCAATTAGGCTTACGGAAAAAAATGATCAACAGAGTCTACAAAGTTGGTGTTTTTTTGTTTTCTTGTTTTTTTCTAGACTGGGCGATCCTAAATTCAATCCAGAAAAATACATTAGGGTAAAGCAAATCAGTGGAAGAAAAGAAAAAGAACATTTCTTTTTTTCTTGAAATTAATTAAATGCAACTGCAGTTATCATAATCTGAATATGCAAAATCTGAAATTAGCCTGTACTAGAAACTCACAGTACCAATTTGGATTTATAAGACTTATAAAACAGTGAAACCTGTTTTTGTACTTTTAGATTAATATACCAACTTTCTTTTCTTAAATTTACAATAATTGAATAAATAGATGTCTATTAAAATAGAATGATATGGTGATGTTCATTATATACTTTTAGGGAAAAATATGAAATGAAATGTGATTCTGTTCCTGTTTAAAAATACATGTATTTACTTATATTTAGCATTCAACAATAGCAAAAAAGTTGGAAATTGCAACATGAACCTTTTTTCAGCTTTACTGAGGTATAATTGACAAAATTTTAAGATATTTAAAGTGTACAATGTGCTGATTTGATATACGTAAACATTGTGAAAAAAAGCACAAACATTTAATAGCAGCAGCTATCTAGGAGTGAAGGGATGATGGGTATTTTTTTTCTCACATATTTACGTGTGTGTGTGTGTGTGTGTGTGTGTGTGTGTAAGAATGTTTAAATTCCACTCAGCAAATTTCAGTTACACAATACAGTGTTATCAGTGATGGTCACCATATTATACATTAGATCCTCAGACCTTATTCATCATGTAACTGAACATTTGTACCTTTACCAACCTCTGTCTACTTCCCCCACCTAAAGTTTCTGGCAACTACTTTTCTACCCTTTGTTTCTATAAGCTCAATTTTAGTTTAGATTCCAAATATACATAATACCATGTAGTATTTGCCTTTCTCTATCTGGTTTATTTCACTTAGCATAATACTCTCCAGTTTCATATATGTAGTTGCAAATGACACAATGTTGTTCTTTTTCAAAGCTGAACAATACGTGTGTGTGTGTGTGTGTGTATTTATATAATTATATATTATTTATTTTATAATTAATAATTATCTAATATTAAATTAAATTCAACTAAAATACAATTTAAAAAATTTTAGATCAACTTTTTATAATTTTTAAATAAATTTTTAAATATTTTTTTAAAATTTTAATTAAAAAAATAATGCACTTCATTGGTTATTAGAATTCCTTTCATAGCTATTCCTTATGGAGCCTTCTTTTCCTTTGCAACAAATTGCTGAGAACTGCCCCTGAAAAGCTGAAGTTTTTTTGGAAATTAAGAGAGAAAGAAGGAATACCTTTGCACCCAGAACTCCAAATCCTTCCTCAGATTCAAAACTCAGCCATCCCACTTACTAGTTTTGTGCTTTAGGCAAGCTTTTCAACATTTCTGTGCTTTAAGTTACAGAATGTAGTGCCTATCTCCTAGGTTCAGTGACGAGTACAGTACAGAGTACTTAGTGATCACGAAGAGACGCCCAGTTTCATTATCAGTTGGCATGTCTGATGACTTGACTGCAAGCCCAAGACAATGGCAGTTCTGAGGAGAACAGAGAAAGATGCTGCATTAATAATTCATAAAATGAACGTAATGGCAAATAAAAGAAGCTTTAAACAATGTTGGTATTTAATATCTCATTTATTACGCAATTTAGCTCTAGCATTTCTAGTATTGGTTTCAGCAGCTTAGTGATGACACCAAAGACTCAGGAGTTCAGTTATCTTCAAATATTATTTGTTCCGTGCATGATGCATGTTGCAGCTCTATACAGAAAGCAGATGGTGGAAACCAAATTATCTATAAGGAAAAATTTTCCTAGGAACAGTACCTCATCCCTCTTCACCCCAAAGATTTTACTTTATGCCTCATTGCCCAGAAATGGGTTGTGTTGTGCAGCCACCCATAATTGTGGAAGGATCCAGAAGGCAAAAATACTGTAAAAGAGAACTGGAATCCATTATTCATTCTCTCAGACTGGGCACATTGTTTTCTGAACAGAGTAGAGGTGTCCTGAGCATGGGTAGAGGAGGATGAGTGGGTCACTCTGAGTATGCAGTGATTGTTACCCTAGGAGCTGGGTATTCAATGGTGGACATGGCCTATGAATGTCACATCATTAACACTGTGGCATATTTTGTTTTGCCTTCTTGGAAAAGGTATTGCAAATGTTACTCTTTATAATATAGTTCAACTTGTATAACTAGCTGTAAATTCTGGGCAAGGCATACTTCTAGGTGGTATGAATAAGTACCTGCAATTAAATGTATGCTTTTAATAATAGTGCTGTCCATCTGATGATCAGTGTAATCTCAGAGGAGTTTATAAAGAACTTTGGGGGTTTTGGTGGGGATCTTTTTTTTTCCTTGCTTAGGTTTTAGCATGAAGACTAAACTTTCTTAATTGATTTTATCACTTGTTTCACCAAAATCTCATTTTGCAATGCTTTGCACATTACCACATAGTTTCAGAGCCCGAAATTACCCCTGATTTAGATTTATGGGAAGAGTTTGCATATTTTACAAACATGGATTTTCCTCTAGTTCTAACAAAGTGCATTTATTTTGTGTACAAACAATATATCTGTTTTGGAATGTTTTATTTAAATTCTAATGATTTATGGGTACTGTAACAGTTTGGCTGCCCATGTAGCATTTTATCTGGCCCTTTCTAGAACCCTAACCCTTAATTGGGCAAGACTATACTGCAGAAGCTCGTTGATCACTATCTTTTGGCTTCTGCATTATCTCTAGGTGGGGGGGAAAGGGGGCAAGTTTCTATTTAGTTTTTGTTTGCTTTTATTATTTCCTTCAACTGTCTTGCTGGTTATTGCATTCCTGTATCATTTTGAAATTTATAGTCTATTTAATAGCATTTTTATTTTTTTATGATTATGTCAGTCTTACCCATAAGAGGGTCTTAGGGAATATGTTTTGAGTTTCTTTCAATAGCAACCACATCTAGAAATTACCTAACTGAATTATGAGTTTTATTTTTTTACCAGAGGGAGCTATGAAAAAGAAATGATTTTAGATGTAGATTATAATAATAATTTGGAGGCATCTTTATGATGTGTGAGTTTCATATGACTCTCAAGCCTGGTGCTCCTTTGATTATTACTGTTCTAATAGAACACTGCAAAACTTCTAAACGTATCCACTAACAATCTCCACTTCAGGCGTAGGTGCAAGGAAGTAGGGTGTGCTTAATACCGAATCATTCACCAAAATGTCAAGAACAGTTTGTTCAAACTACCCCAAAGGGCAGCACAATCTGGTGTTTCTTCTTCAGAGATTAGGTGTTTACAAGGACTAAAACATTAAGCTATCATTATTGGGGGGGAAGAGATAATTTATTGGAAGGATAAGGGAATGTTTTAGGGAAGCGCAAAGTCCTCTTATGCAAAACCAGATCAGGAACTAGTAAGTTATCCGGGAACAAGGCATCCTCCTATCTGACCCTCTCACTTACAGAAATGTGAGAGTGGGTCATCCTCATAGAAAGATACAGACATATAATGGTAGATTAAGACATCATAATTAGTCACAATTAAAAATATATATACCATGTCACAGACCCCCTTCCAAGTGCCTTACCTATATTGGCTCATTGGATAATGAGCCAATGACCCTATGAAAGACTAAAATGATCAGGGAGAAGTTAAGTAACTAGCTTAAGGTAACATCTACTGGTAAATAATAAAAAGTGGAGACCTGATTGGACCCCAGCTACCCAGCTTCAGACATGAGCTCTGAATTTCTGAGAAACACAGTGTGTTTGGTCAGTCTGGGTGAACAGCTCAGTTGACTATGAAGAGGGCAATGGGGTCAGATTGTTCGGACCTATGCATCTAGGTCCTCACTGTGGTGAGGACAGATCTTATAGAGGGGATATGGCTAAGTTCCTTGCAAAAGTTGTCTCTTTATAATTTATAACTGGTAATAAAATATCCACATTTGGGGAGGTCATTCACATGGTTTCCAGTACTTCTCCATATGTATCAATTATTAATTTTAAATCAACTTACTCTATATTTCTTCAAGAACAATTTTTAAAATACGAATTAATGGCAATGCATACACTTTCTAACATCATTTTATTTGTCTTTTTTGCATCCATTTCTCTCCAGATTAAATTTAGAAACCAAATAAACACAATGAAGATCTAGCAGTCTAAAGTTACCATTGAAGATAATAGCTAAAATTAATTACCTTATTTAATCCTCACAACAAATCTACGAGGCAGAATCAATACTATCCTCATTTTAATAATGAAGAAACTGAAGCAAAAAAGGTCAAATGAATGATCCAGGTCTCATAGTTAGAAAGTTGTCACTTCTGTGTACAAACAATATATCTGTTTTGGAATGCTCAGGACCTGGAACCCAGGTCCAAATCAAGTCTGAGCACAGGACCTGAACTTTAAACAATTATACTACATTAACACATGTGCCTGTTTTTACTTATTTCAGCCAGTATTTGGGGGGGGCAGGCCCCCATCTAAAAATACCATAGCAGTCTGAGACATAAAAGTGGTTCATAGAGCAAGATCTTTCCATGTGTATGTGCATCTTCTCACCCTTAGAAGAAGTACTTGCTGTGAATCTTCACAATGTCCTGCACATCTGGCAGCACTTGCCTCATCTCAGGGAAATGTGGGAGCTGGAAGCAGTTTACCTTTGTGGCTGAGATGGGAGACGGGTCTGAATTCAGGCCACTGAGACTGGAATGCTAACTATATTTCTTAGGCACTGTGCAAATTTGAGCAAAGAACCAAACTGCTCTACACTTCATTTTTTAAATCTGGGTGTTGATGCCTACCTCCCAATTTCTGTGAGGACGAAATGAGGCATGATACACACTGAGTTAATTTGGCTGCTAATTTTAGGGCATCCTCATTGCTTAGTCTCAACTGCCTCCTGTCTCTTCCTTTTCTCCACCTACCATGGTCCACACTGGCCCTTGCACACCCTAGCATTAGATCTACTTTAGTTGTGTGGCTCTTCAGTCTGCTGTCCTGTGTATCTTCTGCTGTCAAATTGTAGCTTCTGTAATAAATGAGTGAAACACAAGAACTCGTAAACCTCCCTGATTTCTCTGCATAGGAAGGCTCAAGAGGCAATACTGTGATATTTTAACTGGTCTTTATATTTGCAGAAAGCCAAATAAATCATCATCTACTAGAAATAGCTTCCAAGGAGAATCCAGCAGAAAAGAGAAATGTTAGGTCATCTCTGGCTTTTTGAGAGAACTATGAAACATATTCAGCCATCATTGATTTTTTGTGGGTGGAATATTTAGGAAATATGACACTTTATGTTCTAAAATTGTATTCTATGATCAGAATCTGTGAAGTCTTTTTTTTTTTTAAGATTGTTATTTATTTATTTGACAGACAGAGATCACAAGTAGGCAGGCAGAGAGAGAAAGGGGGAAGCAGGCTCCCTGCTGAGCAGAGAGCCTGAAGCAGGGCTCCATCCCAGGACCCTGAGATCATGACCTGAGTCGAAGGCAGAGGCTTTAACCCACTGAGCCACTCAGGCACCCCACAGAATCTGTGAAGTCTTAAATCTGCATTAATAATAATATAGATCTAATTTCTATTGTTCTTGGATTTTGTAGAATACTCTTTTTATATTATTATTTTTATATTATTTATATTTTATAGAATACTCTTTTATATTATAAATTTTTCCATCAGCCCTTACAAAAATGAATGAAATATTTGTTATGATCCCTATTTTATAGATGGGAAAATTGGTTTCCAGAAAGATTAATGGCTTCTCACTTCGTTGTTTAAACCAAGGGCCCTCATGCCTTGCAGCATATGGCTTGACAGCAAAAGAGTTTGGAATCAAAGGGACAAGTTTTCATCTGAGCTTGCTGGGTAGCAAAAATAAAGATAGTAACACCTCCTTCCTAAATGGGAAATGTGTTTGGCTGCAAGCACCAGAAAGCCAGTTTACAGAGACAGAACTGAGTTGGGGATTATACATCTCAGACAAAAAGAGATGTGGACCCTGTCAACTGCCAAGACTGGTTTCCTCCTTTGACAGTGTTGTTGACAACCAGTCTGCAGTTGCCTTGGCTTTTCCCTATCCTTGCCCCCTCTTCCAGAGCTTCAGACATGCTGCCTGGGGTCTGGGGTAGAAATAAGAAGGATGAAATTTTCACTATCTCTGTTTCATAGACAAAGCAAAGGCTTTTCTTCCTAGAGCCTCCCCATGGACATTGCTGCTCTGCTACAGTGTGTCCTGTTACATGGCCACCACCAGCTGCAAGGGACTCTGGGAAAAAGAGTGTTGACCTTGGGGCTGGCAGTGGTGTTGCCCATAACTATAATTGGGTCATTATTAGTTAAAAAATGGGGGGGGTGGATCTTAGCAGGGACTGCAAGTGTGTCTATCTCACATAGCTTTTAGACATATTTTAGTCAGTATATATCTTTTTGTTATAGAATAGGTAGGTAATAATTAATATTATAGGTAGTGGCATTTATAAGATTAATAATCATATGATGGGAGCACTGTTTTTCTTTTCCATAGCAAAAAGCACCTTTGAAAGAAAAATGGTAGTTGCTAATAATTATCAAAGTTGAATGTTACCTCATATTTTTATATTGTGTTGAATTCTTAATATCTTTCAACTTGTTTTAGCCTCATAATATTCCTATAAATAATGGTGGATAGTATAATTATTATAATTTACAGACAGGAAAACTGATCTCCACAGAAGTGAAGGGAATTGCTTAAATTAATGGCAGGGCATGTGTTTTTACTTCAAATCTTGCAGTCAGATCTGAATATCATGTGCTAGTACTCAAAGCCACTCCTTTCCCCAGACCAATAGAGGGAGTGACATAAATGATAAGTAATAGTCACTTTGTTATTGATTCATTACTGAAAAATTAAAGATAGATAATATTCTCTAGTAATAGGATCCCTTGCGATTTAAGAAGTATTTCACTATCTGACATTCCAAACAAACAAACAAACAAACACAAAAGTAGACATTTGATTAGTATATTTGCTGTCTATAGGCGGGTATGTTTGTGACCCCCTAATTAACTTACAGATAAGCCATTTCCTGGTACTGGTCACTCGAACAGATGATACAGCATTTTCCTTTTCCATTTCTGGGATTTCTTTGGGCTCTTTGTACATTCACAGTAGGAGAGGAAATTTTGGTTGTTTTCAAGGTAGATGGAAAAAATGAACTGGCGTTTAGTCTGTTTGGCAGTGACTGGTGTCCACTAACCGCACTCAGTATCTACTGGATATAGATTTGACCTCATTAGCCTCTCTGGGACAGAACAGAGAAGTCAAATGAGGCAGCTAAAAACAAGGTGATGGATGGAAGTTGTTGCACGAAACAGACCGATTCCACACAGGCTCGATGCCACCAGAGTTCAGATTTCGGCCATCTGAGGACCACCGCTTGACAGAGGACTCCTCCCTCACCCCCACTGCTAGTAAAGGAGGCCTTCTTCAAGGAGTTGACTCATCACTTGTTTCCCCCCCTCTTAAATATAATTAACTATGAAAGGTGGTGATCGCAGCGGAACATCTGTCTTTAGCTTTCAGATTTTTCACAGTCTGTTGATTAGGTTATGTTTTGTATTATTCCAATGTCCACAGCTGTCAAGTGAAGTGGGAGCAGGCCCGCCTGACTCGAGGAGCGGAGGTCTGCCGTGGCTCTTCACGTTCCACGTGGTAATAGCCGGTGACAGCTTCTACTCCGAACAAATTGTTTTCCGTTGGTTGATGGGTCTCAGCTGTTCTAACCTGGGAAGTGATGAGTTTTGCTTTCCTGTGGAAAGTAAGCTCTGTTCAAAGAGAGTTGCTGGCTTCTTTGGGTGTTACCGTTTGTTTTATTTTATTTATTTTTATTTATTTTTTATTTTATTTATTTATTTATTTATTTATTTTTATTTTTTTTTGCTATATGTGTTTGCACCTGTAGTGGTGCTTTGGTCCATTTGACAGCAAGTTCTAAACTCACCAAAGCATAATATATGGAGACTTCCAAGGTCTGTGCTGTTCCCAATACACAGGAGAGAGTGATCAACACAAGGGCAGAGGAGCATTTCAGACCGTCTCACTCACACCGGGCTTTCTGAGATTGATTTCCCACCTTGACTCAAGAGCATTTGTTTTGGGTATTATCTTTTTCTTCATGAGTGAGGTTAGCTCACACCAGTATCCTTGGTAATGCCAAACAGTGCAGTGCCAATTAAAATAATAGGATGAGGAAACACAGAGGGTCTTCCTTCAGAGGAAGGATCAGTTGTCAGATCTACAGACTTAATATATATGCTCCAAGTGTGAGCACATAAGTTGGGAGTTGAGTGTGTTTAAAATGGAAAAGCCAAGAAGATTTTTCCTCAATGCCTTCATGTCCCCTTCCCTTTCTATGTATCAGAACGTGGCTTTAGAAAAGGATCTAGGGGTACCTGGGTGGCTTAGTTGGTTAAGTGTCTGCCTTTGGCTCAGGTCATGATCCCAGGATCCTGAGATGGAGTCCACAATGGGCTCCTTGCTCAGCAGGGAGCCTGCTTCTCCCTCTCCCCCTGCTGCTCTCCCTCCTTATGCTCTCTCTCTCTGTCAAATAAATAAGTAAAATCTTTAAAAAAAAAAAAAAAAGGAAAGGATCTATATGTACTTTGTCCTAAAGGTATAAATAATGAATGATTGCTTGGTTAGTGCACTTTAATAAGAAACAATGAAAGGTATCTATGACTATTCAATACAACTTTCTGTGATGGTAGAAATGTTCTATAGGAAATGTGGATAATATGCCGGAGGGACTCAACTTTTATTTTTATTTCATTTCAGTTAACTTTAAAGAGCCACACGTGGCTAGTGCCTGCCATATTGAAAGTGTGGAAATAGACCATTAACGATAATCTTTAAAGCCTTCAGCTATCTCAAATGAAGTGTGTTTTTTTGAAGAGGGTTTAATTATCCTGGCATTACTGAAATGGTACCATTGCCACCTAAAAGAGTAACACTGACCATTTCTAGTGTCTAGCACAGCAGTATTAAATCATAGGCAACAGTAAGAATGAGTGTATGAATATAGGGCCTTAGATCTCCAATGTCCCCTTCCTTTTTCAACTTGATGATTATATTTAAAATAAAATGTCTACATGCAACTACCAAAGAGTAAATATTCCATTAAAGGCAGCTATAGTCCTTTTCACTATAATCATAATGATATGACATTTCTGTACACTCAGTTGTACATGTGGTATCAATCAGAATGGTCATTGAGTCATAAATGATTCCCGTAAGTGATTCTGCACTTAATGTCACCAATGACAAAAGTGTCACAAAATTATTGTTCTAAAGATTTAAGGGTCCTGAAGAGAGTACTAAAAACATCACATCCCAAACAGAAGAGTTTTTGCGATATGGGATTCTATTCTCCACTCAAAATCAGCAATACTACTTATGAATATAGTTACCAGTATCACAGAATTTTAAACTTTTAAAAAAATATTTATTTATTTGACAGAGAAAGACACAGCGAGTGAGGGAACACAAGCAGGGGGAATGGGAGAGGGAGAAGCAGACTTCCTGCAGAGCAGGGAGCCTGATGAGGGGCTCCATCCCAGGACCCTGGGATCATGACCAAAGCCAAAGACAGATGTCTCATGACTGAGCCACCTAGGTGCCCCACAGAATTTTAAACTTTTAAAAAAATTTGTGCCTCAGGGGCGCCTGGGTGGCTCAGATGGTTGGGCTTCTGCCTTCAGCTCCTAGGTTCCTGGGATCAAGCCATGCATCGCTCCCTGCTCAGTGGAGAGTGTGCTTTCTCCTCTGCCTCTCTCCCCTTCTCATGCTCTCTTTCTCTCTCAACTGAATAAATAAAATCTTTTTTTTTATCTTTTTCAAAAAGTTTTTATTTAAATTCCAGTTAGTCAACACATAGTATAATATTAGCTTCAGGTGCAAAACACAGTGAGTCACCACTTCCATAAACCACATTGTGCTCACAGCAAGTACACTCATTAATTCCCATCACCTATCCAACCCATGGCTCTACTCACCTCTCCTCTGGTAACCATCACTATGTTCTCTATAGTTAAAAGTCTGTTTCTTGGTTTGCCTCTCTCTCTCTCTTTCTCTGTTAAAGAAAGAGAGAGAGAGAGGTTGGTTTCTTTGGTGGTTTCTTTCTTAAATTACACCTATGCATGAAATTGTATGCCACCAAATTCACTATGCAGTAGTTGCTTAGACAATGAGGCACAAATTTCTTTTTAAGATTTTTATTTATTAAAACAAAGACTGTCTGGGACGCCTGGGTGGCGCAGTTGGTTAAACGACTGCCTCCGGCTCAGGGCGTGATCCTGGAGTCCCGGGATCGAGTCCCACATCGGGCTCCCAGCTCCATGGGGAGTCTGCTTCTCCCTCTGACCTTCTCCTCGCTCATGCTCTCTCTCACTGTCTCTCTCTCTCAAATAAATAAAATAAAATCTTAAAAAAAAAATATATATATATATATAAAAAAAAAAAAACAAAGACTGTCTGAATAAATAAAAATCTTAAAAAGAAATTTGTGCCTCATTGTCTAAGTAACTACTGCATAGTGAATTTGGTGGGGGCAGGCAAGGAGGAGGATGTTGTCTGTAAACTAAATTGAACTGTTAATTAAGGGTGAATTGAGTCTACCATCATTTCTACTGAGTGCAGCTCTAACTTTCTGCCATTCATTCTCCCTGAAATGTATTTCCTAGTGTTCCCACCCATAGGACTTGTCAACTACTGCTCCAGGCACTGAGATTGGTGGAAACTTATCCACTGGTTATATTAACATGGGAAAAAAAAATTCTACCACAAGGCACTTAGCTGTCAGCCATATGATCTGAAGTAAATTCAATGGAATTGATTTAATTCTTCAGTATTTCTAATTGGTCCCAAGCTGATTGCCAGTTAGTGTTTATAACACTAAATTCAGGTTAACCATTTGATTGTCAATCTTTGCATCAACAATGGACTCTGTAATTTCAGGGCTCCTCAATTTGACTGTAACTTCTTAGTGGCCATGTTAAGATTTATTTTCTATTTCTCTGTGACATATAGAATGATTCTGATGACACACAATATATTCAGTGGGCCCCTAGTAGATTAGCAAAGCAGCTGAATGCCTGGGGAAAGGGGTCAAGGTAATGAATTTTGTTGGTCCTATAGCAAAGAAGACTTGCAGGTATGGTCTGCTGTGCACTAAGATAGGAGTAAGAAACTATAATAGAGATCATTAGGTTTGTAAGGCCTGGGAAACCCAGGAGTCAGAGTGTAGTGGGTAGGACTATTGATGGTCAGAAGGTCAGCGTTGGAGGCTAAGCCTTGAGAAATGTCAAAAGTCCAAATAGGGTGAGGAAAACATGGCAGGCCCAAGAATCTGTTGAGGATACATCAAAATCAAAAGCTTTTGCACAGCAAAGGAAAAAGTTAACAAAACCAAAAGACAACTGACAGAATGGGAGAAGATATTTGCAAACGACATATCAGATAAAGGACTAGTGTCCAAAATCTATAAAGAACTTAACAAACTCAACACCCAAAGAACAAATAATCCAATCAAGAAATGGGCAGAGGACATGAACAGACGTTTCTGCAAAGAAGACATCCAGATGGCCAACAGACACATGAAAAAGTGCTCCATATCACTCGGCATCAGGGAAATACAAATCAAAACCACAATGAGATATCACCTCACACCAGTCAGAATGGCTAAAATCAACAAGTCAGGAAATGACAGATGCTGGCGAGGATGCGGAGAAAGGGGAACCCTCCTACACTGTTGGTGGGAATGCAAGCTGGTGCAACCGCTCTGGAAAACAGCATGGAGGTTTCTCAAAATGTTGAAAATAGAACTGCCCTATGACCCAGCAATTGCACTACTGGGAATTTACCCTAAAGATACAAACGTAGTGATCCAAAGGGGCACGTGCACCCGAATGTTTATAGCAGCAATGTCCACAATAGCCAAACTATGGAAAGAACCTAGATGTCCATCAACAGATGAATGGATAAAGAAGATGTGGTATATATACACAATGGAATACTATGCAGCCATCAAAAGAAACGAAATCTTGCCATTTGCGACAACATGGATGGAACTAGAGCGTATCATGCTTAGCGAAATAAGTCAAGCGGAGAAAGACAACTATCATATGATCTCCCTGATATGAGGAAGTGGTGATGCAACATGGGGACTTAAGTGGGTAGGAGAAGAATCCATGAAACAAGATGGGATAGGGAGGGAGACAAACCATAAGTGACTCTTAATCTCACGAAACAAACTGTGGGTTGCTGGGGGGGAGGGGGGTTGGGAGAATGGGGGTAGGGTTATGGACATTGGGGAGGGTATGTGCTTTTGGGTAAATTGGAAGGGGAGGTGAACCATGAGAGACTATGGACTCTGAAAAACAATCTGAGGGGTTTGAAGTGGCGGGGGGGTGGGAGGTTGGGGTACCAGGTGGTGGGTATTATAGAGGGCACGGCTTGCATGGAGCACTGGGTATGGTGAAAAAATAATGAATACGGTTTTTCTGAAAATAAATAAATTGGAAAAAAAAATAGAGATGAGGCAGAGTGAAAAGATGAGTTTGAGTCCTCCTCTGCTAGAGGGATGAGTTTGTTTCTGTAAACCCAGGCACAGCATCTGAGACTGGATAAGTAGGACACCGGATTCAGTTTATTTTGTACAGTTTTTTCCTTTGATAAAAATATAAATCTCTATTCACTCATTTCCTTCATTTACATTCACATTGATCTGTTAAGACAAGTGGTTGAGATGGGAATAATTTTCCAGTTGAGCATATGTCAGCATGATGCTAAAAAATATAGTTGGTGCACTGTGTTCACCCCCCAAAAAGTTGGATATATTTCCTTTTAAGTAAACAGACCATAAGAGAGGAGATGTTAATAAGTAATAAGGAAGGAAGGGATAATAAGCCTTGAAATAAATTAAAGCACAGGCTAGATCAGCAACATTTCATTGAGCAGAATGATGGTCCTTCTTCCTTCTCCTGCTATAGGTTATAGGGAGGGAAAATCACATTGGTTCTTAAATTCTTTATAGGGAAACCTGTTCATCTGAAGTGAGTTTTTACAAACAAATGAACTATAATCAGAAATTAAAGGAGGGAAAATCGGGGAAGCTTATTAAATAAATTATAATCAGAAGTTAAATGAGTGCAAGCCAGAGATTAAGGTTTGAAAAATGGGACCTTGAGGAGCCAGAAGCTGCCCAATATTATAACCACAACTTCATGCTTTGAGGGGTCAGTTGAGTTAATGGAGAAATCAGACAGCAGGGGTATAAAATATTCTGCAGAAAACATTCTGTGATGAACATTTTCTGCCACAGGTCTTCATTGTGTTCAGGGTCTTATGCATACTCTTAGAGAAGGCATAAAAGTTTCAAAGAAAGATCATTACAGTCACAAAAAAATGTTCTTTAAAATACATATACATATGTATGTATGTGTTTCCTTCAAAATAGTATCTCACTTTTTGTATTGTTTTATAATATGCTTTTCTCACTTACCAGTATATTCCATATATAAATACTGAAACCTAAATTCATACTCGTGGTTCTATATGGTTCCTACCAAGTTAAAATGGTGTTTGGTTTGTAACTGCCAGTTAAATTTTTTGATTTCATGATATCTGATAAATCACCATTGGAGCTAAAGATATAATGACCCAAGATTATCTTAAAGAAGCAAAATTTTGCAAAGGGCATATTTAATGTGCATCAATATACAGCTTTTCTCTATTCTGGTTCCAGTTCTCTTCTTACCCATTACAATGACTCAAAGGCTGTAATGAATGAGTATAAACATTAACAATATAGGTTGGAGGAGGGAAGAGTCTAGGGTTTATTGGGTCTGGAGCCCCAACATTTTCTGTGCTATTACACATTTGTGGGGTTTATTTCCAATTTCATAGGTTTTTATTTAAATATTTTATTGTGATAATTATAGATTTACATTCAGGTATAAAAACAAAACAAAACAAAACACAGAATGATTCTTTGTATACTTTTCCCAGTTCCCCCTAAGGGAGTCATTTTGCAAAACCATAGTATAATATCACAACCAGGATATTGACCTAAATACAATTCACTGATCATATATAAATTTCCTATTTTACTTTTACTGGTGTGTCTTGTAAGAATATATTTTTTACTAATGCATATTTAGTAAAGTATTTTTAGTCTTCGGTCACATTTTCTAAATTTGAATATTTAATGCATTTTACCTTTTTTTGGTGTTAGGGTTTAGGTTTTCTTTTTTAAATTTGAATATTTGAAAGGTAATGTTACATTAGTTTCAGGTTTAGTTCTTCTAAGTGGGTATTACGGAGGGCACGTATTGCATGGAGCATGGGTGTGGTACATAAACAATGAATTCTGAAACACTGAAAAGAAATTTAAAAAATAAATAAAAATTTTTAAAAAAACCTTTCCCTTGGATTTGAACAGTTTGCTTGATTGTATATTATAAGTGTAATATATTCTTTCCCTTAATTTTTCCACATGTGGCATTGATGCCTCTGCCTTTTCTTGAACTTGTCCCATATCCTTTATTATAGCTTTAAAATATATTTTACTTTTTGGGAAAGAAAACCCATTCCCATTACCCTATTTAAAATGAAAATTTATTTGCAATCCTTAGACATTTATTCTTCCATATAAATAATTTATATAATTTAGCATTTGTTTTCATTTCTTAAGGAAATCATGCCAGTATAAAGTTGATTTGTATTATGTATGTAAATTAATACTTAGAATTTTTTCCTTCTTACAAACTTTTCCATATAAATTCTTGCCATACAACTTAATGTTGGATCCTTACTTTTTTTTTTTTTAAAGATTTTATTTATTTATTTGACAGGCAAAGATCACAAGTAGGCAGAGAGGCAGGCAGAGAGAGGGGAAGAAGCAGGCTCCCCGCTGAGTAGAAAGCCCGACAAGGGGCTCGATCCCAGGACCCTGAGATCATGACCTGAGCTGAAGGCAGAGGCTTAACCCACTGAGCCACCCAGGTGCCCCAGATCTTTCCTTTTTGTCCAAGTCTTTTTCATGGACGTTAGCAAAATTACTTTGTTTGTTCCACACAGATTCTGCGTATTTTCCAAGAGCCTCAGAGAAGTTTCCCTAGCTCTTAGATTGAATCATTAAAAATGAGTTTCCCCCACATGCTTCAGTACATTTCTCTTCTTCTGACTTAGGGACAGGGTGGCCACAACTGTTGGAGTGTTACCACTAAGGGAAAGGAAGAGTAAGTAACATGACTGTTTCTCTCTGATGGAAACTCAGTGTCTTATTCGGACTGAGACTCAAAGGTGTTACGCAGTGGCCACAGTATTGATTCCTGAGTAGGCTAAATAATCTCAGAAGAGTCCACACTGTCACTATAGGTTATACATCTGCAGTGTATGGTCTCTGTAGTCCCATTTCCCCCAGCTCCATCTATCCCCTCAGGATACAGAAAAGACACAGTACGCGTGCTGTCACTCTTAAATGGCAGCTCAGAGAAGTAGGCAAATGACTCACTCAGGTGGGAAAGAGTCCAAGATAATTCAAGTAGACCATATCAAAGCAAACAGGATATGGGAAGTGTTGTTTGGAATAGAAGCAGCATTTCCCCACTGCTTTTGCTATTCAAGTGTGATCATAGGACTAAGTTTTGACCAATGGGATGTAAGCAAGAAAAGTGTGTATGAATTGCAAGAAATATTGTCAGAGGAACATGGTTTGCTCATTTTTCTGCATTTCTCCTTACGGTGCTTCGAATACTGACATAATGGCTTCCTCCAGACCTTTTTTCTTTTTTTTTTGTATGAGAGGAAACTAAGCTATTATCTTGTTAACTCAGTGTTATTTTGGGTGTTGCTGATAATTGCAGCTGTACTTGATTTTAACAAATATAGGATGTGTCTTTTGCAGAAGAATTCATACATAACAGCTACTGCCACAACATATCCTCAACAAATTACTGAAATTCATGAATGGAGAAAGAAATTTTCAGTCATCCAAGCAGAAAAACAACTCTCAAAGTGAAAAAAAAAAAAATCAGGTTCATTTTCTAATTCTTTGCAACAATGTTGAATTTTTACAAAAAAGGCCTAGGTCTACAGTTCTGCATATAATAACATATGATCAACTATCATGATAAGCTGAGTTATGTCATATCCAAATGTTAGAAGAAGATATTCTCAAACAGGGATGAACTTGGGGAACTGTTGTACCTCTGAGAGAATTTTGGGGAGAATTTTTTTTTAAAGAGAAACATAAAAAATAAAGAATTAAACACCTGACCATGAAATCTAACCAGAATCATGAATGGGAACACAATGCTAAAAAGGGCTGATGATGAGTAGTGGTGCTACTTAGATATTACACTACAAAGAAATGACAATGGAAGAAATGACATTTTTAAATGAGTAACAAAACTCCCACAGTGAGAAGGGAAAAGTGGGAGAAATCATAAGCTCTACTTTTCATTCCGGACTTATATATCAAGCCTTCTTGATATGTTATCTTGGGCATCTTAAAGTCAGTATGTATAAAACCAGATTGTTGTCTTTCTCCCCCAATGTGGGCCGTTTTCACTGTTCCCTATCCGTGAATAATTACATCATTCATTCACAGACTGGTCTGGAAGACTCTAGTGGTCACTTTTCATAAGGGGCCAAGTGTTCTTAGTTGTTCAGCCCAACGTACATGCATGCTTTTCCCTCTATATAAATCTTTCTGTCTCTCACCTAACCCTGTTCTCACTTCCTTAAAGCATCCTGTCAATTCTGGTTCCTGGGACAGGATCATAGGGCCCGGACTCCTACATATACTTTTCTTGAGTGGATAAATTCAATTCAGGGATTAAAGAAATGACCTCAATATAGTTTTACCAAGATAGGCACTGTATTGTGCCTCATCTTGGTATTCTTGAGTAAATTCTCAATGTAGTTCAGAAGCAAGAGAGGCTTATAATTAATCTCTGCCCCCTCAAATCACATCATTATCTATTGTTTCTGCCTATGTGGGTGAAGGACATTCTACCAAAGCACTGTAATTTGAGACTTTGATAACCTTTCTAAATCATTTGTTTTAAGTATATCCCTTGTATGGAGTATATAGAGTTTTGACTTGTGGTCCAACTGATACTGTTTCTTTCAATTGGTACTGTAACCATTTTGCTCACATGACAGATATGTTTAACTTTAGCTTTTTTTGTGATGTGTTCCTAGGCTTTATAATCTTTATATGGTGATTTTATTTGCTATGTTTTGTGTATGTGTTCTGATAATTTTGAAGGTTTTTACATTTTCTTCTAGTGGGTTTCTAAAGGTACTATACCTTTATGTAATGTGAATTTTATATAATTAGCATGTTTTAAAAGTAATATCTATTTAGCCATAAAAGCATTATAATTTTACATTCTCTTCATTTTTTTCCCTGACCTCCTATGTTTCATTAAACCTTAATTACAAAAGATAAAGGAATTAGTATCTTTATTCTATTTAGTATCTTTATTCTATTTGTTGGGTTATAGCATTCCTATACTCTCAATGTTTATGACTAAATCTAAAACTAAAGTTTATGACTAAATTTAACCATAATCCCAATATTTCTTCTACTTCATTGCACAATAAAATGAATTCAATGCCATTTGTCTATAGACTTAGTTTTAATCTTCAGTATGTTAACAATTGAAAAAAAAAGTAAAGGGCCATGAAAGAATTGTCTTTAAGTTAACATTGGGCTACTTGGGCAGCTCCCTGAAAGTATCAAAGTAGCAATTTCAATAGCCACCATAACATAACTAATGTATTTTTTAATTCCCCTCTACTCCTGTGTTTCGTTTGTGAATTGGTCAGTGTCTGTAAAGGAGAGATGTTTATTAATAACATACAGAATTCCAATAGAGAACATAAAATATACAAAATGGTGGTTAAAATAATGGCTGTAAGTTGTGGGATCAATGGCCTGCTTCGAAGCTTAACTTTACTACCTACTATTTGAGAAAAGTACTAATATTTCCTATAAAATGGAGATTAGAAATGAGACCAGAAGTTCAATGAGGTTTATAAAAAAATAAAGCATGTAGAAAAATGTCATCACATAGTACACACTCAACAAAGGCTGGCCATTATGGTATTATCCATCTTCTTAATGTTTGCTGGTCTGCTAGATGAGAAATGGTAGCTAGTTGTTTGAATTTGCAGCTTCCAGATCAATAATAAATTAAAGATCTTTTTAAAAACATGTTTATTAGCCATTTGTATGCCTTCTATGAATTGCTTGTTAATGCTCTTTGCCCATTTTTCTCTTGGGTTATTTGTCTTTTTCAAATAAATTTGTTAAAGTTTTGTTTTGTTTTAGACACAATAACCTTTTCTGGGTATTTTATCTTTTTTGCAAACTTTACTCTTAGTCTTGTGTTTGTACTTTTAAAGCATCTTTTTTATTAAAGTGATATACATTTAGGGAAAGGTCCATCAAAAAAGCCATCAAAAAGAATGAGATCAATGAACTTTCATAATCTGAATGCATCTGTGTTCAGCTACCACTTAAATCACAGAAATAAGAAAATAATCCAGCAGTTCAGAAACTCCCTTCTTGGTCTATCCTTAACAGTACCACATCTAAGTGTAACTATTATCTTCACTTCTGACAACATAGATTAATGTGTTTTCATGTTTTTGTACTTTAAATGAATTTGAATCATATAGAATTGAGCTCTTTTGTGCCTGTCTTCTGTCATTTGTAATTTAATTTTTTCTTTAATTATGGCACCTTTCATTTTAGTAGGATTTTTTAAAGTTTTAAATAATTTAATCCCTTAAAAACTTAGTGAAGTGAATAAAGAAAATACTTTTAAGTGTGGTTGTAGAGGACAGTAGACTAATAAATTTTAGAATAATGTGATTTTTTTTTAAGTAATTTCATCTCCTAAAACAGTGTTTCACAGAAAAGAGAATACAAACTTTTAATCATTGGGATTCTAGTTTTCAACAATATTTCATCTAATCTTCATTATGTAGTTTTAAAGATTTCTATAGTCTGGCTCACCTGACCTTTGCATCCATATTATGTGCTACTCTCTGAAACAGTCTATAAAGGCAGGGCTGTCATTATCTTCCAAACCTAAGGTCTCTTTGCATCTTTCATTCTGTCAGGAGTTGCCCTTTTTGTGCCCCTTCACTATTCAAATCCACATTATCCCTGATACCTAAGTCTACAGTCTTGGTGTCTTCAGGCCAATGCATATTTATTGAGCAACTCCGGTGTTTCACAGAGGTCCTGAGGTTAAAATAAATAAATAAATAACTGTGCTAGGAAGTCACTGTTATTAATGTGATCACAATCTAGTAGGAGAAACATTTAAATGCATACTTATAATCAAGTAAGTTTGGAAATATAGGGAAGTTATAAAATTTGTAAAAGGAAAGAGTGGTTCCCTTTGCATACATCAAAACTCTTTGAAATTAGGAAGTGGAACTTGACAGGGTGATATATGGTAAGTGTGGAAAACAATGCTTTTGAGTCTACATATGGGGGGAAGAGTATTTTAAGAAGAGGGAACAGAGTGTGGAAACCCACTGAGGACTGAACCATTCTAGTAGTTATAGTTGGAAGTCCTTGTGTCCTAATGGAGAAAGCAGAATTTGGTCCCCATTTGAAAAGAATCCACAAAGCATGAAGCAAGATTAGGGAAAGAGGCATTTATTAAGAGGTAAGGTTGAAGAAGGAGATTGTGTCGATATTGTGAAGGAACATGTCACATAGCATCCATAGAAAAGGGAACAAATGTTCTCCTATTGTTGGTGAGGGGCCTAAAGAATATAAAGGATGGTTCTGCTTTTAGGTAAATCAATCTGTACTTATGACAGGTGCAAAGAGACAGGGTTCGGGTAATAGCTGTGCCACCAACTGAGTGGGGTGATGCATCTGAACTCCTCTCTGAGTAGAAGAATCATTCATCTTGCTCTCTGCCACCTGTCTCCTTGCATCCCAGGCTTGGGGTATGCCATGATCTGCACTCTATTTGCATGCCTAGGTGACTGGTAACTTCTGAAGAAAACCCCACCATGCCTGTAGATGACAACTAGATCCACACCCACTATTGCAAGAGTCTTGGTAACACTGAGCAGTTAGTTCATTTTTCTTCCTGGGAAGGATTGCTCTTCTTAGTTACTCTTAAAATTTAGGTCTTCCCTTAAACCTGTTATCCAAGTACATAATTTAATTCTCAGCAAACAAATTTGCCTTTTATTTCTTGAAGAATTTTGGAGACTTCATGAACAATTTCTCTTAAAATGTTCTCTCTTCCACCAAGATTAAAATTATTGCTTATTACTACTAAGTATTATTCAAAGGATATAAAAAGTACTGATATAAGGAGGCACAGGCACCCTGATGTTTATAGCACTGTTATTAACAACAGCCAAATTATGGAAAGAGCCCAAACACCTACTGACTGAAAAATGGGTAAAGAAGATGTGGTAGTGCGCGCACATGCACACACACAGGAATATTACTCAGCTATCAAAAAGAATGAAATCTTGCCATTTGCAATGACATGGGTAGAGCAAGAGTGTATTATGTGAAGCGAAATAAGTCAGAGAAAGACAAATACCATATGATCTCACTCATATGTGGAATTTAAGAAACTAGATGAATATATGGGAAGGGAAAGAAAAAAAAAAAACAGGCAAGCCATAACAGACTGTTAACTACAGAAAACAAACAGAGGGTTGCTGAAGGGAAGGTGAGCGGGGGTTGGGTTAAATGGGTGATGGGTATTATGGAGGGCACTTATGAGCACTTACACTTACATAGGTAAGTGATGAATCACTGAATCTTCTGAAACCAGTATTAACCTACATGTTAACTAATTAGAATTTAAAAACTTGAAACAAACAAAAACCCCTATTGCTTATTTATGGCTATATTTAACTCCTTCCCCTGGGGGAAGAGGTCCCTTTTCCTATATGAAAAAATCCCATCCAATTGTAACTCTAATTCCATATCCCTGTATTTACCAGCACTCACTCATGGTCTTTGCTAGAGCTTCAATTTCTCATGCCCATTTTGTTCACTTTAGCTTATATTATTCAAGACTACATCCTAAATTTAAAACTAGCAACAACACTGATGTGTTTTGTTTGTTTGTTTGTTTGTTTTTGCTGGATTAACATTCCTGCTTTTTTTTTTCAATTTATTTATTTTCGGAAAAACAGTATTCATTATTTTTTCACCACACCCAGTGCTCCATGCAAGCCGTGCCCTCTATAATACCCACCACCTGGTACCCCAACCTCCCACCCCCCCCCCCGCCACTTCAAACCCCTCAGACTGTTTTTCAGAGTCCATAATCTCTCATGGTTCACCTCCCCTTCCAATTTACCCAAATTCCCTACTCTGCTCTAACACCCCTTGTCCTCCATGCTATTTGTTATGCTCCACAAATAAGTGAAACCATATGATAATTGACTCTCTCTGCTTGACTTATTTCACTCAGCATAATCTCTTCCGGTCCCTTCCATGTTGCTACAAAAGTTGGATATTCATCCTTTCTGAAAGAACTAACATTCCTGCTTTTTGTAAGGTAGAAGCAGTGAGCTACTTTTTCCAGTTGAAGAGAGTTTCTTCCACATGTCCTTTGCTTCTAGTACTGTTGGATGCCACCAGAGAAATGTAATACTCTTCAGTTTACATGCCATGCATGGGAAAAGTTACATGTGAGTGAGAACCATCCCCTGATGCTTCATTTACAAGCCTCTTACTAATTTCCATAAATTATCAGTTAAACATTTCCCCATCAAATCTTGACTTTCAACCCTGCCACTTGGAGCCTAAGAGTACAGATGGGATAACATTAAATGACCTTATTCATTTA
Source organism: Neogale vison (assembly GCF_020171115.1). NCBI lineage: Eukaryota > Metazoa > Chordata > Mammalia > Carnivora > Mustelidae > Neogale > Neogale vison. The sequence continues at coordinate 127,507,924 of NC_058098.1, forward strand.
CTCCTGTGGACTACCCTTTCTTTTTTGTGGGACTCTTGGGTCAATTAACCCTTTTCTTTCTCAAGCTAAACATGTTTGCACTTGGTTTCTCCTTGATTACAAGTGCTAAAATATTTCCTAGTTTTTGTATGTTTTTGGTCAACTAATCCAAATATATTTCCTGGAAGCCTTTATGTCATGCACTGGTCTAGATTTTGAAAATATAAATATGAATAAAACAACTTTCCTGAACTTGTGGTCTTACACTTGGAAGAGTAAATGGGAGTGAGTAGCACGCAAACTGACAATATGCAATTTTTTTAAATGAATAAACGCAGAAATGGATTTTTTTAAAGAAGGAGCTAGGGCTAGCTGGGAGTAGTTAAAATAACTTTTGTTTTCTTCATTTCATACTGCCTGAATGGAATTTTCATACTTCCGTGCTTCTAATCTTTGCATCTTTGTGCGTATGCTCTGCAGACCTCAGCACAGGTCCCATTTATACAGCCAAGGTTTTGCATAATAATGTGACCATTTTTGACTTTGAGAAAATGTCTCTTAGATCATCGAGGTTCTATGCTACAAAGGTCTTGTTTTCTTTTCGTATCAATTTGTCAGTCTGTGTTTCAAAATATTGAAAGTCTACTTCATCCCATTAACCTAAATTGGGATGAAAGCCCTTTCCCATGTGAGAACCTCCCCACACAGTTCTTGCTTTAACTTTTAGTTTCCCTCTTGTGCTCAGCTTTAGCAGGAAGGACAGGACCTGTGTTGTCCTGTCATCACAGTGCAGTGTTGAGCAAGGGTCTTTGATAGATGGGACAAAGGACTTCTTAATTTTTTTTTTTTTTTTTTTTTTTTTTTTAGTGGAAAGGACTGCACTGAAGAAAGCAACATGCTAATCTGGTAAATTCAGAAATCAGTCAAATCAATTAGGCAGCAACATGAGGACCAATCCTCTAACTTGTTCAACCCTAGTTTGTCTTCCTACCATCTGTGTTTGCCTCCTATGTTTCTTTCAATGGGAAAGATTTAAGTGGCTTCAGGAAGATACTGTATCATCTTTTGTTTTGCTAATAGTGAATGAAAGCTTTGACAAAGAAGTGAGTCTGATAACAAAATAGCTAGATTTCAGCCTTCATGAGCCAACATGAGCCAGTTCCGTTCAGCAGCAGAAGAAAACCTGTAAGCAAATAATATTTGGAGCTTTATAGATTTTAACCCCAAAACTGAACATTAAAATAACTCTTTATGGACATTTCTCTCTGGCCTCTATTGAGCCACTGCTGAGGTAGGTTTTGTCATTTCCACCTAATGCTCACAATAAGCACTGAGTGGGCAGCAAAAGATTAATACAGAATAAAATGTTGAGTGTTTACCTACAGCCCTATATCCAAGCTTACATTCAGGAATAGGTGGAATAAAAAGCAGGTTGTAGGGAAGGCATATTTCACAAACATCAAGTCTTCAGTGGGCTTCTTTCCCCATGCTCATGGTGAGCTAAGGCAAACCTCACTCCAGATATTGGCACAAAGCGCACTCTGAAGGAGTTAAATTTCTTCTTCCACTGTCAAAGTACTCATGTGATCTAACTACTGACTGTTGACATTCACGCCTGTTTATACCTGTGATGGTTAATTTTTTGTGTTGACTTGACTGGGTCATAGGATACTGAGACATCTATTGAAGTGGTCTTCTGGGTGTATGTGTGAGGATGTTTCTGGATGAAGTTGATCTTTGAATCTATAGACTGAGTAAAGCACACTGTTCTCCCAACGTAGGTCAGCCTCATCTGGTTAGTTCAAGTCCTGAGGAGAACAGGGAATAGAAGAGCGGAACCTCCCACAAGGGAGAGGACATTCCTCCCGACTTACTGCCTGTAGCTGGGACATGATTTCTTTCCTGCCTTTGAAAATGAACTGAAACAAAGCTCTTTCTAGGTCTCTAGGATGCTGAATCAATCAGCTTCAATCAGTCTCTCTCTTTTATTAAATCTGTTTTTCTGGAGAGCCCTAACTAATGTAATACCCACATGGTTCTGTCCCTGAGCTGGTATATGAATTTTGAAGGGAAGGACAATGGACATGAGGAAACTGAGGAACACTTCTGAGGTTTTAGAAGGCTCATCTCTCCCTCTGCTGCTTCTTTGTTTCTCCTCTCCCCTGACAAAGGGCCTTTGTTAATTTTCATAATGATCTCAGTGATATCTCTCTTTTCATCCACTTCCTCCAAGCCATTATAAAGCTAGAATCTTTTTTTAGTAATCACCAAGACTCTATAACTGAATTCTTGCTATGGCTCCCAAACGCCTAACATTACACGCAATAATGGCAAGTGTATCCAGAAATAATCTCAGCAGACTTCTCTACAGACCCAGAAGCCCTCATTCTTTTTATCTAGAAAGACAGTAAATATATCCAAAGATTTCAGTAAACTGAACAATCGTGTAGTGAAGCAAGACTCCGTACATAATGAAATGAAAAGAAAGGAAAGTGGTAAGGCTGAAGGAGGGGAAGGGAGGAAGAAAGAAGAGTTTGCTTGATCTACAAAGCCATTATTTCAGTGATGTGATGTCACTAAGGTAAGTAAGAAATAGTGTCTTACTTTCAGGGGTTAATAAGCCAGTGAAGTGTGGGAATTTTACACAATTAACTCCAGGCATAAAATAATACTCTTAAGAAACTATCTCAGCCAATGTGCTTGCCAATGAATCTAGATCATTCCTAGTTTTCTGTTAAGTGAAATACTCCAGACTTCAACAAAGCTCTTCTTCTCTAACATAAGTAAAAATCTGACTCTGACTCAAATAGCGTTCATGCTGCAAATTATTTCCAGTGATAAAGCCAACAGTTCCAGAAAACAGCAGGGCATTTGTTTGCTAAAAAGAACTGTAGGGAGAAGGGAGAATACTTAAGAAAGTATACTTAGATTGTGTTCCCCTTTGCTCCATGTGTTTTGACAATGTCGACTGGGATCTCAGGAGCTTACAATTCAGAACTGGTTCTCCTGCATATCTCAGAATCTAAAATCAGTTATTCCCATAAACAAGAATCTGTAGTTCAAAATAATTTACATTTATTAATGACACTCACTGTGGATAGGCATTTCATTTTTTTTCTGGGTAGCGTTTTCTTCCTAGTATACCTAAATTTAATATCAAATTATAATGTCTCAAGCACTAGAGTGAGTACTTTACCAATTGTTTAGTATTCAGTCTTCCTAATAGAAAAGGAAAGATGAATGGTATTTTCTCTGTTTTAGAGATGAGGAAAAAATGAGGCTTAGAGTTAAAATGAATTACCCAAGAGGGCACCTGGGTGGTTCAGTTGACTAAGCATCTCACTCCTGATTTTGGCTCAGGTTGTGAGCTCAGGGTCCTGAGATCAATACCAGTGTCAGGCTCAGTGCTCAGCATGGGGTCTGCTTGAGATATTTTCCCCCTCCTTCCCTTCCCACTCAATCTATCACTTATAAATAAATAAACAAACAAACAAACAAACAAATGACCTAAGGTTACCCAACTGGTAAGCAGAAGCACTAGAATTTAATCTCAGATTTGCTGGCTTTGGGACGTGGTACTTGATAGTAAACCATGGAACGGGAAGTCACACTCACATCGCAGTGGACATCTAAGGAAGGGGTGATGTGGTAGACAAATCAAGATGAAAGAAGTCCGGCTCTCCTTTCATTCAATCATTTATCCACCAATTTGTCCATTCGTCATGTATATTTAGCCTCACTTTGTACCAGTCACTGAGCAGGATGTCACAGCTCATGTATTAATCATAGTCCATGACTTCAAATAACTCACAGATGTTTCCTTTGAATTGGAAGTGTTTTGCTTTTATAGTTCTCTCTCCTTTCTTTCCTCAACTTCTTCACTGCCATTCCTGTCCTTTGTTTACTCCCCCCCCCCATTGCCCCTAATGCTTAATCTCCAGGCAGCCTTCAAGCCTCATCTTTTCCAGAAAACCTGCCCTGAATGTACCTACCCTCCTCAGATACTTAACGTGAGATGTAGCCCAGTAATTAATTATGTTCCCTAAATATTCTGTTTGATTTTTCCAAATGGGCCATAAGCTTATGGACAACAAGATCTGTGGGTAAGACATTTTCCCCTTATTAAAAAACACAATACTGGACCCCATAATAGCTGCTAAATAAATTTCAGTATGATTTTAAGCTAGGTGTATTTCTTTTTTTTTTTTTAATTATTATTTATTTATTTATTTTCAGAAAAACAGTATTCATTATTTTTTCACCACACCCAGTGCTCCATGCAAGCCGTGCCCTCTATAATACCCACCACCTGGTACCCCAACCTCCCACCCCCCCGCCACTTCAAACCCCTCAGATTGTTTTTCAGAGTCCATAGTCTCTCATGGTTCACCTCCCCTTCCAATTTACCCAAATTCCCTACTCCTCTCTAACACCCCTTGTCCTCCATGCTATTTGTTATGCTCCACAAATAAGTGAAACCATATGATAATTGACTCTCTCTGCTTGACTTATTTCACTCAGCATAATCTCTTCCAGTCCCGTCCATATTGCTACAAAAGTTGGGTATTCATCCTTTCTGATGGAGGCATAATACTCCATAGTGTATATGGACCACATCTTCTTTATCCATTCATCCGTTGAAGGGCATCTTGGTTCTTTCCATAGTTTGGCGACTGTGGCCATTGCTGCTATAAACATTGGGGTACAGATGGCCCTTCTTTTCACGACATCTGTGTCTTTGGGGTAAATACCCAGGAGTGCAAGTGCAGGGTCATAGGGAAGCTCTATTTTTAATTTCTTGAGGAATCTCCACACTGTTCTCCAAAGAGGCTGCACCAACTTGCATTCCCACCAACAGTGTAAGAGGGTTCCCCTTTCTCCACATCCTCTCCAACACATGTTGTTTCCTGTTTTGTTAATTTTGGCCATTCTAACTGGTGTAAGGTGATATCTCAATGTGGTTTTAATTTGAATCTCCCTGAGGGCTAATGATGATGAGCATTTTTTCATGTGTCTGATAGCCATTTGTATGTCTTGATTGGAGAAGTGTCTGTTCATATCTTCTGCCCATTTTTTGAGGTGTTTGTCTGTTTCGTGTGAGTTGAGTTTGAGGAGTTCATTATAGATCCTGGATATCAACCTTTTGTCTGTACTGTCATTTGCAAGTATCTTCTCCCATTCCGTGGGTTGCCTCTTTGTTTTTTTTGACTGTTTCCTTTGCTGTGCAGAAGCTTTTGATTTTGATGAAGTCCCAGAAGTTTATTTTCGCTTTTATTTCCTTTGCCTTTGGAGACGTATCTTAAAAGAAGTTGCTGTGGCTGATATCAAAGAGATTACTGCCTATGTTCTCCTCTAAGATTCTGATGGATTCCTGTCTCACGTTGAGGTCTTTTATCCTTTTTGAGTTGATCTTTGTGTACGGTGTAAGAGAATGGTCGAGTTTCATTCTTCTACATATAGCTGTCCAGTTTTCCCAGCACCATTTATTGAAGAGACTGACTTTTTTCCACTGTATATTTTTTCCTGTTTTGTCAAAGATTAATTGACCATAGAGTTGAGGGTCCATATCTGGGCTCTCTACTCTGTTCCACTGGTCTATGTGTCTGTTTTTATGCCAGTACCATGCTGTCTTGGTGACCACAGCTTTGTAATAAAGCTTGAAATCAGGTAAGGTGATGCCACCAGCTTTATTTTTGTTTTTCAACATTTCCTTAGCGATTCGGGGTCTCTTCTGATTCCATACAAATTTTAGGATGTGTATGAGAACCATTTAGATAATCAGCTACCTGCTTTCCAGTGGGACTTCAGAAGTTCATTATTGTTACAGAGAACAAATGTGGTTGCAAATTAATGGAAGCCTTCTCCTTGGAAACTGGGGGAAGTTAGACAAGATTGGAAACTGAATATCTACCTGGAGTTAAGGAAGAACCTAGATTACTGGGAGGATGCAAGTCATTGCAATGTTTTAAACAAAGGAATGGGCAATTTAAGTGATCCCCTAGTAATGTGGGGCTGAATTTCAAGAAATACACCTAGCTCTTTGAAGAATGCCGGTGGAATTTTGATCAAAGAGCTAGGTGTATTTCTTGAAATTCAGCCCCACATTACTAGGGGATCACTTAAATTGCCCATTCCTTTGTTTAAAACATTGCAATGACTTGCATCCTCCCAGTAATCTAGGTTCTTCCTTAACTCCAGGTAGATATTCAGTTTCCAATCTTGTCTAACTTCCCCCAGTTTCCAAGGAGAAGGCTTCCATTAATTTGCAACCACATTTGTTCTCTGTAACAATAATGAACTTCTGAAGTCCCACTGGAAAGCAGGTAGCTGATTATCTAAATGGTTCTCATACACAGCGATATAATTTTTCATCTGGGTTTTAAAAATTGCAAAACATGATACTCCACACACAAAACTGCTGATGTACATTTTTTGTTTAATTTTGCCAAATGCCCTGGGCTCAAATCTGGAAAAGAATTCCTCTTCCAAGATTTTCTTTCGTTGCTAGCACTCTGGAACCTTGTGTCTTGTTGAGATTTGATGGTGACCTCACAGGTACCTTATTAATAATAAACCAGAGGGGCTCAGCAGAGCCTGGGTTTGGTGTAATAAATCATACTGTAAGTAAGTGCCGTGTTTGCAGTTTTGGAATTTAGAGGAATATAATAACCGAGATTGAGGATCTGGCAGGTGGTAAGAGTGACTAAGGGTGGGGACTGGACTTTTATGGGTCTGACACATGCTTATGGTTATTAATTACTTTTTCATTTTACATTGCTAATTGCCGGTATTCTTTCCAGTTACAGTGTAATTGAATTTTTTAAAAAATGAAGCCTCAAATATCACATCCAGATATTACATTGTACCTCTACCTAAAGAAGTACATACAGTTTAGGTTACTTGAAAGGATGTCTAATAAAGGTAACTAATGATATCCAAAGCAGCGATGCACAGCATGGGAAATGCCAGGGGGTTATAAAGGAGATATAAGAACTCAAAAAGTTAACATGTGGATTTTTGTTAGTGAGCCAACATGCAGTTCAGTTGTCCTGTTTATCAGAAAAATCCTTTCAGTCACTAAGGAAGACAATTGCTAGAGTAGTTCCAAGTCCATGTGTTTTTAAAACACAGTCTATTTTCCATGCATTTTGTGGCCACACAGTGCTAAGTGATGAAGGTGACAACATTTGTTAAAAGCATGTCTTCAGTCATATGAATATTGCTATGTGGGCTTCTTAGCATAGTTCAGTATAACAGTTTGGAAGTGGACATCTTGGACAGTGTAAGGAAAATGTGGACTTCTTTCTCATGCACATATATATGTAAGCATAGATAAACTATGGACTTATCAACAAGTTGGGAAGCATAGGTGGGTTCCTTGGGTCTTTGCTTTGATGGATCCCGGAATAAGATTACCTGGTCCAGGGGTGGGATGACTGGTGACTATAACACCACCCCACTATATCACCACCCCACTATGGTGATGGATTGACATAATAATGACCACTCGTTACTGTGAAAGATTAAACCATGTCTTTTGTCCTTTCTTAAGAAGGCAGATAGATGGGGGATTTATTTGTTGGTTAGAATTTTCAAATAAAATAACTGTTCCTTAATTAAGCTTTACAGAGCAAGCTTTAATAGTAAAAATGCTATTTATTATAATGACAGTTTACTCTTTGACAGTAATTGCTAAATAAGGAGTTATTGTAAGTCGAAAGACCACCTGTCCAGGGTTACTTTCTGCACAAGGGAGGCTAAGAACAAGGAGCCAATCCTTGTTTTTCAGTTCCTTGTTCTTCTGTTCTGCCAATCCTACTACCTCCTCTTGTGAAATTAGAATGCCCTGCATGATTAGGGTTGCACACATTTCTGAGCAAGGCCAAATTGCCCCATAATGTACCATTCACATTTTGAGATATCATACTTTTCCAGCATCCCCTTCCTCATCACACAGGCTACCTGAGACTTCATCATCATCAAAGAGAAATTTGATTGGAAGCCCAAGTTTCACATCATCATAAATCTCTCTTTGTAAAGATGAGAAAACAGAGGCTCCAAGAAGGAAGGGGAATGATTCTTCTAAATCTCCACTAAGCATGAGATTGGAAATGAGAGCCAGTCTTATGTTCTTTCAGAATGGGATCCATGTAACCACTGGGAGTATAGTTCCTTGGGATTTAGCAAACCTGTGGTAACTGCTTTCAGGCAGAAAGCAGCCTGAAAACAACATTATTGACCTCTGTCAGAGAGAAGCCTGCTCCCAGATCTAACAAAAGTTCATGTCTAATGGATGTGTTCTTCAGTGACTCTCTGTAAGGCAAGATGCCTTTAACAGCATCTTTGAAATTATAGTACTTTGTTCTAGTTTCACAGTAAATGCTCCGATGGCTGTGTGGGCTCTCTTGGGTTTCTTCTTTCTTTGCTGTGCTGTGAAAACACACACTGCATATACATTGTTATTATCATTGTTGCTAAGAAGTAAGAGAGCATGAGTTTCTACCCCATCATCTGTGCAGAGCAGAGGCAGTGAATCCTACTGGAGCGTAATAACAATCTATAAGTAAACCAGTCATGGTAAAATCTATCAAAAATGTGGCAATTTACAAAAATATGTCCCTCAAGCACACCAAAGTTGTCATCAAAGTGAGTTAGCTGCCAATTAACTTCTACATCTTACACAAAGGGCACAGAATTCTAGTGTAAAAATAAAACCAGTTATTGCATATCTACTGTCTGTGAACAAATAAATCAGAAACAAAAAAATGAACACACCACTTGGTGCTTTTCAATGTATGTTACCATCTTATGGAATGCTGCTGCTTAGGCTTCTGATTTAGGAAAATGACTTTCCAAGAAGACAGAGATAAAGATATTTTTACCTACAAATTTGAGATTCAAATTTCAGCTGCTGAACTCTTAATTGATCACCAAGTGTGTTCTAGGTGCTGGGTCACAAAAAGCAGGACAATTTTTTAAAAACTCATTAGCACTATGTTCATTCCTGTCATAGATTATAGTCAGTGTGTTTGTATTTTCAACAGATCATTCACTTTTCACACTGGGCATTCAGTTAATCACTTTTGGTAAATTCACCTATACCCCAAATAGAAATGTACAGAGGATGCTACATGTGCCTGAGAGAGAATGAAATGTTCAGGAAAGGAGGAGATATTTGTACTGACCCTTGAGGGATACTTAGGTTTCTATCATTTCCAGCCAACCTATTAGTGTGTTCTTGTTCTGCTTCACTTATTCAGCTGAATTCTCTCAAAAACATAGAAATAAACAAAAAGAACAGCTACCACCTCTGTCACCTGCCTCCCAACCTCGAGTTTATGCACTCTGATGAGTTTCTGCAACACTTGTCTGCAGCACACACCTTTCTAGCATTCCACTATCCCGCTATCATAAGGAATCTCTTGACACTTTATGGCTGACTCTAATACAAGACTTTCACATCACACTTCAGAACTCATAGGCAAAGCATGTAGTCACTGAGGGTTTGGAGTAATTTTCCTCTGCCCACATTTATCCACCCAGCTCTCACCCAGCCACTTACACTCATCTTGATGGTGACACCATGCATCATGGGCTCTTCCTGGAAAGCCTCTATGCACACCTGCCCATCTGCTACCCAGTTTACCATCAACCCTTCCCTGGTCCTCTGTGCACTTCAAAGTAATGCTCTTACCTAAAATCTCATCACTCATCAGTTCTACTTCTATGCTTGGATCATTTTCTTCAGTCATATAGTTCAATAAATATATATTGAGCCTAGTGTATTCTAGGCATTATTGTGGAAGCTTTGAAACAACCCTTTATCAAAAACAAAGATCTTTGCCCCCTTTGCGTGTACAGTGTATTGTGGGGAAAGAGATGATAGATAAATAGGTAGCATAGATTGTAATAAGTGTAATAAGTTATAAGTTGTCTTATAACAAATACAAGGAATGCTTGAGTCCTCTACAGTAGTAAAGAGGATGATCAGGGATGCTTCATGGAGAAGGGAATATTTGAGCAAGAATCTGAAGGGGGTATAATTAGACAAGCATTCATCAAGCAGCTGTTGTTTTACTACTCCCTAAGATTATAAAATAAATAGATGATAGATCAGTCTCTTGTCTCTATATCATTTCAATCGTATATTAGACATTAAACAGCTTGAGACCTATTAATTATTTTTATCTTGAGCATCCCATACAGAATCAGGTATTTAGTACTTATAAAAAAGAATGGATGAATAGTTGAATGCATGTGCAAATAAATGCGGATCTATCTTTTCTAACCTTTTTAAGTCTTAGCCAGCCCCCACCCTTCCCGCCCCCCTCCAAAAAAATGCTATAGAAAAGGCAGAAGGTAAATCCAATATTTCATGAGCTCCTCCATATTTCCCAGGCCCCTTTGCAGTTAGCAGGGACAGATGACTAGTTTTATCCAATAAAACACAAGCAGAAGTGAAATGTATCACTTCTTTTTTTTTTTTTTTGAGATTTTATTTATTTATTTGACAGATAGAGATCACAAGTAGGCAGAGAGGCAGACAGAGAGAGAGAGAGAGAGAGAGAGAGAGGAGGAAGCGGGCTTCCTGTTTAGCAGAGAGCCTGATGTGGGGCTTGATCCCAGAACCCTGGGATCATGACCGGAGCTGAAGGCAGAGGTTTTAAGCCTCCCAGGTGCCTGGAAATATCACTTCTAAGCCAAGGCATTTATGAGACAATGTGTAGCCTCCAATGTTCTCGTCCCTCTACTCTGGGACGAGTACATCTACATCTGGGCCAGATGTTGAAATGAGTATGTCAAAAATAGAATAGTTTGGGTCACTGGATGGAGAAGAGTCATCTTAGTTTGCAGCAGATTTTAAGAGAGAGAAATAAACTATTCTGCTATCACTAAGATGTTATCAATTGTTTGCTACCACCACCTTGTCTAGTTTATTCTTATCAAATAAGTATGAGCATATCATTGTTGGAAGTATGTAATCAGTCTATTGTACATCACTGAAAATAGAGCAGAACAAGTGTTCTGAAAGTTCTCAGTGATTACGTTGAGACATTTTAGTTAGTTGAAAAGTCTTAATGTTGGTGTCAGTGCTAGGAAGGTAAGGGGCTTTTCTGAAGATACCCATGTGGCATCTAGAGACCCTATAATAATAGGGTCCCCAACTAAGTTTCTTTGAGACTTTAGTTGCTGTTCTATTCCCCCTGAGTTGCATGGGAGAGGGGTCAAGAAATAGTGGCTTTAGCTTTTTTAAAATCCCGAAGCGCTACTAGGGAAATGAGTGGACATGAAGCACTGAAACGCTTACTGTTTTGGGAAGGCTCATGCTGAGTTGATATACTGCAGCTGACACTTTATTCTCACGGTTCTCACTATACTACCTTGCTGTCCTATGAATTCCTGGATAATGAGAGCTTTTTTTTTTTAATATTTTATTTATTTATTTGACAGAGAGAGAGATCACAAGTAAGCAGAGAGACAGGCAGAGAGAGAGAGAGAGAAGAAGAAGCAGGCTCCCCACTGAGCAGAGAACCCGATGTGGGGCTCGATCCCAGGACCCCGAGATCATGACCTGAGCCGAAGGCAGAGGCTTTAACCCACTGAGCCACACAGGCGCCCCATGAGAGCTTTAATCTGTTACTCCCCCACATTCCTCACATCACTGAGCAAGAGAAGGATCAATAAACTATGGATAACTGTATTTGGTTGGTTAGTTCTTTAGTTGGTTGCTTACTCAGGTAGTTGAAAAGCCATGAAATGAATGAATGAAAGAAACCAGACTGGCAAAAATGCATATTTACTTATAGATTCCTTAGATATCTGAGTTTGAATCTGGACTTCTCAAATCCTAAATTTATCACTCATTTATCTTCCATTGGTCTAGATGCTGAAGACCAAACCATCTGTAGGCATACTCATTTGCAAACAAAATAAACTGACTCTGGATGATTTAAGCAGTAAAGACAAGTGAGCGGATAGCCTAGATCAAGGATATAAAGCCAAGAACAAGCTCAGATTAGCTGCATACCTTATATATGAGGACACCAACACCAGACACCACACTGGGCACTAAGTGCTACCAAGCCTTGTCGACTGGAAGGCACAGCCAACATCACTGTCACTGCTGCCCAGGCTATTCTTTCTGTAACCTCATCCTCTCAAAGTTATTCAGTATCGTTTGTGTGTTCTTGATAGTCTTCTTAGTATACCATTTGCTGTATTCCTTTGTTCACCTCACCTTCATTTAACAACCCTCAACAATTGGCTTCTTGCTTTATCATTCCACTCATGCTGCCCCTTGGCTAAGACCTCAGTGACTCTCCAATTAGTAAATGCAATGACCACGTTATCCAACTAAATTATTTAATGTTCTTGACCGTTCCCTTTGTCATTAGCACCTGTTTTCATGCCTAAGCCTTAGAGTGTTAACATCCCAAGGGGCTACTGTGCAACCCACAGATCTACACACTGTAAACTTCCCAGGGATTTCATCCACTCTTGTGATTTTAACTACCACCTACACGGTGATGACACCAACATCAGCATTTCAAACCATGTCTTCTGAGCTTCACACTTGCATACAGAGTTTCTGGCAAACATCTCTAACTGGATATTTCCCAAGAACTTTAAGATTAACATATCTTAAATTTAACTTACCATCTACCCCCCAAAAATGAGTTTATTTTTATGTTCCTTGACCCAGTGAATAATACTTTCCAAGATTCCCAGCATGGGAATTATTCACTCAGGTTCCCAGCTAGAGACCTGGTAGTCATATATTTTTTTTCATCTTGTGCACCCCCAACACTAAATTAAACAACCTCATGTACAGTAATTTTATATTTTCTTGAGTCTGTTCAGTAAAAATGAATAACCTCTTAGATTAGGCTTTCACCATAATTTTCAATATCTTGTGACATAGTATTTGTTAGGTGGGACATGTAATGCTAAATGGAGTGCCACTTGTTCTTTTAGAGTGAAATCTTATTTAAAGAAGTAATATGGTTGAGATCTTTGCCTCTGTGAAACTAAGTTCTCTGTAATTGCAGATTTGGTCTTGAAATTAGGTACTCTATGCTTATTAATTTTTACTGAAATAAGTTAAACTGCCCAGATCATTTATTTATCTGGCAAGTGTTGTTTGAGCATATGCAATGGACAAGGCTATATGCTTGATAGTTGGGGGAAATATAAAACAGTTCCTGCCATCAAATAATTTACTATCAGTAGAGCCAGGGACAGATACATGTAAATATTTACATATGATAAAGGCTATAAGGGGGTATAAACACAATACCCTGGAATTCAAAAAGGAAACCCTCTTCTACATTAAGGTCAGGGAAGGGATTGGTGTGAAAATAAAACACCAAGTGGGGCTTAGAAAGATAGTGTTGAGTGGCTCAGTAGTGAACAGGCAAGCCTGTATAGTGTGGTCTTAGCAAGTTTCTGAAGTTTGACTTGAGCTTCAGCCTTGCCTGGGTCCATCAGCTGAGGGTCTTACAGTCCATCCCTATCAAGGCTATATATTTCCAATGATATTGGTTATTCTTCCCCAACTCTCAGATCTGTCTGCCCTCCTAAGAACACCCACAAATCCTATTTACTATTTACACAAGGCAACAGTCCTGTTTCAGGTGTAAAGTGCAATCACATACATACACCAAGACTTGGCATTTGTTATTATAAATTTTTGAGTATTATAATCTATTGCTCTTTTCCCTAGTAAAACTGTCTTTGAAAATAAGAAAATGATTTAGCTCTTAGTCCAAGAGGCTATTATTATGGAGTTGTATAGAAAAGTTAAAAAGAAAGATGCATGGTTTCCAGAAATGCCTGCTTTTTTTTTTATTTGTTTGTTTGTTTGCTTGCTTGCTTGCTTTGTTTTGTTTTTAACTGTTTTCCCAGCCACTCCTGCTTCTCTAGGATGAAGATGGTGGGGGTAGGGGGTAGTGGGGCAGAATCTGAAACTGGTCTTGGCCAACCTATAGCTGATTTTCAGATACTTGATGAATGAATGGATGTGTCTTTTTAATATATTCCAGAGACTCAGAAGTTACTTTGCCCGGAATTTTGCCTCAGAATTAAATTAAGCGGGAGCAGGAACCAGAGTTAAGTGGGACAGTTCCTTGGAACTTGGGAAGAGAAGATGTAGAAGAAATAATATCTTCTTGGAAACATCTCAATAATAGAATTAGCCTTGGGTAAAAAAATAACTCAAGCCTGCAGCATGGTCTGTAGATTTTAACTTGGGTTCCCACCTACTTCGAGACTTTTCAATGTCTTATGGGAAAAGAACACTGGAAATTTGCATTTATTTTATTTTGAATCTGGTTAACGGAAAACAAAAGCATCTAAAGTTGTAGACTTGGATATTTTTCTTCTGCATATTCTGTTCACATAATCCCCCTGTCCATATGGGCCATGTTCCATGGCAGGTCAGAAGTGCTGGCTGAACTGACAAAACCAGTGAAAGCAAGAGAACCTCTAATGTGAAGGGGTAGGCAGATAGGCTCCCTCATGTCCAGTCTCATTCATGTGTCCTTGTGACAGGGTGATGCCAACTTGACCAAGTGGGAAAGGTTGATAGACATTTATGTGCATGTTTTACACTAGATCTCATGCCAGTGTAGCCTTGTTCAGTGATCGTGATCAAGACCTTCTCTAAGAATGCTGAGGTGACTGGGGATCAAACCACTCTGCTGTGGGTTAGCCCTAACAGACTCTTGCTGCTGGGTCCTGGCCTCCAGGTCAGAAGCTCTCCAAAGCAACACGGACTCCATTCCACTTCCTGACAGCTCCAAGGAGTCCCAGCTGTGCCTGTGATTGATTTCAACACAGTTCTCCAGCCACATTCATTTCGGCCAGAAGCTGATGTTCTTGTTCACCATCCTGTGTTAAATCCTCAGGACCAGAGAAGATGCTCTCTGACTGAATGCAGGAAATAAGTAGAATTTTTGAATTAAAGTCATTTTGCAAAATGGACGTTGAGGAGGACCATCTCTAAAATAATAAAAACTAGATAACCTTGTTAGTGTTAACTTTGCCTTGGGGCCAGTTCCCTTTTATAGGAGCTATGATATAAAGTCTGCAACAATCTGGCAGACTTTTGTTTGTGTGTAAAATATGTCTATATTGAATATTTAATTTTGCCTGTAGTAGTATTTATTTATTTGTTTCTTATGGTAAAGATGCAACAGTAGTTTTTCAGCCTTTTTGAGGTAGAAATGACATATAAAATTGTAAGATATTTAAAATGCACATCATGAGGAGTTGATATACATAAATACTGTGAAAAGTTTCCTCACACACTCATTACCTCACATATTTATCTTTTTTTTTTTTTTTTTTTTTAAGAACATTTAAGTTCAGGGCGCCTGGGTGGCTCAGTGGGTTTGGCAGGCTCAGGTGGTGATCTCAGGGTCCTGGGATTGAGCCCGGTATTGGGCTGTCTGCTGGGCAGGGAGCCTGCTTCCCTCTCTCTCTCTGCCTTCTGCTCTGCCTGCCTGTGATCTCTCACTCTCTCTCTCTGTGTCAAGTAAATAAGTAAAATCTTATTAAAAAAAAAATTAAGTTCTAGCCTCCTAAAATGTCAATTATGCCATACAGTGTTATCAGCTATAGTCACCAGGTTATACACTAGCTCCTCTGACCTTATTCATTTTATAGGTGACAGTTTGGACCCTTTAACTAGCCTCTCCCTAATTCCCCTCTCCCCCAGCCTCTAGCGACCATTAGTCTACTCTCTGTCCGGTTTATATTTCACTTAGCATAATCCTCTCAAGGTGTATCGATACTGTTACAAATGGTAGGATTTCCTTCTTTCTTGTGGCTGAGTAATATTCCATTGTATGTGTAGCTTCTTTTATCCATTCATCTCCTGATGAACATTTAAGTTGTCTTCCATCATGGTTATTGTGACTAATGCTGCAATAAATATGTACAGAGATATCTCTGATATTCTGTTTTCATATCCTTTGGAGAAGTGGGATTGATGGAGCACATGGTAGTTATATGTTTAATTTTTTTGAGGAATCTCTATATGGTTTTTCATAATGGCTGAACAAAGAAGGTTATTTTTAACTGAGTTTCTATTTGAGTATTTCAAGGGAATCTGCAAAACAGCTGCTAGGCCATTAGAGAAGCAAAGCAGTGGGGCAGAGCATTGGGTTTGAGCCCTGCCTTCCTCCACTATTGACTGGCAGTGAGAACTTGGTCAAGGTACTCAATGTATTCATATATCAAAATTATTATAATAGCAACATGTATTACTTATAATAATTCACACTATTATGTATATACAATGAGATATTCATGGAAAACACTTCTAAAATGCTTCTTGCAAATATTAAATCTGTACTTAAAAAAAAAAACTATTATTGTGGTAGCGTTTTTAGATAAAACATTTGGCTACAAAATACCTGAGGGCTTCCTTTGTTCAATATTCAGAACAGAGGAATATGTAAATAGAGGCAGGTTAAAGGAATTTGATATTGACGGACTAGAGAAAATAATCATTTAAGCATTTTTTGGGTGACTGGATAGAAGGAATCCAAATTCTTTTAAGATTCTATTCAGTAAGCATTGGGTGGGGGAGAAAGGGGCTCTTATCCTAGCCTCTGCATATCCATAAAGAGCTTTTGAGGTCAGCAAAGAAGGAAAGCAAGAGTTTTTTTGTTTTGTTTTGTTTTAACATTTTATTTATGAGAGAAAGCGCAAGTGAGGAAGGGCAGAGGAAGGGGGAGAAGCAGACTCCCCGCTGAGCAGGGATGGGCTCCATCCCAGGACCCTTAGACCATGACCTGAGTCAAAGGTAGATGTTTGACCAACTGAGCCACCCAGGTGCACCAAGAGTTTGGTTTTGTTTTTTGTTTTTATTTTCTGGGTTTTTTGTTTGTTTGTTTGTTTGTTTTTGTTTTATCTTGAGCGTTAATCTCTGACAAGACTGATGACTTCAACATCACTGCTGTTATCCAACCAGAAGGCAGTGGTCTTGAGGACAGGGTTCATTTCCTCTTTTCTGAAGCAGAACAGCAGAGGACACAGGTATGTGTTTGATAATCACTTGCTGATGGATTCTCTTGCTTCATTTCAGTTCCGTCCTTAAACAGAATGTAAAATGCTATCTGATGCCTGAAACATAACAACACTAAATATTTTTATAGATTCGGTACCGTGGACCTTGTGATATGAGGACCCAGTAAATTGTTCTAAGGATACACTGCCACGCAGGGCAGTGCCTCTCACCTGCTTTGCCTTGCTCACATAAGCACAGACCCCATCCCCCAGCACCTACGTTTAGTAAAGATGGAAGAAATACCTCTTAGTGCTTGTACCCAAACCTAAAACTGCTGGTACACTGCACAATAACAGTCTGGTGTTCCTTATCCCTCTTCTTCTGTTAATAATACATTAAACCTCAGTTATAAAAAAAAAAAAAAAAAAAAAAAACTTGGAAAAAAGAAAAAGAAAAGATAATGATTTCTTGACAGATCTTGAATGAAAGGCTTTAGCACAGCTTTAACTGAACTTGACACACCATTTTTTAATGTGCACGTCCCTTCTCTTTCCCAATCTCTTCATACTTAATTGAGAAGTCCCACTTAGGGGTGAAGCAAAGAGTTTAATGAACCTCCCCCTAAAATCATTAATTCAAAATATCTGATGTCGATTATGCATTTTTTTTTCTTTTTTTGGTGATAAGTACTCTCCCTGGTGATGTCTGCATAGAAATGGGCTGAATAACCATGTTTTGTGAATAGAACCCACACTGTTCAAATTGGAATGTTTTATTAATCACAGTTCTTAAAAGATATTGAGCATTGGAGGGGGTAGATCAGGAAATAAATAATACATACTCTTGAAATGGCCCTGAGATGAGTAGCTGTTCTCTTTATAAATATTACAAACCTCACATAATCCCTTAGGTAAAGACACAATATTCAACACACATAATGATAAACAACAAAAAACCCAGAGTAACCGTGGTTGTGGTTTGCTCATCCTCTTAATACAATATTCCCACAGGTCTTATTAACTAGGCTATTAGTAGCCCCAAATAATACATGATTATTCTGAGATACAACAATCGACCCACATAGTATTACGTTTGGTCACTGTCAGTGATTAAGTGATATGAAATAGAAGAGAGAATTCACAAGCAGGGAAGGTTATTGTATCATTTTCTGATCATGTCTAATACCAAATTTGTTGGACATATATGTTTTTATAGCTTCTTTAATCATTTCCCTATACAAACAGAATCTGGGTGTTGCTGAGATTCAGAAAATATTTTTTATTGCATTTATTCTTTAGTAAGAATTGTTATGGCATACATTAGTACTGTGAAACTAATTGCTCTAATTAGCAACTCCTGTCAGTGACAAACTAACACAGAGTATTCTGTTTTCCACAACTGCCAGTAATAGTTTGTTTTAAAAAAAAAATAAAAAGGAAGAAAGAAAAAGAGTTTTCAAGTAGCCATTGATTTCTCTTGGACCAGAAAGACTCATGTTCCTTTTTTCCCTGACTTTTGGCTCCAGCTGCTGAGATCAGGGGTTGGTACTAGGGTACCTTAAGTCCCGGGAACCCTTTCTTCCCAGTGGTTTTTACATTTCTGTCTTCTATTTTCAGACTGATCTCCCATGATCTTTATAGCTAATTATCTGTTGACATATTTTAGGCTTGTCTTTTCAAATAGAACAAGGCTAGCAACTATGTGTAATTCATCTCTGTATGACCAATATTTGAGCCTGGGATCATATCTTTTTACAATGTCTTTATACAATAGTACATTCACAAAAAAGAGAACAGGCTGGTTGGTTGGTATTTGAATGACAAATCAATTTAGGATAAGCAAGTTTTTTTCCTCTGAAAAATCAGAAGAAAGTATAGCTACTTATATTCCACTTAAGTAGAAATGATGTATCATATATTTGCAACTCCTGAACTTGTTCAGAGTGTAATAAGAGCAGATAGCCCTTCAAGTTTCTCTTTTAGAGAATCATACTTATGAAGAGACAGATTCTGTTTCATTTTGTGAAAAATTTTTGAGGACATACTATGATCAGGTCATGGAGGATGCAAAAATATGCAAGATCAGGCACTGTCCTTATATATACTTTGGAGAACACGGATACAGATATGATGGAAATAAAACAGATATGATGGAATGAAAAAAAATTTAAGTAAACATACAATAGCCCTGCTGTTGTCTGAAATTTAAGGTTGTTACACACATACCTGTTGAACTCACAAGCTCCTTGAGTATAAGATATAGGTTTTTATTTTTTTTCAATGTCTCAATTCCCCACAAGTCCTACAAAGAAAGTCATATTATCAGACATTTATCTAAAAAGAATACTCTCTACAAATTTCTCCTCTTTTCTGATATTCTTTCTTGTAGTTCCACAAGCCAGTAACTGGCTCATATAGCCAACTCATATGGTAAGATTAACAGATTTATATCTGTATTTTTCTGCTCATTGTGTGACTGGTACCTCAGTGGGAATAACACACAGAGGTCAAGAGGCAGATGTTCTCTTACAAATTGCTCAGCTTGTTCAAAAGGAACAGGGTGTTTGGCAAGGGAAGAAGTCAATTTAATAAAATTTATTTAATAATGCTCTGAATATTTTATCTGCCAATGCTTTATTTTCCAATAAGTTGAAAGTTCTACAAAAGTAAAAATATAGTCATAAATTGAAAGAGTGACTGGATGGATAAACACTTTCTATTTTGTATATAAGAGCCAACAACATCAACAGGCACAAAATAATTACAAAAATGAAATGAACTTTAATTAATTTGCTGCCAAATTTGCATACCTGTCTTTTTTTATTAAGGCAGGAGAGAGGATTGTATGTTGGAAAGGTAGGGTTATAAATGCACTTAAAATACCATTGCAAACATCACAAATCAAAGTGCTTTTTGCTGAAACTGGCCACTGTCTAGTGTTTGGTAGTGATGAAGTTTTAGAACATAAGTGAGGTTCTGTAGGGTGAGGTCAGGAGACCTTGAGACATCTTTGGTGCAAAATGATGGTTTATTAAAGCAAGGGACAGGCCCTGTGGGCGGAAAGAGTTGCCGCCCTGGGGCTGTGAGGAGTGGTCCATTATATACTTGCAAGTTGGGAGGGGGTCAGGGATGACATAAGTCTCTAAGGAATTTTGGAAGAAAGGTTTCCAGGACCTTGATAGGCTAGCTATTGTTGGGAAAAAGGTTATTCATCACCAGTAATAAACCTTTGTATTGAGACCCTTTAGATATATATCAGTGAGCCATATGCTTGGGAATGATTGTCAACATGTATCTTGGAGGGTTTAGAGATAAAGGAAGTTTCCAAAGGAATTGTTAAAGTAGACTTACAGGATCCTGGTTGGGGGTAGGGGTCAGTCAGGGTAGGATTGCCCTTTGCCCTTGCCAAAGCCTTAAGGTGGAGGTAGTTGAGTCCCTAGAGGGATGTCACCCTGCCTGTTTCAAGGGCTTGTCAGTGGGTAAGGAGATTTAATAATTTTTCTTCTGCCTCTGTTTCCCACATCATTAAGGTTAGTCCCACATTATCATTTCCAAGCACTTCATGTTGAGTTCTGTGTTTGAATTGACTGAAATCCTACTCACGTCGTGTGTGTGTGTGTGTGTGTGTGTGTGTGTGTGTGTGATTTTGAGTGAGCAAATCCTCCCCAGGAGCTAGGCTAGAACTGGACAGAGAAACTCTACCCATAGTGTGGCAGAAGCCTCTGGAAGGTGCACTGTTTAAGAGTAAGTTAAAATGCATGGCAACAACCTAGCAAATCCCCACCTGATTTGTTCTTTTATAGAGTGAGTGCTCCCCTGGGAATGAGAAAACTTATCCCCAAATCTTTTGTTAAACTCTCCCTGAGTTGTGCTGAAAGCGCATGAGCTGGTGTCTGTCCTTGGGTTTTCTTGGTTTGTGTGTTGTGTTGAGAACCTAGAAGATCTGGGAAAGCCACCTTCTCCCCCTGCATTAGAGAACATTTTCCATAGACTCCAACAACATGCACACCTTCTCCCACTGCCTCACAAAGCCCTTTATATCTTCATGAAAAGTTTTCACTGGAGCTCCCACAGTGAAGAGCTTAAGGAATGGAACCCCGAGTTCGTTTTGATTCATGAATCTGAATTCCCACAGAACTTCAGATAAACTCATCTTTGCTGACTACTGCAGTGAAGTCAACACAGTGATCTTGGGCAAGTTATCAAACCTCCCTGTGCCTTGGTTTACTCATTTGTAAAATAGTGCCAGTGATGTTCCAACCTTAGAAGGTTGTTGTGAAGATTAAATGAATGAGCATATGGTAAGGGCCTGAAATATGCCCTGGCAAATAGGGAGCATCTGATGTATCTAAGATATGTTGCTGATACTGCTTCCTGGAGCCACTGAATGGCATTCCTTGGAGATCTACTGTATTACTATAGGAATTGCGACTGAGAAATCCTTGCATCCTTGAATTCCTGATCCAGGAGCTTGACAAGCTCTTTCCTACCGCCACTTTTGGTAAAGAGCATTACCCTCTTCTCTGGTCATTCATGACTGGGGGGCACTGAACCCATCTTTTCCAGACCACAGTGATCTTCTCTCCCCTGCTCCTCATCACAGGTACCCTGCATAGCTTATCATATCCCCTCTTAAAACGGGGCTTGTGCTTCTGTGCTGCTGTCCCACCTTGACTGGGAAGTCCCACCAGCTCTTGGTGTTTTATTTTGTTGAAATTCTTTCATCTTTACAGTTCACACATGCAGAGTATATGGAGGCTTATTTAGGCACTATCTCGCGGGAAATACATTTGTGTGTGTGAGGGGAGGTGCTACTGGAGGGGTTCATATTACTCTTCCTGCCATGTGGGCACCAGAATTTGATGGTAATTGCACATTGTACCCTCCCTGCCCTAAAACCTATATTTAACAATCCCCAAAGGGGCTCAGAGAACTGTACATAAAGGCAATAAAGATTAAGTAACAATGGCTAAACCCAGTTGATAGAAATAACTCTGTGTAGTTTTCTAACTTAGCATAATTATGTATTTAGCAAACTATAAATTGATGTTGGAAATGTGCAGAGATGTTTCTTTCATTGTTAAAGCACTGCAGAGGCTTTCAAACTACTTTATTCTATTCTATTTTTAATATATATATATATATATATTTTTTTTTACCTACATGCCTCCTTCTTCTAACAAAATCTTATGCTAAGAACCAAGTACATAAACAAAAGAGAGAAAGAGAAAGAGAGAAGTGTGTGGGCAAGTGAAAGGCGTGGAGAGCTGTTCTGTCTAAAGAGGGAGCATGAGTGGCAGTCCTAAGATCTCCCCGTCATCTCCTGGGCACCATCCATGGATATTTAGGGAGCAGTGGAACCTACTGGTTTTAAAGAGAATGAGTTGTGGAATGGAACAAGTCTTGGTTCTGTCACTTACATGCAAAAAGAATATGGAATGAATAAGTCACAGAAATAAAAGGCACAGTGTGAGAGATATAATCAATGATACAGTGGTAGCATTGTGTAGTGATAGCCATGCTTGTGGTGAGCACAGCATAACATATAAACTTGTGGAATCACATATTGTACACCTGAAATTAATGTAACATTATGTGTCAGATATAGTAAAAACAAAATAGAAAATTATTGGAAAGTCTTTTGATATCTTTGAGCTACAAGATAAGATAATAGTCGATATATTAGGTTCAAGTGCTGGGAGAATCAACTAATACAGGATAGAGCATGTCCTCCTACAAGATAGGACTCACTCCTTATTTTTTATTTTTATTTTCACTCTCAGATTTCCTTGAAAATAGCCTTACACAGATGATGAAGGCACACTACAAATGGACCTCAGTATAAAAGAAAACTGGCACTACTCAGACAAAGGGAGGCAAATGGTTTTTTGTAACTGCTTGTGGCTGGAGACCCACAGAAGAGTTGTCTTAATTGGTTAACAGTCATTATCAACATGACCTGATGATCCAGGTAGCCCAGGGACTCAGGACCGTGCTGGGGCTCACCCAGGGACTCAGGACTACCCTGGGACTCACCCAGGCAGGTCAGAGTTCTGCATTCATCATCATTGCCACCTCTAGACCTCCACATGTCTTGTTGATTTCAGAAAGTGAGTAACACAGGAGTCAGGGCAGGGTTTCTTGGACTTTAAAGTGCCCTGATGTTGAATGATACAGCTCTCAACAGCCACACCTAGTTCTCTCCTTCTGGGTACACAGCCAGTTGGAAGGATCTGAATGACTTCTGGTATGAGGTGATATACTGAATACTGGAAACACAGTCACTTTTAGGATGTGGACTCTATCATTGTTTGATAGTTTTCATAAATAGAGCACACTAACCATTTTTATGCTCACTATTGTAGAGTATATGGGCCCTGAGCGGAGCACACAGCAAAGCTCACTTAGGACTTAAGAATGGAACCACTTTAAAGATGACTCTTCAGTGTGTACTGCCTGTAATTAGGTATGCTTCAAATGAGGTTTCCTTCCCCCTTTCTCGGGTGGTTTGCTGGGAGGGAATTTGGAGTGGTTTATAAATTGCAATCTGCTCTCTTTTCTATTTTCTTTTAAATTACTAAATGGAAGTTTTGCACCTTTGGACCTGTTGGTAACCTTGGGGCTCTGCCAGGGGGAAAGGAGAGAGATTAACTCAGAGTTCTCCCCTGGCAACATGGAGCAGTTTGCAGAGATGCAAGGGTGGGCAGAAAGTCATCCTGGGCCCTGTAGTCCAGCCCATTTCCACTGGGCCTTTCTTTTCTGACTGCAATTTTCACCTCACCCAGGTGTGAAAACCTTTCCTGGGGAGAAGAAGATGCAAGCTCCTCTATCCACACCAGGTTGAAGTCACTGTCGTCCTTGTTACTGAGGAAATGGGTCTGTGGCTTGGCCTCTGATTTTGCTCAGACACTTGAACTATTCATACTCTATTAGACACATATGAAGGAAGGAAATTGGACTTTCTCAGGTTGCAGATGTATCAGCAGGGATGTATGACTGAAAATTAATTCCCTGACACAGACTGATGAAGACGGCAGTTTCCTGAAATACTGAGATACATTTTATATATATATATTTTTTATAACATATGATCTCAATGTTACATATTTTCCCTAGTTCAAAGTGCTATTGATATTTTGACAATAGGACCTAGAATATTCCGCTTTCTCACACACACACACACACACACAAACCACCTTTCTTGTTAATTAGCCAAGATGTCAAGAAATTGGTCAGTGTGTCTAGTAATGAAAATACTGTAATGAAATCTATGGATCTTTTAATGAATACAGAATGTCACTTAACTATTAAGTGCTGGATGAACTTATGCCTTTTGAGATCTAGAGTTTAGCTACAACCGAAAGCTGAAAGTCCCTTCTCTTAGTGTTTTTGTGTTTTGCTAAAATCCACTTTTTTACAGGCTTTTTTTTTCCCTTCCCTCCTTATATAATAACGGTGTCAGCATTGCTAATCACTCGAGATTCGTTCATGATGCATTTGGTAGATGCCATTCTTAAGTCAGTCTTGCTTGTTTTTAAATCTGATCTTGTTTTTCATTTTTACTCTTATTATGCTGAAGTCTCATGAAGTCTCTGGTCATTAAATTTTATATGTCACTATTATCCATGGCTTTGAGAGTAAGTTTCTTTATTTTTCTGATCCCTTGTCCACTTACTTGAAAGAAAGTAGCATCTCCTTTATCTTACATCATTGTTTTGATGAGAAAATTGCTGATATATATTAGAGAAGGTCAAAACCTGTGAAATAATTATACAAATTTGTAAGACTATTGCTATTACTGTGCTCTTACATACACCCATATTATGCTTTGTAGCAGAAGCAATAATCTAATCAAGATGATTAAAATCTGTATCATAGAAAAACATTCAGAAGATGCTCAACGTATTGACTGAAAGAAAGACTGAAGGATTTAATAAAAGTTGGCAGGATTCTCTTGACTGTGTGTCAGAGCCAAATAATTGGGATCTTTCTTAGCTGCAAACACTTGATATCAGAGAGGACTTTTAGAAACCATGAACCATCTTGGTGAAAAAAGGCAGAAACAAAGAATCAGCAAGACACCGAGGTTACAGATATCTCCCAAATGCATCCAAGAACAGCTTCTCTTCAACTCCAGCAACAGCCCATGGCAGGGATGAAGTCAGAGATGAAAAGCAGTAGTTCTTTAAAATACTGAGTAATATTGCTGATGTGAGGTTTGTGGTCACCTATATACCAGATCTCTTTGGGTTTTAAACAAATTGCTTTGTAGAATGAGTCCTGAAAGGGATTAGAGCAGACCAGCCAGTCTTATTACAAAGATATGAAGCAGCTCATTGTACCCCCAGGAATGGCTTTTCAGAACTGATTTTGGGGTGTGCACACACACCCCAACTGAATTTCCTTCTGAAAACCAAAGGCATTATAACCATAGACCAGTGTTTCTGAAAGCAATTCTCTCTACAACTTAATTCACTTTTTAAATTATCTTAAGTTTAAGATAAAATCTGGAATGGCAATTAAACAAAGCACCCTGTAGTTGTTGGAACAATGACAGGTTACTTACATTGTGCTTATCGGTGGATAGAAAATGTGGATAAATGAATCACCAATGACAAAGAAGGGAGGAAGTATTTGACACCACTCTGACTTTTGACTGTGTTATTTCTGGGTTGAAAGGATCACCTTGAGAACCAATAGGAAATGGAGGTGCATGGTTGCAGTGGAGTCTAGAGAAAAAGGTCCGCCTTTGAGATATTTTCAGATACTAAGTTACTTTCTCATTTGTTAGAATATGGAGATTTGCAGTGCAGTGACCACTGATGGCTTTCAGAGTTCATGACCCCTTCAAGCTTCAGAATATATTTACTTTGATCTTTGAGTATGTCTGTGGGGGGTGTAGGGGCTCCATCTCCTTCCCTGTCCTACAGGAAGGAGCCATTTGGAAGTTCTCAAAGCAATCTCTAATATACAGGCAACTCCTTAATTGTTCTCCTTTTCTCTTTAACCCATTAATATGAAAATAGATATAAAAATATAAAAACTGTTTCATACTGTATCCAAACATGAAGTAAGCTTTCTTGAATCTGTCCATCTCTGTTTTATGCTAGGCTAGCCATGTGGCATCATGATTGGAGAAGTATGGTAGAGTAACAGTATAAGAATAAATTCCGTGCTCGAGCTTGAAGAATTAATGTGTTGAGATCTGTGCATAAATGGAAAAAAAAATAAAAAGGGAATGCTACAGTGTCTATTACATATGTAGTAGACTTTAAATTACCTAAGGGTTAGTAGGGGTTAGAGTCAGGTATGTGAGGGGAAGCCTGATAGTGGAGTCTTCAGTTCAGTAAATATGTATCAGATGCATATTTCTCCTATCTCTTCCTAAACACTTAGGACATCAAGATGAGTCTATCGCAGCCCATGTTTTCTGTTTGCTTATAAATCTTTAAAAAGGGGTTGGACAAATAGGAAAATGAAAGTAAAAACATAATTAGTAGGTGGGCTATTATTTCTATATGGAGGAATTAGAAATGAATTGAAGTTGACTCCAGAAACAGCCTGCCTGCAACATTTTAAACCTGGGGCCATTGCTTTCCCTTTTTTTCTTTTTTTTTTTTTTTTTAAATATGTTATGTTGGTCACCATACAGTACATCATTGGTTTTTGAGGCCGTGTTCCAAGATTCATTGTTTATGTATAACACCCAGTGTTTTCCTAAATGAAAGTTCAAAATACCCCAGTATTCTCCATATTGACAGTTGGGAAAGAGACAGTTGGGCTGGTCAACTCTATCTGATAACATATTTTTTTTTTTTCTCTAGTGTTCTTGGTCTTTTAGAAATCTCATTTCCATGGGTTGAAACATTCTGGAATACTTTCCATAATGCTTTTCATTATTACTCAAAAGACCTTTTTGTTCATAGAAGGCAAGAATTGGAAAAAACATGTTTGGAAATCTCACTGATATGGAAACCAAGACCTACTATTCCTCTTCATTTTCCTCTCCCTGACATGCCAACAAAGTATTATTAAGCACTATTTCTCAGAGAAGTGAGAATCATGCTTGGCTTGTATATCAGGAAAGACTTCACAGAATAGTTGGAATTTGAAAAGAAATCTAAATACAGATTAAGATTTTCATGGGAGACAGAGTAGAGAGAAGATACTTCATATGCAGAGAATATGAATGGTGATACAAAGATAAGAGTGTGAAACATGATAGGGACAGTGTCTAATTATATTTTGTGGGAGGTTAACCATATACCGATGAAAAAAATGAAGTAAATTCTGAAATGTAGGTGTCAACCATGTTTTGCATAATTCTAAATGCTAAGATGTGTGTAAAATCCTCTAGAGAGGGAGAGAGTCATAGAGGTTTTGTTGGAGGTAGTAATGCAGTTGATTTTTCACAAAATTAGTATAGCTCTCATATGTGAATTATCTAGAATAAAGCAAGTAGGTATTAGAGAAACCAATTAATGAGCTATTAAAAGAGCCAAAGCAAAATATAATAAAAGTCTAATTAATTAGATGGCAATGGACAGGGTGAAGAGTGGGTGAACGAGATGAGTATCATAAAGGTAGCATTCGGCATGACTCGAAATGTAGATTTAGAATATAGTGAGTGCCTCTAATGAATGCAAAGAAAAATGGAAAGGTAAATGAATATGACTCCAGGAACTGGTTGTTTAGGAATAAGAGAATGCCATTATTGGAAACTAGATATACAGGTGAAGAACCTGGTTGGATATATAACCGCATGGAGGGCTAGATGATTTAGGGACAGAAATCTATTACTTGCAAAGGCATATTTTAAAATATTCAATTTGGTGGTAGTGAGAGGACGGGTTGAAAGGGGTAAGTGCTTTGAATAGTAGTTGGTTTATCATTTTTAGAAGCTTTAAAAGGATCATCCCAAAATGGCAGGATACATAGCTAGGAAATAATGAGGCATCACAATAAACAACTTTTTTTTAGATTATTTATTTATTTATTTGACAGAGAGAAATCACAAGTAGACAGAGAGGCAGAGAGAGAGAGAGAGAGAGGGAAGCAGGCTCCCCACTGAGCAGAGAGCCCGATGCGGGACTCGATCCCAGGACTCTGAGATCATGACCTGAGCCGAAGGCAGCGGCTTAACCCACTGAGCCACCCTGGCGCCCCTGACCACTGATTTTTAAGAAGAATTTTCAGGGGCTTGGAACCTATTAATTTACATTTGGAAGTCAGTTTTCACACCTACACACACACACACACACACACACACACAAAACCAAAAACCAAGAAACCAGAAAAAAAAAAAAACAGTCCTTACTAATCCTTCTGGAAGGCACACACATATCCACAGGAGAGGAGGGAAGAACTCCATGTATTTTCACTGAGGGACCCCCATAGTTAAAGGATAAAGACAAGAAAGAACACATATTGATAAAGAAATTTTAATAACTGGAAGGAAACGATAACACTTTTCAGCTTACAGAACTTGAGTACAATTACCTGACATCTATTTTTTAAGAAAGAGAAGGAAATTTAATTGAATGCACAGTTAGACATCTATCAAAATGAATTTTCTTTAAAAACCTCATATAACAATATCCCATTTCTCTCTCAGCATAATGATTTCTTACCAACAAAGCCTGTCAGTGTTTCCTAGAAGCAATATTGAAGTGACTTCTTGCTGGAAATTCAGCAAATGAACTTTTTCTGCTCCCAGAATCTCTGTCCTCATTAGGCTAGTTAGAAATTCGCCCGGGGCTCGCAGCCCTTCTTCTCTCTGACGGATGCTAAGTGTAGAGGAGCTAATGGACACTTTAACTGTTAGGGGGCTTTCGATTCAATCCCTGGCAGCTCATTCTAAGTCCTTTCAGAGAAGCTGCAATCATATGCTCAAATATGATGGTTAAATATGGGCTGTAAGGGAAATAGCATTTTCCCCCTCATCACTAGAGATACTTGTTAAAAACAGGAAGTCATTCCTGAAGTTTCCCAACTGGCTGGAACCCTCACCCATTCAAGAAGTGACTCACTGGATGTCCCTGTAGGAAGTTGCTCCTTGTAAGGAGAAAGGGGGAAAGAAGACCTTTCTCTAGTTGCATCTATGTTCATACAGACTCCTCCTATGTGCCATAATGTCATATATTTCTTCTTTAAAATACCATCTAATAGCAATTGCTAATAGAATAAAACAGCTTGAAAACAGTTTGAATTTCAAATAAAGGAAAACTGACAAGCACCCTGTAACCATGAACCATGTTTCCAGGTAAATGTGTATTATCTGAATAGGTGTAATTAGCAATTTTCCCAATTACCTTACCCTTCTCTGAACTCTGCCCCCTCCAACCTTTCTTGCCCCAATATTAGCACCAATAAATTGGCCAGTGATTGCTCTCTGATTGTCTGTGTCCTCTGTTTTGGCATTTAGTTGGAAGGTTTTTAAACGATGTTTCTTTGCTTCCACTTCTCAGTTCTCCCCCAAGAAGCCTGGCACTAAAGCTCGATTTTGCAATTCTTGATTGCATTCTTTTTTTTTTTTAAAGATTTTATTTATTTATCAGAGAGAGAGAGAGGGGAAGAGAGCGAGCACAGGCGGACAGAATGGCAGGCAGAGGCAGAGGGAGAAGCAGGCTTCCTGCTGAGCAAGGAGCCCGATGTGGGACTCGATCCCAGGACGCTGGGATCATGACCTGAGCCGAAGGCAGCTGCTTAACCAACTGAGCCACCCAGGCGTCCCTCTTGATTGCATTCTTAATCTACAGGTTAAATTTGGTTTGGGGAACATTGCCTTGATGTTTCAGATGGTTTAGATTCAATAATCCACAAATGTCTAGACATTCAAATGAGGTCAGGAAAAAAAATCTATTCTTTGAAATTTATTTAGCAATTTCAGACATCAATTTGGAGAATGTGTCTTCCACAGGCAACCGAAAGAGAAATCTGTACTGGTTCTAAATATGAATCAAAGTGGCAAGACCCAGACTGTCTTATCTTTCTAAATGTAAGCCTTTTGGAATCTATAAAGATGCTCCTGTGAATTTGGCTGGTGGTAAAGTGTCAAGGCACAATTTATCCAAAATGACTGCCGTTGCTGGGAGTCCAGAGCTGAATGTAAAGAGGCACTGTCTTGCCGAAGCACTGGAGTTCAGAATTCAATATT
Source organism: Neogale vison (assembly GCF_020171115.1). Taxonomy (NCBI): domain Eukaryota; kingdom Metazoa; phylum Chordata; class Mammalia; order Carnivora; family Mustelidae; genus Neogale; species Neogale vison. Next base: position 127,538,072 of record NC_058098.1, read on the forward strand.
GCTGGGATTGTTTTCTCCAGAATGTCACCTCATGACTTCTTCAGGTTCTATTGACTATTTTTCCTTTGGAAAAATTAAAAAAAAAAAGATATATTTTGTGTAGTGGCTATAGAACTTAGTGGTATAAGATCCAGCTCATGTGTCTCCCAAGACTGTAGAAAAACCAAAGGCTTTTGAATCAGTGGCAATCTATATGCTGCTGCTCTGGCAATAGCATGTCTCATTGTTAACTCTGATGGCATGACCTAACATAATATGACACACAGTAGAAGAAGTAATGTGACAAGTGGATCATGCAGGCAATGCTGCACATGAAAAATATGACATCTTATCTGAAACCAATCCTGCTTTTAGCAAAGATACTACCTCAAAGGGCACATCACTTTTGTCCACATCCTTCAAGCTTTTGGATAATATGAGATCCATGTAAAGACCACATTGTCTTTAGGCTCAGAAGTAAGCAGTCCTCAGGCAGTAACAAAAGTCCATCTTTGAGAGCTGACGTGCTCTAGCAATCAGTCAGAAGAGGTGTAATTAGACAGTGGGAATAAGAGGGGTGCCTATCTCCTACACTATCGGGTCTCTAGGACTAAGATCTATAACGAGGCAGTCAAGTGATTCCTGAAGAGGAAAGTTGGGATGAAAGCTGTTAGGAAAGCATTAATCTGTTCTCCAAAGATTTCACTGCAGAGTTTCAGAACTTGGTCCTAGTTCATTTCCTCATTCAATTAGTATAATTCATGTATATATTACCTGTATCAGCCAAGGTCCTGTCAGGAAGGTAGAAACCACTCTAAGAATTCCAAACAGAAGAAAATTAAGTATAGAAACATATTTACAAATTGTTGGAAAGGGTTATAGGGAAATATAGAAAAGAGATTGGAAAACAGAGGAAGTCACTACCACTACCTCTCAGGGCTGGAGAAAGAAAAGTGAGAAAGTGGAATTAATTCCTTACCCCAAGACCCAGATGCTATTGGAGCTCATATTTTTCCTTTCTCTGATTCTGTTACTAAGACCCAAGCCCAGAACCCGACTGTAGTTTCTAGACCTCCAACCCTACAATACAGTGCAGAGGATATTAGGTGTGGCAGGGAGGACCGGGGTTTAGCATGAGAAGACAGTAACTGACATTTTATGCTTTAGTCATTGTATAAAATATAAACAAGGCAAGGATATATATATATATATATATACAACAAATTGTGAATGCACTATAGGTAAATAACAGGTAAATGTTCATTTATTCTTAGCTATCTTCATACCCCTGGGACTGGACAGTAATGCCTGATATGCATTTGCATTAGTGGAATGCAAAGGATACAACATTATCTAAAGATACGACATGCTTAGTTACAGTACACATCAAATGCTTTAATATGGCTTATTCTTTAATCCTATTTGCCAAAGGCTTGCAAATCATTTTAACACTATAGTTCTCAAAGTTTGGATTTCAAATAGTGGGTTAGAACTTGTGTTTTGTTATTTACTGCCTTCTCAACTGAGGCACAATAAATATTGGATATTTAACTTAAAGATTGACCCTAATACCCATGGAAGAGAGACACATATTTAACATGTTACTACAAATCTTGTAGAACATCACGCTTTTCTTTTTTTTTCTTTTTTTTTTTAAGATTTTATTTATTTATTTGACACAGAGAGAGAGAGATCACAAGTAGGCAGAGAAGCAGGCTGAGAGAGGCCGGGGGTGGGGGGTGTGTGTGGAGCAGGCTCCCCACTGAGCAGAGAGCCCACGCAGGGCTCAATCCCAGAACTCTGAGACTATGACCCGAGCTGAAGGCAGAGCCATAATCCTCTGAGCCACCCAGGTGCCCCATATTTTTCTTCTTAGGGCAGCAAAACATAGGGGAAAAAAACCAAATTATGGAAAATTAAAGAATGTACATTTAATTAACAAAAAGAATTTCCTACAGGAAGTTTTTTTTTTGTTTTTGTTTTTGTATTTTTTTTGTTTTGTTTTGTTTTGTTTTGTTTTGTTTTACATGGCACAGAAATGCCTCATTAGATTGATCATCAATGGAAAGTGAGGTGTTCCACTTAGCTGGTTTCTTCACATAAACAAAGACTACCTTTTTAATTTATTTTTAATCACTGGAATATTTTTAGAGTTTATTGTTTTCCCGCATACAAAATTAATACCTGACAGAGGAGTTGGATCAAGATTGCAAACTTAGGTCATTTTTTTTTTAATTTCTATTCCTACTGAAAGTGAACTGAAATGACAGAAATACTATTAAGCAAGAATATTTCTGTATAAACACTAAAAAATATTCGAAGTATGAACCTTCTTCACTTCAAAGTGCAAGGTAGGATTATCTTTATTCTGAACATACAGAACTTTTTTTTTTTTTCCTTTAAAGCAGTGCTACAGTTTTAAGTATTTTGTCAAGGATCAAACAGCATGTAAAATGCTGTATCCAGGATTTAATCCAAGTCTGTTTGCAACTAAAGGCCATGTTCTTTATTTATTTCTCTTTTTAAATTATTATCGTAGCTAAAATCATCAAGAAGGCATTTAAACTAGGGCTTAAAAAGTGGAAAGAATTTTCACATGCAGAATGACAGAGGTAGGAATACTAAAAGGTAAGAAAAGTTAGAAAACAATTCAGAAGCAAGAAATCACATAACATTGGAGAAGGCATCTACTTTCCCTGAAACAATATGTGGAGTAGTAGTGGCAGCCACAGTGAAGATACTGCACCCCAAACTATTTGGGGCAGATGATGGACGTAGACACACTTCTATAGGAGTTGAATGACATTAAATCTGACACATCTTTGTAATCTAGCAATGCATTTTTGGAATGGAAGTGATTATAAAAGTGGTAAGGCATAGTAAGATAATTTTTTTGATTGGAGGTGAGTTGTATGGGGAAGAAAATCAAACTTCATTTAGGGGAGTTTTTGAAGAAGTAGATAAATACAGCACAAAGACAAATATGGCTGACTTAATGCTCATATTACTAATATTATCACATCAAGAAGTAAGTACACTGTTATTTTCAGAATAAAATGGTAAATTTAATTTTGGGTATGTTGAGAATGAGGGGGTTATAGGTTATGCAGGAGATGATGTCCAATAGACAATTTGAATTTAGATCCATCAGATAGCTGAGGGCTGGATTTTGGAGTATTCTATGGGGAAGTGGTCATGTACCCAATACACAGTAATTGGTCAGATATTAATTAAACTGAATTGAATTGCATTGAACTGAATTGAGTTGAATAGGGTCGTCAAGTACATCAGAAAGAAAGTAGTCAAGCAATTAGCAGGAAACCAATGTAGTTAACTTCCAGTGTTACAGAGTATAGGAGGAGCAATGAGGTATTACATGGGGGTAAGGCAGGGTAAGTGCTGGGAAGAAGGCTCTGAAAATGGTGACACAAGTGGTCAGGATGGTAGCTACAGTTCATGGAATTCTGGAATGTGTGAGGGATTTTGCATTAAAAACCCATTTATTGAGTGTCTACTCTAGTAAATACAGCAAATAAAATAATGAGATGCTTTCACATGAATGTGGATGCTTCCGGTTTACAAGGCAGCCAGGCGCTAATGGGTCTGAAGTGAATCTAGGACAGAACCTGCCCTTAAGGAGCTCACATTTGTCGACCAGAGATGGAGCAAGTCCAAGAGCAGAAAAGTTCAAAGTGTCTCAACAATTGTGCCTATTCCCCAGACATTCCTATTCTAGTAACATCTGGTCTGTCATCAGTTTCTGATGAATTGATGGGAGCCTAAAATACACTCCTGCTTTGTTAGACTATAAGCTCTATCAGGTCAGAAACTGTGTTTGCCTCCTTTGATGCTGCTTCCTTGGCACATAGAATAGAACCTTGTGCAAGGGTTGCTCAATAAAACATTTTTTAAGAAAAAAAAAAAGACTGGATGGATGGATGGAAGGATAATGCATGAATAGATAGATCTCTGACCACTGTTCAAATGTAAATGCTGCTTCACATCACTTTTTTTTCTTTTTTTAGTTGTATTTACCCATCGACATATTTCTTCAATTATTGCAATCCTTGTTTTGAAAGTACAAAAGGTAGTAAAGTACTCAGCAGCTCTCCTGTTTGAAATCTGCCACATTGTATCCTTCAACCTCGTGTCCTTGATTTGTTCCTTCAACATCATAGCAGCAGCCAAGGTACCCTAAAAATACAATAAAAGATAGTTAGATTCTTTTGAAAGATAGAAAATGCAATTTTCTTCACTTTCTCAAAATGATATAGCTTTTGAAAATATTAGACTTTTGACCAACTTCTGAATTCAGAGCTAAAGAGTTGCCTTTCAATTACTTCCCACATGAACATAATGTGATTTGATATTGTCACCTGGTTTGGATAAATGGGAAGTTATTTGCAGTTAGTCTGAGAGGTACTGAAGGACTCTTTTTGGAGAGTTGATCAGATTTTGCTAGACTCTGAAGTCCTTGGGGTCCTTGCAACCACCCAAGTACATCAAATTATTTGAGGGAGATGAGAAAACTTGTTTTGATTAAATTGAGACCATTCTCTGACTTTCTAAGCCTTCAGACAAGCTCGGGACTAATGCACACGGCACACGTCTCTTTCTGAAATGTTCTCTACGTTAGTTTTTGTATGAGAGGGAAAGAGTTTCTTCATGAAATACATGAAGAAATCTGGGGATTCTATAGAGACAGGAGTGGTTTGACATAAATCCCAGGAAGGCATTTGCTTCATGAATGTCCCAGTGGAGTTCTGCTATTGTGTGAGGCTGGGCTCTGCATTTCTCTCAGAATCAGTCGGAAAATGAAGTCTTCGGTCTGAGATGACTTCATGAGAAACTAATATTCCTGTAGATTGGACCAAAGAGGCCACACCCCCATGGGTCAGATTATACACTTAAGTATTGTTGTGCTTTAAAATTATATTGTAGATGCATGCCTAAATTTGTGTATATTTAGCATCAGTATTCGGTGTTAATAGGTTTCATGTGAGAAGGGACATTGAGCCCAGTCTTGGGAGTTTTATTTAGGGACATCAGATAGTCCTATATCTAGGGAAGTATATGGTAAAGAAAGGCCAGGGAATATGATACATTCTGACACGTCAGTTTTTGTTTTTGTTTTTGTTTTTGTTTTTCTATTTCCATGTCCTGGAGGAAGGAGGGAAAGATTTATATGGTAAGCATGTGAGTGTCAGAGGCCAGGTGTATTCTAGATAAATAGAAGAATTCTAGATAAATAGAATTTCTAGTGACAAAAACAGTGTTGGGGCAGAGATCTAAGAAAGGTGAGAAGGGCGAAGGCAGTGAAGTCCTGTCTAACAGGAGTGGCCAGGAGAATTACCACGGGAGAAGCAGAGGCATCTGGATATGTTTATACTCACAGAATTTTCTGTTTACTTTTTATAATCCAGATGGTTTTCTGCTAAGTGAAAATGCTTAAGCTTGATCTCTACACATTCAGAAGCTACATTGTGTCCTTTTGTGGAAGAACATTATGATAAAATAATGTTTGAAATTAAATCTGCAATACATATTGTTGAACCTAACTTTTTCTTTTTTCTTTTCTTTTTCTTTTTTTAGCATGTAACTCATGCCAGGCACCATTCCTTTTAAATTTATGAACTAATGTAAACCTCAGAACAATTTGATGAGATTACTACTATTACCTCTGTTTTACAGATGAGTAAACTAAGGATCAGAAAGGCAAATAACTTGTCCAAGAATACTCAAAGAATAAAAGGCAGTGTTAGGAACCAAGGATTTGTACTCCAGACTCTGCTAAATCACTATGTTGTGATTTCAGCATGTTTAATAGCTCTATCACATATCTTTAAATAACAATGAAGTTTTTACAACAAAATAACTCTTAATAGTTTCATATTATTGTTTGTTAGGAATATACAACATCATTTACTCAGTTCTCTCTTTGGTCAACAGTTAAATTGTTTTCCATTTTTGAAAAATGCTATGATACACAAAGCTGCATGAATTTTTATCTTTGCAAACACACCTCCAGGAATACTCAGTTCTTAGCAGTGAAATGACTGGATCAAAGGATATGCATATTTTTAAGGATTTTTGACATATGCTATCATAAATCACTCTCCAGAAAGATTGTCTCAAATCGCACCGTACCATTAGAGACTGAAATGATCAATATCCCTAAACCCTTACCAGAAATGATCATCTTTTCTTTATCTTTGATAGTTGCTAATCTCAGTATAACTCACTGTAGTTTAATTTAAAATTTTTTATTGTTAATCAAGAAAGTAAAATATTTTCATGTGTAATGTGAATTATAACTCCTTTATTAGGAATCAAGTGATCCCATTGTTGTTTAATTTATTTGCAATAATGTTTTAGAGTACAGTTATCATCCCTTTATAATACTTATTGAAAATGTTTCCCTAGAGATTTGATTTTATACTTTTTAGATGTAAAGAAGCTATTTCAAAATTTACACAAATACATCAATATTTTCATCAGAGTATCAGCACTTGTTTGGATGGTTAGAAAACCTTCCTCTAATCTCAACAGTTTATAATTGTTTGCACTTATTTCGTATTGTTCTTTAAAGTGTTTAAAAAAGAAATAACTGTAATTTATTTTGATGAATGAGCTGAAGTAGGCAACTTGCTTTCTGTTTTTTTTTTCCTCAAATAATTAGCACTGGTCTTGTTTAGCAAGTGACTTTTTAGCCACTAGTCATTATGATCATAATTTTTATTCATACTATTAACCTGAATTATTGTATTATTAACATATAATATTAATGCATTGAGCAATGTTGAAACATATAACTTCATTAATTTAGGTACAAATATGAATCAACTATTTTCTTGGGATATTTATCTTAATTATCATGGTACTTTTTGGCTACTAGAAAATATCTTGTTTTTAATTACACAAATAATACAGACTTATTGCAGAAACAAATCAAACACGGTAGAAAAAAAAAAGACAGGCAATACTTGCTATTAGGTTTTTACATTAGACCCTTCCATCTCTGTTGGCTGTTGTTTTTGACATGCATTTTTCAAGGTACTATACATCTTGATTTATAATTTATTTTAAAATTCAGCCATAGCAGAATTTTTCTCTACCTGGATAAATGTCTTAAAACATCAAGTATAATAAGTATATAGTTTGGCACATACACAAATGTGCTGCAGTTTATTCAACCAATCATAGATTTCTTATGTTTTGTCATTTTCCAGTGTTGCTTTTATAAACAATAATATAGCCTTCATATATCTAAATCTTTGGGGAAGGATAAGCTTGATTTTAAGAAGATAAAGCACAATTTTTCTTGGGAGTTCTAACATTTTTTCCTTTCATTCTGCATAACATAGCTCAACGAAAGTCCTCTTCCTAAAGCATTGTTTTAAATGGAGGAATAATTTATTTTCAGTGAGGTGCATACATTTGAAGTGCAAAGCTTTTGAGATCCTATTTGTGTACAAGCCTCTATAACCACCACACAAGAGGCTCCATCTTGCCTGTGCCACTCACCATCTATCCTCAGATTTGTCTCTCAGCTTCTGTGCCTGCTCCCCAATTTCCCTTAGCTAGAACCCCAGAGTGCTGGGATGAAGGATGTCTTTGCCACCCTTCACCCCCATTACTCTGAGAAGGAAAATCTTCCAGCACTACTTTTCTTACTGCCCCTTACCTTTTGGATTCTCTTCAAGTCCTCCACAAAGGACATAGGGATATGTTGGCAAGGCGATGGGTTCCTGCTTGGTGGCTTCCCATTTGGGGATTCTGCACTGTTACACCATGCCAGCTCACGCACACAGTATGTTCACAGCCTGATGGATAGTCTGATGGTCTAACCCCTTCTTTTCCTAATTGGATAAATTTGGCATGTAACATTATGTAAATTTAAAGTGTACACAGTGTTATTTTTAATACATTTAAATATTGCAATATGGTTACCATTTAATATTTATCACATTAGGTATGTATACTATAATATTGTATATGTTCAATAAATTGTACATTAAATCTCCATGGTTATTTGAACACTTGAAATAAATTTGTATTCTGAAACACAATTAATGTTATCCTACCCCCACCCCCCATCCCCTGGTAACCACCATTTTATAGTTTTGTTTTGTTTTGTTTTGTTTTCTTTACAAGTTTGATTTTTTTAAGACACCACATTAAGTGAAAAATAGTACTTGTCCTTCTCTGTCTATCTTATTTTCTTTAGCATAGTGTGCTCAAGGTCCATCAGTGTTGATGAGAATGGCAGGATATCCTCCTTTCTCATGACTTTCTCGTGACTTAGTAATATTCCTTTGTGTATATACCATATCTCTTTTACCCATTCATCCACTGAATGGGCATGTGGGTTTTCCATATATTGGCTACTGTGAATAATGCTGCAATCAACATGGGGGTACATACATTATATCTCATCAAATTCATGTTTTCATTTCCTTTGTCTTTATTTCCAGAAATATAATTGTTAAAATATAATTGTTAAAAGTAGGTCTACTTTTAAGTTTGTGGAGGAACCATCCTATTGTTTTCCATGGTATTTGGACTAATTTATATTCCCATCAACAGCATATGAGGGCTCCCTTTCACCACATCCTTGCCAGCATTTGTTATCTCTTGTCTTCTTTATGATAGCCTTCCTTTTAAAAGTAAGCTCTATGCCCAACATGGGATTTGAACTCACAACCCTGAGCACATGCTCTACCAGCTGAACCAGCCAGGTGTTCCTTGATGATAGTCATTCTTAAATATGTGAACTAATAACACATTGTGGTTTTTATTTGCATTTCTCTAATGATTACTGATGTTAAGCTTCTTCTCATGTGCCTATGGGCCATTTAGATGTCCTGGTTTATCCCTTTTTAGAAGAGTCTCATCTTTCTGCATTGGCAAGGATAACAGAAATGGCCTCTTTTTATAAGAAAGCCACTCTCATTGTTTAGTTTATTTCGGATTCTCAACCCTCAAATGTTTTTCAAAAACTGTGATATTAAAGTTTCTTGAGCTTGTTTTGGTGTTTGGTGTGAACTCTATTGTTTCTTATAATTTTCTTACATCAGAACCTAGTGCAGGATTCCCAATGTTTTTAATCTTGGGATATAGATATAGATCCTTAACCCTATCATCTATCTAACTATCTCTCTATCTATCTATCTATCTATACTCTGTGTGTGTGTGTGTGTGTGTATAAAATTTAGCTGTAGCTATGGTTATAGCTTAGTTTTCATTTTTTTTCCAATTTATTTATTTTCAGAAAAACAGTATTCATTATTTTTTCACCACTTAGTTTTCATTTTTAATGCTAGGAACAGTATATTGTCTTATTTCACTTATGATTCTTGCTGGATTTTCTTCTGTGGCTCTTAAAAATTTTAGTTATTGAGTAAATCAATTGTACCATGACTTCTTTCTCTAATTGTTTCAATCATATTTCTATCTTAAATTTGTTTCTTCTGGTATCATAATATTTACTGTGTTTCTCTTTTCTAATCTTAACTTAAATGTTCTATAAGCTCTAAAAATAAAAGTATGTAAAGCTATAAAATTTGCTCTACTTATACTTTTGTTTTTATCTTATAAGTTCTGGTAAAGGTTTCTCAGAGTTCTTAGTGTTAAATAGATTTTTATCACTGTTTTATTTACTTTTTGATGAAATAATTATTTAGCAGAGTGCTTTTTTTCATTTCCTAGTTATTGGGTATTGAGATATATAATAGTAAGTAATTACATTAGTAATTCATTGGTTGCAAAGTATTTACTGCTTATAGTTTAAGTTTCCTTTACTGAGTAGAATATGATCATTGTTACTCAAATATTCTGAAGACAACTGAAAAGCATGTCTAGTTTGTTTATAAGACAGAGATTTGAACATTTGCCAATTATAAAGTCTGGTGATTGACTCACCTCCTCTCTGTTTTTATTCTTATACCTCACGTTTCTCACAGAAAGGAAATTTTTATATGCATAATCTGGTGACCAGGTGATTTAGAGAGCAGAGGAAGTAGGGGTGGAGCTAACAATCAGACACCTGACATAGAGTAGGATAGAATCCAAAACAAGAGTAATAGTGGTAGAAAGGTGACTCAGTTATCAAATCCAAAAGATAAAATATTGATCTTAGTGGTACCTGGGTAGCTCAGTGGGTTGGGCCTCTGCCTTCAGCTCAGGTCATGATCTCAGGGTCCTGAGAGAGAGCCCTATGTTGGGCTCTCTGCTCAGTGGGGAACTTGCTTCCCCCTCTTTCTCTGCCTGCCTCTTTGCCTACTTGTGATCTCTTTCTCTTTGTGTCAAATAAATAAATAAAATCTTTAAAAAATATTGATCTTATATTGATATGTACTTTACCCTTTCAAAATTGTTTTGTATGCATTTTCTCCTATATTTAGAACAACTAAATGGTTAATATAGTTTATTTCTTTTTAAGATTTATTTATTTATTTACTTATTTTAGAGAGAGAGTAGGGGGTAGAGGCAGAGGGAGAGAGAGTCTTAAGCAGACTCTGTGCTGAGCACAGAATCCAACATGGGGCTTGATCCCACAACCTTGAGATCATGACCTGATATGAAACCAAGAGTCGTCAGATGCTTAACCAACTGTACCATCTAGGTGCCCCTGGTTAATATAGTTTCAAATTCATATATGTGGAAACTTACAGAAATTAAGCAGTTTTTCTGATATCACACAACTTTTAAGTGGCAGAGCCAAGGACTAAGCTAAATTTTTCTAACCATTGTCTTTCCACAATTTTGGAATTGTCTTCATAGTTTAAAAGTTCTTGTTACTAAATGAATTGGAAAAAAAAAAATCAAAAAGGTGTAGAAGCCTACAGAATGGGTTAATTCAGTAGCTCATCCAGGGCAAGGTTATTTCCATTTTTCCCCTCATCATTCCTAGCAAAGCTGACTTCTGTTCTTGGGCCTATCCCCTTACATCGTCAACATCGCTATAGAGGCTACAACATCACATCCTTATAATATCTAAATAACCCCTTTCCCCCAATAAAAGCCTTCTCCCTTCCTTGTGCCACCTTTTAAGAATGAAAAATCTTCCTAGGATACTCCTCAGGGGCCAGAATTGCATAGCATGACCAATCCTAACTAATTATGGACAAGGAAAATGAAATTACTGTTATTAATTTACACTTACCAAGATTTAGACCATGGGACATTAGAGACTGACTTCTGATCCTAAAGAAAAGAAACAGAAAAAGAAAAAAAAGTACAAACTTCTATTGTCAAGAGTAAGGCAGGGGAGTGGCTTTGGGTAGATGACAAACAGTGTCTGTGGTACAGATACAATGATTGGAGACAAGAGTGAGAGGATGAGCCAAAGACTATTACAGACCACACATCCTGGGAAGTGTGGAAATAGATTATTATTGAGAGAAATATGAAAAGAACAAAGAGATGTCCGTCTTGACAGAAAGATGATAGCTTTGGTTTGGCACAAGTTGGTCAGAGGATTTTCAAAAGGAATTACAGGCACATAGTTACAAAGATTTGAAGCACACAACAGCAGTCAGAATACAATATTGAATCCTGAAAACTTCTTTTTAGATATGTTTGTCAATGCCACGGAAGTGAGATTACAGAGAATGACACTGGAAAAGAACAAAGACTGAGCATTAGGAATTATCCCTAATTAAGACTACAAAGGCTGAATAAATGAAGAAGGTACAGGTGGAAACAGAGTAGATATTATTTTTCACAAGCCAATCTCCCTCTATTGCAAACATAGACTACCAGACTCATCATTGAATTATTAACATCCTTCATCATTTTTCTTGTCTATAAGCAAATATTTTAAAAATTTTAGGTGTTCCATCTAGTGGCTGTACATCATTTATTTAATCATTCTTGTGTTTTGGGATATTTACTTACTCACAGTTATTTATTTTTTACATCTGTTCCTTTAATCTAGTTTCAGTTTTCCACCTCAGAGTCTAGGCCAAGAGGTATATAGTCCCAGAGCAAGAAAATAAAGATATTTTTAGCAAGACAATTGCCTTGAAAACAATGATTAATATAGAGAAAAACTGCTTGAAATTCCTTTGGTACATGATGAAATAAGCTTGATCTACTGAGACCATATATTCTCTCACTCAGTTCAGGGTGATACATGTACACTCACTAAAGCTCAACGACAAGACTGGATTCAGGAAGAAGGAGACTGTCATGTAAAGAAAGTAATATAAAATCCTATCCTTCTTGTCCTGAAGTATCGTGCAAAGAAAAGAAGGCAATGGAAGAAAAAGTAGTTAATCACATGGGTTCCCCAACATTTCTTAATCAGATTTAAACCCACAGATGTAAATATGAGTCATATTGATTTAAAAAAAATGGGGGGGTTCAGGAGGCAACTCTTCTTCATTTGGTCCTGTACAGATAGGAAGAAAACCTGAATAATTAATGTATAAAATGTTTACTCTGAAAGAGAGGATTATGGTTTGCTTTCCTAAGTTTCCCCTATTTCCTCTGTGGCCTGGACACTGTGACAGGGGCAAGGTGACCTCATGACATAAGCTGAAAATGGACTAATAATATGGTAGGTTGTGTGACAGGGAAAGTGATATAAAATCAGAAATATCTAGAATTGGAACTAGATCTGAACAATTGAATTAGCACAGAGATCATCAGGCTTTATTGAAATGCTAAGGGACTTATTTATATTTTATCAACTAAAGATATTAGCAATTGCCAGAAAAAAAAAATTCCAATGGATATTGTGAGAGGTGTCTCCAAAGTGGCCACTATGTACTTCTTTTCTCACTCTATATGTGATAATATTACTGTTGAGAAGTAGAATATATGACTATTCCCTCTGAATCTGGATTTTCCTTTGGGAACTTGTTTCACCAAAAGAATGTGGTAAAAGTAATGCTCTAGGATTTCTGAGGCTACATCATTAGGGGCTTTGAAGCTTTCAACTAGGTCTCTTGGAACCATATTATAAGAAGAACAGGCAAATAGAGAAGGCCACTTGTGGGCTTTCCACCTTCCAGCCTAAGGTGAACCTCATCCATGGACAGAATCAACTGTCAGATATGTGAGTAGGCCATCTTGGATATACAGCCCAAATGAGACTTTAGATGGTCCGAGCACTGTAGCTGCAATCCTGAGAGATCAGAGGATAGAACTATCCAACTGAGCCTTATCTACCCACAAAACTATGAAAGTTACTATCAATCTTTATTTTAAGTCATTAAGTTTTGGGGTGGTGTGTAACACAGCAAAAGGTAACCAGGGAGATTAGATCAGTCCAAACATCCTAACAGAGGTCTCTGAAGCCAAGCTCAAACTGGATCTTGTATGAGGATTCTTTCACCATATAGGCAAGAGGTCATAAAACAATTTTCCTAAATGCATTTTTGAGTAGAGCAGGATTAGGGGACAGGCATAAGAAAAACTGAACATTTTTTCCCAGACACTAGATATTACCTGAGATAATTTTGAGATTACCATATTTGGTTAACTACTAATGAAGATTAAATAGAGTAAGTAGAAACTGATGAGAAAGATGAGATCATGCACAGTTAAATAAAGAAAATGTGTTTTATATGGGCTGCATGGTAATCAAAGAGGACAGGAATGAGTCCACTGCAACCTGCTTTTTTGTAAATAAAGTTTTACTGGAACACAGGCATGCCCATTTGTTTACATATCTTCTGGAATGGTCTTAGTGCTATTAACAGTTACAGAAAAAACTGGCCTGCAATGTCTAAAGTATTTACTCTCTGGCCCTATAAAGGAAAAGTATACTGACCTCTACATAAAATGAAGATTGGAACTCTGAGTCACAAACAGATTTTAAATAATTTTCACAATTATATTTTCAGGGTAAATTCCTAGACAGAATTGCTAGGCCACAGAGTTTGTGTAACTTTAAAGTCTTTCATGTATTTCATATATTTTGGTCCTAATTTATCTCCAGAAAAACAGTGTAAGTTTACATACAATCATAACAATACAAAATGGCTGAGTTCTCTGTATCCTCATCAGTCCTAAAATCTAATTTCTGAGTCATATAAGAAAGGAGGAGAAGGAGATAAAATTCCTGTATGCAAATCTTGACCATTATTTAGGATACTTCTTACAAGCAGAATACAGGGTCAAGGGATAGTTGATTCAAAAGAGAACTATGTCCCTTTTCATATATTGCCAGATCAATTTCCAGAAAAGTTATACCAATTTGTACTGCTCTTTATACTGTATGAAGTTGACATATTTCACTTAGCAAATAAATTCATTAGATAAGTAGACATAATTATTTCATGTAGTTGTGTCAATTAAGCTATTCACATTTAAGGCAAAAACTATCCCATATTTATTTTTATTCATTTTTTATTCCTCAGTAAATTTGAATATTTCCTCTATGGTTATTAATCATTTTGATTTTTATAAAAGTTCTCATAATTTTTTAGTCAGCTTTTCTTTGTTTTCTTAATTATGCTTATAAATAAAGCACAAACTCAAGAAATACATTTTTAAAAATATGCACATGAGTCTCTTGTAGGACTTCCTATTCCATTTCTGTGTTGATCTACTTCTATACTAGTACTAATCAGAAATAGATATTATAGATTATGATATGTTTTAGCATCTGGTAAGGCTTACATTTAATATTTTTTAAGTTTTGTGTTATTCATATACTTTTTCTCTTTCAGATTATTTTAGAAACACCCTGTCAAAGACCATAAAAATCTTTTTAAGATTTGCATGGAGATTGACTTGGTATGTTTGCAGTTTCATCCAACTTTCCACTAAGATGTTTGACACAAAAATTATTTTGAGTTGATTATAGATTAAATAATTATTGATATTTGTGGGAATGATAACTACCTTTTAATTTTCTTTTTAAAGTTTTTTGGCATAAAGGTTTTATCTTGACTAGTTCATTATATTGATCTTTTAAATTGTGTATTTTTCCTTTGCTGACATATTTTACTTTCTTGACATGTTTTAGATGGTGAATACTCTATTGCGTACATGGTTAAATAAAAGTTCTACCTTCAGAGAAAGAAAAATATTTTGTTTTCTATAATATAAATATAAACCATAATGAGAATATTAACCAAAAATAAAAACTATACCATAGTCTGTTGATATTTTTTAAATAGTGAGGCTAGTTTGGGTATAAATAGAGTATTTATTTTGAGGAATTCAAAGAGTGCACATAAATAAATCTGGGTAGGGAAAAATTGTTTTAGGTCCAGACTTCATGGCAACCAGGACTCATTGGTGTCAGACACGGAGTTCATGGATTCATCATGTTTCCAACTCATTTAAATATCAATCCAGTTGTATCCAGGAGAACAGAAGCAGGCTCTCATTCTTGGTCCTACAATGAGGTGTTTTTTTTGTTCGTTTTTTTGTTTTTGTTTTTGTTTTTGTTTTTTCTACATGTTATGTCCAAAGATCTGGTCTTTCTTAAGTATCAACTGCCATGTTTCTCTCTACTGTATCAGATCTTTCTTTCTTTCTTTTTTAAAGATCTTATTTATTTGACAGAGAGAGATCACAAGTAGGCAGAGAGGCAGGCAGAGAGAGAGAGAGGGAAGCAGGCTCCCCGCTGAGCAGAGAGCCCGATGCGGGACTCGATCCCAGGACCCTGGGATCATGACCTGAGCCGAAGGCAGCGGCTTAACCCACTGAGCCACCCAGGTGCCCGTATCAGATCCTTCTATGGCCTCTTTAGTTGACATGGTTATCTTACTACGTAAAATTACTTTGATTTGGGGCGCCTGGGTGGCTCAGTGGGTTAAGCCGCTGCCTTCGGCTCAGGTCATGATCCCAGGGTCCTGGGATCGAGTTCCGCATCGGGCTCTCTGCTCAGCGGGGAGCCTGCTTCCCTCTCTCTCTCTCTGCCTGCCTCTCTGCCTACTTGTGATCTCTCTCTGTCAAATAAACAAATAAAATCTTTAAAAACAAATTACTTTGATTTGAGGTACAGATCATCAGTTACCTCTTCTTAGTCTGCATATAGACTTGGTGTGCATCTCTTCAGAAGCCAAGAGAAGTGAGGCAATCCAACAGTAAGATGCTATGAAACTGAGTAGATCTGAACACTGCTAATGGAAATATAATAGCAGTAACAGGGCCTTTAGTAGGTCGCTAGTGATTAAGATATTAACCAGCAAATGTTTATCTCAATTCTCCTTAAAATGGGTCTGCCAGTGAAGCAGATATCAAGATTCCTAAAAGCTTCCATGAAGACAAATAAAAGTTAATATTAGCATTTATAGTAAACAAAATACAACAGACTATACAGCGTGAGATGAAAGGGCCTATGGCCATCAACCAAGGGAGCGCTAACTTGGTTGCACTTTTTTGTTGTTTTTTGTTTTTTGTTTTTTAACTGTCATTCTTCTCCCATCCCTACCAAGGATGAAAGGCAGCTATATGTTTTTTCTATTTTTAATTTATTTTAAAATCAGGTCTTTAATCCATTTTTTTTCCAATTTATTTATTTTCAGAAAAACAGTATTCATTATTTTTACACCACACCCAGTGCTCCATGCAAGCCGTGCCCTCTATAATACCCACCACCTGGTACCCCCAACCTCCCACCCCCCCCCGCCACTTCAAACCCCTCAGACTGTTTTTCAGAGTCCATAGTCTCTCATGGTTCACCTCCCCTTCCAATTTACCCAAATTCCCTACTCCTCTCGAACGCCCCTTGTCCTCCATGCTATTTGTTATGCTCCACAAATAAGTGAAACCATATGATAATTGACTCTCTCTGCTTGACTTATTTCACTCAGCATAATCTCTTCCAATCCCGTCCATGTTGCTACAAAAGTTGGGTATTCATCCTTTCTGATGGAGGCATAATACTCCATAGTGTATATGGACCACATCTTCCTTATCCATTCATCCGTTGAAGGGCATCTTGGTTCTTTCCATAGTTTGGCGACTGTGGCCATTGCTGCTATAAACATTGGGGTACAGATGGCCCTTCTTTTCACGACATCTGTATCTTTGGGGTAAATACCCAGGAGTGCAATTGCAGGGTCGTAGGGAAGCTCTATTTTTAATTTCTTGAGGAATCTCCACACTGTTCTCCAAAGAGGCTGCACCAACTTGCATTCCCACCAACAGTGTAAGAGAGTTCCCCTTTCTCCACATCCTCTCCAACACATGTTGTTTCCTGTTTTGTTAATTTTGGCCATTCTAACTGGTGTAAGGTGATATCTCAATGTGGTTTTAATTTGAATCTCCCTGAGGGCTAATGATGATGAGCATTTATTCATGTGTCTGATAGCCATTTGTATTTCTTGATTGGAGAAGTGTCTGTTCATATCTTCTGCCCATTTTTTGATGTGTTTGTCTGTTTCGTGTGGGTTGAGTTTGAGGAGTTCATTATAGATCCTGGATATCAACCTTTTGTCTGTACTGTCATTTGCAAATATCTTCTCCCATTCCGTGGGTTGCCTCTTTGTTTTTTTGACTGTTTCCTTTGCTGTGCAGAAGCTTTTGATTTTGATGAAGTCCCAGAAGTTTATTTTCGCTTTTGTTTCCTTTGCCTTTGGAGACGTATCTTGAAAGAAGTTGCTGTGGCTGATATCAAAGAGATTACTGCCCATGTTCTCCTCTAAGATTCTGATGGATTCCTGTCTCACGTTGAGGTCTTTTATCCATTTTGAGTTGATCTTTGTGTACGGTGTAAGAGAATGGTCGAGTTTCATTCTTCTACATATAGCTGTCCAGTTTTCCCAGCACCATTTATTGAAGAGACTGTCTTTTTTCCACTGTATATTTTTTCCTGTTTTGTCGAAGATTAATTGACCATAGAGTTGAGGGTCCATATCAGGGCTCTCTACTCTGTTCCACTGGTCTATGTGTCTGTTTTTATGCCAGTACCATGCTGTCTTGGTGATCACAGCTTTGTAATAAAGCTTGAAATCAGGTAAGGTGATGCCGCCAGCTTTATTTTTGTTTTTCAACATTTCCTTAGCGATTCGGGGTCTCTTCTGATTCCATACAAATTTTAGGATTATTTGCTCCAGCTCTTTTAAGAATGCCGGTGGAATTTTGATTGGAATGGCATTAAAAGTATAGATTGCTCTAGGCAGTATAGACATTTTAACAATGTTTATTCTTCCGATCCAAGAGCATGGAATGGTCTTCCATCTTTTTGTGTCTTCTTCAATTTCTTTCATGAGTTTTCTATAGTTCCTCAAGTACAGATCCTTTACCTCTTTAGTTAGGTTTATTCCAAGGTATCTTATGGTTCTTGGTGCTATAGTAAATGGAATCGATTCTCTAATTTCCCTTTCTGTATTTTCATTGTTAGTGTATAAGAAAGCCACTGATTTCTGCACATTGACTTTGTATCCTGCCACGTTGCTGAATTGCTGTATGAGTTCTAGTAGTTTGGGGGTGGAGTCTTTTGGTTTTTCCATATAAAGAATCATGTCATCTGCGAAGAGAGAGAGTTTGACTTCTTCATTACCAATTTGGATACCTTTTATTTCTCTCTGTTGTCTGATTGCTGTTGCTAGGACTTCTAATACTATGTTGAACAAGAGTGGTGAAAGTGGGCATCCTTGTCTTGTTCCTGATCTCAATGGGAAGGCTGCAAGCTTTTTCCCATTGAGGATGATATTTGCTGTGGGTCTTTCATAGATAGATTTGATGAGGTTCAGGAATGTTCCCTCTATCCCTATACTTTGAAGCGTTTTAATCAGGAACGGATGTTGGATTTTGTCAAATGCTTTTTCTGCATCAATTGAGAGGACCATGTGGTTTTTCTCTCTTCTCATATTAATTTGTTGTATCACATTGATTGATTTGCAAATGTTGAACCATCCTTGTAGCCCAGGGATGAATCCCACCTGATCATGGTGGATAATCTTTTTAATGTGCTGTTGGATCCTGTTGGCTAGGATCTTGTTGAGAATCTTGGCATCCATATTCATCAGTGATATTGGTCTGAAATTCTCCTTTTTGGTAGGGTCCTTGCCTGGTTTGGGGATCAGGGTAATGCTGGCTTCATAGAAAGAGTCTGGAAGTTTTCCTTCTGTTTCAATTTTTTGAAACAGCTTCAGGAGAATAGGTGTTATTTCTTCTTTGAAGGTTTGGTAGAATTCCCCAGGGAATCCGTCAGGTCCTGGGCTCTTGTTTTTTGGGAGGTTTTTGATCACTGATTCAATCTCGTTATTAGATATCGGTCTATTCAGGTTGTCGATTTCTTCCTGGTTCAATTTTGGTAGTTTATATTTTTCCAGGAATGCATCCATTTCATCTAGGTTGCTAAGCTTATTGGCATATAACTGTTCGTAATAACTTCTGATGATTGTTTCTACTTCCTTGGCGTTAGTTGTGATCTCTCCCTTTTCATTCATAATTTTATGAATTTGGGATTTCTCTCTTTTCTTTCGGATTAGTGTAGCCAGTGGCTTATCGATCTTATTGATTCTTTCAAAAAACCAGCTTCTAGTTTCATTGATACGTTCTACTGTATCTCTGGTTTCTCCCTCATTGATCTCAGCTCTAATCTTGATGATTTCCCTTCTTATGTGTGGAGTTGGTTTGATTTGTTGTTGATCCTCCAGTTCTTTAAGGTGTAGAGACAGCTGGTGTGTTCTGGATTTTTCAATTTTTTTTGAGCAAGGCTTGGATGGCTATATATTTTCCCCTTAGGACAGCCTTTGCTGTATCCCATAGGTTTTGGACCAAAGTGTCTTCATTCTCATTGGTTTCCATGAATTGTTTCAGTTCTTCTTTGATCTCCTGGTTGATCCAAGCATTCTTAAGCAAGGTGGTCTTTAGCTTCCAGGTGTTTGAGTTCCTTCGGAACTTTTCCTTGTGATTGAGCTCCAGTTTCAAAGCATTGTGATCTGAGAATATGCAGGGAATAATCTCAGTCTTTTGGTATCGGCTGAGTCCTGATTTGTGACCCAGTATGTGGTCTATTCTGGAGAAGGTTCCGTGTGCACTTGAGAAGAATGAGTATTCTGCTGTTTTAGGGTGGAATATTCTGTATATATCTATGAGGTCCATCTGGTCCAATGTGTCATTCAATGCTCTTGTTTCTTTATTGATTTTCTGCTTCGATGATCTGTCTGATTCTGAAAGAGGCGTGTTAAGATCTCCTACGATTAGTGTATTCATATCAATATGACTCTTTATCTTGATTAACAGTTTTCTTAAGTAATTGGCTGCTCCCATATTGGGAGCATAGATATTTACAATTGTTAGATCATCTTGGTGGATAGTCCCTTTAAGGATTATGTAGTGTCCTTCTGTATCTCTGACTACAGTCTTTAGTTTGAAGTCTAATTTATCTGATATGAGAATCGCTACCCCAGCCTTCTTTTGAGTCCCATTGGCATGAAAGAGGCTTCTCCACCCCTTCACTTTCAGTCTGCGTGTATCTTTAGGTTCAGAATGGGTCTCTTGTAGACAGCATATGGATGGGTCCTGTCATTTTATCCAATCTTCAACCCTGTGCCATTTTATGGGTGCATTTAGGCCATTCACATTGAGAGTGATTATTGATAGATACGTTTTTATTGACATCGAGTTACCTTTGAAGTCTTTCTTTCTGTAGACTGTCTCTATATTTCTGTTCAATGCTATTCTTGGGATTTTTCCTCTTTTATAGAACCCCCCTTAATATTTCCTGCAGTATCGGCTTGGTGGTTGCATAGTCTTTTAAGCCTTGCCGGTCTTGGAAACTCTTTATCTCTCCATCCATTTTGAATGTCAGTCTTGCTGGATAAAGTATTCTTGGCTGCATGTTCTTCTCATTTAGTGCCCTGAATATATCTTGCCAGCCTCTTCTGGCTTGCCAGGTCTCTGTGGACAGGTCTGACGTTATTCTGATGGGCTTCCCTCTGTAAGTAAGGAGCCTCTTTGCCCTGGCGGCTTTCAAGAGATTATACCTACAATTATAATTTCTCAATTTGACTATCAGGTGTCATGATTTTTTTTTTGGAGTGTATAATCTTGGGTGGAGACCATTCAGCCTCTAGTACATGAACGCTGGTTTCGTTCACGAGATTCAGAAAATTTTCATGAAGGACTTGTTCCACGATATCTTCTAGACTTCTTTCTTTCTCCTCCCCTTCAGGAATTCCAATAATTCTGACGTTGGAACGCTTCATGGCATCATTTATTTCCCTGATTCTGCTTTCGTGGGATCTAAGCTGTTTGTTCCAGGCTTCCTCCTGATCCTTTCTCTCTATCTGTTTGTCTTCCAGATCACTAATTCTATCTTCTGTCTCAGTTACCCTAGCTTTGAGAGAGTTTAGATTAGATTGGAACTCATTGAGAGCATTGTGGACCTCCTCCCTGGTAGCTTTAAGCTCTGCCCTAACATTGTGAACATCCTGTCTGGTCGCTTTCAGTTCGGCCCTAATCAATGCTGTTTGGTCATCCATGGCTTTCTCCAACCTAGCTATTGCCTGGATAATTGTTAGCCTGAATTCTCTTTCCGACATATTGTCTATGTTGATAGCCATTAGCTCTGTTGCAGAAGGTCCATCCTCTGTATTTTTCTTCTGTTGGGCATTCCTCCTCCTAGTCATTTTGGTGGGAGAAGACTGAACAGATGTAGCTGGATGTATCAACTCTGGTGCAGTCAAGGTGCACCCTGGAACACTTCCTGATCTCCGTCTCAGAGAGAAGCCTCAGTCTGGGTGCAGAAGCTGAATAAATTCCCCCTTGGACGCTGGCAGTGCAGGTTCCAAGTTAAAGACTCTGGGGGCGCAGGATCTTTTGCTCGTCCCCAAAGCCAAGGCAGTGGCGGCTGTCTGGGAGCTCCTGACCACCAGAGAGGTTTCAAGCAGCGAACGCACACTGAGATTTTGCCGCCGGCCTGGGCTGGGAGTGCCCGGCTTGCGCGCACCTCTTTTCAGAGGCGGCTGTGGGTCGGGCGCGCTGGGGCACTGAGAACGGGGTGCTGGCCCGTAAGCCGCAGGCTGGGCTTTTGTGCGCCTCTGTCCGGGGAAGAGTTTCGTGCACGCGGCTTAGACTTTGAAACAATGGCACAGGTCAAGAAGCGCCCCCGGGCCTTAGTAACCCAGGAGAGCTCGATGGGCGTGCGCGCACATCTCAAGCTTTGTGGTAGGGCTAGTGCGCGTTCTGCAGACCGGCGCAGCTCCCATCCCCTCACAGGAGCCAGAACCCCCGCGCTCTGGGGCGCGCTGGCGGCTTAGGGACCAGGAGCTGGTTTCTCTGCTGCACTCTCTCTGCCTCCGCTCCGGGGAGGCCGTCTGGGACCGGGGACTTAAGCCCCTGTCCCTAGCCGCCCCGATTCCCATAATTTCCCCCCGCAATCCTTTGCTCTTTTGGAGTGCTTTCAACCAGTCTCCAAGTTAATGCTGGTCCCCAGATGCAGGGCACTCTCGCTCGTATCGGGGTATTACTTTCGCACCGGTCGCCTCTGGTGGCTCCCTCCCCCTTTTGTTTATCTTCCGATATCAGTCCCGCCGTTCCCATTCCGCTTTACCTGCTCACTGGCATCTTCTGCCCCTGTAGAGATCCAGACGTGTATAATTCTGATCTCAGGCTGATTTCATGGGTGATCGGAGTTCTTTGGTAGGTAATCAGCTCACTTTGGGGTACCAGCTGAAAAGACGCCTCTTCCTAGTACCCCGCCATCTTGTCCCCTCTTTAATCCATTTTGAGTTTATTTCTGTGGATGGTATTAGACAGTGGTCCGGTTTCATTCTTCCACATGTAGCTATCCCACTTTCCCAGAGCCTTTTATTGAAGAAACTGTCTCTTCCTGTTGAATATTCTTGCTTCTTTTGTCATAGACTAATTGACTATATAATCATGGGTTTATTTCTGGGCTCTATTCTGTTTCATTGATCTATATGTCTATTTCTGTCCCAGGACCATACTGTTTTATTACAGATCTTTCATATATCTTGAAATCTAGTATTGTGATACTTCCAACTTTTTTCTTCATTCTCAGAACATCTTTGGCTATTTGGGGTTTTCTGTGGTCCTATACAAATTTTAGTATTATTCATTTATTATTTATTTATTAATTTATTATTTATCTAGTTTGTGAAAAATGCTATTGATATTTTGAAAGGGATTGCACTAATCTGTAGATTGCTTTGGGTAATATGGACGTTTTAACAGTGTTAATTCTTACAATTCATGAGCTTGGGATATCTTTATATTTGTGCCACCTTCAATTTCTTTCATCAATGTTTTATTGTTTTTAGAGTACAGGTCTGTCCCTTCTTTGGTTAATTTTATTCCTAGGTATTTTGGTATCTTTTGGTGAAATTGTAATTGTTTTCTTAATTTCTCTTTCTGCTACTTCCTTTTTAGTGTATAGGAATCCAATGAATTTCTGTATATTGATTTTGTATCCTGTAACTTTTCTGAATTCATTGATCAGTTCTGGTAGTTTTTTGGTGGAGTCTTCAGCATTTTCTATGCATAGTATCCTGTCATCTGCAAATAATGATAGTTATTATGCCTCTTATTTCTTTTTCTTGTCTGATTGCCATGGCTAGGATTTCCAGTACTATGTTAATAAAACCAGTGAGAGTGGACATTTTTGATATTACACCAAACACAGACACCACAAGAAAAGAAACCTCTAGGGCCATATCTATCCCTGATGAACATAGATGAAAAATTCTCTACAAAATATTAGCAACCTGCATACAAAAATACATTAAAAAGATCATTCCCCACAATCATTTGGGATTTATTCTGGGGATCCAAATGTAGTTCATTATTCACAAATCAATCAAAATCATATACCATGTCAACAAAATAAAGGATAAAAAAAGGTATCATCTAAATAAATGCAGAAAAAGCATATGACAAGATTCAACATCCATTCATGATAAGAAGTCTCAACAAAGTGGGATTAGATGGAATATACCTCAGTATAATAAAGGCCATGTGTGAAAAACCCACAGCTAACATCATACTAAATTGTGAAAAACTAAGAACTTTCCCTCTAAGGTCAGGAAAGACTGCCATCTTTGATGATGATCTTGGCACCATTCTATAGTCCCCAGATGTAAAACAAACAAACAAAAAACCCAAAAAAACAATAACTTTGTCTAAGATTCCAGATTTATTTGGCTTTCTTCTATAACTATTATATTCCAATCCATTTAGCTAATTATTTGGCTTTCTGCTATAACTATTATTTTCCAATCTACTTAGCTTCTGAGCAATGAAAAAGCTTATGGGAGAAAATGGAACCTCAGTACATTCCCTAATGATGGGTCAAAATTAGTGTACTACTCTGGTCCCAAGGTGGAAGTTTAATTTTCTTATTTTGGAAATATCAGAATCTGTGCAGAGTGTCCCACTTTGGCCTATGCTCAGGCATTCACTTTGCCACCACTTTGCTCTGATGTCTCCCACCATAGCTTGCTTCTCTTGTTATTGTTCTAATTCACTTTTCAGTTTGCCTATTTCTTATTTCCTTAAGTTTCTCTAGATTTGGATTCCAAGTTATTTTGGCTCTAGTTTTGCAGTCTTCCTGGGCATAGCACACTGCTCTGAGTATTATCTTTTTTAACTAGCTCTTGAACTCGATAGTGGAGGTACAGACATGAAACAGTTTCACTTCTCTCCAAAGATTATTCCCAAATATGCTGTGGAAGTATTTTCTTCCTACTGGCAAATAAACTTTCTAATGATATTTTGGGGAGATATGGCAGGTACCTTATCACTTAGTCAAAGTCTATTCCTTTTAGTTTAAACCTAAAACCACATGCCAGAGTTTCCCTATGACCCTGCAATTGCACTACTGGGTATTTACCCCAAAGATACAGATGTAGTGAAAAGAAGGGCCATCTGTACCCCAATGTTCATAGCACCAATGGCCACAGTCGCCAAACTGTGGAAAGAACCAAGATGCCCTTCAACAGACAAATGGATAAAGAAGATATGGTCCATATATACAATGGAGAATTATGTCTCCATCAGAAAGGATGAATGCCCAACTTTTGTATCAACATGGATGGGAGATTGTGCTGAGTGAAATAGGTCAAACAGAGAGAGTCAATTATCATATGGTTTCACTTACTTGTGGAGCATAAGGAATAACAGAGGACATTGGGAGATGGAGAGAAGTGAGCTGGAGGAAATCGGAAGGGGAGACAAACCTTGAGAGACTGTGGACTCTGAGAAACAAACTGAGGGTTTGGGAGGGGTGAGCCTGGTGATGGGTATTATGGAGGGCACATCTTGCATAGACACTGGGTGTTGTGCATAAACAATCAATTTTGGAACACTGAAAAAAATAAAATTAAATAAAAAAAAAACCAAAAAATCAAAACAAAACAAAAAACATGTCTGCATAAAAGCTGGTTCTTTTCCATTTCTAGCCACAGTCCTGACTCAGAAGCTCTGAAGTAGGAAGAGATTGTGGCCCCACTCTGGCATACAACCATCCAACAATATGTATTGAGTAATTATTGCATGCAAGGATCAGATCTAGGCAATTAGAATTCATCAGTTACCATTAGAGCAGGGCCTGCTAATAATTTGTGGGGCCCAGTGCAAAATGAAAATGCAGGACTCTGGCCAGGGTCTCTGTCTCATAAGTCCACTGTGCCAATTCATCATAGATAGGTACTAATGGATTTAAATTTCTGCTTAGAAGGACTCCTAAGTGGCTAAGTCAGGTAAGCATATGGCTCTTGATTTTGGCTCAGGTCATGATCTCAGATTTGTGAGTTCAAGCCCCACATCAGACTCCATGCTGGCTGTGGAACATGCTTAAGATTTACTTTACACCTCCCCTCCTCTCTTCCTTTCTTAATTTTTTTTTCTTTTTGCTTAGAAATGTCTTTGGTGCCTGGACTGGGAGGTGGGAAGCCCCCCAGTTGTTCAATGAATGTCTCTTGCATTGCCAGGTTCTGCTAGTCTTGCATCTGAACCCTCCTTATATTCAGGCTCCTATTGGGCTGGAGGGCAATGGTAGAACACAGACATCTGTGCCACCACCACTCCCCAAGGGAATAGGAAGGCCAGGCAGTGCCAAGGATGCCAGAGACTAAGAAACAAGCAGCCTGAAACTTACTCTGGAGGCAGTAGATAACAGGAGTCAGGGCAGCACAATAGGTTAAGAACATGCACTCTATAGCCAGACTACCTGGAACTGGAATGTGAGACCTTACATACTAAATGAGTAGCCATGGATAAGTCATAGAACCCTTTTCAGTGTAACAAAAGGGTGAAAATGATATTTCCAAATTATAATGTTCAAGGTTGTTCTGCGAACAAAATGAGCTCATATATAAAGGGCTTAGTATATAGCACCTAGAATGGAATAGATGCTTTACAAATGTTATTGCCTTCGGATTATCACCTTTCTTATTGTTTGCCACCTACCATATATTAACTTGTGTCATAGTGATTTGTCAACATTTAATTATCTTAAGGTTCTTGAAGGAAGAAACCATCTCTCATTTTCGTTTTAGTAATTATAACACATCCATCTGTTCAACACATGTTTATTGGGGTCTATACTAGGCACTGGAGAAATGATGATGAGCAAGGTAGGCATTATCTCTATTATCTGGAACTTACAGTCCAGGAGAAGTTTGTTTAAATAATATATAATATTATATATATGTGTGTGTGTGTGTATAAACAAACTATAATTGGTCTAATCAGTGTTAATAACTATAATAGGAAACACAACATACTGTGAGGACATATAACAGTGGAATCCACCCAAGGGATTACTATCTACTTTGAGACTCTGTTTATTTACTCAAGAATATTGTTGAAGGGTCACAACTTCTTCCCATTTCAGAGCTCTGGAATCATAACTAACAATGAAAAAGAGTTTTGATTTAGATATGTATCTTGGGATTCATATAAAAAGGGATATTTACACCAAAACAAGTAGGATTTGGAAAGGCAAATAGGAAAATAGGGTAGAGGTTGAATTGGGAAAGAGCAGTCCAGGAAGAAAGGAGATAAAATTTTACGGGTGAAGGGAAATGTGGACTATTGGGCAAGGCAGCCATCTGTAATGATAATTTTGGCACCATTGTATAGTCTCCAAATGTAAAAACAACTCTGTAATACAATGTAATTGAAGTCAAGTCAAGAATAGCCTTGGGGTACCTGGGTGGCAGTCAAATGTCTGACTCTTGATTTTGGCTCAGGTCATGATCTCAGTGTCTTGATATTGAGCCCTGTGTCAAGAATGCACCGGGCATGGAGCCTGCTTACGATTCTCTCTCCCTCTCCCTCTGACCCTCATTGCTCCCCATCCCCACTACTACTCATGCATGTATGTGTGCTCTCTCTCTCAAAAATAAATAAATAAATAGATAGATAGATAAATAAATAAATAAATAAAAATTTAAAAAAGAAGAAGAAGAAGAATAACAATCTTATGAGATATTTTAGTGGGTTTAGGCTTAGAAAGAGACACTATTGAATGATTCAACAAAGGAATAAAAGAATTGTATTTGCATCATAAATGATCATTCTGTCCTCTCTAGAAAAAAGAATGGATTAAAGAGATGCAGGACTTGATGCGCTCTAGTTCCTCAGCGAAATAAGTCAAGCGGAGAAAGACAACTATAAGATGATCTCCCTGATATGAGGAAGTGGTGATGCAACATGGGGGCTTAAGTGGGTAGGAGAAGAATCAATGAAACAAGATGGGATTGGGAGGGAGACAAACCATAAGTGACTCTTAATCTCACAAAACAAACTGAGGGTTGCTAGGGGGAGGGGGGTTGGGAGAAGAGGGGTGGGGTTATGGACATTGGGGAGGGTATGTGCTTTGGTGAGTGCTGTGAAGTATGTAAACCTGGCGATTCACAGACCTGTACCCCTGGGGATAAAAATATATGTTTATAAAATTTAAAAAATTATAAAATTTAAAAAAAAGAGAGATGCAGGACTATAGGTAGAGACAAGGACCAAGAATTAGTATTAGTAATCTAGTCAGTGGAATTGGGCTATAAGGATAATTATAGCTAGAATGAGAAAGAGGGGGTTGATTAAAGTTAAGTAGTAGAATCGAAAGGAATTCTTGATTAACTGGATATGATTATTGAGGAAAAGTAAAGACTCCAGGATTATACCTGGGTTTCTGTTGGTGGTGTCAATTACTGAAATAAGCACAGAGAGGAAAGTTTGGGGGTGGGGAATGAGGAGTTCAGAGTAAATGGAAATGGTTCTGTTAACTCTGAGTGATAATGTATAGTGGGCAATTTGTCGTAAAAACTTAACAATGTATAGCCATCTTCTGCATGATATTATCTGATTTCCAGAGTTCTCAGAAGTAGGACTGACTTGACGTTTTAGGAACTAAAGTGAAATCTAGACTGAGGAGATAATCATCCATGTTCACCCAGAAAGTATAAGGGATGGGCAGGAAAGAAACTTTGCCTCCTATTTCTTGTCTAATACTCTTTGCTCTGTGGCATATAATCTCCCAGAAGGCACTACATAAGGGCTTGCAGAATGGGTGAATTTTAATTCTTTGTATAGAATACAATGGACTATTTTACCACACATATTGTACAAGGTTATTTGTAGATATTGAAGGATGAAGTGAGCAGACCATGAAAAATGAGAAAAATTATAAAGGACCTGAAAATAAAACTTCTACTTCATTGGAAAGGCACCTCCATTATTTGGCTTTCAGTACATTTAATTCTTTATTTTAAGAATGTGTGTCAGTGCAAAATGATCTCAAATTGCATTTTCCCCCATGCTATTGATGGAATGCTGCTTTTTAAAGTGCTGATTACAAATTAATCAACATTATGAAAATAAATTATGGGATGTGGTCAAAGAGAAGCAGAAATAATATTTCTTTAATGGTTGCCCTTAGTATTGTCACAAAAATGTCATCTCATATAAGGTTAGCACAAGGAGCGCATTTACAGAATAAATTATAAACAAGATCAAATGAAATAGCAGTGAAGAAAAATGGGGGGGCTTATGACACAAGGAGAGAAAAGTGTTGGACAAAAAGTGAAAAATTATAAATGGTGGCACATAAACATTACGGTTCAGGACAGGTAAACTATTTGAATATAGAGAAAAAAGATTGGAAGATGGATGGAGAAATAAATTCCAGGCAAGGACAGGAGAGGGCTATGAGATTGAAAAGTGTCAGTCTGATTTCCTTCTGGAAGACTCTGGTCCTTTCCAGGACCCGGTATTTTGCTGAAGTGGGCACAGTCAGAGCAGGTGTGACTGCTCTTGTTTCCATCGTCCCCAGCACCATCTTCTAGGCCTTGTTAATTGCATGTCTACGAGAATATTTTCTCTTTTGAGATACAAAGAGAGTTCAAACTCTGTCGATGTTAACTTAAACAAAAATCTTGTTTGTAGTTCTTGTCAGTCTTTAGGCTATGATCTAGATTAATCTAAGACCCAATTATTAGAATACAGATGTGTGATCTGAATGGAGGGAAGTATCAATCTTCGGACTGCCATTGGCTTTATCTATGTGATTAGCTTTGAAAATAGCTCCTTGCTAGGTCTCTGAAAGGCAGGAGAAAGGAAGGAAGGCTTTTTATCTTAAAACTGGCAGTCCTTGGCTCTTGCTAATCACAAAGACTCCAAAGATGTCATCATTCCCTCAAAAGGAAGGAACAGGATGATCTCCAAAACCTGAGGATATGTTTTCCACAGAGCTCTTTCAGATTCTGATCCCCAGTTACTAGTCACTTTGCCCTTTCTGGGAATCTAGATACACTGAAGGGACATCAAGTCCAGGAAATAGATGACAAGAGCTATTTTTATCTGTGGCTAAAAAATTCTGATCCTAAGGTGCTCCTTGATTTCACATTGATAAAATACAAAATGACCTATGAATGCAGTGCAAATAGAGAATATAATATTCGTGCAAATGCACATAAGCACCTTTAAAATGGTTCTCAAACTTAACTGTACGTCAGAATCATCCTGAAAGTTTGTTACGACACTGTTGGGCCCCACCTCCAGTGTCTTAATCAGCAGGTCTAAGGTAAGGCCTGAAAATTTGTATTTCTAACAAATTCCAAGGCAATACTGATGCTGCTGGTCCAGGATCACTCTTGAGAACCACCCCTTGATACCATCCAGTGATGAGAGCAGTGCCAGGACTGAAGCTGGGTTAACCTCACAGCCGGCACAGAACTCGTTCATGGCAGTGTGCCCCTTCTCCCTGCAGGCTACATGGTCTGTGCATTCATCAATCTATGTGTTTATTTGTTCCGGCGTTTCCTAGTTTGGATTAATTAAGCTATTATTCAACAAGACAGAGGAGGTCCTATGACCTCTAGCCAATTCTGTCTGCTTGGTTTTCAGCATCACAGTCTTCAAATAAACCATGTACCCGTGTATACACACTATTTAAACTGGCTAAGCTCTGCCACTGGATTACTCTTAAACTGCCTGACCTATGGGGTCAGAGAAGTTCGAAGCTGCAGAGAAACAGAGTATGGTCTACCCCGTTGGGTACTCTTGATCTACCCACTGTAACCCAAACTCAGGAACATTTGAAAAGCAAATTGCCACTTCCATGATCTACCCTGAGGATGATTCAACCCCATCTGCCCTGTTATGCTGCACTCTCAACTTTTATATTTTATCTCTCTTTAATCTCTGTATTTTTGCCTTCATCTATGCTCATTCTTCTTGTATGTCACCTACTTGGAAAGTGGTTCTTTTGATTTTTTTTTTTATTTTCTGAGTTAACTTCCTTTTCAAACAGCGTTTTGACGTTTACCTTCTGGAGCCACCCACTCCCATGTGGGTAACAAAACTGAAAACAGACAGGGTGCTGCTCATCACCCACCTGTCATACCTGTCCTTCTGCAGATGGGGGCTGGCTGTAGAAGAGGGTCAGAGAGAAACAGCACACTGTGCCTACGGGCAAGACGTTGGAGCTAAAGGTCAAGACTCCTTTGAGGATGCCCCTTCAACCCCATCGCTTTCACAATTGTTACCAAACTAAAACCAGACAGAATACCCAGGTAGATCTAAATTTTTGAAGCCACTCTGTATTTAGCTCTTGCAGGATGCTTTCTAAAGCATCACAGTCCCAAAATCTGCCATGTGAATTCCTGATAAAGACTGCAGTAGCTGTGAAGTGGGAGCTCTTGCCAAGCCCTGGCTGAAGCCCTTCACTGTATTATATCATTTAAGAACTGCAGTGCCTTTATCAGAGAAGTACTGTTTTTGGTTTTATTTTTTGTTTTTTTTTTTTTTCACATTTCACATGCGAGGAAATTAAGACTTGGATGTTAAGCAACCTGCCCAAAGTCACACTTGAAATCAGGGTCACAGCTAGTATCTCAGCCCCATCAGTCAGATGCCAGACATCACACGAGCACGGGAGGGGTGTCTGCTTTCCTATGGCACAGACAGCCAGCCAATCACATGGCACTTTCACGGTTTCTGTTTGACAGATTTGAGATGAATATCTTATGAACAAATGTACCTCGATTCAACACAAGCATGTGGTACACCAATTGGGTTTCCAGCCAGCTGTGTGCAAGGATCCTTCACAACATGGAGGTGAGGAAAGAAAACCGTTGAACTTGGTCCCTACCTAAGGAAAATTTGTGTATGCAAATAAGCTGTGGAGAAATGGATGGAAAAGCATATGGCTAAGAGGCCAAATGTATGAAAAGCAAACTATAAGATATGCATTTTAGCTAAAACCGAGAACTAAAAAAAGAGGCTAAGTAGGCTAAATAGTATAAAGGAAGATCTTCCAAAATCAGTGGCAGAGCTGCCCCTAGCTCAAATGGTGACAGAATGTCCTAGGGACTTAGGCATGTATCTGTTGCACTGGGGGTATTTACAATGCCCTCTCATTTTAATATTTATTTAGAAGTTAATTACTGTCACTGTCAGCTCTTTTATCTCAACAACATTTCAGAGAAATGTATTCAGGCATTATGTGACTTGTAAGTAAGATTAACAAGAAAGTTCAGAGAAGTGTAATAATCAAGGGATTTGGCTGTTAATAAAGAACTTAATGAAAAACAAATGAGTTAACACCACATTGAATTTGAATTTGGCTAAAGCAAATTCTAGAATTACATACAGTACACTTTCTTAAGCATATGTCGGCGTACACCTAAAATCAAAATTAACGACCAGTGACCATATTCATGTGTCAATGGGCAATGAGAATTCTGACTTTGAGGATTATTTCAGACTCAAAATTCAGGGCTTTGCCTGTTTTACTTAAACCTTTAAGTCAATACCAGTGTGCTTTCGGGTGGGTTTCATTGGTTGTATTAAGTGCACTCTGCCCTCATGCACACAGACACACACACAGACACACTGACACACCACTGATGAGTTGATAGAGTGCATTACTCCTGCTCTACAGATGGCTAAAGGGATTAAGCAAATATCGTTGGTGCAGCATGAGGCTGAGCCTTTGTATTCATTTATAAAGTTAGGGAAGTCACTGAAGAGAAAGAAAAATCATGCAACTGGAATGGAGAAGAAAAGCTCCAATTATAGTTCCAGAATTGGCTGCCACCTTTAGTGTTAACAGAGTGTGCACGTTTCTCAGAAGTGACACGTGCATTGTCTATTGGGAAACATTTAATCCCTGAAGTTGTATTAAGGAGGCTGGTGAGCATACAAGTGAATAGAAATGATGTCAGGTCTTTCTCCGATAGAAGAAGCTGCACTAATTTAAATAGGAGGACATCAGAAGGTTCTCTGGACCCCTCTTAATTTGATTTCAGTTGTGACGAACCATCCTGCCCCTGCGGAATATCTGGAAATTGCATAAACATATGACGATTTGAATGTAGGTATAGTTCTGATGTTCCCGCTGCCCTTTGCATATGCCTCTGCCCACGATTTGATTAACTTGTATCCCTTCTGCTAGAAGGGAAGACATTTTGCTTTATTTGACATAGTGTGGCCAGTGACGAAAGTGTGCTGTACCCACACAGTTGGCACCTAGGGAATGTTTGTGTCATGAATGGCAGTACACTCACAAAAACGCCTCTTTTTCTCAGGGTCACATTCTATAGCTTCACCTACAACATACCACAGCTGAGAAGCCATAGAAAGTTCTTCTGAACAGTTAGAATGATGGTGACGAATAGGCCAGTGATTAAACGCTGTGCTTTACCTGAAGGAAATTCTCTTGAGCCTTCCCATAATATCCAACTTCCCATTCTTATTTTTGCCCCTAGTAATTGTTGGCATTCCTGAACATAGTTGGTGGTCAATGTATGAGTGTCGCACCAAGAAAGAAATTTTATGTATACTGAGAGATTTCAGCTGAATGTGCTTAATGTGTGGGGACTTCAAAATCTAAGTTCTGGTGGCCTGATAAAAAAGTTCATGGTAGTAGCCGATTCTCTTGTGATTTAAAAAAAAAAAAAAAAAAAAGATAAAGTGTTTTCATATAGGCTACTTCCAGGCAGCATTCCCCCCACCCAATCAGGAGACGACCTGGGTTGCTCAGCCTGCTGCTGAGTTTGCTGTGAGAATAAAGTCAAGACGGATGCACATGCTAACAGGATGCTGACACCTTTTCAGATAACTGGCTTCATCTGTCTGCCTGTTTATGGGGAGAGCTGATTCTCAGCCACGTGCAAATACAAGGGAACCGATCTGATCTCTTTGCTGTTTTACTCCAAAGGCAGAGCCATCTCTCTATCCCGCATTCACTCAGCGAGGCAGGAACTATAATTAAGCTTTCATGCATATTCCCACAGTACCCTGCATAGTCATTCAATCATTAGAAGAAAAAAAAAAAAATGAGTCCGTGTCAGCAGTGCTTGCTTGTTTGAAGACACTACCAAAAACTTAAGAGCTCTGGGAGGCAGAAGAGAGGATGTGAGGTATGGGTCTGGATAGTGGGTTTCTCAGAGAAGTAAAAGGGAGGCTGAAGGCAATTGTGGGCAGTTATTCTGCAATACACCCAAAGTGGATTTAGTCAGTTAGACATAATCCAGAGAGTTTTTTAATTAAAAAAAAAAAAAAGCCTCAACATTGAACCACTTGAAAGAGTACAGAGTCCTTGGCTGGGGTCAGGTAGTCCGTGTTGTTGGGGTACGGTAATCACTAGTTAGCTGGGCCTGCAGTGGCAAGGGGCTTCACTGAAATCATTTGTAGAAGCTGTTCACACAAAGAAATGTTACTGTACCAACAATCATAAAACCTGATTTGAATTCTAGGTCTGTTAATTATCGTGTGAACTTAAGCAAATTATTTAACCACTAGAGCATCAATTTCCTCATCCATAAAATGCAGGTGCTAATACCTAATCATAGTATGATTGTGTGGATTAAATCAAACAATGTATTATATTTAAAACAACCCATAGACTGCCTAGACCTCTATAATCCATGATTGGTTTTATCAACCTTTTGCTGATATTCCCAGAATGTGCTCCATGAAACACGAGTTATACCAAATGTAAATATATATAGAAATGCATTTAGAAAGCACCACATCCTAGATCCTCTTTTTGATAGTTATAGTGAATGCTGGAATTCTAAAAGCTCTGAAAAGGCCTGAAGTTAAAGCAATAACAAAAAATAGCAATAACAAAAAATACCTGTGTGCCCTGTGTTTCTTATCCTTAATTCTTACTAATGTCTAATTAATCACTAATTATGACTCCTATGTCACAGAAATGTGACACAGATTATATTTGGGAGAAAGTCCACTTTGCCCAAATTCTTTAATACCTAGGTTCTCTAAAGTTCCTGAATAAATCTTTACCTTATATGGGTTTCCCCTGCTATCTGAAAGTAGAGCATTCCTGTGAAATTTTCATAAGTCCTAATGGCAAGATGCAAAGAAGCAATTGCCATTCGTTTTTCTGGACATTTTTTTGAGTGTTCCCAAACCCCAAAAATACCTTTCTTAGGTTGTTCTGGTATCTTAAGACACATCTTGCTAACAGAATCACAAAATAAATTGAGATAAAACACACATGCTTGCAGACACCGTTCAGAGTCTTGGCAGCTTGAAGCTGAGATGTTGAGTGTGATTCCAGAGGAAGGAGCTGGGTGGTACCACTCTGGTTGCTATGAACTGCCTCTATCACAGCTTGCTATAAAACAAATGCTGAACATGATTTTTGCTTTTAGCCTTTTTTCATAAAGCGAAAAGCATCCTTGAATATCTTTTGGCTAGCAAAAACAGGTATCAACGTCGAGTTGTTTATAAAGCCAAGTAGGGTAATGTGTTTTTTTGGGTTATGGTCCTTGCACAGGGCACTTCACATCACATTGCCCTGGAAGACAAAATACTCTATAACTGCATTTCAGATTTGGCTTCATGCCACAATCAGCTAGGGTGCTTTAAAAATTACAGATGCTTGAGTCCCCTCCCTAGAGATTCTCAAATGATTGGTATACATGGTGACCTGGGAACACTGTTGGAAACACAACTGGTAATTCCAAAAAGCAGCTAAGTTTAAGAACTAGTACAAAATCATCATCTTCATCATCATCATCAACATCATCATCCCAGAGCTATTATTTCTAACACTGTTGACATATTTTTCACTCAAATTTGAGAGTAAACCTGCAGTCTTTCTGACAAAGCTCAAGGGTATGGTAAACATTCAGTGATTATAAACACTATCATTCATTTTTTTAATTCATTCAGTTAACACGCACATTCTGGTCACAAAAGCAATAGCCACATTCAACAGGTTTTGTTCAGCCTCTACTTCTGGCTGCTGCAGTTCTCAAAAAACTCTTGTTTCTCTAAACTACTACTCATCCAATAGACTTTTACCATGCAAAATAACACATGCAGTGTTCTGCCCAGTTAATTACTTTTTTGTTTGTGTCTAGCTCACTCTTCCCTCCACCTAAGCTGAGACCATGAACTTCTAAACTCAGATACCAGCTATGACACATGAAGGCAGAGATAGCATCACACAAGAAAGAACAAGAGCTTTTGGAATAAGACAGACATGAGTGTAAACACTGATTCTCCCTCTTATCAACTGTGTGGTCTCAGACATTTTCTTTAATTTCCCTGAGCTAAATTTCTTTATCTATAAAATAGGGCTGATAATATTGACCTGGAAGAGTGGTTATGAAGAACCAGTGGGATAAGGTCCTCAAAGTTCATACACCAGGGCATAGCACATGAGAGATAATCAAACAAAGGAAGCTCTTACTACTATCAATGTTGACCATCTTGAGACCTCAGTTGATTGTATCCACATGTGTAGTGAGCAGGAATGTTGACTCTTCAGAGGGAAATCTTGCAGAATTCCTATCTCTGGGTCCAGGGAGAAGACTTCGCCATTTTATGCAGAGTGATTTTCCCTGAATTCATTATTTTCCTGCTATTAAAAAAAAAAAGAACTGAGGAGGAAAATTAATGTGGTCACACTAATACATGAATATGGAGGGGAAATTAGTATCACTCTAGATAAGTTATGTCCTTAAATAAAAATAAATCTGATGGAATTTTACTTCTGTTGGACTTGAAGGTGTTTTCAATAAATACCATTAGAGACCAAGAAAGAGAAAACATGAAAAATATTGGAACACAATCTAACAAATGTATTAGCAAGTTATTACCCATGGTAATGAAAACTTTTAAGAAACTGCCTTTAATGACACAGGGAGACCCCGGAACTTGTGGCTTACGATATGACCTCAGAGGTTTAGACCTCAGAGGTTTTGCCAGACCCAAAAACGTAGTCATTTGGCATTTATACTTCATTAGTCATTACCTTCCCTTCTATTAGTAGCTCATCAAATTCAACAAACATGCTCCATTTCTGTTTTGGTTGGGCCTTATTGACTTATTCCTAGGCTAGCTATTTGGAACTTGCTCTCCAGAATGGAACCAAAGTTGGGTGTAAAGAAGTGGCTTTAAGGCCTTAGCTTTGCCTGTTCTCAGTGAGACCACACAAAGTTCAGAGTGAAGGTTATCATGGGGAGAAGATGAGTGGGAAAGGAAGGCAGGAAATCACTAAATAATCTCCGGTCACAGGTGTGGGGTGGCATGCCTGCCTCTTTAATTGCCCCATGAGTTAGTCCCTGATTTTCTGAGGCCTTTATCTGGGCACTGTGACCACTTGCCAAATATACCCAGGGAAACAGGGGAACAGGGGAACAAAAGAGACTTGTTACCACCAGCTTCTGCTTTGGAATCACTGGTGTACTCTTCAACAGGATATCCAGGATCTGCAGGTATACAGAGCCCCAAAAGGACTCTCTACTCAACTGCTATATAATGGGTACCCTAATCTACTCATCATGGAATATGCTCAATTCACACATCAGGAAAAAAAACAAAAACCAAAACAAAACAGAGTATTTTTTTTTTAAAGATTTTATTTATTTATTTGACAGAGAGAGATGACAAGCAGGCAGAGAGGCAGGCACAGAGAGAGGAGGAAGCAGGCTCCCTGCTGAGCAGAGAGCCTGATGCGGGGCTCGATCCCAGGACCCTGAGATCATGACCTGAGCTGAAGGCAGCGGCTTAACCCACTGAGCCACCCAGGCGCCGCCAAAACAGAGTATTGATGCTTTTTTAGCACAGTGCCTGACAAATTTTGACACTCAATAATATTAGCTATTATTATTATTATTATTATTATTACTATAGAACAAAGGGAAGGAAGTATAATATCTAGTTATATAAAAAGGTCTAGTGAGATAAGAAATGGTCAAAGGTCATTGTCTTTGGCAATATGGAGGTCATGGTAACCTGATAAGAACACTTCTGGCAAAGTACACTGAGTAGTGAATGGAAGAGAAGGAAACTGGATGGAGAGTAGAGAACCTTTTTGAGAAATCAGCATGAGGGGGCACCTGGATGGCTCAGGTCATGACCCCAGGGTCCTGGGATCCTTCAGCTCAGGTCATGATCCCAGGGTCCTGGGATCAAATCCCCCATCAGGCTGCCCGCTCAGCAGGAAGACTCCTTCTCCCACCCCCCACCCCAAAATAAATAAATAAATAAATAAAATCTTAAAAAAAAAAAAGAAATAAGCATGAGAAGGATCTGCAAAAGACTAGGCTGCATCTAGGGAGGGAACACCAGGTCAGTAAAGTCGTTTTGTTTTTTAAAATGTTTTTTCTCACCAAGGTTAGGAAGTTTGTGGTGATGCTGAACTTCCCATACCTCATGGTCTTGCTGACTTGAGGTCCCTGAGGCATTTGTGGCTTTCCTGATGTCTAGGTATCCTCCAAAAGCAAGACCTTCTGGAACAATGGAATATTTCTGCTTAAATTTCTGTCCACAAGAAAGATGCAAGAAAGGAGCAGAATGATGGGCTTCGTTCCTCTATGTTCCTTACATGCACTTGTGACCTGAAGCTGAGATATGAGCAGCCTTTTCTTTCTTAAGTTATGACTCATTTACCCCTTTTTCTGGAAACACAAAGGAACTAGGTAGATCATTTAGCAGAGGTCTGATGGCCTGAATCTGAAGAAAACCCTAGAGCTGCTTGTAGGGTAGCTGTTCCTTGGGTGAGCAAAGAGCGGTATATGCCTAAGAGGTGTTAAGTTCCCCGCCCTGGAGAATTGCCAACTTTGCAGTCTTCCACTAGAATCAGCCTTTCTGGAGGCTTACTGGTCTTCTTTTGAAGCCTTTAGTCTTCTTTAAAAGATTCCTAAGAGGTCTATGGACTCTGAAAAACAATCTGAGGGGTTTGAAGTGGCGGGGGGGTGGGAGGTTGGGGTACCAGGTGGTGGGTATTATAGAGGGCACGGCTTGCATGGAGCACTGGGTGTGGTGAAAAAATAATGAATACTGTTTTTCTGAAAATAAATAAATTGGGAAAAAAATATTCCTAAGAGGGGAGCCTAGGTAGCACCTGTTGGTTAAGCATCTGACTCTTGATTTTGGCTCAAATCATGATCTCAGGGTCCTGACCTGACCTCAAGCCCCACCTTGAGCCTCCACATGGAGCTCAGATTGTGGTTTTTCTTAGAGTTTATTTCTTAAAATTCTTTCCTATAAGTGTGTTAGTGATTCTTTCCCTCTCTTTGATATATTTGCAACTTTTTTTTTTTTTTGTGGGTGGGGAGGTTTTCAATATTTTCTTATTGACAAAATAGCTGTTGCGAGCCACGAGGAAGTTGTGTTCAAGATTGTATAAGTGAATCCTTGTAGTCTATGATTATCCAAACCTGTCTGGTTGGTACAATTGGCAGTGTTCATTATCTAAATGATGTATCTCTGTTTTGAGACGATAACATGACCAAGACTTTGGAAATGTCACAGATGTTGATTAAAAAATGAACTCTATGCAAAGTTTATTCAGTTTTTAAATTAAAATGGTATATTATTTTAAACTCTGCTAGCTCTCTATTGCCTTTAGGATAAATACTAAGCTCTCTGACATAGCAAAAAAGTATCTACCAAGTCCTGACATACTTTTCTAACATCATCTTTTGAGGTTTTCTGAATCTGTGTTCTAAGCTACAGTCATACATATTTTCCTTGCATTTGCAAATTCGACTTTTTCTGCCTAGATGTCCCTAGTTCCACACCTAAATCTAACTGGAAATTATTCCTGATAATTTTATATCTAATTCAAATGTTAACTCTTTTGTAAAATTTCTGGAAAATCCCTACATAGAAATCTTATCACACATACCTGTACCTCAATTGTATTACATTAATTTTAATTGGCTGGTTTCACTCACAGTTGGCATTTTACATTAATATCTGATTCTAAATGCCCGAGTTTCTTATAAATAGTAGTTAATAAATGAAATGTTTAAATTATTTATTGCTTACTCAAAATAAAATGCTCATGTTATTTCCAAACCTTATTTAAAATGCTGTAGTCACCAATTCTTGACCAGTTGGTTGGGTTGTGCCTGACAGCTTCCCAAAGGTACATCATTTCCTTAATTTCGGTTTTTTATTTCTGTTAGAACATGTCCATTGCCTCAGAGAAATCAGAATGTGAACGGTTAGCTTTTGGTTTCTTGGTAGGCTGATGATCCCAAATGAAAATGTAGATAAACAACAACAACAAACAAAACAAAACAAAAAGTGTATATCTGTCTTATCTTATTCTGGCTAAATATGGAAAAAATCAAGGAAGGGGCGAGTAGTTGGTCCAAAGCCAAGCAGTGATCTAGAATCCATACAGGACTAGAATGTAGGTCTCCTGATTGACATTTCTAAGATTGCAGAGAATAAAATTAGATTAAAATATCTGAGTTCTATTTTTGATAATGCCATCAATAAATTGGGTGATTTAAAGCAAGGCTTTTTATATTCTAGATCTTGGTTACTTTATCTGCAAAATGAGCAAAACCACACCTGTATTATAAAAATGTGAAGATTAAATGTGATAAAGGAGAGAAAAGGAGCACTGTAAATCACCTCAAAATATATGTTATAATTTTTATTACAAAATTAATTCTAGTTAATGCCTTTATGGCAGATAAAGAACCCTGTAGGTCACAGCTCTGATTGATTATCACTGCTTTTGCTTCCTCCATAATGGGAGAATTTTGTCATGGAGTAATCATTGTTGCTTGTCAGGAATATGCCTGTATGTCCCTCCCATTGTACCATATACCACTCAAAGGAGAGGCATCTTAATGACAGCATTTCAGGTATTTGGGGAAGAAGAGAATGAAAGATCTGGGGCACAGTGGTAGAATGTTTTTAAGGGAGCTCATTATTCATGATGGTTTCATACAATCCCAGCAAGCAGTCCTCCTTTCTAGGCTAGGCCTCTCACATCCAACCAAGTCTTCTCTCTAACCACTAGAACTGCTGGGATTTTCCTTTAGCTTCTCTGTAGCTGATAAATACTTGTACAAAGATGGCAATAAGGGTAGGACCCAGATAACCTTGTAGCTTTCTTTGTTTTGTAGTGAGGGTGGTGGGGTAGAATGCTTTATAGAGGAGAACTTAATATGTGTCCATGCACAAAATCTAGTTTTCAAATCTATCTGTATAACTCTTCCCTCTGCTACCCCTTCACACTGAGAATAGTATAGATTGATATCTGTATCTATATATAGGTAATATATTCTGTCTATCTATCTATCTTTCTATCCATAATAAAAATACAGGGACAACATTGTATTGGCCTGGCAGTCACTATGCAGAACTGGCCAACTCCTCTGTACCTTACAGATTGTAGTCTTTAATCACCTCTTGTCTAGATTGCTAATATTGCCAAAGGTATATATGCTGTGTGTGTGTGTGTGTGTGTGTGTTAGGTAACACTTCCAAAGATACTGCCTGACGGAAAGGGACATTTCTTAGTGCATACCTTGTTATCTTCTTATTAATGAGATGCCCAAGCTCAGATTAACTCCCTAAGACTTTAAGATAGCCTCAGTGGGCTTTTCTGAAAATCAGAGTATTATAACCACTAACTACCTTTTAGCCACCCCATATTGAAATTTGGATATAGAAGTGATCCCATTTTCTTGCCCTGTTTTATTTCCCCTCGTGGCTCTATTATCACCAAGGGACACCCAGATTTATCCGCCTTAATAGTATATTTCATTGTTTTCCATAGGACTAGCAATAAATGGATTTATACAGAGAAATGGAATTGGATTTTTCTCCTTCTTTTCATAACACAGTAGGAATTCCAAAATTATTACTTGGGAGATTTTCCTCACTGTGACTAGATTATTGTCCATGCTACATTTTAATTTCTTCTGCCCATATCAATATATTTTTTTAAAGACATGACTATTTGAAGATACACTGTGTTCACTCTCTCTGGATATGAAAAAAAAAAAGAGGTGAACAAGTTTCTGTTAATTAAGTGCATGCTGGAGGCATTGAGATACTCATGGGTCATTCTTTTGGTTGTTAATTTTGTGGTCAGTAAGCAGTGCCCTGTAGCACCTCCTATCTGATTCACTATCATGCTGGACATTCAAATGTTAGTTATCATGGTTTTTAAAATTATTGTATGTGACTTTTCCATGCCTGGTTTCCTGGACATTATAAACCATTGCTAAGCTTGTGTTTATGAAGATATCACAGCTCCTATTTCTTTTCTAATGGTAGGATGCATTCTTCATCTAGAACTCTACAGAGCTGATTGATAGTATTTTCCAGTCTGCTGGGTTATTAGAGATAGGAGTTATGGAATGAAGAGATAGATGGAGGGACTAGAAACTTAATGTGTGACGGGGCAAGGAAAGAAGGGCCACAAGTGGGGATAAGGAGGCCCTACACAAGCCACAGAGAGCATAACATTTTAGATTCTGTTTGCTAAGACAGCTGAGCATGTAAGGGCAGACAACTGGCTGGTAAGCTAACTAGCACACAAAATTACCTTCTTGACGATGAACTTTAACAGACTTCCCCCAACTCTGTGTATGTGTGTGTGTGTGTGTGTGTGTGTGTGCATGTGTGTTGCATGACTTATTAAATAGATTAGCTACATTGATTTTTACTTTGAGATTTCCAGGCAATCACACAATACTTGAATTTTTCAATCATGTTGCTACATTATATGTTAATAAAAGCCAATAGCAAACATTTAAAAAGTTTTCCTATATTAGGGCCCTTCCAAGAATCAATAATCTCATTGACACGGTTCAAAAAGCTATCAATTCTATGAGGACCACTAATGGCTGAAAAAAGCATGCATGTAAACACCACCAGAAAAATCGATGTTCTCTCTAAGTCATTGATAATTCTTGATGGAAATTGGAATTATAAAAATGTAACATGTGTCTCACACCTTAAGCATGAGAAATATCCAATGTCCTGGTGTCCATGACAAGGCACTGTGGGTTAGGTCTTGTTGATCTGATAACTTTTGCATGAACAAAATGGACTTTATGAGTTCTAAGATTACAGCATCATATACATCATTCATTTGATAGCCAGAGCAAACCTGTGAAGTGGAGAAGAAGGTATTCTCACCTTATTGTTGTAAGACTTCTCTTAAGTCTCAGAATAAGAGAAATTGTACATTGGCCGAGGTACTTAGGGGATAGCAGTAAAGCTCTTCTGATTCCTATGTTTCTGCCCTTGCAGAAACTGCAGCCACTGTAATGGGACATGCAATAATTATTTCTTATTTACCAGTTCTCAATAGGCTACAGATAAGCAGTTTCCAGGAAATCCTGAAAACTAGTACAGGATCTGGAAGGATTAAAGACACAATGAACCCCACCTAGATTTAAAGAATTAATGTAAAAGAGTATTCATTGAAGGATAGTGCTTTCTCATGCCCTTCTATTGTCTCAGTGGCTACTGGAGTATCTCTACTCTCTCAAATGGGAGGTGTCCAGCATTTCTTCCCATACATTCCCATTTTAGAAGAGGTAATGATAAACAGAGCTGACCTCAGTGAGATAGTCAGTTACTAGCCCCAGCAATTCCTCTTCTAGCAATGAAAAATTTTATCCTCCAACAGTGTCACTTCTCTGTAGCAGATTCTATCTTTGTTTGAATATTTTTAAAATACAAATTTTTATTAAAATGAAAAGAAATGTTTACAAATGAAATGAAGCTTCACCCTCAAAGAAACAGAAGGAGTAGGTGAAAGAAATGATCCTGGAAACTCCTCAATGTAATAATGAATTCAACATTCTTCAATCAAATTTAAAATTTAATTACAGGTAATTGTTCTTTTTTTAATGAAGTACGTTTGACATAATGCTCCATTATTATATAACTAGATAATTAACTCCATTAATCACCTTACAACTTATTTTTCTCTGTATTTTCTTTAAATATTTATATACCGTGCCCGTTTTTACAGCCTGAAAGCTCACCATAATCAAGAATATGAGTCA
Organism: Neogale vison; assembly: GCF_020171115.1. Lineage (NCBI taxonomy): Eukaryota > Metazoa > Chordata > Mammalia > Carnivora > Mustelidae > Neogale > Neogale vison. The sequence continues at coordinate 127,581,745 of NC_058098.1, forward strand.
GGGTGAACAACAGAAGAGCTTGGTGAAGGATAGTCACTGTGATTTCCCCAAGTGTACCTCTCATGCTCTTTGATTTATCAAAAAAATTAAATGTTTGCAAAGTACCTTCTATATTCTGAAACCTATAACAGGAACTCCACATTTCTTCTACCATTTGCTGACCATCTAATGTGTGTCATTAATGCATGTCACTAGTCCTGGATTTGAAGGAAGGGGATAACGAGAGATGACTAAGGCATAACCCTTGACCTAAAGGAGCTCATAATTTATTGATGGAGAACCCATGAAGGATATTCATGGCTCCTTCTCTTAAGAAGTTCACACTGTAAAATAGAAAATCAAGTGTAAAATCTGTCACAGATAGGAGAAACATATTAGATTTAGTGCCCCCAAAATGGCAGGAGAGTTTTTCTGGCTACATCCAATCTTCTTCTGGTGACCTTGACCTGGTTACATTTTGCATACTGAGTTAACTCTGCATCACACGGGGGTCCTTTCAGGTCTGTGGTACACAGCTCATGTCCCTGCTCACATTCTTGCTTCTTAATTGATATACTAGTGTGGCATAATATTCATTTTCCATGTTTGTTTATTACCAAAGAATTATGTTTAAACTGCCCTTATTTGACTAGCGTCAATTATCTAACCCAGTTCTGCAGCCTTCCACGGTATAATCTTAGGTAGGTTACTTGACCTTTCATGCCTTAGTTTCCTCACCTGTAAAACGGGATATGCATAGAGTAATGAGAATTTTAGAAACTAATAAGTATACATCACATCAGTTTCTAGCACATAGCCAAAATGCAAGATGATAGATATTATTTCTATTCTATTTTAAAATTAACATTAGCTAGGGATGCAATGAAAACCCATCAATATCTTCTTTTCTATCCCAAACTCACATCTGATTATCCATGAATGGTTTTCATGGGAGTGGTTCAGGTAGCTGTGTATATTATAAACCTTCTCGTTTTTAGGAGGCAAACCAAACCAACCAACCAACAAACAAACAAATTTGAATCAACTGTTGTCTTAAAGTAACTTCTCCACTGTTTTGATTGTCTTAATGGTTATTATCCACTACTGAGCATTCTCATGGCTAAAGCAGTCTCACAAAAAATAATAAAAGAGGAAAAGTAAAATGAAAAGGATGAGCAAGAAAACAGGAAATTAGCCTTCTCTTATTGCTGACTTACTAGAACTTTATTGTTTTACTGCTTCAATTCTATTCACATATGGTTACCCTGGATTCTGTACAACTGATTTGTTGTCACTTGTAGAGAACCCTTCCAGCTTTGGTAAACCAGCTGAAACCTAGGTACTGAGGCTCCTTTATAGAGGAGCTGTCTGCTTTGAGATAAAGTTTCTGAAAAAAACCTTTAGGAATCTCAACCTTAGTTGAGAAATCAAGTGATTAAATATTGTAGTAACAAATGTTTTCTCTTGGAAATGTCCCAGATTTTTTTTCTTTTCTGTAATTAATAAGAGAAAAAAAATATATCATCCTCTCAAAGGAATACCATAGTGAACACCCTAATAGAGTATACTATGGGCTTTGTACTAGGTTGTCCATTATGTGCTGAACTGACTCTGGATCTCATGGAAGTGTGGTAAAGGCAGGTTTCACTGGGAAGAGTGAGCCTTCCCCCAGATTGGCCCTCTCCTCACACACCAGTGGGAACTGCTGCTTGCATAAGAAAATACAGTCCATTAGAAATGAGAGGGAGAACTGGATATTTCACTAGGATACTGGGAGAGATAGGACAGAATTTGATCCAGGGATTTTTATTTATCTTGTCTCTAAAAAACAGTAAATTTCTTCAATGTTGAGGTTTACATATTCTTTCTTTTATTCATATACTTAGCTTACTGGTGATGCTCAGCAAAGAATTGTTAATTTGTTGATTGGTCATGGGTGGAAACTAAGGTGACAAGTGCTGAAATTTAATGATGAATATGTGGCAAGAGATCTGGAAGTTTCTAAACTTTCATTGTGTGATTTCACCTTCACAGCCATTGTCTAAGGTCAACAGCATCAGCACCAAATTGCAGATGAGCAAACTGAGGCTCAAATAGGCTAACTAAATTTTTTATAATCAAAACTGTGTTTCTATCTCAATTCTATATTTACACATTAACTTGAGGGAGGGGGGAAAAATGAAGTTTTTGCTACAAAATAATCACATCTGTTGCCTGTTTTTTTTCTTTTCCTGTTAATCACTAATGTTAGAGCCCCTATCTTTTGCATACAATTATTCATTACGGTAGCAGAATTTTTTGATTATTTGTAAGAAAGAAAGAAAGGCTACAACCTGACTTGAGAATAAAAAGGTCAATGGTGGGGTTATGGACATTGGGGAAGATATGTGCTATGATGAGTGCTGTGAAGTATGTAAACCTGGCAGTTCACAGATCTGTACCCCTGGGGCTAATAATACATTATATGTTTACAAAAAATAAAATATATATATATATATATATATACACACACATATATGTAAAAAGGTCAAGTAAACACCCCAAGACAAAAACTTAATAATAATATTCTGGAGGTATTCTTCCAGCAAATAGTTTAACCAAAATGAATCCACTTTTAAATCCAGTTATTGGGGATTCTAAATCATGTTCAATTAACTGCACAGATACCAACAGATCCCTAAGCACTTAAGTTGTACTCTTTTTAAATTGAATGACGACCCCAGGGACTTCTTGGGGTGGGCAAAAATGGGAATGGATATTGATTAAAAGCAGGCATTTATAACTCATCAGATGACCAAATGTAGAGGTGTTGGGAGAAACTGAGACCTCCTTTCCATAGGCATTTATAATCTAACCTGATGGGAGACACCCAGGGTTTAGAAGCAAAACTAATCTCTATGAACTTCTGTTTCACAACCTATGAAACAGGAATGCAAACAGCTTCCTTGCCCCACCCCACCCCCTTAGCAAAAGGAGAAAAGGTGTATGACAGTCACATGTTGGAGGTCAGCAGTTCTGAGTTCTCCTCCTTTCCCTCCTGATCTCATCCCTGTCCCTTGGTTGAGATGCTGTTTGTAAGACAATACTATTTACAAAGGTTGCTCTGTCAAACAACCCTTTCCTTCTTTTCTACCCCATGAAAGTGAAACAAGGTCCTTAAAATCCACAATTCCTACCAATGTCAAAAAGCACTTTTCACAAATGGGTAGAGCTTCAGGTATAGGGAAGGCCAATGGGCGAGAATCATTCAGGAGAACTTGGAGGGGGTGGCAGCACTGGGGAGTTGTGAGGCTACACGTAGAGCTTAATAAGGAAATCTAAATGTCTGATGGTCCTCTCCTGGCTAAGGTAAATGCAAGCCAGACTGTCTTGAAGGGGGACCCTTATATCATACCAGTTAGCTGATGAACAGGAGACAGCTGGTGATGGGTAAGGCCAATTTCTCTTCATAGAATGGATTCAAATGCACAGGAAGTGCCAGGTCCAAATTGAAAAACGGGGCTTGTTCATTCCTCTGGCAGAAGTAGGATCATACAGGAGGAGGAGTTATACTTTGCAAGAACTGAAAAGAGAAAGGATTCAGAAGACATATCAAGGAGCCCCAATGAAAGGGCAGCTGCACTACACTAGACTCCTATAACTACAAAAAGTTTCAGGCTGATGGGATAACTTCATTCTGATGGGGAAAATAAAAATTGTTTCCTCTAGTTCTGGCAGCCCAGCAAGGAAAAAGAGGTATTAGCAGAAGTCTGAGCCTTCGGGGGTCTGGCCGACATCCCAGCCATATCCTGAGAAAATGGCAGGACTTCCAAAAATTCTTGTGGCAGGCATTCGCATTTCCTGTCCTAAATGGTTAGGCCATCTGGAATGTCTATTATGGAACCATTAAACTTATGGAACTGTCCTCACGGGCTCTCAAAACCATTTCAAGTATTCTACAGAATAAAAATAAGTTGAATAAACACAAACTATGCAGATTACCAACTCTTCTAGAGGAGGAGGCACAAATGTACTGAAGTCATATGGAATTATCAAAATATAAAAACTCAGAATTTTAAAAGTGCATTTCATTGAGTGATTTTAAAGTGTAAACTTAAGATATAGGACTGAATCTAAGGTCAGGACATTTTGGTCATGGTCTTCTGGAGTTCCTACAGCTACCTGACTTATATATGCTAATGGTCTCCTCACAGGCAGGAGAAGTGCTTTGTTAAGCCAAAGTGCTATAACAATGGGGAGGTAGGAATGTCATCTGTCTATATACAAGACAGCATTACTCTTCTTTAGATGTCACTGCCATTTTAGAATGTACATGTAAAGGAACTGACAAGTAAAAATATATAACAGGAAAATCTGGTCATGGAGCAAACATGCCCACACATAATATAGTAGTTTAGAGTGTCTGTATAACAATTTACCACAAACTCCGAGACTTTATATAATACTGTTTATTATCCCCCAAGTACATAGGTCAGAAGTCCAAGCAGGCCTGACCATGTTCTCTGCTTTAAGGTGCCAGAAGACCAAAATCACAGTATCTTCAGGGCTCTAACCTGGAGGCTCTGGGAAGAGTCCAGTTCCAGACTCATTTTGGCTGCTGGAAGAATTCAGTTCTGTGTGATTGTAGGACTGAGATCCCCATTCTCTTGTTGTTTGTCAGCTCTTTAAGGCCACTTGCATTCCTTCTCAGGTGGCCTTCTCTGTCTTCAATCCTGTAAGGGCCACTGACTACTCACCCTTAGAATCTCTCCTCACTTTTCCTTCTGCCTGAAGTCTGAGGAAACATCTCTGGTTTTAAGGTGTCCACATTATATTACTCCCACCTGGATGATCTCCCTTTTGCCATTTATGGAACATATTCACAGGAGTAATGCCAGGAGGCAGAGATCATGGAGATCATCTTAAAATTCTGCGTATCATACATAACTTGTGACTCACTGTAAAGACAGAAACAACTCTGTGCTTTCCCACCAGATGATGACTCTGGTTGAAGAGAACACCAGAAAGGAGGCAGCCTGCATTTTGGTGTGGAGTGTATAATTACAGGTAGTGTGATATATGGTGATAGTTGTGATTGTTCATCTCATATGACTGCTGCTTAGTATCCTTTAAAATGATCTCGGGCATGCGTTCTACCTCTGCCCTTATAGCTCCTCCCCATCTTGACTTCCAGCCTTACTCCACCTCCCATCACAGAAGTCTCAGGTCTGAGTCTTAAAGAAACCTCACTTTCCTCTGGCAATACTGCTCTTCTGAATACAGTTAGTGCTGTTGATGTTGCTCGGTTCACATTGATTTGCCTGTAGAAACCTTTTCTCCTCCAGTCTGCTCCGAGCACCGCAAGGGCAGTTACAGTGCCCGAGGAGATTCTACTCACCTGTGAATCCCCTGGCAAAATCCTGCCTGAAAACTGAACCAGAACATGTGCTCAATGAATGATTGCAAGACTGGGATAGATAGTGCCATATACTGTACTGTGTTATGTATAGGCAGTAAATTATATGCCCAATAGCTTTGCATGCTGTTATGTTAGCAAAACAGATTAAGGTTTTAAGTCCCACAATAGCCAATCAATATATATTGCAACACAGAATCCATACACTTCTAAATGAGTTTGTACTGTTCAGTTACCTTCTTTCCCCATTCAGGTAATACATTTCTCATATTTAATCTGTTGGCTGATATGTGAGCTCTCAGAAGCCAGGGGATTATCTTCTTTGCTCCTGCAAATGATATCAGAATTAGCTACAGTGAGTCTATCCGTGCTACTTCTGCTACAGGTAACTTCATGATCTGGGGAGGAGGCAGCTGTAGTCAAGGAAGTAGCTCTTGCACACTCAAGATTATTCTAAAAACAAATGATCAATCCATATCAATGTCATTTCAACCCAACAAATGTAGGAAGTTCAGGACCACCTATCAGAATGTGATATGGAAATCTAATAGGTATAGCCAGATCTATGACAAAGGACTGGATAGGAAACATACCTATGGGGCTTCAATGCCAGGTAGCACTTGGGTGTGCAGACACTTCCACCAAGAATATGGCATTTAACTGCTGCCCATAAAACATAAGGAGCTACTTCTCAGATATGCAGAACCAGAATGGGAACATAAGTATACATTATTGGGGCAGGGCTGAGGAGTCCCCTGATTGCAGAAACAGAATATCTCCAGTGATATGCACTTAAATGTTGTCCAGAGACTAACACAGACACAGGGACTTTTACAGAATAAAATATGATTGGAGAGATGCCAAGTGAAAGAAGGGGTGGAGGAAAACTATTGTGACTTTGGAATCATAAATGACCTGCCCATGGAGGGTCCCTTAGACAGGGTAGCCAGACTCTCAAATGACCTGCCCCTGCATTTCCAATAGTTTAAACAGTGGACAGATATCCCAAGGAATGAGAAACAGTGGCCAGATGTGGATGCTTAAAAATACTAAACTCTGTCTTCAGTGGCCTTTCTGGTGCTTCAGCAAGGTCACCAAGGGTGGTGTAGTAATTTAATACTTGGCGTAGGTGCTCTTTATATATTGGTTAGGCATTAGAATATGCTAGGCTATAAATACAAAAAAAAAATAGATGAACTGTATATAAACTGATGCTATAGGAGAAAACCAGAAAATCAAGATGGCTATGAGGTGATATCTTTCTTGTTTACCATTATTAAAGGTTACCATATATTGTATTTGAAGAATAATCCCTGGCTTTATACTTAAAAATTTATAGACTACATGAATGGTCTTCTTATAACTTCAGATGAGTCCCTTTACACATGGCTCAAAAGCTGTTGAGAAAACATTGCAAATGTATTTTTCAATGAATAAGTACATTATTGAAGTAGTACTGCACAAACCAAACTTTATAATATTTTGGTTGGAGTGTTTAGGTTTTTTTCCCCCCAGGGAGCCCTCTTGTGGGTATTTCAGCATATTACTGAAACATAGATTATCAGTTACTCGGCTGGAATTGAGTTGGGAAGAATGCTTCATGTTTCATTCATGATAAGCCTGATAAGCCTGAATATGTATATATTTTTCTGCCCCCACATTGTTTCTCCATTTTTAACTTCCCCAATTTAATTTTAAAATCTTTGACTTCCAAGCTTTCAGAGAACTCAAAAGTCACCTGCTTTGGTGGATCCCAAATCAACTGATCATCATTATCATCCAGGGAGCATTTAAAAAGTATATATCCATATATCCTTGGGTTGCTCTCAAAGATATTCTGGGTTGGTATGTCGGGAAAGGGACTGGCAATCACCAGTGTTTTAAATTCCCCCCTCCCCCACCCAGTGATTCTCGTTATGAATCAAACAACACTGAATCTGTCTAATTCCTCTTCTGATTATACTTGCTGCAACATAAGGAATACTCAAACATAAAGTTATTCATTTACTTGTCAACTCAACTGTGAATCTGGGATAAGGTCCTGCTTGACTTCTTCCCCTAAGAACCTAGTGTAGTGAGGAGTAAAGAGTAGGTACTCAATAAATGTTTATTAGATTGTGTTAGGTAATTCCAATCTACTAATCAATATTGTTAATAGTATTGAAACAATAGTCCCAATGGATTTGTACCTTGGGAAAGCTTAAACAAAGAGATTTCAGCATAAAATCTAATAATAATCAATCAGTTCAATGACCTTACAGAATCCCAGAAGCATTCAAATATGTATCATGCGTATTTGGAGTCCTTATGTTGAATGATAGGAATAAAGCTGAGACTTGTTTTCCCTCACTTACAGTTTAAAAGAATGTGGTGTTATATTTCAGTTAAAGTTAATAAAGTTTTTCAGTCCTTCTCACCATTCAATGTAATGTACTTGTATGATGGCTGTAATGGAAAAAGACAATCATGGATACTCTCATTTATATGCTCAATTTGAATTCCAAGAAAATAGGGAGCAAGTTGCCATGCATTTACCTTTACAAATGCTGGGATGAGGCAAGATTGGATGTAAGCAATCGGATCTGACGATAATATATTCCATTTGCAATTGTTAGAGATTTATGCAAGATAGCAGGTAACACCTTCCTTTTGAATTTCAAATGCTGTATAACCTTTTGAAGATAACAAGGGATATTCATCCAAAATAATGGTAGGAAATTTATAATGGAGACTACATAATTAGTTGTTATTTTTTGCAAGTATCATATATTCTGATAAGAACATGGCTAGGAAAAAATATATATTCCTTAGTAAAAAGTCAGCCCCTTTCCTATCTTCTCTTCTCTTTTCACCTCTCCTGGCCTCTCCTGGACTCTCCTCATCTTACCTCTCCTGTCCTGTCCTGTCCTTTATTTAACAACTTGGTACATAGGGCACCCAACAATTTAGAAGAATGCACATTAAATGTAAAATCTTCCGAAATGCTTTTGGGCTCTGTTGGATTCTCGGGTTTATTTCTAATGTATATCCTTACCAAAATAGAGTTACATGGTTCTGGGTTAAACTCTTTGGCATGGTAGACATCTATCAGTCCCTAACCTAGCAGTTCAATATAAGAAGGGAGAAACATGAATTTAATTATTTTAGAGAAACCATTCTTTACATGATATTTTGCAGCAGAATTCACACCTCACCTTCAATTTCAGAGTAAAGCTACTTCAAAGCAGCTTTACTCCAACAGGAGTAATTCAACAGATGTTCCCCTAGAACTGTGGCCTGGCAATTCTGTTCATCTGGGATAATTTTAAGCTGATATTTCCTGATATGACCATTTACTCCTCGTGTGGTTGAGATGGGCCATGCAGAGTAAACTACACCGAGTCTTCACATACCTCTAGAAAGTTCTCCAGTGGGCAGCAGCTACTACTAAGTGACTGTATTCATCTCTGCCATTTCAACTTTGGTGTTCAGAGAGAGGGAGAGAGAGAGAATCTTCTACGTCATCACACCAAGCTCTTAATCTTGATGAAGTGAGGTAGAATGACTCTGTTTTTGCTCCCTAGAAGACACTTTCAATTCTATGTGCTGAATCAGTGGTTTTAAAGACACTTCTTTTATACCAGACCCATGGTGCAATTTCAGAGGAAAACTCTTTGCCTCCTTGGCTATTCCTCTGTCACCTTTCTCCCACTTGTACACAGCCAGAAAAAACATATTCCTAAACAATTCTGCCAGCAGAATAGTCATTTACGTCTCTTTACCTACATCCCGTGACTTCTTACCTAAGTCCTCCTTTGTTAAATATTAAATGAGAGATGTCCTCCTCATCCCCACAAAACAAAACCAAACGCCCTCCTTCTTTGAGACAAAAACAAAACAAAACAAAATGTTAATAGTAATATAAGTTCTCATAAAATAACAGCAACAAAAATTACTATAGACAATAATGTCTGTGGGAATTCAGCACATGACATGGTTACATGCTCCAGAATAGCCAAGGGAAGCCATGGGAAGAAAGGGAGATGTGAGTGGGAACTTGGAGGATCAATGAATTTCCACAGTGGAAAGCAGAGGGGAAACATCTGAGTATCTTTTGTCTATGGGAAACCCTACCCTCAAGCAAGAGGAGGTCCAATCTGGATGCTACTCTTTAAAGGGAACTGATCCTTAGGCTGTTCAATGTTTTCATATACATAGTTGTTGGCTGTGTGTACTCAATCTTATGTCTATCCTTAAATTAGAACTTAAATGTCAACATTAAGACAACAAAGCTTTAGTTGAAAATGGTTGGGCATACACTACTGAATATAAATTATATACTGTTTGCCAAACACACGACTTGGGAGCATACAGACACTTTCACATTATAAGTGATATCCAGAAATAACTGCATTATGATTCTTCTGTTAACTGTAATACCAATGTTCCATAACTGAATGGTTGAGATCGAATTTTACTCCTGTTTCGTAGTCCTAATTCTGTAAATCTCGAGTTGGAAGATCATCTCTTTTTATGAGAGCTCTTCTTTTCCTTCTCCTCCTTCTCATTTTCTCCTTCTTTTTTTTTTTTTTTTTCAGGCAAAAGACACACACTTTATTTTTCCTTCCTTTAATCTTAAGCAAAAGAAACACGGGGGTTCAAAAATAAAAATTTTATTTCCCCGCCTCCCAGGCCTTTCCCCCAGCTTGGCCACTGCAATCACCCTTCCTCCCCAGCAGGGACAGGAGAAGGCGAGGGTGCAGACAGCTCCAGCTGGGGAGGGGGAAGGCGGGGGTGTGCCGAGCTCGGTGCTGATCTCTTTCCAAATATAAATACACGTGTCAACACTCCTGGAAAACCCTCCCCACCTACCACGCAAGGCTCTCCTCTCTCTGGCAGTGTTTGGAGAGGGGGTGGGGAGGGGAGTGCCCGGCACCAGCTGGCTGGGGGTTACTGCATCCGCTGGCTATGTACCCCACGGGCCTCCTGCTGTTCATTGTAGAAGAGATGACACTCGGGGTCCCCCCGGATGGTAGGGGCTCCCTGGATCAGCTTCCCAGTGTTGGGGTTCACACACCAGCACTCCCCACGCTGCCCGTTTGTTACAGAGTACTGGCACTACAAAAGTCAGTGTTTAAAGACCCTTTTAGTTTCCAAAAGAGACCCCACTGACAATATTTTGATTCTGGCCATTTCTGATATTATTTGCTATTGTGTATAAGAGAGAAAACTCAGTCAAGGCTTAATGCTTCCAGTGCAAACATTCTGGTAATGCTCTCCACAAATTGTTTGTACATTGGGTTTCTACAAAATGTTTTCTGTTGCAATGGAAGAAAAGGTACTGAAAAACTTCCTGGCTTTAGGTAGAACAAAATATCTTTTTTTTTTCCCAATTTATTTATTTTCAGAAAAACAGTATTCATTATTTTTTCACCACACCCAGTGCTCCATGCAAGTTGTGCCCTCTATAATACCCACCACCTGGTACCCCAACCTCCCACCCCCCCCGCCACTTCAAACCCCTCAGACTGTTTTTCAGAGTCCATAGTCTCTCATGGTTCATCTCCCCTTCCAATTTACCCAAAAGCACATACCCTCCCCAATGTCCATAACCTTCCCCCCTTCTCCCAACCCCCCTCCCCCCAGCAACCCACAGTTTGTTTCGTGAGATTAAGAGTCACTTATGGTTTGTCTCCCTCCCTATCCCATCTTGTTTCATGGATTCTTCTCCTACCCACTTAAGCCCCCATGTTGCATCACCACTCCAAAATATCTTTTATCCTGAGGACTCAGGGGAAGGTTTGGTTTTCTCTCTGTAATTGGGCTTTTAAAGTTGCAAGGATGAATACTCCCTGGTTACATTAGTAAGAGGGGTTCCTACATGGATACCAAGAAGTAGCTCATATCATGAGACTTAAAAAAAATCATTTAGGTAGGGTACCAAGCAAGAAATTGTGTGATACTTAGTGTTTTATTATGAGTCATTTAACAGGTGCACCTGTTAGAGACAGGAGAGAGGATCCCTATGGATCAGTCACTCTTCAATATGAATCACCCCCCGAACAGAAGTTTTCACCACAACTTTTATTCATATTAGTCCAAGAACCTATTATGTGCCTCACACTGTATTGAGGTTTCAATCCTCTTTTTGTTGTTGTTATGTTAGTCATTATACAGTACGTCATTAGTTTTTGACGTAGTGTTCCAAGATTTATTGTTTACATATAATACCCAGTGCTCCATGCAATACGTGTCCTACTTAATACCCATCACTGGGCCAACCCATCCCCGTCCCCTCCCTTCCAAAACCCTCAGTTTGTTTCTCGAGTCCACAGTCTCTCATGGTTCCTCTTCCCCTCTGATTTCCCCCTCTTCCTTTTTCCCTTCCAATGTCCTCAATGCTATTCCTTATGTTCCACAGGTAAGTGAAACTATATGATAATTGACTTTCTCTGTTTGACTTGTTTCACTTAACATAATCTCCTCCAGTCCCATTCATGTTGATGCAAAGGTTGGGTATTCATCATTTCTGATAGAGGCATAATACTCCATAGTATATATATGGACCACACCTTCTTTAACCATTCGTCTGTTGAAGGGCATCTCAGCCTTTTCCACAGTTTGGCTATTGTGGACATTGCTGCTATGAACATTGTTCTTTAAATAATACCTGACCTTTGAGCTTACATTGTGGTAGTCTTTCAGTTAAAAGAAAGTTAGCTTTTTTTTGGTAGATGGTCAAACACAATTGACTTTGGCTCAGGCAGTAATAACCAGAATAACACAACTGGTTTCACTTGACCCAAATGGTGGTAGCCACTACAATGTTATATAGACAAGACCTCCAAGAGATCTTTTTTTTTTTTTTTTATTGGAGGGTATTTTAGGTTTATGAACTCTATGAGCACCACTCCAGGGACACATTATGCTTTGGAACTCTTTTCTCTACAGTCTGTCCAGCTTTCAGCCTCAAATGACCCTCCAAGAGGAGTTGGAACTAAGTCTGGATCTTTTCTGAAAAATAGTAGTGTGGTTTCTTATGTATTTTATTTCCATGTTCATATTAGTCACAAATATCAAGTAACCTAAAAATATATAGTAAAGATACAAAATAAGCAATGATTTAATTATGAAAAGCATGACTAACATAGTTTTACTGAAAATAAAAGAATTATTCAGACACACAGACACATCCCTTTACAATTCAGAAAACAAATTTATATGCATTTAATTTCACCTCATAACAGACCTGCGAGACTGATTCTGGAAGCATTACTGCTCCCATTTAACAGATGAATAAACAAGGTCTCATGTTTTGACAACGGGAGAGTTAGAATTGAAACTGTGCTTGCCTGGCTAGAAGCCCAGTTCTATTTCCATGTTATGTTCTGCCGCCCCTAAAACTGCTAATTTGATTCAGCAAATATTTATTAAACGCATGATTGAGTTTTATTTCCCCCATGCTTGCTACTTGATTGACTAGTGGTTAGAACTGATTGCTTTAAGTAGCAGATTCTACTAGGCAGCTTTCATAAAGGAAAGGGATATTTTGCTGTATGATTTTAAGTGATGATGCTTAACAACAGGCTTGCCAACACACTCAACACTCAGAGATAAGTACCCCATAATAAATTTATACCCAGAGTTATTTGAACAAATCATTTGATTAGTAAAGATATAATTTCAATGCTTAGAACAACTAGAAGTGACTTAGGTGAAGGACCCCAGAGCCTGGGAGTCTAGAGGTAATAGGAACAGTGTGTGTCTGAAATCTCTGATCTTCACCCACTCCCACCCCCTGCCACTATCCTCTCAGATCCCAGAATTTTGTTGGGGGCACCTTTTGGCTCACTTGCTTTTCTGATGATCTGTAGCATGTATTATGAGGTATTAATTTTGCTTTTCCATCATATTGCATTTTTCATGTATATCTTATGCACAGTATGATTAGGGGTAAAGAGTGTTTTCCTACTTCTTGAGGTACCCCCTTAGCTTTTAACACAGTCGTGGCACTCACTACACTTGGAGAATAAAATTAAAACATCACCAAGCAATGGAAATGCCCACTATGGAATTAATATAAAAATGCCAAAACCCTAGCTCTCAATTCACTTCTCTGCCACTGGAGTCTATTAATTTAGCTGATTAGATTCTAAACATGTGCACCCATGTTTCTAAGGAAAAAAAAAACATGGAAAGAATTTGTAGTCCTTTTAAAGAAAACATTCTACTTATTGATTCACTAAAATACTTCTTTTCCCAGAACACTTTCCCATGTTTGTTCTAAGGGAGAAACGTGGTACAAAGTCTTCAGGCAGAAATTAAAGAGAGAAATATGCTTCCACTGGGATCCATTGACTATACATTTGAATAATTCTGAAATGGAAAGAAAAGTGTTCATTATTATCCTAATTCTCAAGTGTTATGTTTCTTCCCTTCAGGGTTATAATAGAAGCAGTTTCTTATGGGCCATGAAATGGTAGCCTGAGTCTCAGGAATAGGTTTCCACAGGGTCAAGACTGAGTGTCCTTGAAGTGGAATTAGAGAAATTTTACACTTGGCATCAAAAGTAAATCTGTGCGGGCCAACAGAGGTGGACATTAAATGAGCACTATCTACAGAGCACTATCTGTGTTCTAGGCATAGTCCCAATTGCTGCATATCCATTATTTTGTACAACCTACAAAAGTCCACTGCAAATAAGTGATTGTGTTCTTATTTTACAACTGAAGAAAATACATTTTGATGATTCCAGTTATTGGGACATGAATAGGGTAGCTTATTATACTCTGTGCTTCTGCAAACTGTCTTAACACAAACTTCCCTGTCAGCCTGACCAAACTGAACAGGTTTGTACATCTCTTAATAGCTTATTTGCTCTCAGAAGTACTTTAACTCCAGCATAGCTGAAGTTCTTCATGCCTTATTGTGATGGCATATAGTCAAAAACATGATGTGCCTCATTTGGGTATTTTTTAATTTTGATATGTTTTCTAACTCATGGAAAAGTTGCAAGAATAGTATGAGGAACTAATGTATAAATTCAAATAAAATAAATTCAAATAAATTCAAAATGAATATGCCATTTGCAAATATCTTCTCCCATTCTATAGGTTGTCTTTTAGTTTTACTGTTTTCTTTGCTGTACAGAAGATTTCCTTTTCATGAAGTCCAAATAGTTTGCTTCTTTCCCACTTGCCTCAGGAGACATATCTAATAAGAAGTTGATAAGGCCTGTGTCAAAGAAGTTATTGCCTATCCTCTCTTTTTGAATCTTTATGGTTTCAGATCTCACATTTAGGCTTAATCCATTTTAATTTTTTTTTAAAGATTTTATTTATTTATTTATTTATTTATTTATTTATTTATTTATTTGACAGAGATCAAAAGTAGATAGAGAGGCAGGCAGAGAGAGAGGAGGAAGAAGGCTCCCCCCTGAGCAGAAAGCCTGATGCGGGACTCGACCCCAGGACCCTGGAATCATGATCTGAGCCAAAGGCAGAGGCAGAGGCTTTAACCCACTGAGCCAGGTGCCCCTTTTTTTGAATTTATTTTTATATCCTATAAGAAAGTAGTCTGGTTTCATTCTTTTGCATGTTGCTGTCCAGGTTTCCCAGGACCATTTGTAGAATATATTGTCTTTTTCACATTAAATATTCTTTTCTGCTTTGTCAAAGATTACTTGACCATGTAATTATGTACTCATTTCTGGGTTTTCTATTCTGTTTCATTGATTAATGTGTCTATTTTTGTGCCCGTACCATACTGGTTTGATGACTACAGCTTTGTAATATGAATATGACTTTAAGTCTGGTATTGTGATGCTTCCAGCTTTGCTTTGCTTTTTCAAGGGTTCTTTGGCTATTTGGGGTCTTTTGTGGTCCCATACAAATTTTAGGATAGTTCTGTGAAAAATGCTGTTGGCATTATGATAGGGACTACATTAAATGTGTAGATGGCTTTGGGTAGTATAGACATTTTAACAATATTTGTTCTTCCAATCCATGGGCATGGAATGTCTTTTCATTCCTTCATGTCATCTTCAGTTTCTTTCATCAGCACTTAATGGTTTTCAGAGTACAGATCTTTCACCTCTTTGGTTAGATTTAATCCTATGTATATCTTACTGGTTTTGGTATGACTATAAATGGGTTTGATTCCTTAATTCCTCTTTCCACAGCTTTGTTATTGGTGTATAGAAATACAAGAGATTTCTGTATGTTAATTTTGTAACCTGTGACTTTATTGATTTTGTTTATCAGTTCTAGCAGGGGTTTTTGGTAGATTTTTAAAAAGATTTTTATTTATTTATTTTTTGACAGAGAGAGACACAGAGAGAGAGGGAAAACAAGCAGGGGGAGTGGAAGAGGGAGACAGGAGCAGGGAGCCCAGTGAGGATCCTGGGATCATAACCTGAGCTGAAGGCAGACGCTTAACGACTGAGCCACCCAGGTACCCCTTTGGTGGAATCTTTAAAATTTAAAATTTTCTACTTATAGTATCATGTTACCAGCAAATAGTGAAAATTGTACTTCTTCCTTGCCAATTTATTGTCTTTTTGTTGTCTGATTGCTGTGACTAGGATTTCTAGTACTATGTTAAATAAAAGTGGTGAGAGTTTTGACAAAATTTTGTCAATTTTTGACAAAATTATTGACAAAATTTTGTTAATTTCCTGATGCTATAGGAAAAGCTCTCAGTTTTCCCCCATTGAGGTTGATATTAGCTAGGGGGAGGGGATTCCTTATTACATTCCCTCTAAGTTTACTGTGTTGAAGGTTTTTATCATGAATGAAAGTTGTACTTTTTCAATGCTTTTTCTGAACCTATTAAAATGATCATATGGTTCTTATTCTTTCTTTTATTAATGTGATGTATCATGTTGATTGATTTGTGAAAATTGAACCACATTTGCAACCCAGGAATAAATCCCACTTGGTCATGGTAAATGAGTTTTTTAATGTATTGTCAGGTTCAGTTTGCTAGTATTTTTTGCGAATTTTTGCATTCTGCTCATCAAGGATGTTGTCATGTAAGTTGTCTTTCTTTGTGGTGTCTTTATCTGGCTTCAGTGACAGGGTAATGCTGGCCTCATAGAATGACTTTGGAAGTTTTCCTTACCCCACTTTTTCTTTTTTTTTTTTTTTAATAGTTTGAGAAGAATAAGCATTAACTCTTCTTTAAATGTTTGGTAGAATTCACCAAAAAAGCCTTTTGGCCCTAGACTTTTGTTAACTAAAAGTTTTTGATTACTGATTCAATTTCTTTCCTAGTTATCAATCTATTCAGGTTTTCAATTTCTTCCTGTTTCAGTTTTGGTATGGTATATATTTTTAGAAATTTATCTAGTTCTACTAGGTTGTACCATTTATTGTAATATAGTTTTTCATACTATTCTCTTATAATTGTATTTCCGTGCTGTTTGTTGTTTTTTCTCCTCTGTCATTTGTGATTATATTTATTTGGGTCCTTTCTCTTTTCTTTTTGATAAGTCTGACTAGAGATTTGTTAATTTTATTAATTTTTTCAAAGAACCAACTCCTGGCTTCATTGATCTGGTCTATTGTTCTTTAGTTTCTGTATTATTTACTTCTGCTCTAATCTTTATGATTTCTTTTCTTCTGCTGGTTTCAGCCTTCATTTGTTTTTCTTTTTCTAGCTCCTTTAGATGTAAGGTTAGATTGTGAGTTTGAGATTTTTCTTACTTTTTGAGGTAAGCTTGTATTATGTATTATATACATCCCTCTTAGAACCACTTTTTCTGCATCCTGAAGGTTTTGGACAATTGTGTTTTCATTTCCATTTGTTTTCATAGATTTAAAATTTCTTCTTTGATTTCCTGGTTGACCCACTTACTGTTTTTTATTGTTTGGTAGCATGTTGTTTTACTGCCATGTATTTGTGGTCTTTCCAAAATTTTTCTTGTTGTTCATTTCTAGTTTCATAGCATTGTGGTGAGGAAAGATGCATAGTATGATTTCAACCTTTTTGTATTTGTTGAGGCCTGTTTGTGACCTAATACATGATCTATTCTGGAGAACGTTTCATGTGTACTTGAAAAGTGTGTGTTCTGCTGTTTTAGGTTAGAATGTTCTGAATATATATGTTAAATCCAACTGGTCCAGAGTGTCATTCAAGGCCACTGTTTCATTCTTTATTTTCTGTTTAAATGACCTGTCCATTGATAAAATTTGAGTGTCAAAGTCCCCTATTATCATTGTTATTATCAATTAGTTTTTAACGAATTATTTTAGATATTTTGCTGCTATCATGTTGGGTTCATTAATATTTACAAATATTTTTATCTTCTTGTTGGATTGTCCCACTTATAAGTACATAATGCCTTTATTTGTTTCTTTTTATAGTCCATTTGAAAGTCTAGTTTGAAAGTCTGATATAAGTATTGCTTCTCTGGCTTTCTAATGACATCCACTTGTGTGATAAATGTTTCTCCACCCCCTCACTTTTGATATCTGGGTGTCTTTAGGTCCAAAATGAGTCCAATTGTAGGCAGCATGTAGATGGGTCTTGTTTTTTTCTTTTTTCTTTTCTTTTTTTAATCCATTCTGTCACCCTGTCTTTTAATTGGCACCTTTAGTCCATTTACAGTCAAAGTAATTATAGATAGATCAATATTTATTTCCTGCTTGCTTTTTTATTGTTTCTGGAGATTTTCTCTGATCCTTTCTTGTCTTTGTCACTTCTGGCCTCTCCTTTACACCCAAATGTTCCCCTTTAATATTTCTTGCAGGGCTTATTATTTAGTGGTCATGAACTGATTTCGTTTTGTTTTTTTCTGGAAAACTCTTTATCTCTCCTTCTATGCTGAACGATACTCTTGCTGGATGGAATATTCATGGCTACAGATTTTTTCCCATCCAGCATATTGAATATATCATGCCACTCTCTTCTGGTTTGCCAAGTTTCTGTTGAGAAATCTCTAACTAGCCTTATGTGCTTTCCCTTATAAGTTAAGGACTTCTTTTGTCTTGCTGCTTTTAAGATTTTTTTCTTTATCATTATATCTTGCAAATTTAGTTACAGAATTCTTGGTCTTGACCTGCTTTTGTTAATTTTGATAGGAGTTCTTTGTGCCTCCTGGATCTGGATGTTTATTTCTGTCCCACTTTAGGGAAGTTTTCTGTCATTATTTTTTGAAATAAATCTTCTGCCCCCTTTTCTCTCTCATCTTCTTCTGGAACTCCTATAATATGAATGTCATTATGTTTGATGGAGTCACTGAGTTCCCTAAATCTGTTCTTGTGTTTCATAATTCTTCTCTCTTTTCTTCATCTTCATTATTTTTTATATTATTTTGTCTACTAGGTCAACAATTTGTTCCTCTGCTTCTTCCAGCCTCTGCTTGTTACATCAATCCTGTTTTCAAATTCTTCATCTCTGATTCTTTTAAAATTCTTCTTTCTCTGTGGTAGGGTCTCACTAATATCTTTATTCTTTCAAGCCCAGTGAGTATCCTTACGATTGTTGCTTTTTTTTAATCTAAGTCTCTGCCTTCTGCTGTGTGTTAGAAAATCTAGTTATGGGGGCACCTGGGTGGTTCAATTGGTTAAGCATCTGCCTTTGGCTCAGGTCATGGTCCCAGGGTCCTGGGATTAAGTCCAGCATTGGGCTCCCTGCTCATCAGGGAGCCACCTTCTCCCTCTCCCTCTGCAGCTTCCCTATTTGTACATTCTCTCTCTTTCTCTTTTTCAAATAAATAAAATATCCTTTAAAAAAAAAGCCAATTATGTCTCCTGCTGTTGAAATTAATGGCCTTATGAAGAAGACATCAAGTACTGACCAGGGCCTAGCATTTCAGAAAGTATTTTTGCTGTGTTCTGCATTCACTTTGCTGTTGTGTTTTGGTCTGTCCTTCAGGCCTATCATCTGCAGAGGCTCTCCTTCCCTGCAGGGCAGTGTTTGGTCCCTGGCCTGAATGTTATGAGTTTTAACTGATGTGCTCTGGTCTGCTTGTGAAATGAGACCGTCCACCAATTCCACCAGAACTGAGGCCCTGCAGAACACTCTGGTTTGGAAATGTGATGTGGGCACAGGTTTGCTGTGGCTTCTGTGGGAGGGGCCCACCATACTGGGACTGAGGCAAGCTTTATTGAGAAAAGCAGTCCCACTAGAGCACAGTGGGTCAGGGCTTGGTGTAAACAAGTTAAGTACCACTGTCCATGCTATAGTACTTCCCACAGGTAGCTCTGTGTTTATGCTGAGGGGCAGGGAAGAGAAATGGTACTAGCCAGTTCCTTTGTTCCTGGTGAAGTGTCTCTATGAATACTGCTTCTCAGAGATGTGCTCTGAGAAGAGTGAATAATCTTCCCACTGTGGACCCCAGGCATTCTTCAGATAACTGTTTCCACAGTGTCTGCCCGCAAGTTTTTTGCCTGCTTTATCTTTAGGAGCAGTGTTGTACCCTCTGGTCTCTATCCCAGCCAAATCTTTAGGAGCAGTGTAGTACCCTCTGGTCTCTATCCCAGCCAAGCCTACCACTGACCTTTAGAAATCCAGGTTTTAAGTCACACTCGTTGCAACAACTCACAAAATTCACCTCCTCTTGTTTTACAAGCCAATGACTTTGAGAACATGTTCTCCAGGTGCATTCCTCTTGTGTACCTTTCTCTCTCCCCCCTCTCTGAGACCATGGCTCCCTCCTCTCTGAAAGCACTGTGATCCATTTATCCCTTAAACCACATCTCCACACTTCCTACCTTCCTCACTGTGGCTCCCTTCTCTCCTTTTAGTTGTAGAGTTTGTTCTGTCAATCTTCAGGCCAATTTCTGGGTATTTAGGATGATTTGATGGTTATCTGGTTGTGTTTGTGGGACAAGACTAGCCTAGGGTCCTCCTCTACTGTCATCTTCCTCTAGTCTCTCATTTGTATTCTGACCCATTGTTTTATCATTCTCTTTCTCCCTCTATTCCATGTATTATATTATGTGCATATGTGCCTATTTCTTTTCTGATTCATTGGGGAGTAAGTTCAAAAACTTCATATCCATTTTCCCCCATATACTTCAGGGTATATTTTCCAAGAGCAAGGATACACTCTTAAATAATCATAGTACAGTTATCAAAATCTTAAGGTTAAGAAGTAATGCAATACTGTTGTCTAAATTGTGGCCCACTTTTAAATATCATCAATTTTCCAAGAATCTCCTTTTGTTTTTCCCTGTTCAGAGTCTAATCCAGAATCATATGTATATGTACTTTTAGTTGTCTTGCTTATTTGTTCTTCTTTAATCTGGATAATTACTCATCCCCCCAGACCTCCTTTTTTTCTTTCTTTCTTTCTTTCTTTCTTTCTTTCTTTCTTTCTTTCTTTCTTTTTTGATCTTTCTTTAACTGGGAAATTTCAAAACACATGATTTTTTGAAGAATTGCCCTTCATTTTGGTTTGTATGATATCTGCTCTTATTTAGATTCAGGTTACACATTTTAGCAGATATATTATATATGAAATTTTATGTTCTTCTCAGTGTTTCATAGTAAGAGACACATGATATTGATTCATCTGAGTATTGATATATATCAATGATATTAGCTTTGAATCATTTGGTTAAATTACCAGCCTTCCCTATAAGATTACTATTTTCACTTTGTAATTAATGTAATTCATAAAGATATACTAAGTAATTTATGGTTGAAATGATGTAACTACTCTTTAATCAAACTTTCACCTGCTTATTTTAGCATCCATTACTGATTTTTCTAACTCCATTACTTCTCCTATAACTGTTACATAGAATTCCACTGCAAGGGAGACTCTTCCCTTGTTCATTTATTTATATGTTCATTCATTTATTTATGTCACTCTATGGACCCATGAATTCTAACTTTATTCATTAGATTATAGTCCATTCATTACTATCATTATTTATTTTGAGGCTCAAATTGTCCCAGATTTAATCAATGCAAGTCCCTACAAGCTTAGCTCCTATGTCTTTTTAACATGCTTGTGGTTCCTAGAACATCCATCACCTTCTGATTCAAGTTAATCTTTTGTACTGTCTTTTAAAGGGCTGTGTGAGACTTTCTCTAGTTTCTCTAGATGTACTTTCTCTTTCTTGCTCTCTTGTCTTAGTTTACTACTTGTGGACACTTTGAAAACACACTGTACTACCTGGACTAGTCTTTCTTTCAGTGATTGAGGTTAAATATGTTTCTAGTTCCATGGACCATGTAAAATGACAGGCTAGTTCCAAAATCAAGTCCTCTCTGTTATGCATGTACTCTAAAAATGTGAATATCAGCATTTGGACAGTTCTTTAAATTTCTAATTTGCATCCATGCCTCTATAACCTCCCCTTGTGGCAGATGTAGTGCTATGTGGCTCAGAATGTATTCTTATGAGTTAATTAAGAGGCCGGTGGAACAGAGATTGTGTATTTGCACCAACAATATGAGTACCACAAATATAAATGATAACTTATCAGGTTCAGAGCATACCATGTGAAAATGGAGTGCCAAGGAGAGGGGCCTAAGAATTTACATATCATTGACTGATTCAGTGGAAATGAATAAAGTATATCTTAATACTTGATACCTATTACTTAATTGCTGTGACTTTAGAAAAGTCATTCACCATGTCTGATTTTTAGTTTCTTCATCTGCGAAAAATGGAAAATGTGACACTTGCTCTTTGAATTTGAAGAGGCTTTTAGTAGAATGCAACTGTAAAGATAAATAATGTGTTGCTAAAATACATACTCAGTTTATTGAGTTCATTTTAATATTTACTTTGTCAAGTTAAATGTAGTACATAAACGTTGTGTAGGGCTGTCTAGAAAAAATGTAAAACTAAGTGGCAAGTCCATTAGCTATCTTGATATTGATGAAGCTGCATAGATTTCTTTACATGATGGGGGGGTCAATACTCTGATACATAGTCTGTACAATGTAGCATGGATATTTAGTATGAAACTATGTCAGCAGCTCTTCAAGCATTCAGACTCTAGTCCTTTCAATATTGGAGCCAGAACAGAAACTCAGTATCACTATTCTTCCTGATAATTATTCTGCCTTCTTACTATTCATCTAGAAGTAATGTTTCCACCATGAGAGGAGTTGATTGGCATTGTTTTTCATAGGTCAATGAGAAGAAAATTTACTGAGTAGAATTTGATCCCAGATGTCTTAGAGGCTGCCGTCATCCACCTTTTCTAGATTACATGTTACTTTTATAGTTCACTTTGGCCAGGATGAAAGGGGTAGTTTTACTGAGTCATTGTGGCAGGGCATGTAACCTAGGGAGAAATAAACTTCCAAAGTTCACTTTCCTTAAGGGAAATGGAGCATAAATAGAGCATGATAGGGTGTGAAAAACACTAGGGTATGGCTCTATATTAGTTCATAAGCACAGAAAAATGTTTCCCAGAAGACAAACAGACAAAATCCACTATCCTGCCAAGTACCTTGGCTTTGATTTGTGCCTTATTTTAATGATATCCTCTCTTACCACTTCCTCCTTGAAATTGAAATAACTTTGTTTTTGCATATTGTGCCATCACGTTAATTGATTATGAGATGTTGATAACATAGCAACGAGAAGATCCATAACAAATGAATTGTATCATAGCTGATAAATATTTACTGCTGGTATAACCAACTAGCTCACTGCATGCCATATAGCAAGTGCTCAGCTCAGTAGGTGCTGGATTCTTTTATCTCCTTGAACACTTCTAGTTTTACATACATGCTTTGCTTATGATAATGTTTTCCAAATTCTGGAAAAATAAAATCAGTAAAATCAATTTTATCATGATATAGTATGGCTTTTCTGAACTGATCATGTTTTGTGAATTAAGAGTCAGAATTCTGACAATTATTTTCCACAGCCAACTACTTAGTGCCAAGTGCACCTAAAGGTGTGTTAAAGGATTCATGCTATCTTACCTCAATGCTAAAGGACAAAAGTAAAACTCAGCTGTAACTTGTTTGCTACATATTCTAAGCTAATGAGAACAATGACTCAAAAAATTATCTAAGGCAAGCACTGTGCCAGTAGCAAAAAGTTCCAGGACAACATACCTCCCTGTAACTAGACTAGTCTCAAGCCACAAAGAGCCATACATTAATGTTGTAAGCAAATAAGTTTTTCAAACATCATTTTTTAAACCTCAAATATCATTAATCCCTCATTTTTACCCTCCTCTAAAAATACATTCCAAAATAGAGTGCCTTAAATAAGAAATATCACATTCATTTACATATGTTACCAGAACATATTTTGATATTTAGTTATTAAGTTACTTATACTTATTACAGTATGTGAATGATATAAAGTAATACTATTCACGGTTTTGAAATTTCAAGTAAAACATTTCCCACAAATGTATCTGTTTCTTAAGCATACAATCTTCAATTTTATTATCTTCTCTCATAAGTCAAAATTAATATATGTACAAAAGTTCTAAAGTCTTCATATGTAGTGACATATGAGGGGATGCGATGTAAGAGATAATGAATGATTTGTCAACATTATACTGAAAACTCTTTACTAATACTGCTACAGAGAGCTTAAGCTTTTTCATTATCTGTACATTAAAGCCCATAATAGTTAAAGTCAAAGCAATGTATCAAAGTAAAATTAAAGGAACTAAGTTCAGTCAGTTTTATTATCATTACATTCAGGACTTTATAGCATAGAAAGTGAAATAACATCTTATAAAAGCAGAATCAAATTATACTTTTGTTTTGTTACCAGTGCTGTTTTAAGATTTCACATCTTACAGCTAATCCACTGCAACTGATTTTTATGCAGAAATTTTCTATTTCTAAATCTTTCCATCAAGTTACATTGAAACTTCATATTGACAAATGATTAAAATATTACATATTTAAAATTTTTATTTTCTTTTTTAAAAAAATTATTTAATTTTATTTTTTTCAGTGTTCCAAAATTCACTGTTTATGCACCACACCCAGTGCTTCATGCAATATGTGCCTTCCTTAATACCCACCCCCAGGCTCACCCAACCCCCCACCCCCACCCCTCCAAAACCCTCAGTTTCTTTCTCAGAGACCACAGTCTCTCTCTCATGCTTTGTCTCCCTCTCTGATTTCCCCCATCTCACTTCTCCTCTCCATCTCCCAATGTCTTCTGTGTTATTCCTTATGCTCCACAAGTAAGTGAAACCATATGATAATTGACTCTCTCTACTTGACTTATTTCACTCAGCATAATCTCCTCCAGTCTCGTCCATGTTGATATAAAATTTGGGTATTCATCCTTTCTGATGGAGGCATAATACTCCATTATATATATGGACCATATCTTCCTTATCTGTTTATCTGTTGAAAGGCATCTTGGTTCTTTCCACAGTTTGGCAACTGTGGACATTGTTGGTATGAGCATTGGGGTACAGATGGCCCTTCTTTTCACGACATCTGTATCTTTGGGGTAAATACCCAGTAGTGCAATTGCCGGGTCATAGGGTAGCTCTATTTTTAATTCCTTATGGAATCTCCACACTGTTTTCCAAAGTGGCTGCACCAACTTGCATTGCCATCAATGGTGTAAGAAGTTTCCCCCTTCTCCATGTCCTCTCCAACACATGTTGTTTCCTGTCTTGCTGCTTTTGGCCATTTTAACTGGTATAAGGTGGTATCTCACTGTGGTTTTTATTTGAATCTCCCTGATTGCTAATGCTGATGAACATTTTTTCATGTGTCTGATAGCTATTTCTATGTCTTCTTTGGAGAAGTGTCTTCTGCCCATTTCTTGACATGATTATCTCTTTTGAGTGTGTTGAGTTTGAGGAGTTCTTTATAGATCTTGGTTATCAGCTCTTTGTCTGTAGTGTCGTTTGCAGATATCTTCTCCCATTCTGTGTGTTGCCTCTTTGTTTTGTTGACTGTTTCCTTTGCTGTGAAGAAGTTTTTGATCTTGATGAAGTCCCAAAAGTTCATTTTCGCTTTTGTTTCCTTTGCCTTTGGGGACATGTCTTGAAAGATGTTGCTGTGCCTAATGTCGAAGAGGTTACTGCCTATGTTCTCCTCTCTGATTTTGACAGATTCCTGCCTCACATTGAGGTCTTTTATCCATTTCAAGTTTATCTTTGTGTACAGTGTAAGAGAATTGTCGAGTTTCATTCTTCTACATATAGCTGTCCAATTTTCCCAGCACACACTTATTGAAGAGGCTGTCTTTTTTCCAGTGTTTATTTTTTCCTGCTTTGTTGAAGATTATTTGACCATAGAGTTTCGGGTCCATATCTGGACTCTCTACTCCATTCCACTGGTCTATGTGTCTGTTTTAGTGCCAGTACCATGCTGTCTTGGTGTTCGCAGCTTTGTAGTAGAGCTTGAAATCAGGCAACATGATGTCCCCAGTTTTGTTTTTCTTTTTTTCAACATTTTATTAGCAATTTGGAGTCTCTTCTGGTTCCATACAACTTTTAGGTTTGTTTGTTCCAGTTCTTTGAAAAATGCTGGTGGAATTTTGATTGGGATGGCATTGAAAGTATAAATGGCTCTAGGTAGTACAGACACAATGTTTATTCTTCCGATCCATGAGATTGGAAAGCTCTTCCATCTTTTTGTGTCTTCTTCAATTTCTTTCATGAGTGTTCTGCAGTTCCTCAAGTATAGATCCTTTACCTCTTTGGTTAGGTTTATTCCCAGGTATCTTATGGTTCTTGGTGCTATAGTAAATGGAATCAATTCTCTAATTTTCCTTTCTATATTCCCATTGTTAGTGTATAAGAAAGCAACTGATTTCTGTACATTGATTTTGTATCCTGCCACATTAATGAATTGCTGTATGAGTTCTAGTATTTTGGGGGTGTAGTCTTTTGGATTTTCCCTATAAAGTATCATGTCATCTGCAAAGAGAGAGAGTTTGACTTCTTCATTGCCAATTTGAATACCTTTTATTTCTTTTTGTTGTCTGATTGCTGTTGCTAGGACTTCTAGTATTATGTTGAACAAGTGTGGTGAGAGTGGACATTCTTGTTGCGTTCCTGATATCAAAGGGAAGGTTGTCAGCTTTTCCCCACTGAGGATGATATTTGTTGTGGGATTTTCATAGATAGATTTTACAAAGTTGAGTAATATTCCCTTTATCCCTATACTTGGAAGGGTTTTAATCACGAATGGAAGTTGTATCTTGTCAAATGCTTTTTCTGCATCAATTGAGAGGCCCATGTGTTTCTTCTCTCTTCTCTTACTGATTTGTTCTATCACACTGATTGATTTGAGAATGTTGAACCACCCTTGCATCCATGGATAAATCTCACCTGGTCATGGCAGATCATCTTTTTAATGTACTGTTGGATTCTATTAGCTACGATCTTGTTGAGAATCTTGGCATCCATATTCATCAGGGATATTGGTCTGAAATTCTCCTTTTTTGGTGGGATCTTTGCCTGGGTTGGGGATCAGGGTAATGTTGGCTTCATAAAAAGAATATGGAAGTTTTCCTTCTGTTTCTATTTTTGAAACAGCTTTTGGAGAATAGATATTATTTCTTCTTTGAATGTCTGGTAGAATTCTCAGGGAATCCATCAGGTCCTGGGCTCTTGTTTTTTAGGAGGTTTTTGATCACTGGCTCAATCTCATTACTACATATTGGTCTAGTCAGGTTGTCAATTTCTTCCTGATTCAGTTTTGGAAGTTTATAGGTTTCCTGGAATACATCCATTTCATCTAGATTGCTTAACTTGTTGGCATATAACTTGGTACTAATTTCTGATGATCATTTCTATTTCTTTGGTGTTAGTTGTTATCTCTCCCTTTTCTTTCATAATTTTATTAATTCGAGTTCTCCTTCTTTTCTTTTGTATTAGTTTGGCCAGTGGTTTATCAGTCTTTTTGATTCTTTCAAAAAAACCAGCTTCTAGGTTCAATGATGTGTTCTAGTCTATCTCTAGTTTCTATCTCATTGATCTCTGCTCTAATCATGATTATTTCCCTTCTTGTGTGTGGGGTTGTCTTAATGTGTTGTTGATTCTCCAGTTCTTTAAGGTATAAAGACATCTGGTGTATTCTGGATTTTTCAGTTTTTTTGAGTGAAACTTGGATGGCTATGTATTTGCCTCTTAGGACCATCTTTGCTGTATTCCATGGGTTTTGTACCCATGTGTCTTCATTCTCATTGGTTTCCATGAATCGTTTAAGTTCTTTGATTTCCTGGTTGATCCATTCTTAAGCAGGGTGGTCTTTAGCTTCCAAGTGTTTGAATTCCTTCCAAACTCTTTCCTGCAGTTAAGTTCCATTTTCAAAGCATTGTGGTCTGAGAATATGCAAGGAATAATCTCTCTTTTGGCATCAATTGAGCCCTGATTTTTGACCCCATATGTGGTATATTCTGGAGAAAGTTCCGTGTGCACTCAAGAAGAATGAGTATTCCATTGTTTTAGGGTGGAATGTTCTATATATATCTATGAGGTCCATCTGGTCCAATGTGTCATTTGATGCTCTTGTTTCTTTATTGATTTTCTGCTTGGATGATCTGTGTATTACTGAGAGTGGTATGTTAAGATCCCCTACTATTAATGTACTCATATCATTATGACTCACTCTCATGATTAACAGTTGTCTTATATAGTTGGCTGCTCCCATATTGGGGGCATAATATTTACAATTGTTAGATCTTGGTGGACAGATCCTTTAAGAATGATCTAGTGTCTTTCTTTATCTCTGACTATATTCTTTAGTTTAAAATCTAATTTATCTGATATAAGAATCACTACCCCAGCTTTCTTTTGAGGCCTATTGGCATGAAAGATGCTTCTCCATCCCTTCACTTTAAGTCTGGATGTATCCTTAGGTTTCAAATGGGTCTCTTGTAGACAACATATGGTCAGGTTCTGCTGTTTTATCCAATCTGCAACCTTGTGCCATTTTATGAGAGTGTTTAGGCAGTTCATGTTGAGAGTGATTATTGAAAGATATGTTTTTATTGACATCATGTTGCCTGCAAAGCCCTTATTTCTATATATTGTCTCTGTAAATTTCTGTTCTATGACACTCTTAGGTTCTTTCTTCTTTTGTAGAGTGCCCCTTCTCTTAATATTTCTGGTAGTGTCAGCTTGGTGGTCTCATTCTCTTTTAAACCTTGCTGGTCTTGGAAGCTCTTTATTTCTTCATTCATTCTGAATGTCAACCTGACTGGATAAGTATTCTTGGCTGCATATTCTTCTCATTTAGTGCCTTGAATATGTCTTGCCAGTCCATTCTGGCTTTCCAGGTTTCTGCGGACAGGTCTGACATTATTTTGATGGGCCTTCCTCTGTAAGGAAAGAATCTCTTCCCCCTAGCTGCTCTCAGGAGCTCCTGTCTAAAATTATGATTCATCAGTCTCACAATCAACTCTTGAGGTGTTTCTAGATTTGTTGATCTTGAGGGGTGATTTTCCTGCCTCTAGGACATCAACGCTGGTTCCATTCCCCAGACTGGGAAAATTTTCATGGAGAATTTGTTTGACTATATCTTCTAGTCTTCTCTCTTTCTCCACCCCCTCAGGGATCCAAATAATTCTGACGTTGGGACATTTCATGGTTTCATTTATTTCCCTAATTCTGTTTTCATGGTTTCTAAGCTATTTCTTCCATGCCTACTGCTGTTCCTTTTTCTCTATTAGTTTGTCCTCTAGATCACTACTCTTGTCTTCTGCCTTGGTTACCCTAGCTGTTAGAGTTTTTAGATTAGATTAGATCTCATTGATAGCATTTTGAACTTCTTCCCAGGCAGCTTTCACTTCTGCCCTTAGAGATTCTATGTTGTCACTAATGGTTTTCTCCAACCTAACCATTGCCTGGATAATTGTTACCCTGAATTCACTTTCTGACATACTGTTTATGTCCATATCCAACAATTCTGATGGAGAGAGCACAGTGTCTGGATTTTTCCACTGTTTGGTGTTCCTCCTCCTAGTCATTTTGGTGAGAGGTGGTTGAGGGGATATATAGCTGAATATATCAACTAGGATCCAAGAGAGGTGCACCCTGGAAAGCTTCTGAGCAATCAGAAGTCACCACTAAAAAGAAAGAAAAAGAGAAAAGGGAAAAAGAAAGAGGGGAAGAGAGAAAGAGAGAGGGGAAAAAAAAAAGAGAGAGAGAAAACCTAGCCATAATGGGCCTCAAAGGTAAACTTTATAAGGTATACAAACAAAAACAGGCAAACGAAAAGACCGCCAAAAGTAAATGACAAGGAAAAAAAAAAAAAAAAGAACCTAGCCAAAATGAACCCCAAGGATAAGATTTATATAATACCAGAACAAAAACAAATACAGAGAAACACTGACAGCAGATAAAGGTGGGAGGGTGGTTATAAATCCTCGACGTGGGCAAGGAAGGTTATTTGATTCTTCCTGGGTGTATTTTGATATCTTTGTTAAAGGACTCAACTTGCCAGAGATAAAGGGAGATTAAAACTGGTTTATATATAGGAGTAGTATTGATTAGGGAAAGAGGATTACCTTGAAGCTTATATCTATATGTATATTTAAAAAAATAGAAAAGAAAAAAAATGGGTGTATGTTTGAAAAAAGTACAAGTTAAAAGGTTAATATGGAACATGTTGTATTAAACCTCTAGTTTTAATGTTAACTAGGTTAAAAAAATTAAAAAGAACAAGAATAGAGAGAATAAATTAAAAATAATAGTTGTATCTATGAAATAAACAGGTTTGAGGGTAATACCGGGAGCTTAATACATTGTTTTCTCCTGATAATGGGGTTTTACTGTTTCATGGGGATCCTGTGGTGGTTGTCCTCTCATACTTTTGGCTGGCTTTCTAGGGGAGGGGCCTGTCCCATTGTTTTTCAGTCAGTCTTCCTTGGGTTGAGTCCTCCTCCCTATCAAGGGGATGGGCTCTGTGGAAACGGGTTTTTCAGGCTTTTGTTCTCTGAAGGTTTTTGTTCTTTGGTGGCTTTTGGCTTTCTGGAGGAGCAAAAAGCAAACTGCAGTGGAAAGCAAACTGCAGTGGGTTAAAGCTTCTGCTTTCGCCTCAGGTCATGATCCCAGGGTCTTGAGATTGAGGCCCGCATTGGGCTCTTGGGCTCTCTGCCCAGCAGGGAGCCTGCCCCCCCAACTTGTGATAGCTCTGTCAAATAAATAAATAAATAAATATCCTAAAAAAAAAAAAAAAAAAAAAGGAAAGAAAGAAAGAAAATTGCACCCAGACCTCCATCTTGGAGAGAAGCCTCAGTCTGCTCCCCTCTGGGTGTTCCAGAACACACAGACTCCCCCTCTGCAAATTCTGCTGAACTGTGCAACCTCCCACAGGCAGTGCACATTCCTAGCCACTGTCTCAGAGGTCACCCGAAGCACTTGCTTGTCTCTGCACCCTATCCCACTAAACTGCAAGTGTTATTGGTCCAGGGAGCCTGCTTTTGGTGGCTGCCTTTGCCAGGACTATTGTCTGGGGTCCAGACTTCAGGGTTTCACAGGTCGCTGGACCAGAGGTAGCGTGCTGAGTTCCTCCAGGCCTGGGATGGAAGTGTTCAGACTGTAGGCTGGTCCTAGAGATGGCTGGCTAGCACCCTGACAGAGCTCTCTCAGGTGCAGGTGAGGAGCATTGTTCAGACCTGGGTCACGCAGTGCATGCAGAGTGCAAAAGGCTGTAGCTCTAGAGAATGCAGGCTGGTGCCCACATCAGACTCCCTCATGCAGGGGTGAGAGTGCACCCAGCTGAGCGGTGGTACAAGCCACGCAATCCTGGGGGCTCCCCTGTACTCTCTCTGGCACAGGTGGTCACCAGTGGTGTCCATCCTGGGACTGTGGGTTTAGGCCCATGTCCATGATTGCCCAATTCCACCAGTTGCCCCTTAAGGTCTTTTACTCTTTTTGAGTGCTTTTAACCAGACTCCAAGTTAATGCTGGTCCCCAATCACAGGGCACTTTCATATTGGGGTATTAGTTTCCAATGGGTTGACTCTGGTGGCTCCCTCACCTTCTGTTTATCCTCCGATATCAGTCCAAGCATTCCCACTCTGCTTTACCTCTCCACTGGTGTCTTCTGCCCCCATAGAGATCCAGAAATATATAATCCAAAACTCAGGCTGATTTCATGGGTGTTCAGAGTGTTCTGGTAGATAATTAGCTCACTTTAGGGGAACAGTTGAAATAGGGTCTCCTACTTCTCTGCCATCTTCCTCCTCCCTCTGCTATAATTTTTCAAGTATAACCTAAATTTGCTAATTTTGATATAGTTGCTAATGGTAACTAATGTGTTTTGTCTGTGTTTACCATTCTGCCATTTAAATGAAGAAAGCATATGCTGCTCCATTAGGAAATTTGGCATGAATATAATTTGCATGGCCTTACCCAAGGCTTTTTAGTTGGAAAGGGTAAATGTCTTTAGGCAGTCTCTGGATTAAAATAAAAATCAGCTCCCCCAAATGCCTCAAAGCTGGATCAGTGGCAAGTCAGTCTTGATGAGCTTTCACAAAGCTGGGCTTTTATTCTTGGCAAGAGGAGGAAGGACTTACTGGACTTATCTTTTTCATTTAAAAATACAAACCACAAGTCTATAGCAACCAAAGCTATTTCCAGTAAGCACTGTCATGATTTAATAATTGAGGGCTAAAACTATCAAATTGAACTATTTTTTTTTCCTATTCCTTCCATAAAATATAATTGAGCTTTTAGACTTAACATTGACAAAACAGATCCATGAAATACATAAAATTCCAGAGAATAAATTTACAGCAGAGATAAGAAAAACACCTACTTAGGGGCCAAGATGATTCATAAGTAATGGACATTTGGGACTTGCAATACCTTTGAATCACTTAGTTAAGGATGCATAATCTCTTGATAGTGTCTGCTTCTGTCTTGCCTCTGCACACAAGTCTATTATTTACATAGAAGCCAGAGAAATCCTTTTAAAAGAAAAATCAGTGCGTGTCTATCCCCTGCTCAGGGACTTTCCATGAGTCGTTCTGAAGATATCAGTACAGTTGACCATCTCATGTCATTTGGGTCTCTACTTAGATGTCATCTCCTCAAAAAGTTCCCTAAATGTCCTAAGAGCAAATGTTACTCTTGTTTCCTCTGCTTTATTTTTCTTAACACTTTTCAGAAACAGATACTTAAGAATTCATTTGTTTATCTGTGATGTAACATGCCCAGTCACCACTGTATCTCCAATACCCAAAGAAAGGTCTAGCACATTTTGGATAATGAAAAATATATGTTGAATAAATTAAGGAATAGATACCCAAAATAGTCCATCCAAGAACATAAAACTCACTAAAAGGGTGCGTTGAACAAAGGAGGAGTAACTACACAGTGGTCAAGACTTGGCAGAAGTCAAATAAATGGTCTACATTATTTCTAAAGTTGAAGTGGGCAGGTGAATGTTTCAGTTGGGGACACAATTAGAGAATGTTTCCAGTTTATTAGAGCAATCCAAATTAAGGAAATAAGAAAATATGCAAATATTCCTTTCCCAAGTCATCATTTTTTGTAAAATCTTTTTTAAAGTATAAGTATATGAAGACTAGAATATCTCACCAAAATAATTTTGCAAAGTTTGTGTATATATATATATAAAATATATAAATAAACTTTACAAAATTTATATTATATATAAACTACAAAATCAGTATTTTTTAAAAAGTATATGTGTGTGTGTGTGTGTGTGTGTGTATACACACACACTCCATCTTGCCATTTCTGAACCAGTTTTCATCTTTATGGCAGTAGTAAATTTGTGATCAGTGAGTCTCTTCTCCTAAAGTTTACTTGTATTTTGACCATGATCTCCTAAGTCAAAAGAAAGAAGAAGAAGAGGAGGAGAAGGAGAAGGAGAAGGAGAAGGAAAAGGAGGAGAAGGAGAAGAAGAAGAAGAAGAAGACTACTTTCTCTGGTGCTGAAAAATCTCATGTTGTAATTACACAGTGATCTCCTTAAGGAAAGGAGTGGTTTCATTCTCTCTGTATATCCTCTTAATTGTAGCACACTCACTCATAGAAACTGTGGTCAAGAAGTATGAGCTTCTGATGTTGTTGGACGAATGTTTCAAAACATGTGCAAGATATGTATATTAGCAGTTCCTGGGATTGGAAGTGGAGAGATAAGTAGAATCTTGCAGAAGACCTTCTACCAATTCATTCTAGGACCATGGAAACTAATTGAGCCAAAGAACTTTGATTCCAGAAGTGTAGGAATGTGGACAAGTCAAGGTTGAAGAAACTTCAATAAATTCAGGTACTTCTTGCAGATAATATTTAATGCCTACAAAAGTGGAGGTTGCAGTCTTCAGGACCAGGTTCATTTTTTTTTTTCAAGCAAGCCAAAGCAAACTTCCTCATATCAAGAATATAGATTGCACAGAGTGATGAGAAGCCAGAATCATAAAATTTATAAATAGTGCCAGGTCTAAAAATAGGCAGTTCTATGTTTAGAAAAAATGAGAGATTCAGGATAGGCTTAATATCGGTGAGACAGTGAATGGTAGAAAGATGATTCAGTTACTATCAGATGGTAGTAAGGGTCTTAAGTAGAGAGTGGTCTGGACTGCTGCAAAAGTCTCTGTGCCTGGTGGATTCAGCCACAATCCAGAAGTTAGTGGATTGTTTGAACTCCAGGGTGGGAAGAACATAGTGAAAGTGTGGACTATGAGTTTTGTAACTCTAGTCACTTGTTTCTGATATTCCACTAATGAGCAGCAGACCAGGATACTTGGGAATGAGTTTAGAACTGAGTATAAAGACCAGGCAACAAAATTTGGAAACAAAGATTGGAGCTTGGGAAACTTTCTATTGAAAAACAATGCACATCACATCGGGTACCTGGATGGTTCAGTCAGTTGAACATGGACTCTGTTTCCCCTCATCATGATTTCATGGGACCTGAGATGAAGCCCCCTGTTGGACCCTATGCTCAGCAGGGAGTCTGCTTGACATTTTCTCCCTTGGCCTCTCCCCACTGCTTGTGTTCTCTTGCTCTCTCTCTCTCTCTCTCTCTCAAATAAATAAATAAAAATCTTTTAAAAATGCAAATCTTAGTAAACTATAGAGCAGAGCCATCCAATAGACCTTTCACAATGGTATCTTCATGACCACTAACCCTATGATTATTGAATACTTGAATTGTGGCTAGTGTGACTGAGAACTGAACTTTTAATTTAATTATAATTTTAATTTAAATGACCATGTGTAACTAGTGGTGGCCATATTGGATGGCATCAGGTCTGAGGTTTAACTAACAGCATGGAGACTCAGAAAGAAATGGCAGACAAGAGGTAAGGTAGAAATAGAGACAAAGAATTACAGGATCGCTTAGGAGTGTGTTAATTTTCAGCAATACATATGTGTCTATTCATATTAGTCCTATTTCATATCTAGGTTTTCCTAAGAACTTGGAAGGAACTAAGCCTTCAGGGACATCATTGTGTCATCAGCTTTTTGGATGTATGGGGAAAGGAAAGGTTTCAATACACTTAAGTATGAAGTCCTTGAAGTCATAAACTGGTTTTGCTGTTGTCGTTTTTTTTTTACTGCTGTATCCACAGCATCTAGAAAGTAGACACTTAATAGATATTTGCTTCAATAATGAATAAAATAACATAGTGTCTGATATTCCCTGCATCAATGAATTGGTGGAGATGGATTCTGGGAATCATGAAGACTTTCTGTTGGCCCTGTAAAAAACCTTAAATGACAAAAACAGGCATCAATTTCCCCTTTGGATAAATTTATTCCTGGTTATTATGGCATTTTACTACTCTTATTACTAGGAAAAAAGAATAATCATTGCTATTGCCTCTTGCAGCATGGGGGAGATTTGACAATCTTGACAACATTGGTGAAGGAGGGACTTCAAACAGGGCTTGCTTTTGAAGGAATGATGTGCTCCCTTACCTATTTCACAGAGGTGTTGTGAGAATTTATAAATATTTGGTCATTAAATGCTCATAAAAATGCCTGTTAAACGCCTCCAGAGTCTGTCACAGAGGATGCTTGTTTGAATGTTTAGTGGATCCAGTGCCGTCAGTGAAAAGGCAGACACTCACTGAGGAAAGGGCATTCATACTTTTTAGTTTATTTTTAATGCTTGTTTTTCTTTTCCTGACTATGAAAACATGGGATGCTCATTAAAAAGTAAGAAAGTAAGAAAGAAAGAAAGAAAGAAAGAAAGAAAGAAAGAAAGAAAATGTAAAAGCTGAAAAGGTTAATGAAAAGAATGAACAATAACTTCAAATCAATTACATATATTAAATTTTATATATCTCTGTGTATCTACCTTTCTCCATAATAGATATCTCCTTTTCTCCTTGTCTATACATAGTCAAATATACAAGTGGACTTTGAATATTTTGTACTATTTTCAACAAGTATTTTTCTCAATGTGTATATATGTTAGATAAAATGCTAAATGGTTTTGTATTCTACCTTTTCACTTATGATAATGATGGTGGACAGTCATCCACAGTGTGAATTTTAGTTCGTGTTTATCAGTCCCTCATGCAGATATTCTGTAGTTTTCAACTGTCTATTGTTATATACTTGGACTGTTTTCATTTTTACACTATGATAAACTGATGCAATAATCATTACTTTGCACAATCTCTTGCCTATCTTTCTCTTTCTCTTTCTCTTTGTTTCTATCTGTCTGTCTGTCTCTTTTACATAGATTACTAAAAGTGATATTGTTGAAGTAAAGGATAAGTATCTATTAAGGTTCTTAGCTAATTTTGAAAATTGTTTTATAGTAGGAAAACCAAATTTATACTCACTTTAAGAGTATATAAAACTGCTCATAAAATGCATTCTGCCTAGTATTGAAGTTTTTTTAAAAAATCTGTTTTAATATGGTGAATGAAAAAATCTATAGGACTTTAATTTGCATTGCTAATTACTTTGAGGCTGATCTTTTCAACACATTTTCTGACCTCTATAAATTGTTCATTTTGAGTGGCCACTTTTTTTTTAAGTTTTTATTTTAATTCCACTTAGTTAACATAGTCTTATCATTTTCAGGTATACAGTATAGTGATTGAATGATTCCATACATCACCTGGTGCTCATCACAAGTGCCCTCCTTAATCCCCATTACCTATTTAACCCATCCTCCCACCCACTTTGCCTCTGACAGCCATCAGTTCTCTGTAATTAAGAGTCTATTTCTTGGTTTGCCTTTCTCGTTTTTTCCCCCAATGCTCATTTGTTTTTTTAAATTCCACATATGAGTGAAATCTTATAGCATTTATTTTTCTCTGACTAATTTACTCCACTTAACATTATACTCTCTAGCTCCATCCATGTTGTCACAAGTGGCAAGATTCTTTTTCTTGATTGAATAATATTCCTGTGTGTGTGTGTGTGTGTGTGTGTGTGTACCACATATTCTTTATCTGTTTATCAGTTGGTAGGCACTTGGGCTGCTTCCATAATTTGGCTATTGTAAATAATGCTACTATAAACAGGGGTGCATGTATCCCTTTGAATTTGTGGTTCTGTATTCTTTAGGTAAATATCCTATAATGCAATTGCTGGATCTCAGAATAGTTCTATTTTTAAGTTTTTAAGTTTTCGAGGAACCTCTGTACTGTCTTCCACAATGGCTGTGCCAGTTTGCATGTGGGTTCTTTTTTCTCCACATTTTTACCAACACGTGTTTGTTGATTTTAGTCATTCTGACAGGTGTGGGGTGATGTCTTATTGTAGTTTTGATTTTTATTTCCCTGCTGGTAAGTAATGATGAGAGTATTTTCTTGTGTCTGTTGATTTTCTGTGTGTCTTTGGAGAAATGTCTGTTCATGTCTTCTTCCCATTTTAAATTGGATTACTCATTTTTGGGATGCTGAGTTTTTTAAGTTCTTTATATATTTTGGATACTAACCCTTTATCAGATATGTCATTTGCAAATATATTCTCCCATTCAGTGGGCTATCTTTTAGTTTTGTTGACTATTTTCTTTGCTGTGCAGAAGCTTTGTATTTTGATGTAGCCCCAGTTTTGCCTGAGGAGGATCTAGAAAAAAGTTGCTATGGCTAATGTCAAAAAAAGTTACTACCTGTGTTCTCTTCTAGGATTTTTATGGTTTCAGGTCTCACATTTAGGTCATTAACCTACTTTGAATTTATTTTTGTGTATGGTGTAAAAGTGTGGTCCAGTTTCATTATTTTCATGTTGCTGTCTGGTTTCCCAATACCATTTGTTGAATAGACTATCTTTTTCCCATTGGATATTCTTTCCTGCTTTGTCAAAGATCAACTATATAATAAATTGTCAAAGATTATTTGATCATATAATAAATTGACCATATAATAAATAATTGACCAATAATAAGTGGGCTTATTTCTGGGTTTTCTATTCTATTCCATTGATCTATGTGTCTATCTTTGTGCCAGTACCATACTGTTTTGATGACTACAGCTTTGTAATATAACGTGAAGTCTGGAATTGTGAGGCCTCCAGCTTTGTTTTTCTTTTTCAAGGTTTCTTTGGCTATTTGGGGTCTTTTGTGGTCCCATACAAATTTTAGGATAGTTCTATGAAAATGCTGTTGGTATTATGATAGGGACTGCATTAAGTGTGTAGATTGCTTTGGGTAGTATAGACATTTTAATATTTGTTCTTCCAATCCATGGACATAGAATGTCTATTTCTTTGTGTCATCTTTAATTTCTTTCATCAGTGTTTTATAGTTCTTGAGTACAAGACTCTATTTTTGGTGCAATTTTATGTGAAATTGATTCCTTGATTTCTCTTTCTGTTGCCTCATTATTGGTGTATATAAGTGCAAGAGATTTCTGTATGTTGATTTTGTATCCCTCAACTTTACTGAATTCATTTTATCAATTTAAACAGATTTTTGAGGGATTCTTTCAGTTTTTCTATATATAGTATCATGTCGTCTGCAAATAGTGGAAGTTTTCCTTTTGCCTTACTGATCTGGATGCTTTTTATTTCTTTTTGTTGTCTGATTGCTATGGCTAGGACTTTTAGTATTTTGTTGACCAAAAGCTGTGAGAGTGGGTATCCTTGACCTTGACCATTCCTGACCTTCGAGGAAACACTTTTAGTTTTTCCCTATTAAGGATAATGTTAACTGTGGGTTTTTTATATATGGCCTTACTATGTTGAGGTATGTTTTCCTCTAAACCTACTTTGGTGAGGATTTTTATCATGAATGGATGCTGCATTTTGTCAAATGCTTTTTATGTATTTATTAAATGATTATATGGTTGTTATCTTTTCTCTTATTGATGTGATGTATCACATTGATTGTTTTTTGAAAATTGAACCACATTTGCCAACCAGGAATAAATCCCACTTGATCATGGTGAATGAGTTTTTTAATGTGCCATTGGATTCAGTTGGCTAGTATTTTGCTGAGGATTTTTGCATCTTTGTTCATCAGAGATACTGACCTGTAGTTCTCTTCCTTTGTGGTATCTTTTTTTAAAGATTATTTATTTATTTATTTATTTGACAGAGAGTGTGAGAGCACAAGCTGGGGAAGGGGCTGAGGAAGAGGGAGAAACAGGACCCCCTCTGAACAGGGAGCCCAACATGGGGCTTGATCTCAGGATCCCAGGATTATGACTTGTACAAAGGCAGACACCCAACTGAGCCAATGAGGCACCCCTCTTTAGCTATATCTGTCTTCCATGTCAGGGTAATGCTGGCCTCAGAGAATGACTTTGGAAATTTTCCTTCCTTTTCTAATTTTTGGAATAGTTTGAGAAGAATAGGCATTAACCGTTGTTTAAATGGTTGATAGAATTCACCAGTGAAGCCATAGGATCCTGGACTTCTGTTTGTTAAGAGTTTTTTGTTTGTTTGTTTGTTTGTTTTGATTTGTTTTTATTACTGATTCAGTTTCTTGGCTGGTTATTGGCATATTCAAATTTTGAATTTCTTCCTGTTTCAGTTTTGTTAGAATATAGGTTTCTAGGAATTTATCCATTTCTTCTAGGCATACAATTTTGTGCTGTTATTTCTCCTCTTTCATTTGTTATTTTATTTGCTTTTGTCCTTTTTCTATTTTTCTTTATAAGTCTAGCCATAGGTTTATCAGTTTCATTGATTTTTTTAATAATCAACTCTTGGTTCCATTGATCTGTTCTATTTGTTTTTGCTTATGTTTGTTTTTGTGTATGTGTGTCTATATATTTTATTTCTGCTGTAATAATTTTTTCCTTCTGTCTGCTTGCTTTAGCCTTCATTTGTTGTTTTTCTAGCCTCTTTAGGTGTTAGTCTTGGTTGCTAATCTGAGATTTTTTTTGCTTCTTGAGGTATGCCTGAATTGCTATAACTTTCCCTCTTAGAATGGTTTTTGCTGCACTCAGAGGTTTTGAATCCTTGTGTTTTCATTTTCATTTCTTTTCATGTGCTTTTTAATTTCTTCTTTGATTTCCTGGTTGACCTATTCACTATTTAGTAGCATATTATTTAACCTCCATGTATTTGTGGTTTTTCTAGATTTTCTCTTATGGTTGACATCTAGTTTTCTAATTTCTAGTATTGTAATCAGAAAAGATGCATCCTTTGGGGGAAAAAAAGAAAAGATGAATGGTATGATTTTGATCTTATTGAATTTGTTGAGATTTGTTTTGTGGCATAATATGTGATCTATGCTGGAGAATGTTCCATGTGCACTTGAAAAGAATATGTATTCTGCTGTTTTAGGTTAGAATGTTCTGAATCTCTATGTTAAATCCAACTGGTCCAGTTGGCCCTAGACCCCTCTTTCCTTCTTTGTTTCCTGTTTAGATGATCTGTCCATTGATAGAAGTGGGATGTCAAAGTCCCTTACTATTATTGTTATTATCAACTAGCTTTTATTAATTGTTTTAGATATTTTGGTGCCATCACCTTGGGTACATAAATATTTACAAGTGTTTTTATCTTCTTGTTGGATAATCCCCTTTATAAGTACATAATACTTTCTTTGTCATTTTTTATAGTCATTTTAAAGTCAGTTTGTCTGATATAAGTATTGCTATTCTGGCTTTCTTGTGACATCAACTTGTGTGATATATGTTTCTCCATCCCCTCACTTTTTTTTTTTTAAGATTTTATTTATTTGACAGGCAGAGATTACAAGTAGGCAGAGAGGCAGGCAGAGAGAGAGAGGAGGAAGCAGGCTCCCTGCTGAGCAGAGAGCCCAATGCGGGGCTTGATCCCAGGACTCTGGGATCATGACCTGAGCCGAAGGCAGAGGCTTTAACCCACTGAGCCACCCAGGCACTCCCATCCCCTCACTTTTGATATCTGGGTGTCTTTAGATCCAAAATGAGCCACTTGTAGGCAACATATAGATGGGTCTTGTTTTAGTTTGTTTGTTTTGTTTGATTTTTTTGTTTGATTATTTTATCCATGTCTTTTGATTGGAGCAATTAGTCCATTTACATTCAAAGTTATTATTGATAGATATGTATTTATTACCTTTTTATTACTTGCTTTATGGTTATTTCTGAAGGCTTCTCTGATCCTTTCTTGTTGTCCTGTAATGCTCTGCCATGGAATGTCCTGTTCCCCAGGGCCTGGCACTTTCAGGAGTGTCTCTGATGTGTGCTATGTGTGCTCTGATATTTTGTCCCAGGAATGGTCACTTCTGTACCGTGACATTTAAAAAAAATGTTTAAGAATTATTTACAAAGTGGAAATTATATGTTACAGTAATGTCTCAGTTTGTTCTTTGCTTCATAAATTTATTTCTGTTTTAAGCATATACATTGTATATGGTACATAAAATAATTATTGTATGATGTCATCAATGTATTTGTTCATTTATCTTTAAAATTAGTTTTAATTAAACAATCAAAATTAATCTTCCTTTCTGTAAAATACTGAAAAACAAAAAGGTTATCTTGATTTTTACATAATTCCATTGCCACCCCCTGAAATCTTTTTATTAACCTTTGTGCTTAATTGTAGACATGATCTATATGTTTAATTATCTACATACACATGTAATAATCCACATTCCCTTATTATACATTAATAAAACTGTAATTATATACTTATTTTGCATCTTATGTTTTAGTGAACTGCATGTCTTGAATATCTTTTGGCTGATTTATACTTTGAAAATCTATCTTCTGTACACACACACATACATATGCAGAGGTGACTAGCCAATTTTTTTGAAGGGTATCTTTATTTTCTACATCAATTCTTTGATATAGAAAATACATATGGCATATATATTAATGGATTTCATTCAAATCTAAGTTTATCATTTTCCTATGTGTTTAACTCTTCTCCTGAAGTCATATTCTGAATAATTAATTAGTTCCCCATTGGTGTATGTTGCTTTATCATCATTAAACTCTAATAAATTCTATAGCGTAGTTTAAGGCTAACTAGTCTATTCAATTAGCATGTTTTCTTACACCAACCATCTTTTGGTTGTTGTAATTTTATAATTATATATCTATTAAAATTTGGGTAATTTTTTGCACTTATTGTTACTTTCTCTTTCAATATTATCTATCTTTTCTTTTAATCAAACTATCAAATAACTTTTTCATACCTCTGTTGCTTTTGCCAGGCAGAATGAAACAACCTAATTTAAATCTTTATCAGAATTATGTTAAAACTACAAGTTGATTTAGGGAGACATGACACCTTTACAATATTTAATATTACTATCTAGAAACATGGTATATATCATCAACACTTGTTGTTTCCTGTCTGATTGCTTTTGGCCATTCTAACTGGTGTAAAATGGTATCTCAATGTGGTTTTGATTTGAATCTCCCTGATGACTAATGATGATGAACATTTTTTCATGTGTCTGTTAGCCATTTGTATGTGTTCTTTGGAGAAGTGGCTGTTCATGTCTTCTGGCTATTTTTCTGATGTCATTATCCATTTTGTGTGTGTTGAGTTTGAGGAGTTCTTGATAGATCTTGGATATCAGTCCTTTGTCATTTGTGAATATCTTCTCCCATTCCATGGGTTCCCTCTTTGTTTTGTTAACTATTTCCTTTGCTGTGCAGAAGACTTTGATCTTGATGAAGTCCCAAAAGTTCGTTTTCATTTTTGTTTCCTTTGCCTTTGGGGACATGTCTTGAAAGAAGTTTCTGTGGCTGATGGTGAAGGGGTTACTATCTATGTTCTTCTCTAGGATTTTGATGGATTCCTGTGGGATCCCTGAGCAGATGGAGAGAGAAAGAGGACTAGAAGATATAATTGAACAAATCCTAGATGAGAATTTCCCTAATCTGGGGAATGGAACAAGTGTTCGTGTCCTAGAGGCAGAGAGGACACCATCAAGATTGATGAGGGTAGAAATACCTCCAGACATGCAACTGTGAAATTCACTAATTGTAAAATTAGAGACAATGTCTTAAGGACAGCTAGGGAGAAGAGATTCCTTACATTTTCCACAATTCTTAGCAAGGTGTTCCATATAGTCTGTTTTTTGCTCTCAAGACTAGCACACTTTCTCACGGCATCTACCAATTTGTTATTTTTGGTGCATTACAAAGATTTTGACTTACTTTATATCTTGAGTCATATTTCCATTAATTATCTTGTATTTCCACAGAAGCTGCTCATAAATATTGATATTTCTCTTCTTATTACCAATAACTACAGATTTCATTTGTATTTCTTATCTTCTTAGTCTGTGTTTTAAAATGATATGAGATGGGGTGCCTGGGTGGCTCAGTGGGTTAAGCCGCTGCCTTCGGCTCGGGTCATGATCTCAGGGTCCTTGGATCGAGCCCCGCATCGGGCTCTCTGCTCGGCAGGGAGCCTGCTTCCTCCTCTCTCTCTGCCTGCCTCTCTGCCTACATGTAATCTATCAAATAAGTAAACAAAATCTTTAAAAAAAAATGATATGAGATAACCATAGGGATAGTAGGAACTTTGTCATAATCCTCATTTAAGTAAAAAAATTTTTCTAGTATTTTCCAGTAACTATTATATTAACTTTAATGACTAGTAATCCATGGTGTTTTTTAAAAATAGATGTCATATTGAACAAATCCATTTATGCTTATTTTTTAATAATTAATTTCCTAATAGCAATGAAGTAAATTCTACTTGTTGGTTATAAATTCATCTACTAATATTTTAATACACTGTCAATAATTTATCAAGAGTTTTTGAAACTGCATTCATAAATTTTATTGGTCTACAATTATGGGTTATATTATTCATGGTTTCCTTCTCAAGGTAATATCTGCACCACAAAATAATTTAATAATCTTTCCATATTTCCCACATGATGAAATATTTGACATGACTTTAGAATTTCTTTAGTAATAATCTAAATGAAATCCATGGTAAAAGTCAGACCTAGTAAGCCTTTAATCTATCAGACATTTAGTTTTGTTTTCTAAGATTTTTGAATCACTTTTCATCAGTTAAAAATGTCCTGTAAGGGGCGCCTGGGTGGCTCAGTGGGTTAAAGCTTCTGCCTTCGGCACAGGTCATGATCTCAGGGTCCTGGGATTGAGTACCGAATCAGGGTCTCTGCTCAGGGGGAAGCCTGCTTCACCTCCCTTACCCCACCTGCCTCTCCACCTACTTGTGATCTCTGTCTGTCAAATAAATAAATAAGAATCTTTTTTTTAATTTCTTTTCAGTGTAACAATATTCATTGTTTTTGCACCACACCCAGTGCTCCATGCAATCCATACCCTCTCTAATACCCACCACCTGGTTCCCCCGACCTCCCACCCTCTGCCCCTTCAAGACCCTCAGATTGTTTTTCAGAGTCCATGGCCTCTCATGGTTCACCTCCCCTTCCAATTTCCCTCAACTCCCTTCTCCTTTCCCTCTCCTCATGTCCTCCATGCTATTTGTTATGCTCCACAAATAAATGAAACCATATGATAATTGACTCTCTCTGCTTGACTTATTTCACTCAGCATAATCTCTTCCAGTCCCGTCCATGTTGCTACAAAAGTTGGGTATTCATCCTTTCTGATGGAGGCATAATACTCCATAGTGTATATGGACCACATCTTCCTTATCCATTCATCCGTTGAAGGGCATCTTGGTTCTTTCCACAGTTTGGCGATGGTGGCCATTGCTGCTATAAACATTGGGGTACAGATGGCCCTTCTTTTCACGACATCTGTATCTTTGGGGTAAACACCCTGGAGTGCAATTGCAGGGTCATAGAGAAGCTCTATTTTTATTTTCTTGAGGAATCTCCACACTGTTCTCCAAAGTGGCTGCACCAACTTGCATTCCCACCAACAGTGTAAGAGGGTTCCCCTTTCTCCACATCCTCTCCAACACATGTTGTTTCCTGTCTTGCTAATTTTGGCCATTCTAACTGGTGTAAGG
This sequence comes from Neogale vison, assembly GCF_020171115.1. Classification (NCBI taxonomy): domain Eukaryota; kingdom Metazoa; phylum Chordata; class Mammalia; order Carnivora; family Mustelidae; genus Neogale; species Neogale vison. The sequence continues at coordinate 127,626,315 of NC_058098.1, forward strand.
TGGGATCTCAATGTGGTTTTAATTTGAATCTCCCTGATGGCTAGTGATGATGAACATTTTTTCATGTGTCTGATAGCCATTTGTATGTCTTGATTGGAGAAGTGTCTGTTCATATCTTCTGCCCATTTTTTTTTTCTGCAACTCACTTTAATAAGCTCTTAGGTTAAGTAAACAGAAAGACATTCAGAAGCACTAAATATACTTTCTTACTGTCAAGATATACAATTACAGAGCAGCTTTTCTTTTGCAAACACAATAATTAATTCAAATTAAACTCTTGGCAACTCCTTCAAAATGGACTGTATTACATGCAATGTTGTTTGGTATATTTTAAAGAGATTGAGATGGAAAAAAGATGAGTTATATTTTAGAATATAATTTTGAAAAGCTATATGCCTCTACTGGTAGTATTTTTTTCTGTGCATGACACTTAAATATACAAATCAATTAAATTTTAATAGCGCATTGGACTTCTGCCCATTTTTTGATATGATTATCTGTTTTGTGTGTGTTGAGTTTGAGGAGTTCTTTATAGATCCCGGATATCAACCTTTTGTCTGTAATGTCATTTGCAAATATCTCCTCCCATTCCGTGGGTTGCCTCTTTGTTTTGTTGACTGTTTCCTTTGCTGTGCAGAAGCTTTTGATCTTGATGAAGTCCCAAAAGTTCATCTTCGCTTTTGTTTCCTTTGCCTTTGGAGATATATCTTGAAAGAAGTTGCTGTGGCTGATATCAAAGAGGTTACTGCCTATGATCTCCTCTAGGATTCTGATGGATTCCTGTCTCATGTTGAGGTCTTTTATCCATTTTGAGTTTATCTTTGTGTACGGTGTAAGAGAATGGTCGAGTTTCATTCTTCTACATATAGCTGTTGAGTTTTCCCAGCACCATTTATTGAAGAGACTGTCTTTTTTCCACTCTATATTTTTCCTGTTTTGTCGAAGATTATTTGACCATAGAGTTGAGGGTCCATATCTGGGCTCTCTACTCTGTTCCACTGGTCTATGTGTCTGTTTTTATGCCAGTACCATGTTGTCTTGGTGACCACAGCTTTGTAGTAATGCTTGAAATCATGTAACACGATGCCCCCGGTATTTTTGTTTTTCAACATTTTTGTTGTATTTTTGTTTTTCAACATTTCCTCAGTGATTTGGGGTCTCTTCTGATTCCATACAAATTTTTGGATTATTTGCTCCAGCTTTTTGAAAAATACTGGTGGAATTTTGATCGGAATAGCATTAAAAGTGTAGATTGCTCTAGGCAGTATAGACATTTTAACAATGTTTATTCTTCCGATCCAAGAGCATGGAATGGTCTTCCATCTTTTTGTATCTTCTTCAATTTCTTTCATGAGTGTTCTGTAGTTCCTCAAGTACAGTTCCTTTACCTCTTTAGTTAGGTTTATTCCCAGGTATCTTATGGTTTTTGGTGCTATCGTAAATGGAATTGATTCTCTAATTTCCCTTTCTGTATTTTCATTGTTAGTGTATAAGAAAGCCACTGATTTCTGTACATTGACTTTGTATCCTGCCACATTGCTGAATTGCTGTATGAGTTCTAGTAGTTTGGGGATAGAGTCTTATCAGCAGTTATATGCCAATAAGCTAAGCAACCTAGATGAAATGGATGCATTCCTGGAAAAGTATAAACTCCCAAAATTGAACCAGGAAGAAACTGACAACCTGAGTAGACTGATATCTAGTAACAAGATTGAAGCAGTGATCAAAAACCTCCCCAAAAACAAGAGCCCAGGAGCTGATGGATTCCCTGGGGAATTCTACCAAACTTTCAAAGAAGAAATAACACCTGTTCTCCTGAAGCTGTTTCAAAAAATTGAAGCAGAAGGAAAACTTTCAGACTCTTTCTATGAAGCCAGCATTACTCTGATCCCCAAAGCAGGCAAAGATCCTACCAAAAAGGAGAATTTCAGACCAATATCACTGATGAATATGGATGCTAAGATTCTCAACAAGATTCTAGCAAACGGGATCTGACAGCACATTAAAAAGATTACCCATCATGACCAGGTGGGATTCATCCCTGGGCTACAAGGATGGTTCAACATTCGCAAATCAATCAGTGGGATAGAACAAATTAATAAGAGAAGAGAGAAGAACCACATGGTCCTCTCAATTGATGCAGAAAAAGCGTTTGACAAAATCCCCATCCGTTCCTGATTAAAACGCTTCAAAGTATAGGGATAGAGGGAACATTGCTGAACTTCAATAAGAATCTTAGAAAAAAAAAAAAATGTCCTGTAAAGGGCGTCTGGGGGGCTTCAGCTCAGTTCGTGATCCCAGGGTCCTGGGATTGAGCCCCGTGTTACTTCTCCTTCTCTTGTGTTCCCTCTCTTGCTATGTCTTTCTCTGTCAAATAAATAAATTTTAAAAATCTTTTTTTAAAAATGTCCTTTTTTATAGTATCTTTTTCATTAAGGTTTGACTTCATTGATGTAACTTTTATTTTTTTTTTAGATTTATTTATTTATTTTGGGGAGAGACAGCAGGAGCTGGGAGAGAGGAAAAGGGAAAGGGAGAGAGAGAATTCCTAAGCAGACTCCCTATAGAGCACAAAGCCCAATGCAGGGCTCAATCCCAGAACCCCAAGATCATGATCTGAGTCAAAACCAGGAGTCAGCTGCCCAACCAGCTGAACCAGCCAGGTACCCCTGGTGTAGTTTCTTAAATAAAAAATTCCTTACTCTTCTAATGACCACTCTGTTGAAATCCTTTTCATTGTAATGCTATATATTTGTGGTTTTGCTTTTTTTTCCCCTTAATTAAAACAAGCTATTTGTCTATTTAATTTATCATATTCTCTATGACTCCAGAGTGAATTCATCAAATTTATTTTTCAAATGTCCTTTTTGAATATAATCAAATCATCTATTTTTGAGTTTTTTAAAATCTTTCTGCTGCCTTAGACGTGTTATTTTATAGACATTGAAAGTTTCGCTAATTGCTATTTCTTAGTAAATAATGAAATCAGGGCCACTTGGGTGTCTCAGTCATTATCATCTGCCTTTGGCTCAGGTCATGATCCCAGGGTCCTGGAATCGAGCCCCACATCAGGCTCCCTACTCAATGGGGGGCCTGCTTCTCCCTCTCTGCTCCCCTTGCTTCTCTCTTTCCTACTCCCCCTGCTTGTGTTCCCTTTCTTGCTGTCTCTCTCTTTCAAGTAAATAAATAAAATCTTTAAAAAAATGAAATCAGCTTGGTCCATGTATTTGTCTCTGAGAGGAACTTTGGATACATTCTACAAATTTTGATAAAAATAATTTTATGGGGGCACATGGGTGGCTCAGTCATAAGCATCTGCCTTCTGCTCAGGTCATGAGATCAAGCCCTGCATCAAGCTCCCTACTCAGTGGGAAGCTTGCTTCTCCCTCTCCCACTCCCCCTGCTTGTGTTCCCTCTCTTGCTGTGTCTCTCTTTGTCAAATAAATAAATAAAATATTTTTATAAATAAACAAACAATTTTATGGTTTCTGAAGCTTTTATCCCTTTCATTTATTGATAATAAATCTGTGTTTTTATTTTGTTTGGTCTTTAAATTGTTATTATTACTTTCCAATGTTGTGCTTCAATGGTTTTGATGTCAGATAATCTTGTATGTTTCCTTTCATATTTTTATAATACTTTAGTGTTTAATTTGTGGTCTGTGATATTTAAAATAGCTCTTTCTTCAGATCTTAAAAAGATACACCCTGTATTTGTAGGGTATGTATTCCTATAATTAAGTAATTTTAATTTTAACTTTATTAATAATAATATTCTATGTTTAGAGAGGCAAAGTTTGAAAATGTTTTGTTGTTTTCTAGTTTTTATAAATTTATTTTTTTAAATTACTTATCCATTAAAAGCTGAATGTTTGGTCAATTTAGTCTTATATTCATAATATGCTTTATTTTATATATTTGAGGAAAAAATTAATCCTACATAGATATTTAGCTTCATTATGGGATTACTGTTCTTTTTCAATGGAAAAACTCATCTCTTTATCTAATGTAACCTGAATGTTAAAAATACATTGATGAATTTTGTCTTATTTCTATCATATTGTTTTGCAATTTTAAGAAATTACACTTGTGCTATGTATCCTTTTTCTTGTACATATATTATTTAAAAAATACTAGTGATTGTAAAAATGAGACATTTTAAGATAATTTGATTTGCAAAACTCATTTTTATTGTTAATTTTAAAATTCTAAAAGTCTTGAATTAAACACTGCCTTTTGTATTCATCATTTCAGGTAAGTCACCTTTGTCTTTGGTATTTCATTTTGAGGTTTTAGATACAGGTCACTGTTCATAAAGGATGACTGTACCATTTAACTTTCAAGAATAAGTTTAATATTTGAGTTCTTCTTTGTTGCCAAAATTTAAATAATTATAAATATAGTTTATCTGTTTCTAATATTTGGCTAGGCTTTTTATTTTTATTTCATGGCTATGCTAAGTTATTTTTTTTTCTTTCCTGTCTTTATTACTTGCACTTTTTTACTTGAAAATATGGAATTAATAGTACCTTTTCTTGCATGTCTAGGAATGTTTATTTATTGGATGCATATTTATTTCACTAAAGCCTTTTCCCTTAAATTCCTATAGACATTGCTCCATGGATTTTTACTTGTTCATTTGTCTCTGGGGGGCTGACTTATTTGTTTTGGCATTTTACCTTGCGCAGGAGAAATCTGAGGCCAGCTTGGGTTTTATTTAATGAAGCTATCCTTGTTTTACACCTGAATTTTTTTTAACCACTTTTAATTACAAACAGGTAGATGTCTTTTTTTAACTAGACAAAATTGGTCTTTCCATTTGGGTAATTTTTTTGTCTGTTATATACCTCTCTTTCTTCATTTTATTTTCTAGATGTATCTATTTTTCAAAGGTTGGATCTCACTTCTTCTACATGTGGCATATTCTTTGTTGTTAATTTCTGCTTCTCTTTTGAATTAGTGGAGAGCCTTTCAATCTCATCTTCTGCATAATTCAGTTTCTTGGAGGGTCACTTCTGATGATTAATTCCTCTGATTTCTTCTAATAACCAACCTTCTTTTAGAAGCAGAGTTTCTCAACTCCAGAAGTGTTGGTGGCATTGGAGCCAGATGACTCTTTGATGTGAAAGACTGTTATGTGCATTGTATAATATTTAGCAGCAGTTCCTAGCCACAAGATAACCACTAGTATCCTTCAAGTCGTGACTATCAAAAATGTCACCAGACATTGCCACACTGTCCTTGTGGAGAGACAGGTGCAAAACCACTCTCAGTTGAGAACCACTTCTTTACAGTTTAACATGTTTCAATGTCTTGATTTCTCTTTGTATTAGTCTTTACCTGAGTGATTTACCTATGAATCCTTGCTCTGATTTGATGATTTAATCACCAGTTTTCTTGTTTTTTTGCCTAGTCAGTATTTCTATGGTGGACTTTTCTTAGGCTATAAAGTCTTCATCCTATCACAGTGTGGTAAGGAGATGTTTAATCTGTAATTTTTAATTCATGTGTAATGTATTCAAGCAAGCAACCATAGCATCAAGTACTTTCAGATTTTTCTAGGGGGTGCCTGGCAGTTAAGTGTCTGGGACTCTTGATTAGGTCATGATTAGGTCTTGATTAGGTTGTGGTCTTGGGGTCATGGGATCTAGCCCTGCATTGGGGCTCTGTGCTCAGCATGAAGTCTCTTTGTCCCTCTTTCTCTGCTCTTCTCCCCACCCCCCCATAAATAATTAATAAAATATTTTTTAAAAATTAAAAAATAATAAATTTTTAAAAAGATTTTTATAGGAACAGCTTCTGCTTTGCCTTGTTAACAATGCATGCCCTGCTTTTTACCCCACAATCTACCCTGTTTACCTTCAATACGATTGCAAATTCTATAATCTCTACTTCCTCACCCTCCCTCTGCCTCTTCTCTCTTTTTCTTTTTCTCATATTTCTTCCCTCCTTGTGTACATAGGAGATGGTCGCAGGAAGAACCATAATAATATTTGATAGATGATAAATAAGAATGGCAATTGAATACTTGTTATATTTGTAATCTTGGGCTAACTATGCCTTGGGTTCTGCCTCAAGCATCACAGTTCTTTGAAATAGATACTGTTACTATCCCCACTTTGCGAATGATAAAACTTAGACTTAGCCTAAGTAAAATGTTTAAGCTAGTAATTGGTGGAGCTAAGGTTTAATTCAGGTTCTGCTAACCTCAGATACAACCCACATTCTTCTGCACATTGATTTCTTTTTTTTTTTTTGGGGGGGGGGGTCCAGGAAATAGTCACCATGACATGGAGGTGGGATAGAAATGAAGATGAGTAGTTGCTTAGTTTTCTACTTGAATCATCTTCTCTGACCTCAAGCAAGGATAAGACAGTGCAATGGGTCAAAAGCTTTTGTTACCATTTCCTGGCTCATTGGTAGCATGAATGTTAAGATTTTAACTAGAAATCCACCTTCTAAATGTGTTTTTTGTTAATCATTTTGAGTACTAACAAAAGTATTAGTGGTCCATCAAATAAATACATGTATTTATGTATTAAATTAACAAGATTAATTTTAAAAATTTAACATGTTATCTCTCATTAAACAACAATTTTTTTAAGGGCCTAGAACAATGTCGGAGTACTTCTCAGAAGTCTATGTAGGAAATTATGGTTTCTGAGACTTCTACATTGTCATAGGGCAGTCTTTATATCCTACTTTGGCTCAAGAGTTATAAATACACATGGGAAACTGAATGAAGATTTTCAGCTTCTCATCCTCTGACATTTTTATTTGAAAATGTCTCTTATTTTTAACAAGATACTCAACTTGCAAAAATAATTCTTCAAGTTTGTATCCATACAATAGACTTACATTTTTCCAGAGAATAAAATCCTTCACAGAATACCATAAAGAAAGAACCCTGTGTTGTAGTGGGATAGATAAATTGAATCCCAATTCTGGAAAGCCAGTTTTTCATTGCATGGCACAAGGTTAAAGTCAGGACATAACTCTGAACCTGAGCTACCTCCCAGGACAGATATAACATCAGAAATTCAAATGGAGCTTGTGCCCTGTCTACACATACAACCTGAAATCGTATTTAATTCCATTTAGTGTCCAGGATACCAAATACCCTTTACCTCTTTGTCATGGCTAAAGAAACCTTGGTTTTGTTTGGAATAGCAACATGTCCAGCTCAGACTATAGACTAAAATTAGACTACTATAGTCTTAAGGGATCACATGGCACATTTCTGACCAATGAGCTCTTTGAAGAACTCACTGGGATTCATTTCTGAGAAAAGTTCTTCCCTAATCCTGACAGAAGAGGACAGACATTAGGAATATAGTTCTGTGCCCTCCCTCCCCTCCTTTTCCATGAGGCCTGAGGCTTGCACACCAATCTTGTATCTATGAGGCAAAAAATAAATTAATTTTAAAAAAGATAAGAGGATAAGAGCTATCACTGAGGTTGATGGAATGGAAGGATAGGAGAAAACTTGGTTCTACCCTGAGCAGCTAAGCACATGCTAGCATCTCACACTCAAATCTTGTTATGTAAGAGTAATAAAGTCCTGAGTTCAAGGCCTGTAAGTCAGATTCACTTTACTTACAGCAAAACAAATTCTGAAGTGGTACCTTTCCAAGATTTTCTTCTCTATCTTACTTTGTAATTTTGGGAATGACCTTTACATGTAAGAATGGAGGATTAAGAAAGAAGGGAATTGGAAGACAATTGTAGTTATTTTCTAGGCCATGGAAACTTTATGAAGAAAGTTTACCCTTTCTCACTCTTGCAATCAATAATTTTTAGAATATACAGTTGATTCTCATTATTCACTGTAGTTATGTTCTATAAAATTCCTGAGGAACACTGGATTAGTGAATGCTGAACCAGTGCCCCTAAAGGAAATAGATATAGATATAGATATCTCATATATTAGAATCTTAAATATCAAATACTTGATTCTGGTAGATTCTGTTTTCTTTATTTAACAAAAGAATAAATGAAGTTTAGAAATTTTAATGGATTTCTCTGAGGCTGCTTCGTTAACAAGAACCAGTTCTGGATTCAGACTCCATTCAATTGGACCCACAGTTTGTACCACAATGCTTTGCCCCTGAACTTCTCCATCCTCTGGTCATCTCTAAAGCTGAACAAGGAGTCATTCTGTTGCCTTGGTTGATCTCAGATGAGAACATAGGGGAGGGAAACGAAAGGATTCCCATTTTTCACTATTCTATATAGGTCTGCAAATGACTGCAAACCATGAGTATTGATTTGGGGGTTACAAATAACAATTTCTTGTTTTGTTTTAAAGTTTTGTTGTAGACTTTGCTGCTGGATACAAAATAAAAGGCATGCATCTGTCACAAGCAGAGCAGTACATACAAATCCTAGGCTATAAAAGCCATTTCAAAATACAAACTCATTTTTTGGAATACATTGTGTCAGAGGTTGCCCACATTAATACCTTCTCCATAAAACAGTAACCTTTCCCTTATAAAGCAACCCAAACCTATGCATTGTAACTACTTTACCTAGCCTGGTCTCTACCATCCAATTAGTCACAACTCACTTCTGTCCCTTAAGAGACATAAAGGAAGCTGGGAGGTAGGTAACCTAGTAGGTCCATCCTATGCAATCACCATGCAGTCAACCTAGATCCAGTGCTGGCTACCTATGCCCCAAAAGCACACATCCCCTCAACAGTCTTACACACATCCCTTAAACAAATACGAACATGGACGTGTTCACCAGACCCCAAAGAATCTGCACAGTCTCTCAGTCTGCTCGCTGATGGGCATTCCATTTTAGCAAGTGGGTGAATTGCAAGTACAGAATCCCTAAATAGTGAGAATCCATGTAACTGTATTTTTGTCCTTTTCTCATTACAATTCCCTTTTCTCAGTAAAAAGTAAAATCTTGTTATAACCACTTTGAATACCTCTGCTGACAGCTTTTGCTATCAAAGTGTAAGCTGACTTCCAACCTTTGTTTCTCTTCATGAATGATTTCTTGTATTTCCTTTAGCCTCTGTGCATGAACATAGGGGCTCATACACATATAGCCATAGAATAGTCACGCCATATCATGTTCTCCAATACATACAAGTGCCAGTCGATTATTCAGTGGCCCGATTCACAAAGCAGCAGGAATATGAGAGTCAATAGCTCCAAGCCAAAATGGAGTAAAAATGAAACATCATAGACTGAAGGAGTGAATAGGGAATAATTGTAAATGGGGGTAAGGACTCTTTCTGGGGAGATGGAAATGTTCTAAAATTCGTTTGTAGTAATCATTGCACCACTTTGTAAATATATTAGACATTATTGAGTAGTATACTTTAGGTGGGAGGATTGTATGCTTTGTAAATTATACCTCAATGAGCCTGTTAATAAAAACAAAGTGATGCATCTGCTACACATGCACAGGCCTGCAGAACAATGGGGGGACATACTGTCACTGCTCAGGAATTTACACTCACTGGGGATTTTCTATGTACAGTTGCCACGTTCTTGGGAAGCTTTATTATTCACCTGTCACAAGAAAGCTGCAAAACTCCATGTGCTTGCATGGGTTGGAAATGTCTATTAACTTGTCAGTAAATGAAAAGGGTGAAGGATTTTCATCTCTGCAGATGAATTGGAACAGGTGCAACGTGTCTCCGAGATCGCTAATTAAAACTACTCAGGACTTGTATTTATTTTACATGAAAAAGAGTTTTACACGTGTTTGAAAACTGTATGGAAATATAGCTTTTAAAAATTTGACTATAGAATCAAGCTTTATTTCTGCTTTATATCACTTCATGAGTGGAACCCTCGCTAGGGCATTTCTCATTTTTGGATTAATATACTGGTTTTATATTCCACATACCAATGTAGCAAATCTAAGTGGTATTTATTAGCAAGAGGATTTTAGTTAGTGTGGGCATAAATATATGCTTTCAATTTGTACAATTTGTATTTGACTCCATGGAATGACGCTAATACATTTTTATACATAATCTTTGGAGAGTCTGAGACTCTTGCCCTTCCGAACTGCATATTTCTTTGCAGCTCAAGGACAGGAGAGAGATACATGTGCATGGGAAAAGAAAAGAACAACTAGATGGATCTATATTATACATTTTTGAGAAAAGTCTGAATCTAAGCATAAGAAAACTGGTATTTGGAGAACTTATGAAATTTTAAACAAGTCCCTAAGCCTATCTGTTCCTTAGATAGTCTCTTAAGGTGTAGCTCAAATGTCACTTCCTTCACAAAGTTTCAGGAGATCTCTTTAGCTGGAATCAATATTTTCTTCTATCCTCCCATAGAACTGTGCACCTTGAGTAAATTCTATACCATAGAGGAGTAGTTTTGGAGAAAGCAGTAAGTTGAGAGACTGTAGTTGTGTGATGAAGGTTTGGATTCTGTTACCAGAGTCAGGATATGTAGGATGAAGGCTGAGTCTTACCCCTTATAGCTATAGAACCTTGAAGAAGATTCTTTAGGTTTCTTATCTACCAAATTAGAGTTATAATGGTACTTGCCTTACCTAGTTTTTTTGGGAGGGTTAAATGAGAGAAGCCAAGTAAAATGGTTTGAATTGTGCTGGGAGAATGTAATTGCTCCAGAAACAATGGTTGATATTATTGATATTATTTATCAGGAAGGCAGTGTAACTTAGTTAAAAAAAAAATTGAAAAAAGAAGATTGGATTGAGTTGACTCAACAAGTTGCTAGACTTGTGATCTAGAAAATCAGTTAACTATGTGTTAATTCCCTCATCAATAAGGTTATATATAAGGGTGCTAAGGCTCCAACACAATGGAATCCATGAACGTGTTTTACAAGTGACACAGTGCTATTCAAGTATTACACACTATTTGGAGGAAATTGGGTCTTAAAAAATCTGTAGTCAATTAGACCTGGACTTAAATTCAGGAATCATCCTTCACTTAGTGAAGCAATGAAAGGTACAAGTCCAATCCTCGCCTGAAATGGTTCCTACCTGGCTAGAGAGATTCTGTCTGGTGGTTGTCTATACTTAGCAGACTTAGCATCCTTCACATCCTTCACTTCACTTTGTTTCTTACTAAATTATTTACCTCTGTGCAAGTTTCCTAATATCAGTGAAGACTGGATTGTTATAAAAAGCATTAAGTTAAACAATATTTTAGGTACAGGACCCACTGTGGTGTATGTAGCAGGAATCAAATTGCATAATGTCATTCCCAGCACAGTTTGTTTTATTATTTGTACATATGTCTATCTGGTCTCCTGGACTATATAGTGCTCTGTTTTGCACATTACAAAGACCCCTGAAAGAACCCACAACATAGGGAGATTTTGGCCAAGTCTTGAGTTGCTGGACAAAAATAGCTTACCTTCAAGGCCTTGTACAGAAAACCAGTAGATTCTGGGATAAGTTTCCCTTGCCATACCCAATGTTTTGAACAAAAAGTGAAGTGAATCAACAAATACAAAGATACTCTGACCAATTCCAAGGCCTTTAATATATTTTATTGTATAATGACTGTTCTAATGTCAGCACCCTCCACATCAGCCTGTACCTGTCTTGCTCTGCATTTTACTTTAGCCTGGCCACCAGCTGGAGTGAATAGAATCCCCTGGCATTGGGCAGGTCATGGCAGGAATGAGCAGCCTCCTTGTTTATGTTGAAGAAAGCAGGCCGTCTTGAAGAATTATATTGTTATTTCAGTGTAACTGCCAGTCCACTAGCTTTTAGGGTCTGGAGGTTATCAGTGCTACTCCCTTTTCTTGCTCCTTAGCCCCAGTGGTTGAGAAGCAATGAAAGGTACAAGTCCAATCCTCACCTGAAATGGTTCCTACCTGGCTAGATAGATTCTGTCTTGTGGTTGTCTATACTTAGCAGACTTAGGAAATAGTATGGAATGTGGAAAGAAAAATCATAGGGCTTGCTATTTCATTTTGGAAAGAGGAATAAGGATAAAGATGCAAATTATATGTCAATCAGGAAAATGTTTGGTTTTTCTCCATAATTTTCATGGTACTAGGCAGTAACTGAGAAGTCTAGACCGACAGCGGAAGATTCCCGGGTACAACACACGTGGCCCCCTCTTTGTAGCTCTGCAAAACCAAAGGGCATTTTTGATTGTCTTTCTGACATCTGTCCCATGGCCACTCTTTCTTCTATACCCTTTACCGTGCCAGATCTGCCAGTTACCTACAGCCTCTAACATTCAGCTAAAATTTAAAACAAATAGAAGATTCAGTAAGCAGTAGCAAAACAATTCAGTGGCAGTGGCTCTCTGTGCCACTGGTGTTCATAGAATGAGCAATGAAGTAAGAGTCAAAAAAGAAAAGGAAAAAACAAAACAAAACAAAAAGAGGAAAGGACAAGAAAAACTGTCACACTTAGTAATATGTGAGAATCATGTCATCAATTCAGACTCAACTGGTCTACCCACATCTTTCCAGAAGAGACCTGGACCATTTTCAAGTTCTGTTTATGTGCCCACAGGAAGCAGGGTTATAAATATCCCCTGATGCACCATTTGAGCAGCTGGCCGGTCTCAGGGAGTTTCAAACTTTAAACATTAATTTCCCCACATTCTGGCTTTTCCTATCCTGTGTCCTCTCCTTGTTCTGTCTCTCAAGGCAGAATGAAACTGGGTTCCGAGTTGCACTGTAGAAAGACAAAAGAGTTTCCGCAGCTTGAAGCTTATTCCATCCAGGGAGGGAGCACAGACTTCAGGTGCTTGGGGAAGCCATCTGCAGCTCTTGAGGCGACAGAACTGGGCTGAGAATGAATGCTTTCTGGCTGCTCTGCCTCCAGCTGGAAAGACCACTGAGGAAACCCATCTCGCAGCACTGCCTGCAGAATTGTCTTTATCCATCCCATCTGCTCTTTCCCCGTGATGGAGAGCTGCCTGAAATGTCCCAGAAACTGAAGGAAAGGATGCCAGAGAGGTCTGGGGAACTATGTTTTCCAGGTAATCACAAAATGCTGGAACATACCTGCCATACGCAGGCTACCTGAGCCTGAGCCTGGGGAAGGGGCTCAGATACAGGTCTGAGCATCTCCGGTGGAAAGGGAGGGATTATCACAGGTGTACCAGCAGAAGAGAAGCAGAAACACATGAGGCTGCTTTTGAAGTATGCAAACCGTAGACCAAATTCTACTTTATAAAATCACAAAACAAACCGCAGCAACTTTTTGCTATAAATGTGGACGTAATCTGACTGAGATGAAATAGAAATCTCAAAGGTATGCACAAAGGAAAGCCTAATAATGTCCAGGGGAATGTGAAAAAGAAAAGAAGAGGAACTAAAGAGAGAGAAAGGAAAGTGAGCACAAGGAAGGGAGGGAGAGGTACTTATCCTGTGCAACGCAGTCTCTGGGGAACAAGGACCTTCATCTCCCTGCTCACTGCTTATCAAGGCACATGAGAGAAGCAAAGCACAGTGTGCTCTTTGTGTGGTTTTTCATCATTTTTTTCAGTATGTTCTGATTGAACCAAAGCCTCCATGTGGCACGCTAACAATACCCTTTACCCTCCTTTTATCCAGCCTGTTCTCCAGACTTGTCATTATTTCTCAAGCCCCACGTGTTGGGTCCCTTTCATCTTTTCTCAGAAATGATTACCTTCAGACCTGTTATGTGAAAAGCTATGACATAGCACATAATACCCAAGACCTTTCAAACAGACCACCTTGAAAAATCCTTGTTAGTACGACACAGGGACCTTCTGGATTAATGTTTGCTGTATATTATTACCACAAGATGCGTAGGAAGGTAGCTTCAGGCACATTTACCTGTAAGACCCTAGGGAAGAGGAAGGAAGAAATCTGAGTGGTGAATCCAGTTTATGCTTTTGTAGAGAATAAATATTTTTCTTTTTGGCAAATTTGTGTATAACCTACTTCTAATAATGACTTGGATGTCTTACAAACAACAACAAAGCTTGTTCAACAATAGGCACAGATAATTATAATAACAAAGATGGAGAAGGATATTAAGACACCAAAAATATGAACTATTATAGTAACAAAACCTTGCATTTAGCTTCCTGGAAGCCAAAGCAAACACAAACATACATATACATATACATATATATATACATATACATATACATATATGTGTGTGTGTGTGTGTATGATACTTAATTATTAATAGTTGAGGAATAAAATCATAATGGTTAATTGAGTGGGACAATTATCTTTCTGGAAATAAATTGTAAAATATGTTTCAATACATTTAGATACCTTTAGCTAGCTAAATTAGCATGGGAGGTGAATGAAGTCAGAAAAATTTGTGTGTGTGACTTCAGAAAACATTTTATCACTTCAATTTATTCCTCCTACATTTGTGCATATATGTAAAGGCTCTTAAAATACAGTGGTATCAAGCTGGAGCAAATTATATTACAGAATTAGCATGGGAGACATTTTAAATGTGCCCGTTCTTCCCATCTCCTGGAAAATTCTGATTTGAAGGATATAACAGAAAGGGATCTGTGTTTAGGAATGTTATTGAAATAAGTCTTTCCTATCCATATCCCTCCCTGGTAGAAAACTTGCTGCAGCAGCAAGGACAAGTGCCAAGAAGGTAGAAGTCACTGCGGACAGCTTCGCTGCTCTTTAAATTAGGCGGGTGTGATCGGGAGGATTTATTTAATTTTAGCTTTCTTAGGAAAATCTAACTCCTATCCCAGGTTTGTCCTGTCCTATTAAGGTGTGGAATCTTTTAGTTTCTACCTCATTGCCCTGATCACTAAAAAATATATTTTTTTTCTTGAGCTATACATTGCTAGTTTGACTTAAAATGTTCTTCTAAAGAAGCAAAGAGTAAAAAAGGCTTCTTCTTTCTTTAAATGGTCCTTTGACACAAGTTCTCTTCATTGTCAATTCTTGAGTGGGGAATTTGTCAATACTTCATCCACGCCATCACTATGGGCTTTCAGTACACTTCTACAAACTTAACCTAACAAAGGATGTGACTATAGGCATTGAGGCTAAAATTTAATAATGATTGTCATTCATTGACAGTCTACTAATGGCCATGAATATATAATTTCACCAACAAACCTTATGAGACCAGTCTTACTGTCTCCCTTATTTCATGGATGAGTAAACTAAGTGATTTTCCCACGTATCATGCACCAAATAGATGACAGAGGGCATTCTGGGCAGAACCCATAGATTTCAGCAATTTATTAGACTGAACCTGGGCTACCTCATGGACCCTTAGTAGTCACGGTCTTATTTACACACCAGATAGAACCTGTTTTGGAAAGTACCTTAAAGCCGGGTCAAGGGCCTTGCCAAATCTGTGCCCACATTCTAAGAATATCCCCACTGATCATCATTGAAAGGCAGGGTCCTCTTCATTGAGTTCATTTCTTAACTTGAGAGTATCTGTAGTTAAATTTGTAGCTTTGCAGCTAGAGAAACGTGGAACTGGGAACCATACTGTCCATGTTCAAATCCTGCCCTCACACTTGTTAGCTTTGTGACTCTGCTCAAGTTCATCTCTCTATGCCTCGGTTTTCTTCCTGATAAAAAGATGGCAACTATGGTGCTTATCTTTGAGGTTTCTTGTGGACACTGAATATGTTTTTACATGTACTGTACATGTACAGTACTTATTAAGTACCCAACAGAGTATACATACATTCAATGAACACTGATTTTAGTATTCTCTTCCATTGAAGTTAATCTATTTGTCATCTTCTTTGGACATCACACTAGCTATGTTCTTTTCCTGAAGAACATGCTTTTAAAGGTAGACCTGTGAGTCCAGTGACACTTGAGGTAGCATAAAAGACAGCCTGCCTACCAGGACCCAAAAAACCCAAACCTTTGCCAAGCTACAAAGAAAAACTCCCTCTCTATATTTCTCCTCCAAGCATTGATGCACCTTCTGGCTCATAAGTCAGAACATCTGAATGAGGCAAACTTTCTCCCTGGCTCAGTCTCCCTCCCTGTCTCTCACTCTCTCAAACAAACACACGGAATTTCTTACGAGATATTTTTCTTTCTATATCATAGTCTCCTTTTTTTATGTTCCTCAATTTTAAATTTAAAAGACTACCGATGCTGGGAATTGTTCACTGATGTTGATTTATGAGACTTATGCAAAAAGGACAGTCTTACCGATGCACGTATCTATTTGGCAAGGCAGCAGTGATTTATAAAAAGACAGGCTGCTGACATTCATATAAAGGCAGCTTTCGTGTGGCAAGTGTAAAGGCAAAAAGAAAACCTGCTACCAATTGAATGACAAAATCCTTTGCTATTTTAAGAGGAGAGTAAATGCCACCTGAGTTTCAGCTAGAAGTCCACCTATGGAGAATGTGCTGTTTCAGTTGGGGTGCCCAAGGTGAGCTTATATTAACTGTTCTAAATCTCTGAAGCTCAGTTTCAATTAGGTTGGCTGGTCTTTTTCTAATCAATATTTATGGGGCTGCCCGCTATGAACTTCTCTCGACTTCACTGAAGCTCTATACATTTTGTAGATATTTTTTTCATCTAGATGACCCACTGGGGAAATGATATGTAATATCAAGCTTCTTTTATTTACCCTAGAAGAATATATTTCACATTTTGTAAGACATTTTCTATGAAAACTAGACTTGGGAAGTTGGACTTCACTCATTAGGCTTTCTGGACTATTTTTTTGGTGCAGTAGCCTCAATCATGATTAGTCTTGTTCCTGAGACTCAGTGTAGTTCAGCACAAACAGGAGTCCAGCTTTATTTCTAGGACTTTCCCTGGCAATGCACAATCTATCAGAGAGAATGGCCATGGTGAATTATCAAACCTTTTCAATGACTGCAGAACATCACACACATTGCCTGAAAGTGACTGCACAAATGCTTGCACCTGTCACATCAATTAAAAGTTCACTCTTGCATTCTTCCCACCTGTATGTGTCAACACAGGCTTGGTGTCATAGAATGTTTAGGTCCCCCCATCATATGTTGGTTAACCATAGTTGCAGCAATTTACCATCAACAAAGGTTATTTCCTGCTCAGGCTGCATGTTTGTAATGGGTCAGGTGAAGTTCTATTCCATATCATCTTCACTCTTAAGGCCATGTTAATGGAATAACCTCTAGAATTTTGCCTGTCTTGTGGTATACAGAAAAGGAATCATACCAAAAACTATGAAATGGCTGCTCAGAAGTGACACACATTTCTGCTCAAATTTCTTTAGCTGAAGCAAGGCATATAATCAATATGTACTAGTCAATAATCCTCCCTTAAGGAGGGAGGACCATTGGGAGAGAAAATGGAATCTTTTCTGTGACAGAGAACTAACATGATCCCTCAGGTTTTGATGAAAACACAAAGAAGCAGGAGTAAAGTGGCCACTGAAACATCCTAAAACTGGTCCTTAAGGGAAGATGTGTTTCCCCAATCAGTGGACTGATTGGGGAAAACTATGTTGTGATGAATATAAACACAGGGAATTTCTAGAAAAGAGGAAGAAAGCAGCAGTACCTTTTTACCACATGTTAAGAATTTCAGCTGAGCATGAAAGAGATAATGGTGGGTTTAAACTGTTAGACCTTGGAGAATCTTCCCAGAATAGTTTTTGTAGAGGACAACAAAAATCCAAGACCCTGGACTCTGCTTGAAATCAGATCTTCCCCAGGCTGAGGATCAGCAAAGGATGGCCTGCCTCTTGAGAAGGAAACTGCTCGGTATGGCGAGCAAGAGATAGGACTGTGCAAGGGAGTGTTTGGGGGAAATGTTCTTCAGTGAACAGAAGAACTAGACATTTCCATGTAGAATGGAAATTCCCTTTCCTTCCAAAAAGGAAAGCAGCAGCTGAGAGTGGGTGAATGTGAATTGAAGAGAAAGAAGAACATAGAACACTAAGGAATGGAAAAATAAAGGAAACTGAGAAGCTTAGGTTGAGAGGGAATAAAAGAAATTCCAGGTGGGGTGAAGGCAGCAGACAGAACGAAGCCTGGGTAAGAACTGGAAGATGATAAAGAGTCAGGTGAAGGAGAGCTTTTATTTAAAAAGTTTGGCATTACTAAAAAAGGGATTATGAGAAGCAGTGAGAATAGAAGCCTGACTTTCTCAAGTCAACAAAATCTTCAGATCCTTCTATGATAGGCTCTGTGCCAGGTCCGAGAATGGAAATTTGAATAGAGCACAGACCCTTACCTCCAGAATCTTATAGTCTAATATGGGTGGTGGTCATTAAATAGAAACACTTAATATTGTGTGATTAAGTGCATAAATAATTAAATTCAAGATGGCAATAGAATACAGGAGAATGGCATTTAGGTAAACAGAGACAAAAGTAATGGAGGAAGATCAAGAGAGATTTCCTGGGATGGTCATACTTGACTGTCATATTGAAGGATAAAAAAGACTGGACTACATAATTAAAAGTTAGAAAATTTGCACCTCTTTGCATGGCAAAGAGCAAATGCAAGTGCATCCAGATATTAGAGCCATTAAATGGAAGGCCATCTTCAGGGAACTTAGCACAAGCTGTGTCGTTGTGGCTGAAGCTGAGGGGATAAGTGAACACTCAAATGTGAATCACAGGCTGGGGTCCGTGTGTCAGCTCTGCCACTGTGAAGCTGAAAATTGAGCCAAGATTCAACTTTTCTGGACCTCAGTTTTATTTCTGGGAAAAATGATGGCATTGAAGGACTTGGTTTCTCAGAACCCCTTGACACCTGACATTGAAAAAGGTCAAAGTGAAGAATTTTCAGTGGAGGGCTAGACATCTGCAGCACTTATTAATTACCTGTTAGAGCAAAGGCACTAAGAGGAGACATACCAAGTCCTGAAGAAGGTAGCTCAAAGGTTGTTCAGGTCATTTATTTTTTTAACACCAACTTCCCACATTCGGTATCCTTTCTACTGACTTCCTGAAAGAATTGTGTCTGAGAGCTCATTACCACTGGGGGCAGGCTTTTTAAGTGACAGGCCATTTTGCTGTCTGGAAATGCTCCTTAGACTGTGCTGAAAAATCATAGATGAGACATGACAGCCTCTGTGGCATCTCTAAATTCCCCCACAGGTGCTTGAGAGGTACCACTGTGTGAAGGACTGACTGCAGAGAATAGGTGCACTGGACATTTCCACCGGAAGAAAGAAGGTGCAGCAAGACTGAGTGAACATGGATTGCAGAGAGGAGGAGGAGAATGTTAGAAGTGGAAAAAGAAAGGAAGTTGAGAAACTGAGGGTGAAGGAAGAGGAGAGGACACCGATTAAGGTGAGGGTAGCAGAGAGGATAAAGCTAGAAAACCAGTGGGTGCAAAGGAACCAAGGTGAAGGAGAATGTATTTTTCACCCATAAAGTTCAGTAATGCTTTTAGAATTGCAAATATGCATTTAAATTTAATAATACAATTATGGTATATTAAATGTCAAATGACTGTTACAGAAAAGCACTTAAAATTAATACATATGCATGAGATAAATCCTGTCTAGTTGTCAAGGTCTGAATTCAAAGTTACATAAGTGAGGCTTTTGCACTGAATTTTCTTAGAGCTTAAGGTTGCAAAGATCTATGAATTTCATTGGTATTTAACAAAGAAGGCTGAGCAAAGCTTCAACCAAAAGACGGGTATCTAGGCAGTGAACATCCAAGCCCAAATGCTGTTCAAATCAAAGTAAAATTGAAGGGAATAATGGTCTTCATTATTCACCATCATCACCGTCACGATTGACAAATGACTATTGAGGCCCCTAAGTATAACTCTGTATTACCAAGGAGTCACCTTTTACTTCCTTCCTTCCTTCAAAAAAATACCACATTAACTATATAAATATAAACAAAATATATTTTTATATAATTTATATATAACATATATAAATCATATGTGATATATATAATACATTATTAGCATGTATTAATATATAATTTATAAATATAATTTTACAAACATAAAACAATACATATATTTATGTATATTGCATATTGTGTATATATAGTATATATTATGATCTATATTGTATATTGCATATATACAATGTATACATATTGTGCATATATACTATATATTTTTTTATATATTTTTATGTATATATTTAGTTTTCATCTTAAAGATATGCAATAAATATATATTCAGGAAAGAGTGAAAGTTTCTTGTCACAATCAATATCCCTCCACCAATTCTACTTTTCAGAAGTAACTCCTTTGTGACCTTCTGAACCTTTTACTTCAATGAAATAATTTTCAACAAAATCATGGGATACCTCTAGAGGACCCATAATTTTAAGAAACTAACAATGGACAGTGGAAAATATAGCATTCATGCTTCATAGACATGTATCCTGTGCACAATGGGGTTCTATGAGAAGGTCACCACATCCCCATGATTGGAGACCCTTGGAAAACATCCCTCTGCTTATTATTATTATTTATCTGCTTATTAGCTTGTTATTTTTTGGAGTAACTCATTTCCTTACAGTTGTGGGGCTATGTCCCTATTTTCTCGCCAGTTGCCAACAGGGGCCTGCTCTCAATCCCTGAATGACACCTATATTCCTTGACACATGATCCCCTTGATTAACTTATTTAAGGTAAACTGTGCCATGTACACAGGGAGAGTGAGTAGAAAATCTTGGAGGCCACCTTAGATCTGCCTACAGAACTTCTTTTGGCTCTGGAACCAATACAAAATAAAATACAGGAGATGACTATGAAAATGATGAAGCTGGTAACGGAATGTGATCTTTGGACTGTGACAGAACAGGCTTACAGATATTCCCTCACCAAATTAAACCACTTTACTTTCCCCATCCCTGACAAGATGTACAATTTCAGGCCTCCACAGGACAGGAAGATACTGACTTAATGAACATATCTCATGGCAGAAGAGTAAGTTAGAATGCACTTTCTCAGGGGAACCCTCCTACACTGTTGGTGGGAATGCAAGCTGGTGCAACCACTCTGGAAAACAGCATGGAGGTTCCTCAAAATGTTGAAAATAGAACTGCCCTATGACCCAGCAATTGCACTACTGGGTATTTACCCTAAAGATACAAACGTTGTGATCCAAAGGGGCATGTGCACCCGAATGTTTATAGCAGCAATGTCCACAATAGCCAAACTATGGAAAGAACCTAGATGTCCATCAACAGATGAATGGATAAAGAAGATGTGGTATATATACACAATGGAATACTATGCAGCCATCAAAAGAAACGAAATCTTGCCATTTGCGACAACATGGATGGAACTAGAGCATATCATGCTTAGCGAAATAAGTCAAGCGAAGAAAGACAACTATCATATGATCTCCGTGATATGAGGATGTGGTGATGCAACATGGGTGCTTAAGTGGGTAGGAGAAGAATCCATGAAAAAAGATGGGATAGGGAGGGAGACAAACCATAAGTGACTCTTAATCTCACAAAACAAACTGTGGGTTGCTGGGGGGAGGGGGGTTGGGAGAAGGGGGCTAGGGTTATGGACATTGGGGAGGGTATGTGCTTTTGGGTAAATTGGAAGGGGAGGTGAACCATGAGAGACTATGGACTCTGAAAAACAATCTGAGGGGTTTAAAGTGGCGGGGGGGTGGGAGGTTGGGGTACCAGGTGGTGGGTATTATAGAGGGCACGGCTTGCATGGAGCACTGGGTGTGGTGAAAAAATAATGAATATTGTTTTTCTGAAAATAAATAAATTGGGGAAAAAAATAAAAAATAAAAAATAAATAAAGATTGGTGATTAAAGAAAACAAAAAAAAAAGAATGCACTTTCTCCATAGCCAGGCAAATGTGAGTTGGAAACCAAAACACAAAAAGAAAAGTAAGAGTTGGGACTGAATCATTCTGATCCCTGAAATAGTTCATGTATTCCTCCCTGTTCTTTCTTTCATCATCACTGAGTAGAGCAAGAGGGTAGAATCAGAAAATGGAAGAATTGCCAAGTCCAATTTGATCCACAGTGGGCTTTTTGTGAGTGAAGATTAAACTTACTTTTTTTTTTTTTTTTGCATTCAGCCACTGAAGTTTGGGGTAGTTTGTTTAGTAGCCAACAGTGAGTTCTCTGATAAATGGCCAATAGATTCTTTATAAACTTAGTATATTTTTACCAGTCTTATTTTCAGTCATATAGCCCATATGTTTTCACACCTCTATTCCATTACTAAGGTTGTTATCTTAATCATCACCTGAAAAATATTCAGCCAGTGACACCAGGAATGTTGTTCCTCTCCATTCTCCTTATTATCTCTTTCTGTATGTATCATTCAGAATCAAAACACAGTATCCTTGTAATAGAGTTGTATGATGATAGATGGTAGCTACACTTGGGGTGAGCATAGGATAATGAATAGAGTTGCCAAAACAATATATTATACACCTGAACCTAATGTAACATTCTGCATCAACTATACTTTAATTTAAAAAAAAAAAAAATGCAGGGGCGCCTGGGTGGCTCAGTGGGTTAAGCCGCTGCCTTCGGCTCAGGTCATGATCTCGGGGTCCTGGGATCGAGTCCCGCATCGGGCTCTCTGCTCAGCGGGGAGCCTGCTTCCTCCTCTCTCTCTGCCTGCCTCTCTGCCTACTTGTGATCTCTCTCTGTCATATAAATAAATAAAATCTTTAAAAAAAAATAAAAATAAAAAATAAAAAAATAAAAAAAAAATGCAATACCTGGGGCATTCAGGGTGGCTCAATCATTAAGTGTCTGACTCTTGATTTCAGCTCAGGTCATGATCTCAGAGTAGTAGGATTGAGTCTTGTGTTAGACTCTGCTCACTGGGTGTAGACCCACTTGAGATTCTCTCCCCCTGCCTCTCCCCACATTCTTCCTCCCTTAACAACAACAATAACAAGCAATATTATTTAAAAATCCCAATTTTTAAAAATAACCTGCCAAAAATTTGTTTCCAAGTATTAAATATATCATAAATATGTGTTAATTAAAACATATGAAAAAATGGACAAATAAAAAGAATATCATCTTTAACATATGAAAATATGTCAAAATATATGGCAATAATGAAGTCGTTCCAGATCAGTGAGTAAAAATAATACAGTTAATATGTTATGTTGGAATAAATAGCCATAAATAGGAATGAGATATAGATCATTTTCATAATTCTAACTAAGCATTTAAATACAAGATTAAACATAAAATTACCAAGAGTGAATAATCCCTGGATTATTTAAATCTAACACAGAAAAGACCTTTCTAAGCATAATTCCAACACAGAATAGAGAAATGATAATTCACAAAGATTTCAGGAATCATTAGAAGAAAACAAAAATCTAATTGCATAATAAACCATAAACCAAAGGTTTATGGTTTATGGTTTCCATAAACCAAAGAAAATCCCAGATTAAAACAGTCCCAGATTAAAACAGTCCCAAAATATGTGAAAATATTTCCTTCATATCATCAGAATTTAAACTTCATGAAGGCAGGATTCATTTTAAGTGTGTTCATCAAGATACACTAACAACTTAGTTTAGTCCCTGGTAAGCATTAATTTTATAAGTAAATGAATGAATCAATCAATCAATAATTAAATAAATATTATCTATGGTCTTTTGTTTTTGGTTATTAGGTTAGCTTTACTAAAAGATCTGTTGATGTACAAAGCCAACTTAGTTAAACTTTCTGAATAAGAATTTATAATACCCTTTTATAGGTAAGGGTTGTATAAGAAACATTTAACAGAATAAATATTCTAACAATTTAAAGATAAATATTTGTTTTATAAGCTTGGGTAAATGTGAAAAAAATCATACTTTTAAACACATCTGTGTATGGTATGTGGAAGCAACAAAAATTAGATGAACTAAAATTCCAGAATGAGAACTATCTTGAAACAAACTGTTACCAATTGCCATTCATTTGGCACCATGGGGGATTTATCAAATCTGGGCATGTACTGAGCCAAAGAAAGGGGCAATACTATGGGAAAGGTGGTGATACAGGAATAGAAAACTATATTTGGTATTGTTTTTGACCTAGATGTCCTTTTCTTTTGTTAATTTCAATAATATATGTATTGCAAAAGCAATATCTAAAGCCATATCACTTGAAAATTTTCCAAAAATGCTGAAAGACATCAACCCACAGATTCAATAAGGTCTGAGAAACCCAAGCAGAATAAATGTAAAAACAAAACAAACAAACAAAAAAACAAAATGTTTGCAGACAAAAGTTTCCATAAACCAAAGACAAAATCATGTATGTTCAGTAGTACTGAAGACAAACATCCAAATGTTCAGATCTTCACTATCTGAAAGTAAACAACAATTGAAAAGTACCTAACTGACCTTGACCAGCATAATGGAATACTGTAAAACAATGAGAGTGAACTATACATAATAGTATTGATACAACCTATAAACAGTGTTCAACAAAAGTATCTGGACACAAAGAAATATATATGATCCCATTTATAAATACTATAGCATTGTCAAAATTAATTGGACATGGGTTTCATTATCAGAGAAGTAGTGACTAAATGGATATCTGGGGTGCTTGTAAAGTTCTTTATCTCATACTCTTGATATAGCCTGTTTAGCTCAGAAAACTCAGACTATACATGTATGAAATATACATTTCTGTATGTGTATTATACGTCCATAAAATTCTTTAAAAATAATTATACTTCTTGGAATTGGAAAATCCCAATTTTTGACCATAATAAATAGCAGAATTTGAATGGAGGTAAAATTCATTGGGTTGAGAATTTCAAGGATATAAGCAGGCAAATTTTGGATACACTGTTTAAATGGACATTGCTTCTCCTCCACATAAAGCCAGAACTTGAGAAAGCCTGTAAGTCAGCTGCTAAAATGACGTACAGTTGAATAAAGAGGTTGGCTGGCAATATTCCTGAGAATATTCATAGGGTAGATTCTGGCAAAGAGTAAGAGCTTTGAACAGGACAGGGAAAAGTAAATATTTGAAATCAGAATTATGGGGAAAAAAAGAGAGTCCATCTCCCCAAAATATGACAAATGGGTTGTGAGAAATAAGGATCCCTCACTTTGGAGGAATGGAGGTCAAATAAAAGACTCAGGATAGAGCTATATTTTTGTTATAGTAGGAAATAGAGGTGACATGTAGAAATGCATTTAGGAAATTTAGGAAATGCTTTGTTTCATAGAAAATGGGTGCCAGAGAGAAGTCTAGAAAGATTTGAGAGGGAAAGGAGTAAAAGGTAGTATGTAGGGTTAGAGTAGAGAGACAAAGGTGCAGAGAAACAGAGAAGCCAAAATATTAGATATTACCAAGGATAATGAGCTTTTGAGATATCAAGCCAGGTAAGTCTAACTTTGATAATGAGCTTGAGATATCAAGCCAGGTAAGTCTAACTTTGATTATTCAGTTTGTGGAATATACTTTTCAAAAGTATTTGGAGAGAGTGAGATGTACTGATAGTGGTATGCTTGGGGAACGAGAGGGGAAAATGGTGCCTTCTCATCATACTATAGCTCCAACTTTATATAAAACTTAAAAGAGGGGTATGTGGGTGGCTTAGTCAGTTAAGTGACTGACTCTTGATCTCAGCCCAGATCTTTGATCTCGGGGTCGTGAATTCAAACCCTGCCACACTGTGCTCCACAAAACAAAACAAAAACAACCTTAAAAGACCTCAGTTACTTTGGTCTGGTATAATAGATACATTGGATGTAGATAGCTTACTCCAAGCATGCATATAATATAAGAACACTTCTATAACATCCTTGAAAAGAAATCCTCCAATTTCTCCTTTAATCCTCCAAGCAATGGAGAATTGACTGCTTCATACAATTTTCTCTTCCAATTTCAAATACTTCCAATTATTAGAAAGCGCTTCCTGGGGCACCTGGGTGGCATTGATTAAGTGGCCTAGTCTTTGTTTTGGCTCAGGTCATGATCTCAGGGTGAGGGGATCAAGCCCCATATCAGTTTCAGAGCATGGGGCCTGCTTGTCCCTCTCCCTCTTCTCCTCCCCCTGCTCTCTCACTCCCTCTCATAAATGAAAAATAAATAAATAAACAAAATCTTAAAAAATAAAAAGTTCTTCCTAATCTTGAGTCCACATCTGCCTCCACGTCATTCCCATATATTAGTTCCAGTTCTGCCTGCTGGAGCCAAACGGAGCAAGCCTGCTTCCTGTTTCACATGACAGCGCATCAAATATTTATTGACAGTTTGCATGTCACCAGTGTTTTCTCCAGGCCAAACTCCCTTAGGTCCTAGCTGTCTCAGAATCAATGGACTATGGCAACACAGATGATGTATCCTTCATTTCCAAACTACTAACACCTGTTTCAGATACTAAATGGTAGAAAATAAAGAAAATCCTGGTCACATTTACACCTGGGGTTCCACTGGCATACTGTATATGGGAAATCAAATGATTCATCTTCAAATTTATACCATTGTACAGTGGCTTCCAATATCCCCAGTGGATGCCTGAAACTGGGGATAGTACCAAATCTTATTGTTGTATGTTTTTTCATGTATATGCAACCTATGATAAAGTTTAATTTATAAATTAAGCATAGTAAGAGATTAACAACAGCTAATTATAAAATATAACAATTATAACAGTATGCTATAATAAAAGTTATGCAAACATGGTCTCTTTCTCTCTCAGAATATTTTATGGTACTGTACTCACCCTTCTGATGATGGTGATGATGATGTGTGATGATAATATGAGGGGTGCCTGGGTGGCTCAGTGGGTTAAAGCCTCTGCCTTCGGCTTGGGTCATGATCCCAGGGTCCTGGGATCGAGCCCCGTATCGGGCTTTCTGCTCAGTGGGGAGCCTGCTTTCTCCTCCATCTCTGCCTCTCTACCTACTTGTGATCTCTGTCAAATAATTAAATGAAATCTTTTTTAAAAAGCCTATATGATCACATAAAATAAGGGAAGGACATAGGCACTATAATAAAACATCAGCAACTACTGACTTTCCGATAGGGCAGAGCAAGGATCATCTGCTTCCAGACTGCCATTGACTGAAACTATGAAACGTAACTGAAACTATGAAAAGCCTAGCGTGAATAAGTGAGGACTATTCTATTGATAAATACATGCTCTGCTTCTACTATTCAAACAGAAAATATACTATACATTCCAGGTGTATATTGGTTTTAAAGAATCACAATTACACTTTTGTGGTTGATAAGTACCAGTTATAAAACATTGATTTTATGAGAATTGTGGGTCAAATGAACTGAACCATGAAATAGCAAATGTGTCTAAAGGTAATATTCTGTCACAAAGTTAAGTTATATTTGTACTCCAAAATTTTACTTTTGAAAACTTGGGAATAAAGAAGTGCTTTAGGATGTTCAAAAAATACTAAGTTTCTCCAACTAGTTTCTACTTGTTTCAGAAGTGGCCTTTAGACTCACTTAATGCAAGACAGTCATGGGAAATTCATTTTTTTCTCTCTAGTGAGATGGGATAACTACATGCGCAGTATGGCAATTATTGATGCTGGCTCTTTATGCTTGTATTTCTAGCATGATTCACCATATAATGTAAATTTTCCCTGACCAACTACCAAACTAAAAGCACCTTCTGTGAGCAAAATGCTTAGATGTTGGAGGGAATTGTGCAGGTGTGTATCCCACCATGCCTTCTTTAAAGGGCTTCCAATATGATTGGGGAGATAATACTGAAACTTCAGAGGGATCAATTGTAGCAATGGTGAAGGCATGGATGATAGATAGATAGATAGATAGATAGATATACCATCCATGCCTTCACTGTATGTGTGTGTGTGTGTGTGTGTGTGTGTATACACACACATACAAAATAACAGAGCTGCATGTGAATCCTAGATTTACCATATATCAGCGGCATGGCCCTTGACAAATCATTAAACCATTATAAGCCAATATCAGGAGGATAATAGTTACTTTTATATTAGAGTATTACATAGCCTCTTCTATAATCTTCTTAGTCCCAAAATGACATGGAATATCACTGATTTCAGTGATTTTCAGTGGTTTTTTTCTTAGTGTCCATATTCTTCTGGTTCTTCTACTCCACTGGGTGTCCCATCACAGTCTATCTTGCTATTTTCCCCCTCTCTTTCAGAATTCTCAAAGTTGAACTGCTTCAAGGGTTGGTCCTATAACAGCTTACCTTCTCTGGTTATTTTTTTTCTGTATGTAATCTCATATAGTACCATAGAATTAAATATCATCCATATGTCAGTGACCTCCAAAATCATATCTCTAGACTTCATACCCTAAGTTTCAAACTCTAGATCTAATTACCTTTTTAACATTTTTAAAAAATATTATATTTCTTCATTTGAGAGAGAGAGAGCATAAAAGATGGAAGATCAGAGGAAGAACCAGACTCCCTGCTGAGCAGGGAGCCTGATGCAGGACTTGATCTCTGGACCCAGGATCATGATATGAGCTGAAGGCAGTTACTTAACCAACTGAGACACCCAAGCAACCCCTTCTTAACATTTTTAATGAATGCTGCATGT
This sequence comes from Neogale vison, assembly GCF_020171115.1. Lineage (NCBI taxonomy): Eukaryota > Metazoa > Chordata > Mammalia > Carnivora > Mustelidae > Neogale > Neogale vison. Next base: position 127,654,722 of record NC_058098.1, read on the forward strand.
GTAATAAGTATCTTAAGTTAAACATGTCCAACACAGAAAATTGGATTTTCCCACCCTTGAAATCTGTTCTTCCCTTACTCTTCCACTCTTAGTAATATAATCCTGTCCACAGAGTTCCTAAAGTCGAAAATAAGGCATAACCCTTGAATAGTGTTTTCTTCCTTTGGAGGCTATCTATCGGAAAGTCTAAACTATCAGGGTCATGTTGACTCAATTTCTAAAACATTCCCCAGATGAGTTAACTCCCTTGAATTCCATAATGACTATAATTGTCCATGTCCTGGCCTAACTCTCTCACCACTACTAGACCTTCTAACTAGCCCCCTTCCCCTACTCTTGTCCCAAACACAACAGAGGGGCTAATCTTTAAAAATGGTATATAGCTATGATATATAGCTAAGATCAGTCTACTCACTTGCCTAAAACAACAACAACAACTGCATAGGCATTGTAGAGGTTGTGGTCCAGGATGTCAATGTAGAAAGACCCTGAAATCACCTCCTCCATTGAACACACCAAATTACACCTATTAACAGAATGATTTCTCCAGAAGAACTGAGGACTAAATGGACAGCCACTGAATAACTAAAGACAGAACAACAAGAAAGGGGCACCTGGGTGGCTCAGTGGGTTAAAGCCTCTGCTCAGGCCATATCTCAGGGTCCTGGGATCAAGCCCCACATTGGGCTCTCTGCCCAGCAGGGAGCCTGCTTCCTTCTCTTTCTCTGCCTACTTGTGAACTCTCTGTCAAATAAATAAATAAAATCTTTAAAACAAAATAAAACAAACAAACAAAAAAACCAAAACCAACAAGAGAGACAGAGATACAATAACAAAGTGAACTTTTACCCCACCCTCCAACAGGAGTAGGGGAAGATACTACTGAGGGAAAGGAACAAATTCTTTTGTCCTTAGGAATTAAAAAACAAACAAAACAAAACAAACACACGAACAAAACCCTGTGGTTGAAAAGAACAACTATCATAAAAGGAAATAACACTAGAACTCTGCAAAACATTGAAGGAACTATGGCAATGCTGTCCAGGGTAGAGAGACTGGAAAACAACACAGTTTACATTTCCACTCCACCTTAAAAGCTTAAACCAGAGCAGGGTCTGGACACCGTAATGGGTACTCATTACTGTAAGCTTGTGACCTCAGTGAGCCCAGAGTCCATAAGCCCACACCAGCCGCATTGCATTGGGACACAGAAAAATAGCCATGTTTTAAATAGAGCTAAGAAACTTCTAGAACACTCTCCCCATCCACCTTAAAAGACCAGACTGGAATGGAGTCTGTTCATAATGAATTTGCAACCACAGTGAGCAAGGGGTCCTCAAGCCCACACCACCCTCTGTAGTGGTAGGGCACAGGAAAAAAAAAAAAAAAAAGCAGTGGGTTTTTAAAAATAAATTTTGTTTTTGTCTTTTTAATTAAAATTTTATTGTATCTTTTTTATTTTTCTAATTAATTTAATTCTGGTTTAATTTTGGTTCTCTTTGGTATTGTTTTCTGTTTTCCTTTTTCTCTTCCCCTTTTAATTTTTTCCTTCTCTTATTTTTTTTTCTTATTATTTATTTTTTCTTCATTATGAAAAAAGCAGCATTTTAAGAGAGTAACTAGAATATACAGCCATAGTTCCAGGCAGCCAGCAAAAGTCACCAAGTGCACAGTTTATATAAGGGATACTAATACAAAACCACTCCTTCAAGTGTAAGAGAAGTTACCATTCCACCTAATCCATAGAAACACACAAAGAAATTCAAACAAAATGGGTAGACAGAATATGTTCCACAATAAAGAGAAACAACAACAACAACAACAAATCCTGAGGAAAAAAACTAAATGGCACATAGATAAGCAATATGCCTGATAACAAATTTAAAGTAATGATCATAAATATAGTCACAAGGCTGGAGAAAAGAGTGGAAGATCCCAGTAAGACTTTCAACAAAGAAATCAAAAATATTAAAAAGAATCTATTGGAATTGAAGAATTGAATAATTTATTTAAAAAATAGAGGAAATCAATGTAGACTAGAGGATGCAGAATAACATACAAACAATATGGAAGACAGGGTAATGGAAAGCACACAAGATGAATAGCAAAAAAGAAAAAAAGGATTTAAAAACATGAGGATAGATTAAGCTATCTCTTGGATAACATTAAATAAACTTGCATTATCAGAGCAAATGAAATGTATAGCAAATGCACCTGAAGAAATAATAACTGAAAACTCTCATAATCTAGGAAGGAAAAAAAGACACCCAAGTCCATGAAGATGGAGAATTCCAAAAAATGATGAACTCAAGGAGGTCCACACCACAGCAAATAATAACTAAAATATCAAAGGTAAAGTTAGAGAATCATTAATTAGCAAAAGAAACAAAAAGTTACCTACAAGGGAAAACCTATAAGGCTGTGAGTTGATTTTTCAGCAGAAACTTTGCAGGCCAGAAGAAAGTGGCATGATCTATTCAAAGTGCTGAATGGAAGGACTTACAACCAATAATACTCCACCCAGCAAGAGTATCATTCAGATTTCAAGGGAGATAAAGAGTTTCCCAGACAAACAAAAGATAAAGGACTTATCACCACTAAACCAGCATTATGAGAAATGTCAAAGGAAAAAAAAAGTCCATAATTAGGTATAAGAAAATTATAAATAAAAAGATGTAAAATGTGGCAACATGTACATAAAATGTGGAGAATGGAGTAAAAAGGAAAGAGAAGAGGAAAAAGAAAAAAATGTGCTTCTTTTTCTTTTCTTTTTTATAATGTATTTGAACCTAAATGACCATCAAATTAATATAGATTGCTATTTACACAGGATGTTATAGATGAACCTTGTGGTAACTACAAACCCAAAACCTATGATAGTGTCACAAAAAATAAAGAAAAAAGAAATTCAAACATAAGAGTATAAAAACTCACCAATCACAAAGAAAGCAAGATTAAAAGGAACAAAATAGAACAGGAAAAACAACCAGAAGCAAATTTTAAAATGGCACATACCCATCAATAATTGCTATAAATCTAAATGGCCCAAGTTCTCTAATCCAAAGACAGAGGGAAGCAGAATGGATAAAAATGCCAAGAATCATGTATATGCTGCCTAGAAGAGACTCACCTCACATCTAAAAACACAAACAGACTGAAAATGAAGGGATAGAAAAACATTGACAATGTAAATGGAAGCAAAAAAAAAAAATCTTTAAGATTCTTACTGATTTTCTGCCTGGATGATTTATCTAAGAAAACATTGTCTTTGAATGACACATTGGACCAAATGGATATAACAGATATATATGGAATGTCCCATCCCAAAACAACAATGCACATAGAGTATTCTCCAGGATAGAAAACATATTAGCCCATAAAGAAACCTAAATTTAATAATTTTAATAAATTTAAGAACACTGAAACCATACCATGAATCTTTTCTGATCAGAATGGTATAAAGCTAGGAAGAAATCACAAGAAAAATACTGGAAAAACATATGGACACTAACCAGTATGACACTAGACAACCAATAGGAGAATGAAGCAATCAAAGAAGAAATTCAAAAATACATAGTTACAGATGAATGAAAACACAACAGTCCAAAATCTTTGGGACAGAGTAAAAAGAGTTCTGAGAAGAAATAAGAAAAAGCTAAAATAAACAATCTAAACTTACACCTAAAGGAACGAGAAAAAGAAGAACAAATGAAGCCCGAAGTGAGAAGAAAAAGGAAAACAATAAAATCAGGACAGAAATAAATGACTTAGAAACTAATAAAAATAGAGAAAATCAATGAAACTATAGAACTCTATTGCATTTCTATACACTATTGAAACAAAAATCATATGACCATCTTGGCCACAATACTCAGAAGAAGAATAAAAAAGAAGCATTCATATTGGTAAAGAACTTAAAGTATCAATAATCACAGACAACTTATACTATTTATACAAAACCCTAAAGACTCCATAAAAAAATAAAACTGATAAAAGTAATAAATGAAGTAAGTAAAATGGCAAAATAAAAATAAATTAATACCCAGAATTGGTAATGTTTATATTAACACTAATAGCAAAGTAGCAGAAAGAGAAATTTTTTTTTAAAAGTGCCATTTAATAATGGACCCCAAAGAATAAAACACAGGAATAAACTTAACCAAAGAGATGATAGACTTGTACTCTGAAAATTATAAAACACTAATGAAAGAAACTGAGGATAACATGAACAAATGGAAAGACACTTCATGCTTATGGGCTGGAAGAACAAATATTGTTAAAACATTCATATTACCCAATGTCACTATAGATTTAATACAATCCCTATCAAAATACAAATAGCATTTTTTACAAAGTTATAACAATCTAAAAATTTATATTGAACTACAAAAGACTCCAAATAGCCAAAGCAATCTTGAGAAAGAAAAACAAAGCTGGGGGTATCACAATAAAAGATTCCAAGGTATACTATAAGCTGTAGTAATCAAAACAGTACGGTATTGGCACAAAAACAGAATAGGGGAGAAAACACACAACTATATGGTCAATTAATCTATGACAAAAGAGATAAGAATATACAATTTAATAATTTTATATATAATCTCACTTTAATAAATGAGAAAATTGGACAACTACATGTAAAAGAATTAAACTGAACCACTTTCTTACACCATACACAAAAATAAGCTCAAAATGAAGTAAGGACTTCAAAGAGAGACTTGAAACCATAAAACCCTAAAAGAGAGCATAGGCAGTGATTTCTCCGATTGGCTGTAGCAACACTTTTTTTAGCTACAACTCCTAAGGAAAGGAAACAAAAACAAAAATAAACTATTGGGAATATATCAACATGAAAAGCTTTTACACTGCAAAGGAAACCATTAACAAAACAAAGAGACAACCTCTGGAATGGGACAAAATACTTGCAAATGATATGTCTGACAAGGGGTTAGTATCTAAAATATATAAAGAACTTACTTAACACCAAAAACAAAACAAAACAAAACAAAAAACCAAAAAAATCCAATTAAAAAATGGGCAGGACTTGAACAGATATTTTTTGCCAAAGACAGAGTACATGAGAAGATACTCAACAGGACTCATCATCAGGGAAATGCAAATCAAAACCACAATGAGGTATCGCCTCTAGAATGACAAGAAACAAGATAATAAGAAATGAAACCACTAGTGTTGGTAAGAATTTAGAAAGAAAGGAACACTTGTGCACTGTTAGTGAGAATATAAATTAATACAGCCACTGTGGAAAACAGCATGGAGATTCCTCAAAAAATTAAAAAAAAAAAAATATATATATATATATATACACACACACACCGGTACACACACACACACACGCGCACACACACACACACACTGGAATATTATACAGCCATACAAATGGTGAGATCATGCCAGTTGAGACAGTGTGGATGGACCTGGAGGGTATTATACTAAGTGAAATAAATTAGGCTGAGAAAGCCAAGTATCATATGATTCCATTAATAATTGGGATCTAAAAAATATAATAAGAAAGAATCAGAACTATAAACACAGTGAATAAACTGGGGTACTGGGCAAAATCGGTGGACAGAGGGAAATACACGCCTCTAGTTATGGAATGAATAGTCATGGGTATAAAAAGCAGAGAATAAATAATAGAGTCAATGGTAATTTAATAAAAATGTAATGGGAGAGATGGTAGCTATACTTGTGGCGAACATAGCATAATATATAAATGTGTCAAATCATTAAGTTGTATGCCTGAAACTAATGTAACATTCTGTGTCAAGTTTACTTGAAAAATAAATAAGCCAATAAAAAGCAGAAGCAGATCTATAAATATAGGGAACTGATGGTTGTATATAATGTAACACTGTGTGTCACCCATACTCAAATAAAATTCATCTTTTTAATTAAAAAAACACTCTGGTGGTTCTACATTTTATGCTAAAAAATTGAAACTCTTCACATAACCTATGGGGCCATACAGTATCTGATCTGGCTACTTCTCAGATATCGCCTCCTATAACTCTCCCCTCTCGTGCTGCATTGCCAGTCATACTAGCGTCATTGAACATGGTGAGGGCTCAGTTAGTCTTGGAACACTTATAATAGATGTTTCCTCTATGTACCAGTATGTTCCATATCTCTTCATGGCTGGTTCCTTTTGTCATCCATGTCTCTTCTAAGAAAACTTCTTTGGGTATATTTATAAAAGTTACAGAAAAATGAGCATGCTCTCAGACACTCAACCATAGGGAACACAACTGAACCAACTATTGTATTTTGGTATTCATCACTATCTTTGCACAAAAGTCATGCCTACTTTAAATAATGACTGAGTTTGGCAGAGACACTAAGGCACACCCATTGCTAGGAGATGTGGAACTTCCCTGATAGCCATCTTTAGCTTGAAGGCTCTACAGATGGCTTTGCCAAACCACAGACTGTACAACAATCTATGACACATTTGCTCAAACTTCCTACTTCTCTCCCTCACTCAGGGTCACACTTGCATCAAGGTACTCGGTTCCCCCAGCTTCCTTCATCTCCCTCCCTATTTTTCCTGATGTAGGCATTTCCACTAGTAAAAATCTTGCAGATTTAAACCCTTCTTTTTGTGCCTGTTTTTCAGAGAACCCCAAATAACACCCCAATAAAAATATCTGATTCTGAGACACTGAGTTTTAAAATGTGCACATTATAATTTAAAAATTGTTTTTCTGCACAGCAATGGAAACAGTCAACAAAACAAAGAGGCAACCCACAGAATAGGAGAAGATAATTCGCAAATGACAATACAAACAAAGAACTGATATCTAAGATCTATAAAGAACTCCTCAAACTCAACACACACAAAACAGATAATCATGTCAAATAATGGGCAGAAGACATGAGCAGACAATTCTCCAAAGAAGACATAGAAATGACTAACAGACACATGAAAAAGTGTTCATCATCATTAGCCATCAAGGAGATTCAAATCAAAACCACAGTGAAATACCACCTTACACCAGTTACAATGGCCAAAATCAACAAGACAGAAAACAACATGTGTTGGAGAGGATGTGGAGAAAGGGTAACCCTCTTACACAGTTGGTGGGAATGCAAGTTGGTGCAGCCACTTTGGAAAAGAGTGTGGAGATTTCTTAAGAATTTAAGAAGTTAAAAATAGAGCTAACCTATGACCCTGTAATTTCACTACTGGGTATTTACCCCAAAGATACAGATGTAGTGAAAAGAAGGGTCATCTGTACCCCAATGTTCATAGCAGCAATGGCCACAGTCACCAACCTGTGGAAAGAACTAAGATGCCCTTCAAAGGACGAATGGATAAAGAAGATACGGTCCATATATACAATGGAGTATTATGCCTCCATCAAAAAGGATGAATACCCAACTTTTATATCAACTTGGATGGGACTGGAGGATATTATGCTGAATGAAATAAGTCACCCAGAGAGAGTCAATTATATGGTTTCACTTACTTGTGGAGCATAAGGAATAACAAGGACAACATTGGCAGATGGAGAGGAGAAGTGAGATGGGGGAAATCAGAGGGAGAGACAAAGCATGAGAGACTGTGGACTCTGAGAAACAAACTGAGGGTTTTGGAGGGATGGGGGTGGAGGGGTTGGTTGAGCCTGGTGGTGGGTATTAAGGAGGGCACATATTGCATGGAGCACTGGGTGTGGTGCATAAACAATAAATTTTGGAATACTGAAAAAAAAAAACTAAAAAAATTGTTTTATTATTACATCATCTGGCCCACATACGACATTGTCCCAATTTTTTGCATTAGGAGCTGAGGCTCAGAAAGAATAAGTGACTTATGCTAAGGATCCTAATAAGCAAGTGTAAAAATAGAACTCGCCTTCTAACTCTAAACACTTTCCACTGTGTCTGTTGTATGCCCTCCTGTGTACCAAGGAGGGCTTCAGAGATGCCTGAAAAGACTGAAATCTCCACCAGATCTGCATCCAAATTATGCTCTGAGTGTTTGTACTTTGGTTGTGACTGACCCTAGGGTTATGCATTTAGATGGGGAGGACAGAATGCTCAGCCTTTTTATTATACATGACACTCTTCTTCGGCAGTAGCGCACACACTCTTTACATTATGCAAATGTATTTTCTTCTGCCCTCTCATTATTTTAGTGAATGAAGTCTACCTAAGGTCAATGTCTTTGTCAGCAATAGGGTGGATGTTGGCAGTGTGACGGCACAAAACTTCAGCCCGTTAGCAGTCACTGTCAGCAGTAAGCTGTGTTCCTACCTCTACTGCCCTAGCAGAGCCCTTTCAAACTCCCTTCACACCAGCATAGAAGGAAGAATTTCCTCTCCTTTTGATATTTGAAAGCCATACCCACCTACTTCTCCAAATGCCCAGCAGAATTCTTTTGGCTGTTTGGAAGGATCACTTTATCAAAACTTCACTATGAAGACTTTCCATTCCTTCACTCAGCTATCATTCCTGCACCAACATTCCTGCTTCTTGCTTTTCAAGAAGACTTAACAAACCTCAGAGAGGCCAGGGAATGCAGCCACCAACGTGCAAATCCTGAAATATTCAAAGTAACAGTAGTTCTCAGTAGTACCAGTCCTATTTTGTGAGATTTGGATGACATGCCATCATCATTTCCTTTAGAAAAGCCTCGATCTGCGACACACGCGTGGCCTAGGTGGTTAAGCATCAGCCTTTGACTCAGGTCACGATCCCAGAATTCTGAGATCCAGTCCAGAATGGGCCTCCTTCCTCAGTGGGGAGCCTGCTTCTCCCTCTGCCTGCTGCTTCCCTTGCTAGTGCATGTGCTCTCTCCCTCTCTGATGAGATAAAATTTAAATTAAATTAAATTAAATTAAATATAAAATTAAAAAGTCCTGATCTGTCAATATAACACCCATATAAGCTGTGCACCATTTCTTCCAATACAAGTTTTCTTCTAAATTTTATATTTAGGTTTATTTTCATCTGGTACATAGGCATAGCAGGGAACTATTTGTTGGGGGAAAAAAAATCATGTAAGGAGAGAAAAAAGTTTTCTGTCAGAATCACAGGAGAAGTACCATATATTTAAAGAATGAATACATGGTGGGATTCTAAAATAATGAAACTGATTTTCAAGTGTAGCTTATATATATCTCCTTAAGAATCTGATTCATTTTTATAAAAATTGCATCAACACTACTAATTTTATTTTGTTTATCAAAATTGGAGGACACATTGCAATTTTTCTATAAAATCTGGTTAATATGAAATGCCACTTATTCTAAAATTTTAAGAAATAACATTTTTTGATAGAAGCTTTACATGAGAATCCACTCACTCATATAGTATTATCTTTTTGCAGAGAATACTAAAATGCAAGGAGGATAATTAAGTTTCCCAAGATCATACATCTGGTTAGTGACTGAAAATGAATTAGAATCCAGATTTGCTAGTACATAATTACTATCATGCTCTGTACTCATCTTGCAAATACCTGAACGCCATGGCATAGACTAAATGGTTTTTAACAATATAGCCCATATATGGTACACCAAGGTAAGATGACTTTATCTTGGAAGTGTTATGGTTTTTGTATTACTAGCAGTGTCCAAACAGTAGCTGGGAACCAGCTATCAAGAAGTTTAGGGAGATTTCTTTCTTTCTTTCTTTCTTTCTTTCTTTCTTTCTTTTGTTGTTGTTAAAGATTTTATTTATTTACTTGGCAGAGATCACAAGTAGGCAGAGAGGCAGGCAGAGAGAGAGAGGGGGAAGCAGGCTCCTTGCCAAGCAGAGAGCTCGATATGGGGCTTGATCCCAAGACCCTGAGATCTTGACTTGAGCCGAAGGCAGAGGCTTTAATCCACTGAGCCACCTAGATGCCTTGAAGTTTAGGGAGATTTCTAACTCTGGTTTGAAGAAGATAGGACTTGAGCTGACCTTTGACCCTTGAAGAATGTAGTGAGATTCAGGCTAAACAAGAGAAGACAGAGGTTTTAATGAATGGTCCAAGAAGAGAAAAGAGTGGGAACATTTGGTGGCAGTAACTATATTACTATGTATGTAAGAGAAGCTGTAACTCAGACTGGAGAAGTCAGGAGGACCAAATGTGGGGCTCTTGAAAGTTTATTGGAGAGGGGATGCTAGTTAAGTGTATTGGACTCAAGGGGAGCTAGCCTACATAAATGGCCAAGGCAAAAAATTGTTGCAATGAGAAAGAGAGAGATCTTGGAATTTCTCAGAATCTGCATTTCTGTTCAGCCCTATATCTGACACAAACTTGCCGTCATAATGTATATGGTCTTACTGTACTCAAAGGTGGGTGCACATTCCCTGCAGCTTCTAAATGAAGCTTATAGTCACATATAGGAAGGTAGTTTCTCTGAAAGTCAAATGCACTGAGCAGTAACACAAAATGCAGCCTCAGGAACCATAGACTTGACTTCCCAGAAGTACTCTGGAATAGATAGAAGTAGCGTTGCATTAATTGATGCAAGAAAGAAGCTGAAGGCCATGAACACAATGAAGGCCAACTCTTAGCAAGGAAAAGAAACAGAGAGAGGTTCCCAAAAAAGGGGGATTTGAGGGGTCTAAAACTACAGATAAGTAAAAAGAAGAGTATGTTAAAAAAATATATATATCATTTCCTCTTCTGTCTCCCCCCAGCTCAACTTCCCACCTCCATGTAAGAGGCTCAGGTACTATCATTTGTTACAAATGTCTTTAAAGCAGATGGGGACCCAACTGAAACGTATCTCAGAAGCAGATGCAACTTCACAGAAGTTTAAGAGCCCACAAATGACAATAGAGACTGTTAACCACCATAAAACATGTAGAAAACCATCAAAACACAGAGAAAAAAAAAGTTTTTATATTTAGCAAAAAAAAAAAAAAAAAAGTAGGCCAATAACTTAGGTATTTAAATTGATGCATGAACCCCACAGGGCAGGAGGAAATCCAATGTACTCCAGAACCAAATTACAAGGTAGAAAAGTTCAATTCACATAAATACATGGATTAACTGATCTGAGAACTGGGTTCAGTTGTCACCTTTGGGAAAATAAAATCTGTCATATTAATAACAAGAGTATTAACATGATCCTCCTATTCAAATGCTAATCACAATAAGGGCTTTTCTACGTGTTATCAAGCAAAATAAAACATTTTTCAAACATAAAGATTCTGCAAACTTCATAATACCGTCAGAGCCTTATTAAAAGTGTTCACACATTTAAGTAAAATTAAATTCCAGCCTAATCACCTCAGGCAGATATCTTTCCATGTGAGGTGGCTTGCCCCTGAAGTCACATCTGAACAACCATATGCAGGGGATTTCACAGTGATTTATCTCTTGTGGCATTACATATATTGAATTCAGATTATTTATGTTGCAAAACTAGTGGTTTAATGATCTAGAGGCCATGTCCACAATCTTAGCACCTAATCACTTGGACCAGGGTGGAAGAATGCTGATATTAAAACAAAACACAACACAACAAAACAAAAAACAGAAAGCTTCCTAGAATAAGGCTTATTTCTGAAGGCAAGGCTGCCAAGTCCTTATACCTAAGAAGGATTACAGTTTATATTCAAAACACCACAGCCTGGATTCTTCAGGTAGTTTGGAAATAAATGACAACCTCATTAGGTGCTGAAGTTTATAGTCCCATGCCCTGTGCACTCAAGCAACAAAGCCAAATCCTCAATCCCAGATTGAGTTCCTTAAAGATTTCATTCAACTATCTCATTTAGTGATGAGCATCAAGCAGTATTTAACGAAGTCCTATGGATTTATTCTCATTACTGTATAAAGTGTATTAGGAGAGTGAACACACAGCTGCAGAGACTAACAATTTCTCAATCTCTGCTATTTAACACAGTAGAAGCATATTCCCACTTATCTCACAGGCCCCTGGCTTTTCTTGAGCAGGATCCGAGTTCTTTACAACTTGGGTCACTATCACATTTGAGGGCCTTTTCTCACTCCTCCACTGAATTATTTACATTCGCTCAGCCAACTAGTAAAGAGAGTAAGTATGGAAAATAAGGGACAAGAGAAAATGGATTGATAATCCAGTTTTTGTTACGTAAATTGACTAATTTGTATTTAAATTCAAAAAGAGGAATTTCATAGGAGAACATGGGAATGGTAGAACAAATGAGAAAATTCCCTAGGTAGGGGTGCCTGGGTGGCTCAGTCAGTTAATCATCTGCCTTCAGCTTACTTCATGATCCTGGAGTCCTGAGATCACTATCTGGGCTCTGTGCTGCTTCTTATACCTCTGCTCCTCCCCTGCTTGTGCTCTCTTTCTTTCTCTCAAATAAATAAATAAAATATATTTTTTTAAATCTCCTAGGTAAATTATAGCTTCAACAAAGAAAATTCAAAAGAAAAATTTATGCCTCATGCCTCAATTCCCTCAATCAGCTACTGACACATACATTGTCCACCTGGTCACATCCTGGATTTGAACCTCTGCAACCACCCCCATGCCCAAGAGCTTGCAGGATACTGGGAGTGTGCTGGGGAGGGGAAATAATAAATAAAGAAACTCAGTGTGGTGGTCGCAGGAACAGAGATATATTAAAAGGTGTTACCTCTTCTGTATTCTTCTTTGTGTCTGCTTAGTCTCTGAAATTCTTTGTGACAACTCATTTGCCTTTGAATTGTCATTTCTTGGTCTCCTGGAAAAAGTGTGAGGACCTTGGAGTATCTGTGTAAGAGCAAATAGAAGAAGGAAAATACTTAAAATATACTGAATAAAAATTAAACATTAATATCTAGTCTATAGCAAAAACCATAAAGATATTCATTCCCTCTAACCTAATCATTGTTTTCATGAGAATTTATCCTAAAGAAATCATTCAACAGAAGGAAATTGTTTTATAAATCAACAGGTCTATTGAAGAGTAAGTTAAAATAGTTTAAAAATAGAAGAAAGAAGAACAAAATACCTAATACTAAACTTGCATTTACTTGATGGGTATGATAGACTCTTTAAAATCATACTAAGTTGCCACATCAAAATGTTTATGTCACAGTTTTAATACAAGTAGACAATGGAATGTTTCTTTCGCAGAATATAATACAAATAAAAAATTAAAGTAACTGCTTTATTGGGATGATGAAATGACAGGTAATTTTTTAATTCACATATTATCTTGAATATTGCTACATCACCTCAGTAATTAAAACATTTATACCATCTGCATGTGGGAGGCGAAACATACAATTTATTATTCATTCTGAAAAAATTGTCATTTCACAAAATTGCTAGTATTTGTCATGTAGAATTTTTTATTTGGGTTACATGTCCTCCTCTTCCCTAAACATATTTCTTTCTTCTTCACAGGATCCTCCCCCAAATCCTCTTTCTCCTGTTCTCTTGAAGCACAATTTCCCCAAATCATAACATTGTCTTTGGCCCTCAGAGGGCTGGATTCCTGGGTAATGGGGAAAGCCCACAGCCACATCCATTCCCAGCACTCATGATTTATCATCTCATCCCTAAAATTCAGAAAATCCCTAAACTCTGGGGCACAAGGAATTGTGCTTTCTCTGAATCATACTTGAGGCAGGAGGTAAACAACAGTTGAAGACACAACAACAAAGGTTGTTAGGGTTGTAGGGTTGAGAATTAAATAAGATAATATATGTAAATTCTTAGATTAGGAGAGATTGGCTCTGTAACAAATTGCTTCAGATCAAATTCTGACAGGTTCCTCTTATTATGATATTGGGAAATTTATTGAAAATTTCTATGCCTCCATTATTCCATTATGTGAAGAACGAGAAGAGGAGAGGAAGGGAGCTGCTACCCCCACACAACCAGTATAAGGATTAAATGAGATAGTGGATGCACTTGCTTAGAACCATCCTCGCATATTGTGTTTTAGCTATTTTCTCAGTAATAGTTACGAGGGTGGAAAGAGATTGTGTTTTCATTTAAATATGGGTGAATTATGTAGAATTGACCAGGTATAAAATTCCTCAACTTTCTGCCCTCCCTTCTGTAAGTGCCACCCGCATCTCTGATGACAGGCATCCTTGTTCTTACTTGCTCCACTTGTGTTCTTGTCCCCATCTCTTCAAATCTTGAATATTAACCCATAATTTTTTATCTTTATTTTATTTTTCTTCAACCAATCTCATTTTGATTGTCCTCTTTCCATATCATTCTTCTCCACGCTATCAGCAAATACTATTGATTTCACCCCCTGGTAATTCCCAAATCTATTCTCTCTTTTCTGTTTTACCTCTGGTGCTCTCATTGATTTCATCAGTTTCTGCCTAAAATATTGCAGTAAGGAGCCACCTAATCAGTCTTACCTGAAATCTTGCACTGTCAGAAATTTTCAGAAATCCAGAAAATTTACCTAAAACACAACAAATTACTGTACCAAGTGTTTCTCTCTTTGAAGACCTTCAATGGCCTTTGATTACTTATAGGATAAAGTGCCCCTTCTACCATGTTTGCTCTTTGACTCACCTTTCTATGAACTTTGCCATTTTTAAAACTTATTTCCTGTAATACAACATATGAGATAATGAAACGTCTCAGTCTGAAAATATTCAGGCATTAACAAAAGCAAACACAAACTCTGTACACTCACAACTTTCCTTCAACAATAGCCTCCAATTAAAAAGATTTTTTTTTAGATTATGACATCATAGGCAAAAGACACTAAACACACAAGAAAAGAAGGCACCATGAACAAAAGTAGACAGAAACAACAGATCATAGAATCAGATGTCCAGACACTTTAACTGTGGAATTATGAAACACTGAATATAAAATAAGTATGTTAATATATTAAAAGGGAAATTTTTAATGTAAGAAAATATAAAATGTCAAGCTTATTTGAAAAAAAAAAAGCCAAATACATCTTTGAACCAATACATTTTGAAAAATCTCTAATGGAAGGTTTAAAGGTAAATAGACATGATTAAGGAAGTAACTGATGAATTATTCTAGAATGTAGCTTAAAAAGATGGGAAATATAAGAAAGAGGTTGTAAGACAAAGTAAGGATATCCATAATATATCTAATCTGATTCTAGAATGAGAATTGATAACAAATGAATAGGAGTTATATTTTAAGAGAAAATGTCTAAAAATTTTAGAACTATTAACTGTTATGAATCAATAGCTTCAGGAAAACCACACACCCATCTTACACAATAGCAAACTGGTACATATCAGAAACAAGGAGGTGACTGTAGAAATAACTATAGTAAAATATAGATTACTAACATAGGAACAATTATTGGAATGGCAGCTGCTTTCTGATCTGCAACAATGAAAACTGGAATACAATGTAATAAAATATTCATTGTGTAATAGGTAATAACTATCAATGTAAAGTTGTGTTCACAGTGAATGTATCTTTCAAGAGTGAGGTACAATAAAAACAGTTTTGACAAGAAAAAAGTATGAATTTGCTACCAGCAGATCTTCTCACATAAAACTGGTAGGAATGTAAATTGATATGATCAATTTAGAAAACAGTTTGCGATTACCCAGTCCAGTACACTTGGACATGGACACACCCTCATACCCAAGTTTTACTTCTACACCTACTCCATATATGCACTAAGAAAAATATACTAGGATATTCATAGTGGACAAAATGACAATAAGCAAGATGTTAAAATGATTAACTATCATTATGATATATTAATACAGTGTAACAAATCAGTAAATTATAAACTGAAACAACAAGGTGCAGAATATATGTAGTATGACCCATTTATACACATTTTCAAACACATGGAAAGCTAAACAAAAATCATTTAGAGTCAGAAATATGTGGAAAAATAAGAAAAAAAAAGAAAAAGAGTAAAGAAAATCAAGAATCTGATAAATAAAAAAATGGGGACAATGTTATCTGAGTAGGGCAGAAAACAATGGAATGGGAAGGAGTATACCATAGGCTTCAAGAGTCATGATCATTTTTAAATGGAGCAGGGGATATACGAGTGCTTGATATATTGTTATCCTTTATAACTTATCTATTTTTTTTATAAATACTCATATGTATTTACCCAATATTTAATTTGAAAAGTTAAAGTGAAGGAAAGGCATCTACTCCAGACTCTGAGTTTTCCTCCAATTTGCCTGTACACAAGCTGGTCCTGCTTGGAATACTGCTCTCTCCCATTTTTGCCTGGCTAATACTTGTAATTACCTATACTCTCAAAATTTTTTTTTTTTTTTTCAAAATTTTTTATCAAACCCATGGTGGATCTAAGGACTGTCTTTCTCTACTCTTCCCCCCAACACATACATAGACATCTTCCTTTGACTTCTACAAGTGCAAACCAGTCTTTATCATGCTTTACATAATATGCTGAAGACACTTTGCTTCCCTCTCCCCAATGCATTGCAAGTTTCTATAAAGTGGGTATTTTCTCTTATTTTCCATATCCAGTGTCTGGTTCATAGTAGACGGTCAATGAAAATTACATGGATTGTCACTTGGAAGTAGAGTTTTGTCCTTATATCCACCAGAGTCATTCTGGAGGAGGTGCAAACTGAACAAGGTCTGAAAGGAGAAAGAAGAGGAGAATGAGGAATTTAAACCTGAAATGACTGGGAATTTCATCAGGATTACAAATTATTCTGGTGTTGCTTGTACAGCTATGGCCAGAAGTTCTTACCATTCTTACTAGCACGCACGTACATCTCTGCTTCCAAGTCTTGCTTCAATCCTTCTTTCTCTTGGTATGTGCAATGCCTCCCTTTGCTCATCTTTCATTCACATCCAGTTCATGTATTAAAAAACTTGATCCTAGAAAGACAATTTTCCTCATTCATCTCCAGTGCTTAGGAATCCATGAAACAAGATGGGATAGGGAGGGAGACAAACCATAAGTGACTCTTAATCTCATTTAATTAAATTATAAATCATTGATTGAGGTGGTGACTAGCTGGTCACTTTACATATTCAAGATGCCTATTACCCTTGGAAAGATAAATAGCCCTAAGTGGTAAGTAAGTCATTTGGGGGCTGACTTCTGTAAGAATTTTTTTTTTCCCCCAAGGAAAATGTTAGTCACATAAGGAAACACATCAAGAACAACTTTAGCTATGGATGAGGGTTAAACAGAGGTCCAAGATTCCTAGAACCGGCTCTCATGGAAACTAAGATAATATCCTTGTTTGTCACGATCAGCAACAGACATTTCTGTAGTAATGTTCACCAGGGGATATAGTCCCTCAGGGTTGAAGAGGTTTTATTGAGCATCTAATATGTATTCAATTAGAAGAAACTAAGGCAATAGTGCTTTGTCTTAACCTTTATGATTTAAAAATTATTTTACGAGGAAAAGTACGACACCCATATGGCAGTAAATATAAAGAAGCTATTCCACTCAATTACAAATATTATTGAACATTTATGAAACACACACACACACATATAACATTCTTCTACGCATGAGATATAACTAAGAATGAATTATGTTGTGAAATCTATTTTTCCAGATATTTTGAATAACTATCAAGGCTTCTCTGTTTTCACTGCCTCTAAGAACTTAGAATGGTGCTTTACACAGGTTCCAGGCTCAATCAAGTTATGTTTTAGAAGATCATGGCAGCTATGTATATATAGGAAAAGTTGGTGGACAGTTTGTAGTATTAGAATACCTCAGTGGCTTTGGAATTGCATAGGGCAAAGACATGGTTACATGTATATTCTATGTGTATTTATTTATTTATTTATTTAATAAAGATTTTATTTGACAGAGAGAGAGATCACAAGTAGGCAGAGAAGCAGGCAGAGAGAGAGAGGGGAGGAAGCAGGCTCCCTGCTGAGCAGAGAGCCTGATGTGGGACTCGATCCCAGGACCCTGAGATCATAACCTGAGCCGAAGGCAGCGGCTTAACCCACTGAGCCACCCAGGCGCCCCTCTATGTGTATTTATTTTAAGTGAATTCTGACTATTGCCTCTATAGTGGTACTGTCCACTCTCTACTCAATTCAGACTGCTTCCATTAGCCTGAAATCAAATGTTGCTGGACATGCTATTGATCTGAATTAGCATGAAGTAGGGTATTAGTTAAAACGGTCCTATGAACACTCATCCATTGTCTACCAGCAGCCCTGTCCCGATCACTATCTAAAGAATTGCCTGAGGACTAAAGTGACCAAATGTGGATAAAACAGAAGGGTGGAGAGTAAGAATGCCTAAAGTTTAGAGGAAAATCACAATGGGGTCCTTGAGCTCTCCATCATCTTTACTACAGGAAATACAAGCTCTTATTTCCTTCCTAAGTAGCTTATGCATACCCGTACTGTCAGCCATTTCAGTTTCTCAATACAATGATGGTTGATTCTCTTTTATAATAAATCTTGCCTTTCTTACTACTCCCAAGAGATAAAACTGGTTTATTATAGCTTCAAAAATCTTGCTTCTCGGGACGCCTGGGTGGCGCAGTTGGTTGGACGACTGCCTTCGGCTCAGGGCGTGATCCTGGAGTCCCGGGATCGAGTCCCACATCAGGCTCCCAGCTCCATGGGGAGTCTGCTTCGCTCTCTGACCTTCTCCTCGCTCGTGCTCTCTCTCACTGTCTCTCTCTCTCAAATAAATAAAATAAAATCTTAAAAAAAAAAAATCTTGCTTCTCAGAAACTCAATATTCTTCATTTAAAGGTTGTTTTTTAACTTCATGCTCTCTTCTATCAGTGATGGAAAAATAAACAAAGGGCCAGGCATATTTAGATGCACCACAAGGGCCAGGCAAGAGCTAGCAGCTTATAGGCATGATTTAATATAATCCTCATAACACTGAATCAGCTGTTATTATTTACTTTATTTTCAGATAAAAGAGATTAAGTGAATTGCCTAAGCAATTCTGAATTAAACCAACCATTCAAACTTTAAACCAAATTGTATCAAACCCATCCCTGTGTTGCTTACACTACACCTACCAAAACCCTTTGTTTCTCAAGGAAAGAGAAAATAGTACCAGTCTTGAGTAAAGGAGATTCAACTCCCTTAAAGTAATCTTACAGAATTTTATTGTGAGAACTTTGCTATGGAACATTTTGTATCCCCTATGAATACATGAATATAAATATTTTGTAGGAAAAGAAGTTTTGTGTGTATGTATACACATGCTATATCTGAGTTCATTGTAGATTATTAACCCTTTTATACTGTAAGGAATTTGCAAATATTTGCATTTTTTTGCAGATTTTAAGATTTTTATTGTTCTTATATCCCTAGGAATTAAGGAAAAAAAGAATGGCCTCTGCAGTGTTCATTTCTTTAGTAATCCTCAAAAGGAACATAAAATTTGACCTATAGTTCCTTAGCCGAAACTAAATATAAAATCTGACACCCTGAGCGAGTATTCCTTATGCTAACTCTTGGAAAGGAATGGCCTGCTTCCTCTCAATCCCATCTGGATCTTTATATTTGGCTGAGATTAATGGATTCAGCTAATGAGTCACCCCGTCAGTGTGTAGTTGTTCAGCACTGGAGGGAAAAAAAATAAAAATAATAAAATAAATAAACCCAACCAACAACAAAACACTTCCACCTTTCTTTAGAGCAATTAAATTTCTTAGGTAAAGAAAACATTCAATAGAAATATATAAAGTTATGAAAAATAGATTTGCCTCTTTCCAAATAATAGTATGGGCTTTTTATAAAATGTAATTCCAAAATGGCCATATTTCTATGGGTTCAGATACAACAGGGTATCTACAAATTGGATTTAGCATTTATTACTACAGTTGGATGTGATATTATGATCCTTCCTTTACATACTTGGCTATCCATTGGTATTACACATGTGATTAATGTGAGTGAGTGTGTATATGTGGTTGTGTGTGTTTACCAACTTTGGCTATTTCCTTTTTTGGAACACAATGGATGATGATCATAAAATTATTACTTAGGGACTATACGAAATTAGAACCTGTAAAATATGGGAATCCCAACTTTATGTTCTTCCTTTTCCTATAATTGGCTTCCTGGACTATTAGCCTTACAGTGAAAGAAAAGGAGGAATAGGACATTTCTGAGTGCTTCTGATTTACAGGAATAACTCATTTTTGTTGGTTGTAATTATGTCATTCCAGGTGGTGAACCAGAGAAAAAGAAAGAAAAGGCAGGACCAGAAGAGCCACAGACAATATTTTAGGATAGGTATGTTGGTGAGTACAGGCAATGACCTAGAAATAAGGATATCTGGGAGAAAAAGATGACAATGAGGCACAGAGAGAAACTGGAGACAAATGTGGCACAGATAAAAGGAAGTTATATTTTACAAAGCTTCAGTTACCTGGAAACAAAATCCCAGTTTATGGCCTTTGAGAACGCATGGCGTAACAAGATGGGAACCCCAGGACATTAATCTGAAGCACTTTCAAGAACATTCAAGACTAAAAGTCTCAGAAGTCTTAATAAAGGTCATATGCATTAGATTAAAATGTTTAGAGTTGGTTTTTGGAAGGACTGAATGGTTAAAATATAATAACTTGCATTTCCTAAAGATGAACTACAGAGGATAAGCCTGGGATACACTCACTAGAAGAACAGTTGAACTCATGTATCTTTAGATATGACCCTGGGAAAACTCTTTCCAACAAAAGAGACATATTTCTTAAGAAAGCAAGGAGGCTGGACTAACACTGATATGGAAAGAAAGACACCATGACAATTGTTTTCCACAGCCTTGAAAGTGGAGAAAAGCTTTGGATGTTTAATATTTCAAGGGGCTTAGGTGCCTCGTTAGCGCAGTAGGTAGCGCGTCAGTCTCATAATATTTCAAGGGGCTCTTCTGGTGGTAGGAAATCCAGTGGATGACTTTAAAAAATATATGATGTTGTTTACATAAGAGTTGTCTCAGGAAAACTGTAATCCTATAATGAATATTAAAAATCTATATGATATTTACCTATTCAAATAGTTGATCATAATGTATTATTCATTTTATATATTGTGGACTGCAGTATGCTAAAATTTTGTTTAGAATATCTGTATCTATGTCATAAAGAATATTGATCAAAATGTTTCTTTTTTTATTATTTTATTTTTTCATCATTATAAGTGTACTCTTTAATTCCCATCACCTGTTTTACCCATCCCTCCACCAATCTCTCCCCTGGTAACCATCAGTTTGTTCTCTGCAGTTAAGTGTCTGTTTCTTGGTTTGTCTCCCTCTTTTTTTCCTTTGATCATTTGTTTTGTTTTTCAATTCTAAATATGAGTGAAATCATATGATATTTGTCTTTCTCTGACTTATTTTGTTTAGCATTATACTTCATAGCTCTATCCATGCTGTTGCAAATGGCAAGGTTTCATTTTCTTTTGTGGCTGAATAATATATTTCATTTTATATATGTGTGTCTGTATATACATTACATCTTTTTTTTAAATATTTTTATTTATTTATTTGACAGACAGAGATTACAAGCAGGCAGAGAGGCAGGCAGAGAGAGAGTAGGAAGCAGGCTCCCTACTGAGCAGAAAGCCAGATGCGGGGCTCAATCCCAGGACCCTGAGATCATGACCTGAGCCGAAGGCAGAGGTTTTAACACACTGAGCCACCCAGGTGCCCCTACATTACATCTTCTTTACCCACTCATTTATTAATGAACACTCAGGCTTTTTCCATAACTTGTAGATAATTCTGCTCTAAACATAGGGGTGCCTGTATCCCTTTGAGTTACTATTTTTCTTTCCATTATAGCGCAATTGATGGCTCTCAGGGTAGTTCTATTTTTAACTTTTTGAGGAATCTCCATACTGTTCTACAGAGTGGCTGTACCAGTTTGCATTCCCACCAACAGTGCAAGAGTTATCCCCTTTCTCCACATCCTCACCAACACTTATTGTTTCTTGTTTTGTTGATGTTAGCCATTCTGAAAGATGCACAGTGATATTTCATTGTGGTTTTAATTTGCATTCCCCTGATGATAAGTGTTGAGTATCTTTTCATGTGTCTGTTGGACAACTGTATGTCTTCTTTGGAGAAATGTCTGGTCATGTCTTCTGTCCATTATAGCTTAGTGTTAGCATTGCTATACTTTTTTCTCTCCTTTTTTCAACTTAACTTATGTCATTAGAAAGAAAGTGCATTTGGGTCTTGCTTTCTTCAAACTGATAATCTTTGCCTTTTTATTGGGATTATTTTTTTTAAATTGAATTATTTGGTTTTATGGGTGTTGAGTTGCATTGGTTTTTTATATATTTTGGATACTAACCCGTTATTAGACACGTCATTTGCAAATATCTCCTCCTATTCAGTAGGTTGCCTTTTAATTTTGATTATCCCATTAGTTTTGCAGAAGCTTTTTATTTTGATACAGTTCTAATAGTTTATTTTTGCTTTGATATCCCTTGCCTCAAAAGACATATCTAGAAAAATGTTGCTAGAGCCTGAGGGTTCATTTTCTTGTAATAGCTTTGTCTAGTTTTTTCATCAGGGTAATACTTTCCTCAAAACATAAGAGGCATGCTCTCTTCAATTTTTTAAAGGATGAGTTTTTTGTAGAATCAGCAGTATTTCTTCCTTAAATGATCAGTAGAATTTACCAATGTACCCATCTGAGTGTAGAATTTTCTATGTGGGAAGATTTTTCACTAGAAATCACACTACTGTGGTTGATATAGAGCTATTACATTTCTTTTTAAATTAGGTTTTCTAGCTTGAGTTATTCAAAGAATTTGTCTGTCTCTCCTAAGTTGTAGAGATTAGAATAAAGTTATTCAAAATATTATCTTATTAACATTTTAATATGTGTAGAATGTATACCAATGTCAACTCTCTCAATTCCAACACTGACAATTTTGCATCTTTCATTCATTTTTCTGATTAGTCAGGTTAAAGATTTGTCAATTTCCTAAAATCTTTTCAAAGACCAAAAAAAGATCATTTGGTTTTCATGTCTTTCTCTATATTTTTCCTTCTTTCTAGTATACTGATTTCTTCTCTGATATTTATGTTTCTTTTCTTTTACTTATTTTGTACTTAATTTGCTCTCCCTTTTCTAGTTTCTTAGGGTGAGCTGAGGTCATTGGCTTGATAAAATTCTTGTTTTCCAATATAGGCATTAATGTGATAAATTTCCCTCTAGCTATTACTTTAGCTTTATCCACAAATTTTGATATGTCGTGTTTTCATTTGCATTCAGGACAAAATTTTAATTTCTTTTTTGCTTCTTTTTTGACATGAGTTATACAGAAGCATGGTATTCAGTTTCTAAATATTTGGAAACTTTCCATAGATCCTTTGTATTTCTGATTTAGTTCCCTCATGGTCAGAGACCATGTTTTTGAAAAATAAAATTACTGAGATCTACTTTAAGGCCTGAATATGTTTTTTCCTGGTAAATGTCCCACGTGCACTTGGAAAAAAAAATGTGTATTTTGCTATTGGTAGGTGGAGTGTTCTATTAATATCAGAGTTTCAAATTGGTTCACTTGTGATGATTAATTTCATGCATCAACTTGATTGGACTAAAAGATGCCTAGAAAGCTAGGAAAACATTATTTCTAGGTGTGTCTGTGAGGGTATTTCTAGAAGAGGTTAGTATTTAAATCGGTAAACTGAGTAAAGACCACCTTTACTCAGACAGAGCGCCGTACAATCTGTCAAAGGCCTGAATAGAACAGAAAGATGGAGGAGGAACAAATTTGCTCCCTGCTTGACTACCTAGTTCTGCCCTTGGACATCAGCACGTAACGGTTCTTAAAACTTTGGACTCAAACTAGAGCTTATACCATAAGCCCCCTGGTGCTTAGGCCTTTGGATTGGACTGAAACTGCACCATCAGCTTTCCTGCGTTTCCATTTTGAAGGTAATAGATCATGGGACTTGTCACTCTCCAAGGTCATGTGAGCCAACCCTTCATAATGTTTCTTTCTGTGTAGCTCTTGGTAGATATTATACTGGTTCTATTTCCTAAAGAATCCCAACTAACATAAGTCTTTTATATACTTAATGATATTATTCTTTTTACTTGTTTTATCTACTATGGAGGTAGGAATAATTAAGTATCTGAATATAATTGTGGCTTGTCTATTTCTTTTTCAGTTACATCAAGTTTTCATGTGTATTTTGAAGCTCTGTTATTTGGAATATAAACGTTTGGTATTGTGATGACCTCTTGATGAATTAACTTTTCACCATTATGAATCTTCTGTTTCCCTAAAAATATATCGTTTTCCTGCAATCAACTTCATGGGACCTTAATACAGCCACTATAGCTTTATTTTCATTAGTGTTAGCATGGCTATACTTTTTTCTCTCCTTTTTTCAACTTACTTATGTCATTAGAAAGAAAGTGCATTTGGGTCTTGCTTTCTTCAAACTGATAATCTTTGCCTTTTTATTGGGATTATTTTTTAAAAATATTTATTTACTTTAGAGAGAGAGAGAGCATGAGCAGGAGTGGCAGAGGGAAAAGGAGAGATAATCTTAAGCAGACTCCACACTGAGCATGGAGACTGATGCAGGGCTTGATCTCATGACCCTGAGATCACAACCTGAGCCCCAAAGTTGGGCACTTAACTGACTGTTCCACCTGGCACCCCTTATTGGGATTATTTTTAAACCATTTACATTCAGTATGATTTTGAAATGGTGAAGTTTAAGTCCAATGCCTTGAAAACCATGTTTCATACATTTTATTTGCCTTTTGACTATTTGGAGGATAAATTCATTTAGTTTTATGGTTCTCTGTCAACCTGATGTGGAAGTTGTTATATTGGAATTTAAGTACCTGTTTACATTTCTATATTATATTCTCTGTCATTAATACATTATGAGCAGAAAATGCCTTATTCATCTTTCTTGAACTTTTGACATTATTGGTATTTTACATCTAGAATCTAAGTTGCTTCACTATCTTTGCAGCAAATAATGAAATGAATACAACCATTCATTCCTCACTAAGAAGTATCAGTTGTAAATGGGTGCTTTATCCTTAGGTTAACTTCTCATTACAAGCCAATCAACATCATCTGGGTGAAAAATTGTACTCCTATTATATGGTCTCAAACTCTGTTTTTAACTCTAAATCAGGATAGGGGGAGGTAACTTGGAACTAATTTGAGGTCCTTTTGGAATCCATGTTTTATTAGATATACCACAGGTATTCCAATTGGAATGTTAGTGTGTCAAGTATATGTTCCAACAAGATGTAAGAGAGAAAAATAGCATTAAAACTACTTGCCTGATTAATTCTCCTTGTCTTACAGAATAAGATTCTGTAAGTGGCATATATGCTATCAATTCAATACTGGAGAGAGTCAAAAAGGAGTATTTGACCAGGACAGTTAGTGCATTCAATTGAAATACTGGTCTTAGCCCTTTCCAAATCCCAAATGTAGAGAAGTCCAGAACCAGATGAGCAACTTGACCTTTCTCAATTAGTAAGAATTTTAAAAACAGTAACACTAATTTTATTTTTTTCATTTTTTAATATTTTATTTATTTATTTGACAGACAGATCACAAGTAGTCAGAGAGGCAGGCAGAAAGAGAGAGGAGGAAGTAGGCTCACTGTTGAGCAGAGAGCCTGATAACGGGGCTCGATCCCAGCACCCTGAGACCATAACCTGAGCTGAAGGCAGAGGCTTTAACCCACTAAGCCACCCAGGTGCCTCTGTGACACTAATTTTAAACCTATCTTCAAAGATTTAAAAAGCAATTAGTTCAAATTAAATTAAAAAATGTAACTATTTTCTGAATTCAGGCATTAAGATTAGCTGCACTAGATCAATATTAATGCTATAAACATGCTTTTAAGTTATTTCTTTTAATTTACGACTTTTTTGTACTCATTGTAGTATAAAAATATATAAGGTGTTTGGGTTTACCTATGAAGCCATAAATCAAATTTTCCTGTAAATTTGGAGTGATACTAACTAGAAATTTTAAGGGGAAGAAAAAAGCAAGCACATCTTATATTTTGAAGAAGTTGTAGAGAATATATCCTTACAGAATGCTTTTTTCCAAAAGAAAAAAAAATGTGACTTTTCCTCCTTAAAAAAGGTTTGAGAATTTGAGTGAAAGATGAAAAATGATTCTCTCTTCATACAGTGAAACCACAGGCAAAACAGAATAGTTTTGGCATCTTAGGAGCTGTAGAGTGAAAAATGAGTATCCAGAAGTAGATAATTCTATTCCGGTTGTACAGTTATAGAAACTTAATGGAAACTTTTTTGTTTTGTTTTGTTTTTCCCCAGATAGATAGATAGATAAACAGACAGAGATATGTATGTATGTCTATATGCAAAGTATTATAAATTGGCCAACATATAATTAGGTTACTGTAATTCAAAGTATGTGAAAGGCAAAATTATAACTGGACATCTTTTATCACAAATTACTTAAAAGTAAGATTGGGCTGCGTAGAATATGAATCATCTGCATACTTATATATTCTGTTACATCAACTTGGTGAGTTATCGCCACTGCTGCTCTAGCATGTAATTTATTAATAGTAATATTAAGCAATATTCCCTTGATTTCCATAACTGTAGTTTCCCAGGACAGTGTGATGCCACAAATAAGCTAGGATAATGGTTGTTGTCATTTGTATTCATTACTTTGATAGCTGCTCCCAAAATAGACCTACTGGTAATTTACATGTCTGATTTTGTGTTCAAGAAGGTTATGATTTTAAGAAATGCTTGCCCTGTAATGAACCACAATTTGTTGGTCTATCAGTAACACTGAAGTGTAAAGTTAAACCAGGTAGGTCTTTAAGGGACTCTTCCAAAGGCTTGAAATTACCAAAGGTGCACTTAGTAGTTTCTCTGGGGTGAAGCTGTACTGCAAGGCACAGGGTCCCAACCAACCACACAGGTTGGCAAGTTAGTTTATACGCACAGGAACTCACAGTCCTAGATGTTCTCCCCTGAGGAAAGTTTTTCAAGTTTTCCTTTACGCACATCATAGTGCCCTCCTTCATTTAAAGGCCTTGGCCTCTTACCACTGAATAATAGCATGTTGTTGAGTAGAGAAGTGACTTTGGGCAAGCAGCTCTTGAATGAGGAAGTCCTAAAGGACTGTTAGAGGCAGGGTAGTTTACAAATGTCAAAGATGATTATTCCCCAGGACATAAAATAAAGGTAAATGGAGAGCATAAATCTTGTCTTTGTACACTGAAGGTTTTATTGTGTTTCCCCCTAGTTATTGCAAATCCAATTTTCACTGGAATCCCATTGGGAGTGTGGCTCACACTAATTTTTGAGCTTGAAGAATTATCAGGGAACAAAATCATTGTATTGTTTTTGGACTCAAATGCAAATCTAGTATGAATATGGAATAGGCATTTCTGTACATTGAGAAAGTGTGTTTCTCTTCAGCTTAAAAAAACAAGCTACAAGAGACATATTTCTCTCCAAACATTAAGAAACAACTGAGCTAAGTTGCAAAATACCTTCTCTTCCTAGGTTGCCAGAACATGAAAAATTGCAGAGCTTCTAGGCCTTGAGCCAACCTTATTCAGGACTCAGGAAAGAAGAAAAAAAAAAAAAAAAAAAAAAAACCAGTCTGGATAAATTCTCAATGTAAACTGCTATGGGATCATGCTACCACCTAAGCCTGGAGAGAGAAAGGTTGTGCCTGTATCTCTGTCTTGCCTTTCCGTTATTCCATCCTCAGCAAAAGGCAAAGCAAGTTAAAATGCTATCTCTAGCCTTCCTTTCACTCAGCTCACTTAAGTTATCTTTATAGACTTCAACCACACATTGTGTCTACACATATTTCCGAAGTATTTCCAAAGCGAGTGGTCAGTTTTATCAATTAAAAGAAAAAAAAATAGATACTAGTCACATTACATGAGTGGATTGACAAGGTCTAAAATCAACAAATAATTCCACAACAGTCCTGGTTTTCTACCTGTGCTTTACTCCAGATACCTCTCATCAGTTGAAATAATCCCCCAAATCCAATATATTCAAATGAATAAACCAGAGGGCTCTGGCTGAAATGTTTATGGAGATCTCTGAGCCAACCTTCCCCAGCCCAGGAGCTTCCTCTTCCCTGAACAATTGCTAAGACCCCTCAGAATGTTTATGGTTGCACCTGACTCAGTGTACAAACCTCTAGAATAAGATCACCCAACTCAGATGGAGACTACTTGTACCCCAAACCAATAATCATCACTAAGATAAGGTATGTGTTGAAATGGAACGAGATTAATGGAAGAGATACTAGGATTTGAGTGTGTGTTAAAGAGCCTAAAAGAAGCTAGATGAAGCCAACTCTGATCCTCTTGATGAATGTCTAATGATAACTAAATAAAATAGTAAACCCCTCCTTATTTTCATGATTATCTCACTCTTCATCAGTTCTTGAGACTAACTGTATGTGATTCTCCTTCTGAATTTTCAAGGAGATGGAACTTCTCACATCAATGTGCCAGGGACCCCACCCCTTCAAGACTTACACTTTCTGTCCTGTGCTTGATAACTTGAGCCTTTTGGTCTTCTGCAATCATCTTCTAGCAATCTCCTATCCCAGGTAAAGATGAAGCTCAAGAAAGCCTCTATTAGAATTAAAGCAGATCCTTGTTTGACCCAGGTCACGGACACATTCTTGCTCATCAACATTAAGTCAAATATTTTAGCTAGAAGAGACTGATCCACATTGGCCAGCTACTTGTCCCCACCAACATCCCTCCATGAATCACTAGGTCTCCTTATAGCAGACAAGTTGCCTTGTCTTCCACTCTCTACATTTCCAGAGACCACTAAGATGCCATGTCCCTAGGAAAGTGACAACCTCTTCTACAATGGCAAACTTAGAGTGACCCTGGAATACATACTAGACTCTAGGAATGTTGGTTGCTATGTAACACTCATGCCGATATTTTCCAACTTGTGTAATATTTTCTAACTTATGTAATAGAATATTCAGGGAACAACAGAAAGTAAATATTTTCCCAATAGGGTATATAACTTGCTATAGAAAGAATTAATTTTTGAGTGTTCAAAGATACAAAAGAAATGACTAGAGGCTGTTCATGTGTCTGGGTAAGGAGCATATGGGAAATCTCTATACCTTTTACTTAATACTACTCTAAAAAATAAAGTCTATTTTAAAAAAACGAATGACTCCTAAAATAAATACAAACATCTGGAATAAAAGAAATTTTAATACTAACTCTCAGCCTTTTCCCTGTCAACACTATTCTGGTGTTTATATATTTTTTTCTATTTTTAAAAATTGTGATAAAATATATGTAAAATTAATTTACCATTTTTACCATTGTAAGTGCACAGTCCTATGGTACTAAGTCAGTTCACATTATTGAGCATCATTATTATTATCCATCTCTAGAATATTTAAGTTTTCCCCCAATAAAATCTGTCTTTATATATTTGACTACTTTCTAGGAACTTCATATAAGTAGAATCATACAATATCTTTGTAATGTTTTTTCATTCAGCATAACATGAGGTTCTATGTTGTTACATGTGTCAGAATTTCCTTCCTCTTTAATAAAAGGCTGAATAATATTCTGCTGTATGTATGTACCACATTATTTACCCATTCACTCATTAGTGAATGCTTGGAGTGTTTCATTTTGTCTTTTAACTATATGTAACTTTGAAGTCATAAACAATAAAGAGAGAACATTCTATCATCACCATTTCCTTAAAAAAATTAAGTAAATGAAACTCATGAAACACATGTTAACAAGGAAAAAAAGAAAGAAAAGAAAAAGAAAGTGGCCATATCATATCAGCATGAGAAGGCTTAATCATCTCTTAAAAATCAAAGTAGATGACATGAGTTACAGATTCTAGGAAGTTATTATATGGCTATTGTGAATTTAATGGAGCTTTATACAATGTCTTTATTATAATAATGGGTGATATTATGCCTACATTTTTCACCTTCTTCTCTAACTGCTCTTCTTGTTTTTATTTCTCTACTTCATTTGGGATGGCTGCCCTCTTTTCCAAGCATTTTTCAAATACCTCAAATCCTATCTCTTACAGAAAGTCTGACAGTTATAATTATCCACCCACCCTGATCTTGCCTTCATTCTACAAACGTGTTGATAACTACATGTGATAAGCTCTTGTCTAAGTAATCAGAGCTAACAGCTTTGGCTTATTGACTTCCTTTTGCATGTCCACATACACTGAGAAACATGGATTTCCCATGCAAATATTTGGTTAAGTGTCTGCCTTTGGGTCAGGTCATGATTCCTGGGTCCTGGAATAAAGCCCATCCTCAGACTCCCTGCTCAGCAGGGTGTCTGTTTCTCCCTCCCTCCCTACCTGTCCCATTTGTGCCAGTTCTCTCTCTCAGATAAATACAATCTTAAGCAAAAACAAAAACAAAAAACCTAGTGTGTTATCTCATGTGATAACAACAGAATGCTTGAGCTGAAGAAACATTATTCATTACCCAAGTAACAGCACAAAGGTGGGTATCAGATCCCACAAACTACAACCAGTAGAAAGCATATGGTAAGTGACTCACAGCAGTTCAATGCTTTGGTCAGAGCTTGAACTACCAAAAAGGATGGCCTTTTGGGATGGCCATTACAACCTTTACCACACAACACTAACTGCACCCAGCTAAGTGTAAATAACTCAACATTAGTATTCCTCTTTATAGAAAAGTCTGTGTAAAGCTAACCCCAAGCTCTAAGTATATGGAATGGGATAAAAACCATAAATATCTAAGTTTCCACTCATATTTGACCATACATATATCTTCTAGAGAAGCTCAGGTTTCTTGCTATTTCTTCAAGGTTCCCTTGCAGAGAGGGGAACAGGGAAAAAGTATGCTACTAGAAGTCAGAACATTTGGGTTGACTTTACATCTTCCATACTCAAGGCATCCGAATTTAGTTCATTTTCTCTCCAACCTGAGAATTTGTTTCCTCTTGAAAATAAGTTCAGAAAGTCTTTTTTACCTTTTATGATGTTGTGCAATATTAAATATAATAATAAATGTGGGGTTTTTTTTTGTAACTCTGAATCGCTATATATACCCAAGCACAGTTGGCTCACATACTGTCTATGAGGCAAACAGTTATAGCATGGGAATAATGGCAATATTAGAGATTTTAAACGTTTGTCTCCTTTTTCTTCCATTCCACCAAGATTTGATTTCCTATTCTTCCCTAAACAGTGTCAAAGGAAAAAAAAATCGGATACCTAGGACAGTTAAAGGCACAAATCATGGCAGGAAGCACATCGAAATCCTGGAGATTTGAAGTGTAGGTGCATCTTGATAGTAACCTGTGCACAGATTCAGGTATGCCTCTCTGGATATGTGTAAGCAGTATGCAATGATAGACAGTTATTGAACATGTACAGGTGCTGGGTCCTGTAAGTGTTGTCAGAATAATGATAGCAAATGTTTAGTAAGCCCTACCTAATTTGTATCAGGTACTGTCCTAATAACTTCATATATACTATTTTATTGAAATATCACAGCAATCCTAAGTCAGTGACTATTATTATCCTATTTTACACCCAAGAACACTGAAGCACAGAGAACTTGAAAAACTTATCCAAGATCCCTCAGCTAATATGTAGAAGAGCCAGAATTCCAGGCACTTATCAGAAACCATACTAAGCATTTTTCTGTTCCCAAGATAATAACAAGGCAAAGCAGAAGTCTGGCTGAGTGAGGAATGGATAAAAATCTTTATGAAACAGCAGCTGCTGAGCATTTCCATCTTCTCTTCTAAGCCCTAAGTATAGGCATTTACAACCAGGAGAAAGAAATTCTTAGGAAACTTCTAGATTTTCCAAAGGAGAATGAAAGACTGGTTAATGACAAAGCAAATGGGTATGTTGAGGTTATCCAACACTAAACTCACTAGAGGGAGCAGAAGCCCTTATCCTCTGGGAAACATGACTAGTTAAGGTAAATGAGTTTAAAGAGAAACAAAAGAAGCTATCTGAATACAGCCTTTAAAACAGAATGTAGGCACATAGAACAATGTATATTCCATGATTCAGAATAAATGGAATATAGAGACCGATGTTTAAAAACAAACATAAGGGGTGGGGGGGTGGGTCCCTGGGTGGCTCAGATGGTTAAGCATCTGCCTTCATCTTGGGTCATGATCCGGCATCAGGCTCCCTGCTCAGCAGGAAGCCTGCTTCTCCTTCTCCCACTCCTCCCTCTTGTGTTCCCTCTCTCACTGTCTCTCTCTGTCAAATAAATAAATCTTTTTTAAAAATAAATAAATAAATAAATAATAAAAACAAACATAAATATATTAAAAGAGCTAGGATAGGATA
This sequence comes from Neogale vison, assembly GCF_020171115.1. Taxonomy (NCBI): domain Eukaryota; kingdom Metazoa; phylum Chordata; class Mammalia; order Carnivora; family Mustelidae; genus Neogale; species Neogale vison. The sequence goes on from NC_058098.1 coordinate 127,686,949, forward strand.
TACTGATGACATTAGCAGCAATGCACAATTATCAAGAAGAAGAAATAGATTAATTGGATATAAAAATAAATATATTTTAAAAATCACATGAAATGGATAGTTAATAAAGCTGATAGAGCCACAAATTAGTCAACAGGAAGATCAAATCTAAGAAATTATATAAAGGGTGATAGAAAGCAATAAAGTAATGGAAAGTATAAAAGAATAATCATAGATGATAAAAACACAATGGCCATTTATAGCAGTTTCAGAATAAAATAAATGAAGATGTCAAAATAGATAAAATAATATTCTACCAGTATTTCCCAGGATTTAAAAATATGAACATGTAAGATAAAAGACCTTGGAATGTAGACAGAAAAACCCCCACACATATATGCATCTTAAGGAAATTTAACAAAATATTCTACATGCTTTCAGAGAGTGAAGTTATTTTAAAGAAAAAAGTTTCAGATTTATACCAAATTTTTCACTATCAACACTGGGAGCAAGATGTCAGAAGCCTAACATTTTCAAAGTGTTAAAGATCTTTAAACCTGTATCTACCAATTGTTTTATTTATTTATTCTATTTTAGAGTGCAGATGATTCCCTGAATAATTATACCCCTCTTTGAAAAAAAGTAAAAAAATAAATTAATTCTAGACAATGCTATGTGGAATTTGGGATATGAGTGTAATCAAATAACTAAGTAAAGCTTATGATTATCTAAAAGTAAAGAATATAATGAAAACTTAGGAGAAGTAATGATGAAAACAGAAGATAGTTTATGAACCATGTGGGGATATCCACTGGGTTTCTCCATCTTTCTCGAATATTTCTGGCTTGTGATTTAAAATCTAAAGCAAGGGTGCCTAGGTGGCTCAGTGGGTTAAAGCCTCTGCCTTCGGCTCAGGTCATGATCTCAGGGTCCTGGGATCGAGTCCCACATCGGGCTCTCTGCTCAGCGGGGAGCCTGCTTCCTCCTTTCTCTCTCTGCCTGCCTCTCTGCCTACTTGTGATCTCTGTCTGTCAAATAAATAAATAAAATCTTAAAAATAAAAAATCTAAAGCAAAAGACTCCTCTCAATGCTTTCTGCCTCCAACCACTTAAAGACAAAAAAGAAAACTGTCCAGAAGTGTTGTTGCCTGGTGGTATGGGAGCCAGAAGGAATACTCAACAGAGGACCAAGGATATACTGGTTTTCTATTGTTGCATAAAAAACTGTCACAAATTTAGAGGCTTTGAAAAGCACACATTAATTATTTCCCTGTTTCTGTAGAAGTATAGACCCAGTTTAATTAGGTCCTCTGCTTTAGACTATCATCAGGCAGCAATCCAGCGTTAAGTGGGGTTGCAGTCTCATCAATGGCTTGGTGGGGAAAGATGTGCTCCCAAGCTCTCTCAGATTGTTGACAGAATTCAGCTCCTGAAGTTGTGGGACTGAGATTCCCGATTTCTTGCTGGCTGTCAGCAAGTGTTCATTTCCATCCCTAGAGGCCACTTGTGATTCCCTGTCATATGACATTTTCCATTGGCAATTCACAATATATCTGCTTTCTTCTTCAAGACTATCAGGAAAATGTCTCCCTCCAGTCTGCAAAGATGAAATCATACACAACAAAAAATAATCATAGGAAGACCTTCCATAACATTTGCCAAGGTCTATTGCTTAGAAGCAAGATGCAGGTTCTGCTGGCACTGAAGAGGGAGGGGACTTACAAGGAGTTACAAGGACATGATCTGCAGTAAGTGACCAAAAGGTATGTCTGCCACAGGTGTCCAGGAGTGTCCACCTTGATCTTATTTCCTCCTACTATTAGACTGCCAAGGTAGGTTCAAACTTGAGCTTGTCCATTACCACAAGTGATAACCTTCAGGAAAATATGAAGTGGCATGCCAAATTTTCAAGTACTTACAGAGTACAATCACTATATAAGAAAGACTACAAACCAAACAGCATATGCTCCATGAAGCAGAATTATTGAAACAGATGGCCAATTAATATAAAATAAGCACACTAAATATTCTCAAAGATAGGAAGAAGTATACTATTAATATAGAGAAGGGACAAGAAGTCATAAAAAGTTGGAAATATTAAGTTTGCAGGATATAGTAGCTAAACATTTTTAAATGGTTTAATTAGTATGAATACAACTGCAGAGCGAATGAGCAGGCTGAAAGATCAGACTAAAGAACTCTAAGGAAACACAAAAAAGAAAAAAAAAGAAGATATAAGGGAAAAGCTGGAGAATACAGAGGTTAGAAATAGGAATGCTAATCACTGTAATAGTTTCAGAACAAAAAATAATAAGCAGGAGAAAGAAGATATTTGAAAAAAGAATGAAGATAAATCTAAAATTAAAACCATGATAAGAAACCTCAGGCTGGAAGGGTCCATATGGTACCAAGTAAGGAAAGGAAACATCCATAAGGAATGGAAGGTAAAGGAACACCAGTACCTATACACGTTGGAAACACCCAACACACATGGACAATATCCTCCAGAAAGAACATAGGTTACTTATAATGAAACTGGATGAGACTGACATCAGATCCTAGAATTCTTTGTTTAGCAAAATCACCATTACAATATGATGGTGAAAAAAAGTATCTTCAACCATATTGGTCTCAGAGATTCAAAATACAAAAATTCCTTTGAAAAACACTCTTGGAAGACACATTCAAAGAAGAAAAAATACATATCCACAGGGATGATGCAACCCATATGAAAAGTAAGGATGATTAACTATTTTAGCACAGATTATGGTTTACTTCTTAAAACAAGGATAAAAGAGGAAAGCAGTACTCTGTGTTCTGTAATACATTTAGGACAAAATGTAGAGGGAGGTAAGTGAGAGAAAAGACCAAAACATCCCAAGAATGTCATAATTTTATTTGTTTGGAGGAAAGATGCAGAAAATAATAAGTTTAAGAAATCAATATGATGGGCAGAGGACATGAACAGACGTTTCTGCAAAGAAGACATCCAGATGGCCAACAGACACATGAAAAAGTGCTCCATATCACTCAGCATCAGGGAAATACAAATCAAAACCACAATGAGATATCACCTCACACCAGTCAGAATGGCTAAAATCAACAAGTCAGGAAATGACAGATGCTGGCGAGGATGTGGAGAAAGGGGAACCCTCCTAGACTGCTGGTGGGAATGCAAGCTGGTGCAACTGCTCTGGAAAACAGCATGGAGGTTCCTCAAAATGTTGAAAATAGAACTGCCCTATGACCCAGCAATTGCACTACTGGGTATTTACCCTAAAGATACAAACGTAGTGATCCAAAGGGGCACGTGCACCCGAATGTTTATAGCAGCAATGTCCACAATAGCCAAACTATGGAAAGAACCTAGATGTCCATCAACAGATGAATGGATAAAGAAGATGTGGTATATATACACAATGGAATACTATGCAGCCATCAAAAGAAACGAAATCTTGCCATTTGCGACAACATGGATGGAACTAGAGCGTATCATGCTTAGCGAAATAAGTCAAGCGGAGAAAGACAACTATCATATGATCTCCCTGATATGAGGAAGTGGTGATGCAACATGGGGGCTTAAGTGGGTAGGAGAAGAATCCATGAAACAAGATGGGATAGGGAGGGAGACAAACCATAAGTGACTCTTAATCTCATGAAACAAACTGTGGGTTGCTGGGGGGAGGGGGGTTGGGAGAAGGGGGATAGGGTTATGGACATTGGGGAGGGTATGTGCTTTTGGGTAAATTGGAAGGAGAGGTGAACCATGAGAGACTATGGACTCTAAAAAACAATCTGAGGGGTTTGAAGTGGCGGGGGGGTGGGAGGTTGGGGTACCAGGTGGTGGGTATTATAGATGGCACGGCTTGCATGGAGCACTGGGTGTGGTGAAAAAATAATGAATACTGTTTTTCTGAAAATAAATAAATTAGAAAAAAAAAGATATGCAAAACATGCATAAACCACAAGAATATTTTGTTGAGTGAAAGAAATCAGACATACAAAAAACTTTCATACAAATGCATTTACATGATGTTCTCCAAGAATAAACTAACCTACAGTGATAGAAATTAAATCACGGTGTCATATAAAATTGTGAATGTACTAAATACCAATAAATTGCTCATTTAAAAAAAAAAATCAATATGAAGGGCACCTGGGTGGCTCAGTCATTAATTGTCTGCCTTCTGCTCAGGTTATGATACCGGGGCCCTGGGATCAAGTCCCACATTGGGCTCCCTGCTCAGCAGGAAGCCTGCTTCTTCCTCTCCCACTCACCCTGCTTTTATTCCCTCTCTCGCTGTTTCTCTCTCTGTCAAATAAATAAATAAAATCCAAAAAAAAAAAAAATCAATATGAATATAAACAGGAGGATACTTTATTGAAAGAATAAGGAATAAGAAATAAGGAATATAAAAACAAAAGAAGCACCTAGAATTTCAAAACCAATAGAAGAAAACCTAACATGACCAATGTTGACCAAAGTAAACAAAAATAAAGGACATTGAAGGGAAAATATTAAATAAGATCACAGAAACAATTCCCCATGTAATTATGAAAATAAGATTAAACTCACCGATAAAACAGAATAACTCAGACTGAAAACAAAAAACAGTTCCAACAATATATCATCTGTAATATTTGAAAATAAAGTAAGAGTTGAAAGTAAAAAGTGGATGAGCAATATGTCATACAAATATTAAGCAAAAGAAATATGGGGAAGTATTCTCAATATCTAGCAAAATACAATTGCAAAGAAAATCATAAGAGATGAAAGGGGATCATTATATTGGCAAAAAGTGCAATTGAACAAGATCATAAAATCATCATAAACAGCTATCACTACAACAATAAAATCACAAAATATATAAAGCCAAAATGGGAAAAACTAAAGAGAGAAATAAATAAATAATCTATTGTTGCAAGAGATTTTATTATACTTATAACAGAAATGGATACAGAAAGCAAAATAAATAGAAATATGGAAAATCTGGATAAATGAACTTCTGTTCCTTGACACAAATAACACAGAAATATAACAGTAGGGAGAGGGCAGGTCATACAACAGTATCTATAAAGAGAGGACCCCAAATTAAATGTGAACAAAGATATTAATAGGTAATAGAAGAAAACAAAATTGACTAAGTATAAGAAGCTATCAGACTCACTACAAAGCAGAGACATGCAAGTGAAATTATGGTATAACATTTTACATCATAAGAAAGGCAAAAACAATTTTTTTTTAATGACGAGCACCTATTAGGAAAGATGTGTACTCTTTTGTACCAGAGAGGGCAATGCAATATCCAAAAGAAACCCAGGCTCCTTTGGCATTAGCACTGTATCCAATGAGGGTGCAATCTCAGATGGGAGACATGGCAGCAGAAAGATAGTAAGTGTACAATACTCAAAATCAGTTCATCCTAATGCCAGTTCAGCTGGTATTCAGAGTGTGTTTTCATTTAAATCTAGAAACAACAACAAAAGAAAAGACAAAAATTCCACTCCCTTGCAGCAGGAAGGTTGAGATAGGCCTTACCTAATTCACTCCATGGCTGTCCCCGGATGCCCAGAGTATCTTGAGGACCTCAGCTCCTATATTCCTGGGAGATCTCACTCTCCAATGCTGCTAAATGATGTCCTGGGTGTGAGTGTTTTATTTAAAATCTCATCTTTTATTTCCTGAGAGTAAACCCTGAATATGGTAGGTTTCCTTCCTAAGCCACAAACAATGGACTCCAGATAAACCAACATACATCATACTAGTGGATATGACAAATCAATAGTAATCTTTTACTGCCAATTTGTTTCTGATTAAACATAATATGATAATTATGATCCATTAATTAACAATTTTTGATTGACTAAATGCTAATATATCCTAATAATCAATTAGACTTAATTTTTAAAATAACTTCAGCAAGTATCTCCTAATCTAATGCTTTTCCAACTCAGTTATAATCACCCAGCAATTTCTCTATGTGTATTTAACACTACATGGTGATCTTCACATAGACAGAAATCCTTTTTTGCCACATATTCATGACACTTTGTGATCAGTTTTGTCAAATAAAATATAAGGAATATAGTTAAATTTGAATTTGAGATCATTTTTTTTTAGTACAAATACGTCCCAAATATTACTTATACTAAATCTGGCAACTGCCTGTGACTCCACATTAGCCTTGCCTCTAAACAGAAGAGCTGTTCATACTTAGTATTCTCTTTTTTCTGTTCACTTTCCTCAAAACTGAGTCTCATTCTTCTGGTAATTTTTCATTGCCCATAAACTGAAATCTGTTGCCAAGACAAAAAAAGGGAACATGCATTTTTTCCCCTTAATTATAATAAAACTGTGATATAGGTATCATTATCCCCAATGTCTAAAGAAGAAAACTGAAGTTCATATGTTCAAAACTGCTCCTGGGATCACAGAGCTCCCCAGTGGAGTCAATCCTAGAATATGAAGTAGTCTGAGACCAAATCCTTCTCTTTCCATTTAATCATACAATTAGGAAGAATAAAGGAGAAATTCAAAGACTTAGTGCTGTGTCAGAGTGGGTGAGTGGGCAATATTTTTGCACTGATTGAGGAGTTTTGACCAAAGTGGGATAGTAGCGAAAATATATAAAGCACTTATAAAACTCAACACCCAAAAAACAAGCAATACACTTAAAAAAAGGGCAGAAGACGTGAACAGACATTTCTCCAAAGAAGATACAGATGGTCAACAGACACATGAAAAGATGCTCAATATCACCAGTCATCAGGGAAATACAAATCAAAACTACAATGAGATATCACAATCTGACACCTGTCAGATTGGCTAAAATCAACAACATAAGAACAACAGGTATTGGCAAGGATGCGGAAAAATGGGAACTCTCCTACAGTATTGGTGGGAATGAAAACTGCTGTAGCCACTCTGGAAAACAGTATAGAGATTCCTCAAAATGTTAAATATAGAACTATGCTGATATCTAGCAATTGCATTACTAGGTATTTACCTAAATAATATAAAAATACTAATTTGAAGGGATACATAAACCCTGATATTTGTATCATTATCTCACAAAGCCAAATTATAGAAAAAGCCTGAATGCCCATCAATAGATGAATGGATAAAGAAGATGTGGTATACATATACTATGGAATATTACTCAAACATAAAAAGGAATGAAATCTCACCATTTGTAATGATGTGGATGGAGCTAGAGAGTATTGTGCTAAGCAAACTGTCAGTCAGAGAAAGACAAATACCATATGATTTCACTTATATGTAGAATTTATTTATTTATGTATTATTTATTTATTTATGTCCATGATATTTTTAAGAAGTCAAGTTATAAACAGTATAGCTGGTAAAATCTCAGTTTTGTAAAACATACATATGTACATAAACATTCATACCTAAACACTTAAGACACACATTCATAAAGACTAAATAATATATAATTTTTCTTTTTTTTCCATTTTATTTTATTTTGTTTATTTTCAGTGTTCCAAAATTGTTTATGCACTACACCCAGTGCTCCATGCAATACACGCCCTCCGTAATACCCACCACCAGGCTCACACAACCTCCATCCCCTCCCCTCCAAAACCCTCAGTTTGTTTCTCAGAGTCCACAGTCTCTCATGGTTTGTCTCCCTCTCCAATTTCCCCCATCTCACTTCTCCTCTCTATCTCTCAATGTCTTCTGTGTTATTCCTTATGCTCCCTAAGTAAGTGAAACCATATGATAATGGACTCTCTCTACTTGACTTATTTCACTCAGCATAATTTCCTTCAGTCCCATCCATGTTGATATAAAAGTTGTATATTCAGACTTTCTGATGTAATACTCTATTGTATATGTGGACCATATCTTCTTTATCCATTCATCCATTGAAGGGCATCTTGGTTCTTTCTACAGTTTGGTGATTGTGGCCATTGCTGTTATGAACATTGGGGTACAGAGGATCCTTCTTTTCACTACATCTGTATCTTTGGGGTAAATACCCAGTAGTGCAATTGCAGGGTCATAGGTTAGCTCTATTTTTAATTTCTCAAGGAATCTCCACACTGTTTTCCAAAGTGGCTGCACCAACTTGCATTGCCACCAACCGTGTAAGAGGGTTCCCCTTTCTCCACATCCTCTCCAACACATGTTGTTTCCTGTCATGTTGATTTTGGCCATTGTAACTGGTGTAAGGTGGTATCTCAATGTGGTTTTGATTTGAATCTCCCTGATGGCTAATGATGATGAACATTTTTTCATGTGTCTGTTAGCCATTTGTATGTCTTCTTTGGAGAAGTGTCTGCTCATGTCTTCTGCCCACTTTTTGACATGATTATCTGTTTTGTGTATGTTGAGTTTGAGGAGTTCTTTATTGATCTTGGATATCAGTCCTTTGTCTGTATTGTCATTTGCGAATATCTTCTTCCATTCCATGGGTTGCCTCTTTGTTTTGTTGACTGTTTCCTTTGCTCTGTAGAAGCTTTTGATCTTGACGAAGTCTCAAAAGTTCATTTTTGCTTTTGTTTCCTTTGCCTTTGGAGACATATCTTGAAAGAAGTTGCTATGGCCGATGTCGAAGAGGTTACTGCCTATGTTCTCCTGTAGGATTTTGATAGATTCCTGCCTCACATTTAGGTCTTTTATCCATTTCAAGTTTATCTTTGTGTACACTTATATGCAGAATTTAAGAAAACAAAATATACCAGCATAGGGAAAAGAAGAGTGAGAGAGGCTGACCAAGAAAGAGACTCTTAACTCTGGAGAACAAACTGATGGTTACCAGATGGGAGGTGGGTGGAAAGATGGGTTAAATAGGTGATAGGAATTAGGTGGTGCACTTATTATGATGTTACGTGTGTTATATGTAATACTGAATCACTAAATTTTATACCTGATACTAATATTATGCTGTATGTTAATTAACTGGAATTTATATAAAAATTTTATAAAACAAAAACAAAAGCAAAAAAAAAAAAAATCCTCCAGATATAGATGTTGAGATCTTAGGCTGGGTTGGAGGATTGGTGCCTGGACGTCTGTAAGTAGCAGAGCTAAGTTCACGTGCTGCTTCTTCTGAGTCATCTACTGGAAACCCAACAGTGAAGAGACATCAAAGACATGCAGGAAATAGAAAAAGAAGTAGTGACTTGAAAGCACATTTATTTGTCCCTATTCTCAGAGCCCCCCCCCCCAGATAAGTCATCTTACATCTTGTTTTACTCACCATCTATAGAACAAAACAAAGACCAAATTCTAAATCCTACTTCTAAGAACCATTTACAAACTCTGTGCCCTTTCTTCCATCTGTCCTCCTCACTGAGAAGAGATAACTTTCCTATATTTAGGAAAATCACCCAATTTATATGAGCTAATTATCCATGTCATGTCTTTCTCTCTCTCTCTCTCTTTCCCTAAATTATGGTCACCTTTAAGAGCATCCAATTGCTTTATTAAAACAGAAGAGTGAACCACCTTTTGAAATATAAAATAATGTGCTAACTCGAGTTCAAATCAAATAAAGGGACACAGTCTAAATTTATACTTATAAAACAAATTATCCTCACCTTTGTACCCCTAACTCCATGGACTCAAAACAGAAGAAAGACCCAAAGTCACCTTGAGTCTGCCCATCCTTACAACCTGAAAATGATTGCTCTGTTTTATTTTGTTTTGTCTCTTTCAACCAGAAGTAACTGCTCTTAACTGTGAGATTATGCAGCTCTGTTTGGAAAGCTTTTGTGAGTCCCTGTAGTATAATGACTTTCCTTTAGAGAGCATGTAATTTTTAGGTTCTTGCATAACAGCACAGATTTTTATGGTATTACTAAACTTTGTAATTTTATTTCCCTCTGACAATTAAGTGCACATTGATGTTATGGAATTTTTTTCTTCCTTCCATCACAGTTGGTTGAAATTGGAAAGGCAGACTGTGCTGTGTTGGGAGTGCTCATGTCTAGAAGTGTAAACGTTTTGTGATTCCCTTGTTGAAGATCCATTTCACACATAGGCAAATCCATCACATCGCTACTGTTTGCTTTCAGTTACAAACAAGCTGTAACCCAAAATACACAATGCACCAACCAAAAACAATCAATGTGCCATTTATGCACTCCCTTTGTTTAGGAAATAGTTTAACAGTTTACAGTACATTAGCTCAGATGTTTAAACTAACCTTTCTGCAGAAAGTGAGCATCTTCTGAATAAATGCATTTTTTTCCCTCTTGAAATTCAGCATTTCTCATCACTAGCCATATCACTCTCTCATCTATTGCACTCAGAATTGGGCAGTAACACCTGTCTTCTATAGAGACCCTTGTTGCTTCCCTTTGCTATGTAAATGAGGCACATCACCTGTTCAGATCCAGGCAGCTGAATGTAGATGACTGTGAACTGAGCAACCCCATTTGGACATATATGACTCACTCTGTCCCTTGGAGGCAAGGTCAAGGTTTCTCTACCACAAAGATGAGTGTTTAGTACCCATTAGTCATTTGGCAATTGGCCCCTGAGTCCCTCTAAATTGAATTTTGTAATTTATCCAGGAATCTCTAAGAATGATAATGCTCCTCTTTTAATTTTCATCTGTTGGCTTTAATCCATTCCCCGATGATTAGAGTTTTGCAGGCTTGCTAGGACTTAATGATGCCTCTCCTGGAAAGGTTTATATGATCAATAATAGTATGGTCCCAAGACAGGGTGGATAGAAACCCTGAAATTCAGTCTGGATCAGCCTCTACTCTATGGTCAGGTGCAGTCATTTCCCACTGGAAATCACTTCCCATAGTTGGCAGTTCCTGCATCCTTATATTCTGTCACTCAGATTTGTGAAATGGAGGCACTAGACAAATGTTTGTGAACTTCACTTCATGTAATAACTTCATCTTAAAATCTACCAGTGGCTCTTGCTCCTTCCTTAACACTTGGGTATACTCTCTTACGGACTGAGTGTTCACACAATCTCCTCCACCCCGGAATTCATATGTTGAAACCCTAGCCCCTAGTTTGGCTGTATTTGGAGATGGGATCTCTAAGGAAGTAATTAAGATAACCATTGTGGGAGTGCCTGGGTGGCTCAGAGGGTTAAGCCACTGCGTTTGGGTCAGGTCATGATCAGGCTCCTGGCATCAAGCCCCACATCAGGCTCTCTGCTCAGCAGGGAGCCTGCTTCCTCCTCCTCTCTCTCTGCCTGCCTCTCTGCCTCCTTGTGATCTCTCTCTCTCTGTGTGTCAAATAAATAAATAAAATCTTAAAAAAAAAATAACCATTGTGTGTATTTGTGAGGGTACCTGAAATCTACTCTTAGCAAGTTTCCATTATACATCAAAACATCATATTGTACTCCTTAAATATATACAACTATCATTTAAAATTTCTTAAAGAAAACCTCTAAGATTGTTTTTAATTGGAAAAAAATAAGGTTAAATGAAGACACAAGTTTGGGCTGATCCCACAGGATTAGCATCCTTATAAGAAAATACACCAGAGAGCTTTCTCCCCCAACACATATGCATGGAGGAAAGGCCGTCTGAGGACAGAGTGAGAAGGGGGCCACATACAAACCAAGAAGAGAACTCTCACCAGAAACTAACTGTGCTGGCACCCTGATCTCAGAATCTGCCTCCAGAACTATGAGGAAATAAATTTTTGTTGTTTAAACCCTCCAGTCTATGATATTTGTTAAGGCAGCCTGACAGACTAATACATACTCATGTGTATAATTATCCTAGAAGCCATCTTAATATTCTTGAGGTTTTCACCAAAGAAGTTACAGATGAATTGGGACTCATTTTCCACACACAAAACACCATTTCCAAAATTAAACAATCAAGAAATTAATACATGTAGATGTATGGTCTTAGATTTAGCAGCCTGGGTAAATAATTACGGACTTATTTCTTCGAAACTTTGAAGTTTGCTTCTATGAGCTATCCTGAATAAATACAGAATCATTAAGAAAAGAAAGAAGAAAAAAATGCTTCCTCAGTTAGTGGTCTGTCCACTTAATGTCCAGAACGTTGTATCTAGAAGCAATATCTCAGAGCTCAGAGATTTTGCTGAGATAGTCTGTTCATCCTTAACTCCCTAAATACTTTTCACGTTGGTCAAACCCACCAATCATCCATTACTTTTTCTAACAGAAGTTTTCCCCAGATTCAGAAACCTGTTAGACTGATTAGACTGCAAAGTTGAGTGGCTGTGCCTGCCTAAGTGTGAACACACAGAACAGACCAGGCCCCATATAGTGCCATGTGAAGATGACTGCTTTGTGGCCATTCTGTCCATAGTAATTCAAGAAATTTGCCACCAAAACTGACTCATGTCAATTTAGTAAACAATTTAATTGGGTCCAAGAAAATAACCAGGAAACTTTGCCTGGTGTATCAATGTAGATTGCAAATCTATAACTCTGTGTGCGCGTGTGTGTGTGTGTGTGTGTGTGTGTGAGAGAGAGAGAGAGAGAGAGAGAAGGAAGATTTAATCACAATTGTTATTTTTAAGCATTCATGAAATATCCTGTGCACTGAAAATTATGGAGATCTGAAGATCCAAAATGGACTTAAGTGAGCCACGCACACTTCAGGAGCTCAGTCAGCATTAGATTTCTTCCTTCTCACAGGTGTTCCATGCCAGCTGGTTTCCCCTACCCCTCATTCATCTTTCCATCCCAAGTTCAGTGTTTTCAGCTAGACCTCTAAGGCACTCCCTGTACTTTGAGTATTTTAACTGAGAATAGGGATAAATAAATGTAGAGGCAGGGATGAACTTAGTCTCCTCTTTGACTGAAGCACCTGTTCAGTGAAGGTTTACCCAATATGAATCAGTGACCTAGGTTCTCAGAGCAGATAACTTTTTCACCCTGTGATATGACTTGCTCTTCCTCCATTTGGTGACTGCAGATTATGATTAATGACTCTCTCTCTCCATTTATCTGGTCCAAATCCCCTCTAGACCCTCCTCTGGGACTATGTAGTGAGACTAGAAATACATTTCTCTTCCCCAAACTCCATTTCCCATTCCTGGAGGGACTCTGAAGCTTCCTGTTGATCAGGGCTGACAGGGGAGCATGTGTATACGCTGACCAAATTCAAAGCAGGATTTATGAATCCTGAGCAGGATTTTCATGCTGTCTATACCACCGTGAAATTATCTGCTGATTCCATTTAGTGAACAAGGCAGCAGGTTGAAGCCTGCCATTCCCAAACCCAGCAGAGAGATTATGTGGTCACAATGCTAATGTGATAATGTAGAGACTAATGAACAGGACTTCGACTGGGGAGGTGAGCTCCAACCCAGCATCACTTTTCTGTGCCTAAATAGGAGGCAAATGAAAGAAGATGTGTTTGCATACAATTTCTCCACTTATGCACAGTGTATATTATTCAAAATAAGAAATTATCCCAAAGAAAACAAAACTGTTTGCATTTCCCAGGAGAGAATTTGCCCCTTTGAGGAATTTAGTGTCAGAGAGTAAGAAACAACTGCTTAGAGCAGAAATAGTACCATATTCCCTCTGCAGGAGAAAATCCAAATGCTTCAGGCTGGTGAGGCCAGCATTGCACATCCTGGCCTTGGCCAGTCTGATTTGTTTCACTTCACAAATGCCCAATATAGCCCTTGCTCTTGAGCTGGACTTAGCCCTTACTCAAAATAGAGACCAATGTCGTAAGCACCAATATTTAAAAAAATTATGGGTGGGAGAGCCTCCACTATTCGCTTCCTTTGGTGAAATAAATATAGTGAGCATTACAGTATAAAGATGATTCTTCTGCATAAATCCTTTCTTATGTACTCTACCCACTGTGTTTTTTCTTGGATATTTGAGCAGTGGTTTTCCAATTTTCATAAGCAATCAGAGTTCCTTAAGAGACCTGTAAAAACACAGATAGCTGGGCCCCACCCCCAGTGTTTCTTATTCACTAGGCCTACACTGAACACCAATAATTTGTATTTATAAAAAAATTTCCCAGTGGTTCCTATGCTGCTAGTCAAGGTACCAATTTTGATAACCATTGTTCTGAAGTTGTGCTGTCCAACTCCAGATAATCAAAGTAATCTTGAAAAAGAAGTGGAGGTATCAAAATCTTAGATTTCAAAATATCCAACAAAAGCTGTTATAATCTAAACATAACGGCACTGGCACAGAAAAACAAACAAACAAAAAAACCCCAAAAAACAAAAAACACATAAATCAATGGGACAATGGAGAACATGGAAATAAACCCACAATTATATGGCCAATTCATCCTTTACACATGCAAAAATTTGCAATGGAAAAAGTCTCTTCATCAAAGAATGTTGGAAAAACTGGACAGCTACATACAAAAGAATGAAACTGAACCACTTTCTTACATTACATACAAAAAATAAATTCAAATGGATTAAGGACCTAAATATGAGACATGAATCCATAAAAACCCTAGAAAAAAAACACAGTAATTTCTTTGACATTGACTAAAATAATATTTTTCTAGATATATCAAGGGAAATCAAAGCAAAAATAAACTATCGGGACTATATCAAAATAAAAAGTTTGTGCAAAGTAAAGGAAACTATCAACAGAAATAAAAGACAACCTACTGAATAGAAGAAGATACTTGTGAATAACATCTGATAAAGGGTTAATATACAAAATATATAAAGCACTGATACACTCAATACCCAAAACACAAATAATCCAGTTAAAATGGGTAGGAGACATAAACAGACATTTCTCCAAAGAAGACATACAATTGCCCAACAAACACATGAAAAGATGCTCAACATCACTCATTATCAGGGAAATTCAAATTCAAACTTCAATGAAATATTACTTCACACCTGTCAGAATGGCTAAAATAAAAAACACAAGAAATAATGGGTTTTGGAGAGGATGTAAAGAAAAAGAAACCCTCATTCACTATTGGTGGGAATGCAAACTGGTGCAGCCACTGTGGAAAACAATATGAAGGTTCCTTAAAAAATTAAAAATAGAAAAAAATAATGAATACTGTTTTTCTGAAAATAAATAAATTGGAAAAAAAAATTAAAAATAGAATTACCATATGATCCAGTAATTTCTACCACTAGGTATTTACCCAAAGAATATGAAGACAGTAATTCAAAAAGATACATGCACCCTTGTGTTTAGTGGCAACAATAGTCAAACTATGAAAGCAGTCCAGGTTTCCATTAACAGATGAATGGAGGGCGCCTGGGTGGCTCAGTGGGTTAAGCCGCTGCCTTCGGCTCAGGTCATGATCTCAGGGTCCTGGGATCGAGTCCAGCATCGGGCTCTCTGCTCAGCAGGGAGCCTGCTTCCTCCTCTCTCTCTCTCTCTCTCTCTCTCTCTGCCTGCCTCTCTGCCTACTTGTGATCTGTCTCTGTCAAATAAATAAATGAAATCTTTAAAAAAAAAAAACAGATGAATGGATAAAGAAGTCATGTATATTCATATACAATGGGAAATTACTCAACCATAAAAAGAATGAAATCTTGCCATTTGCAACAACCTGGATGGATTTAGAGAGTATTATGTTCAGTGAAATAAGTCAGTTGGAGAAAGACAAATACCATATGATTTTACTCATCTGTGGAATTTAAAAAACAAAACAAACAGGGACACCTGGGTAGTCAATCAGTTAAGCATCCAACTCTGGATTTTGGCTCCGGTCATGATCTCAGGGTCATGAGATTGAGCCCTGTGTTGGGCTCCACACTGGGTATGGAGCCTGCTGAAGGTTCTCTCTCTCTCCCTCCCTCTGCACACCCCCGCTCCTTGAAAAAAATGAACAAAGGAAAAAAGGAGACAATTCATGAAAAAGACTCTTAAGCATAGAGAACAAACTGACGGTTACCAGACAGGATGGTAACCAGGTTACCAGTGGGGGGCAGGATGGGTGAAATAGAGAAAGGGGATGAAGAGTGCACACATCATTATGAACACTGGGCAATATATAGAATTGCTGAATCACTATATCATACACCTGAAACTAACAGAACACTGTATGTTAACTATTCAGGAATTACATTTTTAAGAAGTTGTGCTGTCCAATAAGGTACGTACTAGCCATGTGTGGCTACTGAGTACCCGAAATGTGGCTGGTCTGGGATGTGCCATAATGATAAAATACACTTTAGACTCTAAGACTTTGTACATAAATAGAATGTAAAATATCATATTAATAACATATATATGATTTTTGATAAAATTATGATATTTTTGAATATTTTAAGTGTAACATTATTAAAATTCATTTCACTTGTTTTCATTTTTTAATGTGGCTACTATAAAATTTTAAATTATAAAAATGGCTCACATCATATTTCTATCTAATAGCATTGTTCCAGAGGAAGATACATGGGTTAAAGATGGCATACTGTTAATATGAGATTGAATGGTGAAAACAGATTCAAAGTAGAAACCAAATTCAATTACCTGAGTATTAGGTGACTCTTCTAGATCTTAGGGAAGACTAATATACTGAGCTATGAAGTAGCTAAGATGATCCAATTCAGAGAAATGGGGTTGGTCTAGAGGAAAGAAACTAAAAGAACAATTTAGGTCAAAAGTATCTAATAGAATAGGGCTTTCAGAGAGTCAAAACGTGGTTTTCCATTTGCCCAGTCTTACAGGTGATACCAGCATGTGAAACCAGCTCTTATTATCCGATGAATTTGACTTCTATGTGTATAAATTGATTCTTCAGAGAGATTGCTAGCTTTACAAGGACAAGAACTAAGTCTCTTATTTTATATAATTTTGGATACTGAGCACTTCATCAATCTACATTACAAAAATAAGTGTAATAAATGAATTAATGAAGACATCTTAAATATTTTACATCCCTAAACCAAGAATAAAATCATGCTCATATTTTATGGGACTAACATCAAGTCCAGGGAAACAATTCTCAGCTGGTGTTGAATAGTTTACAAGTAATCTGTAGTTGTAGCAGTTTAGGAAAATATATATACAACCGCTGCTTGGATATTCACAGCAACAACAAAATACATAAATACAAAATTGCTCAGAGAAGTCCTGCAATTATTAAACATTTGACTTTATCTTACTGAGCATTTTATGTAAACATGAGATGATTTTTGCTCATAGTATCTATTAACTTTTCATGAAGTTAAACTTAACATTTAAGTTTTTATGGAACTCACTTCTGGAAGATATAGTCCAGTGACAAGAGGTTTCTTGCTCATGATTACTCTTACGGGCCAGGAGAAAAGAAGCAGGAATGCTACCTCCCTGACGAACCATGTAGACGAATCCTTCCTGATACTTTACCTTTGACTCTCCCAGTCTGTGAAGGCAGGAAAGAATTCTACTGTTCAGATCCATCTAATCCTTTCTGAAATCAGCAAAACCAAGCATTCTGAGGTGAGATCTCTGCATGGTAAACCTCTCCCAAGATCTTTCACTTTCTGGCCCCTTTCCTGGGATTTCTTAGCAGTGGTCCTGTTTCCGACCCATGACTTGAAGAGAAATGTCCTCAACATGTTAGTTTGCTGGGCTGACTAAGGATAAGATAGTTCTCAGGCAGTAGCTGATAGACCCAGGCACTAGTCTGGCCAGGAGAGCAGGAGGTAGAGAAAAGGAGAAGCAGAGCAAAGCATAGCTGTGTTCAGGGGTCAGGGGCCCAGCTTTCAGCAACTCTCTGTCAAATATCTTTAAAGGTGTTTAAAAACAACTCTAGTAACATGTATTATTTTTCATAAAATTCATATAGTTACCTTTGGACAGAAAGTATTTGGGCTTTCATCACAGCAGAGGCTAAAGTAATTTGGAAGGTAAATATTTAAAGTAAAAAATGTTGTTTGCCTTAGCGCCAAATCACAAACAACAATCATTCTCTCTTATAAATAGATTTGGGATTCTCTAAGATAGCATTTTTACTCTAGCTGGACTTTATGCCCCCAAACTCCAATCTGCCCCAGTTGACAGAGCAAGACTTTTTTTTTTTTTTCCCCCTGAACGCTATCTAAGGTTGTATGGCTTGATTATGTTGTATGCATATGATGCATACCCTCCTTAGGGAGGAGCTCTGTAAGTAAAAGGCATTGTTGGAATTTCTTTGTTTTATTATTCCGCATTGTTCTTCCCAAGCCTAAGTAAGGAGTTTTCTCTGCTGGTACAGAACCAGAATGAATGCACTGTTCTTACAAAGTCAATTGGCAAAGATGTGCTTCCATAGGAGGGTCAAGAAACTATCCGTATCACATTCTTATGTTGGGAGAATCCAGTTCAAGTGAAATCACTCTTCCTTAATTTCATAAATATTCATATTATAGGGAGGAATTTATCCAACTCAAACTATGTTACTCTTGTAAGTGACAAAGGACAGGGGATAAGTACGCTTCCTCAAATCCCAAGGTTCCTACCCTGTCAAGTGATGGCCTGACATTTCACTGAGGTAGTTTTTCCTTTCTGCTTGGATGTATGGTAGGCAGCTAAGAGAAACCGATTCACTTTACATAAAATATTAGCGATTGTCACGGTGTTTGTTTTCTTTTGTTTTGTTTTTTCTTTACATGATTAGAGCAATGTGGAAATAAATTAGTTCCCTAAGTGAGGTGTGAGTGTGCCGGCCCCAAGAAAAACCCTGGGCATGGAAATGGGGAGAAAATTTCAAGCAGACATGGAAAATTTCTCTCATTACTTTACTCTAAGAACCTTAATTAGTCCCCAAGGTTTTTCTCACTCATTTTAAAGCAAACTCAGGTAGATCAGACAATGAAATACGTGTCAATCAATCTCTGTTAGAGTCGACCACCCTTACGCAATCTGACCCTCTGTACTTGGAATCGTGAGTTGGCTGGGATTTTGTTCCATTTGAAACAGCAGATATGCAAGTGGAATTGTGCCGATAAATGAGCTTTTCTAATTCAGTTCATCCTTGTAAATTAATAAAAAAATTCCTGCCAATCAAACATGTGCATGTTTGCAGGAATATTATCAGTAGGTAATGGAGATAATTAATACTTCATGACATCAAGGTCTGAAATTAAAATCAAATCTGAGCCTTAACTGCGATTATTAAATCTGAGGAAAATTATCTTTCAGATGACAAGTGTCACAACCTTCAGCACCTGCATTAATAACAGGGAGCGAGCCTCCAAAAACACAGTGCACACTTCTTTTTTTTTCCCTGTGTTGCAATAATTACCACTTCATGACATCAAGGACCCTATATGTCTGGCTCAAGATAATATTGGACATCAGTGAAATACTATTGAAGCAGAAAACACAAATTTCAGACAGAGGATCTAGTAGCAAAATATTACCGGAAGGGTACATGATGGGCAGCGGGGAGATACTGGCTACCTACCATAAGTAGGTTTTTGAGACCTGGCTTCTAACCCAGAATCTTGCAGATAATTTTCCTTTTGACTCTAGTTAAGCAAATCATTTTCACCTAGCCACCTAGCGTCTTCTTAGTTATTTCATCATGTGAAGTTACTTTTTGCTCCATGGAAAAGATGGATCCTAGAGGAGTCTTTCTGAAACCACTTAATTTGTTTTCTTTTTTTTTTTTTTTCCAATTTATTTATTTTCAGAAAAACAGTATTCATTATTTTTTCACCACACCCAGTGCTCCATGCAAGCCGTGCCCTCTATAATACCCACCACCTGGTACCCCAACCTCCCACCCCCCCCCCCCCGGCCACTTCAAACCCCTCAGATTGTTTTTCAGAGTCCATAGTCTCTTATTTGTTTTCTTTTATCCAATTATCTTCCCAAGAGGTACTGAGCCCCAGCCATTATGTGAGGGGGTTTGAGAAAGAGAAATTAGAAAAGACAAGATACAGTCCCTGCTTTCAAAGGACATCATGACCTGAGGATAGAATTGTCTCCATAAAGTGTACCAGGACGGGGAGAAGCTTGGAGTCCCGCTTGCGAGGCACGTCTTATGGGGCAGCACTGAGGGTGGAGGCCCCAGAAGAGAGAGTGCTGGGCTGAATCTTGGGGAACATGCGCCTTTTAACAGACAGACGAATATCCAAGGACACACGATAACTGCTCATCAATTATTTTTTCCACCATAAGTAGGTTGGAGTGGTTGATTCTCAGGGGATAGTTACATACTAATAATGTATGACTATTATAGGTACAAGCTGAAAACAAAACACTGTTTCTCAAATCACATCTACATTCTGGAAGTGGAGAGCTATGGTTTTAAAAAGGAAAAAAAAAAATAATAACTTGCCTGAGGATAGCGGACTAGAAAGGATTGGAGCTAAGATTTGAACCATGTAGCTTAATGGGTACATGTAACATCTTCTTTTACGGCGATTGTTGAGATCCAAGAATCACCGGGGTAAGGCCAGTGAGGACCCTTTCTTATAGGGGCAGGACCCAATAAAACATCTGGATTGAGGACCAATCCCAGACCCAGAGAAGCAGCCCAGTGCCCTTCAGGGAGTGCAGTCATGGAGACCAAGCTGGGTTTCAGGAATGAGGAGAGGCTTGAAGGGTGAGGAGAGGGATGGGGCTGACCAGGGCCCACTAAACCTCAGATCGAAGGCTGAAGAGTAACTCCCAACACTGCACTGGGGTCTCTGAGCTCGCTTTGGCCCTGGCTTGCTTTGCCAGTATTGACTCAGGAGAGGCTGTATCTTTTTACAACTGAGAAAGGGAAGGGAGAGGCAGGTCCTAGCAATACCCAGGAATGACTGAAGGGGAGTAAGAATCCTGTGTTCAGCTGGATCTGGCAACACTCTCCCTGCCAAGGGAGATGCTGATCTACAACTGTGCCTACTGCTCTTCAGACCTATACCTTCCGACATACAGGCCCCAAGGCTTTCCCTTCTGTGCAAGATGGCGGAAACTCAGGTGGTATGCACCCACACTGGTGGTTAAAATATGAAGAATCTTCCACCCTGGTGTGCAAATAACCATGACGCAACCTCCCACCTCCCTACCACAACAGCTCCTCCTCCATGACCTTCTAGGGCTCCCCTCGGGGGGCCTTCAGGGCCTCTCTCCAACCCTAGCGCCACTGTCTGTCCAGTGGCTAGGCCCTGTGCTATATACACTCTCAAATATTTTGAAAGTCACCACTAAGTCAAAGAACAGTGCTACCCTCCTCCATGCCCTGGGGGACGCTGTATCCCCTGCCCCTGGTCCCACTTGCTGCCCAAATGCGAAATCTCCTCTCAACTCAGATGCGACCAATAGGAAACTGTTGGAAAACATGACTTAAACTCAATGCTGGCCTAGCATACACCCTTCTCTAGCACACACCCAGCACAGACTGCTGTTTCTTACTCTCTTGTCTGATTAAAATCCTTTCTATATTACTTTGTAGCTGAGACATGAGATGTTCAAATTGTGTTAAGACAAAGGGTCTGCTAACATACAATTTCCTCTTTCCTCTACCCATCCGAGCTTGCCATTCGTTATCTCATTTCTCCTGAGCCTGGCAGATGCCGGAAGCCTAATTTAGGGCACCAGTTATCACTTTGGAAGTGACAGTTGCCGGAGGGGTAGTACGGTCTTATGACTGAGCACAAAGGTTAGTCAGAAAGACCTGGGCTGGAGTCCTGTGTCAGCTACTTAAAAGATTAATGACTTTGTATGGGTGATCTCGTCCCTTCAAGTTTCAGTTTTTCAACTATATATATATACATATATATAATGGAGACATTAATGGAAATATATATTTGTAAAATATATATACATTAATGGAAATATATATAATGGAGACATTTATATATATATATATATATATATATATATAAAATGGAGACATATAAATATATAATGGAGACATTAAGAGGATCTAACATATAAATTTGTTGTGTGGGCTAAATGTGATCATGGACATTAAATGCTTAGAAAGTTTTAGTGGAAAATAAGTGCTTTTGCTGGCCCTTATTGTTGCTTATTAACACCTTTGCAGCATACTGTGCTCCGAAGGTCAGAGAACGAGTGTGTTCAGCCTTAATGTGAATCCTTGAAACCCAGGTAGAATGCTGCGGAATAGCACAGGAAGGTCATAAACCATGGGAGACTGCTGACAGGGCTTTGAGGCAGGGGTGCTTACCCTCCTGTCAGCCACCTTCCCGTAGTAAGGATGTGGCTCAGTGTTTCCTCAGACATTACAAAAGCCCTGAGTCCAACTCTAAAATCTGGGTCTCATGAGAGCCCCTGCAAAATGGGGGTTTGGAATTTACTTGTAAGGAGATAAACATATGCTGTAGTTGAAAGGTAGCTGAATCTCCAGGCCATATTCAGTCTTCCGGGAATTTGGTGTGTATTAGCATAACTACAAAAATCATCTTTTCAGCAACCCTTCCATGGCCAGAGTTGCAGTGGACTCCCTGTTAGCACAGGAAGCTCTGGGGTGCTGGGACTCCACTTTGTGTGATCCAGAGAGAAGACTCTGGAGAAGCTTAGCCCACTCCCCTCACCTTGGAACAGTGTTTATTTCCTGCTTTATCCTCCAAGTGAATGCATATGTTTCTTCGATTTGTTGTTTGTAGCAAGGTACAGCTTAGAGGGGAGTGTGGATACGCTTGTGTTTGCCATGAAATTAAATAAGAGCAATGATACATAGCCAATGTGCACCCATAAATTTCAAGAAGGAAAATTCCAATGTGGCATGAGGATAGGAGTAGCTGATATATTAGAAGCGAACGACACTGAATCTTGTGCAAAACGAGAGAAATATAATTTCCCTGCATTATCTTGTCCCTTTCTTAATTGCCTACCAAGATGCATTCATCAACTAGCTTCCCCTAGGCTCAAGCTTATGACTTGCATACATTTTTATATAAAACCAGCTTGTGTTTTAAGTCTAAAACACACTGCTTGTGCTATCACACCAGACACAGCAAATGGATAAAAATCTTCACTTGTCAGTTTCTAGATACAACGCACTTTGCATTTCAAGACTGGGAAATAGGCTGCAAACACCAAGCTCTGACAGTAAATATGGAGCTTTGGAGGATTGGCTGGACCATATTTACTGTAGAGCAGGCTCATACCACTCTCTAGGGCTTTGTACAACCTTGGAGTTGAGAGAGGGTAAGGATGGCTAGCTATTCAGCTACTCCCTACCCCGGCGGCAGGCTCAGTGCCCCCTTCCAGATATGGAATTAGTTGCTAAGAGATGTACTCAAGCTCCATCCACTCCTAAAAAAACTGAAAGGAATGTGGGCCAAACAGCAAATAAGGACTTGATGTAGAAAAGAACACGAAGACCACACAAAGGGGACACATACAAACCGTAACATCTCCTCCTTTGATAATAAGGCCCTCTGGTACATATACCCCAAAACAGCAGGATACAGAAGTTGATGACGGTCCCCAAAAAAGAATGCCAGTAGGCGGAAGAATGCTAATTTACCTTAAGACTAATGATCCCTGAGGTGGCAGAAGCCACACTTCCTATCCCATCTCCTGCCATCGCCTCACCATGCAAATGGTGTACATGCAGAACTTGGCATGAAAAGCTGGAAACATATGGAAGCAATTCCTAGTTCTGACGCCATGCGATTTTTGGCAAATTACATAACCTCTCTCAGCCTCAGTTTCTTAATTTGTAATTTGGGGATAATAATAAAATCAATCTCATAGAGTTATTATAATTATTGAGTTAGACATTGCATCTTAACGACTTAGCTTCCTGCCTGCTAAGTGCGGAATAAATGTGAAGTATTATTATTGGCTTTGACTGATGTTGCACGAAAGCCATGTGTATGCACAGAACTGCAAAGAATTTTGTTTAACAGTTTACGTTTTGAGGTCAAGGAAGAATATATTTCATCATTGTTTTGGGGTTTCCAGTATAAGGATCTTGCACATATTTTGTTAGATTCATATTTGCCTCTGCTGCTTCTTCTTCTTCTTCTTCTTTTTTTTTTTTTTGGTGTTGTTATAAATAATTATTTAAAAAAAATTAAATTCCAAGTGTTCATTGTTAGTATAGAAAAATACAACTGATTTTTGCATTATCTGTGTGCTTGCATTATCTGTGACCTTGCAGATCTTATGTGTTAGTTCTAGGAAGGTTTTTTATCAATTATTTGGAATTTTATGTCTTCTATGAATGGATACAATTTTATTTCTTCTTCTCTTATGTGTGTGTTTTTATTTTTATTTTTTTCTTTATTGCATTGGCCAGGGTTTCCACTACAGCATTGAAAGGATTAGCGAAAGAGGAAAATCTTGCCTTAATCCTAATATTAGGTGAAAAATATTCGCTCTTTCATATTATATATGATGTTATCTGCAGATTTTTGGTAGGTGTCTTTTTATCAAGTCATGAAATTCCTCTTCTATTTCTGGCATGCTTAAAATTTTTATCATGAATGGGCATGTTAAACTTTTTCAAAAAACATTTTTTTCCGGTGGCTGGGTGGCTCAGTCAGTTGAGCTTCCAGCTCTTGATTTTCAGCTTGGGTCATGATCTTAGGGTCCTGGGATAGGGCCCTGATTGAGGTCCATGTTTGGTGGGGAGTCTTCTTTCTCTCCCTCTCCTTCTGGCCCTCCCCTTGCTCTCTCTCTCTCTCTCTCTCTCTCTCTAAAATAAATAAATAAATCTTTAAAGAATGTTTTTGCATCTATTGAAATGATCATATGATTTTTCTTCTTTATTTTGTTAATATAAATTATGTTGATTTTTTCAGAAGTTTATATATATATATATATATATAAAATTAGAAGAATTATAACGTTAGTGGAATCATTTTTATTTTTCTGAGGATAGACATTTTGATTTAGAGAACTTTAGTAGGGAAACTGGGAAATAGCTATTTACATCAGTGTTAAATTTAATTAGTGGATAGTTCCCATAGGTCCAGAGGGTAGGACATCTGCTTCTGAGTTTGGAGAGTGCTTGTGGATTTGTCCAAGGTGTTCCATGTGAAACTGGCTTATGCCATTATTTTTAAAAATAAACTCATTTTAATATGTTATTTTCCCTAAGCTTAAAATCAAGCACAATATAATTCAGCTTAAAGGCTGCAATGTGCTCCAAGAGTCCCTGAGGAGAAGGTCCATAAAGAGACCAGCCAGGTCTGTCAGAGCTGAGGGCTGGGGAAGGTGCAGAGATGGCTGAACCAGCACTGGCATGCCACCGCAACTACCATTACACCTGTCCTAAAGATCCCAAGACAGAGATCATAAAAGATAAAATGAGTTAATACCCAGGCATTGGTTCCAGAACTTTCCAGCCTCCAATTAAAATTTTACATGTGGGAGTTTGAATGGGTGCTTTAATAAAATTTTGATTCATTTGGGTCCTAATTTTTTTTGTTTAATAAAGAAACGGTCTTTTGTCTCCTAAACAGCACTTGCTCCTTTCTAAATAACATCCATGCCAAACTTCTGCTTTGCTTTCTTCATTCAAGTCTGATTTGTCTTAGACTGTCAAGAGTCTTTTGGTGCTATTGTCCTTGGCTCCTTTGCTCATTGTCCTTTTCCTCTCACACCCCTTGAGCGATAGCTATTCCATGAAATGAAGTTAAAACAACAAAAATAATAAACATTACTTAAACCATTTTAGCAAATAAGTGCAAGATCTTTCTCCATTTAATATCCTCCCTGGCAGTTCGGTGCAGACAGGAGCCCTCACAGCCCCAGACTGTAGCAGATATTCTGGTTCGCATGTTCCATATGAAGGAAGCCATGTATTAAATTGGGATGAGCCCTTGCATTTCATCACAGAAAGTGAGTGTTGGCTTGAAATGGGGGATCAGCTCATGTGGGGATGAGATGGTGGCTGGGATCATCGACTGCTGCTCCTGAGCAAAGGACCGAATTATTAAAACTGTTGTTTATGGCCCTTATCATTTACAAACAGGTGAACAGAGAAAAAAGACTTTCAATTTCCCTAAATTAATTTGCAGTTGAGGGTTCTCTTGTGTTAAAAAGATAAGAAACTTGTATGGAATTACAGAACAAGAAGTTTACAGCTGTCTAAAGGAAGTGCAAGTCTAAGATTATCTAGCAAATATGGATAAAATGACATTTGTCAGGATGACTGTTACTCTTTATGACACATCTGAGAAACTGAAATGGTCTTGAGACAAATAATGTCCAAACTCGTGATCCCATCACCTGCAAAAAACTACCAGGTGAGTTCAATAAAATTGGCTCCAAGATAGTAAGTATTGGCAGAGAAGGGAGTCAGGACATTGATGCTCTGAGAAGCCCAAACTGGGTATTATTTTGTATTTTAATTTCAAGAAGTCCTTCCCCAAACCAGTGTCATTGGCTAAGTAAAAGACTCCTCAGCATTTCAAAATGAAGAACTATCAGCTTTTTTTTTCTCTTCTACTGACTGGTACTACTACTACCACCGTGCACATAAACACTCATCCACATAAATTCACTTCCATATTAATATTTATATGCCTCTCTCCATATATATATATATATATATATATATATATATATTCTCACAAAACCTTTTGTATCTATATACTAATAATAGTATAAAATTTATAATACTAATAACTCATATCTATTGGATGTTACCATGTCTACATAACTTACCAAGTATTTTATATATATATCATTCCATTTCTACCTCATAAATTCCCTACTTGATTCAACTATAAGAACCACACCCATCCTACTGATGAGACAGTTGAATTTTAGGGGTTGGGCAACTTGCTTAAGTTCCCATGAATAGCAAAGAAAGAACTCCAAAGTATAATTTCTCTGATTCCAAAACCCACGCATTTAACTGGTCCATAGAACTACCTGATACAACTCACTCAATAACTATTTAGAGTGTGTCAAGTACAATTCTATATGCCTTCCTAAATATCTTGCACTTCTGATCATATACACAGTCCTCTCTCCATTTCCTGCTTTGAAATTCAATACCACTCATGTCTTTTAGTAATACTGGAGTATTTTTCTTATAAGAATTCTCCTGGGTTTTATTTTTTTAATTATTTTTTAAGATTTTATTTATTTGACAGATGGAGATCACAAGTAGGCAGAGAGGCAGGCAGAGAGAGAGCGGGACGGGAAGCAGGTACCTGCTGAGCTGAGAGCCTGATGCGGGGTTTGGTCCCAGGACCCCCAAGGCAGAGGCTTTAACCAACTGAGCCACCCAGGTGCCCCAAGAATTCTCCTGGTTTTTGTCTTTTGTTATTTAAGACAGTGTTTATTTTTCCCCTCCTCCATATATTCATCAATTGTGCCATGACAAATTATTCTGAGGCAAATTTAAATTCCCCCTCAGTGTCAGATTTCTCCTCACCTTCCCCAATGGATAGACATTCTTCTCTCATTGAAGATTATGCTATTTCACTTCATAATCAGCAATTTGAACTATATGTCCTTTTGTCCATTCTGGTTATAATACTGTTTAGAACATATTTTAATGTCTTTCTTGAGCATAAAACTGGGTGCCCACCTTAAGCTTGGTGAATTCCTATTAAATGATCAGATGATTAAATAAGTACCCCAAAGATTACATGCTCAAAAGAACAATGAAAACAACAGCAAATAAAACACAATACAATTTTTAAAAGCAAGTTTTGATGCCTTTTGGGAGAATGATACCATATATCAAAGCCAAGAGAATGATTCCTATAAGAAGAGAGAGAATCAGAAAGGGTCCAGGGCAGAGTAAAGTCAGTAACTCCACTTTTACATAGGGAAAATTCCTTTAACTGGAGGCTATGTGGCTTGAGCTAAGAAAAAGGCCACCTAGAGTTTTAAGCAAAGTGAAGTGAAACAGCTGTGCTTCAATTCAGACACCTTCTCTGGGCTGAGAAAAGTCTAGAATGTGACCTGAAGATCACAATTCATTCTTCCACAACAGTATGGGGACAGGTCTGTCTGGGTAAGAGATTCAAGATTTGTTTGTGCAGGACACAAGATGGATGCCCATTATTTCCCCTCAACCATTTTATTCTCATTATGCACAACGAGGGCTTAGGTTAGCCAGGATTAACGAACAAATTATTCTTTTTTTTTTTTTTTTTATTTGACAGAGAGAAATCACAAGTAGATGGAGAGGCAGGCAGAAAGAGAGAGGGGAAGCAGGCTCCCTGCTGAGCAGAGAGCCCAATGCGGGACTCGATCCCAGGACCCTGAGATCATGACCTGAGCTGAAGGCAGCGGCTTAACCCACTGAGCCACCCAGGCGCCCCACGAACAAATTATTCTAAAGCAAGAAGCTCTAGCCTCAAGACATACATATAGAGAGAAACTGGCTTTTAAAAAAATAAACAATGTAGGATTAGATTATGAACTTGTTCACTGAACAGTTACATGGCAATTTGCTAAGGTAATTATTACCATTAATTCGAGAGCCAATAATTATCATAGCAGTTCTACCATTTCGTCTCTCATTTATTCTGAAATCCTAGAAGCAGATTTTTTTGTTTTTGTTTTTTAGATACCTGGTTTTCTTGGCTAGTCTAAAAGCCTCCATTCTAATGACTTTTATATCTTAGGCATTTTTTTTTTTTTTTGTGGGAATCACAAACTTTTCAGAAAGCTTTCTTAACGTTAGTGAAACAATGCACTGAGATCCAAAAGGTAATTAATCTTGGTCACTCTTCCTTCCACAAAGCACACCAGCCTGGAGGTTAATAGAAAAGGAGACAGTGGCTGCCATTTTAGATCTCATTCTGTTTCAATTTTCTGGTCACAAACACCATGATTTTTCTAGCCAAAAGGGGTGAGCAGGAGCATATAACTCTCCCCATGACGCCTTTCCCTCAGGCCCTTCAGTCTTTGGAGTGCAGGACTTGGTGCTAGTTTAATTGAACTGCTGTGCTTGGCTTCTCCTCTGAAAGAGAGAGATATATAGTCCTATGGTGACTTGTTGCAACAGATTTCAAACACAGCTGGATTAAACTCTGTGAATTAAAAATACTTCTTGAGATTGGGAGCCTCATGAAAAGGGTAACTCCAGATACTAGCATGTAAACAGACACCTTACAAAGACAGTGCAAAAGTATTGTCTTCTCTTCCACTTGACTACCATAAATTTGCATTGCTCAGTATTCTTTTTTAGAATGTAGTAATGGCTGGTTTGGGGTGTGGGTAGTCATGGTGTATCTTGGTGGAACATCTAATAAATCTGTGCTTGAGGCAATCTCAAATACCAATATCCTTGCCTTAGAGAAGATATTAACTTCAGAGTTTTGAAAGAAGACAATTATCAGCACTATTGCATTTGCTCACAATAGGTTAGAATAGGCTCATTTAAATCCAAATAACCTAATTACACTGATGTTTTGAGAAGAAGAGCTAGAATCAAAGACTTACAGAAACTAGAAATCTAGCTTCTAATCTATGCAGCTACATGAATACAAAAATGAAAAAAATTAAAATAAAGAAAGAAAACACAAAAAAGTGAGGCCCAGAGAGCTTGAAGTGACTTGATCTATTATTGCTCGGCTAGTTGGGGGAAGGATGGAGCCAATATTCTAAGGCTTTTAGGTCTTCTTTTAGGTCTTCTTTAGGTCCTAAGACTTTTTCTCTCCTCTACATAACACTGCCTCAAAGAACTTGGGGAAGCTCTGAAGCCTATTTCCTAGCTCTATTACATAAGAGAAGGTGAAGTCAATAGGCTTTATAAAGCCCTAGATATTAAGAAAGGATGCTTGAGCTGGATGACAAATAACAGCCAAATAAACATCCACATATTCCTTCCCATATTTGGACTCAGAATCCAGCCTTCCTTTCTAACCCTTGGGCTGGGCTAATGGTGGAACCAGATAGGTAAGAATGGGCATCAGAAACCAAGGTTTCCATAAGTCTGCACGTTGGGCTCATGACCAGAGAAAATTTCTCTACAGTCAAAGAGGGAGGGAAGCTATTCAGGAAACAGGGAGAAAAAGTGGCAAGGGAATTCTTGATTGGGGTGGGGCTTATAATTTGGTCTTAATAGAGGGTGTTGGGGCTTTAATTCTTTATTGCTCTTCCAAACCCAGGACTAAAGGAATATCATGGAGAATATTGCAAGGCAGAGCCTTAATCCAATATTTAACCTAGCTAGTTCATAGTAATGAAATCCAACCACTTATCGAATCTCCTAATGTTTGTCATGCCCTATGCTGGGTGACAGATGTACAGAGATGAATGGGCCACACTCCTTGCCCACAAGAAAGAGAACTTCAGAGCAATGTGGTACATGATAGAACCAGCATGTGGCTTTGTGGAACAAGACAGATACCTCATTCCTAACTGTGATTAAATAAGGGCATGGAGAAATCTCAGAGCCTTCATGTGTAGGAAGAACCTGTGTCCAAGGATGAGTGAATATAGCTGAGGAGAAGGGACCATTATTACAGAAGGTCAAGTGGTCTTTCTTTCAAAGACACAAGGAAGGCAATAGGAGGCAGCTCACTAACCATGATCATCACCCAGTATGAGAGTGGTTTGTGGCCCAGGAATGAGCTGCAGGGCAACATGGCTATGCCACCCAAAAAAAACAAAACAAAACAAAACAAAAAACTATAGCCAAAGAAAAACAGCTGAGATATTGCACAGGATACTAAGGCCCTCTTCCATAGGGAAAGGACAAGACCAAGACAAGACTCCAGTGTGCTAAGAGAAGCAGAGCTGTCAGTAATAAGTGGACATCCAACAGATTTGCTGCATTGTTTGCGTTTTCAGCCTATGTTTAAAATAAGCATGATGGTTGCAAAGAAAGAGAGCTCAATTTTATGGACACCTGCTTCTGTTATGAGCTCCTATTCTGCTTTTAGCTGGGCCCTCTTTTTGCTGGTTCCACCCTTGTCCTACAGGTACAGTCCCCCTATGCTCTGTATGGCAAATTGCTGTGAGTCAAGACTCTTTAGGGGTAAAGCAGTTGAAGATGGTAAATGAACCTGACTCTTTGAACCTGGAAGGCTCTTTCTTTTGGGCCTCAGTTCCTTCCTGATATCCCCTGAGGACATGGTAGATGGAGTTAAGATCCCTTCCAGGGAAGCTATAAAGAAATATTGATTCAAAGACAGCATCCAACTTCCCGATTATAAAATGTAAAGAAGCAGTCTAACATCAGTGCTACATGGGAGTGGGAGGGAAGAGAAAAGAGGTAGGAAACACACAATGTGTCCTGAAGCTGTTTCGTGTCTTCAGCACAGTCGAGCAGACAAAACAAAGGAGAGGCTGAATCTTTCCTCATGGGCCTTGGGCACCACAGAGAGCGAAAGATCATCATTATTATCCTGCTCTACCTCAGTGAAGATGAGTCCTGGAAATAGAAGGGATAACTGATACTAGAAGCACAGTCTTCCCCTGTTCAGGGAGTTTTGTGTCTCAGAATGCACCTTGTTGATGAATGTCTGCTGTCCGGAGATTCTGGACCTGCACAATTACTGGCCTGGTGTTGCGACAAGACTAGCTGCCCAGCTAGGTCCAAAATGGCTAAGGGACATAGATAATTCAGGTATTTTTCTCCAGTGAAATCCCTCTGGTGACATCCTGGAGTCACAGTGCATGCATAAAGATATTGAGGTCGCTCTCACACCTGAGCTCCAGCATCTTTCTTTGACACAAAATAGGCTTAACCTAAGATAAGTCCAGAGACACTCAATGCACCAAGAGGCAGATGTCAGTGGGATGACCTTTGGAAAGCAGAATTCCTGGAGCCTCTGTCACTGGCTTATTTAGCATACTTTCCAAGAAATGTGACCTGTGACTTTACTTTTCATTTGGTGCAATCCATGCCTGCTCTGATGCAAGGGGGGCTCCATTATGTTAAATACCCCCTTATCACTTTTACTCCTTGACAGTGTGCCACTTCCTTCCATACTTATCATGCCCATTTCCCAACATACACTCTCCCTAATTTCCCTGATTCCTCTCTGCTCTTTCACTCACCTCCTATTCCTGCCATTCCGGAATATTCTCCACTAACTTCTGGCTCTGTCATTTTGTTGACCCTGCTCCTCTCATGTTGACTACTTTGTCTACTCTAAATGTTCAGAAGAACTGTTTTTGTTTTTGTTTTTGTTTAATATTCCCCAGTGTTATCAGATAAATGTCATTTCTCTTAATCTCAAACTCTGGGACTCTGGAGTTCTAGAGGTGTGCTATAGATCATGCATATCTATTCCCAATTCCACATTCCGTTACATCGAGGTTGGTAGCTTGAGACCAGCCTTGGTGGTTGGAGTATAGTATTTGCACCATAGAAATTGGCAAATGCTACAAATCAGAGCTTTCTGCTACCCCAAAACCAACCCATTTATGAATAGCAAGTGGTATAGGAAATTACATATATGTGGCACTCAACAAATTTTTACTAAATGGATTTTCATATGCTAAAGATACTTATTTTTTATTTCCACCATATGAGACATTTTTCGTTTGTTTTTTGAAGAATAAAATATCTAACCACTGTAGACAAAAGAACCTGGTAAAATTATGAAGAGTGTATTTGTAAGAATGTTACTTTGTTTACAAACAGAATACATTAATTTAATGGGAACGAAAGCCAACTGAATTCCTGCTCTCCTCCAGCTGACAGATTTGCTCATCTGAGGATAGAAGTCTGTTAGGATACAAGTCTCTCCTGCCCAGAACAGACTTCTGAAAACAATCATTGGAGCTACAAAATAACTGTGGCTCTTTATTTTTCCTTTATTTTTTTTCCCCAAAGCAAGAACAGCCTGAAAAGAAATTTCTTTTTTTTTTTTTAAAGATTTTATGTATTTATTTGCCAGAGAGAGAGAACGAGCTAGCACAGGCAGACAGAGAGGCAGGCAGAGGCAGAGGGAGAAGCAGGCTCCCTGCCGAGCAAGGAGCCCGATGTGGGACTCGATCCCAGGACCCTGGGATCATGACCTGAGCTGAAGGCAGCTGCTTAACCAACTGAGCCACCCAGGTGTCCCTGAAAAGAAATTTCTGATCCAAGATACCTGTTTTCTTGGAATGTACTCTTAGCCTACATGTCATCTAGCCATGACCTTCTTTTTTTTTTTTTTAAGATTTTATTTATTTGTCAGAGAGAGAGTACAAGCAGGGGGAAAGGCAGATGGAAAAGCAGACTCCCCACTGATCAAGGAGCCCCATGCAGGACTCAATCCCAGTACCCTGGGATCATGACTGGAGCTGAAGGCAGATGCATAACCGACTGACCCACTTAGGCACATGACCTTCTTTTTGATGAGAAAAACTCCAGAGGTGAAAGAAATGGTCTGGATACAAACTAGGAGGCAGTGGGTATATGGCTCAAGGATATGATTCTTGAGAGTCTTAAGAAAGTGAGAGAGGTAGACATATGACCTTAATCTCTGGTTTTAAATATCCCATAGTCTCTTATTTTTAAGAGAGCCCTATTAGTAAGTTTCTATGCATGCCAGCACACAAACAAGATCTGGCTCATTTAAGTAACAAAGTAAGCTAGGAGGTAGCTTACAGATTCAATAAAAGTCTAGTGAATCAGATTCAGAAAACAGGCAGGAATCAAAAAAACAAGATGACAAAACACAGCCTAGGTTATGTCCCTGACAACTCATGTGTTAGAATCTCAACACTTCTATTATATGTGGATAATTTCTCAACTGCATTCTGGGGCCTTGAGCTGCTTCTCCCTGATTTGAAGCCCTGGGCAGGAGTATTAGCTTAGTTGAGCCTAGATTACATGTTCCTGTGTTAGCTTACTGATTGAACTCTTTAGACTCCTATAATGGGAAATAGGCACTGCCTCCCATAAGAATTCCACTCCAAGGGATGGCTTAAAATAAAGAATGTGTGGCGCTAAAAGAGAAAATGAGAACTATACATAGAAATGCTGAAAGAAAAAAGATAGGGAGGAACAAAGCAAGGCAACTCCTGATCCGCTTGCGTATCTGTTTTTCTAGATGAAAAGAAATCTTGAAAGTCATATAGTTTTGATATTGCCATTAAAATATATTCTGAAGATATCTAAGCATTGAAATACTACATAATTAATTTTATAAATAATCCCCTTCACTCCATTTTATAAATAAAATACTTCATTTTATAAATAATCCCCTTCACCTCCATATTAAATCTGGTAAAGTGTTTGGGTCAGTGTGTATTCCAAAAATGGAAGAAAGAAAGCATTTGAAACAAGGTGTGAAAAACCTAAGTCAAGGGGCGCCTGGGTGGCTCAGTGGGTTAAGCCGCTGCCTTCAGCTCAGGTCATGATCTCAGGGTCCTGGGATCGAGTCCTGCATCGGGCTCTCTGCTCAGCAGGGAGCCTACTTCCTCCTCTCTCTCTCTGCCTGCCTCTCTGCCTACTTGTGATTTCTCTCTGTCAAATAAATAAATAAAATCTTTAAAAATAAAAAAACTAAGTCAACTTTTGCTCATTAATTAATTAATTAATTAACAATTAATTAACTCTACATTGATTTTCCCATTACATCACCAAAGAGCAACCACTCCATTTTAAAGTTGTAGAAAGTCAACTTGATATTCAGAAAGCCACTAGAGTCATCACTGTTGGTTGCCTGCCCCATACTGTGAATACTTCTGGTCCTTTCTAAAACAAAACCCTTTTACTTCATATAACTATCTTTACTTCATACAATGTGCCTCAATTCCACAATGGCTATCCCATTCTCCTTGCCAGGGATTGGCTTAGAGGGCGTATATGACCCAACTCTGATCATTGAGATTTGAAGGGGGTCTATGGAAGTCCATTGAGAAGATAAAGAAAGAATCATGTTGGTCCCTTCACCACCTGAATGTTATTAGGACCAAATGTGATGCTGAAATTGCTCCAGTCACCACACTAGTTAAAAGGGAGGTTATCCTCTTAACTAACCTATCACAGGGCCTGCCCTACCTTTAGATTTCTTGTTACTTGAGACCATGGTTTTCCTTTTTGTGAAAGCCAGTTTAAGGTGGGATTTCTTGTTAATTGCCATCAAATGTGTCTTGATATCACTAGCTGGAACTATGTGGTTGGTTGGTTGGTTGATGATTAATTGATTTGGACAAACTGAAGGCTACACTGCTCATGGTGTCTATTAAGAGGAAAGGAAAGACAGGGGCAGAGAGACAATGGATTTTCTTTTGGGAAGAAGGTAAAGCATACCCTTATAAAAAAGATCATACTAATTCTTTAGAATTAACGTAAAGATCCAAACCGGATGCTCTTCCTGCCTTTCACAAAAACAAGTCCATAACATGGTCTAATGATCACATGTACTCAAGGGACATTCAAAGTGGAGCCATTTCTCAGTACCGTGAAGCTTATTGAATTTGTCATATATCTAGTAATACAAATAGTAATGCAGGCTTGGAAGAGCATTCTATTAAGTGTATATTCTTTAGAGAAAGAATAAATGGACTCAATTAGTTGGTTTCATAGGAAGCAGGTCTACTTGGAAAGGGTTAATCCAATATAATTGCCATCCATTGCCTGCTAACCATATGTCCCAAGTGATTCATAATGTACCAGAATCGTGTAACCTTTAAATAATTCCACGACCTGGGTTTTATTAAACCCATTTCTCTAGGAAAAGAAACTAGCTTTCAAAGAGGTCAAGTAAATTGTCCAAGATCATAGAGCCAGTAATTAACATGTTGGAATATGAATCCAGCATGCCTGACTTAAAAAGATAAAGATATTTATCTTTTTTTCTGTCTTGTTTCTGGGTTAATAAGCCTAGATTTAAAAAAAAAAGAATGTTGAGAAAGATTTCGTTTGGCCATGTTTTCCACTTCTTCCTTCTTAAAAATTTTTTTCTGTTATTATCTTCCCTTTTTTAAAAATTTTTCTTCTTTCTTCATAACATATTTAGAGCAACTATGAAGGATACAAAGCTGACTCAGAATAGGTCCTACTCTTGCTATCTTCAAAAAAGCTAATCCATACATACCTATAAGTCAAAATGGAATTTAATAAACAATGTAAGAGAGACAAGTGAAGGATGATAGAAGTTTGGAGAGAAATGAATGATTTCATAACAATGAAAAATTTGTACAAAGAATGCAGACAAGTGGTCCTCTATGAAGACAAGCGATCTAAACGCATATTATACTTAGGCATCAGTGAGATCTTGGCTTTTAGAGATGAGAAAATCTTGGGAAGATAGTAGACAGAGATAAACATTTCTCAGGTTCTAAAAATAGTCAGTTATCCTGACATCTATGAGAGTATCCTAAATTCAACTTCAGTTACCTCAAGATGTACTGAGATGCATTCACGTGAATTGATGGACTAGAGGAGTGGCATGTCCCTCCATCACACTTCGTGTATCTTCTCTAATCAAGGACTCGGGATCCTCAGTTGATCACTCATACATGCTCCCTAGGGCAAATGTATGCAACAGCCTGCTACTGAGTAGATATAAGGACCTTCAAAGATTCCCTCTATCTGTATTTCTATGGAAGAACATATTTTCCATGGATATTTTCTTCTTTGAGATGAATACACAGTGCTTGAGAAAGTGAAGTATTTGTTAAGATTTTAGTATGTTAGGGAGCTAGATGGGGTAATATTATATCCATGTTAATAATTCTCCCACAGACAGGAAGGTAATTTATTATACTCCATTACTGAGATTGGGAAATAGGGTGAGAAAACGTAAACATTTCAGTCAAGATAACCTTCCCTTACCCCTGAAAAGTAAGTCTTCATTTATCTTCTTTCTACCCAGATAGCTTTGACTAAATACTATTATATGAAAAAAGAGTGTAGTAGATTTTAAATAGGAGGGGATAATACTATGTTTAATATGGCTATATATCATCTGTGCTCTCATGAAACTCTTGCAGCAACTATTTGTTCATTCAAAAATATGTTTGAAAACACCTTTTTGCTGGTCTTCCTATTTCTTAGCACATGGTATCAACAGACATAGGTGATTTGTGAGTTTTACAAATATATGGATTCCCTAAAGTGATTGTTTCCATATTTTCCAAGACTTTCATAAAGTTATAGACATAGACAAATTGAGATGATTTTATAATCTATACCTAAAGCAGAAGAATATGTTATAAACATTCCAATCTAAAATTTAATAAGCAAATAATATAAGTAATAAGAAAACTGCCAGATTCCCTATCTCAATTCAATTCAAAATAATATAGAACACAATTTAGGAACAGATATTCTAGGGAGGTAGAGGCAAAGAGTTCTAGAAGATAGTTCTTCCGGCAAGAAGTTCACTGTGGAATAGAAGGCTGGAGCTGAATGAGTGATATGAGGCAGAATATGGTCAGCTGTGATAGGTATGGATGAGGGTCACGTGATGTAGAAGAGATGAGCTTCACACATGACCGGAGAATCAGGAAAGGTTTCCGAAACACTTGATGTCTCAGCTGCACTCTGGATAAGTGGACAGAAAGAACTTCCATACATAGAGATGGGGAGGAGTAAATGAGTAAAGGGAAGGCCATAGATGGCCTGGCTCAGTCGATGTGGAAACAATATAGCAATGAAAAGATCAAGAACTGCTTCAGACAAAATAGATTCATATCCTGGCTGTCCACCATCTAAAAATTAACGAAATAAAGCCTATTTCATTTCTTTTTTTTTTTTTTTAAGATTTTATTTGTTTATTTGACAGAGAGAGATCACAAGTAGAGGCAGGCAGAGAGAGAGAGGGAAGCAGGCTCCCTGCTGAGCAGAGAGCCCGATGCGGGACTCGATCCCAGGATCCTGGGATCATGACCTGAGCCGAAGGCCGTGGCTTAACCCACTGAGCCACCCAGGCGCCCCAAGCCTATTTCGTTTCTTGGGCCTCATGTTTTTTCCCTATATGAAATGAAAATTTTTACCTTATAAAACTCCTTAATTGGTTTGTTTTAAATATTAAATGACGTTTACAAGTGTTCAGCCCAGGCCAACGGGAAATATTCTATTATTTCTTCCCCTCTAGTCTCTCTACTTAACAAACTTAACAAACCCAATCTCTAATCTTTAAGAAGACATACAGCCTGCAGGTATGCATCCATTCGTTCCACAAATATTCACTAAGCCCTGTCTACATCATTCACCTTCTTCTCCTAATACCTACCACACTTCTTTCAGTATAGCAATTACCTTGAGAGCAAAGAAGTGTTCATACTTTCTGTCTTTCTCAGTTTGAGAATCTCTGTTGTCCTGAGTCAGGATGAACTGGTGAACTATAGGAGTGGCAGATGTGAGTGAGTGACTGCCGTGTGCAAATAAGAATCAAGATCAGTGGTTACCCTCTGCCTTCCTTAGCACAGAGGGCCCAAGAGCATACAGACTTAGGCAGCTCTAGACTTAGGTAGACAATGAACCCTCACTGTGGAATTTAATTTCCCATTTTTTATTTGTCACTTGAAAATACTGACCTATTCTAGCTCTGGTTCCAAGATGAACACACCCTGGCACAGTGTGAGTATCTTCAGGTGCCCACAGCCTTATAAGGCCATTTGGAATAGAAGAAAGAACAAAAATAAAAGAAACAACAGGCATTAGCAACTCACTTTTCTCCATATGTGAACATAATTGCCACTTCCCTTCTTTCCCGCATGGCCTTCAGACTCTCTTAAATGCAATATCTCAGTGTTGGTTTTTTTTCTTATTTTGCTTTTTTTTTTCTCTCTCTTTTTGTTTTTTTGTTTTGTTTTGTTTTGTTTGTGTTCAGTATCTTCTACAAAAAAAAAAAAAAGGAGAAAGTTGACCTATATTCATTATATAAAAATAATAAAGTAACACAGTTGAAGTGTCAAGGAGTCTGTGAAAGTTTCTGATAAACAATACCACTGCTGAGAGGTCCCTAGAAGAATCTTACACTATGTGCGAAATGAGCAGGTCCTGAGTCCATTTACCTGGGTCAGCTTTCTTGGAATCAAGCCTTCAAAGTCATACATGGAGATCATCATAAATAATCTCGTTCTTGTGTTGTTGTTGTTGTTGTTGTTTTCTTTTACATTGCTATCCTTTTTCTTGCCCACCCTGACCCCAATTCTATATTTGATGGTTTCTCTAAGGCAAGGAGAAAGGCAGCCATGAATCCCCACAATTACAGAATCAGTGATGAGAAGACAGATAACACATGCCCCTGGGGGAAAGCCCACTTTATCAGAAGACCAATGGAGCCTTTACTACTTTGCTATAGCCTTTAGAAAGGTATATCCAAAAGCAACTGAATGCCCAGAGTCCTACAGAAATAAACAACTGATAAATATTAAAGGGATTTGATATGTCCAGCAGAGCTACCTTCTTTCTTCCCCCAGGCTTCCTTATCCAGTTGAGTCACTTAGAGGATGCATTTAAGGAAAAACAAACAAACAAAGAAACCAACCTCAAAATTTTTTGTCTTGCCTTTAATGTCTTCTGAATTCATCCATTATATATTCATGATATATTATAAAGTATTCTTCCTTAAAAGTCCAGATATTCTTGAAGAAGAAAGAACAGTCAGAGTGTAAATTTAAGTCAACAGATTGCTTTTCTCCTAACCTTACCATGTGGACAGAAGTTTTTGAATGGCTGGAGGAAAGAGTATTATGGTGTGTGGGTTATTTTGAGGGTTTTGGACTTGGATATGACACTGGAGTCTAGGATTTTAGCCAAGGGAAAAAAAAAAGAGGGAGAGAGAGAAAGAGGGAGCAAACTCTGCCAGTGATAAACTAGGGCCAGACAGTAAAAAGAGAACATAAAAGAATTCAAGAAGTACCAAAAGCCAATTTCTCAGTCTATGAGACGCTGGATATTCAATACAGTAAAAACACTTTTAGAGGGTGGCAACTTTCTAATCACCATGTTTCTTTAGGATAATGTTGTTTATTATTAACAAAGGAAGTGTCTGGAAACACTTTCTGTCCAAGTAGATTCTTGGCTACATCAACCTTCTCCAGATTTATCATTTGATTTGTTGCTGTGGCAGTTTTCTTTTTTAATTATTGTGATGTGCTCGGTTTGAAAGCATTTTTATTTTCACACTGGAGATATATCCAAAGATCTCTGGAGTAGACTCTTCCTCAAAATTCTACTCATCAGCATCGGGTTGCGATGTGGGAAATGCTACCCTCTGCCCAGGTTTGGACACAGTCCTGAGCTACCATGTGTTCCCAGTCTTCAGGTCACAGGGCTCAACTGCAAATTTCCTACTCTGTGTCTTGTTCTTTTCCTTGCCTCATATGATTTTCAGTTCATTTCTGCTTTTGCTTCTGGCATGATGCTACTTAGCATGTCTTCAGTAAATAAAGATTTGGCATGTTACAGGCTTTTTTTCACACTGCTGCACTCAATGAGAACTTTCTGTTGGTTCTTTTTTTCTAGTGAGAATGTCTTAAAGATTGCAGGTTAATTCCTCCTTGTTAGATGCTTTATTCAAGAGCATCCTGATTCTGGAAGATTCAGCTTTCAGTGGTTATTTTTAGTACTCAATTGATTCAAGCATATTCCAAATTCTGAGGGGAAAAAAAAATCACTTCAACCAAGAGATCCTATCAATCACAGCATGGTTTGCATGCTTATTTAGCTGGTTAGTAATTAAAGGCAGCTAAAAATACCAGGCATGCATGAATGGTGTGATTTTTATATCTTAGCTCCTTTCCAGAGAAGACACAAGTTCCATCAATCAAACAGTTGGTAGCTGAAGTCATTATCACTGAAATTAAGGCAATTATATACAAATGAATATTAATGAAGTATCTAGTCAAAATTAGGGTCAGTTCTTAACACGTAAAAAGAAATTGTAGAGAATCT
Organism: Neogale vison; assembly: GCF_020171115.1. Classification (NCBI taxonomy): domain Eukaryota; kingdom Metazoa; phylum Chordata; class Mammalia; order Carnivora; family Mustelidae; genus Neogale; species Neogale vison. The sequence continues at coordinate 127,727,512 of NC_058098.1, forward strand.
AGGTTCACTGTTAATCCATTATAAAATAACTTAAGGACACACCTTCCACATTAAACTGCCACTACAGTTAAGAGGGCACCTATCACATTTATGTTATCTCTTGTTTCAGAGACAAATGATTTTCATCCATATAGTAGCCTCTGTTTTAATATTTCAAAATGGCCTGTAAACCTACATTTAATATAATCACACAACACCCTAATAAGAAAAAGGCACATTGGCCCCAGGCATTGTGATTTTATAGCTTAAAAAAAATCTACATGATATTCATTGCAATTTACATCAGTTATTATTTATAAAATAAGGAGACTATACCAGATGATCTCAAAGGATTTTTCAGTCCTAACATTCTATTGTTAGAGGATTCCAACATGGAATGAGAACATACCACTTCAAAAACTGGAAAATTTAATGTTGGTATTTTGATCCTTTAAAATGCTATGACTAGGAAAGAATTGTGAGAATGTAAGAGGTCTGGATTTTCTAGATATGTTTGCAGATAATTAAAGTTCTCCAAATAAGACTTTTAAAAAATAAATAAATAAATAGAAAGCACGGGGAGGGGGAGGGATGGAGAGAGAGGGAGAAGCAGACTCCCTATTGAGCAGGAAGTCAGATTCAAGGCTTGATCCCAGGACTCTGGGATGCTGACCTGAGCTGAGGGCAGATGCTTAAACAACTGAGCCACCCAGACACCCCCAAATGGGACATTCTTAACTAAAATCTGGTAGTATCCCCCAATAACCAGATGTATGCCTCCAGGTATGGCTACCATATCCTGCAACTCCAGGGACACCATTTACATTAGGGTCTAGACAAGAAGTTCTCCTGGGATTGTACAGTGTACAAACTGTGTGGCTTTAGATGCTAGCCCCATACAACAAAGGATTTTGTGTCACTTTATTTTTCTTATCTTCATACTACCTATTTCATATACCCAGAGAAATGAAAGAAAGAAATAGAACACTGTTCTGTGACTATTGGAAGTGGAAAAATTTGGACTCAACAGGTCTTTGCATTAGTCATGTTTCAGCCAGAAAAATCAATGATCAGGGCCTTTCAGATGGTCCCTAAAAGAAGCCAAAATGTAAGGAGCCACTCCAATTTCAAAATATATAGGCCTTTGAAAACTGGAAAAGAAGAATGAGAATAAGAAAGCAGTAGGCTAACTGAGCTAGATGGATTCTAAAAAGAATAGATCTGGAAATCAATAGGGGAAAGCAAAAGTAGTTGGGAGAGGAAGAGAAAAGACAGTAGTATAAAAAGATACAGTTATTCTGATCGAATCCCATTGGCTCCGCTCTCCTCAGTTGCTTGCAAGATGGCATCCTTGTAGAATAGTAAGGCCTTAAATAAAAGTAAATAGCCTAGGGTGCTTGAAATATTGCCACACGTAGTCTGAGGGGTTTGAAGTGGCGGGGGGGGTGGGAGGTTGGGGTACCAGGTGGTGGGTATTATAGAGGGCACGGCTTGCATGGAGCACTGGGTGTGGTGAAAAAATAATGAATACTGTTTTTCTGAAAATAAATAAATTGGAAAAAAAAAATTGCCACACGTAGAAGCAAGAATACAAAGTAGATATTCTTTTATTCTTTAGAACCCTGTGCAACACTACAGAATGATTTATCTTTGTGAAGATTTCGAGTAAGGAACTATAAGTATATAAGTGTGTACACACACACACACACACACCCGCACACACACACACACATGCACTATAGAGTACTGTAGTTCATCTGGTTAAAAACATACAGCTTTCTACTAAGATTAGGTACAACTCACCTGTTTCACTAGAAGTCCTTGCAAATGCCATAAAGCAGGAAGAAGAAATAAAAAGTACATAAATTAGGAAGGAAGATATAAATTTGTCTCTGTTTGTAGATGACATCATCATCTATGCAGAAAATCCAAATGTAGAAAATCCAAATGGAACTAGTAAGCATTATATAGCAAGGTTCAGGGCACAAGTTTATTATATAAAAGTCAACAGCTTTCCTATATACCAACAATAAAAAATTGGAATTTGAAACAAAAAATACAATATCATTTATAGTAGCATCCCCCAAAATTAAATACTTAGATATAAAGCTGACAAAATATGTTTGAATCTATATGAAGAAAACTACAAAACTCTGATGAATTAAATCAAAGAAGAACTAAATAAATGGAAAGATATCCATGTTCATGGGTAGGAAGATGCAATATCATCAAGATATCAGTTATTTCCAAATTGATCTATAGATTCAATACAATCTCAATCAGTATCTCTGAAAGTTAACTTTTGGATGTCAACAAACTTATTTTTTATTGGAGCTAAAATGCCTGGGTTTGTTGGTTTGTTTGTTTTTATTTAAATTTAATTAGCCAATGTATTTTATTTATTTTTTTAAAGATTTATTTGTTTTTTTTGAGAGAGAGAGAGAGAAGTAGGGAAAGGACAGAGGGGAAGGGAGAGAAAATCTCAAGCAGACTTCCTGCTGAGCATGGAGCCCAATATGGGCCTTGACCTCACAACCCTAAGATCATGACCTGAGGCAAAAGCAAGAGTCAGAGGCTCAAGCAACTAAGCCATCTAGGCATCCTTCCACAAACTTATTTTAAAAGTTTTTATGGAGAGATAAAAGACCAGAAAATCCAACACAATATTGAAGAATGTTAACAAAATTTGAGGATTGACATTACCCAGCTTTAAGAATTACTGCAAAGCTGGGGCACCTGGGTGGCTCAGTGGGCTAAAGCCTCTGCCTTCGGCTCAGGTCATGATCCTAGGGTCCTGGGATCGAGCCCCACATCGGGTTCTCTGCTCAGTGGGGAGCCTGCTTCCCTTCCTCTCTCTCTGCCTGCCTCTCTGCCTACTTGTGATCTCTGTCTATCAAATAAATAAAAATATTAAAAAAAAAAGAATTACTGTAAAGCTACCTAATCAAAAGAGTATAGTATTGGAGAAAGAATACACAAACAGATCAATGGAATGGAACAAAGAACCCAGAAATAGACCCCCATAAGTACAGTCAACCCTTGGAAAGGAGCAAAGACAATACAATGAAGCAAATGTAGTATCTTGAACAAATGGTGCTGGAACAACTGGACATCCACACGCAAAAAAATACATCCAGACACAGATTTTACTCTGTTCCCAAAAATAAGCTTAGAAATGGATCACTGACGTAAATGCAAAACTACAAAACCACTTGAGGATAATATAGGAGAAAATCTAGGTGCCCTTTTGTACAGTGATGCTTTTTTTAGGTATAACACCAAAGACAAAATCCATGAAAGATATCATTGATAATCTAAACTTCATTAAAATTAAAAAACTCTCCTCTGCAGAAGACAGTATCAAGAGAATCAGAAAACAGAACACAGGGGCGCCTGGGTGGCTCAGTGGGTAAAAGCCTCTGCCTTCGGCTCAGGTCATGATCTCAGGTCCTGGGATTGAGCCCCGCATCAGGCTCTCTGCTCCGCAGGGATCCTGCTTCCTCCCCTCTCTCTCTGCCTACTTGTGATTTCTCTCTCTCTGTCAAATAAAATCTTTAAAAAAAAAAAAAAGAAAACGAAAACAGAACACAGACTTGGAGAAAATATTTGCAAAAGATATAGCTGATTAAGAAATGCTGCCTAAAATAAACTCAACAATAAGAAAACAAACAGCCTGGTTAAAAAATGGGCCAAAGACCTTAACAGACGCATCACCACAGAGGATACAGAGATGGCAACTAGCCTATAAAAAGATGCCGCATCATAGCCCATCTGGAATTTCAAATTAAAACAATGAGATTCCACCACACACCTATTAGAATGACCAAAATTTAGAATACTGACAATACCAAATGCTGATGAGAATGTGGAGCAGTAGAACTGTCACTTATTGCCAATGGGAATACAAAATGGCACAGCTACTTTGGAAGATAGTGTGGTGGTTTCCTACAAAACTAAATGTACTCTTACCATATGATTCAGCAACTGGGCCCCTTGGTGTTTACCCAAAGGAGCTGAAAACTTATGTCCGCACAAAAACCCGCACATGGATATTTATAGCAGTTTTATTCATAATTGTCAAAACTTGGAGGCAACAAAGATGCCTTTTGTAGGTGAATGGATATAGAAACATCTGGACAGTGGAATATTATTCAGTGCTAAAAAGAAATGAGCTATCAAGCCATGAAAAGACAGAAGAAACTTAAATGCATATCACCAAATGAAAGAAGCCAATCCAAAAAGGCTGCCTTCTGTATGATTCCAACCATATGACATTCTGGAAAATGCAAAACTATGGAGATAATTAAAAGATAAGTGGTTGCAGGTCTGGGGAAGGAGGAAGAAGAGGAAAGAAGACACACAGGCATAACACAGAAGATTCTTAGGGCAGGGAAAATAGTCTAAATGATATTATAATGATGGACACATGCCATTATACATTTCTCCAAACCTATAGCATTTACAGCACCAAGAATGAACTCAAGGTAAATTATGTACTTTGAATGATTACAGTTTCATCATTGGTAAAAACAAAACAAAATGAAACAAACAAAAAAACAAACAAAAACTACCATTCTGATGAGTGATGTTGCTAATGGGGAAAGCTATGCAAGTATGGGGGCAGGAGATGTATAGAAAATCTCTGTACTTTCCTCTCAACTTTGTTGTAAACCTAAAACGTATCCACAAAAGCAAAGTCTTAAAAAAATCATGTATATAGGTATATTCAAAGTGTAACTAAAACCAACCTTTAATGGAAACTGTCTAAAATACTCTAGAGAGATGGAAAACATGTGTATATATATATATATATATATATATATATATACATACATATACACATGTATATATACATACATATACACACACACTCCTCCCCCAAGATTTTCAGTTTGCAGCTAGGATTGCAAATGATACACTGAACTGTAGGCTGCTGGTGAGTAAATGTTATATTCTATCTTTCCCTAACTCATATATTGTGAATTCTAGATAAATGTCTGTTTTTAAATATAAAGTTTGTTTTTTAAAAAAATCAGTGCCGTACACAATCCATGGAAGAATCCCATAAATAAACCATATGCACAGTATTTGTGGTCAGTACTATGAGAGAGATTTTTTTCAGGGTGCTTTTAAGTTCAAAGGAAGGTCACTGCAACCATACTAGGCTTCATGGTTATCCTAGTACAGAGCCCAGGCACATTTCCTCCCTGTGCATTGAGAACTTCTCAGCACTGGGAGATGCCAACAAAACGAACAAGTGTATGGGTTTGGCAATGGGTTCAACACAAACCTTAGAACCTGCATTCTTCTCACTCCGCTTCCAAATAGCCCCCTTAAGGAGAAGTTTGGTTAATTCAGCAGAATACCTCTTTCAGAGTTTTTTCTAAAATATATTTTTCAGGAACTAAGCCACAAATGCATGCACAAGTGATATTAAAACAGATTCACCCTCAAGTGTCTTAATATCACGGTAGGAATGAATCTGTATTGTACTCAGAAAATCCTGTATGTCTCCAAATTTTAAATTCCAAGAGTAATTTGTTGTTCTGCTGATAGCATCCACAATAAGCTTTCCTAAGTCACTTATTATTGAGACAGTCCTTCTTAGTATGTAGAGTGATATGGCAAAGGAATTTATCATTAGGCAGTTTTCATTTTAATTATACTATTGTGAAACAACAGGCTAAATATAAAATTTACATGACTTGGAGGGTGCTAATTCCTCCCACTTATCTACCTTCTCATTCATCTATTGTCTTTCAATTTTAAATAATGAATTGTTTCAAAAATATAGAAAATCACAGGAAATTCTATCATAGCTATTTGTGCATTCAACACAAAGATGAAAAACACATTTATATTCTACCGAATGGCTTCAGCTCCCCTTGTTTTAAAATAAAGTAATTGTACAGATTCAGCAAAATATCTACCTATCTCTTTCCATTCCTTCTTCCGTCTCTTGAGATAGTCTCCTATGGCTAAGATATGTTTCATTCACTGTTTTATACTTCTACTATACCCATAAACATGAGTATGGCAGTTCATACAAATATAAGTCATGCATTTTAACGGCAATGTCAAACATATGTCCAACAGATGAAAAAAATCAGTTTATTCATTTAATTTATTGTGGACCAGTTGGGTTGTTTCCATTTTCTAACTATAGCCAACATTTTTGCAGTGTCACAACTATTGCAACAAATATGTTAAGCATGTTTGAGAGTTTCTCAGAAGAATACACTTACGGAGTAGTTGGGACTGCTGGGGTATCAGGTATGTACACTTTTACCTTTAAAAGATACTGCTAATTTACTCTCCAAGTGATTGTGTCAATTTTTTCCCACATTAACTATACACAATTTGCCTACTTCTACATAATTTCTTCTAAAATTCATTTTATTAGATTTATAAATTTCTACAAATTTGATGGACATGATATTATCTCAGGTTGATCTTAACATTTTTTATTCTTCAAAATTCTCATTTATATTTGCATTTTTACAGGTGATTTTATTATTCAAAATTTAGTTTATATATAAGTGTATATACAAAGACATATATGTTTGTATATGTGTACTTGCATGAAGAATCTATTCTCTTATTTTGTGCTTCTCATTTATCATGATTTCTCTTTGCTTCAATTGCCTCTTTCCATTGGATTACATTTTCTTAGTCTCTTTTTTCCCCATCTATTAATTTAAAGATTATTTATTTTAGAGAAAGAAAAAGAATGAGCAAGTGGGGGGGGAGGGAGATGAGAGAGAGAGAGAGAATCCGCAAGCAGGGGAGAATCTCCAGCATAGCCCAATGAGGGCTCCATCCCAGGCAGGACCCATGAGATCATGACCTGAGCTGAACCCAAGAGTCAGATGCTTAACTGACTGAGCTACCCAGGCGTCCCTCCCATCCATTAATTTAAGTTAAATCTTTTTTCACTTTTTGTTCCTTATCATGCCTGCTTGTCAAAATCTGAAGTTAATCACATTATTCTCTTGTATGATGCAGAGACCTCAAGATGGTTAAATGAGCCAACCTTCCAACTTCCTTGCAATTATTTTCTGATAATACAATTTCAGTCTGTTTTTATGTCATAAGTTAATTTTACATTTATTTTTCAAACGAATGCATATTTATTAACAGATGTTTACTAATTTATTGCTCCCCATCCTTTTTTTTTCACATTGTACTTTATCCATCTGTTTTTCAGTTATTTTTGAAAATGTGTACATTTAGTGATTTTTTTTTCCCCATAAAGAGTTTGTGAATGGGAAACTCTCAGACTTGACTTTTCTGAAAATGTATATTTTCCTCCTTCACTTTATCTAATCATATATTCCTTTTTTTTGTTTTTTTTTGTTTTTTTGTTAAAATTTATTGTAATTTCAAGGGTTTTTGTTTTGTTTTGGTTTGGTTTTTGGTGGTGGTCTAGGGGAAATCTCCCAATCTTCCATGGTTTTGGGAGCCATATTGGAAGAAGGGGCTGGGGGTCTCAGGTTCAGTATTTATTACACTCATGTTCGTTTTCATCCCATGACTATGCTGGGATTCCCCCATTTCAGAGACCATCCATTTTACCATCCCTAGAGAATAAACCTCTAGATTCCTTGGAGGTGGGATGGGTTAGTCCCCAAAATCCCAGAAAGAGGAAGGACATCTACATTCTCAAACAGATTATCCCAAATACTGTTTTTTTTTGCTTGTTTGTTTGTTTGTTTTTAGCCTTCCTCATTCACTTCTAGTTTCAGAGGTATGGGGTGCTTATTTGTCCTATTCGTGTGAGTTGCTGGGTTTTTTCCTTTCCACTTTATACAGAGTGAGATTTGTAAAGGTCACTGGTCTATGAAGGTTTATACAGAATGAGATCTGTAAAGGTCATTGGGTCACTATTTATCACAAATCCAAGTCTTATCAACCTTCCCATTAAAGGATTTAAAAGCCACACTAACGCTCGCTCGTTCTCAGCCTCATAGCTATCCTCAGCTACCCTCTTCCATCCCTTGCCCTGGGTGGCCAAAGACTGAATGGGGCTTGGTAGGTAAAGGCAGGAGAGAAAGGCAGGTGGCTAAAGCACCAGCTCATGTGCTCACTGATCTTAATTTCAGTTCCCTCTTTACTTCTGGATGAAATTCTCAGGCATTTAATTTCTTTAAGAATCCATTTATGTATTTAAAAGATTTTAATAGCCTTTTTGTTAAATTTTATCTAGCTTTTAAAAATGTTTTTGTAGGGGCACCTGGGTGGCTCAGTTGGTTAAGTATTTGCGTTCGGCTCAAGTCATGACCCCAGGGTCCTGGGATGGAGCCCTAAATCAAGCTCTCTGGTCATTAGGGAACCTGCTTTTCCCTTTCTTTCTCCCTCTGCCTCTCTCCCTGCTTGTGTGGTTTCTCTCTGTCAAATAAATAAATAAAATCTTAAAAAACAAAACAAAAGAAAATTAAAAACAAGACAAAACAAAAAAAAAGTTTGTTCTAGTGGTGCCTGGGCGGCTCAGTCAGTTAAATGTCTGACTTCGGTTCAGGTCATGACCTCTGAGTCCTGGGATCGAGGTTCACATGGCATTGGGCTTCCCACTCAGCGGGGAGTCAGCTTGCCCCTTGTCCTCTCCCTCTGCCCCTACCCCAGCTTGTTTGCTCACTCATTCTCTCTCTCTCTCAAATAAAGAAATTAAAGCCTTTAAAAAATATTTAAGAAAATAAATTAGAAAAAAAAATGTTTGCTCTAGGTGAATTCCAGTTAATTCTCTCTTACCGTATTCCAAGAACCACACCTCTCCATTCACCAAATACAATGGCAGCCGCTTACTTAGTGTGACTATGGGCCAGGGACTCAACCTTACCCTCTTCCTGTTTACCGGGCATCATTTTCTGTATTTCACAGATGTGAAAACAGTGATGGATGGAGGGTAAATTATTCTCTGACAAATACCCAATTCACTGGCAGAACTGGGATTTAAAAGCAGGTTCGTCCATCTCTGAAGCCCATGTATGGTAAACCAACCAGTCTCCCATAAGCATTAATAAAGACTTTAGGGATGTGCTGGCGGCCTCCAGGGGAAAGGCGTGCAAAGCCATGTTTGTTGGTGTGTGTGTGCGTGTGCCTGCTCATATACAGAGCCATAGCTGTGGGCACAGAGTATTTACGACATAGTGCTATCATGCTACTTGGTTCAGGCAGTGCCACTTTTACTGATTTGCCTTCTTTCTCTGTGCTCGTTCAACAACATCTAATAAACACCTTATTTCCCTTCTTACTGACTTTCTATTTATTCCGTACTTTCTGCTGAAAGTGCCTATTGTGTTCTAGCAGATGAATGTCACAGCACGCACACTGCTTTGTAACACTAGGGACTATGAACAAGAATTTTACTTTGAGGTAAAAACGTAATGGAGACAGGGAAAATGAGGAGGCTGTGCAGAGACAACACAGAAAATAAATGTGTGTGACCCTGTCAGCTTCAAAAGAAAGCCACAATATGTGTAATATTGCACTTTTGTTGAATAAACTGGTAAAAGTGTAACTCTATGTCTTTGAAAGATAGAAACATCATCTTAAATATGCTCTTATTTCAAGGCGCTATCATGTAGGTACAGAGTAGTCATTTAATAAATATTTGTCAAGCTGAAAGGGTTATAAATTGGGGAACTTTTCAATTCATACTGACATTGTATATTTTATCACATTTCCAAGTGAGCTAGTAGTGTGGTCTTGTTTCATTCTTTATTTTTAATGAATCCTAGAGTTCACTTCTCCAAGATATCCTGAATCACTTTTGTCCTCAAACAAAATAATCAAGTCCATCTCTTAATATCTGGATCTGTATATTATAGTTCTGATGCATTTATCATTGTGCCCAGTTGGGTGACTTGTACACTGTAGGTCTACAGTATGTGCATCACTAAAGATAAGGATTCTTGTCTCTCTGGAAAAATAGAATGCACACTTTGTGGCACTGGGACAGACAACAGAGCTCATAGCCAGGTACCAGGAGGTGCTAGAAGAATCTACATTATATGGTTCCTCCCCAGACTCAAAGAAGGATGGTTAGAAACCTGTAAGAATAAGGTCCTTCACATGACTGTTTTGCTCATTTTTCATGCCTTAACTACATGTCAATTCCTTACAGATGCTGGTCATAGCAACTTTAACTAAAATAGAATCCCCTTTCTTCTTTCTTCTCAGTTACTCTCTTTATACCTGCTTAGAACTTATATGCATTTGTATGTATTTAATTGTCCTTTTAATTGATTTCTGTCTTTCCTTCTAGACTTTAAGCAGCATGAAGTCAGGGACCATGTCTTTTTCATGTATCCCCAAAACAAATAGAGACCCAGTGTTTATTTAATGAATATTGACTTCATTGAAGTCTTTCCCTTTCTCTTTCCTCTTCTTTAACCCAGAAATGGGAAGTGTTATTCAGAGCATGGAGTAGCCACACAGCTTGCCGCTACTTCATTTCCAAGCTTAATACAAGCTTCTAGGCTGTACATACCAAGAATAGTGTTTCAGAAAGCTGGAGACTCTCCCTGCAGTTGAAATGGTCTTTCCATGTAAAATCCTCCTGTGCTCTCTATACTGCTCAGCAGCAGTTAAGAAGCAAGTCACTTGCGCAAACTCTGAGAGACTCCTGATAAAAGCAAAAGGATGACATTTGCTGCTGACAGTTGTACTCAAAGGTATGTGCCTGAGAGTGAGAGAAAGATATCATGAACTATAGGAAGTAGGAGAGATCTCTGAAGAGAAGGTAGGAAAAGGATGTTCACAGGGTAAGGGCATTTTCCACTGTGTTTGGGAGAAAGAGCAGCTGAGAAACTGAAAGAAGAGTGAGTGGGTTTTAGTAGGTAAGGCCAAGAGAGAGATTGTAGAAAACTGACTCTTGTTTCGTATGCATCATGACCGTGAGCCTTATTGGAGTTTCTGGGTGAGTTAGTCTAGTGGCAAATAGAACTAAGGCCAGGGTTCACTGCAAACACTTGTTCTGATATAACCCATCATGTAAACTATCAGGTGAGAGTCAAACAGAAGTGAATGGATAAATCTGATCAAACACATACCTACTTGGACGAGACATATAAAAAGAGATAAATAAAATATTTCTAGGACAGATATTGGTTGGAGGAAGGGAAGGAAATTGCCCTAAATTTTGTTACATTTTAACTGAGATTTCATGGAAAAATTCACCCGAGAAATCAACTGATTCCCAATCAGTGTTTTAATGCTGCCATTTATAGTGCTCTATGCTGCTTCATTGCCCAGGTAATTACTTCTCATCAACCTAAAATTCTCCAGCACATTCAGCTGGAAAAGCTAGTCCTCATTTCCCCACGCTGAAGTCAGTTGCAAAATGTTATTGACCCAGGTCTGCTGTCATCCTCCATTTGAATGCAAGTGTATGCGTAAGAGAGCCATTATTTATAGCTGCTTTCATGGGTACTTAAAAATAGTGCATAGCCTTAAGGATGGACAAATGGATATAAAGAATAAATAAATAAATAAATAAAGATAGCAGGATGTATTCTAAATGGGTAAGTAAATGAATGAGTGCTGTGTACCAAGAATACCTTCATTTATTATATTCATTCAGTAATTCAACAGACATTGAAAGTGAAACATACTTCTTTTTATTTTTAACTTCAAATGGGCAATTTATCAGCCAGGGTTTAATTAGAGAAGCCAAATCCCTCGCAGTGATCTAGACGAATGGCTTGATTAAAGGGAGTTGACTACACAATTGCAGCAGCTACACAGTAGGTTAATAGTCTATGTATAATTTCTGCTTTTGCATGTGGTGCTGGAGGCTAAAGTCCACATGGTAGGATGCTGGGAAGGAAGGAAGGATATAAAGCTCTAGAGAGAAAGGATGAACAGGACCCAGGAGATGACCTAGAACTTGTGACGATGAACTGGAACCCTTTCAAATTCTCACTGCATCTAAGCTTTCACATGGGATAATGCAGGTTAATTATAGAAGATGGTGCCCCTCTTCCCAGATCCAAACACACATTTGACCCAGAAGTTAGGGAAACGGAAGAAGATAACCCAGTGGCTGCTGTAGGCTGCATGCCTGGCTCTTCACTCCTGCTGACAAGGTCAGCCTGCAGATCTGTAACAACATGGGTTAACTTCAGCAACACCTGAACCTAACCCCCACCTTCTGAACGTAAAAATCACCTGTGCAAATCTCTCCTGTGGTTAGTTTTATCCCAGAACCACACACTAAGAACTCTGCTAAACGAAATGATGACACCCAACAGGAGGCCTAGGAGAGAAGGGTGGGGACTGCTTGGGAAATAACTCTTGGTGAGTACTGAGGCCCTGACTCCTATACATCTCAGCCACAGATGTTCACTTTTTATTTTGTTAGCTAGTGATTCTTTTTATGCGTTTAAGGCAACTCAACTTGAATTTCTTCTGCCTGAAAGTTAAAGAGATCTGATCAATGCATATATTGTATGATAAGTTGAAGCTACTAGGTATGGAATGTAACTGGACAAGGGTCGATCAACTGTGAAAAACAGAGTCTAATATATTTACATGGCCCAAACAATGAATGAATGAATGAATGAGAGGTTCAAAAATGAAAAACATTATGGTGCATATATGTGGAAAGTACAAAGTGATGATTAGTATTGACTTTTTCCCCCCAAATTCCATTTGCATAAAATAGCTTCCAAATGAGTTGGCTTCACTGTAGTTTCAATATAGACTTTATGGCACAATTTGCTTGTCACTTGTTATCATCATGGTGATTGTAGAAATTTCTAACAGTAAAAGACCAAGGCTATCCACGCCCAGTTTCTGCATTCGTTTTCTTTTAAATGCTCAGCAAAGTGTTAACATCGTTATGGACCAATAATTATAATAAATTAAGAAAAAAATAATTTAATTAAATAATTCCACAGTTAAAGTTGATTCTGCCTATGCTGTTAGTTCTGAGATGCCAAGATTTCTAGAATGCTAAGGAAAAAAATTAAGTCCCAGATCATTGAGTTCTTGTATTTATTTTCCTGAATTTAATTTCTCCCTTCATACATGTTAGTGTTTAGTCAGGATTCCTAATGTTCCACAACAAAACCGTCTGGAGATAGATTGTCTAGCAGGTCTAACCATTTGTGTTTTACTCTGGTAATTCATTAGAGGAAAGAAAGTTCTCTCAATGTACTCTCTTAAAAGTTTTAAAGAGGGGGAAAAAAAATTATTCTCAACACCCTGTAAAATGGGCTGCACAAACCCTGATTCCAGTTTGGCTGGCTAGGGAACACAGTTAATTACTTTGCAATCTTGTCGTTAGAAAAGAGAAAGCAAGTGGCATTGAATAGGGAGGTAAGTGAAGAGATTTTAACACAAAGTGCAAATGAACTGCATGTGGTTGGAACTGCAGGCGCACACTAGCCCAGGGCCCGCAGGGCTTTCCTCACAGAGCCACGGAAACGTTGCCTCACATGTGAATCAGCCCCGGAAAATCACCATCATTTATCTACATCACCTATATGGTTCTTCATTATGACTTTCCTGCGTGGTTGTTTAAGTTAATTTTCTCTAACATATCAGTGGATCAGTTAGATACATAAACTGAAGACCTTATTTACAACGGTCTAAGCAAGTTGAAGCTTATTTCTTTACATAACCAGTCATCTCTTGGTAAGGGGTCAAGAGCATTTGTTTACGAGCACAACATTTTCCAAACTGGCACTCCTGTGATTTTCTTGACATTGTTCTCACTATCAACACATGAAAGTTGCAAGATGGCTGCTACAGCTTCAATACGGATGCTCGCCTCAGGACAGAGGGGGTGGGGGAAGCCATACTGAATGCATTCATTTATACCGACTCTTAAAAGCAAACATCTTTGCAGAGCATGTAGCAGATTTCACTCCTATCTCAATGGAAAGATTATGTCACATGCCTGCACATATGGCACGGGAGGCGGGGGTTCTGTCAGTAAGAAAGAAGGAATACATGGATATTGGGTGAGCAACCAATGGCTTTGGCTATATTTGCCGAGATGGTTATGGGTTCTTTGAAAGAAGGAACTAAGCTCTATAGTTCTTTCACATTTTCTTTTTGCTTTAAAAAGTTTCTCATATTTTCATTTCCCTTCTCTGACCGTAATTGGGAAGGAATTGGCCTTTGACACCTGATGGCTCATTTAAATTAAAAATGAATCAACGTTAGACATAAAAGGCACTCACACATATGATGCCTTAATGTTTTAAATTGGCAGGTTAATACAGACATTGCCCAATATTAGATTAGTCAAGTAAGCTGGGAAATGGAAAGGAAAACAAACAAATCAGCAATAGCAACAACAACAGAAGGCTCAGTCTATGTAAAATTTGGAGAAAAAAAGAATTTATCAGCAGCCGGGAAGGGAAAACACATCTATAAAGAAAAAGAAGTATATTGATATAGATTATTTTAAAGACAATGGAAAAATTTCAAAAGATTTTTGAGGGAATACGAAAAGTAGAGTACTACAGATGCTCTTTTTCTTGACACTGATAAATACAGAAATATAAGCTTAGGTACGTGTGTTTAAAATATAAAATATGCTGGGATGTCTGGGTGGCTCAGAGAGTTAAGCATCTGACTTCGGCTCAGGTCATGATCCCAGGGTCCTGGTTTTGAACTCAGCATCTGGCTCCCTGCTCTGCGGGGAGTCTGTTTCTCTCTCTGCATGCAGCTCCCCCTGCTTGTGCTCTCTCTCTCTCTGAGACAAATGAATAAATAAAATCCCTTAAAAAAATGTAAAATATGCTACTAACAGAGTTAAAATGTGCTACAGAATTTTCAAGTTAGAAGAAATAAAGAAGAACAAAAGTTTAAAGGGCAGTAAATAGATGATAAAGTAAGCTGCTAAAAAAGCAAAGAAACAGAAAGCAAAATACAGGCTGGACTTGGACTTCTAATTCCTGTTAGTTGTTTCTGTAAAGAACATCTAGTAGTAAACTTGGACAACACAGAAAAAACAAAAACAAAAACACTTGAAATTCATCAGTCATGAAGCTATCAGCACTTGAGTTTGCAGAAGAGAAAAGGAAGGAGAAAGAGGCAACATTCTGTAAGCTGCTTTTCTCCTAGGCTTTTTTCTAATTCTTCCAGGCAACAGGATGGCAAACCAGCCGGAGGGTCACTGCTAAGAGATTAGTATTTACCCACTTTACAGAGCAGGAAAGATAATCACTGGAGGAGCCACGGCCACCAAGGAGGGCAGGACCTAAGAGGTCAAGGCTCCAGAGGAAAAAGCAGGTACAGAGAAACTAGCCCAACACTGGAGTGGAGGTTCTCCGTTAGGAGGCATTTGCTGAATTTAAACCTGTGCAGGGTAGAAGTTAGGAGGCCAAATAGAAAACCACTGAAATGCAGAGCTGAATTTTTGGAAGTCTCCTTGTATTGAGGAGACGAAGACAGCGCCCAGGGCCTGCCAAGAATAGAGGCACTAACAAACATCCGAGTCTCTCAGTTGGGACCCTTTTAGAGCTACATCCTAGAAGCATCCTAGAAGCTTGTAGGAGCCACTTATGATCTGTAAAGTTTATAAAATTTCCTATATTTTTTGTTAATAATTTATAAATAATTTACAAAAAAAAACCAACAAAACCCACAAAAACCCACAATATACACAGTATCAAAATAAATGAAAACAGGCTAAATCCTTAAAATGAAGGCCAAAACTGAGATTGGTTTAAAATAACTCAACTTATAATTTCTGTAAAAAATCACACCCAAATCAAAATAACAAGAAAAGGGGCAAATAGTGGGGAAATGCCTATACATAGGCATTTTTTATATACAATAGAAATAGTAATCATAATAGCAAAAGTAAAATCATGCAAAAGACATTAACTCTGAAAAAGGAAATTATTTAATATAAGAGACAATTCACAATGAAGATATAGTTGTCATGGTTCTGTGTTCTAAATTCATTAATTCCAAAGTATACAAGAAAAAACTTAGAAAATAACCAGCAAGATGAAAAAATAGGAACAAGAGACTGACATATATTGCTATATATAAGTTTTTAATGATTTTTTTATTTGAGAGAAAGAGAGCACACAAGAGGGGGTGGAGGGACAGAGGGAGAGGGACAAGCCGACTTGGAGCTGAGCACAGAACCCAGAGCTGAGCATAGAGCCCAGAACTGAGCACAGAACCTGACCAGGGGCTAGACAACAGAACCCCGAGATCATGACTCCAGCCAAAGCTTAACCAACTGAGCCACCCGGGTGCCCCCTATATTACTATATCCTTTACAGCTCGATCAGAACAAAATGATGGGTACAGAATTAGAATAATATAACCAATAAGTTAAACCCAGTAGATGGTATTCACTAACATTGTTCCACTACATTTATTTAGAAAAGATCACAATTACGATCATAAATACTCTATTCACAATGTAATAAAACCAGAAATGTATTACAAAATGATAAAAAAAAAAAACTAATCTAATCACTTAGAAATAAAAATAAAAACCTCTGCTAAATAATCTTTGGATCCGAAGCTTAATCAAAGCTTCTATGACAACTTATTAAAATTAACTACAATAAGATTTTATGTAGCATGGTAATCTCACTGTAGCTATTTAGTCATTTATAGGTGTGGTTGAGACTTTACAAAGAACAAAATTCATTTTCTTAATTATATTTTTCATTAAATAAGAAATAATGAAATCAAATGAAATAAATATCTCACTCCAGAAACTAGCAAAGTTGCCGCACAACAAACCTAATAAATTTTAAGTATTAAATCAGAACAGGAAAAGTTTTAAACACATCTGAGAACTTTCAAAATTTAAAAAAAAAAACACTAATGTGTTTGCAAACATATCAAGTCAATTAATGAAAGATGAGAAAAAGAAAATACAATTATGCAACATGATGAAGGCTAAAAGGCATAAAAAAAAAAAGCTTTGGTTCTCTAAGAGACAAGCAGATAATGCTGCTTTTGCTCAGAATGCAGACTTGTTAAGAGCTCCTCATCCTTCAATCTGATCAAACTGTGCCATACAAAGTGGACCTTTTTTTTTTTTTAACCTTACTAAGAGATCATCCCCTTCTTATTTATAGCGCTGCTGAAAGCTTTTCCCTATTGTTATTTTAATAACTTCATCAAAGCCCGTTTTTTTTTTTGTTCTGTTTGTTGTTGTTATCACTGCAAGGCCTTCTAACCCTTCTCTTTGTTCCTTTCCAAAGGAAGATGAAGTAGGAGCAGGGACGACAATGTGAAGTCAACAGGCTACTTTTTTAATCAGGGTTACTTAATTATTAGTCAGACACATGCCTTCTATCATACAGGACTTTCCGAGACCTATCTGGAATACTGCTTTAATCTAAGGCCCGGCCAAAATTTTGTCTAGAGGTCCCTATCTGACCACTCACCATGTTCTGGAGAGCAAAAATCCTAACACCGGATGTGTGAAGGGTAAAAGAAAACCACAAGGGAGCAATCTATCCAAGTCTTGAGCCTTGAGCTGAACCACTTACAGAGGATCCCTTGAACACCGGTTGACCTTGCCTATCAGGAAACAGAACTTCACTGCATGCTGATGTCTCCACCATCTGATAAGCAACTTCACATAGTGAGGTGGGATGGCGAAAGAGGAAGAACACTGCTTCCAGAGACACAGTGATTGTCCCCCAGGTGTGTATGGCCACAGGCGGAAAGGGTTACAAACCCGCTAAGTAATGCAGGTTTGCCTCTGTGTCAAGGGACTCCAAGAGCAGGAATGAAGCACAGGTCCCAGCCTGGTTAAAGATGTCGCTGTGGATTTTCATGTGCTCCTCCTGATGATTTATAGATGTGCATAATCAACCTGTTTTGGCTAACATATGTAAATAGTTCCTAATGATTGCTTAAGTAACAATGACTCTGCCACAAGAGCACTTTATAAAAGCAAATTTCCTCTGAATAGAGAGTGCCTTGAGAACAATATTTTTCTGAGCCTTGATACAGAGTACTGAGTTGAGCCCACTGTATTTTTATATATAATTGTGAAAAACAATTAGTCCTTTTCAGTAAATGAAAAGGCATTCCACAAAGGAAATTCTCTAGAAAATAGTTCATCAACCAAAGCCTAAGGGAACTGAAGGGAAAAACAACTGTTGTAGAGGATTTAGAAACATTTTTTTTTTTCTGTCTCCAATTAGAAAAACAATATATTTAACCCTTGGTCTTTATTGTTGAGAGAGATCATGGTTTTCTTCTCAATTCTATTCTCCAAAGATTTTCTGGGACACTGAGTGCTGAAATTATGAAGATGAATGAAAACCCTGAAGTTTGTCAGACACAGATATATAAGCATGTGTAATTCATCTTCTGGTTTCTTCTACTGAGACTTTATTGCAGGGATTTAAAAATATCAGTGAGAATTCTGGCATGTGGAGTCATCAACCAGAAATAACTTTGCATCAAATCCCAAAATGGTCTTTCTGATTGGCAGGCATGCACAGGCTGAGAAGTAGCATTTCCTTTCTCTTCGACTTGTTCTGCCCTTTATATAAAGGAGGCAGCAGTTCTAACTAAAACTCTTGAAAGTAATAGATCTTAATGTGGATTCAATTCCATACCAGTGGCAGATTCCTGCACGGTAGGTAACAGGTAAGTTATAAACGACTCTCTGGCTGTCTACAGTAGCTAAACTTAGAATATAAAATTTTAGGACTAAATGGAACTTTAGGAACTATCCCACTCATTCTTAATTCTCTCATTTTGAAATAAAAGAGAAAAGAAAACTAACTTAGATGTTTTGACAAAGAAAACATTAAATAGAATTCTTGACTCACAGAAGTTATCTGTGGGACCAAAATTTTTATCAATTTCAATATGATTACTTCACCAACTAAATGTATCACAAAGCTTTGCTTGATTATTGCTAAACAAACAAACAAACAAACATCTTTCATAACCTCTGGAGCATGGGAAAAGTACCTGAAATTATTAAAAAAAAAAAAAAGATGTTGTCTCAACTGTCAGAAGGAGATAAGAGATGTACTGTGGAAACATCTGACTACTCAGCTTCACTGCTAGCTTCAAAGAGATGTAGAACAAGATGGCAATGAACGTTGGTGAAAAATATGGTAAGAAAACATAAGGTTGTACTAGTTTTTGTCTTCTCATTATCCAGACAAAGACTGTTAAAGTAGGTTTATCTTGGTTTTAGGAAAACATTAAAGATGACTTTTATTTCCATTATATTTTCTTTGAGGGTATGACAAAATGTATGCCAGGGTACATATCTGTTCGTGAACTGGTTTTATAGCTGCTTAAACAATAAGGTAGGGTCATTTAGTAGCTTCTTGTCAGCCTAGACAAAATTTCCAGTGGTCCCACTCAGGATTTCTCCCTTAGGTCTATTTGGTTCAATATTCTCAGCCCAAAAACTGACAAAAAAAAAAAAAAAAAGGAAGAATATATGTTCATTTCATGGGACCCCTGATCGTCGTTGGAAGGGAGCACTTAGTATTGTCAATGGCAAAATCAGAGTTCGAAATTATCTTGAAAATTTGTAAAGCTCTCAGCCAGTAAAATGAAATCTGACACTTAGAAATGCATAAAGTTCCATATGTAGGATCCAAAATCCATTTGCATGAGTATAGAATGAAAGAGACCATAGGTTTCTGAGAGTTTTATTTTTAAAATAGTCTCGATATGAGCCTGTGATCTCATGGAGCTAATATATTCTAACACTGAATTTACATGAATTTATAAATAAGAGTTTATAGAGTCATAGGGAGTCTGAAGGTTAACCCTGCATTGGGAGTTTTCCAGTTCAGATATCACATGGTTAGAGGACGGTTGGTCAAGTAAAGACGGTGGTCAATTAGACAGGGAAAGAAGCAGACAGATTACAGGGAAGCTAATGATGTCGCAGACCAGAGACTCATATGAACAAAGTGCAGTTGAAGGAACTGGTCATTCATCAAACACTCTTTCACATGTTAAGTACCGATCAGTGTATAACATCATGGGAATACAAAGCCTTCCTTCCACTCTTGAAGAACTCAGTGTCGCATGAGGGAGAAAGACAAACATTTCTAACACTAGGTGTGGAGTGAAACAGTCTACAGAGCACAGAAGCACAGAGAAAGAAATGTTTCTTCATGGGGACAGCAGCAAAGCAGGGTGTCAGGATAGTTTAAAATTGGGACTATTTCATTTGGAAAAGAAGGCTAAGGAAAAGAACTATCTAATTAAATCTAATAGTGCTTGAGGCATCCTGCAAATATGCTGTGTTCATTTTGCTTCTGTATCTTTGCTCATTCTCTTGCCCCTTCTGTAAGATCCACCTGTCCTAAATTCTACCTACCCTTCCAGACTTGCTTACAAACTGGTCTTTCCTATCATGCTGCCCACAGGACTATGTCAGCTGACCCCGAGGGCAAGTATTCCCTTTACACTTGTTACACCATTTGTCACATTATCGTACGCTGGTATCGTAACCAATTCATCTGAGCAGAAGAGAAACACCTTTTCAAGGCCTTGACTGTGCTTTGTACCAGACTGGCACAGAAAGGCTCAATAAATACCTTGCAGTTAGCCAATTAGCCTACTTTCTTTAATAAAGATCAATTCTAGACCTCTGACTAGTGAGCTGACTTCCCAAGTTCCTTCCTTTGTGCATCATTTCTCCACCTAACAGAGCAGAATTCTTCCTGCCAACATTAACCCTGTGGGGGTAGAGTGAGAATGCACTGCACATCTTTGATGGGTCCTGCCTGGTGAGGTTGTCCGGATAGGGAAAGCTCCTTCTCCCGAAAGATGGCCCTAGATCCAGACCAATTTCTGTCCTAGTTGTAGTGATTTTGTCCATAAAGTTTCATTTCGAGCCACAAGGAAAACCAGTATCTTTGTATCCCATATCCTGAAACTTGTGAAGGTATCTTGCTTTTATCTTTCTGATTTTTTTTTTTTTTCATCTATTACAAAGCTGCTAAAAGCCTCAGGCATGGGCAATGTTTCTTTGGGCTCAGTTGCATACATCTTAGTGGCTCCTTCCCTTCTGAAAACCAGTCTTTTCTGTCAAACATGCCTTCATCTTGCTACAAAATAGGGCTCATGAATTTGGCCCTACCCAGGGAACAATCCGCACGCTGGTGATTGCTTTGAAAGCAGTATTATACTAATACAGGATCTCATTAGAACCTCTTTCCTGGGATCTGGGGGTTTCTTCCAAATCCAAATGGAGATTGTGGTGTTCATTATGTGTTCAGAAGTGCTGCTTCTCTGTACCATCAAGTGGCCTGAGGAGAGAAAATCTTTTGACCTTTGTAATTGCTACAATATTATGTAGGGTTCTTCCTCCATTTGAACAGAGCAATAAATATTGCAGAGCTGTACTTCTTTATTCCTTCTAAATGCAATTAAAATAGAGGGGAGAAAATTATTCTGAAGATATTTTGGTGGTGCCATGCCATCCAACACCTGGGTGGGACATTTGTAGGCGGTTGTGCTGCAGGTGGCAAAACTTTGGGTCCATTTCAGATAATTTTCCTCAACTGGCTTGGGGCCAAGGGTTGCAAAATTAGCTCATCCAGGACTGCAGCTCCTGGTTTCAGACTCATTAAGACTGTCTTGTCAGGGTAGGTATGTGATCAGTTTCTGGACTGCAAACTAAGCCCAATAAATTGCTGAACTTGGCTTAAAAAGTTAATTACCGAATCTGGTGCATGTGGTGCAGAAAAAGGACAGAAACTACAAATTAATGTGCAGAACAGCAGTTTAAAAAAAATTAACTTCAAAAATATAAATATTCTACCACGACTGCTTGGGCCTGAGCATAATCTCAATTTACCTCCAAGTTCTCATTTCTTTTTTACTTGCCAGACTGTTTCCCTTTTCTGTGTTCACAAGGGTTTGTGTGGGATGAGCTCTGAAACTTGTCAAGGTATCTTGACAGATCAAGCACAATGCACAAGGTATGAGCAGTTTCTCCAGACACATTAAAAATGTCCACATTCAAGCTGAATATGATGTGGATTTGTAGTAGAAATATATATTGGCTGCCAGTTCATATGTTTTCCTGAAGGGCCACCATTTTTATGAAGGAAATTCTTTGGTGGATTTAAGAATTTTCCTTTTCAAACTAGTAATATACAAAAGCAATTGCTGTAGGGTCTACAGTGGGCCATGCCATGCCCTGTGCCTGGCACTTTGGGAGACGTAACAGGAGGCAACGTGACCACTGGAATAAGTGGCCTGCGCTGGGGGCAATTCAAGGGAATGGCTGCACCCTCCACCAATGCCCTTCTCCCCATTCTCTTTCACCATGCCCCAGATTTAGTGAAGTAGCAGGAGGAAGTGGGCCTTGATCTTCTCTTTGTTTCCGTCTTTTTCATCCTCTTGGGTTGAACATAAATATGTTTGTTTGTTTGTTTTTTCACCAGAAGTGTTTGAACAATCCTTGCTTACCTGGACCAGGTTTAAATATACCCAAGGAAGCAGAGTTGATCCAAAGAGTTGATCTATATATATACAGAATATATACTCTGTAGAAGTAGATGCCTATCTTTCCATTCATGATTCCTACGGTGCTCAACACAGTGCCTGTCATCAAAATTTCAGAATGGCAGTTAGTTCTTGTTGGAAGGAAGGAAAAGTGAAGAAAGGAATTGGAATCCATTCACAGGGTGTTTAAAAGAGACATGATGTTCCAAGACTCCTATGTGAATGTGGTAATGCCTTCACAGACATCTTGCAAAGTGTTTCAGGATCACCAAAGATGGAGGGCCTGCAGGACACAGTAAAGCATTTCAATAAATGTCAGAGCAATAGTTTGTGGGGTTTTACACACTGGATCTGTTGTTTCACATAGAGCATGTTCCAGAAAATTACGCCATTCCTTATTTCTCCAGCCAAAAAGAAACAGTATTTCCAGAGTGCTTACCAGGAGGTGGGTGCCATGCTAGGAGCTCCAGTTCATGCTGTAATTCTTTAAAGAGTTCTGTTCCATTAAGATATTGTACATAAATATAATTATGCCAATTTAAAAGATGTAGAAGTTGAAGCTCATGAAATGTAGGTCACTTCCCAAATATATAGTAATTGTAAGTAGCAGAACTAAGGGTTCAAATCTAATTACATCTTAAAACACCAATGCCCATGGTCCATCCACATCACTATGCCATGTAGTTGGAGAACAAGAGAAGGAAAATCTTGTCTTCTCTCCTAGGAAGAAAAAGTGTATACTTTTTTTCTCCCTTCCTAATTCTTTAAGTACTATATTCATTTCTTAGGTGCTTTTTTATTAATACCCCATAATAACTTTTATCTGCTTTATTAAAATTAAGAAAGAAAAGGAAAGCCTAGAAAATCCACATAGCCAGTCAACACCACCTCCTCCCGTGTCCTCCAATTTGTTCTGTAAAAACTTTGCAGTTGGCTAATAGTTATAACATCCACAAAATAACTTCTTTCACTTTCCTCATTAAACTAAAGGAAAAAAAAATCAACTGATACACTGCATCCTTGTTGACTGGTGGCTCATTACAGAGGCTAATAAGAGAAAATACATTTTCATATACTGATCATTGGAGCTGAGAGAATTTGAGGAGAGCCACCTGCTGAGTAAGTATCCATTTTCGCTTCTGACTTTGTATGTATTAGTCTGGTCAATTTTCCCAAGCTGGCCTGATTAGGAAAGTTTTATTTAAACAAATGGAGATAAGATCTGGAGTTAATGGAGAAACACAGAAGCTGTGCCTGACCACTCAGCCAGTTTTCACCCTTGGCCAGACATACTGACCACTAGTGCCCTTCTGGGGCACAGACTATAGGGCATTCATCAGAGCCCAAGATTTTTTCTTCTTGTACACAGCTAGACCACATTTCTCAGCCTCCCCTGCAACCAGTTGCCACCTTCCATTGGCTGTCCAACTGAGGGGAATGAAGTATGCTATTTCAGATCCCAGCAAGAAGATACCTCCATAGGCACATGCACAGTTTCTCTCCCTCCCACCCTGCCCCTTGTCTGCCTCTGAAATTTTTTGGCTCCTGGTGACTTATAAACCACATGCCGAATATAGCAGACCTTTTTTAGTCCGGGTTGCTGAATGACTACATGGACATCATTGCTTCACAGTGCCAAACACTCACTGACTGGACTTTAAATGAGCAAGAAGTAAGTTTGTATGTGTTAAGCTCCTCAAATTTTAAGCATTATGTGTTACTTTATGTTATGGACTAAATATTTGTGTCTCCCCAGAATTCCCATGTCAAAACCCTATCTTCCCTACCCCCACCAACACACACACAGAAGATGTGCTGGAATTAAAAGGAAGAGCCATTGGGAGGTAATTAGGATTAGATGAGGTCCTGGCGGTGGAGCCCTCGTGAATGACATTAGTACCCTTATCTGAGTCACAACAGAACTTGCTTCCCCACTCTGCTCCCAACCATGGAAAACTACAAGTCTGAAGTCTATAAGCCCTGATGTGGACTCCTGCCAGAACACGACCATGCTGGCTGGCACTTTGATCTCATACTTACAGCCTCCATAAATGAGAGAAACAAGTTTTTGCTGTTTATCATCTACTCAGTCTATGGTATTTTTATTATAGTAGCCCAGCTGACTAAGACTGAAGACAGTGCTAATTTAACTAACATATATCCCTTAAAATATTTAGCAGTATATAGCATATATGGATTTGTTCTTCTTTTTAGAAAACACTTTAAAATTCACATGTCACATTTTAACACACTGAAATCTAGAAATGAATATATCGAACAGCATATCTGTTTAAATGTAATAGTAATGGATGTCAATATAGACATGGATGTGGTATGGATGGAGATGGAGATTCGGGTGTAGCTATACACACAGACGTGTTCCCTAACAAAGATAAGGTGGTATCTGTACACAAATTCGACACAAAGTTCATCACACAATAAGTTTCAATGAAGATTCTGTGAACTTGAGACAAACTGAAAACGTAATCTAATTGAATACAGTTGCCTGGAAAATTTACTTGTGAATCATTTAATATCACATCAGTAAGAACTTTTAGACACAACCTAATTTATAAACAGAGGGACACACAAAAAAAGAGAGACTAAGTAAGATAAATAGGGGACGAGAAAGAAGGTCACTTTATAGTTACATTTGTAAATTCTCCATGAAAGCTTTATCTTGAAAATCTAAGTATGAAAGTCTTAGGTTCAAGTAGGATGAATCAAGAAGAAAAATTCAGAACTTGATAAGAAGTGTCACAGTGGATTCTAAGCCTTGTAGAAAATAAGCCCCTCAAGAACCAGAATAGGTTCAATTTAATAAAATGTTTTGAGAGATGACCTTGAATAAGTCATTCTGCAAAATTAAAATATGAGTAATACCTAGAGTATGACAGGACAGCTTCACAACCCAATAGAAGGACAGGCTTAGGTAAGAAAATTTCAATACTGTGTGTACATACAACAGAGGTGCACATAGGATAAAACAGAAATTGGGGGAGATCATGGCAATATTATGAAGGGAAATGACACAGCTATCTCTGGAAAAACAAGAAAGTTCGGGATGAGCATAAACCAGAAGCAGATAATCATAGGTAAAAACAGACTGGACAGTTTCTTGATCGTTTCATTCTGTTCCAAACCCCTTGTGTGTCAGAAAAGTTGTATGTGTAAATGTTTTATAATGGTTATTTAGAATGTATCTATTAAAAGGATAAAAATCCAAAAAGTGTCTTAATTAGATTAAGTATGAGGAATTCCTGGAAAATCAAAAAAGCAGATGATATCAGACTGATAGGGAAATACAATAGAAAATTACAACCCAATACATGCAGAAAAAGAAGTAGAGGCAGGTTCTGGAGTGGAGTGTGGTTTTGGCTGCAAATAAGGGAAGAGAGAAAAAAGTCATATAATCTGTTCACCTACAACAAAGTCAGGATATGGGCCATTTCAGGCTGATTTCCCGGGCCCCACTACAGCATCAATGGCCTCCAGGCCCTTCTTGTATTCCTTCTCTACTAATACCTTCTGTTGTCAGGGTTGCAGAAAATTTGGGGGGTCTGAAAACTCTATTTCCTGACTTGAAATCTCCCAAGCAGGGAAAAAGGGCGCAATAAAGGAAAAACCTTCTTCTTGTGCATCTCCTTCTTTTATAATGGAACAAGGAGTAAACCTTTCCCAGAGAGCTCAGCATACATGGCAACCTCTTTGTTCTTATTTCCCTTGCAGCCACATTTGGGGTACATGTTCACTGCTTGACCAACACAGACACACTACAGAGTCTGCTATCATTAGGTAAACTAATCATTATTCAAACTCTGAGGCTGATGCTTAATAGTTCTCCCAAAGTGAGGGTCCTATTAGCAAGAAATAAAGGATATAATTCAGTGGGTGGATAACAATATATAGCAGGTATAGGGAACTCAGATTAGAGGTCAAGTGACATAAGGAACTGGAAATGACCTGGCAATATTTGTTAGGATGACTGTTACTAGAACTATACTGAAGCAATGAGGTCTGTGTGTCCTTTATATCTCTCCAGCTTGCACTTCACAGAGTTCACTGCTTGCCTGGAAACTAGATAAAGCAGTGAGAATGAGTGGTTGGGCTGGTGGAGCAGGGCCCTAGATGGCTTCCTGATCCAAGAAGCAGCACAGGAGCCCTCATACTGGATTGCAGATCCTTCCCCTTTCAAGCACAACGAAAGGTAAACCCCCACAGGCAGAGCTTCTGTTAATCAAAGATCCCTGAAAAGTGTGGTTAAAAATGGGGGCTTAAGTGGGTAGGAGAAGAATCCATGGAACAAGATGGGATAGGGAGGGAGACAAACCATAAGTGACTCTTAATCTCACGAAACAAACTGTGGGTTGCTGGGGGGAGGGGGGTTGGGAGAAGAGGGGTAGGGTTATGGACATTGGGGAGGGTATGTGCTTTTGGGTAAATTGGAAGTGGAGGTGAACCATGAGAGACTATGGACTCTGAAAAACAATCTGAGGGGTTTGAAGTGGCAGGGGGGTGGGAGGTTGGGGTACCAGGTGGTGGATATTATAGAGGGCACGGCTTGCATGGAGCACTGGGTGTGGTGAAAAAATAATGAATACTGTTTTTCTGAAAATAAATAAATTGGGGAAAAAAAAAAAACCCTGGAAGAAAGGCACCCAATTAACGAAAGAACTAAAAATCAGATTGAAAAGCGTAAGCATAGGATAAACACAAAATAAGGAAATTTGATGTCTTTACAGAACCTGAAACAATTACCACATTCATAAAAAGAGGACAGGTTACTAAAACAAACCAAACTAAATATGAACCAATCAAAGAACCTGAACAATGAAAGTACAGTCACAAGCAAGGGCAAGAAAAATTTAAATCAAGAGGCTTAAATCTCTGTTGGTAATAAGGGCATGTACTTCCCTCCTCCCTTTTCTTAGAGCATTTTCTTTGGAAAACTTGTTAATTCCAAGTTCTTTTCCTAGGTCTTTGGAATGTACGAAAATCTTTTTAAAGACTAAATAAGGTTTTTGCCAGCTTTACAACCCAAGAATGTCTTTATCAAGGACCCCAGGGTCATCTCTTTGAAATGCAATCATCCAGAGAGAAAGTATCCCCATCTCCCACTTTCTGGGGAAGGGGAGGAGGTTAACCTAAGAGGGCCAAAGTCCACCAAATTGTAAAACCACTTCTCATTAAAATTATGATGTTTCTTGGGGTTATGGACATTGCAGAGGTTATGTACTATGGTGAAGTGTGTAAACCTGGTGATTCTGGAGTAATAGGAAGTTTTGTTTTTAGTTATATTACCCCAAATATCTAAGAAACACATTATAGAATGAAAAGAATGAGCCTAAAAGTGCCCCCAGAAGGCAGCATATTAAACAAATAGATGACCAAAAAAAAAAAAAAAATTAAGTGACATAGAGGATGGATCCAGAAGTTCTATAACATATTTACTAGGATTTCCAGAAGAAAATTAATATAATAGTAAAGCAAAAAAGAAAAAAAAAATAGACTTTTCAATATTGTAAAGAAGACATTTAAGTTCTCAAATTGAAAACAAACAAACAAAACAAAACAAAATGTGTTCCAAGGAAGATAAGTCGAAAACATAAACAAAAGGCCACACTTTAACACTACCAAGTGAAATCTGAGAACTTCAATAAAATGATAAAGTCCAAAATGTGTTCAGAGAAAAAAAAGTACATTTGAGTAAAAAGAATAAAACAACCCATTAACATTATAAATACTGGAAGATAACTGAGTCATTTCTATAAAGATGTGAGATAAAATAATCCCTAAGCAGAAATTTTGTACTAGGCAAACAGCACTTGGAAAAGAACCAAAGCAAGAAATTTTCATGTGGGTCTGGCGTAAACAGCTCTTAACTATAACAGGCTCTAAAAATCTTACTTAGATATATGCTCCATCGAAATTAAAGTAAATCCAAGAGTGAGAAAATACATGTTATAAGAGCAAAGACACTAGTAAACAATAAAGCTTGGTGATATTATAAAAAAATAAATCTTGAAATAAAATATCTAATGATCTTAATATAGGAAGTGACCAAGGAAGTAGAAGAGAGAAGAATATAAGCACTTTAAGTGTCTTCTCTAATCTAGGGGAAGATATAACTAAAAATTAACCCTAGGTATTAAAAATGGAAGATTGAAAATGTATGTTAAAATTTTTATAATAACCACTAGAGGGATAATTAGCATATACAACTGTTATACTGCCAATGGGAGAGAATAAAACAATAAAAAAATCTAAAAAGATAGAAAAGAGGAAAAAAGAAATTAAGAAAAACAAAGCAAACTGGAGTAAACTGAAATTTAAAAAAAAACTATTTGGTAAACGTAAACCATATTCACTGTTAAGTCTGAATGGATTAAATTCTCTGTTAAATTCACTATTAAACAGAGACCCTCAAAACAAGTAACAAAGTAGTATATTTTAATTATAAGAATGATACCTAAAATGATATATCAGTGAGCCTTTAGAAATAAGCAAATGCAAATGCAAAAAAAAAAAAAAAGTTAGAGAGCTGTGTCAGAAAAAGACAAACAATAAGAAAAATGTACAGAGATATCACTGGAAAAAATAAAATCCAAGTGAAAAGGAATGAGCAACATAATTTTAATTCATTCAAGAAGGATAAAACTGAATAGACAACTATTTAAAATATTGGAAAATGTCTAAGAGTGTGTCGCTAAAAGGTCTCTAAGCATCCTTTTACAGCTGTGTTCTATCAAATTTTCAGGAAATACTTCATTCCTCTGTAAAACAAATTGTTTCAGATCCTCATCCCAATCATCCAGTTATATTACTGTGTGATATAGTGATGGAAAGCCTTCCAACTTAATTTGAAAGATCAAAAAAACTATGGTTTAACAAGATAAAGGTAGCACCAAATGTTAAAACTAAAAAATAAATATAAAAATAGAATTTTTTATTTTATAAAAAATAAATATATTACTAAAAAATATAAATGAAAAAAATGTTAAATAAAGTAATAGCAGATAGAATTTATGGTAGATTAAAAGTATGAAATAATAAAACACAAAGAATGATACATTGAGATCAAATGGCCTCGATCCAGAAATATAAGTATTGGTCAATATTCAGAATAAAAAAACCTGGAGTGCGGCTGATCACCTGGGGAAGTAGTCAGTGCAGAGAACAGGCTGACCAATAAGAGAAAGAGCACACAACAAAAGACTAGCTTGAAAACATGAAATCCAGAGTCCAAATAAAGAGAAGCCCTTGAGAAGGGGAGAAAGAGCCCATCCTCTGAGGGTACAAGGAAAGCAGCAGCTGCGATGGGAGTACAGGTAAGTTAAAACGAAGTTGAAAAGCTGAAAGTTGAGGGTGATCACGCAAAAGTCTCTCCAATTCTCTTTCAAAATTAAAAAGAGATTTCACATTGCAAATTCTGGACTTGTGTCTTGGGTAGGGGGGTCTCAAGAAGAACGATGGACATTTAAAGTTGTCAGGGCAAGCAGAAAAGGTGGCAAACCAATGCAAAGTAAAACGGAAGTCAGGATTACTGAGTTTAGAGGTGAAAGTGAAAGAATTTATTAACATGATTATTACTGTTATTAATCAGAAGAGAGGCAATAATTGCTATTTTTTTTAAAGATTTTATTTATCCATTTGACAGAGATCACAAGTAGGCAGGCAGGCAGAGAGAGACAGAGGGGGAAGCAGGCTCCCTGCTGAGCAGAGAGCCCGATGTGGGGCTCCATCCCAGGACCCTGGGATCATGACCCGAGCCAAAGGCAGAGGCTTTAACGCACTGAGCCACCCAGGCGCCCCAATAATTGCTATTTTTTAAGACTACCTATAATTCAGGTGACTAATACTATGGTGAAGTAGGGGTGCATGGGTGGCTCTGTCCGTTGAGCATCAGACTCTTGATTTTGGCTCAGGTCATGATCTCAGGGTCTTGGGATTGAGCTCCACTTCCAGGTCCCCTGTCAGCCATGTCTTCTCTCACTGGTGAGTCTCCTCGTCTCCCTCTCTCTCTGCTCCTCCCCCTGTGCATGCTCTCTTTCTCTCTCTCTCTCTCTCTTGCTCTCACTCTCACTCTCAAATAAACAAATAGATCCTTTAAAAAATAGTATTGAAAAGTAGAAGTTAAAACAGAATTTTTCTTTGGCTTCCTTTCATATTTTAATGTTGCCTTTAAAACTACCTAAGGCTGAGACAAAGAGAGAAAATGCTCTCAACGATAAGTCAGCTCCAAAGTGGGAAGCTATGGACCTGGGATAGTCCAGAACAGAAGACACTGGACTCTGACAAAGAGAGACCAAGACGGGAGCTGTGGTCCAAGGGTGGTGGCATGTCTGCTTCTCACATCAGAAATTACAGTACAAGTCCCTGTGAAGAGGAGTGGATGATGAAATGTGGGGGCTGTCGTACCCAATAGCTATTTTTAAGATTTCCTTTTCTGCCTTCTAATTTCATTATTTAATCTTAATACCTTAGAAATTAAACATAACAACTTTTGTCAGTAATGCCTTGAAAGGAAATTGTCTTACCTCTCTCCAAGCACTGGAGCAAAGTGGACCAGGAGAGGATGAGAAACCACCAGAGGCAATGAGAAGAGAAAGTAGAGGACTGGGCAAGAGGAAAAGGTGTGAGGAAGCCCTGTGCACATGTAAGCTCCCTATCAAGGATGCACAGAAATCCTAACTAAGGGAGGGATAGATAATAGTTATATTAATATAATATGGCCATGCAGAATGGGGGGATTCAATATTTAAATAGACTTTTAGAGAAAAGGGTCATGCCAGAAGGTTGGAAACCCTGAAAGCTTTTATGTCGTCTTTACTAGGAGTGATACCAAATCAAGGCATGGCCTGAGTTCAAAGAACATGTGTATTCTGTGGCTGACCCTCCATGGGATCATGAAGACGTGATGTTAGGAAAAGGACAGCAATTAAGGAAGTCTCGGTTGAGAGCAAGTGTGTGGACACTAAGTCGTATATATCTCTCCCATACCTAAGAACAGAGAAGGAGATGCTTCATCTCTACCTGCATAAACTTCCTTAGACTCATAATAGATTCGCCATAGCTGAGAAAAAAAACATGATTTAATTATTTCCCTGAATGATAGCTTCTTTTTTTTTTTTTTAAGATTTTATTTATTCATTTGACAAAGAGAGATCACAAGTAGGCAGAGAGGCAGGCAGAGAGAAAGGAAGGGAAGCAGGCTCCCTCCTGAGCAGAGAGTCCGATGCGGGACTCGATCCCAGGACCCTGAGATCATGACCTGAGCCAAAGGCAGTGGCTTAACCCACTGAGCCACCCAGGCACCCAATAGCTTCTTTGACTATTATGTCTGTGAACCCATTAAACCAATTATGATATGGACACCTCTATATATTTTCCTTAGAATAAGATTGAGGTTTCTGGAAAGTCCCAGGGTCTGCAATAGAGAAGATTCTATTCTCTGATCCCTAAGAGTATTGAGCTAAGGAAGAGAAAAGATACCAGATCAGTTTTTGCAGATACCTCCTGCCCTGCAAGTCAGCGGGGGTCTACTTGGGTCAACAATTCCAGCAGCAGGGCCCTTAGAGCTTTATCTTTTCTTTGATCTTAGCAATGCCATGTGGATTGATTTTTAAGGCATGCCTATTCTTCAAAAGGCTTGATCTCTAGCTTAAGAATGTGAGTTAAGTAGGGATTTTATAGGAATTTTTTGGCTTTAGGAAATAAAACATAAGAGACCCCCTGCCTCTTATAGTCTTCTGTAAATCACCATCCCTAATTGTTTCTCCCCTTCAAAGCAAATTCCCATACATTTCATAATGTATTAGCAACATCTCCAGCAGGCATGTGTCTAATTACTCTCCACCTTCCAGACACAGTTCGGAGGGAAATGAGTAGTCGTATTTATTGTCAGTTTGTCTCTGAGAGATGACAGTTTATATCAAATCACTATGTGTCAAAAATTGAAGGGTGTGCCGAGGTGGAAATTCAACTCCACAGTTCCCAAAGGTGGAGGGCATCCGCGCTCCACATGCGACTCCAGTGTGTCTGCGGCTTAGAGATCTGGCCTTCGCAGCCAGCCAGCCTCTTTCCCACAATGGACCGAGCACCTGAGGCAGCAGGACTGCCTTTGCCCAAATCTGCAGGGCCTCTTTGTTCAGAGGCCTGTTCACATCTTCCCTACCTGCCCTCCCCCTTATCCAGGCTCTGCTGACTCAGAGCTCCCGGCTCTACTCCACCATTTTGATGCCTCCCTTGGCATTCTGGGCTTTTACTCTACTTAGCATCTGAGAAACAACTTTCCCTATCAAACTCCAGCTTGAACTTGGACCAGCCTCTACCTCCTACGCCACCTTAACTGTGACACTGTCAGAAGTGAAGACCCTGGCTCCACCAGTTTTGTGTACAACCTTGGCGACATCCTCAAACTCCCCTGTGTTGGAATCCGGGGTTATTCTTCAATATGCAAAAATAAGGCAAGACAAAACCACCCCCTAAAAAGGGAATCAGGGAGTTAGTCTCTTCCTACTGTTCAGTTATACTTCCAATGTATTTGTCAGTACATCACTGTGACCCACTCTCAGGTGGCAGAATTAGAGCGACCTCCTCAACTTAGAATGCTATCCCTGCGGCGCCTGGGTGGCTCAGTGGGTTAAAGCCTCTGCCTTCGGCTCAGGTCCTGATCCCAGAGTCCTGGGATCAAGCCCTGCATCGGGCTCTCTGCTCAGCGGGAAGCCTGCTTCCTCCTCCCTCTCTGCCTCTCTGCCTACTTGTGATCTCTGTCAAATAAATAAATAAAATCTTAAAAAAAAAATGCTATTCCCTGTCCTCTGGTCTGTCCATTCTAGTCATATAAAACAATCCATCAATCAATCAATCTCTCCACTTAATTGAATCTCCCCTCCAACCTGGATTTCATCTCTTCTCTATCACTTGGCAATCCCCTAATTTCTGCTTTTCAATACATATCATCACAGCAGAAAGGGCTGTTGCTATAAAACAGAACGATCTACCAAGATAGGATAAAGAGAAAGGAATGATACCATTTGCACTTGAACTCTTCTGACATCAGGAAAATGGGGGAGGGGACATGAAACACATAACATTTGCCAATACTTGTTCCACTAATCCCTTCTTTGCTCATTCTATGAATTCCCAAGTGTTCCCGTTTACTCCCTCTGTTGGAATCATAACTATCCCCAAGACAGAAAATTCCAAGTAAGAAAATCATCATAAATGAGATCTAGTGAGACTAAGTAGTCACCTTCAATTTATCTGAGACAACATAGGGACTTCTAGATTGCATTTTAGAGAGTGAACACCAGCAATTAGCATATAAAGTATGCAATTTGACCAAAGAAATTCTGCAAACTGCACGTTAAATTTTAGTGTGTTCTATTGCTGTAAAAGAAGACCACAGACTAGGTAGCCAATGAACAACAGAAATTTATTCCTTACAGTTCTGGAGGTTTGGAAGTCTAAGATCAAGTTTTCTACAGATTGAATGTCTAGTGAGGGCTCATTTCCTTGTTCATAGATGGCCTCCATTTAATGCATATAAAGGACAGGACTAGGGATCTTCCTGGAATATCTCTTATAAGGTCCACTAATCCGCAGACCCCTCATGACCTAATACCTATCAGAGGCCCCACCTCCAAACACTATCACATTGTGACAGCAGGGATTAGGTTTAAACATATGAATTTTGGGGTGACGAAGGCTGAGGAAATACAAACATTCATTCTGTAGCAGCCGAAGACCTATCCTTGAAGTTAATTACTTCCTAATGGAGAGAAGAGGCGCTCCTCTATTACACACATTTTAAATCATTCTATATAGTTCATACCAAGACACATGTATTAGGGTTGCTTAATAGATCATTGTTTCTTGCAATGACTGAGATATTTCCTGGCTGTTAATGTTCAGTATATTTCTTATTTCTGGATTTTTTTTTTTTCTAGAGAGAGAAAGAGAGACAGAGAGAGTGTCTGCACATATTAGTGGGGCTGGGGGACAGAGGGGGAGAGAGAGAGAGAAAAAAAAATCCCAAGCAGGCTCTAAGCTCAGCAGCCTAGTGGGAAGCCCAGTGTGGGGTTTGATCTCACAACCCTGACTGAGATCATGACCTGAGCTGACATCAAGAGTCAGACACTTACCGGACTGAGCCACCCAGATGCCCCAAATCTCTGGATTTTTATTTTCAGTGCCTTTCCTTCTTCTATCTTACAGGTGTACAAGTTAATTTTCCCACAACCTATCAGTCTCTAGGAAATAATACCATGATCCATCTCTGAGGTTAGCAGTTATGAATTAGCTTTCTCTCCTTCTCCCACACCTAATTATCCCACACCCAGCTCAACCTGGTCAACAGAACGAGGCTTGAGACACTGCTGGTGCCTCATCACTCAGAGAGCACCATTCCTAACAGAGGGCACAAGATGAGAGCTATTTCTTTCTGGCAACACTGATGGCCACTAAGAATAAGGCGAAAAAACATCACAGGGTATTTTTATTTTATTCTTCTCCATGTTGCACTTGATTTTTCTAGAATGTACTGTTTGGTAGTCCAAATTTGGTAGTCCAAATATGTGGCTCATGGGTGTTCAGAATTCTGAACTCACTACTGGGGATGGATAATGGAGCTGAAACGACGTAAGGCAAAACACAGTGTGATTATCAAACTTTTACCTTTGAGCCACTCCAGGTGTCATTTGATCCCTTTATAGAACATCTTATTGTTTGCTGCCTAAATCTGGTCATATAAAAGTAATAGGGTATTGTTTTTTGCCCTTTGTGTTGAGAGGTTATCTAATTTCCATTCCCAGATGCACATCAGGCCTGTTCTTTTTTTGTCTTTAAAATAAATCTGTTGCCTAAAGCTAAATATACAATACTTTGAACATGACAATGAAGCTATTTTTAATTTGTCCTTTCGTTTTAATTATGCTCTTGGTATTATTTAGTAGCTACAATTTGCAACATTCTTGCTGCCACCTACAGGCAACCCTATGCACCACCAAGGCTATGCGTGGTGATGGCTTGGGGCGGGGGTGCTTTGGTGTAGCATTACCTGTTTATCTTGAATTAGAGATCATGCTGTACTTCTAACTATTATTTGTCAGCATGGATATGAGGGTGTTCAAAATGTTTTTTAAACAATACCTAAATCTTTATTTATTTCATGAAAATAAAAATATCTGCAAGATCCTCATAAAATCAGTAAATAGGACAATCTTTGCAAACATAAAGAATTCACTTGGGACAATACAGGAGAAATTCTACACAAATGTGTTCTTAATCGTTTCCATAAGTAATAAAATCAGCATGTTTATGAAAAACCTAAATACATAATTGATCAAAGCAATTTTCACAGTTTAAAATTTATTAGCTATGAAAATAGCTGATGTGAAAAGGAAGGTTAAGAGAAAAGAAAACAAGGCTATTAAAGAGTGATTCTCTCTCATCTTGACAACTATTGCTAAGTGCACTGAGCTCGCTCTCAAATAAGCACAGAGAAGAAAAGTTGAAATGGAGAGGGAGCCGCTGTTAAGAGGCCATTTAACACACAGAGAGAAGAACAGAATGATGAAGTTTGCAATAGAATCCTGGAACTCTGTTATGAATCTTAGTCCTCTGGGAAGCAGGAAGAGCCCAGCACTTGTGGGACCGAAAGAATATTCTCTTTGGGAAGCTGGCCTCAAAGGTGAGAGGTGGTTACTTGGAGAATATGCCTGTCGTCTTTAAGCACCTCTTCAGGGATCACTCATTAATTTCCTTCAACTTTCTATTTTTTTACTGTAATATACATACTGTTAGAGTAAAACTCATTGTTCACAATGTGATACAGAGTTATAATGCCACTTTCTCAGCCTTTAAGAATTGCATCCCCTGGTCCCAAAACCCCAGCATTTTGAAACTCCTTCATGCAGTACATACCAACATTTGAGAATGTGAGAGGGAACCTGTATTCTTGTGGATAATCTATTTAACTTCTCTGTATAATTCCTGATTTTTTTATTGAAGAAACTAGCATTCATTCACCTACTGTATTCCACGCTATGTATTTGATGTTAAGGATTAGGATTTAGCCCCTACTTCAAGAACACTTTCTCAGAGGGGTGACAGAAGCAAATGTTGGGCCCAGGGCAAGTTGCCCCCAAAATGTGCCACTTTGGCATCAGATTATTTTGAGCTGAAAACAATCAGACGCAAACTCTCAGAAAGCAATTTTCACTTGCTTGTGGAGCATAAGGGATAACATGGAGGACATTAGGAGAAGGAAAGGAAAAGTGAGTTGGGGGAATTTGGAAGGGAGACTAACTACAAGAGACTGTGGACGCTGATATACAAACTGAGGGTTTGTATATCAAACAAGGGAGAAGGCTGGGTGAGCCTGGTGGCGGGTATTAAGGAGGGCACATATTGCATGGAGCACTGGGTGTGGTGCATAAACAATGAATCTTGGAACACTGAAAAAATAAAATTAAAAGTTAAAAAACAAAAAAAGCAACTTTGGCCTTTCCCTACCTGCCTAAAAAGCATTTAGATAGAAACCTGCTCTAGGAAGAGAGCTATCTCCATAAATAATTAACTATAATAGGAATGAGAGGTGATAGGCAGGGAGGAACTTAGCAAAATATGTTTGTTAAAATTCCTCTCTATGCCCCATTGCTTTTGTACGGTCTAGCAAACATTTGCTTATCAAACATTCACTCTTTTTTATCTTCCTGCAAATTGTTTTCCTTCCCTTTGAAGCCTCAGACCCCTACCCTCTTCTTAGTTCATGATGATATTTATACCTCATTTTGCTTGATTGTCTTTGTCATGTGGATCCCCTGTACATAGGCAAGTAAATCTGATTTTCTTCTGTTGATCTGGCTCATTTAATTCTTAGCCCAGCTAGAATAAGCTTACAAGGGTAAAATGTTTTGGTTCTTGTTTTTGTTTTTTTCCTTCCTAGCAGTGACACAAGGGAGTGCAATTGAGTTTGAGGACTACTATACATGCAGGTACCGGCACAATGACCGCCATAAAAGAAGGAGGTCACCTCTCAGCAGGAAAAAATCCTGGAAGGCAAAGGGATAGGGGAAAAAGAATAAATATATGAGGGAGAAAAGGCAGCACAGCTTTGGCTATTCCCTTTTAGTTCTTCCTTTCCATTCCTTTTATTTCTTGCCAAGAGAAGGATTTTTAAAATGAAACAAAAATCTTAGCAGTATTAAAAAAAAAAAAATCTTGACAGTATCAAGTAGGACCCCAGGCTCAGTACTGTATTTGCCACAAAGAGGGTTCCCATTAATAATTCATTCTCAATATTCTCCCCTGTCCCTTCACCTAAAATGCAAATAATCCAGAAATGTACAGCATACCAACCTTCTCTGTCACATTTTCCTGCATGAGAGCAAGAAAAGAAAAGAAAAGAAAAAAAGAACAACTTGATCAGTAGCACAGAATTGTTAAGTGAACTTTACATGACTGGACATCACCATTATATGTTCCCCCTCATTCTTGCCCAAATACTAGATCCTATTGGGTTTTCTTTTTTCCAACATTTTCCCTCTGACATTAAAAAAAAAAAATTATCAATGCTGAAATTAAGTATAAACTACTATTATAACGTTTCAGTTTTGGAAACCTAAACTTTCACATAATAAAATAAAATAGAAATAATGAAAATCATTTTATTTCAATCATCATGTTCTCAGAAATTTCTGTATGAGAAAAACTATATGAGATACTATAATATATATAATCTTGGATACATTTCTTCTTCATAAAGAGTGTCAAGTTCATAGAGAGAAAGGAAAACACACACACACACCCACACACACACACACATGCATACATAAAAGCAGATAGGCTTGGCACTGGGAAATCCTGAAGTCCACGAAGCCTATCATTAATATCTTTAAATTCTCTTTTTGTACTATTTCCTAATTTTCTCAAATTATTTTCTGTCTCTTCACGATGCATGACAATCTCCAGACCTCCAAATAACAATGCGGCTCAAACTCCTAGTCTCTCTCACTGTGAAGGAAGACATGAATCAATTTGATGGAAGCTTTAATTTGTGATACTCCCTAGCATTATACGAGTTTCAATAATGAACAAACCAGAGAAAACACTGTTTACACCAATGGAATAATCACTCCTGATGGAACTTCAGACACCATAAACAAACACACGCAAAGAAGACCGTTAGCAGTGATAAAATCACTGGGGCAATGTCCCATTGGCTGCTCCATATATGTGGAAATCCTGCTCTGAAATCATAGAATGACATGGTAGAATTTACAATGAAGATTATGAAACAAAGAAGATCAGGGAAGAAATATATCAGTGTTTCCTCAAATAGTCTGGAAAAGCTTCCTAGTTGGGGGGGGGGGAAGAGTTTTGAATAGTTCTTTAAGAAGGAAGATGACTTGGATAATCAGAGTTTAGGAATCAGGAGACAATCAGGAGCTGGGAAGAGAAAGGACATCCAGGCAGAGGGACAGTAAACACAAAGAGTTGAGCATGGCAGGTATGGGAGACAATTTGCTTTCAAAGATCTATTTTAAAGACCAACTTAAAAAGCCATTAAAACATTTTAAGTTCACCAATAACCTTTGTCAGATATGGATGACTCTGAGAATATTCAATGTAGATTGACTACTTTTCTGATAAAAATGAAAAAAAAAGTTTTCCCATATTAAAAATACCTAATGTATAATGTACACAATAGATATAAATCTTTGTGATATTTTACCATTTTCCTAATTGTCTTTAAATACAGTATTTGATTTTATTGTTATAAAATTTAAGGATGGGACTTGTTTTTTAATTATTAAAGTCTGATCCTAAAGCAGGATTTTAATTAAGAACAAGAATTGGGGAGTGTTTGAAATGAATTCTGGTGAGTTTTTCCACAGACAAGAGAAAAACAGATAGACAATGTTTTGACCTTTTCCTAAAATTCCCCAGACCCACTGACCTTTCTGACTTAGTTCAGTCTATTCTGATTAGATTCTAAGAATTCTTGACCAAGCATATTTCATTAGAAATGATATGTGTGTCTGGGTGGCACAGTCAAGTATTTGACTCAGGTCATGATCCCAGGGTCCTGCAATGGAGTCCCACATCAGGCTCCCTGCTCAGCAGAGAGCCTGCTTCTCCTTTTCCCTGCCACTCCCCCTGCTTGTGCTCTTGCGCACGCTCTCTCTCTGAGAAAATAAGTATCAAAAAAAAAAGGAGAGAGAGAGAAAGAGAGAAATGATATTTATATCATTATATCACAGAAAATAGTAAATATGCAAAAGTTTTGTTCTTTTTCTAAAATATCTAGTCAGATGGTTGGTTTATTTTCATTCTTTCTTTCATATGAAGTCTATAGGCTATGAATTTTCCTCTGAGCTCTGATTTAACTCTGTTCCATTGATGACTGTATTGCTACTTTCTGGAAATTCTGAAATTTAGGTTTTTTTGCTTTCTTCATTAATTCAAGAATGTTTGAGAAAGATTTTTATTTAAGTATTATTTTTCTACCTTGTTATGATGTCTATTGTACAAGAATACCTTTTAGATACACAAAGGCTTTCTTTACAGTCTGGAATATAGTCTTAAATGTCACTATAAGAATGCGCTTAATTTTCTTTCTTTATTATATCATTACTATTAATTAATTAATTAATTAACTGATTAATTTTTTAGAGAGAGAGCATGAGGAGCAGGTGTGCGGGGGCAGAGAGAAAGAGCGAGTGGAGCCTTACCCAGGCTCCATCTAAAGACTCTGAGATCATGACCTGGGCAGAGATCTAGATAGAGTCCAATGCCTAACTGACTGAGCCACCCAGGTGCCCCAGACTTGTGCTTCATTTTTAAAGCAATGAGTACCATATACATCTTCTTGATAACATCGTTAAGGAATACTATATTCTTAAGTGTGTTTTGTCCTTTTGTTATATTTACTTTTGAAATTAGGGACTAGAAAGATTTGATTATTTTTAAGCCTATTTTGTTATCTCCCATAATTTCCGATTTATGAAAGTTACTGCAGTGCTATTTGGTACACTGGTATTTATCACGGTTATTTTTAGTGTGAATTATACCGCTTAATATTATAAACTGTTCTTTGTATCAGATAATGCTCTTTGACCTAAATTCTGCTTACCCAAAGTTAAAACCAAGACTTATATTTTTTCTGAATTTACATTAATGTGAAATAGCTTTACTCTGCTTACCTTTTTGGGGGGACAGAGTTTTCCTAAGTGACCTTGTTTAAGTGTGTCTCAACAAATTAGAGTAGGGTTTTGTTTTGTAATAAACAAATAATCTACCTTTAAATTAGTGAGTTAAACTCATTTATATTTATTAATATAACAGGCATGTCTTCTTTTTATATTCTTTTGTTGTTTTTTGTTTATATTTATTAATGAAGTATTTTTTCTGTTTTATGTCATTCTGATATTTGTAAAGTTTAATATTTTAAATTATAGTGCTTACATTTTGTTTGCATCTTTATCTAATACTGTTTGCCCTTATTTTTAAATAGTATCATCTCTTAAAATTTTAAGAGATGTCATCTCTTGATTAAAATATTCCCTGGATCAAATCTATTATAATACTTAAACTTGAAGAAAAGTGATGTGTTTAGATATTTTGGCTCACTCTTCTGGA
The DNA here is from genome assembly GCF_020171115.1 of Neogale vison. Lineage (NCBI taxonomy): Eukaryota > Metazoa > Chordata > Mammalia > Carnivora > Mustelidae > Neogale > Neogale vison. Next base: position 127,768,579 of record NC_058098.1, read on the forward strand.
ATATATTGTTAAGTGTTCTTTCATTTCCTCTCACTGAACATTACCATCAAGAAGTCTGTTGAAAATCTTATTTTCTTTCTGTTAAAACAATAGTTACCATACCTTTTTGTCTCACCATATTTTTTTTAAAAAAGGCGAAAGATTTATGCAATCTGAAGAGAAACCAGAGTATTTTTTTTTTAAGGTTTGATTTATTTATTTGACAGAGAGAGACACAGCAAGATAGGGAACACAAGCAGAAGGTGTGGGAGAAGGAGAAGCAGGCTCCCTGCCAAGCAGGGAGCCTGATGAGGGGCTCAATACCAGGACCCCGGGATCATGACCTGAGCAGAAGGTTTAATGACTGAACCACCCAGGGGCCCCATGTCTGACCACATTTTGAGATGAAAGAGACTACTATTTATATTGATTTATGTTTATGGAACAATAAGCATACATCTGGATTGCCCCATGGAAACTGAGCCATATGGTTTTGCACCTATACATGGCTTGATTTTTTTTTTTTTATTTGGGAGACTAAAATAGCCTTTCTTTTTTTAATCATCTTATCTACAACATTCTTTTCCTTACCCACAATACATTGATCTTTCCTCTAAATAAAGATATTTTTTCTTTCATTTTCACCTAAATCATGTTCAGTGTTGACAATTCTTTTTTTAATTCAAGTATAATTAACAGTGTTATATCTGTTTCAGATGTATATTATAATGATTCAACAATTCTATACATTACTCAGTGTAGTGATGACAATTTTTAGTCAATTTTCTCTTAGTGACTTGTCAATATGCATAATTTTCCTCATATTTCAGAAGAGTTTTCTTGAGTTATACTTTTAAACATCTATGTTCCTTGTTTTGCTTCATTCTCCTTTGCCTATATTTTATATCCATCATTTGGCCCTCTAGTTTCTCTATTTCTCATTCACTTTGTTCCATTTCTTAAATTTCTAATATTATTGTTTATGTAGTATATTGATAATTAGTGATCCCCCATTGGCCATGCTTCCTGACATCCATACCCTTTTGTAGTCCTCTCCCATACTGACTCTTGACTTAACTATGTGACTTGCTCTGGCCAGCAGGATATCACTAAGTGTGGCAAATGAAGACTGAGAAGCACTTGCTCATGGGGACTTGCTCTCTTCACCATGTGAAGAAGCCTAGTTTAAACTTGTAGAGAATGAAAAGCCACATGTAGACAGAGGCTTAACCATTCCAGCTTAACATAGCTCTCAGCCAATTCAACAGCTAAATTCATGCATGTGAATGAGCCCAGGCAAAACCAACGCAAGTATGTTATTGGGCACATTTGATTCACAGAAGCATGAGATACATGAAATCATTGTTTTAAGCCACAAGTTGTGGGGGTGTTATTATGTATTAGTAGATAACTGATAGGGAAACTGTGGCCTAGAAGTGTGGCATAGATGTGATAAAACCCCCAAATACATGGCATTGGCTTTATAATGGGGCAGCAGATGGAGGCTTAAGAAGTATAAGGAGTCTGTTGGCAAGAGCTGAAGGAATGGCAAAGGAATGTTGGCAGAGACTTGAAATGAGCTGAAGAAATCATTAGTGGCAGGGGGGAAAAAATGGTTGCCCATACACTATAATAACAAAACATTTGACAAACCAGTTAAGTGCTGGTACACAAAAGATAGAATCATACTGATGAACTAGTGGATCTGGCTAAGAAGACCTAGCAGAATGTTGAAAATGCCTATTGGCTTCTCTTAGGTGCATATGGTCGTACAGTGGAAGAGAGTTATAAGCTAAGGAGAGAACTATATAGTTTGCAAGAAGAAACTAGACATGAAGAAAAGCAGAACTTCCTGGGTTGGACAATAAAACAACATTTACAGGCTTTCCAGATGGCAACTCAGTTTAATCAAAGGCCTCACGGTAAAGACAAAACCAAGGATATGGATGTAAAACCATTTTTTAGACCTTAGAATGATTGAAAATGATTTTTAGCTAAAAAGAAAGGCTTGCAGGAATTTTACAATTTACAATTAATTTACAAAGAACAGTAGCATTCTGAGATACCCAATATATAGCAAGGTCTATGTTAAAGAGTATGGATGTGAACTTAAGGCATGGGATGATTCTATCAATAAACACAGGAAATCATTAGGATTTTTAAGGTAGTTCTATCAGTTTCGACTAAAAAGGAGACAATTAAAAAGAAAAGAGCTTTTCTGGCCTCTACCTTCCTACATACAGAAAACTCACTGATAAACCTACTCAGCTATTTCTTAGAGAAGAAGAAAAGTCTCTAAGAGAATTGAGCCAAAAGCCTATAGAACAAAGCCAAGAGCCCTGGACAAGAATGGATTAGGAAGCCATTTCAAGGGGTCGGGGGGAACCCCCGAAATCTTAATCAAGTAATATTCCAAGACCCTAAGTAAGTATTCCTACAACATATGTTCACCTAGATTTCAGAATTGTTATGGACTAGTGATTGCTATAAGCTTCCAATTATTTTCCTTTTCAGTGGGACTTTCTATTGTGGCCATACTGTTCCTGTCTCACAATTCGATGTTGGGTCTGTGCAGGAAAGTGGGGCAGATAAGTTGTTTTGTTTGGGGGTCTCTGGAACAACAGGAGCTATATCCAAGGGGCTACAACTGAGGAGTCTTTTCTGTATCCAGAAATAACAGACAAAAGTATGGCATTTGAGTGTGGATAGACGTCAACATGAATCATCAGGGCCAGAGAGCAGATTGTGTTATATTGTTACATCAGTAGCCCTCTGTGAATCATACTCCCCTCTATTCTCCTCTGTAGGCTTCTCCTACCTTGACTGAGCTTGCCATGTAACTTTCATTTTTGTTTTTGCTTTGTCTAGTGTTGCTACCGGGCTACCAGAAAATATGACATAAGCAGATGATTAATAAGTACTTGCATATTTGGATTTTTAATCCAGATTTTGGATGCTTAGTAAGTACTTGCATAGTTGGATTTTTTTCTTACTGATTGTTACCATTTACCATTTTAAAAGGCCTGGTCTAGACTTATTGAAGGTGAAAACTATACTAAGTGAGTTGCCCAATTGAACCACCCATCCTGCTTGATCTCAGACCCCCAAGACAACCTGCCAGCTGAGTGTAGAAATAAGAAGAGCCCAGGCAAGACCAGCAGAACTGCTTAGCCAATCCACAGCATTTTAAGACATAGTTATTATTTTGGATCCTTAAGATATGAGATGGTTTATTATGTAATAATAAATAACAGAATTCCTTACTCTATTTCCCATCATCTCCCTTTGGCTCCTTGAAATTTACTCTTCATTTCTTAAACAGTTTCTTTTTCTTCTGTCTTTCTTCCTAATATTTTTCCAGTATTAATTTCATCTCTTCCCTGAGTTCTTCACTTCTTTAAAATTTTTTTTTAAATTTAAATATAATTTAGCTAATATATAGTGTATTATTATTTTCAGGGGTAGAATTTAGTGATACATCAGTTTTATACAACATCCAGTGCTCATTGCATCTCGTGCCCTCCTTAATTCCCATCACCCAATTACCCTATCTCTCCCCACCTCCCCTCCAGCAATGCTAAATCCGTTTCCTATACTTAAGAGTCTCTTAGAGTTTGCCTCCTTCTCTGGTTTTATCTTATTTTATTTTTCCTTCCCTTACCCTCATTCACTTGTTTTGTTTCTTAAATTCCCCATAGGAGTGGAATCATATGGTATTTGTCTTCCACTGACTGACTTATTTCATTTAGCTTAGTACACTCTGGTTCCACCCATGTCATTGCAAATGGCAAGATTTCATTCTTTTTGATGGCTGAGTAATATACCATTATATATATATATATATATATATATATATATATATATATATATATACCACATCTTTATCCATTCATCTGTCAATGGGCATCTGGGCTCCTTCCATATTTTGACTATTGTTGACACTGCTGCTATAAACATTGGGGTACATGTGACCCTTTGAATCACTATGATTGTATCCTTTGGATAAATACCTGGTAGTGTAATTTCTGGGTCATAGGGTATTTCTATTTTTAACCTCCATACTGTTTTCCAGAGTGGCTGTACCTTCTCAGTTCTTTCCTTCTGATGAGTGATTTCCTTCAAGGAAGCAGTGGCTTCATTTGACATTTTAAAAATTATTATTATTGGAATATTGAATAACAAATTTCTTTCTGATTTCTAACTACACCCTACTCTTTTTATTGTTTTGTTTTGTTTTGTTTTGTTTTAAGTAGGCTCCATGCTCAGCATGGAGCCCAACATGGGGCTTGAACTCATGACCCTGAAATCAAGACCTGAGCTGAGACAGGGAGTCAGACACTTAACCTACTGAGCCACCCAGGCACCCCAGATATATTCTATTCTTACCTTTTGTTTTGTTTTTGAAGCTTGCAATGATATTTTGCACATTTCTTCCTATAACATATTTGCATAGCTGTTAAATTGGTGCCTTCAGTTTGAAACACCAACAAGCAGGATTTTCACTGAACCAACTATTTTTAATAGATGAGAGATAATGCAGGGAAGGAAAGGGCCATTGATATTGGCTGCTAAAACAATACAATAGTTTTAATGAAGAAAATGAATGTGTAATTAGTGCTCATCTGCAACTTAAAATTTAACTTTCTTAGGACTTCTACCATCCATCCTATGACTGACTTATTCTTATTGATTCCAACATTATTTGCAGTCACTAAAGTGCACAGCCTCTAAATTTTAAGTGTTGCACTCATTTATAGTACTTGATGTTGTATGAGTCCTTCTATTTTCTGTAGCACTTAAACCTAGTTAATTTGATCTCAGCCTAGTTAATTTGATCTCATAGCAGTTCCCACCTAAGGTGGGGACTCTTTCCAAAAGTGAGTAAGTTCTAGAGATTTCTGAAATCTATCCTTAAAATATCTTCTCTAGGGTACCTGGGCAGCTCTATCAGTTAAGTGTCTGCCTTCAGCTTCATTTATAGTCCCATGGTCCTGAAATCAAGTCCTGCATCAGGCTCCCTGCTCCACGGGTAACCTGATTCTCTTTCTACCTCTCTCTCTCTCTCTGTCTCTCATCAATAACTAAACAAAATTTTTAAAAAATATCTTCACTATTCTTTCTGTTCCTCCAGTGTTTCAGCATCTTCCCTTTTCTCAAGATTTGCGTGCTCTTGCTCTGCTGGTCCCTGTGCATTTAAAAATAACTAATAATAACTTGGAGTTGACAACTTTTTTTTTTAAGATTTATTTATTTATTTGAGAGAGCAAGAGAGAGATCAAGAGATAGAGTACACAAGTGGGGAAAAGGGCCAAGGGAGATCAAGAAAGAGAATCTCAAGCAGACTCCATGTTAAGCATGGAACCCAATGTGGGGCTTGATCCCAGAACCCTGAGATCCTGACCTGAGCCAAAATCAAGAATTGGCTGTTTGACTGAGCCAGTTAAGTGCCCTGGAGTTTAGAACTTTTACAGAAAACTTGTGATTTCATTCAATATGAGAGTTTTGCTTTTATTTTCATTTTCTATGCAGTTGCAGAGTTTTCAAGAGAATTGAGAAAAGAAGACCAAAGTTGCCATCATGATCTTGTTAGAAGCCCTCTCCTTACATCTTCTAAGCACAGAAAACTCCCAATAAAATCAACAAAAGCAGATCTACACCAAGACATATTATAAAGAAAATGGCAAAATATAATGATAAAGAAAAAATGTGCTGCCTACAAGAGGCTCATTTTATACCTAAGGCACCTAAAAATTGAAAGAGAGGGGATGGAGAAACATCTATTATCAAATGGATGTCAAAAGAAAGTCAGGATACCAATAGTAATATCAGACAAAATAGATTTTAAAACAAATATTGTAATAAGAGAGAAAGAAGGACACTATATAATAATAAAGGGGAAAATACAACAAAAATATATAACAATTATAAATATTTATACAACTGACATGGGGACACCAAAATACAACAGTTAGCAACAAATATAAAGGAACAAATCAATAATAATACAATAATGATAGGAGAGTTTAACACCCCACTTACATAAATGGGAGGAATATCTAAACAGAAAATTAACAAGAAAGCCACTTTGAATGGCAGTGGATGAGGTGGATTTAACAGTTACATTTAGAACATTCTATCCTAAAACAGCAGAATACATATTCTTTTCAGGTGGACGTGGAACAGTCTCCAAAATAGATCAATATTAGGCCACAAAACAAGCCTCAGCAATTTAAAAAGACTGAAATAATACCATGTGACTTTTCTGACCACAACACTATGAAACTAGAAGTCAACCACAAGAGAAAAATCTGGAAACACCAGAACTACATGGAGGTTAAATAACATGCTACTAAACAAGGAATGGGTCAACCAGAAAATCAAAGAAGAAATAAACAAGTACATGGAAACAAATGAAATGAAAACATAATGGTTGAAAATCTTTTTGACACAGCAAAAGAAGTTTTAAGAGGGAAGTTTATAGCCAATACAGGCCTACCTCAAGAAGCAAGAAAAAGGGTGCCTGGGTGGCTCAGTGGGTTAAGCCGCTGCCTTCAGCTCAGGTCATGATCTCAGGGTCCTGGGATCGAGTCCTGCATCAGGCTCTCTGCTCAGCAGGAAGCCTGCTTCCCTCTCTCTCTGCCTGCCTCTCTGTCTACTTGTGATCTCTCTCTGTAAAATAAATAAATAAAATCTTAAAAAAAAAAGAAGCAAGAAAAATGTCAAATAAACAACCTAATCTTATACCTAAAGGAGCTAGATAAAGAACAACAAACAAAACCTAAAACCAGCAGAAGAAAGGATATAATAAAGATCACAGCAGAAGTAAATGATATAAAAACTGAATATACAATAGAACAGATTAATAAAACCAGGAGCTGGTTCTTTGAAAAAAATCAGTAAAATTGATCAACTTGTAGCCAGCGTTATCAAGAAAAAAAGAGAAAAGACCCAAATAAATAAAATCACAAATAAGAGAGGAAAAATAACAATAAACACCACAGAAATACAATTATGAGAATATTATGAGAAACTACATGCCAACAAATGGTACAACCTGGAAGAAATGGATAAATTCCTAGAAATGCATAAGCTACCCAAAACTGAAACAGGTAGAAATAGAAAATTTGAACACACCAATAACCAGCAAAAAAAAATACACAAAAAACAAAACAAACAAACAAAAAACTGACAGTAATAAAAAAGAAAACAAAAACCAAAAACCAAACAAATAGACAAAAGTTCCCAACAATCCAAAGTCCAAGTTCTGATGACTATATAGGTGAATTTCAGAAAATGTTTAAAGAAGAGTTAATATTTGTTCTTCTCAATCTACTACAAAAACTAAAAAAGATACAAAAACTTCCAAATTCATTCTCTGAGGCTAGTATTATTCACCTGATACCAAAACCACACACACACACACACACACACACACACAGAACTGGAGGCCAACACCCCTATGAACACAGATGCAAAAATCCTCAAAATGCTAGCAAACCAAATCCAACAATATATTTTAAAAATCATTCACCACAATCAAGCAGGATTTATTCCTGGGTTGCAAAGGTGGTTCAATATTCACAAATATATCACATCAATAACAGAAAGGATATTAACCATGTAATCATTTCAATAGACATGGAAAAAGCATTTGATAAATTATAATATCCACTCATGATAAAAACCCTCAATAAAATAGGCTTAGAGGGAACACACCTCAACATAATAAAGGCCTTACATGAAAAACCCATAGTGAACATCACACTCAATTGGGAAAAACCAAGAGACTTTCCTCTAAGTCAGAGACAAGACAAAGATATCCACTCTCCACTTTTATTCAACATAGTAGTGGAAGGTCTAGCCATAGTAATCCGACAACAAAAAGAAAAGAAATTCAGTTCCATAAGGAAGAAATAAAACCTTCATTACCTGCAGATGACATGATATTGTATAAAGAAAAACTAAAGGATTCTACCAAAAACAAAGCAAAGCAAAACAAAACAATAAAACACATTCAGCAAGGCCACAGGACACAAAATCAATCAATAGAAATCTGTTGCATTTCTATACACCAACAGTGAAGTAACAGAAAGAGAAATTAAGAAAACAATCCCATTTACAATTTGTACCAAAAATAAGATACCTAAAAAATAAACCTAACCAAAGAGGTAAAAAATTTGTACTCTGAAAACTAAAAACACTGACTAAAAAAAACTGAAGACAACACAAAGAAATAGAAAGACATTCCATGGTTATAGATTAGAAGAACAAATAGTGCTAAGATGTCTATACTACGTAAAGCAGTTGACACGTTTAATGCACTCCCTATCAAAATACCAATAGTATTTCTCACAGGCCTAGAACAAGCAATCCTAATATTTGTACAGAACCACCAACGACCCTGAAGAGCTTAAAGCACCTTGAAAAAGAAATGCAAAGCTGGAGGCATCACAATTCTGGGCTTCAAATTATATCATAAAGCTGTAGCAATCAAAAAAGTATGGTACTGGCACAAAAACAGACACATAGATCAACAGAACAGAATAGAAAACCCAGAAATGAAACTATAATTAATGGTCAGTTAATCTTTGGCAGAGCAGGAAAATATATCCAATGGAAAAAAGACAGTCTCTTTAACAAATGATGTTGGGAAAACTGGACAGCAACATGGAGAATGAAACTTGACCGCTTTCTTACACCATATACAAAAATAAATTCAAGTTTCCGTAGTGTAGTGGTTATCACGTTCACCTCACAAAAATAAATTCAAAATGGATGAAAGACCTAAATGTGGGATGTGAAACCATAAACATCCTAGAAGAGAGAACAGGCAGTAATTTCTCCGACATCAGCAACTCTTCTCTAGATTAGGTCCCCTGAGGAAAGGGAAACAAAAGCAAAAATAAACTACTGCGAATTCAACAAAATGAAAGACTTCTGCACAGCAAAGGAAACTACCTACAAAACTAAAAGGCAAACTACAGAATGGGAGAAGATATTTGTAAATGACATATCTGATAAAGGGTTAGTAACCAAAGTATATAAAGTACTTGTTTGGGTAAAAATAAATAAATAACCCAACTGAAATTGGGCAGAAGCCACAAGTAGACACTTCTCCCAAGAAGACATACAGATAGCCAACAGACATGGAAACAGACATGAAAAAATGCTCATCATCACTTGCCATTAGGGAAATGCAAATTAATGCTACAATGAGGTATCACCTCTCACCTATCAGAATGATTAAAATAAAAAACACAAGAAACAACAAATTTTGGTGAAAATGTTGGGAAAGAGGAACTCTCATGCAGTGTTGGTGGGAATGCAAACTGGTGTAGCCACTCTGGAAAACAGTATAGAGGTTCCTCAAAATGTTGAAGCTAGAACTACCCTAAGATGCAGCAAACGCAGTACAGGGTGTTTACCCACAGAATACAAAAACACTAACTCAAAGGGGTACATGCACCACTATGTTTATTGCAGCATTGCTCACAATAGCCAATCTATGGAAGCAGCCAAAGAATTCATCAACAACTGATATACAGGTAAGGAAGGTGTGTGTGTGTGTGTGTGTGTGTAATTATAATGGACTATTAATTAGCTATTAAAAAAGAAAGAAATCTTCCTATTTGCAAGGACATGGATGGAGCTAGAGAATATAAAACTAAATAAAGTAAGTCAGTGCAGGAAGGAAAAATACTGGATTATTTCATTTATATGTGGAATTTAAGAAACAAAACAAGTGACGGGGGTGGGGCAGAGAGAGAAAGAGAGACCAAGAAACAGATTCTTGACTCTAAAGAAAAAACTGATGGGTGTGGGTGTGGGGGTTTGTTGGGAGTATGAGATGGGTGATACGGATTGAGGAGCGTACTTGTCATGATGAATACCAGGTGGTCAAAAAAATGTAAAAAATGAAACGAGGCTTTCTAGAAAACAGCATAGTTTGTTGAGACCTTTGAGGTATGGGAAATGCAACCTGCCAACCAAAGTTCTACTGGCAGAAAAACTACACTACTTTGGCCACATATGGAACAACTTTAATTTTTCACAGAAGTGTGGGTCTATGGCACTAATGAAGTAAGGAGCCATGTAAATCACCTTGGTGCATTGCTTTTAGATTCATAATCAGGGTCTGAAAAATCTCTGCCATATGCTGGAGGAATTAGCACCTAAGGCCATGAAGGTTGATAACTTCTCAGAGCCAGGGCCTTAAATTACTGCCTGAAGGCTTTTGGCAAAAAAAAAAAAAAAAAAAAAAAAGAAAAAAAAAAGTCAAAATCTAATATTGTTTTTCTTTTTTTTAAACAAAGAATTTTTTTTTTTTTTTTTTTTTTTTTTAGAAAAGATATTTAGAGTACCTCACGGAATTTTAGGAAATTTTTTTCACTTTTTTTTTGCAAGTAAAGTAAAAACCCATTCTCAGAACATTTATCAGAGAAAGATTTATTCATAGACTCCTTGAAAGATATTTTTGGCTGTATGAATGAAGCAAATCTTCTGAATCAAGGCCTTGGATTAACTATTTAAAACAGCACTAAAACTCTGTGAGCAATTTTGGATAAACTGCCATTTTAGAAGAGGAGTTTGGATGCAAACAACTTTGCAAACTTTCAAATATTGGAGGAAGAACTTCAGAAGACTGGAATCTCAAGGAACCGAGGATGCCAACTTTTCTGCAGTCAAAATCTGTATAAACATTTTATAGTTTTTTTTTTTTTAAAGATTTTATTTATTTATTTGACAGAGAGAAATTACAAGTAGATGGAGAGGCAGGCAGAGAGAGAGAGAGGGAAGCAGGCTCCCTGCTGAGCAGAGAGCCCGACGCGGGACTCAATCCCAGGACCCCGAGATCATGACCCGAGCCGAAGGCAGCGGCTTAACCCACTGAGCCACCCAGGCGCCCCATGTCAGTGTTGCTCAGAACGCTTTACTTCCCTCTCTTATTATCAGGTATGGCAAGACTTTGCACTAATAATATTTTCAAAATATTTAACTCTTTTGCATTATCTCTTTAGGACTTTTGGAAGTTATCTTGTTCCATTACATGAAGAGAACATCTAATTTTCTTCCACAGAGAACTTCCACAGAGTTCATTTCTCGAACACTCTCTCTTTGTTTTCAGATGCTTCTATTAAATATCACAGGCCAAGTTATCACATGGGAAGACATGTCTATTAAGTATTTTTTATACTAAAGAACAGGAGGAAAGAAAAAAGGATAAAAGGAGAGAAGAGATAAGAGAAGTACAAAGATGAACTTTGAGCAGTGCATTAAGTAATTTCACATAAACTATATACGAGTTATTCTTTTTTCTGGGTTATTCTTAAACTAATGCCATAAAAACTTTAATGAACACGCTTTACAAATTAGAAAAATAAAGTTCAGAAAATTTAGTAGCCAATGGTTTTGGCAGAGATATGTGGAGAGACTGGCTGAATAACTGATTATGGAGAACTAAACCAAGTAATGGGAAATTGGTTATAATCTAATCTATATGCATATGTATTTCCAGAGTTTGAAATTTTATAGGAATGAAGATTAAATGTGAATTTTTATTAACTCAAGTATGTGACATAGTGGCAAGTCCATTGTTAACATCATATGAAATTATTCCAACTTAGCCAAGCCATTACTCAAGCTGGCCCTTGTTACCACCAACCAGTGTTTTATCGGTTGCATCTCTTAAAAAGACCCCAGGTCTACATATAACCATTGCAACTTCACTTCTGATACTGCAGATGGGTAACATTCTGGGGATTGTACTGAAGAATTATCTTTTTTTTTTTTTTTGATGCTATAATACCCTAATCTTTCAAATTAATGTAGTCATGTTGATGGCATATATTTAAAGCTAATCAAAGTGATATTTTAGAAGTGGTATGATTTTATTTTAAATAAAACAGTTATGGTTGAAAAACCTTTTCGAATTGAACTTTCCATATTTCTCCAATGGCTCCTCATTTAATGTCAACCATAATCTCTCCTCATCTGCTACTTTCCTCGAAGATCGATTCAAATAGTCCTCTGGTGAAGTGTTTCCCAGATCTGTCCAGTGAGTGTGGCAGTCCCTGTGGTCTCTCAGCACTTTGTTCATTCCATTATTACCACACTTAGTACCGTGAAGAGTGACTATGCAGTACCTCCCGGGCTTTCACCGTCAGACTGTGGGAATCTTGTGCCGGTGGCTATATCTTATACCTCTACACCTATCAGTCTAAAAGCACACTGTCCAATCTAGTATAAGAAAATGATAAGAAGAATTTTTTAAAAATAATAAAACTAAACATAAAACTATTACTGACATTACAATATGCTTTAGTCTTTCATGTATATTCAGAGTGTCTGCATATATACATATATATGTATAAAATATCAAAACATTTTATAATATATAGTCATATATTTTTTAAAGAACAGTATACTGTGAAAATATTTCACGTGGATAATTATTCAACAGCACAATTACTTTTACTTGTCACTAAGGATATTTCAAAAGTATACCAAAGTAAAACAAAAGCATGATCAATCTCTATGTAACTACCACCCAACTCAATAATTATTAATATTTGGCAATTTTTTTTTTTAAGACTTTATTTATTTGACAGAGAACACAAGTAGGCACAGAGGCAGGCAGAGAGAGAGAGAGAAGCAGGCTCTGCACTGAGCAGAGAGCCTGATGTGGGGCTCGATCCCAGGGTCCTGGGATCATGACCTGGGCCGAAGGCAGAGGCTTTAACCCGCTGAGCCACCCAGGCACCCCAATATTTGGCAATTTTTAAAGATATGTATCTCCATCTACTTTCCCACTCCTCACTCTGAGTTATTTTAAAGCAACGTCCAGCTATCATAGTGTTTCATTAGTAAGCACTTCAATATGTACATTAAACAAAAAGCATAATGCTATTATCACCCCAAGTTATTGTAAAGTTTTATTTATTAACTTTGGAGAGGAAGAGAGAGTGCATGAACAGGAGGGACAGAAGGAGAGGGAGAGAGAATTTCAAGCTGATTCCATGTTGAGCACAGAGTCCATCAGAGCCCCTTAGATCCCAACATGGGATTTAATCCCATGACCTTGGGATCATGAGCCAAAATCGAGAGTCAGATGCTCAACCAATTGTGCCACCCAGGAACCCCCACCCCAAGTTATTTTAAATAATTCTTAATATAATCAAGTATCCAGTCAGTATATAAGTTTCCCTGATTTTCTCATAAGGGGTTGTTTCATGGTTTATTTATTAAATTATTAAATCAGTGTCCAAAGTCTTCATGTTGAAATTGGCTGATGTGTTTCTTAAGTCTTTTATAGTCATGCTATCTCATTTTATTTTCTCCCTGTCATTATTTCATAGAAACATTTCAAAGCCTTCATCCTATTCCATACTATGGCTATAAGACAATTCAAAAGGCTTCTATCATTGAGCATTTAGCTTATTTCTAATTTTTTTCCTATTAAACAATGTTCTAATGAATATGCATGTAGATAAATCTTCGAGCACACCTAGAATTATCCTATTAGGATTAATTCTTAGAAGTGGAATGCCTCATGGGTTTTTTTTTCTTTTTTTTAAGATTTTGATACAGCTTGTCAAATTACTCTTCAAAATGATTGAGCTAATTTACACTCCTACCACCAGTATGAGCATATCTGTGCCCCTACACCCTCATCAACACTGCATAATATCTTAATTTAAAATATTTGCCAATTTGATAGACCAGAAAGATCTTGCTGTTTCAATTTGCATTTTTTTGAGTTAATAGTAAGAAGAAGTGCCCTGAATCCTTGAATCCTTATTGAATGCTTACTATGATCACAAAATCCCTTTCTGGTAAGGGACGAATGAGATACACGTATTTAAGGGACAAAGCCAAGGGACAAGCCAAATCTATTTATTACTAGATTTAAGCAGAAATTCTGGCCCTGGTGAGTATAAACTACAAGATTTTTTTTTTTTCCCCATAGTCTTCAGCTAAGTTTAAGTGCCTTAAAAAATGTAGTATTTCCCTTATGTGCTTTCGTCAGGATGATGATACTTCCCAAATGGGATGCAGCTCCAGACCCACTGTATTGTCTCAGGCACACAGTTCCAAAAGTGCATGGTCCCTTAAGTTCCTTAAGCCTTTTAATCACACATGCACATAATAACTCCTTATACCACGGCCAAGCTGTAGCCTTGGCATATTACTGTCCAGCATCAAAGTGCCTCCTTCCCAGGGTAGAATTCCTGGGAGGTAGAGGGTAAAGGAGAGTGTTACACATGGAGTAGCTGTGAACCAGCTCCCCTTAGAATAGGGGATGTACAGCCAAAGTAGAGTTAATTTTTTTTTCCTCTAACACTTTCGGTCATCAGAGTATGTCTTTTGTGACTCCTGTATTCATTTTCCCTGCCAATCAATGAGTGATGAACAAATGAAAGAATGAATGATCACATTTTGGGTATAATCATTCAACTAGTTACAAATCAACCAAATTGCACTGTCTTTTAGTCCATATTTCATTTTCTTGTCAAATTTTATTGCGGGAACTATCCAGTCTAGTAGACATCTATTTTAAAGCAGGCTTTTATGTCTAACTTCTTTCTCAGAATTCTTCAAAGTAACTTAAATAGCCAGGGTTTTATCTTTATATACCCTTTAAATGAGGCCAGTCAAGATCCCACTGGTCTAAAAACCAATGGATCAAAGATCACAGAATTATTGATCGTGAGTTTGCTTTCTTCACCGTCGTGTCAAGAAGAGGACCCCTCCTTTCTGAGAATAACCCAACCACGTGCCCTGCATTTTTATTCAATTCTTTTCTCCTCATCACGCCCTTCTCCCACCGAGCTTCTCCTCTCTCCTAAGTCATCAGCCCTACTCTGGGAACTGTAACAAAGCCCTTTATCCCATCTTTTCACAACAGACTTAAATACAAAATTGTTTTTTGGTTCTTACAGTGCTTAGCTTATGCATAGGAGTAGTTCTCTTCAGAAAATGTAAATTTGAGGGGCGCCTGGGTGGCTCAGTGGGTTAAGCCGCTGCCTTCGGCTCAGGTCGTGATCTCAGGGTCCTGGGATCGAGTCCCGCATCGGGCTCTCTGCTCAGCGGGGAGCCTGCTTCCCTCTCTCTCTCTCTCTGCCTGCCTCTCTGTCTACTTGTGATCTCTGTCAAATAAACAAATAAAATCTTTAAAAAAAAAAAAAAAAAAAAAAAAAAAAGAAAATGTAAATTTGAAAATCAGCTGGAAATCAATGTCTTTACAAATTCGTATTGTATACTGGTAACAAAATTTAGATAGATGATGGATAGATGATATATAGATAGATAATCATTCTCCATGGCCTGTAGAACAACATTTCCCAAATAGTGTCCCACTAAACTACTCTTAAATTGTTAGCATGCTCAGAATTTTTTTTGTAAATACATTTTAGAAATGTATTTTGCATTTCTTTAAGATTCATAATACATGTAACTATTAGCATATTAAACCCTCTGAGGAATTTTTCATTGAAGAAACCTTACTTATCTCTTTTAATCAAAATGTATTTGACCACAGAATCTGGGTTTTCTGTTTGTTTGTTTGTTTGTTTAATGAGGCACCAATTAATATTTTTTGCAGAATTGTTTGGGACACACACAAAACACAGGTGATGACACACAGGTGAAAGCATCTGGAATTGCCTACCAGAGAATGCTAGATTCTGCATAACTTTTTGGTCCTCTTTCTGCGGAACTTCTTTGGTCCCTGTTCCTCTCTCCCAGTCTCTCCACATTCAGTGCAGATGTACTAGTTCCATTAAAATCAAAAGTCCCATGCTTCCTTGAACACAAAGTGCTTTAGAATATTCACAAGCCGTTTTACATGCTGTTGTTCGCTATCTCAAAAACATTCTTCTGCAAATTCACCTGCAAATTCCCACATATTTCTTAACACTCAGTTTATATGATAGCTATTCAGTAAGATGAGTCAAGCTTCCAGGTTTTATACTCCAAGCTTTATCTCCTTGGCTCCTCCAGAACTTTATTTCCCCTTTATAATAGTCCATCCATACTATACTACCTATATATCTGTCTGTTTCCCTCTTTAGGCCATTTCCCCCCTAGTTCAGGTACCATATTTTATTCATTATTTTATATTTACTGATTAACATAGTGCCTAGCACATAAAGGGCATTCCATGTCTATTTTGGAAGTTAATTAATTTGCTTATCCAACAAAGTTCTTTTCATTGAGTTCTAAGTAGCACAAATATCATGTATCCTGTCCTGACTGTGCACCTCCCTGCAATATTTTAGGACTGCAACGTGCTGCCCTAACAGAAAACAAACAAGAACGGCTTGATTGTTCCCTATCAAAATGATGGCAGGTCATTTTGTTTGCCCAAATGTCTGGATCATTATGTTAATTTGGCTGTGATGGAGCCACGTAACCATGAACTCTCAGCTTTAGACGAGCCATTCAAATCATCTATCCAGTTCTGCCACGCTTGTCTCTTCATTTACTATGGAGCTTGTCTGGAGTTTTCTACCTTTCAAAGAAAATATCTTAAAATGGAAGTTTTATTGTGCATTTTTCACATTCATTGATGTACATAAAAAGATCCATAAAGACTAACTACCCATCAGTCATAAATTTATGAGCCTCAAGGTCTCTTAAGGATCATTCATCCTTGGGCGCCTGGGTGGCTCAGTGGGTTAAGCTGCTGCCTTTGGCTCAGGTCATGATCTCAGGATTCTGGGATCGAGTCCCACATCGGGCTCTCTGCTCAGCAGGGAGCCTGCTTCCTCCTCTCTTTCTCTGCCTGCCTCTCTGCCTACTTGTGATCTCTCTCTGTCAAATAAATAAATAAAATCTTTAAAAAAAAAAAAAAAAAAAGGATCATTCATCCTCTCCAGAAATTGTTCTCTCCCCTAATGGAGAAGAGAGGTGAGCTCCCTCCCAAGCAGTAAGGACAAGTTTGTGTAGGGGATACTATCAGATGTGGCCCCAGCATCTAAACTAGTTTATACTTTTTATACTTCATCTGTCCTTTTTTTTTTTTTTTTAAAGAAGAATTTATTTATTTATTTATTTGAGGGAGAGAGATAGTGAGAGAAAGAGAGAGAGAGAGAGAGAGAGAGAGAGAGCACGAGCACAGAGGGAGAGGGAGAAGCAGACTCCATGCCAAGGAGAGACCCTGGCTTGGGGGCTCAAGTCTAGTACCCTGACCTGAGCCCAAGGCAGACACTTAACTGACTGAGCCCCGCCAGGTGCTCTGTATAGTGGCATAACCATAGGCTACCGAAGTATAGCCACCTCTATACTTCTTCTGTCCTTCCTAAATTGCTTCTTAAAGATTTCAGGAGTATCATTCACCTTGCTTCATAATGACACATAGAAGACACAAATGGATACTGCATTCCCATGAATAATGAAGGAAATTATTCAATGTTCTGTCTTTTAGTCACCTCGTTATTAAGGGCTAGTATATCTGACGAGTCACAAGGAAATCAGAAGTCTTTGCTAAACCATTTGAAAAATGTACTCCTCAACTATCATTATCAATTCAGAAATTCAGAAACCTGGATCCCACCCAGAAAATGTCATTTTTAATGTTTTTATGTCATCTCTTGTGTGAATCATGCGCATTAGGTCTGGCTGGAATCAGCAAAAAGAATTTCAGGGAAGTTAGAGCCAGTGACACTTGCTCTGTAAAGTTACTGGGCATTGTACAAGTTATATAATTTCAATGTAATTGTTTCATTTAGAACAATTCTGAGAGCCATTCCCCACTGTTGATTCGTATCTATTCATTTATTTATCTAGTACTTCATTCAACCAATTATACCATAAAAATGGGTGCTGAATACTGTTATGGACATGATGGCGTATAAGGCACATGGAGTTTATCCACATAGTCCTTAAACTTTCAGGAACTCGAGGTTCTGCACAGGTCAAGTGCACACATGAGAAAGAAAATGACTTACAGACATTTTCAAAAACAGAAAAAACATTAAGCTTAGAGGAACATAGTGGAATTGCTCCACCGAGTATACATATAAATACAAACACTGGGTAATTGTATATCTTTTCTGTCCAAAATGGTAGCTTCTAGCCATAAGTGGCTAGTAAGCACATGAAATGTGGTAACTCCTCATGGCAATATGTTGC
Source organism: Neogale vison (assembly GCF_020171115.1). Classification (NCBI taxonomy): domain Eukaryota; kingdom Metazoa; phylum Chordata; class Mammalia; order Carnivora; family Mustelidae; genus Neogale; species Neogale vison. Next base: position 127,786,690 of record NC_058098.1, read on the forward strand.
CTACATATAATACTCACCAAAATTTGAAGATTTCAAGTGAAAAATAATGTAAAAGAGCATTTATACATTTACCTTGATTGCATCACCTGGGTGGCTCAGATGGTTAAGCATCTGCCTTCGGCTCAGGTCATGATCCCAGGGTCCTGGCATCAAGCTCCACAGCAGGCTCTCTGCTCAGAGGGGAGGCTGCTTCTGCTACCACTCTGCCTGCTTGCACTTTCTTGCACTCTCTGTCAAATAAATAAATAAAATCATAAATAAATAAGTAAATTTAAATAGGTAAATAAATAAATTTACCTTGATTACTTGTGAAAACTGTAAGATTTAGTATACATTGGATTAAATAGCAAATTGCTAAAATTAATTTCATCTACTTCTCTTTACTTTTTTCATGTGTGTGGCTATCCGGAAACTTAAAATTAATTGGCCGCTGGTGGTGGAGATGATCTGTGTGCAGGCACAGGACAGGCTGGAACACAGGCACCTATGTATTCTTAGCACTTTCTCATACTGCAAGGGCTACAACTAACAATCATTTCCCCCCAAATCCTTTGCAGCTAAGGATTTAGAGGCAATTTCCTCCTATTAATTATAAGCATGTGCATGAGACTTGACCCAGGGGCAGGTCATTTTGCTGGCTCAGACCCTGGGAGAAGTGGCTCTGAAAGAAAAGCTGCATTGGTGGGTTTCCAGTTAGATGGGGGATATTTCCTGATTGTGGCAGAATAATCAATTCCCCTTGACGGTTCCTTGGTACTGCATAACTTCAGAAGTCAATCCTAGAATGCCCTTTCTGGCTTTGTCAACAATTATACAAGCTACTTAAGAATCTATACTAACTCTATTTCTTCTTAAATGAGCTAAAGTTGATTCTGGTGTCTGCATTTGAACACTTCTCAGTTCAGGGTTGGTGGAATAGGTGTTAACCGATTTAGCATAAGTTAAAGCATACATACATACAAGTCGCTTGTTAATAACAATTTCTCTGTTATCTCCTATAGGTACAGATGTATAGTAGGAGAGCATTTAGCTGTTGAATGCATTATAAAATAAAGAAATATAATGTAACAAATGACTGTGTTATATATTATAAATTTTAATATTATCTTTCTCATCGAATGTTTAAGTAATGTTATAGTAAGGCCCAAGAATTGTAAAAATCACACTATTTTCTATACTGTGTATGCCAAGATTTTTTTTTCTTCGTAAGTGGGTCATCAGCTGGGCTTTTAGTGTTCTTCCTTATATCAGAAATGTGTCTTTTTTCTGCTTCTATCCTAAGTCCTACACACATTGCTTTTGATATGACAGAACTAATTCAAACCTTTTAGAAATTGCAGCAGATAAGGACATGCCCCTGATTTGTCCACCTAAGGGCTTGGGACCTTGGTTTATCATTAAGTTCATGGCTTGGCATTTTCCCAAGAAAATCAAGAAATCATCTGTGAGTGCTCCAAAAAGTTCACATCACGGTCAGAGAAAGCTAAGTTTGGCCATGATCAAGCATCTGTAAGGTGGAAAAAAGGCCAAACGCACTGAGGATTGAGATGACCCTGATCTCCCTACTAGCCGAAGTCCACAGAAGGCACAACTGCCTTGGGACCCCAAGAGCTGGAGGTCAGAGGAAGCACCAGAGCATGCCACAGAGTTCTAAAAAATCAATTAAAGATTTTCTGGCTTAATTTTCCCAAATAATTAACTTTAGCGGATGCCTTTGAATTTTCTATCCCTTACCGGTATGCAAATTTTTAGTTTTCTAAATCAGTGGTGATCATACTAATAACTACTGTGCCAATAGAAGAGATGCTTCTATAGCCATTTGCAATCTCAGTCTGGCCACTCATTTGCATAACTCTTCCATTTTTAGCTATTACTCCAATTTTAGTGTCACTGCCCAACTCTCCACATGCACACTACCTATTATCACTGAAGCAGAAAGAGTGAGCTAAGAAATACCATAAAAGAAAAAAAAAAATCAATGTGTAGAATTTTTTTGCCTCTAAGTACTAAGACCTTATAAAATAGAAGAGAAACAGAGAGAGACCCAGAAGACAATGCAGTATTAAGTGAGAGATTCTTGGAATGAGTGTGTGTGTGTGTGTGTGTGTGTGCATGTGCATGCATGCATATTTGTGTTTTAAGATCCAAGATTGTGTTTTAAGATCCAATTATTAAAAAAGCAAGTGAGATAGAGAAGAATGATGCAAAACACAGAATAAAGAAGGCCTTGGTGAACAGCGTTTGACCACATTGGTTCATGTCCTCACCATGCTATTATAAGATTCTGCTTTAATTCAGAGAAATAGAACTTTATGAAATGGACTTTCAAAAAAAAAAAAAAAAAGCCATTTCTATCTTCAGATACCTAACTCAGCCCTCAGGCATGATTAATGCTCCAGTGGACCTGATCCAAAGTGAAATCATTACAGCCTATGCAGTTCATGCCTTCGAATGATTCATTCCTACAGGAAATTGAAGAATAAAGAGAATTCTATAAGTACAATGATCAACCCAAAAGAGAAATTGGAAAGTTTAAAACTCATTTTTGGCTCCCAAGTGGAGGCCATCCACAGACCCCTGCCCTGAGTTTAATGAATCTGAGTCTTGTTAATGCAGAGCAATACTTCCCTCTGATCCCATGGATCTAGTCCCTGGGTGGATTCACTGAAGCCATGGGAAAGCACTTCAGCATTACCAACAACCTGTAGAGGCATAATAGCTATGCCAGTAAAATCCTCAAAGACCTCTTACCTTTCTGCTATTAATCACTCTGAAGAGCTGGAAAGTGTGAGGCACATCTTTTTTCAGGGTACATTTTGAGAATATAACATTTTTCCTTTGCTTTCTCTTGGCTCCTCAAACCACACTTTGTGTCCCTCTTTTGTGTACCCTGGAATTTCCTCCTCCAAGCTCCAAAAATTCGGCATGCCAGGGAAATCTCCAGATCTTTTCAAGTGTCTACCCAGTTAGGATCCAATCCCTACATACTGAACCTTTCACCCCTTTACAAACCAAGACTCCATTCATCATTGCAGTGCCTTAAGACTGATATTAGAAAGAAAGCAATGTTCTGAAATCTCCTTAGAGTAGGGCTGATTTCTAAGGAAACTGGCTCTGTCACTGGAAGTTCTCAGAGCCTTGAACATTTTCTATTACAAATGCTATAAAAGGGATTCTTATCCTTGGTGGGAGGTTAGACCAGACCCCTAAGGTCCTTTCAATCTCTAAAATTGGAAGTTATGAGTAACCCGTGGACCACTCAACTCTCCCTGTGTAATACATGTTTTTAAAGAGAAGGTTGAGGTGATGAATATAGAGTTAGGTTCCAGGGGCCCATTCCTAGCTCAGAAATTATTGGAGGCAAGACAGATCCTGTTTCCATTGCTATTTCCACACCTGACTTAACACAAGCCCCAGGAAGACAATAATATATCATCTTTTTTCTCAGTGAGGGTCAGATAAAGTCTATAAAGTTCAACAAAAAAGTGACTGTGACCCTTACTTTTCTCTTCTCAATGCACTACCAAAGTCTCTGGGATTTTGACTCAATTACAATGTAATTTGGGGTCAGCAGAATAAGACTGTTGTTGGTTCTGAAATTGGAATAGAGTAGTTTTCTGAGATATTAGCAATTGTGGACAGTTAGGCCATTTTCGCTTTAACATCTCTTCCTCCATGACTTCACTTGTGGTTGAATTTGCTCTGTTGTGGGAGCAACAGTGGTGGCAGCTGTGGGCAAATCACAGCTGTTAAACATCCAACCGGATGAATCAGGGACAGAGGCTGGCATAATAAAGTCAGTGCTTAACAGCTGTGGGCACAGCAGATGTTCTTAAGGTGTACTAGAGGGAGGAAGGAGAGATATGGTAGGGAAGTTATTAAAAAATGAGTAGGCCTTTACATAATTGAGCCAATAAGATTGAGCTAAAAAGATATGTTTTTCAGAAAACACATTAATTTGTTCTCCTTTTCCAGCCAAGGTACTTGAGACATCATATCCATGATTATCCAAGTCCATTTCTTTAAGAAATAAAAAATGACATATTTCACAATTTGGCTCAAGATCACTCAACCCTGTATTACAGACAATTCCTTGTGTTTTCTGAGCATAATTATTTCCTAGGGAGGTACAAAAAAGAGCAGCTTTCAAAACAAGCTCAGCCCAAACTCAGGCCTGGATAGGATGTGCTCTGGGGTAGGTGTCACCAGTGTTCTCCAACGTGATTTGACATAAAAATAATCTCACGTGGGTCTGGATTTCTATATCTATCATAATGATGCATTTAAGTTCACATGATTTGGGATGTGACTGACACTTGAGTCCAGAGACTAGAAGACCCAACAGGTATTGACCCTCATGTTCTGCCTTTATCAGCAAAATTCTCCATAGAACGATATGAATAAGGATACAGAATATTTAAAGGTGTTTAAGGTGCTCCCAGAAAGTGATCGAGGAATCCAGAGAAGGAAATGCAGTATAACAATAGGTATGATGTTAATAAATTGAATAAAGGTGTGAAGAACTTGTAAATGTTTTATAGAGCATTTGTCTGAAGACCAAATGTCTCTAGTGGAGACCCTACCTGAGAAAAACCAACTGGTGTCAAATGCATGAATAATATGTGTTTATCAACATCCCCAAATGATTAGTAAAAATGATTCTGTTGGGTGAGCTTAAGGAGAAACAAAGTCAAAGTTTCTTTAGTGAACAGAGCCCCATTTTAGGGCCCAGAGAGCTAGTCTATCCAGAATGTTGACTTCCTCTTTGGCTGATAGCTTTATGATAGTCTCCTCATGGTTTACATTGCTACTTATTTTTCCTTTGTCCCATCTCCAACATCATTTCTCATTTCTCCCATCTCAGCATGCTTTACTTACCTAACCATGTACCAAGGAATAGGGCCAGGGCAAATGTAGAGAGTGCCACCTCTGGAAGGTAGGGTAAGCAGGAGGTCATACATTTGCATATGGACAAAGGAATGCTAAGGTTTAAATGGTAAGTATGTGTACCTTGTAGAGCTATTTCTTCCTATATGGATTGAAAATCATAAAACACAGGGGAATTTTCAAAATCACAAAGAGCACTTTAAGTTGCTTGAAGTTTGGATAAGATTCTCAAAAAGAATGGAGATATCCTGGTGGATTAACTGTGTGGAAAATGGTTCATTTCACACCTTCCAATGATCCCACTAAGTCCAAACTCCATCTCTGCAGTACACACCTTTCTGAGATCCAAGACATTATCTCTAACAGTTTAACAAGTGGTACTATAGTAAATATTAGGAGAAAAAAAAATCACTTGCTTAAAGAATGTAAGTGTAAGGACATTGCTCTGTTGTCATCTTTCCTCCAAAACAAAAGTTGGCACTAGCCATTTTTTTTTTTTTTTAGATTTAAAGACATTTAAGATTAAATTTGGAATCACTTTCAGAAAACACAGACTCTATTTCAAAGATACCATACTGCCTCTAATTCTATTAAATGTGACCTTGTAAACATCTGCAAACTTCTACAAAATTACTATACCTAAAATCCCCCAAATCCAGTGTGCTTCTTCAGAGATTAAAAACACTTGAATTACTATAGCTCTAGCAAAACACATCAGAGTGGAAGAGCATCACCCAAAGCTACTCTGGTCATGGTTGGATTGTCACCCCAAATTAGTATGCATGAGGGTCTCTCTGACAAATGGAGTTATTATCCACAGATGCTGTAAACATAAATCAGGAGGATATCATCAATAATGTTGTATTCTCTTTGTCCTCATCGTGTTTACAGATCTCGCTTTGAACAGCACATAAATACTTAGAGCATATTGTGGGAAACATGCCACTCATCTTATTAGCTTTCTCTGGCTCCAAGCTCTGATGCTGATCATCCCCTGACAGTGTTTGCCAACAACAAAAGAAGCCTATTGATCACATCGCTTCTCCCCTTGGCAGCCTTTCTGCCCACGATTACCTTGCATCACTCGCCTTAAGTCAAATGTCACAGAACAACTTACAAGGGATGTATCTATCTGGTAGAGCAAAATGTATTACTATGAGTTTAATTGGAGGAAAATCCTTTGGTATTATGAATTGTTTACAATTTAAAATTTTATTCCTTGGCACTAATGAACAGTCAAAATCAAAGCTTACTTTGTGAGATGCAAATCCATAAAATTGTACTCATTTTCAATTTATTTTCTGAACAGTTTGCAGAGTCCCAAATAGCTTGGAAGCTGACCCATCAATCATTCTGAGTCACTCTATGTATGAACGGTTTTCTCTGTTGGCATTTTCTTTCTATAACAGAGTATCTCTATTGAAATTTCCTGGTAATTTTTCATCTGTAGCATAGTCTTCATTTGGCTTTTTACTTTGATTCCAGATAGATACTATGAAAGGATACATGATTTTTGTTTGTTTGTCTAAATTGAAAAGGAAACTACAGATTGAGAATGTAGGAATATAACTAGGATATGCATACTCAGTGTGAAAAAAAAAAGAAAGATTATTGTGGGATTATTTGCCAGAGGAAAAATAATAGTTATACTGGAATGCCATAGAGAAAGGTGCTCACATGTAAAGACAATCATTTCTGGTCATAATTGGTCTTCTTGACATTTTGTAGCATCCACCCTGTTACCTATAATTTGTAAGGTGTCCGTTAGACTCTCCAGAGAGATTAGAGGTCTGTCTCTTACCAAATCAGGAGCAATTTTACCATACTGAAGCATATCATGTGGTTTGGTTGTTAGTGTGCATCTTCAGGCCCATGTCCACTATCAGGTAGTGTGAAGGAAGCAGGAACTCACCCCTCCAAATGCAATTACCTGTTTCTGTCCTTGGGTAAATCTTGAAACTTCAACTTGCTCTATGTTTTCTACCTTTGTTGACTTGACTCTACGAAGCATAGTGTTCAATTACCTGCTATTTGAATTCCCTGCCTGACTTCTCTGCCCTTCCTTCCAGTCCCTGACCTGTCAGATTCACAGCCTCTTCTCAATCATAGCTGCAGTACTTAGGGAATTATATATGCTTAGTCAACTGTTGGTGTCCACTACCAACTACTCACCTCCATCGTGTCTCTGAAACAAAAAATGGGTTTCAGAGCAAGAAACCAAGAGAATTCTTCATGCAAGCATGTTTTGTTTTTTTAAGATTTATTTATTTATTTGAGAGAACCAGAGAGAGAAAGAACAGAGGGAGAATGAGAGGGAGAAGCACACATCCCCCTGAGCAGAGAACCTGATGCGATGCCAGACTCCATCCCAGAACCCTGAGATCATGACCGGATCTGAAAGCAGACACTTAACTGACTGAGCCACCCAGGCACCCCCAAGGTTTTAGTTGAGAAGAGGGATTGAAGAATCTATACTCCTATGTGCCATGTTTCACTAAAAAGCCCAAGTCACCTCAAAGTCATAAGTATAACTGAAACCATTAAAAGAAATTTCTGCAGAAACCACTAATCACAGGTAAAGGAAACATTTCATTTAAAAGAGGATCCCTTGAACTGTCCTGCAAGCTACTGAAACTCCATGCTTTATATATTAAAAAGAAAAAAAAAAGTTCATTGGTACCAGACAAAAAGATATATTTTCTATGTCTTTCTATCATTCACTAAGTTACAATTATATACTTGAATATTTCCTTCATTTTTTCATCCTCATTGCTCATTTTTTTTTTTTTGTGGCTTTAAACAACTTCCCACTCATTTCCAATGAACTGTGTTCTTTGACTCCTTTTCTTCGAAGACGTCCATTCTAACCCCCCAACATGTCAGTCAGTTTGAACATCAATCATTTTTCCACCAGTTTGTACCTGACATGTCCGGACTAGACTCCTGAACCACTACATTTGTATTGATGTTGCCTGTCGAGATCTAGGTCTATATGATTCATTGATTGAATCATTCATTAATTTATTCATTCATTCACAAAATAATTAAAAGATAAGCATGAGCTGGACTGTATACCTGGAATCTTTAAGTCAGCAACAAAAAATAACCAAGGCTAGCATAATCCCTAGAATTATCATGGATTTTTTTTTTCTTTTTCTTTTGTAAACATTAATGAGCTAAGTAACCAGGGTTTTAGACCCTGAGGGTAGACTAGGATCAAGATTCTAGCTCCTGATGTGAAGATAATATATGCTATACTGGCCCCTGAAAAACTCAGCTTCTTGGTCTACCTCCTTTCCTTTCCTGAGGATATTTGCTGAATAATTGAAATAATTGCAGAGATACATATTGAAAGACTCTTTGTAAATTCAGGGTATTATTGTCACTATAATTAGGCCATGCATGGTATATGGAAATCTTGATTAGAGTACTGCTTTTTCAAAAGCTAATTAGCTTTCATGACAATATGTTTCCTGGATGTGTTTTCAGAGAACTGTTTTATATTTTCTTTTCACTCCTGTCCCCAGAGCAAATGAACTGAAGTGTCCTCCAAGGAAGACTCGGAACCTGAAGGGTAAAAGGTTCTGAGTGAGACCGATGAGGAGACATTTCCCCATGGTGGCTTAGGATAAGCATCTGAGCAGAGGCAAACAGATGACCAGGTTATGGGAAGCTCTTCTGTCTCCTGGGATTGTGTCAGAGGCTGACAACTGCCAAACTAACAGTTTCATCTGTAGAGTGACTTTTTTTTTTTTCAATTTTCCCTGACAAACCTTTCTCATTCTGCTCAAATGCCTTCAATCCTCCCTGACCTGCTAATACTCTGTGGCCACATAACACTTATTTGACTTATCTTTTTATTTGTTTAACATGCCTATACTACACTCTCTCCTGTAGTAGATCAGAATCTTATCTTCCAATCTCATTGAAAGAAAGGACAGGACTACATATCACTTGTCTTTAAGTCACCAGTCCTTAAACAGTCTTGATCTCAGACTTCCATGAGTCTGTTGACTTTCTCCTAAGTGAAATATATACCATGCATGAATTTTTCATAAAATTGCAGGGAATGTATGAACTTCTCCCATTTGTCAAAACACACATATTTGCTCCACAAGAATCCTTGCATTATTTCTGTCCCCTTCCCCCAAATGGTCTTGAGATTCTGGCATGAGCTGACCAATCAAAGACAACCATGGTCCCACATCTGAATTTTGGCCAGGTAGAACAAAATCCAGTCATCTTTGAATCCTTTGGAAAAATGATCATCACTGCCTTCAAGGTGTATATATTTACTTCTGAAATTCACAAGGGAAGAACACATGAGCTGCTCCAGCACTCAGGGCCACCATGCAAACCTCACAGATGTACGTACACAAATTCTAGGAGGGAAAAAAATTTTGGACTCTTGCCGCAGGTGAAATGATTTCTACAGGCAATTCTCCTTGGTGGTTTGAATTAATGTTTTGCTATTGCCACCAACAATGCACTTGTTATAGACATCTTCACCATAAATGTGGAATAGTGCTCAACTCATATGAAAGGTGGGGAATGATATCAAAATCATTCAAGAGGCTCTTACTAAAGTACACATATCCCACTTCTCTCCCCACTGGAAACCCACATTCAAGAAAAGTGATTGCAGTATTGAAAGAAGTAACTTCTGGAAGCTAAGGAATCCTGTGCCATTTCTGCAGATGAATGGGCATTTATAACTAAAGTAGTGTCGCAAACTTATAAAGAAATGTATTAAGAACTTAATATATATGGATATATTATATGTTACTCTAAGTTCTTTATTTGTGTTGTCATGCTTAGTATTTATAATAATCCAATGACATAGACATAACTATTTCTGTTGATTGCGAAAAAAGGAAACGGAATTATAAAGTTCACAAGTGGCAAACCCAGAGCTTCTGGCTCCAGAATGTGCTTGGAATCCCCCTACTACTTGCTTCCCTGGACAATGATGACATCCCTAACCCTACCCTCAATTACGTGAGAACTACTCTGATAGAACCTTAGCAGGGAAGGCAGCATAGCATCCATCTGTCCTGAAGAAGCAGCCTTATCTTCTGAATCCCCCAATTGTGTTTCACCCCCCCTCCCTGCTTTGCCACTTCCTCTAACTTTGCCCATGATTAGAAAACACAGATACTCATTAAAGTCCATCTCTCCATCCTATTGGCACAAATTAAAACTAGCAGTGGCCCATGCAGTGAACTCAGTGGGATCCCAGCTAATCATTTTTATAAATTGAAAAATAGACTTTTTCTTCATAAGCACCATCTGTACCTTCAGGACATTCTTATTAACACTTTCTCTCCTGAGCCATGCTTTCCACTGAAAATAACTGGAAGCTAAGGTCCTAGAGCTTCTCATTTTTCTAGCCTCTGGGATTTTTCTAAAGGACTCCAGGCAGTCCGCAGCTTATCTGGTTATTGTAGCAAAGTGATGAAGTCCTTAAGACTTCTGCTACTGTTTCCATCCTGCAGATGGGACTACAGACGTTCAGAAACTTGAAAATGATATGTCCATTCACTGAGCAAAAGTTTTAGGGGGCTTACTATATAATGGGTATTGTTCTAAGTTCTTCATATACAGCAGTGAGCAAAACAGTGAAGATACCCTAATCTCCCAGAGACTATATTCTAAGTTAAAAAAAAAAAAGAAAAAAGAAAAGAAAAGAAAAGAAAAAGGAAAAAAGGCAAACAATATGTCATACTTAATGTAAACCAAGCATTGTTCTGAGATTAAGTACAATATGTACATGTGTGTTCACGCAATAGCTTTACCAGGTGCTTACTGCAATTATCTCTGTTTGGCAGTGGAAGAAACTGTGCAAAAAAGGTAAGCACCTTCCAGGTCATATGGCTACTAAGAAGCAAATCTAGCCTTCAAGCCTAGGAGTCCGGTACCAGAGTTTATGTTTGAACTACTGTTTCATCTCTTTGTCACGCAGCTAGCTGGTGGAGAGATGCAGGACACATCGTGTGGCATTGGGTCTAGCCTTCCAGCACAGAACTAATTTTCTGGGGTGAAGACTTATCAAACTTTATTAACTGCTTCTAAAGGGGTTTTCTAAGCTTTCCATTCTCCCGTTTGGGTTGTGGCCAAGAAGCCCAGTAGGGCTTCTGCATGCATTCAGGCTTGGCTCATGGCCAGGCTCCCCCACTCAGCAGGGGTGTGGCCTGGACAAGCCCAAACCTTTCAAGCCATCTATCAAAAATGAAGTACTTATATCATGTTTGTTTAACAATTATATATTATATACATACATATATATATATATATATATATATATAAACATACTTAACATAGTGTCTAGTAGAGAATAAGCACTGAAAATATTTTCATTATTATCATATTAAGCTGATGGGTCTTTAACCTTCTCTTAGGACTTCTTATCTGCCTCTCCTTTTGTTTGAGAGAAGCTGGAACCACAAGGAAACAGAGTCAGTCTCAGAACCTCATAGGGATTCAGACCCTAGACAGTACAGCGGGAATTTCAACAGTGGTCCTGAGGGAACACAAGGATCACGTGGAGGTCTGAAATCCCTACTGAGCATCTTTGTCGTTGCTGAGAATTTTGACTGGTCCCTCGACAACTTTTACCATGTTCTCAAACCATGAGCAAAACCAGTGGGTTAGAATTTGATTAAATTAGTTGATAGAGCAAAACTGTTTCTGAGAGACTGTGTTAAGGACATAATGCTGAAAAATGATGATGAGGAGGAGGATGGTGATAGCTACGATTTTTGGAGCACTAACTGCATACCAGGCACACAACAGGTGCTCCACATTCACTATGTTGTTAAATGTCAATATAGTCCTGCAATATAATCATAATTTTACAGATGAGGAAAATGAAATTTAAGAGGGACAAATCCTACGTCAAAGATCATTCAGTAAAAAGTAGCACAAGCAGGGGTAAGGCCCAGGGCTATCAAACTACATAGTATCTACTACATGTATCAAACTACATAGTATCTACTACATGTATCAAACTACAGAGTCTCTTTGGGTTTTTCTTCTTTGGTTGGGACCTGGTTCCTCATCTTCAAGAGTTCCTCACAGAGAGGGACATGGGGATATTCCCCTGCCTCCCAAAGCCAGTGCAGTCATCACTGGTGTCCAGGGTACATTCAGGAGCTATCCACTCCAAAAATGTTGGTCCTCTGTGTGCTGCCTGGACTGCTAGGGAATTTACCTCTCCAGAGGCAATCCTTAGTTAGTGATGGATGGGAATCCATAGATGTGCACCTCAGTACCCATGCCCCTTGGTAAGATAATACTGAAATGCATTCTATAGGACTCATCAGAGGATCTCCTGAGAGATGAAGCCCATGGTGGCAGGCAACTTGTTCATTAATGTACCTTTTACTGAGTCTTATCCTTCCTTGTCACCTTAGCCCCTCCCTCATCTATGTTTTCTAAGGTCACCTCCTAAATAAACTGCCCATACCCAAGTCATTGCCTCAGCATCTGCTTTTGAGGGAATACCCCCTAAGACAGGGTGAGAGAGCATTCTAATTAGAGAAAGCACCATTTCTTCTGGAAAAATTAGTAGCAAAGTCCTTGCAACTAGCACATATTAACTTCTTCTTCTTCCTTTTTTTTTTTTAACTTATGTCCTTATTACATATTGACTCTGGCTGATTAAACAGCCACATGTCAATCTAGTTGCTGGTAGCACCGAGCTGAGTGCTGTCATCAGGCAGTGAAAGAAATGTCAGACCCAGGGCCTGTCCAGGGGAGGTTGATAGTCCGCAGGGAGAAGAGGGTGACTCTCATGCCACAATTAGAGAATACAATAAGACAGTGTATAATCAGGTGTGAGTCTGAGAGACAGCTGCTTTGCGTGCTTTAAGACTCTGGAGGCGGTGGGGAAGGTAGAAGTACTAAATAATGCAGATCTCTCCAGCTGTGCCATGGGGGGTGGTTTCCAGTGCTCCGTGGTTTACAAGATGTAAATTGCCTTTGCTCTTTGGTTTCCATCAACTCTAGTCACAGCAAGTTAAGCTCAGCATATAGAAGAATGGGACACCAGGAGAAGATTAACGAAGCACACTAAGTAAGAGCCTCAAATACACTCGAACCCTCCTTCCACAGGAGGTGGCTGGAGTTCTGAAACAGGCAGGAGGGATTTCCCACAAGGCAGCCTAAGGGGCAGGACCACTCACCCCACACCACACACTATAAGAGGAGCTGTGTGCATAGCAAAACTAGGTAAGCCCTATATTTTGCTTATCCCAGATTTCCCAGTCGAGTTATACAGGATGTGAATTTGGTCTTTGACAAGTTTCTGCAAATGAGACTTATACTGAAAGTGCAGCAATGAACAATGGGGAAATTTACATTTGATTTCAAATTTACATTTGATTTAAGTTACATAGGCCATGAATTGGTTGTGATTCTGGCTCTATGGACAAAAGGATTGGGCAGGGCCAGCTAGCTAAGCCTGAGTCTGATTATGTGAAGTTTTTAGGTTAGCTTTGATCCAGAGCTCATCAAGTTATCCCTAGTAAGATTCAGATACCAAGTGAAGTTCTTCCTATTATTCCTCTCTAACTTGCACGACAAATTCATCAAATAATACTCCCTTCATTTCTCAAGTGAGGAAATGAGTGCCCAGAGTAGTTATATGGCTCAGAAGAGCTAGCCAAGATTTCAGGGGGGTGTGAATCCAATGCCCTTGTTCTTAACCATATTTCTATTCATATTCAGCCATTTAATAATACTGGGTCTTTGTGTACATAGAGGTTTGTGCAGTGTAGGTAGACAGGCTCGTGTAAAATGCATTCTCCATGCACACACATGCATATGCTTATCACAACTATACCTTTGGTTGATAAAAAGTTAGCTTTCCAACAGGTAGATCAGCACACCTGCTTTTCAAATGTCTTGTCTAATGCATGAGACATAATTGTCCTATTTCATGTTTGAGAAAGGAATGAATGGAAGTTTAGACTTACGCTATCCTTTCATTTCTAAGGCCTTTTCATTCTTACTAACCAAAATGCAATGCTCTTACTCAAAGCAACATTACCCAGGAGCAAATGTGTTTGGGGTTCTCCTGTTGTGTGTATGTGGATTTGTTTGTCTGTTTTGGCAACTGCAACATCTCCATGTAGCTACTGAATAAGTAAAAGGGGATAATATTTCATAAAATTAATGAAGCTTTGTGGATTCACTAAGTGTTCTTTCCTGCTATAGACATCCTCTCCTATAAGGATGTTCATTTATTTTGGATTGCCATTTTTTAAAACAATTTCACATGGATTTTTCTACAAGAGTGATGCAAAGTTGGCAGGGTATTATAATGCCCAAGTGTGGCTTAGAGAATCGAGAGTCAGAAGGTGTACCATTCTACTGAACACCGTTCAGGCAGAAATGGAGTCAGGTCTTTGCTTCAAAATGTGTGCTTGTGTGTTGTGTGTATGTATTTTAGTCTTAGTCAGATACACAATTACTGAGCACTCACAACGTACCAGAAGAGGTATAGAGATGTGTGAGTTAATGGGCTCCGCACTGAAATTAAGGAGAAAAACATGTAGAACAGTCATTTTTTTTTTCAGTCAAGGGTATTATAATAGAGATGTAAATAAAGTATGATAAGACCATGTGCAGGGGGAGAATAAACTGTCCAGAGGTGAGAAATCAGATAAATCTCAGAGCTATTTTAGTTAGCCTTGGATGAAGAAAAAAGGAAAATGGACAGGTAGAGAAAGTGGGAAGAAAGTGTTCTATGCAAAGTATACCACTAGAGGACAATGAGGACATTAGGAAAGCTGCAGGGTGGACTGTCCCAGAGGACATGGTGATGAGAAGCGGAAAGCTAAAGTGGCAGCCAGGGCACCTAGCACCTCTTAGAAGCATGTCAAAGAGTGTGGGCTTTGTTGAATAGGAATTGGAGAGGTTTTACAATTTCCCAGTGAAGTGGAAAGAATGATTGCTATGGGAGAAGTAGGGAAGGAATTGGAACAAGCTGATGGGGCCGTCAGGTGGCTGAGGTAGCATTGTCTCCTGTAGGAATCATTCCCTGACACCCTGAGGAGAGGGTAGTTGCCTTTCCTCTATGATCAACAGCACCTTCCCACGTGCCTATAACAGCACTCGGTATTCTGGGTTTTGCTTCGCCTGTGTCTGCATCTGTTTCTGTTGGTCTCCCCTCTTCCTCTACTGCACACAAATCAGGCTCTGCACAACTGGAAACAGGACCTGCCATTTTGTATATAGTTAATCTTTAGATCCTAAGCGCCAGGCGTATTGATGACTCACAGTAGGTACTCAGATAAAGGCCTATTGGATTTCATTGAATGGAATCCATAGAAAAGGAGACAAGGACAGATGGAAATATTGATGGCTTTCAGGTAGAATGAAAGTAGTTAAGAAATTTCGTGTCTGATGATCATTATTTTCTCAGTGTGATAGGAAGAAAAGCCATCTATTGTGAGGGAGAAGAACATAAATTATGCTGATTTCCTAAGGAAATCAGTAAAGGTTTTGCTCTGGAGGATGCAAGGAAAAAAAAAAAAAAAAAAAAAAACCTAAAGTGGAAATGTGTATGCACTGGGGGAAACATTTAAAACTGTACTGTGGGTCCAGATGGGAACAGAAAGCACTGTTGTAGAACAGAGCATATGAGTTTGGTTACACAATTTGTTTCCAGAGAGGAAAGAGGGTTTTATGACCTCAAGTTGGGATTTATCACCTGGTTCTTTGATTTAAGTGGTCAAAATTGCTGAAGATGCTGGAGAAAGAGTGAAGTATCACGGATGGGCAGGACAGAAAAGCAAGGGACTATGCCACTGAGAAATTTTACGGGATTGACTCTGGAAAACAAAGACGGTAAAAACCAAGTTCAGTGGACAAAGTAGAAAGATAGACTTGTCAGACTACTGAGAACGCAAATACACAGTAGCCAAAGAGAACTCCGTTTCAATTTCAACTCCACTACCATGTGTTAGCTGTGACTTGACTTGAATTTACTAACCACTCAGAAACTGAATTTCCAAACTAGAACATATTTGTCATCCCATGGTTTGGAAACTGAGAAGGTACCTGTGCTTCTAGGCCAGAGCTGAGAACCCCAATGTCCCACAAACTACATTCAGAGAAACATCAAAGGGCAGATCATCCATCCCCCGCAAAGAAGTGCCATTCCTAGAACTGACAGATACCAATGACCCCACAATTCAGTAATGCTGTAAGGAAGACTATCTCAGTATTAATGGAGAGAGAAGCAAGAGGAGTCAGTCAATACTGACTCCGTCTCTGGCCCGCCATCTTGTTCATGTTTCTCAGAGACCTCTATTGGCACTGTTCTGGGTCCCTTGGAGATTAATATATATAATCTTAGAAATGCTGCAAGGGCCAGGATGTAAAGAGGCTTGTTTTGGCCTCCCATGAATCTGCTAAAGATAACAAAGTCTTTCTTCTTCTTGATGTGCAGGTGGTAGGTACCATAAGATCTAATCATAGGTTAGCTGTCCATCAGGTGCATGCAAACCCTCTGGGGTGTGTGCAAACCCTCTGATCGCCGTACAGTGTTCTTCTGCATGTCTCCTTGTTTTATAAATCTGTGGACTAAGGTCCAGATTTTGTGGAGAATAACTCTGCAGCTGCCCTGGATTATCCTTTGCCCGATCTCCCCTCAGGAAGTTACCCGGCATAAATCTCTGTAGATTGTGTGGAGTAGCTGGTTCATTTTCCAGTCACAAAGTGCCTTCTCGGTTTGTGAGAAACTTTACTGTCTCTCCCCCACCTTCTAACAAGATACCACCATTCCCTCCTATAGGTACCCTCAGCCTGCCCACACACTGTCTCTCCACACTGCTCTACCCAGCTCCAGGTCCTGAAAGAGTGACTTCTGTGAACTGGAACACCAAGACCTCTAGCCCTCTGCCAGCTTCTGGCTGGTTTCAGCTACTGTGAGACACCAACAGGAAAATGAAGGATAAAGAAGAGATATTTTGCAGAGTATTTTTCCCCCCGGCTGACTTCCTGTCAGAGAGCAAGTTGCCCATGGCAATGTTGCTAACACCAGAGCTCCTGCCAGGCAAAACCTCTCATAGTTACAACTCTCTTTCTTCACATCCCTGCTGGGTTAGGAGACTCTAATGAACAACATTTAATATTTATTTCTTGATCAGTTGGCTATCTTGCATATTCTTAAAAGGCATCATTTTGAATGTCATTTCTCACCGCTCGAGGCACAAAAGCTATAGAAGATTTCATACAAGTTTAATGGACGTACTCCATCAGTTCTTTCAATATGTGGGGTGTGTGTGTGTGTGTGTGTGTGTGTGTACGCACGTGTTGTTGTATTGTACTTTGTTAAATTAAATCATGGATTTTTGCCCAGAATTTTTCTTCTCTTAAGATGGAAATGTAGCTAAAAACAAAAGTCAAACTACTGAACTTGAACATCTGTTTCCTTGAATTCTGGTTAATTGAAGTTGACAAAAATACGCATGCTGAGAGAGCAAAATAAAACATTTCCCATGGAAGTTCTGCCAAACAGAAAGGCAGCCTTGCAGGACCTGGAGAATATCAAGCATTGAGTTTTTTCTTGACTCTGAGCACATTTTAGAGAAGAAGAAAAATCCGCATGCTTCTGAGCCACCCCCGATGCAATTAGGAGGGCCTTTCGCCTGACCAGCCCTGCATCCGCAGCCAGCCCTGCCTGATGTCACCTTTGTTCAAAGTGCAGCTAGACAAAGTGGGCCCAGCGAGTCCTTCATAGCTAATCTCAAAGCAGCTGTAATTCGTGGTGTTGGAAAACACACAGAAAGCCTCAACATAAACTCTGTCACCTCCGAGTGTCCTTTTCCTATTCAAATTCACTCAGGTTAGTTTCTCACAGCTCTCCACTTGCTCAGGATGACAATGGCAGGGTGGACATCAATGAGCTATTAATAGTATTTTTTAAACCTTCATCATGAGTATCAAATATTCTACAGCTCTACACAGAGAGCCAGATTCTTCCCTGAAAACACGCAGTGGCTAAGTTGGATTTTGCTCTACTTTTGTTTTCACAGAAGCACTCAATCATTATGGTTATTTTTGTTATAACCATCTTTTAACAAGACTATTTTCCCAATTATACAGCAATTATGTGGAAGAGACTGGCTTAGATGATGTCTAAGCATTCAACACAACCCTATCCCGACTAATACAAATCACAGGAAAAAGTGGTAAGTTCATCTCTAAAACAAAGGTCTGTATCACTGCAATTAACAAACTGGAAGGTTTCAGAGCTTCCTAAGGGATGACAAGTAAAACTGGATCTATGTAAAAGCAAGCCAAGAAGGGAATGCAGCCAAAACACAAGATGAAGACTCCTGCAAAAGCAGGGCCAGTTCTGGGGAACTCTGAAGCCCAGACGTACAAGAATCAAGGAGCAGGGGGATGAGTTGGCCCTTACACAGGGGGTGGTGGGGAGAACTCCACAGAACACCTAAATGGTTGTTTCTGGACTGAGACCAGCAGAGGGATGTAGAGGGATTTTCATTTTCACCAGAGCAAGAATGATGCTGCAGGAGACGGGCACTTCCCTGGTAGCTCCTAATCCCCAGAGAGATGTTGGCACACCGAGGAGCTGGGTATCCAGTCACCACCTCTGGCAAGTCCTTCCTCCCCATGGAATTACTGAAGGCAGACCAGGTTGAGCAAAGTTATCACCCATTCAATCATAAAAGCAAAGGTGAGGAAACAACCCATATTGTCATATACATGTGCTATCCAACTTCACTAGCAGTTGTAATACCCCAAGAAATAAAGAGATCTTTTCCATCTTATGAGAGTATTATTAAATTATATATATTAAAAAGTATATATTTTAAGGAGCATCTGTATTGCTCAGTCAGTTAAGCATCTGACTTTTGATCTCAGCTCAGGTCTTGAGCTTAGGGTCATGAGTTCCAGCCCTTCACTGGGCTCCACACTGGGCATGAAGCCTACTTAACAAAAACAAACAAACAAACAAACAAACAAAAAAACGAAACAAAACAAAAAAATACCCCAAGCTATGCATTCTTGAGCCTCCAACTTGATATACCTTATACCAAAACATGTCAAATCCCATTAAAATGAAAATAATTATGTCAATAGTTCATATTAAGTATTATTTTGTAATACAACAATGTATTTCTTTGTAACAAGTTTTGCTTTATAATTTGGCTGATTACTTATTCTCATAAACTCTTGTAGATATTACTAGAAAATACATATTACGCTCGCAAACAGCATTTGGACCGAGACTAAGGAAGTCAATCTTTAATTTAAAGGTTGAATCAATATTAAAAGGATAGAATCCATCAATGGACATAATATAAATGAGATAGCATTTTCAAAAACGTTTTTTATTGTAACAGTTATCTGGCATGAAATTATCACTGCTACAGATTGTGAAACTTTGAGTACTCAAAGTTTTCAAGCACATAATACACACACAACCGTAAAAGTGGGGCTTGATCAGAGTCATGGCATCTATGCTGGGAAGCAGGATGTACACAGATATGAAGACAATTAGTGACAGGGAAGATATAGTCAAGGTATTCTCCAAGATTCTCCAGTTCTGCATAAAAGGTAAGACAGATGGGAAGTCTGGCAATTAAATTAAGAGCCAGAGAGAAGAGCTCCAGAAAGTCCAGCTAGAGAGAACAGGGTGTAAAATGGAAAAACATCAACAAATAACTGGACAAGGTACAAATCTTTTTTTTTTTTTTTAAGATTTTATTTATTTGACAGAGAGAGACACATGGAGAGAGGGAACACAAGCGGTGGGAGTGGGAGAGGGAGAAGCAGGCTTCCTGCTGAGCAGAGAGCCCAATCCCAGGACCCTGGGATCAGAACATGAGCTAAAGGCAGATGCTTAAAGATTAAGCCACCCAGGCGCTTCAAAATACAAATCTTTTCATTCAAAGGCCAAACACAAATTCTGAATAGATCATATGTAGATAAGCGAATGTCTGAAAATAATGGCTTTGAGAACGAGAGGCCAAGCAAAGGATGAGGGGGAAAAAGATGATGCGATAGAGTGAAAATAAGATTAAATGAGTAAAAAAGGCTGTAAACTAGACAAAGTGAGACACACAAATCGATCCACCCAAAAGGTGATGATATTTTAAAATATTTTCACCTGACTACATTGCTTTGAAATATTTAAAACAAATCTCATAAAAAATACAAGAAAAAATTGAAAAATCCATAACTGTTGTAGGAGAACTTAATGGCATCTCTCTGTATTGATAAAACAAATAGATAAATAAAAGTAAATAAGGGTATCAAGGATTAAATAAAACAATAGGCTTTCAAGGAAAAGGTCCTACCATGTGAAACAAACCACCATACCCCTACAAATGAAAGAAAATAAACATTCTTTCAAAAGCACATGAAACCTACACCCATACAGGATAACTGTAATAAAGAGCTTAATAAATTACAACCATATTCTCTAACTGCAAGGCAGCAAAAAAAAGCAGAAATTAAATGTGAAGTAGACTGTCTAGAGAATCTGTTAGCTTGGAAACTTTTATACTGTTGTTTAAATAACTATTGGGTTGAAAAGCAATCTAAGCAGCCATGTGGCTTGTAAGGGTGAGTTTGAAAAGTGTATCTGCAAAGCCCTTTATATAAGAAGGAAGAAAAATCTTTGTCCATATATATATACTTTTTTAATTTTTAAAATCTTTGTCCATATATATATACACATATATGTATATATGTGTGTGTATATATATGTGACATTTCACCCATTTTATGGAATATGAGGCAGATTTTGTTCTATTTTGTTTATATTAACTGTTATTTAATTAATAATGAAGTGTACCTATATATTCCAATATGGAATTAAACAAGACATATTACTAAGTGAAAAAAATGCAAGTTATATAATAATACATACAATATGAGCTCACTTTAAAAAATGTACATTTGTATATGTGTATAGAAAGAGATATATATAGATAAGAAAAAAACTTAGGGTGAGGATATGAAAAACACATTTAAAGGCTTAGAAAAAACCTAGGACAATGTATAGTGAATTATTAAAACCTGTACTTCTAGGCATGGGTACCTTTAGGGAAGTTTGGGGACCACTTTCATCTCTTGATTATGAATATTTAAGTACTGCCTAGATCTTAACAGTGAAAATAAATTCACATATTTTTCTGAATAAAAACAACAGAATTATTATTTGACTTAGAATTTTCTATTTAGAAAACACAAAATATTTTTTTTTTAAAAGGCAGAAAAAAAATCACCCCAAATTCTACAAAATTAACCCATATCAACCAGAGTGTGCATTGTACAAATTCTTGTATTCAGAAATATCTGGGCCACGTTCTGTGTTCTACTCTGTGTATATTCTCCTTCGTCTTCCAGGGATAATGTCCGAGTCCTGAATACTGACAACTGATACTCAGAGTAAGAATGATAATAACCCACAGAAGCACTAGGCCGAAAAGAAATACCCAATTTTTTCATTACACTCCACTGAATAAAGCACAGAAGAAGATTAAGTCATTTTAAAGAGCTTTTTCTATGAAAGTTGATATGTACAGATTATAATATTAGTATCCTTCTAGTCTCAAAAAAAAAATCTTAAAAACACAATTCTTTTCACTTCTGCAGCAAACTTCTGTTTTATACTTAACAAATGGCTCAAACAATTCAGTGCTGATTCTCATTCATTCAGTCAGGAACACTCTTTCAGATTCTGCATCCAATTCAGATTCCCTGGCTTTCCTTTGAAAACTCGTCCTTAGTTGATTCTTTCTCACTACCTCTGCCACACCCCCCATCCAGCCTCAGATGTCTCTGCAAGATTTCAGTCATAGTCTTTTCATTCCCATTTACCCCACCACAGTCCTCTTCACAAAAGACCAGCTGTTATCTTTTAAAATATAATGCTTGGAGGGCCTGGGTGGCTCAGTGGGTTAAAGCCTCTGCCTTCAGCTCAGGTCATGATCCCAGGGTTCTGGGATCCAGCCCTGCATCAGGCTCTCCGCTCGGTGAGGAGCCTGCTTCCCCCTCTCTCTGCCTACATGTGATCTCTGTCTGTCAAATAAATAAATAAACTCTTAAAAAATAAATAAATAAAATATAATGCTTAAAATATAAATCATGTAATTTACTTCCTGGTCAAAAAGACGTGTGCTTGGTGATGTGGAGATCAAAGGTAAAAGGAATGTTTAAAAATAATAATAGTAATAGTAATAATAATAATAAAATTTCCTTACAATTTACAGCCCACTGACAAGTACTTGAGACGAGCAGAGTGACCTTCCTCCAGGAACTCAACCACTTCATTGTGAGTACTTTGCTAAAACAAAAGCCAACCTTAGCCTAACAGTAGCCTGACCTCCAGGATCCTGTAAGTCTTCTTTAACATGTAAAAATCCCTTTGTGTGGAGGTAGGTGGGGGATGGAGTAACTGGGTTGATAAGGGAACAGAAGGCTAACTGAGGACAAAGCAGAAGCTGACACCCTACAACCTTCCCTGCTCCCACTACTGGGCGGGACCTATGTGACATTCTTTTTTTTTTTTTTTTTTTTTTTTAAGATTTTTGTTTTAATTTATTTATTTGACAGAGAGAGATTACAAGTAGGCAGAGAGGCAGGCAGAGAGAGAGAGAGGAGGAAGCAGGCTCCCTGCTGAGCAGAGAGCCCGATGCGGGACTCGATCCCAGGCCCCTGAGATCATGACCTGAGCCGAAGGCAGCGGCCCAACCCACTGAGCCACCCAGGCGCCCCCCTATGTGACATTCTTTAGAAATCTCCCAACTATCTTAATATCTTGCGAAGAAGGGAAAAATGGCCTTGTCTTCAGCATATGAAAGTTCTGTTGAAACCTCCCTTTTTCCTTACTTCCCCAAGCCCCTCCCCCCCATATAACCTGCCACCCCTCAAAACCCCAGGGCAGCAGCTCTTTCTGTCCTTGGGTCCTGTCCCCTTGTCCCCATGCTTTAATAAACCACCATTTGGCACCAAAGATGTCTCAAGAATTCCTTCTTGGTCATCAGTTCCAGACTTCACCACACTGAACCTCACGTATGTTCTAAAACTTCATCGGGGTGATGGGCATTAAGGAGAGCACTTGATGTAATGAGCACTGGGTGTTATATGCAACTGATGAATCACTAAACTCTACCCCTGAAACTAATACTACACTGTATGTTAATAAACTGAATTTAAATTAAAGGAAAAACCCCTTTGGATGGGTGCCTGGGTGGCTCAGGAGGTTAAGCATCTGCCTGTGGCTCAGGTCATGATTCTGGATGTTAGGTCGGAATGTTGGGTCGGCAGGGTCTGGGAGTGCAGGAGGAACAATAGAAATTAACAATAGAAATGACCGCCGGGTCCGACATCTTCCAGCCTCCTCCCCACGCTTTCCTTCACCCTTGACTCTCCCGCCAAAAGGATGTATGCCCAGGTCACGTCTCCATAGGCAACCCAATACCTATGCGGGAAACAGATAGAAGACCCCCCACCAACTCCCTCCCAGTGCGACTTCCCCCATTCCCCTTTCAGGGTGGAGGAACCTCACCCAAGGGTGCCCACCTCCTCCCAGCACAACTTTCCTGGCTCCCCTTCTCCTGAGCCCTGAAACTTTGCTGGAGAGTGCCTTTAATAAATCTTGCCTTGCACCCACTTCGCCTGGTGTCATGTTTATCTCGCCTATAAAACCTTACACTGGAGTCCTGGGATTGAACCCTGCATGGGGCTCCCTGCTCAACGGGGAGCCTGCTTCTCCCCCTTTCTCTCCCCAGCTCATGCTCTTTCATGCTCTCTCTAATAAATAAAATATTTTAAAATATATTAAAAAATTCCTATGGAACTTCCTTTATCTCCCCCACCTAAGATATATGTTAGTAATCATCTGCCAAGCATATGGTCCACTGATAGACATCTAAAGAGACTAATGGTTGACTAGACAGTAGTAAATGACCTTATCCTAACAACAGCTAGTCCTAGAAACCTTGCTTCCAATTTCCAATCACTAACACGATCACTAACCCCCTCCCAATGTAAAAGTATATAATCAGTCACCCATCACAACCCCAGTATAGCTCTTTCTGTCCCCCATGCTTAAATAAAACCACCGTTTCTGTACCAAAGGCATCTCAAGTGTTCTTTCTTGACCATTCACTCCTGAATCCCAATACTTCACATCACTCAGAAAAATAAAAATAAAAATCCAAATCCATACTCCTTACCATGACCTGCATGATTGAGTCCCTGCCTTGCTCCCCCTTGCTTACTCAGCTCCGTCTAAACAGGTCATCTTGCTTCTCCTCCACACAGCAGGCTTACTCCCACTTAAGGTCTTGGTTCTTATTGTTCCACTGGGGAAGATCAATTCCATTTCTAAATAGGGTCATTGACTCATTCTGTTGCAAATGTCATCTTCTGGGAGACTTACCCTGGCTGTCCCGTCTAAAATGGCATCCATGCTAGTGCATGTCCTTACCCTGCTTAGTTATCCTTGGAGTCTATCACTACCTAATATTGAGTTATGTAAGCATGTGCTGTTTGTCAATCTCCCTGATGAAAAGGTAGGTTCCATCACACCAGGGGTTTTGTCTTGTTCACTTCAGCAGCTCTTGTGTCAAAAAGACTGACAGGCGCATCCAACATAATCCTGACACTCAATGAAAATATGTAGATGGAAGAGAGAGGCAGAGAGGACGAGGATTAGAGAATTGCCTAGGAAATCACCTGCTGAGCCTGGACTATGGTGGCACAGTCAAACTTGAGAGATATATCAGGGGTAAAATTATCAGAGCAGGGGACAGACTACACAGGGAGTGGGGAGTGGAAGGAAAGGGAAGGTATCAAGACCTGGTTGAAACAAGTAGATATTGTGCTATTCGTTGAAATGGAGAACACTGACAGGTGTCCAGAACAGGGATGAGGGAGACACAGAGAGAATCAAGGTTTCTGATGTGTTCAGTTTGGCACATGCATGACTTTGGCAACTAATTTCCGGACCAGAGAGAAGGGCATGCTCATTTCTGGCTTCAGTTTCTGGGATCAGCTCGTCAAACCTCCTGCTAGCAGGCATAGTATTGGAATCTGAATGTGGGCCTCACTTTTCATCAGTCAGCTGTGTTGCCGTCAGATTTTATCTCAAGTTGAACACTTTGGAGTCTTTCACTGAAAATGGATGAAAGTTAAGTTAGGCATGACCTGGCTGCTGCCGTAATAGCCAGAAGTCATATTTTGTTGACCCAATTTGAGAAGCTTTTTCTTTAACAGAAGTGTTTAAAGTTTCATATTTATTTTCAGAACCCTGCCTATGTTTACTCCTGTCAACTTATTTTATGTTTTCTAAGTGGATTTGTTCTAGTCTGGTTTTTCTACTCTTCTCTTTCCTCTGGCTCTATCTTTCACTACGTTGACTAATTTTAGTTTCTTTTTAAAACCTTTTATGGAGATTTGGGTGCAAACTTACAATTTTCCTAGTGACTAGTTTCAGAGTTAGAAAACTGAGTTGAACCCATATGTATATAGTTCCTCAAATCAGAAATAATGAGGCTCCGTCTGGGGAGGATTAGGAATTTAGTGTGTGACATTTTATTTCTCCACTCAGAAGGCTGCATCCTCATGACCCAATCACTCAAGAAGCAAATACGGAAGTCTTCCCTGGACTCTCCCTTCCTCTCTCTTCTCCATCAGACTTTTCAACAAATTACCCAATTCTACCTAGTTTCCCTCCTAAGTATCCCTGGAATTTAATAATTTCCCTTGTATCTACTTCTCACTCTTCTAGGTCCTCCCTTTTTCTCACCTGGACGAACAGCCTCTCAACTAGTCACCCCACCCCCAGTGCATGTTCTTCAGGAGCAGCGAGTGTTTGATGTAGCATGACATCTTTGACCCTGCATAAAACCCTTCAGTGATGTCTTATCATCTTGGGATAGAGTTCCTACCCCGAAACATGGCATGTAACATCCTCTGAACTCTCACTTGCCTACTTTCCTGGCCCTGAACTTCTCCAGCCCATACTCTGGATTTCTTTGATGCAGAAATCAGAAACTGTATATTCTCCCACATAAATGTTACACGTTTCTATTTTATTTGTCCCTATTGTCCTGAAAACTTGAATAAATATCCTTTCCATTTCCTTGGGTCTAGTGCTTAGACATAATGAATATTTTATATTTTAAGTTCTTTTAGAAGTCTGCTCCAACAGATGAACCATAGATACTACCAACCAACCATTTGCCTTGCTTTGATGCTACAATGATCTGTATGATTATTTTATCACTAAATTGGCCATATTTTAAATAACCATCTTTTTTTCTGTTGTTGTTTTTTTCCAATAGACATTTATCCCTTTGAGGCAAAAAAAACTATATTTTGCTATCTCTTTTATAGTACTAGTAACACAGCCACCAAACACTAGGTGCTCAAAACATATTACTGAATATAATTCCTGTTTGTTCAAAACATGGCAAGAACTTTTTACCTGAAAAATTCAAATCTTGTTGTTGTTGTTATTGCTATTGTTACATCTTAGGAAAATATTACATTTCTGGTTGTTGTGGGGTTTTTTTTGTTTGTTTGTTTTTTTAATTTCAGTTTCATTTGTTCAGGTTTCCTTTCTAGAAAACCCCACTATTCTTCAGTTAGCTCTCTGCTCTCTATGTATTCATTCCTGTGACCTTTACATTCCAATTTTTATTATTCAACACTGATTTAATTTTGTGCAGTGGAAGTTCTATCATTTATTGTCTCCTGTCAGGATTTTAATTCAGCTTTTTTTTTTTTTTAAATTATATCTCTATAGCATACAATGCTTAAGAACACTTTGGCGATAGTCTAGTTTGTTAGCAGAAAGATCAGGAGTACGTGACCTCTTGCAAATAACTTATTCTCAGCTTCAGTTATCTGTAAAATGAAATTTATAGCAGTATTTATCTCACACACTTGTACTGGTTAAAGATAACAGCATATGGAAAGCACATGGGAGCTGGGCACATTAAAAGGTACAGAAAGGGACGTTCATTCCCTGCTGCTAATGTTTCCTTCCCACTAGAAGAGCATCCAACAGAGGAATATTCCCACCTCTCTCTTCCCCTTTTTGCCTTCTCCCTTCAAGTTACCTAAAGGTTTGGTAAGGAAGAAATTATCAGCCTTTCTTTTTTATTTTTGGAATCTCCCTGTCTATTTGAATAGAGCAGCATGTGTTCTTGATTGCTACCAGTTAAACTTTAAGTTTTTAATAATTATAAGCAGTTTCTTTACTGTTTTTGAATCTTTTTATCCCCCCCTTTTAAATCAGTGGCTCAAACTCAGGTGGATAAGAAGAATGTTATTTCTTGGACCACCTTAAATTCCCAGTATCTGGTTCATTAAGCTGGGAATCCTGAGAGGGGGGGAAAAAAAAAATTAGAAAAAATTCTGGGAGATCAAAGTCAGATGAGGAATTTGAGGAGTAAGGCACCAAAGGGTGTGGCTGCCAGCCTGGAAGGCACTGCACTGGACAATGTCCTCACGGGATTTTCCCTTTGTTTGCTATGAAGACTTTATATTTAATGCTTCTACGAGGAAACTGTGAATATTTCCCTCTAAGAGAATTTAATATTTTAAGAGTAAACTTTGAGTTCCAAGATTGGAAGAAACCACTTATTGTTTCATGGGAACATAACCCTACTTTCTATTTCATGTTCAAATATGTGTCGTTTTTATTGTGTTGTTTACAGTTCTTGCTAACCTTTGAATAAAAATAACTAAAGATGACACCTCTTATAGCATGCATTGCTTTCTTATTCTTCAGTCCTAACTTACAGGAGAGAGAATTTCTCTGAGCTTGAGCTAATCATGGATGCTTTACATCTTTCTGACTTGCGGGGACTAGCTTAACCCATGGAGAATGTCAGATGTTCGACAAAAAAGCCTCTGTCAACTTGGTTTTCATGTAGCTCATCAATTTAAAAAGTTTTGGTTTTTTGTTGTTGTTTTTGTTTATTTGTTTTTTAAGCAGTATGATGTGGTTTTAAGATTTTTTTTCCTCTTTTAGTTAATGCAACTCAACATAAAATTTACTTTGCTAAGTGTATGAGTTCATGCTTTTTAGCATATTCACAAAATTGTGCAGCCAATACTACTAAGTCCAGGACAATTCCAACAGCCCCAGAATAAGCCTCATACCCATCACGGCCATTCTCTATTACCTTCTCCCCCTAGCCCTGACAACCACTTTCCATCCCTATGCAGTTGCCTGTTTGGGACATTTATTATAAATGGAATTGCACACTATGTGGCCTTTTGTGTTTGGCTTCTTTCAGTTAACATAATATTTTTAAAGCTCATCCATGTGGCATCATAAATTGTCATTTCATTCATTTTTATGACTGAATAATATTGAAGTGTGTAGGTACACCATATTTTTTCTCTCCATTTATCAACTGATGGGCAAGCTGCCTACTTGAAGAGACCACGTATTTTTGATTGTTCCCTGCCATGCAGGAATCTTTGGGTTTATAGGTCCTCCTGGACGCTGCACTGTTGGCTAGGTAAGTCTCTCTAATTCTGAGACCCACTGTTGGAAAGAGCATGTCCTTGCCTCCAAATGAAAGCTACAGTTTCTGTTATCATGTTCATTTGCAAGAATAGAGATAGTTTGGTCTCCCATCTGTATTAATAAATGTATTTTTTAATTTAACAATTGGTTCAAACCTGAGTAGAGTAGAAGGGTGTCATTTATTGGGTCGTCCTGAGCTCCTGATAGTAATCAATTGAAGCCGTGAGCATGAATCTCAGTGTCAGGTTGCTGTCACTGTCATTGCTGAAGCTGTCACCCTCATCATCTCAGCTGGGCCCTTGCATTTCAGTCTGTTCAGTTCTTACAAAGTCACACTTGGGTTTCAGATAGTTCTCATCTGTTTCCCAGATATTAGTTTCAAGAATAACAATTTAGGGGTGCCTGGGTGGCTTAGTGGTTAAGACTCTGCCTTTGGCTGAGGTCATGATCTTAGGGTCCTGGAATCGAGCCCTACATCGAGCCCTGCATTGGGCTCTCTGCTCAGCAGGGAACCTGCTTCATCACTTCATCACCTCTCTCTCTCTGCCTGCCTCTCTGCCTATTTATGATCTCTCTTTTTCTCTGTCAAATAATAAATAAAATCTTTAAAAAAAAAAAGAATAAAAGTTTACAAAATGTTCTCTTCTCTTTTTATAGTAATCCATATCAATGGTACCATTTTCTTCTGCATTCTCATGTCATTTTCAGTTAGATATTTTAGAGGGAAAGACAGAGGGATAGAGATGTAGATATCTGTATCTGTACAATCTCACCACCCATCTGCAGAACGCTTTTCCTCTTGTAAAACTGAAACTCTGTCCCCATTAAACAATAACATTCATAATCCCCACCTCCCTCGCCCCTGGTAACCACCATTTTACTTTCTATGTACTTTTTGTTGTTGTTGTTGTTATTGCTAATTTCCTCTTCTTCTCTACACCCCAGCTTCTTTCTGGTAATCACCATTCTACTATGTTACAATGAGTTTGGTTTTTTGGTTTTTGTTTTTTGCATTTTTTTAGATTCCACATGGGAGTGAGATCATACAGTATTTGTTGTTTGTGTTTGGCTTCAGTTAGGATTACGTTCTCCAGGTTCATCCATGCTGTTACAAATGGCAGGATTTCCTTCTTTTTTAAGGCTGAGATCTTTATATTTTTCCCACATTTTTTAGCCATCCATCTATTGATGGACACAGACTGTTTCCATATGAGACTATTTTGAATAATATTGCAATGAACATGGGAGTGCAGGCATCTCTTTGAGATACTGATTTTATTTCCTTCGGATATATGCCCACAAGTGGGACTGCTGGATTATAGGGCAATTCTCTTCTCACTTTGTTGAGGGACCTCTATACTGTTTTCCATTATGGCTGCACCATTTTACCTTCCAACCAACAATGTACAAAGGGTTCCCTTTTCTCCATTTCCTTGTCAACACCTGTTATCTTTTGACTCCTTGATAATAGCCATTCTAAGGGCTGTAAGATGATATCTCATTGTGATTTTGATTTGTAGTTCCCTGATGATTAATGATATTGAGTATCTTTTCATATACCGCTGGCCATTTCTATGTCTTCTTTGGAAAAATGTTTATTTCAGTACTTTGTTTTTTAATTGTTTTTTATTTTTTTGTTATTAACTTTAAGAGTTCTACATATATTAAGATACATGGTTTACAAATATTTCCTCCCACATTGCCTTTCATTTTATTGTGTCTTTTGATCTGCAGAAACTTTTCATTTTGATAGAGTCCCACTTCTTTATTTTTGCTTCTGTTGCCTTTGCTTTCAGTGTCAACCCCCCCCCCAAAAAAAAAATCACTGCTAAGGAAAACGTCTAGGAAATTTTCCCCTGTGTTTTCTTCTAGGAGTTTATGTTTCAGGTATTAGGTTTAAATTTTTAATCAATTTTGAGCCTAATTTGAGTCAATGAGTATGCTACCAGATAGAGGTCCCATTTCACTATTTTGCATATTTTAAAAATTTTTAATAATCTGAAGAAAATATGACATGTTAAAATATTTAAATATTTAATATTTAATTTTGGCAAGTGCCTATAAGGATGTTGTCCTATATTGCTCTCTGAATATTCTTTATGTAGAAAAAGACATTACTTTCTTGACCTTGTATAAATTTAAGACAATTCCTGAAGTATAAACATCTTTTCATACAATGAGAAAGATCAAATTAAGACCAGAAAGGAGGATGGTACAGACACAATGGAGAAAGATATCTAGGAAATTAAGTAGAAAGGAGGCAGAATATAGTGCATTGCCCTTGATTCTTTGTGAAGAGATAGATCCAAGAAATTGGAGGAAGTGGAGTCTAACTATAGTGACTGGAATTGATGAGAAAAAGCTAACAGATAGAGGAAGACATATAGATTTGGCTTATTCATAATACTAAGATTCCCATTCAACAGTTTCTATTTTCTTTATCAGCCTGAAGCATAGGTTGACTACTAAGACTGAGAAGAATAACAGAATGTACAGCTTGAGGTGTTTGGAGATTTTATGTGGGAAATGGGAGTGAGGGTTCAATGGGTAGATATAGCAAGATCATTATACAGTATTTTTTTTTAATTTAAATACAATTAGTGAAGATATAGTACATCATTAGTGCCAGGTGTAGAGTTCAGTAATTCATCAGTTGCATAAAAATACTCAGCGCTCAGCTCATCACATGCTCTCCTTAATGCCCATCCCCCAGTTACTCCATCCCCCTACTCACCTACACTCCAGAAACCCTTGGTTTCTTTCCCATAGCTAAGAGTCTCTCATGGTTTGTCTCCCTCTCTGATTTCTTCCCCTTCCAATTTCCCTCCCTTCCCTATGATCCTCTGTGCTGTTTCTTATATCCTTCCTGTGAATGAAATCATTTAATTGTCTTTCTCTGTTTGACTTATTTCACTCATCATAATACTCTTCAGTTTTGTTCACATTGGTGTAAATGGTAAAATCACTAGGGGAAAATAGTATGCATATTGGAAAGATTGGGTTTTACAGTATTAACAGGGATGACTGCCCATTGCTAGTGGTTCCAACTGACCCAGGCTGCAATGTGTCAAGCTGTTTTTAGCAGTTCAGGTATAGCTATAGAACCAGACAGTTCCATAGTTAGTTAGAGTCAATACAGTGAGATTTTATCAAGTGTATACGATAAAGATAATCACAACTTAATTTAGCATATTGTCAAGAGAGTAGTTAAGTAAAATAGAGACTCTAGTCTGGAAAGAGATGAAAATAAGAAGATATGGGGGATCTAGAAAAATGAGAGCAAAACAGAAAACAAATATATATATATATAAATATATAGATATATATATATAAACAAGTACTAAAAAAAAATTCTCACAGTCCTTCTACCTGAGAATAAGCACTATTAACATTTTGGTGTATTTCCTCTAAGCCTTTAAAAATTATACAGACATAGCAGTGCTTGAGTGGCTCTGACAATTAAGTGCTTGACTCGATTTCAGCTGAGTTCATGATCTAACGCATGGAATTGAGCCCCATATTGGGCTCCATGCTCAGTGGGGAATCTGCTTTAGGTTCTCTCTCTCCTCTCCCCATTCTTCTCTCTCCAAAATAAAAAGATACATTTTTAAAAAGTATACAGGTATAAATAGACATAGATGTGTATATGTGTGTATATATATACACAGATATAGTGTATATAACATGTTTATATGTTGTATGTACAATATACATATACAAATATAGATACACACATATATACCATACACATATTCCTAAAAAACAGTATTATACTATGGTTAGGGTTTTATGTCTCTTTAAATGTATGTGGCTATCTTTCCAAGTCAATAATATTCATCTAGTATCAATTTAATGGATAAATGATATTTCTTTTTTGAAAAATAATTTATTTAACTTATTTTCAATTGTATAGCACTGATATTGTTAGCAATTATTTGCTATCATAAATACTGTTGTAATAATCAACTCTGAGATTAATCTTTCATATATCTTTTTTTTTTTTTAAGATTTTATTTATTTATTTGACAGAGAGAAATCACAAGTAGATGGAGAGGCAGGCAGAGAGAGAGAGGGAAACAGGCTCCCTGCTGAGCAGAGAGCCCGATGCGGGACTCGATCCCAGGACCCTGAGATCATGACCTGAGCCGAAGGCAGCGGCTTAACCCACTGAGCCACCCAGGCGCCCTTAATCTTTCATATATCTTAATTAGTTTCTCAGATAAGTGTCTGAATATAGAATTGTATCAAAGGGTTAGTACATTTTAGCTACAAATTGCACTTTAGGAAGTTTTGGCTAATACGTTCTCACACAGTGTACAATATGAGAAAGTCTATATCTTTGCACCCCTATCTATACCTATTTTTTTTCTATCTATACCTATATATTTGAAAAATGATCTTTAAAACTTCCCTAGGACTCTTCATGAGAGAAGGTTTTATAATACCAGCAAGTACAGGAGATGGTATCCAGAAGTGATACCTTCTTATAATTCTTCAGTGACTATAAGGGCAGATACCACACAGATACAATGAACCCTAAACTCACACTTAATTCAGTTCCATAAGTTACAGTCTAAACCATTCTGAGGCAGGACACAGAAAAGAACAATCAGTTCAAATTCTCTCCCTTGGTTCAATTCTTTATTTTTTGAGAATGATGAAATATTTTTTCTGCTATCTAAGTCAATCATTTTGTAGTTATTCTCCTTCCTGCCTTTCAACATCCAGTGAACTTTCCTGAGTACACAAGCGATTCATATCACAAAAATCTATTGGGCTGACCATGTAACAAACATTTTGCAAGCCTGGGGAAATAAAGAGATACTCAATTAGATAAAAATTGAGAGATTTCTCTCTTTCAGATATTCATATAGCATTTATTATCTGTACCATTCTATGAGCCTTAAAACACAAAAGCTCTGGTAGGTAGATTATGTTTCTCAGGAAACAAACTCTGAGATGGAAATTTGTGCACAAATGGAAGGGCTCTTAGGAACAACAAATCTAATCAAATGAAGAAAGCAGAATTGGGCACAGAAAAATGTAGAATTAGGATGCACTGCAACATAAGCTCTAGCCAGTTGAATGGCAAGCCCTTCAGTTCCAATGGCCCTCAGAGACATCTCTCATTTAGACAAGCGGGTTGGGCCTTTGGGAACCCTCCCCCATCAACCAGTCATTGGATGCGTATTGTCCCAGGGGAAAGGGAGTAACCTGGGGTAAGGCCACTATCTCAGGCCAAAGGAAGTTCTTCAAGAATACTGATCTGTGAGCCACCAGAAAGCAACACTCTTGAGGAATGAGTCATAAAGATACAGAATCTGAGAGGTATGATACAACATTCGCTACAAAGCCCAAGCTAACTTGTATTACTGAGCTGGGTTCAACTTGTATTCACATCAAGAACGTGCCTATATATGAGCCTCACATCTCCAATAATTTTTAAACTCCTAGAGCTCAAAGAGGGGATATGAAATGTTTTCGGTTTACCGGTAGATCCTGCATAATGGTTTGTAAGTATTATGCTCAATAACACTTGCTATTTAAGTTTACAAAAATCCTACCTCTTACTTTTACAAAATACTGCCTGTCCCTGTCCCTGTTCCTGTATTTGCTTTCTCCTTTATAAGCACCATCTTAGCTGGATAGTCATTCATAATTTGTTGCCTGACTTGTTGCTTAATTTTTTACAAGCAGTTCTTACATATTACCTCTTCAGTAAACTCTCTTACATTTAGCAGGAAGATGGGGGCTTGTATCCTTATGGTTAATTAGGAAGGATGGTGAAATTTGAACATGATATCTTAAAGTGGAGTCATGTATTAGTTATTCATTCTCTTTTGTATAACTTGCATATTTACGGGCCTGGATTTATACATCTGATGGCGGGGGCTATGTTTGCCTAATCTTTGCTTAGCACCCAAGTCCAAGAATGTGGACTTCTGGATGAATAGTTTATATGATACTTCAGATTGCATCTCAAAATAGAACCTGAGAGATACTGGGTGAAGTTGCAACAGCAGGTATTTGTGGCAATAGCCACACAAGCATTCTGGCCCAACTCTGATTCAAGAGGTATGACTCTTAGGGACCTGCCCCACTGCTTTTCCTAAAATTCTTTTCTCAGTGGAATTCTAGTTCCCCTTTAGCAATGAAATCTCAGCTTCTGCTTCTTGGTTCATATTTACTCTCCAAAGATCAGAAGATGAAATAAGAAAATAGGAATCTATCAACAGGAAAGAGGACTCTTAGAAGAGAGGTGTATGCACTGCCATTCAGGGAGGTACACAAGTCAGTCCATGTGGAATCTGATACATATCTTGAATTGAATCTATGTGCAGAAATTTCACATTGTATCCATTTCTCCTGCTCTGAATGCTTATACTTCTGGAGACACAGCATATGAATTTTCTATTCTCTGTTTCATCAAAGAATATGGTTAACTTCATTTTCTTTCTTTGCTTCTGCCTTTATCTTTCTCTTACTGGATCTCTTTCCTATCTTTACCTCCGATATCATCTTGTGATACCTGTTATAAGCCAGATATCATGACAACGGCTTTACGTTCAACATCCCTTTGTATCTAATCCTCATAACGCCTGTTCTTATTGGTGATTATCCCTATTGTACCGTAATTGAAACAGAGATTTTTCATATCTGGCAAAGGTTACACTGCTAATAAGTGAAAAAACTAATGGTATGGAATAATCCCTACTTTTCCAAAATGCTCCATGCTATCTGCCCACAAATATTTGGAAGATAATTCCTGATTGTTGGGCTCAAAAGTAAATAAATAAAACCTATACCCAGCCTACTTGATGTTCTAGACACCTCCTCCAAATCCCTAGCATCTGCCTTCTCTACCAGAGCAGAAGCCAACTAGGAGCATCTCCTAAGGTTGGCAAGTGAGGAAAGGGAAGCTCAGGTAAGCACAAAGCAATGTAACAATGCAGGACTCAAATTACACCTTCCACACATGCTCCATTATAGGTAGCTGTCCCAGACAATACTGACTTTTACAAAGTATCACAAGGTTGTGATCATTAATACACAAAGCTCCATGAAATAGGATGACTAATCAATAAACATAAGCATGAGATGGAATGAAATATATGTTAAGAAATATATACTGTATTAATTTTGCATAGACAGTAACATATTCTGTAGACCTTCTTGCACAATGTAGTGACACACCACCGCGTTATTAATGCTTTGGAAAAATTTATTTATTCTATTCCATTAGTGTATTTTAACAAACATTGCTTTGGGACAGTATGCTTGCCAATTTATGTTTATGAGACTGTCAACATAATTTACATGCAGACAAAAATATGATACAATATTGCCAATGCAGAATTGGCTTGTCAAATGATATTGTCACAAAAAAATGAAACAGTACCCCAGCTGAGGAAGTGAGCATATTCATCACTGTTGGCTGCACAGAATTTGAGGTGACACGCTGAAATACATTTAATGCCTTTTTTTCATGCATCAAATGAATAAGAAGTGAATGAATGAGGTACTTCTGACTGCCATATACCGTGCAAAAGCAAATAGGTTTCTTGTTTTTCAAGGGGAAAAAAAGAATAAAAAGAATACATGGGTTTTCTGAAATTTTTGAAGAATTACATTTATTATTCATCTGGAAAACTGAGGATGCTACAAAAATCATGAATAGTCTAGGTGTTCAGTCACAGTGATGTAGTGATTGAAATTGTAATGGAAGGAGATCCTGTCAATTTAAAGTTCCTGACTCACCCAGGATGAAGAGCTGGGCAGTGTGGAACTATAGGAACATGTCCCAGGAAGTGAGGATAAAGAGTACAAGAGGTTTTAATAAGACTACTTCCTCTAGAAGTGAAGAATTAGAATTGTGCACCTGCTTTTCTGCACTTGAAAAACTCCAACCCCAAAAGCCATCATTTCTGGGTTCTGGTAAGTTCGAGTCCTGGTTCTATCTGAAGACATCTGAGCTTCAGTGGCATGTATGTAAATACTTCAATAAGTGAACCTAACTCTAGTAAATGATTCTGTGGTTCTAGCATTCAGACTTTGTATTTTCAAGAGAAGAAAAAAGTCCTGGTCAGGAACTAATGAAAACAGCTCATGTTCACAATTTACAGGCTCTTGGTCTGCAGCACATTGGGGACACTGAGTTCTCCCCTGAAACTTTTTGTTAACCAAAAGGAAACATGGAAATCACAAAATGAGATTAGGGTGGGTTTTGTGTAGCAGTAGTTCAAACGCACATTCCAGTCTGAGGCCCTGACTCCCTATAATGTTTTCTGATCTGGTCCTTGGTGTCCTCATGTAGGGAACAAGAATAGTCTTTACCTGATAGCTTTATTATAATATTAAATGTGAGACTATTGAACCACACGAACACACCAAAAAATTTATCATTTGATTTGCCAGCCACAATTCCAGACATGTAATAAGCATTTATGAGAGGCTGGTTAACCCAAATATATTAAAAGTTGAAGACATTATTCAAACAGAAAGGTAGTATACTGCTATTTTTACTGCTAGAAGTACTGCTACTGCTATTATTACTGTTCCTCTCTTAGTCATTGTTCTCCATCAATGATATCTGAAATGGAATCTGTGAAATGTAATATGCCAAATATATTACTACCACAATAAAGTATATGATGAAATATAAGATAGCCTATCTTAAAATGTATTTAAATTGATGTAGCATGTATATGGAACTTTGGCTATTTATTTTTATGTGCTATGAAAACATCAGTTGTATCAGAAAATGTTTTCCCTGAAATTGACCTTTAATCCAAAACCCTGAAAACTCTGTTTAAGCTAATGTCTCCCGTTAGATAGCATAGAACCTGCCGTATTCCATTTTACACCCTCACTGGCAGCACTGTCAAAGCAGCAGCTGGTTCCTGCAATTCAAACGAGGATGTCAGCAAATGTCCTTATTAATGGCTGGGCAGAAGAAATGATGACAAGAGGGTATAGGTGGCCAGTACACCAAGAGGGGTGAAGGGACAGATACGATTCTCAAATCTCCTAAACCCAGATACATGTACAACTCACTGTAAAGAGGGAGAGAAAGGGGGTAGGATATGAAGAAGAAAAGTAGTACGAAAAAAGAGACACTGAGGCAGGAAGTAGGTAAAGGAAGGAGCAATATGTAATGAGAAGAGTAGGCTGTAGGAAAATCGGCTGATGCATCATGAGGAGTAGCTCACACCTGCTGTGTCTGAGAAAAGAAATTGTTTGCATGAAGGGTACATTTCTCTGGGCAGAAAAATTTCTTCCTGACCCCAGCTGGTGATCAGATGGTGTCCTGGAGAAGGAGAATGAATAGCTTTTGTCATTTTGATCTCCTCATTAGAAATTACCATCGCTATCTTAAAGAAATTATATTAAAGAAATCTACCTTAATAACAACTTATAGCCAAAAGAAGATAAGATGGTTTATGGGGAAAGAGACAGAATGCAGAACAAACAAACAAATCTCTTCCTTCTAAGTCCCTGCCAACATAAAAGATTAAAATATATTTTATCCTTACTTAATTGCATGGAGTGATATACATATTGGTCAAAACCACTAATGAATTTGACAAATTATTGAATCTGGAATTTTTTAGCTGAAATCCAAAAAGATTCTGATGATATACTGCAAATATATTTGCACCTGAATCAGAATATTTATAGGCTCTGAAAAGGCTGTTAGAATGTGAAATCATATATAAGTTGGATTGGGATAATTTTAGTCAGAGACTAATGAAAGAGCCAAATTAACTAACTAAAATAATCTGAACTTTTTAAAACCAAGCAAATATGTCAAGACTGAAAAATGCCTCTGAGTGAAAGGACTTTTATACAGCCCTCACTGTATCTGTCAACATTCTCAGATTATGGTTTCCTAGATCATCCAGAGCTCTGGCCTTTGGCTCTACCACAGAAAGTGGCATCATAGATGAGACAAACATTTGATTATGAACGCACCCAGCACTCCACAGATGACAGGAATGAATATCACCCCTTCCAAGGGGTAGTACTGTACTACTGGTAGGTATCTCACATGAGAGTTTTATTTAGGACACAGACCAAAACTGGTTTATGTATGTAGGTATCTTGTACATCAAACTCATGCTATAAAATTCTTTAAAAGTAAATTTATATAAGTAAAAAAGTGAAAATATTAAATTTAGAAGATGCATGTGAATATTCAAAAGTGTGTCAAAACTGTGACATTGGTCCTCAAATAATTAGTTTGCAAAACACTGGCTTAGATAAAGGCATAGGTGGCTGTTGGCCAAATCCCCAGATGGTGCAAAGCTAAGAGGGATGGAAGCAAAGTCTGATGAGAGAACCTCGATGGGGGGAATACTGAGCTGAAACTAACAGAAATAAAATATCAGAAATGTATATTTTTATATTTTTAGGTGAAAAACATCAGAACAAGGATAGGACGTGTGGGACCTCACGTCACTGCTATTTATATGGGAATAGCTTGTTTCATTAATAATATAAAACTTTTGTGCTTGTGTTTGGCCTCACAGTATATAAGTTGCATTCACATATCTTTTCCTCTTTCGGCTATAGATAAGCACAGCTGCAAATGAGTCAAGAACTTCCTAAAGTCTAATTTAATTTGGGATGTAAATAGAAAAATATAGTAGAAGTAGAGGGCAGTGTTAATCATACTCCAGAAAGGGAGAAGAAAAGAAAAATCAAGTCCTATCACTTTAGTTATGTTTTCCATGTGGTAGTTAAGATTAAATGCAATGTCTTAATCTTCCACCCTTTTACACCATAATTTTGTGCTTTCCTAAACTCCTATTCCCCTTTGTCAATAATCTGGGAACTTATTAATTTTATTCTCAATGTCATTAATATGCAAATAGCCAGGTTTTATTTTTAATTTACGTTCAGTTTTGAAACTGGAGCTAGAGAATATTTACTTTGACTTTTTAAATGGGCTTTACTCTACCTCTTTATCTCATAACAACTACATTCTTGACCTTTTGCTTCTTTTTTTTTTTTTTTTTCCTTCTTCCTTTATCTCCCTATCAGAAGACTGTAATTTCAGGAGCTTGAGTGTGTGTGCATGTGTGTTGAGTATACTTGGCTGGTAGAGGATCTGATTGTTTGCAAAGTTGAAAATGTTTCTCCATTTTTTACATTTAAAAAAAAAAAACAAGCTGAATAAAATATTCTTAAATCACAAAAAATTCTTCAAAATTCTGCATATTTTTCCATCTATTATCTTCTTATAGTTGGTGTTGCAGAGCAAAAATTGAAGCTACCCTGAAACTGGTTTCTCTTTAAAACACCCTTATTTCTAGTTTTGCTTTTTTCACCTTACTAAATGCTTATGAGATATAACATCTCTTTATATTTATTGCAATTCAGATTTTTGTTATTATCTATGTGGGTATTTTCCTTATCTCACCATGCCTGCAAAATGGTGAGATACTTCCTTCTACATATAGGTCTTTTTTTAGGCAAAAGGAATAAATGTCTGTTTGATTTTTCCTCCTGCTATATTTTTGGATATTGACTAGTCTTTTCTTCTGTTGTTTATTCTCTACCATATATATATGTGTGTGTGTGTGTATATGTGTATATATATATATGTATATATATATGCTTTTATTTTTCTTACATTTATTTATCCTATTGTTCCACATTTTGAGAGATCTTTTCAAATTTTTATCTACACTACAGATTAATTTTTTACAGAATCATACCTATTTCTTATGACCTAATCACCCCTTTGTGCTCTTAATCCTCTTGCATTCTTCCTCATATCATCTCTCTTTTTTCATTTGCCTTGCTGTTTCTCCAACAAAATCATCTTATTCTTTCCCTCTTTATCATTTGTGCTCCTGTTTTAGAATGTAAAATCTTTTTTTACTCTAAGGAGAATGCCAAACTTTGCCCTTAAATTATCTCCTTACAATTAGAACACATTATTTTTAGAAATCTTCCTCTAGTCTCCCAACATTTGTTAGTATTTCTTCAAGGGACACATGACCACATGAAGAATCTCCCTCCCCTCCACTCCTCGTTTCATCCTTGAACCAGGCAAGACTAATTCAATCATTATTTGTCAATAGACAGTGTGTGCAGTCTATTTGTTTCCTTTCACCAAAGTTTATTCTCTATCAAAGAATCACCATCTTTGAAATGGTGTTTTAAAAAACAAACAAACAAACAAACAAAACTAAGGAACAACTTTGATACTTTCTTCTCTCACAGTTGCTATATTCTAGCACATTAACAAGTGTTGTGGGTTTGACCTCGTAAACAGATCATTAATATGTTCACTTCTTCACTTCTGTGCTGCCATATTCCTAGCTCAAGGCACCATGATCTCTGGTTTGAACAATATAGAAGGTCTCCTAACTGGTTTTCCCACATCTACTTCCTCTTGCCCAGAGTGACCTTTTAAATGCAAATGAACCTGTGACTTCTTGGGTGAAAATTCTTCAGCAACTTCCCATTGCTGTTAGGATGAAAAATCAGTAACTTCACATTACCTACAAGATTCTACATATCCTGGCACTTGCTCAACTCACCAGACTCATCTGATACTCTTCCTGACTGACATTTCCTTTTCCCTTTCATCACTGGCTCTTTGCATTTGTTGTTTCCTCCACAAGGAAGGCTCCCCACTGTCCTTACCCCATAGGAAACATCCAGCTAATACTTACACAAATTTTAGTCTTTAGCTCAAATTATATCATTTGGGAAAACATTCCTTGACATTTAAGATAAGAATTAGTCTTCTGTTACATACCCTGTGATCAGATTCTCATTTTTCTTTATGGTACATTTAACAATGCATAAAATATATTTCTTTTTTTTTTTAATTTATTTATTTGACAGAGAGAGAGAGGGATCACAAGTAGGCAGAGAGGCAGGTGGGTGTGTGTGTGGGGGGGAAGCAGGCTCCCCGCCGAGCAGATAGCCCAATGTGGGGCTCAATCCCAGGACCCTGAGATCATGACCTGAGCCAAAGGCAGAGGCTTAACCCACTGAGCCACCCAGGCACCCCTAAACTATATTTATACCGTTATTTGAATATTGAGTTCATCCATCTAACTGAAATCTCCATCACATGGTAACTGTGTCTGTTTTGATCAACATTTGTTGAATTAATAATTGAATCTGTGTCCTTTTCTCAGATGTACACTTGGAAAGCAGGTTGAACTACATAACTCTGATCCAATCTAACATTTCAAGCAGGCTTTCATCTAATTTCCTCATGCCATACTGAAAAGTCATCTCTTTGTATGAAAAACTACAACTCCAAGCAGGCACCAGAAATAGGGCTTTTGGCCTTGCCCGTAACAGTTTATGTCA
The DNA here is from genome assembly GCF_020171115.1 of Neogale vison. Lineage (NCBI taxonomy): Eukaryota > Metazoa > Chordata > Mammalia > Carnivora > Mustelidae > Neogale > Neogale vison. Next base: position 127,828,451 of record NC_058098.1, read on the forward strand.
AAAGACTCCAGAGTTTACTGCCAAAAACACCCCAATTAATTTAGGATCCACATAGGTTCTTATTATTCTAGACTACATCAAAAGCCACCTTCTTTTTTTTTTTTTTTTAAAGATTTTATTTATTTATTTGACAGAGAGAAATCACAAGTAGGCAGAGAGGCAGGCAGAGAGAGAGGAAGGGAAGCAGACCCCCCACTGAGCAGAGAGCCCGATGCGGGACTCCATCCCAGGACCCTGAGATCACGACCCAAGCCGAAGGCAGCGGCTCAACCCACTGAGCCACCCAGGCGCCCCTTCTTGAAGTCGATAAACTAGTTTCTTCAACTCTCTATATCATTATCTTCCTATTTTTCTTTCTTCTTCATAATTAACACAATTTACAGAATTCCTCATTATTTGCTGGACTCTCCACAAAATTCCTGAGCCCAGTAACTCTACCCTGTCTTATTTCTACTATAATCAATCACAAAAGACAAGTGGATAGTATCACATTAAAATGAGGGGTAATATACGGAGCCACCTCAGCATTATCAACGAAGACTGTCTTAATTCAGAGCTGCTTAGCACCTTCTTTGCTCTGGGACGCTGATCTCTGATGCTTTTCCAATGTAGTTATAACCACTCTCCACAGACCACAGAGGCTACTTAAACCACACTTGAGATTGTGTCATCAGCATAAGTGAAGAAGTCAGAGGGAAAACTGCTTTGATCTATTCATATATATATATGAATATGAATATATATATATGAATATATATATATATATTTTTTTTTTCCTTGCAGGACTCCAGGCCAGCTAGCAGAGCAGAAGGGGAGGTGATGGCAGTCCAGGGAGAGCCTGTGGCTATAGTTTGGGCAGCATGTCGTGGAAAGGAACTGCAGCCACAGGCCCCATAGCTCTTTAGAGTTCCTCCTAAATCTGGGAAAGAAGTTATGAAGTAAAGGGAAGAATATATTGCAAGTAAGAGTATTTAGGGAAGCAACAGGATCAGCCTCTGCTCAGAAGGTAGCACTTCAGTGGACATTCTCCCTTCCTCTTCCTACCAGAACAGCCTGCCCCACGTGATGAACTTTGGAGCCTTGTGTCTATGTCTCATGGGACTATGTCTCTACAGACACTGGCCTTGCCTTTCAGATTTGAACTGCTCTGGGGCCAGCTGCTTCCACAGAAAGCCTGAGCCATAAATATACTCACAGAGCAAGAATGACCTGGCAGAAATGGAACATAAGGTCAAAACCATTGAGTGGGGGTATGGTCAAACACCCTTCTTGTTCCAGTGAATGAGGAATCATGGTGATGAACCACATTTTTTCTGCTTCCTTGATCCCAGGTGATGATTTGGGTCTGAGAACTTAATATGAAAAATTCTATATTAAGACTGTGGCAGAGGCGTGGTTTCCCTCCATTGTCCTAGGACAAAGATGGGCACTCTCCCTTCTTTTCTTTATTTTTCCCCTTTTTTCTTACCTCTTGCTACTTTTGGTACCCTAGAAAGATTGTTTTGTCCAAAAAGATGTGAAATATTCCAGATGTATTGCACTGAGAGTGTGTGAAGCACAAATCAACTTGCCTTGAGCTTCTCTGATATATAGCCAGTGTTTTAATGTTCCCATTTATACTGATCTGTAATACATCTTCATAGTGTTGGCTTAATCACAAATGACAAGGGTGGAAAATGTAATAAAGACAGGGGCACATTAATCCACTTTGTATGAAAATGTGGAAAAGTAATCCAATTCCAAACTGCTTGCTCTTAAAAAATATAAGTTTGTAAGATTTCTGTATCTTAGTTGGGGAGAAGGCAGTCAATCCTAAGGAGCAATATTTCAGGATAATGAGGCTTTGGTTCCTTGAATGTGTGCACAGCGGTGGTGGGCCCAAGCTGAGAAAGGACCCCAGGGGAAAGAGAAAGGAGGCTCTGGGGACCAAGTTGTCTGATGATCTGGAAACCTGTTTGTCAAGAGATCAACATGCAGACAGCATCCCAGCGAGTTCATTCTGTGTGAGCCTCAGAGAGAATCCAGGACTAGGGATGCTCTTGTGTCTCCCCACTGCATAACGCCTAGGGCTAATTCATATGAAAGGTAATTCTGACTCTGCTCCCTAAAGACAAGCCAGAGTTCATTTTGTAAAAAATCCATAGAAAGGAGGTAGATATAGCAGAACTGCATGTTTCCAAGCAGGAGAGATGTTGTGAGGGACAGAGTGGTCATGATGATATCAGGTTTGTCCTAAACCATGACTGATGTCATTCTGATAATTATGCATGTCTGCATAATTATCTTGGAGGGGGTGATGTTCATCAAATGCATGGACATAGCTGCATATTTAGTGCTCACATCTGGCAGAAGTATAGTGGAGGAAACATGAACTACAGACTTAAAGGACACAGAGTTTTAATCTCACTTTATATTTGCTCTATGACATTGGTCAAATGGTTTAACTCACCTGAAGCTCAGTTTCCTTATCAGAACATAGATTGAGCTACATAGATCCTACATAGATTGTTAGGAAGACAAGACTCAGTAATTCTACTCCCATGGATTTACTCAAGAGAAAGGAAAACTGAACTCATTAAAAAAAAAAAAAAGCATAAAGAAAATATTACCCAACTATCAAAAAGAATGAAATTCTTTGGATATTGCCATATCCAATGATATAGATGGAAATACAAGTTTTTATACAAAGCAGAGTAAGTCAGTCAGAGAAAGATAAATATCATGTGATTTCAATCCTATGTAAGATTTGAAAAACATAACAGATGAACATAGAAGGGAAGGAAAAATAAAATAAGATGAAAATGGAGAGGGAGATAAACTGTTAGAGACTCTTAGCTATAGGAAACAAACTGAGAGTTGCTGGAGGGGAGGGGGTAGGGAAATGGGGTTAGGGAGCTGGATGATGGATATTAAGGAGAGCACTGGATGTAATGAGCACTGGGTGTTATATGCAACTGGACGTTTAGGAGGGCACTTGATGTAATGAGAACTGGGTGTTATGTGCAACTGCTGAATCACTAAATTCTACATCTGAAACTAATAATATACTATATGTTAACTAAATTGAATTTAAATAATTTTTTAAAGATGCATAAAAACCTATAGATGAATATCCACAGTAGCATTATATATAATAGTCAAAAGATGGAAACAACCCAGATGTCCATCAACTGATGAATGGATAAACCAAGTGTGGTACATCCATACAATAGAGTATTAATCTGCCACAAAAAGCAATGAAACACTGATGTGACAATGTGCATTGTTGTACCTTAAAAGCATTTATGTTAAATAGAAGAGGTCAGCGAAAAAATATAACATATAATTTATATATGAAATGTCAAGAAAGGGTGATATAAAGAGACAGAAAATAGATTGGTGGTTGCTTTGGGCTGATGAAGAGAGGAACAGAGAGGTGATTGTCAGTTTCCCTACAAAGGCCTGATGATTGTTCTAAGGACATATCCTTACCACCTTCTGTTACTTCTTCAACTATAACCAGATTTAAATCCTGGCAGGTGACTCACAAACAGAGAAGTACAAAGCATGACCTGTGAAGAGGGAAATACACATCCATTGAATTGTGTACCTTAAATAGGTGGAATAGATGGGATATGAATTATATCCCAATAGAGCTATTTTTAAAAAAGAAATACAGGAGATAATATATGAAAAACCTATTCCTAAAGTCATGTGATAAGAACTAAATAAATAATTGGTATTCTGTTTATCCCAATATACACATAGTTACATAGTGTTAAATATATAGAAAGTTCAGAGTTTATTACACTTGCTTTGCATTTCACATTTGCAGACCTGACACAAAGGAGCATAATCTGGAAATTAATAGAAAATTGGTAATAACTGACATAGCCTTGAAACTACAGGAGTTCACTCAGCCTTCCCTCCATGACTAACCAGCCTCACTCCAAAGGCAGCACTTCTTCCCAGGCCACATCTCTGTCCCTGGGGCAACAGGACCAAGTAGCTGACTTAGCGCCTTCACCTGATGTGGTCCAGCATCATGACCCAAGTACTACCAAAGTGATTAGAGCAGAGACTTAACCTCTGTGGTCAAATTACATGTACATCATGAGATGAACTTGGAGTTAGTCATCACTGTCCTGCTGTGGTGTAATAGTACTGTGTCAACTTAGCTAAGGGACAGAGTTCTAGGTTAGTGTGGGCCACAAATAACATTTTTCAGAAGATTCAGAGGGCTAATGTGAAACAGTAGCTATATATTTTTTTTTATAATGATGACTTCTCTGAGTTGTCTGGGTTTTGGGTTGTCTGGAGTTGATTCTTTGACCTGTATTGAAAATGAAGGGTGTTTGACCATATCTACAATGGTTTGACCCAATCTATAATGGTGAGAGACTCCAATAGCTCATGTCATGCATTAATGCAACAATTACTTAATTAATCATCTCCATGTGCATTTAATTAAAGGCCCTTTGAAAGTGATCAAGTATTTGGTGTCACTGTAGGAAAAATAAGTTGTATAATATGGTTGTCTGGTTATGTCTAAGTGCACCTGAGAAATTGGAGAAATAAAATTATTTGGGAGTTTTAAATTTCCAACTCAAGGTATGTGTCTCACACACCTACCACTGTGACTTACTTCTAGCCAACAGAGCATGGCAAATATGTAGATCCTACCATAAAGCAATTATATAAGACTCCATCGTAAAAGGCTATAGAGAAATTATTTTGCTGCATTTAAATAAACAAGCCATCTTGAGTTCTACAGTTGCAAAGAAATGGATTCTGCCAACAAACTCCTGAGTTTGGAAAAAGACCTGAGCTTTAGCTGAGATTACAGTTCCAACCCATGTGTTGACTACAGCTTTGTGCAACCCCAAACAAAGGACCCAGCTGAGCTGTATCTGAAATCCCAACACATGGAATCTGTGAAATATAATAAAATGGAGGTTGCTTTAAGCTTCTAAGTTTGTGGTAATTTTTTGTGCAGCAACAGAAAACTAATAAGCAAGGACTTGGAAGTTTCTGTGACTGCTTTAAATAAAATCTTGATATCTCAGGGTCACAGGCTCAGGATTTTTTGAAAACCAAACCCAAAGTCTAATCTTGCAGATGGTTGAATTATAATTGAAACTGAATTCTCAATTTTGTAAGCTCTTACAATAACGTTGAGACATTGACTAGAAATAAAGGGGACTGTGAAAATTGGGATGGGGACATACAGGGTATTTCAGTGAAGCTGGTGACCATTAATCCCCACATTTTGGCAAATAGCCTGAGGAGGTTTGACTGATAATGGCCTCTCCTGTATGTAATACAGTTTCCCTACAAAGGCCTGATGATTGTTCTAAGGACATATCCTTACCACCTTCTGTTACTTCTTCAACTATAACCAGATTTAAATCCTGGCAGGTGACTCACAAACAGAGAAGTACAAAGCATGACCTGTGAAGAGGGAAATACACATCCAAATAATTGCATGATTATTTATCAACCAAATCCATGTGTGTTGGGATGAATCCTAAGGCTGTGGAGTAAGGATGGGAGGAATACCACATTGGGTTGAGCCCATTTTATTGATACAGGCTTACCAAAGAGATTCAGGATTCAATATGTTAGCTCAGGTGTCCGAAGTGACCCTACCAGCTTGCTTGGTAGGTTGACTGAAATTTGGACTCAAAGTGACCGATATTAAATTAACTTAAGATGCCAAAAATTGTCTGGTATCATATTGTAGAGGAAAATATTAATTTGCTTGGAAAAATTAGAATTCTGGAGTAGTCTTTCATGTAACACCCTTCCTTGTTACTATGTCTCCCAGAGGATATATCCTTCACCTAGGCTATGAGGAATACACTGGTAAGGAGAGCCCCAGAACCCTTTAAGAATTCTCTAATACATATTTACTCTCTATATATTGGGATTGGCAGTAGGAATTTCTGCCAGTGAACTGAATTCATTAGGAGTAATGGATTTGAGAAATCCAAGAGCCAGGTGATGGCACTTAGTCACCAAAATCAAAGTAAGAGACATTAACATAATAAGCTGCACAGTCAAAGCATTGAACAGCTTTTAGTGTTGGTGGCTTGATAATGGTGTCCCCAGAACTGAAATAGATGGGCAGACTATTAAAGTCTTACTTGATCTGTATTAGGAATAATCTCTAGATATGAGGAGAAGTCTGACTTGAAGCACCACAAAAGATGGTCATGACCTGTCAATTCCCCATTTTGAGACCCAGAGCCTCTTAAATGAAGAGGAGGCTGAGACCCCTTAAGGAAAAATGCTGCCATTTTGCCAGCATTTATACATAAATCTTCTCTTCCCTTCCTCAAAAAAACCTGTGGCCTAACTATTTACCAGAATGATAATACAGTAAGGAAGGGAAACTAATCACACATTTTAGGAGTTATTGGCATTGATTATAAACTATTATAAATTATATGGATCCCAGAGATCCATAATATCATTCTGGTCTACTAGTCAGAAAAAGGGCTTGAGAAGATAGGAAGATTAATGGAATTTTATTGGGTTCTGACTCACAGTGAACCCGAGTCACCAAAATCATACTCTGTGTTTATTTTCTCTGTTTCAGTGTACATAATTAATGTAGATTAATTATCCATCTGATAGAATATCCCCATCAGTTCCTTGACCTGTAGGATGTAGGCTATTATTATAGGAAAAGTCAAAGGTAGAATACTGTGATTAACTGTTTCTATCAAAATAGAAAACCAAAAGTAATACTACATTCCTAAAGAGATTGCAGAGATTAGTATTACCATTAAGGATTGAAAGATGCAGAGGTGTGAAATCCTTTTACAGTCCAATTCAATCTCCCTATGCAAAATCTGATTTTGGGAATGACAGTGGATTATTAAAACCTTATGATGATTATAACTGTATCTATAAATTCATTGTTGGAGAAACTCAACACATTCCCTGCTAACTGGTAAGCAATCAATTCATCTGATGAATGTCTTCTCTTTAGGTAGAGACAATCGATGTCTTATCTTGTTAGTAGAGACAATCAAAAAGAGTTTACTTTCAGCTGGCAAGGTCACCAAGAGATATTCCTTGTTCCGCCCAGGACTGACTTTCCAGCACTATGCCATAATCTAGACCATAGTGTCTCCAGTAGCCTTTTCATTCTGCAGTGTGTCATGTGGATCTGTTAGGTTACTACATGGAGCAGACAGTATGCTGGAAATGAGGCAGCTCTTTTAGTGTCTGACGTTAGAGTTAGATAGATATGCCCCTACCTAATAAAGAATTGGTAGCTTCAACACTTTGGGCCAAGTTACAACTTTAATGAGATATTTTCCTCATACAGGAAAATAAAGATGTTGACAGTCTTTCCCCCAGAGTAGTTGAGAAAATGAGATAATGAATACAAATATAGTATTTATTACATAATAATTGCTAAGTAAATGTTAATTGCGTTGGAGAAGTATGACATGAAATATGTTCACAATAAGTTCAATTGAAAAATACTACAAAATGTGACCTCAAAAAAGCCCAGAGCAAGAAAAGGCTCTGAAACAAGTCAAGAGAACCACTCAAGTTGCTCTATCAGTTAGGCCATGAGATTTGGCAGATCTAGTAGTTGAAGGGTCTGTGGCAGACAAGAATGTTGTTAAGGAGCCTCAATTAGATCTCTGTATGTAAATCTTAGCATATACTCAGTGAAGTCATTTACTTCCCTAAAACTTTACACCAGCAGTCTGGATGTGGACACTTCCTTCCCAAAATGTATTTTCAACTCTTTATTGAAATATAGCTTTCATAAAGAAAAGCACACATAAGTTCACATGTACATGCATCAGAAGCATTCAGTTTTGTGAAATATTAAATACTGGTTTGAGGGGGAAAAATCATATCACTACCACCCTGAAGCTCCTATTGGGGTCCCTCCTATACCTATTCCACAAGTATAACTATCATCATTATTTCCATACTGTACCATACTTTAGTTTTATACAAATAGAACTATGTATAGGGTACTCTTTTTGTGGCTGGCTTCTTTTGTTTAACCTTGTTTCTTGAGATTGTCCATTCTGTTGCGTGCAGTTGTGGTTCATTCACTCTAATTGCTGCTTAATATTCCATTGTAGGAACTCCGAGCTAATTCTTAAACTAGCTTGCTGTCGGGACAGACTAGTGACTGACATTGGTTTAAATGCAAAGACCTCAGACTCTAATGACACAGTTTATTGGGAGAGGTAGGAGGAAATGTGAAAAAAAGAGATAGTATTAAAAACCCACTCTGGATCATCCTCTACACAAAACCACAATGATTTTTCACTGACATGGGAGAAGAAATAATTTCAAAAGCTATTTCCACTGTCTACTGAATATAGACCATTTAATACACCAGACTGAAAATTAATTTCAATTCAAACCGGTCAAATTCACAGTTCCCTGGGTGCTTCTAGTGACCCTGAAGAAGCAACTGAGATACTGAGGTTCACTAGCAGGAATTCAAAAACAAGGAACCATTGGATCCAGAGAGTGACTGGTAAGGAAAATGGAGACCAAAACCGTGCACCCCAACATCTAGAAGGCAGAGAGCTGAGAAGCCATTCTTATAAATGGGGACATATTACCTATTGCTTTATACAATATATTTACACATCTTTCAACCAAAGACACTTTCATCCTTCCACGCTGTCTCTTAATATCTTTATGCTTGTCATTTCACTTTCTGGTAATGAAGACTATGTAGCTCTCTAAGCCTTGGTTTCCTTGTCATTAAAATGAGCATAATACCTATTTGCATAGCACCGTTGAAAGGATTAAATAAGTCAACATGGACACAGTGACTCATGTTATCATTATCTATTAAAACCATTTCAATCTTTAAACACCTTTTCTAGCAGTCATTGTCTATTTAATACGTGAATATTAAGTTGACAAATATCAATGAGACCATAAGCTACTGATTTTCCACGTGATTATTAATTTGTGCACAGACTTAAGTACTGATAACCCTGTATGTCACAAGAACTAGGAGAGGTGTTGAGATGTCTTTTCTGCCACTGCCTGTGTCCTAAGGGACCTGCCCAGAGCCCCTACCACTCTGAGTTACAGAGTGTCCTCCGAGACAGGTGAGGTTACCACAGTCTAGGCTTCTTTATGAAATTTCAAATCCTGAAGGTTATAAGGGACCTTACAGGATATGTGACCCAATTTCCCTCACAGGATAGTATGTATGGTATCTTTGACAGGAGTCTTTCTCCTTTTGTTTGAACACCATTTGTGAGAGGAAGTTCTATGCCTTATAAGGCACACCACTTCTTGTTGGACTGCCTGGATTTTTACCTGCCTCCTTTTCACATTACATTGCAATAGTCACCCTGTAACTTCCACCCAGTGGTTCTATTTCTCCATTCTAGAGGCTACGTGAACAGTCTGTACTCTCTTCCACATGACAGCCATACAGAAAGATTTCCTTTTCCTTTGGAGATACATCACTTACCAAAAAGATGGCTAGCAAGTGATCTTCAAACCAGGGGAATTACAGTGTAAATTTAGTAAAATAAGTGTGTGTGTGTGTGTGTGTGTGTGTGTGTGTATCTATATATGTGTGGAACTTTTTAAAAAATATTTATTTATTTATTTGAGACAGAGAGTGAGCAAGCACAGGGGGTGAGAAGCAGAAGGTGAAGGAGAGAGAGTCTCAAGCAGACACCCTGCCATGCATGGAGCCCAGTGTGGGGCTTGACCCTACAACCCCAAGATCATGACCTAAACTGAAATCGAGTTAGACGCTCAATCAACTAAGCCACCCAGGCACCCCTATGTTGAATTTTAAATGTATGTGATGTAAAATGTTTACCAATGAGGTTCGCCAAAAACTTTCATTTAATGAATATGCTTGATAAGGAAATAGGCCAAAATTCAAATTCATTAATATGTTGAATCTGTACTGCTAGAGGGTCTGGATTTGATGATAGTTTTGGAGAAATGGGGAAAGAGGGTTTAAGAATATGAGCTATGGAGTCAGACTGAATGAAAAATTTTGCTTTCCTCTACCCTTTCATAACTGTGTCACCTTGAACAAATTTCTTATCGCTCTGAGCTTCAGCTTCCTTACCCATGGCTTGTCTTTTGAGAGGATTAAATAAGAAATTATGAAAAATTTAGCTCAGTTTAGCACATAGTAGATAATCAATAAAAATAAATTATGTAATAACAGTTAGTTTAATTATTACAATTCTGGAGTTCCCATGACCTCATTTTAGCACAATAACCTGAAATCTATTTTTCGCCAAAAGTCAGTCACTTATCTAAGACCACTTAAGTAGCAAGGGTCAGGGTAAGAAATCATGTCTAAAGCATATCTGATTGTAAGTTTCATGCCTTTGTTACCAGACCCAAGGTGTCTATGTGTCATAAGAGTAATTAGTAAGCCAGGCCATCAGCAAAAATTGAGACCAGCTCTTCCAAACAGCCTTTATAGGAGATAATACGTATTTTTCAAAGATGTTGCCTTTGATCAGAATATGTCTAGACTCCTCTTTAGAATGGACTTGAGAGCCAGTAGATTTTATTTTTTAATTCTCAATGGCAGAAAATTATGTCTTTTATTGCCAAAAAAATAAAATTCACCCTCATTTAGAAGTCATTCAGAGTTAAAGTCTGATGAGTAAGCTGGGTGATAAAGCTGGGAGTTAGTTTTATGCCACACGCAGCAATGTGCTATTGAAGCTGAGCCCAATTTCCTTATGTGATTTGTAAGCAGGCTCCAAAGCAGTCCCCAAAGAGGAGTTTCCATAAGGTTTTGAATTTTTCTCACCAGATTAAGCCTACACCTCCAAGAAAATTCTTTCAGGAAAGACAATGTTTATTTAAAGACATAAATTCTCACTTATTTTTTGAAAGTTTAAGTCAACCCTGTTAATTCACCTAAAAATATTAATTTGGTGCAAGAGGTGCTAAAGATATTATGTTAAATTCTAAGGCTACAAAGACAGAATCATTCTCAATAAGACATTTGAAATGCAGCTGGGGAAAAAGAAAGAGTAGTGACATCATGGAGATTGATTTAGAATTGTTTCATACATAAGGTGTTATGAGAACATCAAGGGAGGAGTTTAATTATATTCAGGAGCCAATGTTGGTAGCTTTGTTGGAGATGGTGACAATTTACCGACTTTGGATGGACCTCCAGGAGTAAGCTAGGCAGATAGTCAGGAGAAAGAAATTCTAGACAGGTGGAATAGAATAACAGTAGTCCTTGAAACAGAATGGAGCACTGAAGTAACTAGAGGATTATAGTTATGGCCAAAGGGGGGAGCATTTACCAGGTTGTGTTGCAAAACAGATAACAGAGTCAGACAGGAGCAGTATCTTAATATTTGGAATATTAAGTTTAGTTTTAACCTTGAATAAATCTCAGTTTTATAGGTTAAAAGCAAAACAAAACAAAGCAAAAACTACTCTGGCAGCAGCGTGAAAGGACTTTAGCAGGACAAAACTTATAAAGCTGTAGATAACTCAATCAAGGTGTCATGAAGATCTGGATGGAGGTCGTAAGAATGAGAATAATGAGAGGGTATGGGGTTTAGGTAGGACTAATAACAAAAGGGTCCATTCAGAAGACTTGGTAACCAATGGAAAGTGGCAAGTAAAGAAAAGCAGGGAATCAAGGCATTTTTATTACAGTGCAGCTCGCTCAAGGCCCCTGCATTTCTGCAAAGGTTTAACACTATCAGAGAGGATATTTAGGCACTAACATCTAGAATAGCTCCTCCCTCCTCCCCCCATCTCTCTCTCTCACACACATACACCCCCTCTACATAATGAATACATTTCATTATTTTTAGTCGATCACAGGGCCATCACATAGAACATAAGTGATGCATGAGGCCAGAAATAATTTTAGACCTTTGTGTTTGGCATTTATTTAAGGTTATTATCAAGAGATAATAGACTATGTGCTCCTTATAATAGAGCTGTAGTTTTTTAGAAATTAAAGTAGCAAGTAGTGGAATGCTTCGTGCATGGCAATGATATTTAGCTTCTTCTTTTAGTTTCTTTCTGAGATATGGGGGTCCAAGGTGATTTTAAAGAGTCCTTGGAGACTGCTGTGAGTTTTCCATTGATTTCATATGCACAGAGGCTTCAGGTGTGCTCCAAATGGTGCCTATTGTTAACCAGTTTCAAAGGGGGAAAGCAGTCATTTAAAAAAAAAAAAATTTGAGATGAATTTCAGGCCAAGAGAAAAACAGCAACCACTAAAGACCTATGCTTTGCTACCTCTACAACTACCATATTGCAGATTGACATAGGAAGGTTGACAAAGATTCCTATTTAAAAAAAAAAAAATCTTTCTGGAATGCTCACGCTGCTCATTCAAATCTCAGTGGGGGGGAAAAATAATTATCCTTTCCCCATGAAAGATTATTCATAGACAGAAGAGCCCAAAGAGGTTTGAGCAAGGATCTGGGAGCACGCTTGGTTAGGGCAGGAAGTAAGATCAATAGGGCAACAAAGGGAAGAAGGACCATCACAGAAGAGATGCCTCTCTCCTAAACTCAAAATTTGGCCTCACCGAAGGGCCCCGGAACTAAGAGCCCAGAAAGAGCACCCATGCAAGCAGTTCTTCTCTCTAAACAAGTCAAATTTAGCCATCCCTTGCCCTGAGTGAACTCATAATCTGACGGTGAGTCCTGTCTTAACTCTAACTCATTATAGCACAAGATGCACACAGCTCAGTATCACAAAATCAGTACAAGTAACATGCTGAAGGAACAAGGAGGAGACATCAGGCCTGGCTTCCTAGATGAGACAATTTTTGCACAGGAATTTGAAGAATATACATGAGTTTCATAGCAGAGACAGTGCTATGTTTCCTTCAAATGGACATTGTGATGAGAGGGGTGTAAATGGCACAAGATTTTACCTTCAGTGAAGACATCATTTGCTTTCTTCAGTAATCAAGTGGCCTCCCCATGTGTCATAACTGAGTAGGCAACACTATGACCTCCCTAAAATATCTCTCCATCTGCTAAAAGGACGTCACTGAATCTAACCTTAGCAAATTAAACGGACACTTACAGATTCATGCCAGTCTGAGATCTGCCAAAGAATAAGATTGTTGAAGGGCATATGAAGGGAGAAATATTTTGGGAACCCAGGGAACTTATATTTAGAGCAGACATAGATTGAGAAGCAAATGTGACAAGTGCCAAGCTCGAGGTAATTTACAACATTCTGGGTTAAATCTCAGCACTCCTTAATCCCTTTTTTAGCCTCTCTTTTTCCTCTTTTTCTTACTTCTCATTGCAACATCAAAGTACCAAGATTTTGTCTACCACTTAATGTCCTTCAGGCTCCCCTGAAAATCACAGAAGAGACTGTAGAATAATTTGGAGATAGAACAAACACTTTCAGTCCATAAGGAATAATGAAGAAAAAAGCCAGGCTTATCTTGGGACAGATACGTCTTTTCTTTATTGTGGACCCTCCAGAAATCCTGAAACAAAATCCAGATCCAGGTATGTGGGAGGTAAATACTTTACTATAGTAAATCTTTCAAGGGAAACAAATCATCGAAATTCACATGATTTGGATAAAGAGTGAAGAAGGCTTGTGTGCTGTGATGGCCGTGCTAAGACTTCAACAGTGTGGGTGTATGGGTCAAGGCTCGGATTGTGGGACTGCAGCTCTCCAAGTAGGATCACACCTTGCCTGCCTGCCTGACTCCTTCATCTGTTGTGTGATGTGGATCTACCATGTGACTCTCTAGGACAAATATGGCACATATTTTGGGAACATTACTTTAACTTGAATATCACAGGAAAAATAATCTAATCCTTATTAAAATAGTAACTAATATTTGTTGAGTACTTAATAATTGTTTAGCACCATCTTCAGTGCTTTATATAAATTAACTAATTTATTTGCTTACCTCAACAATACGGTAGAAACAACTGCAATCTTTGTCTTAAAAGTGAGAAAATGAATGTATAAGAAGCTGAGCAATTGGGCCAAGGCTGTCTTGTAATTGACCCAAGACTGGTGGAGTCAAATTTTGGATTCAGTCTCTTGACACGGGTATATTATGGCTCACAATGTAAAATTAAAAAGCAAAAACAAAAATAAATTAAAATCACATATGCAACTTCAAGGAAAGGCAAACTTAAGTGTATCTCTTAGAATGAGATCCTTACTCTTCTTTGCTTAAAGACATTTCTTCTTAAGGATATTTTTGTAGAAAACTTTAAAACATATCAATTTATGTATGCCAAATCATGTGCTTAACACATCAATGAGTTTGAGAGAAATGTTAGAATCCCTGCCCCCAAAGGCTTGAGGAAGAAAATGCACATGCAGGCAAAAGGCACACATATGAGTTTAAGGCAGCAAGTTCCATGTCTTGTTAGTGTTTGCAGAAAGATAGAGATTGCATAGTCTGGATAGTCAGGGTAGGTTTCCATGAGCATTTAGAGTTAAAGTAGGTCCTTGAGGAAATGTAGATTTAGGTGGGGAGAAGAAAAGCCCAAGGGAGTGTGGACCTTAAACAGGAGCATAGAAGCAGGATGGGGATTCACCTTGGAAACAAGTGGGGGTGGGGAGAAGGTCATGATAGGAAGAGAGGATTCATACTATTAAGTTAGAGAAAAATGTTGTTAGGCAAAGTAAAAAGCTATGATAGAGATTTGTGAATGTTATTCAGCTCCTCCCTTCATTTATTAAATGCTTTCTATCTTCAGGCACTGACAGTTTAGGCTAAACTTGATCTAAAGAGAAGGGGGAAATTGTATATTATATTATATATTATATATATACAATTGTATATTATATTATTATACATTATATATGTATATTGTATATTATATATGTGTGTATTATATGTGTGTATATATATATCTCCACACATATATACACATATATGTATATATATACACACATGTATATAAACATACATATATATGTATATTCATATATACTGGAAGATATCATGGTGACAATGGTCTTAGGAAGGTTTGAATAAAATGGGAATGGAGAATGAGAGGATCAGAACTTGCCAACAGGTTGTTTTGCAATAATCATGTTGAAAGGTAATGAGAGCCTGAACTACTTAAAAAGAAATGGTTAGAGACAAAAGAGGGCACATTTGAGAGATGTAATGAAGAAAAAAATCAATATGCATTACTAATAGATTGAACTGAGGGACAAATTGGCAATGTAATATAACAGTTTGGAAATCTAGAAAATGGTGGTATCCATGGCTACAAGGGGTAGGTCTGAGAGAAGCACTTAAGTTACAAGGAGTATTTTGGTGTTTTCCAGTTGAGCTATAACCGATTAGAATATCTAGGTAAAGCCGTTCTATAGGAAAGTAACCCTTTAAAAGTAGACCTTCAGTGAGCTAGTATATTTAGAAACATCGATCTTCCTATCAACAACAATAAGAAAATAAATACAGTTGAACTCTAAAAGTTGATGAGGACCTTCAATTAATGACAGTAGTTTCATCACACAAATTGGATTGGGCCACAGCCAAAAAGAAACAAGTCAAGATATAAAACACAATAAAGTAATTGTAAAAGGACATAAACACAATGGCAAAAAGAACATCAGTGGAGACAAGACAAATAAAATTTTGAAGCTGGAAAGCAGTCAGTGTTAACTGCCTTCGCATGGCTGGAGAATGTTAAATCTACTTTAATTCCTAATCTGTGGAAGCTAAGAAACATACATTTACATCATAAATTCCCTAAAGGCTCTAGAATTGGAAGAAGCAGGTATCCAGGAAATTCATTTGTATCAGAGGGTGGGAATATAGGGTTAAAAAGAGCCTGACTCTGAAGAGCTTTACTAAAAGCTGTGATCACCAAGATAGCATGGTACTGGCACAAAAAAAACCAGACACATAGACCAATGGAACAGAGTAGAGAGTCCAGATATGGACCCACAATTCTATGGTCAAATAATGTTCGACAAAGCAGGAAAAAATACACAGTGGAAAAAAGACAGCCTCTTCAATAAATGGTGCTGGGAAAATTGGACACCTATGTATAGAAGAATGAAACTCAACCATTCTCTTACACCATACACAAAGAAAAACTTGAAATTGGTAGAAGACCTCAACATGAGGCAGGACTCTATCAAAATCCTAGAGGAGAACATGGGCAGTAACCTCTTCGACACTGGCCACAGAAACTTCTTTCAAGACATGTCTCGAAAGACAAAGGAAACAAAACTGAAAATGAACTTTTTGGACTTTATCAAGATCAAAAGCTTCTGCACAGCGAAGGAAATAGTCAACAAAACAAAGAGGCAATCCATGGAACGAGAGAAGATATTCACAAATGACACTACAGACAAAGGGCTGATATCCAAGATCAAAAAGTACTCCTCAAACTCAACACTCAAAAAAACAGATAATCAGGGCTCCTGGGTGGCTCAGTGGGTTAAGCCTCTGCCTTTGGCTTAGGTCATAATCTCAGGGTCCTGGGACTGAGCCCTGCATTGGGCTCTCTGCTCAGCAGGGAGCCTGCCTCTCTGCCTACTTGTGATTTTTCTCTCTGTCAAATAAATAAATAAAATCTTAAACAAAGAAAAAAACAGATAATCATGTCAAAAAATGGGCAGAAGACATTAACAGACACGTCTCTAAAGAAGACACACAAATTCTTCATATCAGGGAGATCATATGATAGTTGTGAAGAATTTGAGAGGCAACGTGGGGAGTTTGGGGGATAGGGAAGGAAAAAATGAAACAAGATGGGATAAGGAGGTAGACAAACCATAAGAGACTCTTAATCTCACAAAACAAACTGAGGGTTGCTGCAGGGAGGGGTTAGGGAAAGGGTGGTTGGTTTATGGACACTGGGGAGGGTATGTGCTATGGTGAGTGCTGTGAAGTATGTAAACCTGGTGATTCACATACCTGTACTCCTGGGGCTAATAATACATTATATGTTAATAAAAAATTTAAAAAAATTTTTTTAAAAAGACATAACAAATGGCTAACAGACACATGAAAGAAGGTTCATCATCATTAGCCATCAGGGAGATTCAAATCAAAACCACATTGAGATACCACCTAACACCAGTTAGAGTGGCGAGAATTAACAAGATAGGAAACAACAAGTATTGGAGATGATGTGGAGAAAAGCGAACCCTTTTATATTGTTGGTGGGTATGCAAGTTGGTGTAGCCACTGTGGAAAAACAATGTGGAGATTCCTTAAGAAACTAAAAATAGAGCTACCCTATGACTCTGCAATTGTACTACTGGGTATTTACCTCAAAGATACAGATGTAGTGAAAAGAAGGGCCATCTGTACCCCATCTTTCATAGCAGCAATGGCCAGTCACCAAACCAAGATGCCCTTCAACGGACAAATGGATAAAGAAGATATGGTCCATATATACAATGGAGTATTAGCCTCCAGAAAGGATGAATACCCAACTTTTGTATCAACATGGTCAGGACCGGAGGAGATTATGTTGAGTGAAATAAATCAAGTAGGGAAAGTCAATTATATGGTTTCACTCACTTATGGAGCATAAGGAAAAACATAGAGGACAGTAGGAGAAGGAAAGGAAAAGTAAATTGGGGGAAATTGGAAGGGGAGACAAAGCATGAGAGACTGTGGACTCAGAAACAAACTGAGGGTTTTCGAAGGGAGGAGGGTGGGGTCTGGGGGAGCCTGGTGGTGGGTATAAAGGGCAGGTATTGTATGGAGCACTGGGTGTGGTGCATAAACAAAAAATCCTGGAACATTGAAAAAATAAAATTAAATTAGAAAAAAAATTTTAAAAACTTAAAAAAAAAAAAAAAGAACAGCATGACTCATAGAAACTTTTGATGATGCAGTTAGACTCCCACAGATCATCTTCCTATTCCATGTAACTTCTTCCTCACTGCAGGAGCCTAATGGGCTTTTCTCTGGAGAGAATAAAACAGAATTTTTCTGGACTGAAGGATACTGGGCACCAACAAGAACAGAGATAATAAACACACTATAAACAGAGAGCCTGATGAAACTCAAGATTGCTAACTCCATGTTTTGACCAAAACTCTGAGGGAAAATAATAGCCAATAAAGTTTCAGAACCAAACTCTCAGTTAAGTTGAAGAGTAGGAAAAGATGTTTTATGGATGAATGTATATAAATCTAAATTATCTTACCTCCCTTACTTTTTTTTTATCAAGAAGCTTCTGAAGAATGTGTTCAACTGAAATGATGCTGAAATCCCACATGATATGAGGTAAAAAGACTCTTCAAGATGCGGCTACAGGGAGTTTCCATCCCACAATGCAGTTGGGCAGTACACTTAGAAATCAACAAATCCAGACTGAACAGGTCAGAAAATTGTGGGAGAAAGTTCTTCAAGAATATGGGACAGACAGGGATACCTGGGTGCCTCAATCAGTTAAGCATCTGCCTTAGGCCCAAGTCATGATCCTACGGTCCTGGAATTGAGTCCTGCACTGGGCTGGGCTCCTTGCTCAGCAGACAGCCTGCTTCTCCCTCTGCCTGCTACTCCTCCCACTTGTGTTCTCTCTCTCTCTCTGACAAATAAATACATAAAGTCTTAAAAAAAAAAAAAAGAATATGGGACTGGCAATACCTAATTTGACTGGAAAGACTGAAAGAAGATTTATACAACTGAAAGAGAGTGTGGTTAAGAGGTAAATACATAAGAAATTTAATAAAGAAAAAAGTCTTTCCAGAATAGAAAATTATTTTATAATACATAATTCAGCTATGAATAGTGTTTTTGTAATAGTAGTAACACAAAAGTTGCATTTGATCTTACTTTAATTTTACCATATAAGGAAGACGAAAGGACAAGAAATGGACATATTTTATAGGATGTTGAGAATGAAAGGTAGCTAAATCCTCATTTTCTATAAAGGGAAGTCAACACATAATTACAAAAACTGAAAAAAAATCAAGAAATTCTAATTTAGGAATTCTATTCAGAGAAGCTGGAGTAATTACCAAATAATTATCTAAAAGAGCTGAATGCGAATATCCCTTGTATAGTAGGCAAAATAATGCCCCTACCCCAAAAGATGTCTAAGTCCTAATTCTCGGATGTGGGAATGCTACTTTATATGGCAAAAAGAATGTTAAAGATATCATTATGTTTAAGGACCTTGAAATGGAGGAGATTATTCTAGATTATCAGGGTAGGCCCAATCATGAGTCACTAAAGTGAAAGAGAAAGGCAGATACGGTGAGAGAAACAGCAGAGTAAGAATAACCTAAAGTTCTGTTGCTTGTTCTAGATGGACGAGGTTATGTGTAAAGACCAAGGCTCCAGGCAGCTGGGGGTCCCATGCAGAAACTGTCCCACAACTGCATGAAACTAAAGTCTGCTGACATGTGAGTGAATGAGGAACCAGATTCTCCCCTAGAACCTTCAGAAAAGACTGCAACTTCAATGACCTATTCTTTTTATCCCAGGAAAATCTATGTCAGACTTCTGACTTCCAGAACTATAAGATAATAAATCTGTGTTGTTTTTAGCCACTAAGCTTGTGGTAATTTGTTAAGCCAATAGAATACTCATACACATGAGAAGTGGGAAATATTAACAATGAAGCAGGTAAACTGTTCATAAGAAACTCTGAGGAGATATCTGATTCTTAAATCATATTTCTGTGTATCCTTAATAAAAGTTTAAAAAATGATATACAAAGTTAATATAAGATAGTAGGACCTATTAAACCTACCATGAGAAATTTATAACTCAATTTTCTTTTAATTTAGGATGAGTTGAAAAACAAAGGACAAATATGAAGGGAAAGCTAGGATTACATTATTGGAAATATGTATAAATGGATGTAAATCACATTAAGTTATAACTACATATTTGTATTTCAGTTTTGTTAAGATTGTGATATTTATATTTATTTTATGTATTATCCATTATTAGTACATATGTTACTTTAGTTTATATCTTGCTATTTTTAAATAAGCTTTGTGGGAAGCCCTATTTCTAGGAAATCATACTCAAGGAAGATGCACCTAGGGAGAACCAAAGAATATCTTGAGTTTAGGCTTTCCAATGGCATCTATTGTTTTTCTGTCTTCTGGTGATCTATCCACTGCCTTGAAATGAATTACTTCACTTTCTAAAACAAATAAATAATGAAAGAAGAAGGAAAGTGAAGTGAGTGAAAAAGGGAAAACCATAAAGTGGGATGAGGGAAAGACTTAAAAGAGAAAACCTGGAAGATCCTGTGGTTTGGAGCCAGAGTATATAAGAAAGAGACCTAGAAAAATCAACTAAAGAGGGTCAGACGGAGGTGCGGTTGGGAGAGTGGGTTCAACATGGAGGAAGATGAGTGTGTAGAGATCCATTCATTTGGCAAACCTTTCCTCATTGGCAATGAGATAAGCACTCTGCTAGACACTGAAGATATAAAGGAAATAAAAAGACGTCAAAATAAACATGAGAGGAAAGTGGAAGAGAAGGAACACTTGAGAACAAAAATTCATTTATACCTACTCACAACCACGAAGCACAGCTAATTAATGACATCAGAAAAAACATTATTGTCTCCCTTGGTTTGGTAACTTGGAAGAAAGAGGTGGTCAAGGACACTGAAAACTTCAGTCCAGTTGTTCATACAATGGTGTGCTCAGTCTCTGTGTCTAGAGACAAAATCCATGGATGGATTATTCACTGGTATCAGAAATTGGGAAGGGGAAGCCAGACAGGATTGACTCAAAACATTCCCCTGGCCCGGGAGAGAGTAAGAGTCAATGTAGAGGCTTAGGGAATGCAGAGGCTATGAGCCCTTCTGCTCCCAATGAGGGTTTTACCAACTACAGAGTTGGTGCCACCACTTAAAATGGTCACCTCCATGAATGAGGGCACACGACCTAGATGATAGAGAAGCATAGAAAGAAACATGCTCAGATGAAGCATACGTGGCTCTGAAGAATTCGCTTTGCAATTTGAATCATTTTCATGTTTTATTTTAAGTTTTTTTTTTTTTTTTGGTAATATTTCATGTAAAGGCAGATTAGTAGTGAAAGGCACATGTTTCTCTTGGTTCTTTTATGTTGTCTTGTAAATGTTGGGTCTTCAGAAGTTGTATTATTTTTGTCTCTGCTGTGGAGGCCTGCTGTTTCCTTAATTGATGTGGTAGCATTTGACTGGCTTTATTCCCATCGTCACATATTCATTATTTCCCATATCTCAGTTGTTGCTCCATTTCATTAACTTTTTCAGAAAATTGCTCCCTATTTATCTATTTATAGGTTTTGAATGTGTGTAGTCTTTGTCCAAAACCAGTATGATTTCCTTTATCTTCTTGCTTTTGATCTTTAATTTTCCTTTGTTCAGAATCAATCATTTTTCCCCTCGATACTTCCTTTGATATTCCCTTTTTCTATATGCTGCCACAGTAATTGGAATTTTCTTGAATTTGTACTTCATTTAAAACCTTTTGGTTATGGGTGGTCAATTTGGAGGACAGCAGTAGTTCACCAGCCACAGCTCCTAATTGCAAGTGCCTCTGGCTCTTGGTCCTCCAGGCTCATTTTTATCCTCATCCTTCACCAAAGTCAGTTCCCTGAAAGGCTCACTGAGCTCTTTCTGATTAGTTTCCTTCCCCCCACCTTTTTTTTTTTTAAATTTTTGGACTTTTTCCTGCTTTTGTTTGTCTACCACTTCCTTTTAACCATAGAATCACCATTATTTATCATCCAGGTCCTTTCACAACATGTCAACTTATCCTTTTTATATCATTTTCCAGTTTCATATTAACTACTAGTACCATTATTTACTTATGGATCTAAACCTTCTAGGTTTTCTATTTATTTTCTTTTTTTTTTTTAAAGATTTTATTTATTTATTTGACAGAGAGAGATCACAAGTAGCCAGAGAGGCAGGCAGAGAGAGAGAGAGGAGGAAGCAGGCTCCCTGCAGAGCAGAGAGCCCGATGCGGGACTCGATCCCAGGACCCTGAGACCATGACCCGAGCCGAAGGCAGCGGCTTAACCCACTGAGCCACCCAGGCGCCCATTATTTTCTATTAACTAGTAAAAATGGCCTTTTATTTGCATCAGGTATTCATTGGTTTGAGGTCATCTTTATCATGTAAGATCATTAAATCCATTTTAGCTGATTGATTCTTTTGGCATCGCTTATCCTCAGACTTAAGCCAAGAGGAAACTATGCCGTAGCATTCAACATTTATCTGCAGAATGAATGAATGAATGGAAACCCGTGTGCATAGGCTCGCGGGAGCAGTGCCGAGTATCTCACCATCTCATTCCGTGTTGCTTTCTGTGATGTACATTTAGATCCAGCCAAGCAAGGGAAGGCTGTGAATCTTTGGGTTCTCTGATTTCAAGATTTCACTAACTGTTTATGAAACCTTTTATCTAGTTAACTCAGCTGCTTGCTATTAAGATGCGTTATCTTCTTGGCTCAGAAATAAAAGTCCCAGGGTAAAGAAATAAAGAGGCCTGGTGTTCCTTGTTACTAAAGCCCTGTTTGACTGTCCCTGGCTTAAGCTTCCTGGGGCTAAATTATCTATAACAGATCTTGTTTTATCTTGTAAGAAATGTAAATTCTAAGGAATGAGGTGGTGCTTCCTGGGCCCAAGAAGGCTGTGATTCTGAGGGATGGTAAATGGAAGGAACAAGTGAAACATTCTCTCACTTTCTTTAACCACTGAAGATCATTTCCCCCAAGGCTCTAAGGGTTCCAATGTCTTTACCATCATTTAATGCTTATTAGTGGCAAACAGGTCTCTCAGTTTAATTTGGAATCAGGGAATGGGGCTGGAGCTACACTGGCCAGTGGCTTTTAGTCCTTTTCTATCGGAAGCAATGTAGACACTCAGCTTCAAGTTTTGTGACATCTGTGGTTTGGTTCTCACAAGCACATGTACCATAACAATGACCCTCTCTCAGGGTCCTACAATTGATATTGCTGGTGCTTCCCTTTTAGTTCATGAGAACTTTTATAGCTGCCACTCCACTCCACCAAACCTCTTAGATGACTCTTCCTACTCCTCCATCCCTGTCAATTATGCCACCATAGCTATACAACAACAAGCCCACAGGGGATAAAAATGTCCTCTGCAGGGACACCATCATTACTGCCTGCTACTTTTAAGTAGGAAGCAGTGATGTCCAGAGCAAGGCCATTGGGTCCCATTTTTCCCAGAGTCACTGGCACACTTCCACCTCCATATCTGAGTGGCATTCCTGCTGCATCAGGGGCTGGGCACCACTGATCCAACTGGGATGCGCCCACCAAGTCCCATCACTGCCATGAATCCTGCTGCCTGCACCAACGCCCTCTGTGTGCCCAAAACAGACTACGTCTTCTGAAACTCTCACTATGATCTAGCTCATTTTGTATCCCATGCCAAGGCAGAAAAAGAGCCACCATTCCCTCGTGGACTTATGCTTTGCTACATGGGAACTGGAATGGGTCTTCCACACCATACAGAGTCTCACAGAGATTTTAGTGGAATTATTTTCCTTTGTTTCATTTTTTTTTTTTTAATTCCTTGTCTTTGGTTATCATTTCTACTCTCCAGGGCACAGCGAAAGAGTTCTGGGGCTCAGAGGTTGAGGAACAGGTAGAAGCCAAGAGCTGGGTAAGTCACACACTCACAATGCCTCCTCTCCCTTGGGCCCTTACTCACCATCCTTTCAACATCCTTGTGTGCTCATTCTCTTATAAATTGTCCTCCTTCAGGGAACTCCTGGGTAATATGTATACCTAGACGCCTTTGGTCCTGCCTCTTAAGCTTGCCAGTCCTGGTCAGGTGTGTTTGAATCTTAGCGTGAACATAGAGTAGGTTTACTGTGAGACGTGACCTCCTTTGATTTATTGGTATGAAGGGACATTAGCACTTCTATTCCTTACCATCTTTATTTCCCATAATCCCTTTACACACAGCTCTGCCAGTTCTAGCTATTTTCATGCCAATCACTTCATTAGCATCATTATAACTCTGTGAGGTGTATAGCACAGGTGTTATTATAACTGAACCAGCTGAGACCACAAAGCTGTCCCTTGCCCAAGGCCACATGACGAATGAATCACACAATCTGAGCTGAACTCACCTCTGTTAGTTCTCGTGACGTCGCCGCAGGACACCAATTCTTAAAGTCCCTGAGTTATGGTTAATAGTAAGGTTTGGATAAGGATACTCTATTTTTAATCATACATACCATTCATTAAGGAGTTTGAGAGGTTGGCAGAGCTTAGAAAATATAAAACTTACTTGTAAACTAAGTAGAAAGTTTGGTAAGAGAGTGTTTTCCTAAATAGAATTCCCTCATAGCTAATAAACATGGTATGACTAAGCTAACATAGGAGGGGAAAAACATGTAACAAATTGATTAAATTTTTTTCTGTATAGAATTTCATCCAGAGGGGTGGTCCTGCTTGCCAGGGATGGAGGAAGTGCTTTAATTCTGTTCACCAAGCAGACTCAAGCCACCTCTTTGCCAGGTCCTGTGCTGAGGTACAAGGAGGGACTGAGAGGATGATTACAAACTGGACTTTGATATCAAAGAGTTCATGGTCTGCTAGGGAAAATAAACCCGAGACATAAGTAACTGAGAGCCAGGTTGAGTGCAATAAGAAACAGATAAAAAGCCATGGTAATCCAAGAAAGTAAGAAATATGAGTTACAAAAACATACTTTGGCTTTCCTTTCCTGAGGAACAGGGATGAGGATCAGATCCAGTATGTAAGTCAAATATAGTAGAGATATAAAGTAGCCCCAAATGCCCCCACCCAGACATGTGGTCTTCTGTTGTCAGTACAGTCGGAAACTTAGTCCTGCTAGGTCCTACCATTGTTCGAAAGGAATTGCACTGAATTGTTCTCACTCAGGGACGGAATTTAGTATCTTTGGGTTTAACCTCTGAAAATCGGGCCATTCAGCTGTGTGGGCGATCGAACTCAGCCCAGTCCCTTTTGTCACAATTGTATTTTCCAGTTTCATTAGGGTCACTGAATTTCCATGGGACGGATTCCCATTTCAACAAGGTGCACACAACTCGCTAATGATGATCTCAAATAAGAAACCCGTGTGCATCCCTACAAATTGAGATCACACCTTCATTCTTGGGACTATAGTTGTAATTACATTAAAGACACATTACAAGTCTGTCGCCTCTCATTTCATTTGTTGTGTGTGTGAGCTGTGTTGGATCACTTTATCTCCTATTAAATTGCTAGCATTTCCTTTGGACTCTGATATGCCTTCTCTAGCACAAAACAGCAGCACACCCAACAGTTGCAGTTAGGAAGTGAAAGGGAAGCCCACAGCCACTCAAACAAGTTTGTATATGGTCTAATAAGCACAAATACGCCTTCTTCGCTTCCAAAATGCGAATTATGGGTATTATGCCTAGGACTTGGCCTCAATTTTCTTTTAAAGAGACAGTGCCTGGTTGGTTTATACCCGCTGCGTCTCCTACTCACTTTTTTTCTGAAGTAGCCAGGCACGCCTCTTCTTCTGCTTCACATGCAGAGTGGCAAAGGTGACCATGAGCTCTCAGAGTTTTGGGGGGTACCTGGAATGTGGTAAAACAAAGGCTATAGGGTCCATAAGATCATTGGAGTCTCCCCCACCTGGGAATAGAACTCATTATATTTTTACATCTATTTATTTTTAAATATTGAACATTTCCTTTTTCCTAAACATTACCCCACGCTTTACATTTATCATTGTAACTCCTGAGTACACAGGGCTCATCTTACTGCCCTCATTTTACAGAAGAGAAATAAAGATCCAGACATGACTTTTTTAAAGTGGGGAGAGGGGCCACATAATACAGTTTCTTAGTGGTAGAACTACAGTCCCAGTTGTTCACTGGAAGTTCTGGGCTCGCTCTTCTAGTTACATAAGCACGGGGGATGCTGACCATATGCCAGACATTGTGGTAGGTGATGAGAATACCCAGGTAGTCAGAAATGACTCTACCCTGGAGACTTCAGTCTGTAAATGGCATTGCCCTTTCTATGTCAGGAAAAGCGTTGACCTGGGAATTAGGAGCCTTAGTTTTACCTTGGATTTTGCCCCTGACAACTATGATCACTGTGAGCAAGTACTTTAATATCTCCCAGCAATAATAGCTCAGGCTCTGCCTATCCCTTGGCAATTGTGAGATTCAAAGGAGAAAACTCACAGAACAGAGCTTGGAAAGTAGGTATTGCACTAAAAGTATGCATCTGCAGTGATAGTAGGGATATTTAGAGCTGTCTGAGGTACCAAGGTGGGTGGAACACAAAATATATAGGCTTAGAAAGGACTCCACTAATACATAAAGCTTGAAAGGTGAACTAGTCTGTTATACATGGTAGGTTTTAAACCCTTTGTGCAAGCTGATACTTGGGGCCAATAGGGGGCTAAATAATTCATCATCCAAGTGCAAACAGGCATAAACCTGAAATGTCCTGGCAAATGGGGCATGGACTCCTACAATGAGTAGAGTTCTAGATTTCTCAGATTCAGCCCAGAAAATCGGTTCTGTAAGGCCTTTCTGATGATCAGTGTACTTTCTACCTAAGGCACCCCCTCTGTCACATCTTCCCTGGATCACCTTCACCCGACGCTGATCATCTCTGCCCCCTCTCCCTTCCTGCCCGAGGAGTTCACAGAGACTCAGATCCTCCTTAAGGTCTGTGTGTCAATCCTTTTGGTGAAGAATAATCACCATGGAGCTTTAGCAAATGCTGAACTGCTGGGTACCACCCTGTCTTCCTGCATGTTGTAATAATCCCTTTAAAATAGCTGTATTTGGGGCAGCTATCTGACTCAGTCCATGAGGAACGCAACGCTTGATCTCAGGGTTGTGAGATTGAGTCCCATGTTGGAGGTAGAGTTTACATTAAAAAAAAAAAAATTGTGTTTCATGGTTGAAATCTGAAGTTCTATATTTCAAAGTGCTTCAAAAATATAAATAGCTAAATACTTCTTAAGCTTTATTTGTAGTTGGCTGGAAAAGCTGTAGATATAGTGTGATTTCTACTTTCTGCCCAATCATAACCTGTTTTTCTGAGCCAGACTGAGCCATCCACAGTACCTAGTACCAAGTTACCAGTGTGTCTACCACATTAAATCCTAAGCTCGTGAGCAGTGGGATCTGTCAAGTTCACTGTGGTATTCTTTAGGCCTATAAGTGAGAGACCCACAAGAAGCCCTAATGGAAATAAAAAATATAAGACATTACAGTTGAGTCCTCTGCTTGGCTCTTAAGACCATCATAACTTGTCATTGGTTAGTTCTGGAAAACAGAACCTAAAATATTTAAAGTAATTGATTTTTTCCCTGTGTAAACAACTTCAGAGATAAGCTAAGGGTTAGCATATTATCCTTACATTTCCCTTTATATGCACTGGGGAGAAAAGGGAGGGCTGTTTGGGAAGACGCAGTTATAATCCTTCCCAGCAGAAATACCTAATTACACGCAGGTCTTGAATCTCCAAGTTAGCATATTTTGCCCATTCATTGCTCAATAAATATTAATTGGTGGAGATGGGTTATAATTTAGCATGTGCATAATATATAATTTACCTGTAACCTATAATTATCTTAAATGTTCAAATAAGGGAATTGATTGGACTGAAAAGAAAATAACTTATTTAAGTTTAAAAATGTTGTTATGATCTAACTCTTAATAAAATCACCCACCTTCAGATATCATTTCACTTAGATAGGCAAACTACCATTTGCCATGTTCTGTCTCAAGGAAGACAAGATTAAAGTCAATACTGAATGCAGCTTTATGTATGCTCTGAAGTTCTCTGGTGTATTAGAAATATTCTGTGCTATTTGCCCAGCTCAGTATGGCCAGTTTCCATGACTGCCTCCTCCACACACAGGAACAAGCCCCCATTAGTGCATATTTGTTAATTCATAAATGGCTGGTTCAAAGGCTGATCTTTTTTTTTATTATTTAAAAAATCATTATTACTGTTTACCAATGGGAAGATGTACTTTATTTACACCAACAGCCAAAGCAACAAGGTGAGTACACAGAGTTAGTTAACCATTGGGAGAGGATTCTTAAGTCAAATCCATCAGATGATCATTCCTAGGAATATGGAAGTGGGATTCAATTCAGCCAGTGTGGCTAGAGTTAAGAGAGTAGAACTGGGAGATTGCTGAGTAGCCATCTTCAGCCTAGTATATATGGAGAGAAACAGAAGACAGTCTCAGAGAGAGAATAAATGAAGAAAAGAAGAGAAGCAGAACAGTAGAGACAAAGGACAGAGAAGTCCCCACTAAATGGTTTACTGATGGCTTCCCATTTCCTCCTTCTGCCTTTAAAAGATCCTATACATGTGTCCCACAAGAAGCACCAGCAACCTAACAATAAATCCACTTTGATCCGACCAGCTTTTTTTCTTAAATTAGTTCTAACTGGTTTCTGTTGCTTGCAATCAAAAGAATCTCTTCCTAGACATTTAACAATACTTAACTCATTCAGCTAAAAGGTGCCTCTGCCCTTTACCATGTTTTTCCCAAGAAGACTCTGCAGTCTTTGTCCATTGCTACCCTCTAAATTCCATTTTTCAATGAACAAGAATAAATCACTATATCTAACTTTGTTAATCTCTGTTGGTAGAAATGAGTAGTAAACATGGTCTTCGTTCTTGGAGACCAATACTGATCTAGACAAGAAAACAGGGGTATCTTGCCTCAAGATACCTGCCCCTGATTTTGTGGTGGGAAGAATGCAGTTAAGGGGCATAGAGAATGATCACCCTAGCTCATTCACACATGTACCTGCCCAGATATCTGTATACACATGAGCACATATACACACATGTGAGCACAGTGGGAAAGAGAGGGAAGTTCAGAGTCCAAACTCTTGCCCTTGGTGACATACTTATTCTCCACACCCCAGAGTCTCTCACAATCCACTGGAAGTATTCAACCCAACCAGCCCTCCCATGGAGCTTATAATCAGAATTACCATTCAGATCCATCTTTCAGGGCTCCTTGCTTTGCAGTTCTATTATTGTTTCATGAAACTTTAAAACTTTCCACACTTCCTTCATTGTAGTCAACTTTAAATAAATTCAGAGTGTCACTTGTTAAAATAAATGACATTTAAACAACCTCAGCATGGTAACTCATTCCTCATTATCATAGAGAGCTCTTCTGAAAGGTCTATAGTACATTATCTCTACGAAATGGATTTTACCTTCAATATTAACCTCATTGCTCAGAGAGGACAGGTGCTAAGCACTCTGGTGAGAGGTGGCATAGAAATGCATAGGTAGATTGATAGAACCGAACAAGTGATGATGAACTAAAACAAAAGAAGTGAAAAGGTTTAGGTTAAATATTGGGTAGCAAAGCTGAGCCGGGAGAGGGCTACAGTGATTGAGCAAGCTGCCATGGAAGACTGAAGACAATGTTTTATTATTTTAACTATACAAAACTTACTGTGTCGGCGCTTCTGGTAAAAGAAGCCACCTGTGAGGTATGGCTGATAACTACGGTGTGCCTCAGAAAAGCCCTAGGTACCTGTTAGCCCAGTGTCTGCATTGCACAGTTTGGGAAACTGAGGCCCAAAGCAAATACTGCCTTACTTTCAGGTGCAGAATGAGTAACATAACTCAGCTGGTTGGCAATCATGCAGTCCATAGGCTTCTCATAGTTCTTTCGCTTGTTCACTCTCTGCCTCCCCAGGTTTTTATTTTCTTCTTCCTTTAGCGCATGGAACCAACTTATCTGACAACCAGTACCATATCTGACAGGGTGTTTTCTGTGCCTGCATATTCCCAGCATTATAGATCTGATTTAAAAAAAAAAAAAAAAAAAAGTTGTTCTGTTCCTAATAACCTAAGGAACTTAAAGGACCTCTGCTCTCTTAGCAGGCTCCAGTGTCAGGGCCCAGGAGTGAGGTTATGGACACTAAATGAGCACATCCATTCTAAGGAAGGGCTGGTAATCATCTCTAAATTTTGAGTCTCACAAAGATGGCTGTTTCTCTATCTGCAACCTCTCTTTGTTTTTGTTTCTTGTTTGTTTGTGTTTTATTTAATTTACATTCAATTAATTAACATAATGTATTAGTTTCAGAGGTAGAGACAAGAGGTTGTTTCTTGTTGGCCAAGGTCACAGAAGTTGCTGCCTGTGTTCTCCTCTAGGATTTTGATGGATTTGTTTCTCACATTGAGGTCTTTCATCCATTTTGAGTCTGTTTTTGTGTGTGGTGTAAGGAAATGGTCCAGTTTCATTCTTCTGCATGTAGCTGTCCAATTTTCCCAACACCATTTGTTGAAGAGACTGTCTTTTTTCCCATTGGACATTCTTTCCTGCTTTGTCGAAGACTAATTGACCATAGAGTCTAGGGTCTATTTCTGGGTTCTATATTCTGTTCCATTGATCTATGTGTCTGTTTTTGTGCCAGTACCATACTGTCTTGATGATGACAGCTTTGTAATAGAGCTTGAAGTCTGGAATTGTGATGCCACCAACTTTGGATTTCTTTTTCAACATTTTATCTATTTGGGGTCTTTTCTGGTTCCATATATATGTTAGGATTATTTGTTCCAGTTTTGTGAAAAAAAGTTGATGGTAATTTTATAGGGATTGCACTAAATGTATATAGATCGCTCTAGGTAGCATAGACATTGTAACAATATTAGTTCTTCCAGTCCATGACTGTGGAATACTTTTCCATTTCTTTGTGTCTTCCTCAATTTCTTTCCTATGTGTTCTGTAGTTTTTGAGTACAGATCCTTTACTTCTTTGGTTAGGTTATTCCTAAATATCTTACGGTTTTTGGTGCAATTGTAAATGGGATTAACTCCTTACTTTCTTTTATTTGTCTCATTGTTAATGTATAGAAATGCAACTGATTTCTGTGCATTGATTTTATATCCTTCTACCTTGCTGAATTCCCATATGAATTCTAGCTATTTCTGGGTGGAGTCTTTTCGGTTTTCCACATAGAGTACCATGTCATCTGCATAAAGTGAAAGTTTGACTGCTTCTTTGCTGATTCTGGTGCCTTTTATTTCTTTTTGTTTTCTGCTTGCTGAGGCTAGGACTTCCAGTACTATGTTGAACAACAATGACATCCCTGCCATGTTTCTGATTTTAGGGGGAAAACTCTCAGTTTTTCCTGGTTGAAAATGATGTACACAGCGAGCTCTTCATAGACGACTTTTCTGATATTGAGGTGTATACCATCTATCTCTACACTGTGAAGAGTTTTAATTAAGAAACAATGCTGTATGTTATCAATTTTTTTTCTACATCTATTGAGAGAATCATACAGTTCTTGTCCTTTCTTCCATTTATATAGTGTATCACATTGATTGATTTGCAGATGTTGAACCACCCTTACAGCCCAGAAATAAAACCCACTTGGTCATGGTGAATAATCCTTTTAATGTACTGTTGGATCCTACTGCAACAGTAGTAGGTCTGCAATCCTTCTTTTTGGTGGGGTCTTTGGTTTTGGGATCAAGGAAATGCTGGATTCATAAAAAGAGTTTGGAATTTTTCCTTCCATTTCTTTTTTTTTTTTTTTTATATAGATGTAGCGTATTTTTTTTTAAGATTTTATTTGTTTATTTGACAGAGAGAGATCACAGGTAGGCAGAGAGGCAGGCAGAGAGAGAGGAAAGGAAGCAGGCTCCCCGCTGAGCAGAGAGCCAGATGCGGGACTCGATCCCAGGACCCTGAGACCACGACCTGAGCCAAAGGCAGCGGCCCAACACACTGAGCCACCCAGGCGCCCCTTTCCTTCCATTTCTATTTTTTGAAACAGCTTCCTCTCCTGGGGGAAAGGAATCGGGGTGGGGGGTATTTCTCATGGCAGTTTTGCTGCTTGCTGAGGTCTGCTCGGAAAGTGGTTGCCTGACCGTGAAGTAGTTCCCCACCACACCTCTTTGAATCCAAGATGTTAGTTGCAATGTTGTGACTGACAATAAGAAATAGATATATTTAGCTTTAGTCCCTGCTTTTAGTACAGAGCTCCTAAATCCTTTGGAATTTCCTGTGATAACTATGGTGCCTTGTCTTATGTTAATGAGGTGACTTCGGGATATATCTAATGATGGGGCTTGGTTGCCCAGAGAAGCAAAAAAGTCATTAGAAGCTTGGAACTTTTGGTCCCACCCCCAACCTCCACAAGGAAGAGAGGGCCTGGTGGCTGAAACAATTGCCAAGAGCCAATGATTTAATCAATCCTATGTAATGAAACATCCATAAAAAAGGATAGGGTTTGGGGTTCCTGGGTGGCTCAGTGGGTTAAGCCTCTGCCTTTGGCTCAGGTCATGATCTCAGGGTCATGGGATTGATCCCCACATTGGGCTCTCTGCTCAGCAGGGAGCTTGCTTCCCCCTCTCTCTCTGCTTGCCTCTCTGCCTACTTGTGGTCTCTCTCTCTGTCAAATAAATAAATACAATCGGAAAAAAAAAAAGGATAGGGTTTGAAGAGCTTCTGGGTTTGTGAATACAAGGAGATTTTGGGAGAGTAACAGGTCTAGGAGGGCATGGAAGCTCTGTTTCCTTTCTCTATACCTTGCCCTATGCTTCTTTTCTACCTGCCTGGTCCTAAATTATATCAACTTATAATAAACTAGTAATCTAATAAGTAGAATGTTTCTCTGAATTCTGTGAGCCACTTTAGCAAATGAGAATCAACAAAGGAGGGGGGTGTGGGAATCTCTGATTCATAGACCATCAGCCAAATGTATAGGCAACAACCTGGACCTGTAACAGACTTTGGAAGTCCAACGAGGGGGTCATTGGAACCTCCAACCTATAGCCAGATGGTCAGAAGCAGAGGTGACAGCCTGGGTTTGTGACTAATGTCTGAGGGGAGTAGGTGAGTGAGGGAAGTCTCACAGGACTGAAATTTTAACCTGTGGAATCTGATGTTATCTCTGGGTAGATAGTGTTGGAATTGAGTTGAATTACAGGACACCTACCTGGTGTCCAGAGCATTGCTTGCTGGTATAGGGAGACTTGCCTCCCAAAAGTAAAAGCAGCTGACCAGAATCCCTTCATTAGCCCATAGGAATCTCATGAGGAATAGAGTCTCTTGTATACTGCTCAGGTTCCGTGAACTTGGGAATATCCTGAGCAAATCTTCATAGTCCCTGTCCTATGTGCCTAGTCCTGAACATGGACTGGTGAAGGCAGAAGCCTGAAAGGGAACTTAGCCTTTGATTTATCTACAGCCTAGTAGTAGTAGAAGGGTAAGGAGGCAAGTTTTAACATGCGTGAGACAAAGTAAGATGATATGCCTACAGGCTTTTAATTTACTGCAAAAATGAAATAAAGAAGTCAGTGTGGATTTGGGTTTAGAAGGCAGTAAGAAAAAGCACTGGATGTGAATAGGTTTTACTAAAAAACAAGTCTAAAATTTCAAAGAAAGTAAGAACACAGGGATGAGTGTACAAAGATGAGAATTATGACCTCAGCCCATAATTTACCACGTGACCTAGGACTCACTCTCCCTCCCTGGATTCCCTCACCTGCTCGGTGAGGACACCTGGGTCTTTTTCAGCTGAGGAAACACTACTGTGTCTCGGCAGCCCCTCCCTTGTGGAACCATGTTGAACAACAAGTAAATTCACAGAACAGTGCAATATCTGCTTTCTCACAACTTCCCCAGGGCACGGTGACTGGTGAGTCTTAGACATTTTCTCTCAGACTAAAAACATTTCTACGAGGTCCAAAAACAATCCAAAGTTTATCTTTGCACTCATACCAGTAAGTGTTTAAAATAACTATTTACTGGTAATAATGAAAATATTTGAGGTGCTCTTACAAAGTTCCAGTTGTGAAATATCAATAAAATAATTGCCTAATTCTAAACCGTGTACTGTTCTAATTAATTCTGCATGAGACATTTTTCCAGCTTCAAAGATTGCTTTACTTGTATTGCATAACAAAATAATGGTATAATTAGGAATAAATTTGTCACTTTTATAAGTAATTCCTTTTTATTATGTGTTTGGAAGCAAAGCACAAGCATGATTAAAGCCCCCTTTAAAAGGTTTTATTAATTATTATGATTATTATGGATAATAAGCGTCCACAAGCTGCAGAATATATCCCAGGCAAGATGCACAAAGCCACAAAACATGGCAGAAACAGGGATGGATGTTGGAGTCAGGTTTCTTTATTCTCTGTGGTTCAAGTCTCACTGTCTATCTTGTCCTTTGTGTGAGGCAGGAATTTTACTTTTAGTTTCCTTTTATGTCAGCGAAGGCACCATCCCCAGTAATGCCTTACTTACCTCCCCTCCAACACCCTGTTCCGTAAAAATGCAATCAGTCCTCAAAAGTTAGCTCTGAGAGTCTTCTGCTAGGGAGCTTCCTCTGGCTTGCCACTCTGGACTGGGGGCCTCTCCTGAGCTATTGCTCTTGTCCTGTGCATTTGGCAATGAGCAACTTGAGGCAAGAACAGCATCTTGTTTTTCTCTGTTTTTCTTCTATCCCCAACACAGAGCCAGTTGTAGAAGGCATTCAAGAACATTTACTGAATAGATGGGTCACTTAATGACAGAATAAGTGAAAAATAAAACCCATATTCCCATTAATATGTATTTCCTGAAACCCAAGGATTGGACTCTATTAGTGAACATAGGTGTCCCAGAAATCTGTCCCAGAAATCCAGCCAGCTGTCCTGACAAGTAACTGGAGTAGCTACTAACTAGACCTCTCTCTATGTATAATGTGCAAACTATCCTGCTTTTGAGACTCCACATGTTAACCTAAAATATGCCCTACCAGCATTCTCTCCTCAAATGACTTAACATGAAGCCACAGATTCACAGATCATCATAGCTGCAAGGACCCGCAAGGGCCATTTTCTTTGTTTCTAATTTTACAGATGATAGAAGACTCAGATAAAAAGGCAGAGCACACTCAACATCATATTAAGTTAGGTGATATAGGACCCAGGGTTCCCAAAATCTAGACAGGAGTTCTTTATTGTCAATTGCTAGCTCATCTCTTTCTTCTAAAGACAGAAGAGGCCACTGTACCCACAACTCCCTGGGCGATGAGGAAGGAAGCATACCCCTACACCTTCTTCCTTTTCTGGGCTGTTCTGTATGTTCACAAACATTTCACAGGTGTTATTGGGGTCTTAAGACTATTAGGACCATCAGTCCACATCACTTATCAAGGCTACTCCTCTTCCTCCTTCTCTTCCCTCCCAAATCCCATAGCCCTTACCCTCATTCCAATTTTCAGTTTAAAGGCAACCTCTCTACTGAAGATGATGACATCATCCTACAGATGACAATCCCCATGGAAACCACATAAACATGAAATGAAGCAGAAGACATATGTCTTATTTTAGGTCTACAGCTTGGCTTTCTAAACTTGCTCTGACTTCCTTTAATCAAGCCCTCATTTCTATAAGTATCTGTCCAGGGGCACAAGCATGAGGAGGAGCAGAGAGGGAAGCAGGGAAAGCCCTCTTGTTGGGCTGGTCGATGGAGCACTCCAGCCATAGGTCACTGACCAAAACATAGGATGGTGCAAACAGGAATACATTAGTCCTGGCTCTGAATGGACATCCCAGAGAGGGTATTTAAACTACTACTAGTTTGAGCAATACCCCATGAGGGAAAAGAAAGTAGCAGGGATAGCTATGGAGGGAGAAACTAATGCCAGTCTTCACTAAAATTATGTACTACCTACCACAGTTTTTCCATTTTTCATTCTGTCCAGCTTCTACCTTCAAGGTTTCCACATGCTCTTGGTTATGGCTTGTGTTTAGCTAGAAGCACCCTGAACATCTCCTCAGTCCAACAAGATGAAACGGGAAAAGAACAGGAGGGTTGAGGAAGGGACCAGCATGAGGTAATGTTCTGAGGACACTTAATAGGGGCACAGGAGCTCTCTGATTTTTAGCAGATGAGGAATGGCTTTCCCTAATAGATGGCTTTCCCTAATAGTTTCATTCTTTCATTAATTTTTCCTGAGAAACTGTGTACCATTAAAAAGAAAATCACAAACTTTGATTTCCCACTAGACCAAACACAGTGTGAGGCCATGTATTTTACACACTAGAGAAAACTGCATCCTCTGGAGGAATGACTGGTAGGTTGGCTGGGATGGATATCCTCCCCATGGTCTCCTTGGAATTCAGAGCCATCATTTCCAATTTCCAAACCTCTCTCAAATCCTACCACTCTGTGCACCTTGCCTGGTTTCTCTATAGCCCGTCCTATCTACCCCCTCTAACCACTTATATTATATATTACATGAGTCTATTGAGTAATTCATTGTCTGTTGTGTCTATTCTCTTTTGGCCCACATCCAGACTTTGAGCTCTTCAAGAGGTAGAGGATGTGACTTCCGTTTTTCTTATGTCCAGGGACATGGAAACTATGCATTCGTCCATTCATGTATCCCTCAATCATTTACTGAACACCCACCCTATGCTAGGATTTACTCTAGGCACTAGAGTTACAGAGATGAATCAAGTATGGCTCCTGACTTTGAGAACTCTCAGTCTAGTGAGTGAATCAGCTCTGCAGGCCTGTAATGATCATACATTGTGGTAAACGTGCTATAAAAGTACAAGCAAAGTGAGCCCTGTGAAAGAAGGGCAGGTTCAGAAGGCATGGTGGTAGGACTCTGTGCCAAAGCTGTTCAATAAATATTTGTTGATTAATTAGGGGAGGAGTATACTTCTTTAGGGATTCCAGGGACAAAATGTCCTCATTAGCTGATGATGAAAGAAACGTTTTTCCTTACAGGCAGGAAGCTCATGGGAGCTGGCAAAAGATAATCTGCGTATTAATGATAACAAAAAGAAGAAACACTGGCAGAAACAGAAAGCTCTCAGGCATGTTGAGCATCAGATAAGCCCGTTACATTGCGAGACGTGCAGTGCCCTGTCCTATCCATGGGAGACCTCCCATCTGTCTTTCTCTCTCATCCACGGAGATCCTCACACCCAAAGAGAGCCACATTCCAAACATACAGCCGCAGAAGTTCTGTGGGCTCAGACCGGCAGCTGACAGGCTGACAGATGTGCAGGTCTTTCTTCAAGACCCTGGCCTGGCCAGGGGTGGGAGCTTCTCTGTGTGGCCTGGGCTTTGCCCGCACAGTTTATTTATTCAGCAGCATATGCTGGCTCAGCACATTAAGGCAGCTCCAATTTTCCATGTTCATTTTAGACGTCCCTTAACTCTCATAAGTTGCCTTTTGCAGTGATCTCGCCCTTATGGTTTACAAGGGGAGCAGCTGTGATTCTTCTTCCTTTGAACTTTTGAGCCAAATAGCTTAACACTACCCCCTAGTTACCCTCTCGCCCGGATCAGATGACCAACAGTGTGGTGGTCAGTAACAAGCGTCTTCTGCAAAGCTGGCAGTGTGTTTATTCTTCCCCCCTACTCACACCATCATAGTGCTTGTATGTCCTCAGTCTGTCCATATATTCTTTGAGGTGTAAGGAAACACTGACTAGTGAGAAAGTGCAATTGCTTTGCTCAGGTGGCAGGAGAGACCTAATCATGCATGCAATGCAAGGAATACTTAACACTCCCTTTCAGGTCATTTCTCTATCACTTACAGTGGGCTTCTACCCTTCATCGACTCTACAATTTCTATGACTACCCCTCTTTTTCCATTTTGATGACTGCAACCCAGGACTTGTACATCAAACTGTGAAAGACAGTAGTAGGTCTTATTGATCAATTAATAAGAAAGGATGTACACTTTTAATTCTATTTATGTTTAAAGAGCAGCAATGGTAAAAGGATTTTTTATATTAAAACTCATGGTATTAAGCAATTAATTTCTATATGGATCAACAGTCTATCTCTGTGATGTATTTTTTAAATCATTATTTAAAGTTAAAAATAAGGTCATATAGTGTTAGTGATCTTTCAGTCTTTGGGAGTTCAAGGTTCAAGAGCAACATATCCAGTGCTTCAAAGCTCATACTTGGTTTGCATACTGAAACCCTTTATAATAGTTAATTGTACTATTTCATTCATCATTTATAAATTTTGACTCTAGAGATCTAAGTACTATGTGCAAATGTGTCTCAGTATTTAAGCTCATCTCTAAATCCCACCTGGGCGGGGAACCCAAAGAGAGGGAAATACATTCAAAACGAATATTGGGAAATGGCAAGGCTGGAGTGGAGAAATGACTGACCTGCAGACCTTTTATTTCATCTGTAGTTTCTGATGGGTTTGACATTTATTCTTGAGCAGAAACTTTGGTCATTGCCAAAGGTGCTGAGCTTAAGAGGACAGCAAAGTAGATTGCAAGGTTGTAAGGAAAATAGACCTTACTGAAAAAAGAGAAAAACACAAATTAAGAGAGCAATTCACAAAGGATCATCTCATCCCCATAAAATGAAGTCTGGTTAGCCTCTGTTTTTGTGCCTGGTATTCTCATTATGGTCCAGGCTAACAGGTGTCTTGAGTGCTGGTACCTAGTGCTGTTGCCAGTGGCTTTGAGGCACAGTCACACTCCATTGGTTATGCAGCTGACCCGGACACCCTTCAGGAGAAGCAAAATGGATAACCTCCAAAACTGTTTGGCCAAGAGTGACAACTGTAGAAGAGTCTCATATGAAGAAGAAAGATGATGTGATTTGTGTTTAGCAAGTAGTTAAGACTTCAGAATTTAGTTCCACACTGCCTTGGAAGGAGCACTTAGGATGTGTATGTGTATAGGGGACAGGATGATGGGAGAAATTGTCCATGGTTTTAAATGGCCCCACTGGGTGGGGATCATTAGAACAATGGCAGAAAGTTTGTATTTAACTTCTCCCAACATTGCCTAAAAAACCAGCACTGTTTGAAATGTGTTTCTCCTATACCACACATGATTGCCTCTATGCTTAAGTCAATTTTCCATAGTCAGAATGGAGAAGGTCGCAAGATTTAGAAATCCAGGTCAAACTTCCGATGTCAGTCACATCTCTGTTGCATGTGGAATGGACCCTGACATATGTTCTACGTTCTGGGAGTATAGATAAAGCAAGTTTGTTTGCTATTTGCCTCAGTGCTGAAACGGAGTCTGAGAAAAAAAATGAATAAATAAACTTGGGGAAATGATTTTCTTCATCTGAAAAGTTCTTTCGTATGTAATTAGGTTTTCATTGACTCTGTTAGACCAGTGCATACAACTTCACATCTTGGTAGCTGTCCATATGTCAAACGACTAACATCAGTTCGGCTCAGAAATGCCAGAGCTGAGCCTCAACATTAAAAACGGTCCAGATGAGGGACGCCTGGGTGGCGCAGTTGGTTGGACGACTGCCTTTGGCTCAGGGCGTGATCCTGGAGTCCCGGGATCGAGTCCCACATCAGGCTCCCAGCTCCATGGGGAGTCTGCTTCGCTCTCTGACCTTCTCCTCGCTCATGCTCTCTCTCACGGTCTCTCTCAAATAAATAAATAAAATCTTAAAAAAAAAAAAAAAAAAAAAAAAAAAAAAAACGGTCCAGATGAGAGATTCTGGGCAACAGGTACGTAGGTGTCTAGAAATGCCTCTCTCCCCATTTTATTATCATTGCTCAGATTAGAGCAATGGTTCTCAACTGGAATGAGGTGCCACCCCCAGGTGATATTTGGAGACATTTTTTGCTGTTGCAGTTGAGGGGTTGCTACGGATATCTAGTGGAAAGGGGACAGGGATGCTGCTCAATGTCTTACAAGGCATGAAACAGTCCCTCGCTATAAGAATTATCTGGCCCCAAATATCAATAGCGTCAAAGTTGACAAGTCTTGCCCTGGAATCACTAGAGTATTGTAGAGCTAAAAAGATTTTCTAGCTGTTCTTGGGACACATGACACCCCACTAACCAAACTGGCAAGTTTCTAGACTCTTCTCAGGTCTCTCCCTCACTGACACATCCAACTTAAGACGCTGGTCTTTATTCCATCCTCCAATATGTGCTTGCACTATATATTCATTCCATGCATGTTCAACTTCCCATAATATTCTTAAGGGGGCAAAAGGGCCTGCTACATAGCAGAACAAAAGTCAGAGCTCATTTTTAAAATATTAAAGTCGCTGCTTTGAACTTGGCATATAATTCGGCATTGGCCCTCCTCTCTGAAGCCTTCAGATAATTTATGAACAGATTCTGTTGGTAATACCCTCTCTGGCCTCTTTCTGATTAGTTCAGATGTCTTATCCTTAGCACTGAGTGTGGTTCATCCATGAAGTACTTCCTGTCAATGTGGCACAACTTAGCCCTTTATGTTCTAAGAAGTTGCATGTCATAGCCTGTCTTGGTGACCTGTTTCACATCCTATCTCTTCAGGGAAACCTTCCCTACCTGCTCTAGTTCACATTTCTCTCCTTTTTCTGAGAAACGAACTGAGTGTGGAATGCCCTCATACCCCTACCTGTGCTAAGTGGTTACTGATGATATAAATCTTATCTTAGCCATGAGTGGTCATTAAGGGTACTAGGAACATAAAAAGAAAAAAAAGACTTTGTCCTGTATTAGCAGCAGCAGCAGCAGCAGCAGCAGCAGCAGCATCTCATCATTATTAAGAACTTCAGTACTCTTCATGAGCCAGGAATCTTGCTAATAAGCATTTTAGATGTACCACCTCAATTTTGTAAGAACCATGTTATTATTCCCATTTTCCACAGGAGTAAACTGAGCTTAGAGAATTTAAGTAAATTGCTCAGGATCCAACTTTTAAATTCCAGATGTTTAATTTGAACTTAGATGTGTGTGAATCTAATCTCACGAGTCCACTGCACAGTCTCCCTCAAGGTGTTCACAGTCTAACAGAGGGACAAATATATTCATTTGGGGGTTAAGCCTTCACAAGCCAACTCAAGCTAATGAGCTTGTTGGTGACTAAGCATGATCAGGCTCCAGGCAGACATCCCACTGATGACTTTAATACACCTTTTCTGAAACCAGCCTTGAGGACCCTGCAAACACGTGACTCAGTGCTACATAGTCTTATGAATAATAATGAAATCCAATCAGGAACAGAGGCCTTAGATTTTAATTGAGCTATCTTTTAAAGGACTGCTTTTCTCAGTGTCAAGGTCATGTTCTCCTAGCTAAAGCAGTTATTTTATGTGTGTAGCAGAGATAATAGGCACTGGAGACACATTGAGGACATGTGGCATACGGCATGAAAGAAAGGAGGAAATATACGAAAAGCAATCATTGAAGTATACACTATAGACCTTCCCATTGATAATTGGTTTAAATTATTAAAGCACATAAGAGGTTATTAACTAGAAAGAGTATAAATTACTTTTTTTTTTTTTTTTTTGCTGAGCATGACTTTTCAAAGTCTCCCAAACTTCCACTTAAAAAAAAAAAAAAAAAAAAAAAAAGCTTTAAATTTAAAGTCATTAGAAAAAATATCTTTTAAAAATTATCTCCAGAGTGGATGGATGAGGAGAGAGCAGATGCTTCATGAATTCAAGATCATGTTACCTGCCAAGAGAATATAAAATGAGAACTGGTATTTAAATAATGGTAAGGTTGCTCAGGAGGTGGCTAGCATTGTCTAGGTCCAAAAAGTCAGGGTTGTAGGACCCTGGAGTTGAAAGCATCCCTGAGGGACTGGGACAGGTAGCTGAAAATATACTCAGGACTTCTGTAAAACTCTGGAATGAACAGCTCTTGGAGCAGAGCTACCTCAGGATGGAAGGGCACATCTGCAGTGAACATGATGAGTAGGAACCTGAGACCCGATCTTGTCACCTCCGCCAATGTGCAAGAATAGTAGAGGGGAATTGTTGAACCCAGGAGACTTTATGAAGAGGCCCAGCCAGAGCAGAATGAGTGACATACATCTTTCTTCTTGCACTCGAGATGCTGAGATATATCCCTGTTCTCTAAGTCCTTCCGGACTTTTCTGCAAATAGGTCTGATGAGCCTGTTCTTATCTAAGGCTCTCCAATCTTCTGGGGTTCTGAATTAGCATTTTTAGGATGTACTGTTCTGGCAAGAGACCCTATATCTAGTAAGGCCAATTATCTCCTTGGATTCTTAGTTCTATCTTTATTCATTAACTCCCATTTCCTCTCTCAGAAATGAGCTCATTTGGGCTGCTTGCCTTTCCTTTGAATGACTTTTCCTCCTTGTGGCCTAAATCCGGGATCCTTTTGCTCAAAATGCGCCCAGGCCTCCTACTCTGCCCTGTGGTTTCCTCACCTCCATATTTTGTTCATCAGTGGTATCTTAACTGAAAGAATAAAATGAGGACCAAAACTGTTCTCCCCTGCCATCCAGCCCAGGCCAGGCCCTGCTTTGTCTGGCCCATCAGGATGACAGATCTGTTACAGTCACAGAGCCATCTTTTTAAAGGTGGTCATGATGTATCATCACATGAGGTAAGAGGATATGAAACAACATGCCACATGGATGCACATACCAACACACACACACACACACACACACACAGAGTAGTGCATACTTTCCGCCAAGCTTCTCCAGAACTTCTTTTCTTTTTGTGACTGTTTGTGCCCCAAGTCCAACCATATTCCTATAGATGCCAATTCTCTTGTCTAGCTAATATGACCAATGAGAACTTTTCTCTAGAATAAGAATTCTTCTCAGACTTGAAATAGTAAAGTCCATTCCAGAGTCAGCATTTCCTCCATCTGCAAGAAGCTGTGTTAGAGAAAGACATAATGATGCTAACAGCCCTGGAAATGGG
Source organism: Neogale vison (assembly GCF_020171115.1). Taxonomy (NCBI): domain Eukaryota; kingdom Metazoa; phylum Chordata; class Mammalia; order Carnivora; family Mustelidae; genus Neogale; species Neogale vison. The sequence continues at coordinate 127,871,057 of NC_058098.1, forward strand.
ACAGTGAGTTAGGGGGACAAAGAACAAAAATGTTAATGGAATTTGAGACCTGGGTTCCAATTACTCCCTGTCCTTCCTAAATTGGAATATTACCCTCTCCTTCAACTCTATGACCTTACCAGATATCCGTCCAGTAAATCCACTTCTTATTCAAGCTCACAGTCCACTTACTATTGTTTGTACCCAAAGGACTCCTGAAAAACACAGAAATATATTCTTGAATAATATACTCTGATATAGTAATAGTATTTATCGCTCTCTATTTTTTTCTTTTCCTTCTCTGCATTTGCCACTGCATTATAAAGAATGCACACAATATTTTGGTCCAAATGATTTTATCTGATGATTTGCCTAATTAAGAGAAAAGTACTTGGGGGGGTGGGAGGTTGGGGTACCAGGTGGTGGGTATTATAGAGGGCACAGCTTGCATGGAGCACTGGGTGTGGTGAAAAAATAATGAATACTGTTTTTCTGAAAATAAATAAATTGGAAAAAAAAAAAAGAGAAAAGTACTTGTCAAAAGAATAACAGACATAACTGTGGAGGAAGTCACCTAGATATGAGGTGACCCTCTTCCCCGATTAGATCAGGATTCTACGTCTGTCCTGCAAATATTTACTGAGTGCCCAGTACTGCCAGAAACTGGAGGTATGGAGTAAGAAAATCTGGACATTGTGCAGTGTCTGAACTTGTGGGAAATATGGATACATCAGTAATCACCCAAATACATGTAAAGTTGCAACTACAATGTGTGCTATAAAGAGAGCAACTTGGAATTAAAAAGATGTGACTAAGTTAGAAAAATCAAGAACACTTCCTGGAGCTGAGACCTGGGCAAGAAGCAGGAATTCAATGAGGAAGAGAGAAAAGAAAAGAATGGAGACTCCACAGCAAAGTCTCCATCCAGGAGGAGGTATGGGGCATCTGAGACACTACAAGTTCAGTTCCCTTTATGTGGAAGGAGCAAGGAAGCCAGAGTTAGAGAAGAGACTGGAGAAACAGGTAGTGACCAAATTATGTGATATGGGATCAAATGCAAGAGTTTTGTCTTTTTTCTCAAAGTACAGGAAGTCTACAAGTGTATGTGGATGTAGTATCTACAAGTGTACATGGATATAGTATCTATATGTAAGTGTGTTTGGGATGTGGTAGATGACGCATGATCAGAATTGCATTGTTTGGGCATAATCCTGACCCTGGTGCGGAGAGCAGATTTGAGAAGATCCAAAGAGGACACAGGGAAATTAATTACAAAAGTCTCCAGAATGGGCATGAACCAGGGGCAGTGAGGGAGAGGTTGGTAACTTATGTTAGGCTGGTGATGAAGGATATATGGGAGAGTCTAAGAGATATTTAGGTGTATAGCCACAGTTCTGTTTTCAGGAAATTTAATTTCTGTCAGAGGCAGGAATTTTTTTTGTTACAGGCAAAGGAATTTAAATATATAAAAAACATGACATGGGCAAATATAATTGAGCCAAAATTTATTGAGCCACATTTCTATCAAAAGTAATTAGAGAAACCTTAACAGCAGAGGTAGGACCTAAGTTATGTACTAAAGAATAGATCGGGTTCTATGAAAAAGGAAAAGATTCCTCTGGAATTTAGCAAGAAACAGAGGTACCCTCAAACTGGGTAATTTCTTTTTTTTTTTTTTTTTAATTTCATTTATTTTTTTGACAGACAGAGATCACAAGTAGGCAGAGTCAGGCAGAGAGAGAGGGGGAAGCAGGCTCCCTGCTGAGCAGAGAGCCGGATGTGGGGCTCGATCTCAGGACCCTGAGATCATAACCTAAGCTGAAGGTAGAGGCTTAACCCACTGAGCCACCCAGGTGCCCCCAAACTGGGTAATTTAAAGAGGGTTTAGGTAAAGGAGTATTTATAAAGATATGGGCAATAGGTATAGAAATCATAAGCAATGGTGAAGAGCCGCAGATCTAGTGACCACCCTTAGGACTGATGCACTGAAGTGAGGAAACAGCCCCTGGAATTTAGAGAGTGTTGTGTGTAGAGAAAGTGATGAGAGTGGAGCAAGGCATTTCAACAAATTAAAGAGTCTGTGATGATCCTGCAGGCGAAGGAGGAACCAGAGAACGAAACCTCTTCCCTCACTCTCCCTTATTCCTCCAGATCTCTGACCTATGCTCCTTATTGACTTACCTCAGTTCAAAGTCAGAAGGCATGAGGGTTGTTTGATAAAGTACATACATGTCAGTCTCCTAGGGCACAAAGGAAGAGAAAGAGGGATGGAGAGTCTATCTACAGAGAAAAACAAAAGAAGACCCAGCTCATGGATAATCAAAACCCATAAAACAAATCTAACTAATAGACATTACTAAAGACACACTGTGTTCATGAAATGGCCCTGGGAATCTTAGTGAATGCTGAAGGGGGTACAAGTCTATTTTGGAACTCTAAGAGGGCATAATCAAAAAGGGAAGAGGGGTGAGACTATATGGGCATTAGAAACACTAAATAAAAAGAGAAGTGATAAATCAGAGGACAAGAGAGCAACACAGAGTGTCACTTGGCAGTATGTGAACAATTATCAGGGATGTATACAGTTAAAATGTGCTGGTGGCCATCAGAGGTGAGGAACTCTATAGCCTACAAAGACCATAAAACACTTCTTAATAGAAGGGCCATGATTTGAGCCTTGCTGAAAAACATCCTCATAGATAAAGGACAGGCACAACATTGTAGGCCAGGAAATGAGTGACTGCAAAATGGCAGAACAAAAAAAAGTGAGATGTGCTTGAGAAATTTGACTATCTAGTTATTACAAGGACTGGATAAACAAGCAGAGATCAATTGTGCTGGAAATGTTATTTTATTCATTGATTTGTTTTTCAAATTGAACATCCAAGGTGTGTTACGCACTGTTCTTGATGCTGGGGATGCACCAGTGAATATGATAAGACAAAAACCTTGCCATTATAGATATTACATTCGTGAGGCAAATGGAATATAGATAAATATATACATTAGGTAAACATTAGATAGATTCAAGTCTCATGGAGAGAATTAATATCGCTATGTACCACAGAATGACTAAATGGTGATTATAAGGGATATTCAAGGAAAACCTCACTGAGGATCACTTTAGGCTCAGGTAAGATCTAAATAAACAGAATTCTTCTTGTTCTACATCAAGATCAAGTAGAAGAGCATTTCAGGCAGAGAAAGAAATGATGACTAAACCAGAAACTTGAATAATGTGTTGGAGGAAATAAATGGCTAGAGTGGCTAGAGCACTGTGATGAAGATTTATACCAGGTGGTGGGGCTGACTTGTACTGGCTACTGAGAGACAATTGTTACATCACCAGGAAATTTCCGAATCAGCTGACATCATTTTGGTAGCTTGTAACTGGCCTTGGTGGGAGAATTTACAAGAAAGAAATTGGAAAAACACTGTAAATCAAGCTTCCCTACAGTTTCCAGCCCCCTCCTCCAACTCAACACCCCATTTATAGAGCCTGTTCTTAAACATTTACCAGCATACCATAGGGTGGATATGAGAGGAAACTGGAGAAGTAACCAGGGACCAAACACTGAAGGCGTTATAAGCCAGGGTAAAGGAGTTTTTTATTTTATTTTAAGTGTGATGAGAAGCCATTAGAGGGTCTTAAGTAGGACAAGGACTTGATCTGATTTGCATTTTAAAAGACAGTTCAGGCTGTGTTGCAGAAAACTGAAAGTAGGAAAAAAGGGGAAATAGGAAAATCGGTTGATTTGCTTGAGAAACCACAGTGGCTTTGACTAGGATGTACTAAAGAAAAATGAAGAAAATTAAAAATTTGAGACTTATCAGTATAGAAGTAGTAGAATATATACTTCTTGCTCATGGATTTGATGTAGGAAATGAAGGAATGAGAGGAAACAAGGATAATTTTTCAGTTTTAACTTGAAAAACTAGGTATATGACAATGCCATAAATTGAGAGGTAAAGAATTTATGTTAGAGCAGTGGTGAAGTGGGAAATTAAGAAAATTATACTCACTCTGTTAAGTTGGAGATATGTGTATGACATCCATGTGGAAATGTCAAATAGGAGGAGGAGGAGATTTGTACTTGGATTATTGGGGAGAGATAAGAACCGGAGATATAGTTTGAGAGTTACTGGCATATCGGTAATATTCAAAACCAGAGTTCAGGTTCCATCATCCAGGGAGAGTCCAAAGAGAGAAAATGGAAGGTAAAAATGGAGGCAGAGCAGAAGGGGAAGAGGCCATCAAACCAGGCTGGAGGAAAACCAGGGGAGTCTGGTGCCATGATGCCAAGAGAAAACAGCTCCAGGAAATCAGAGTCCACCATTTTGTTAAATGCTACTGGAGATCAAGTAAGATAAGAGGAGAGAAGTGACTTGGACTGGTGACAGTGGGATAAAGAATGCTTCTTACAGAAGCAGTGTTAATGAAGGAGTGAGACTATAGGAAACCTCCCTGGAATAAATTTGAGAAAGCACATGCAATGAAGAGGCAGAATTGGTTATTAAGGGGGCAAGGGGATGACGTCAGCTGATGGAGGATTTGAGGTCAAAAGAGGTGCTTGCTCATCTTACTTTTTAGATAGGAGTAATCAGAATGTGTTTGTATGCTAATGTACTGATCATATGGAAAGGGAAACCTCAGTGAATTGGGGGGAGGGGAGAGAAATACTGGAGAAAAGTCCTTGAAAGGCAAGAAAGAAGGGAGTCTAGAGCACAAGAGGAGGGATTCCTATTCCGCAGACATTTATTAAATGCTCCCTATGTGCCATGTTTCATTGCACAGATTTCTGGTATCACATCGGGAATATTTTCTAACATTTATTTGTCCTATTAGATTCAAGCTGCTTAATGACTAAGACCCTATTTTGTTCTTGTTTCAAATCCCAAGTCCCAACCCAATTTCAGGTACACAGTAAGACTTAATAAATATTTGTTGAATATGTGTTGAATGAGACTAAAAAGTTTTAATCTAAACTATCCCTATTAGCAGCTATTTGAACATTTGATTAAATCATAGACAGCAGTGAAGAGCCAGATATAACTAGCAAAAAATAGACAACTTCAATTATAGGATTTTTTTTTTCCCCTTACTTTAAATTTGACTTGGAGTGACAGAGAAAGAGGTTGGGGCCAGATGGATGTGGGAGTCAGGAAAGAGATAGCTCCCTCTACGGCACCAATCAAAGAGAAAAAAAGCTATTTTACATAGAATCCAGTTTAGTTCTTGACAAAAAAAAAAAAAAAAAATTATTGTTACACATAGTGTATAGTGTCAACTTTATAGTGTGTTATCTTAGTATGTCTTCTCAATAATCTTAATCTCCTGGATCTCCCTGAAAGCATATTTTACTTCTGCCTCTACACATGCCTCATGCCCCTGGGGCCAGTGAGTCCATTGCCAACTGTTTCACCTAATCCCAGCCACACCCCATCACAATACATCATGTTTCGTCCTACATCATATATCCTCTTCTCTGATTATGACCCAGATGCTCTTCATCTTTCAACATCTAATTTAAGTCCCACCCAGGTCCAGGAATGCTTCTCTGAGGAAAATAAATCTATCAGTTTGCTTAAATTCTACAGTATTCAGGAAATCAATTATTTAGCAATTGTCAGATAACACCTGATTAATTTAACTTTACACAATTATACATGTATGCAAGCAAGTGAGCAAGCGAGAGAGATTCCGGTGTCTGAGAATTTGACCTGGCAGCAGATGACAGGTATCCATCGGACAAGGATTTCACTCTAGCATCTCTTCTGCTCTTCCACCCGCAGCAGCCCAGAGAACAAGGTCAAGGACTGAATGTCTCTGGAAACTCAGCTGTAAGTACGGATGGAACATTTTTAATTGTCTGTACCGCATAAGTGCTATATCAACCACATTCTAGTAGTAAGTTATTGACTCTGATCTTTTCCTTCAAACATATATAAAAGGTACACACTTCCAGTTATAAAATAAAGAATTCATAGAGATATGCTATACACCATGGTGACTACAGTTAATAATACTATATTGTATATATACAACTTGCTAAGAGAGTAATCTTTAAAGTTTTTATCACAAAAAAAAAAAATGTGTTGTAGCACATTTTCCAGTTTTGAAACCAGAGTAATCATGACATCGTATCTAGAAAATGAACCAAGGCCAGGTGAAAGGAGGAGGCAGAGCAATGGGGTTAAGTGGAGAGCTCACAGAACAGCTTCAGAAGACCTGGAACATTTTTAAATCTCTGTAATAGCTGTGTGATCTTGGGAGAGTCACCTCCCTTCTCCAGGCTTTGGGTTTCTAAAATGAAAGCTTTTGAATAAATGATCCCTAAGGTCCTTCCAGCTCTGTCAGCCCACAGCTCTAGGGTTGTGAATGAGATCTGAGCTTTCCTGCCATCCTTTGATCAATGCTGCAGACCGTACTCTTTCCTGACATGCTGTGCTTCCTGGAACATAATTGAAATAATGTGGGTGTCATATCTCTTTTGATTCCCCAAACATGAACTGCAGTCATCAACTCTCCTCATTTAATCTTTCAACAAATAGCTCTGTTTGTTTCAGCTGGGGGGGGCAGTATAAATAATTATAATAAAATGTCTTAATATAAAGAGGAAGAGATAACATTTGAGCAAATAAATTAGAAAATATCCATGTGCCCATATGGCACCCAGAAATTATTCTCCCATTAGCGACTGGCTTTCAGTTAGTAAAAATGGAAATCAATTTACCAAACCCCACAGCCATGCTGGAAGCGGGGCTGCCCTAATATCCCCTTTGGTGTTGTCTTCCGTGTTGGGACTAGGGCTGGCTAGCAGCAAGGAGCACCCCTGGATTCCACACAGCAATGGGCTTTGTTGTTAGCCAGGGCAGATGCCCTCTGGCAGTCCTCCCTAGTGCCTGGTACCCGCATCTGCAGCAGATTGGCTGCCTCTTCCTATTTGTCTCCTTGTTCCTATTGGCCTAATGTGGGTATTTGTTTTACTAAAGGGTTTGCTTCACTCACTTGGTATTAGACTTAGGGATCAGACATGAAATAATTATTCAGCCTAGAGCAGCTTTTTTCTGGTGCTGGCATTTCTAAGCAAGCAGCTAGTTCCTGCAGGGATCTGTGTTACAGGAGAAAAAGCATTCACAGCCTGACCGGAGTTCTGTAGAGATGGAGGGAGGCCTATTAAACCCTTTATCTACTATTAGCTTGAAAAAAGAAGATTCTCCAGCTTTTCTCTGAATTGTGGAATTCTAGGAATCAAGCACATGGCTCTGCCATTAATATCTGTCAAATTCAATTTGTATCTTGCAGCTCTGTGGTTGTGACCTTTCCATGTGGCCCACAAACTCCGTAGACTCCATCTCAGTCACATCTATGTGCTGAATGGGTCAAGACTATACGTCAAGAAGGCTCAATCCACTACATTTGGAGTACCTCAATGTTGGTGCCATATGCAGGATTTCAGGCTCCTATTCTCTAACTGCCACTTATAAGGATTGATCAGAAGGATGAGCATTCAAAATTCTTCCACACAGAATTAAATTCGTCCCGTTTTGTTGTTATCATTGTTGTTGAGAATGCCACAAGTCCATCTATTTCTGAGGATTCTACGTGCTTGCCAAACCCAGGTCTCAGGATTGTGGTTTAGTTTGTCCAATCCAAATGACTCATACTTAGTATTTAGCATCTGAAGATGTGGATAACCACAGATAAGCACTTTCAATCATTCCTCAAATATTTAATGAGCAATCATGTGCTGGGTTCTGTGGATAAATGGTATTTGCCTTTCTAGAGATCATAGTCCAGCCAGAAAGACAGAAAAGTGAATAGACACAATTACCGTAAAATACACCAGATCCTGCAAAAGGCACGGTACAGAGTGAAATGAAAGCATATGGCACATCACTCATTATGAGAAGTCAGCCCCAGCGTGATGTTCTGTGACATATTCCAAGCCATGCTTTATCCATTAAGTCAATGTCATCTTTGAATATAATGATATATATGTACATATTCACCTACACACACACACTGTGAGGTCATCCCTGTTCAAAAGACTTAGTCAGTAAATGAAGCAAAATACAAAATCCCTACTCCTAAGGAACTTAAGGTCTGCCTATAATATCATTATTGAGAAACCACAAATATGGTATGAAGTCTAGCTAAGCAGGGTCAAAGGAGTAGAATGCCATCTAAAAACTGTTTCAACTATAACTATACATCACGTCTGGGAAGACTTCATTGAGGAGAGCCATTAAATCTAATATGTCAACACCATTAAGTATATCCTGTGCACCTTCCATGTTTCAGGCTTCAAGGATGTAAAGAACAAGACAAGTGGGGTCTACACTCCAGGACAAAATTAAAGCCCCAAGGAGATAGAGAGAGGCGTAACTGTTTCTAGTGTAGCTCTCTTAGGCAGATTTGCCAGATTCAAAACCTTGCTCTTCTCCTTACCAGCAACATGCCTTTGGGCAAGTAAAACAGGGATAATTAATACTAGTTACCTCATAAGGTATGTATGTATGTACGTATGTATATGAGAATATGGTTAAAACCCTTGTATAGTTATTAACTTATATTGAGTATTAATAAATGATATTATTCTCTTATTAAAATGAAGCACACAGTCTAATGGAGGTCCTTTCATCATCTTCTTCCAAGGCAGGATAACCACAGTCACCTACAAGATAATAGAATCTAACAGAACAAATGAATTCTTCTAGTCAGTGATATTGCTACTAAGATATATGAAGCCTTATGACTGAACCCCTACAGTGACTGAGGAAGTAAATGTATCTTGGAAGTAGATTTTGTTGACTTAAATGGTTAATTTTCTCTCCTCTGTCAATGCACAGCACACAGCATGAACTAAGGCTGCCTTGAGTCCAAAGATACAGAAATAGGGAAGGTGGGTAGTGTGTTTATGACCTATCCATTTGCCCTAATGCTTTTAGTCATCCTGACTCTTGTCCAAGGCTGAGGCCTCTACTCCTTACTCCTACAAAGGGCATCATTTTCTACTGCATCGCTGACACTCAGTAATTAAGGGGTTCCTAAGACTTTTGTCAAATTTTTGCCATAAAATATTTCCTAGGTCTCTGGAAGCTTTGCACAGTAGTAAAAGTCCTCTTGCAAACCATTTTACATATTTGGAGATAAGCCATGCTGTTAATAATAGGGGACAGAGGCATTAGTTATTTCTAAGGATCCTCAAAGGCGGTTACAGATAAAATATAGAAATGGCCGAATTTCTCTTGGCAAACTTCTTCAACTAAGGAATTCATGAACAGTTAGACTCAACTCAACATTATGGAAGAAAGATAGGCAGGTAGAGACCCTGAAGCAGAGACCAGATCAAAACTACTGGGGTGTAGAAACTGGTGAAGCGCCAGAGGTTAAAACAGGAGCAAGATGTTTACGGGGTCTCTCTTTAGTCCAGACTGAACTAGGTGGGGAGGAGGAGAAAAGTCCTTAGGTGAATGTTTCCATGAGAATATTTCCTAAAGGAAGCTCTTTGGAAACCGATGGCTCAAAAGTTAACTTTCTGTGAGAAGTATACTTCAGAGTTACATTTCTATTTCCAGCAATAAATGAAAATGAGATAAATTTGATGGACTCAAATAGGTAAAGGCTCCCCACAGAATGACTCTGGAACTTGCTGGAAAAATCAATGCCCATGAGATCCTTCTCATTAGAGAGCAAGACCAGGCAGGTCACCTTTCCACATAAGGGGCCAAACCTGCTATGGAACAGCTTCACTTCTAGTGGATTCTTTGCAGCCATCTGAAGAAGGACAGCTTCAGCAAGGAGGCTACTCTCCCCAGGGCTGAGCATCACCTATGGTCCTATTAGGCAGCCTGTGAAACTTCCAAGCCATGAAGAAACTCTGGAGTTGTCCTGGCTCACACCTTCATTGTCTTTGTGTTACAGAAACAGGCACAGGGACAGTATGATTAAGAGCAAAGAGTCTTAAGTCAGCCTCCCTGAGTTCAATCCCTGGTTTTAGCATTTACTACCTAGATGACCATAAGAAGTTATTGAATCTCTCTAAGCCTCAGTTTCACATGCAAATGGAGGTAATGATAGTAGCAATTCCATAGAGTTGTTATGGAGAATAAATATAAATGTATGAAAAAAAGCACTCCAAATAATATCTGACACGTAACAAAAGGTTACCATTATTACCGAAAATTGTTCATACCTTTTTCCTAATTTGGGCCTTGGAAAATGACAACTAGGTCTACCTATGCAAGCCTTTAGATAATATCTTCTCATGATTTCTTTGTAAGAAGTAAAAACAAAAAATGCTTCTTAGGAGGCAGCTCCTTTCTCAATGTTTTCCCATTTATTATAGGAATACGCATGGAAACCAAGATGATAGGTTATGTAATCTATCAGTAATACCCCATATCGCTGGGAGTCCCCACCAGGAGCACTGTTGACAGAAGCTGAAAGACTGTCAGTTCACTTGTTTAACAGCCACGTAAGAGTCATCTTTCAGGCTCCCGTGATTGCAACAGTACCTGTGACACTTTTCAACAACTCTATGCCCAGGACCTGATCTGTGTGCAACCTATCCTGGGCTCCCCCAAGAGAGAAGGATATCCCTCCCATCAAAGGTACCAGTTTGCTTAGGAAAAATGTCCTATCCTCAGGAAACAACTGGCAAGCTCTCTGAGGTCCTGCTTGGTTGACCCTCTGTCTCAGGAGTGTATAGAAACAAGAGCACAGGGTTTCCTATAAAAGATTAAGATTCCTGCCCCAGACATGGAGAAAAGCTGAGGATACTCAGACCTCTTGTCTGTGAAAGGGGACCTATGCCTTCCAAGTGAGCACCCAGAAATCACTGGCAGATTCCCTTGCTATGCAGAGATCCATTACTTATTTCTGCTGCATCAGTTTGCCCCACACCTTCTTCTTTTTTTTGAAAAATTTGCTCTCAACCATTTATTTTTATTATTTTTTTAATAAACATATCATGTATTTTTAGCCCCAGGGGTACAGGTCTGTGAACTGCCAGGCCCAAACCTTCTTTTAATGATGGTTCAAATACCTTCATTCCAGTTAACCTGGATACCTGAAGGGGACAGTGGCACTGGCTCACCTTAAAAACCAAAGGTGTCATTTTCTGAACTTATTTTTTTGTATCACAATATGGTAGAAAATATGCTAGTTTGGAAGTCAGGAAACTAGAGATGGGTGTGGCTGCCTCTACCACTAATTTGTGTGATTTTCAGTACCTTTCTTCAACTCTCGAAAGAATGAGTCATCTCTTCAGAGTGAGATGAAGATAAATAATGCAGGTGCCTTCCCAGCTCCATGGTTCTCTGATCAGGTGAGGATATAATGACCTCCATAAAAGCTTCAGGCAAGGAGATCTCTAGCAGAGATTCTATAGTTTCCAAACCTAAGTCTAAGGAACTTCACTGTAAGAGGTCACTGACTGACCAGTTAACTCTATGACAAATCTGTGGTATTTGACAACTAAAGACAATTTCTTATTAAAAAAGTATATAATTACTACCCTCCAAAAAAGAAAACAGGACACTAGCAATGTACCCATATACTTTAAAAGTATCCACTTTTGGTATGAGAAATATATCAAAATTATTTTTCCATTGGCCTCTGTCATGAAATAATAACTCAATTATGAAAAAAAACCCTTAAAATTTTATGACAAGCTGAGTACTGGAAATATGAACTTTGGAAATACTTAACTTTATGACCATTTCTCAATCCTCCTTAATAAGGAATTTCTTCCACCTCTCCCCAGAAATGACCACATATCTGGGGCTTCTTGCATCAACTAGCATATACTAGAGGACTGTAATGGTACATTTCCTAAAATTTTCTATTTTCTGGAGTTTCTGCCAAACTCCAAACAAGATAACAAAGAGTTGTCCCTGACTTTATTAACACAGTATATTTGACTTTGAATTACCAAGTTCTGCAGAAAAGGGAAACCCTCCAATGGAAGGCTTCAGGTGCATCCAAGGTGGAATCATATATCACCATTCACTTTCTCAAATCATTACTTAGTGGCTTTTGTATATTACCATCAACTATATGCCATGTATTATTGTAAAATAGGTCACTGGAATCTCTATAGTTATGTATCACCAGCTCCTAAACTTAGATGTCGGCAATTGAGAGCTGCATGACTGTGTGACAATGGATGATTATGAAACAAATTCATATTTTAAATTCTATTCTTTGTTCTCAACACTTTCTTGAGAAAAGAGGAAATCTTAGTTCTCAACAAGGAATATATAGTTGCTGAATGATGGATAGAATGCTGCCATCTCTTGGTAATCTAGCACAGGGGAAACAGTTTCTAGAAAAGTGATTTTGCATTTTTATTGGCTGAAGACAATGCAGTTAAGAAGTATAATTCTACTCTTCTGGTGTCAGAACAATCTATAATTGCTGTTATTATTTTTAGCATTTAATGCTTACAGTGCATATTGAAGCTATTCCCTGACAATAATACCATATTAAAAAGAATCCATCACATGGTTTGAATGCCTTAGCTTTCACAAAGGAAGGTCTCAATTAGGTTGGCCCAGCACTACCTCTCACAAATCTGCCTTTTGGATCTGTGCTGAGTACTTGCTCAGTAAAGTTCACAAGCTATGCATGACCCCTTTGAGTTGTGGGCATCACCCAAATGTTCTCTCTCCCAACATACATAGAGATAAGATTGCCCCTCAGATTGGCTTTTGATAGAATCAAAAAGCTGGGATGCAGAAAACTGTGGCTCTTACTGGTCCTAAACTTCAGCCCAGCAAGTCATATCTCCTTGGTAATTTTTTTTTAAGATTTTATTTATTTATTTGACAGACAGAGATCATAAGTAGGCACAGAGGCAGGCAGAGAGAAAGGAAGGGAAACAGGCTCCCTGATGAGCAGAGAGCCTGATGCAGGGCTTGATCCCAGGACTCTGGGATCATGACCTGAGCCGAAGGCAGAGGCTTTAACTCACTGAACCACCTAGGCACCCCCTCCTCAGTATTCTTAATCTGCAAAGTGGAGACAAGCAATCTCTATTCCTCCTACCTCATCACGTTACTATAAGGATCAAACAGAATTGAAGATATGAAAATGTTCTCTGAGGAGCAAAGCACTGTACTTAGGTCAAGGATGATCAGAGAAGGAATGACATTGTTCTTTCACTTTAGAGATTAATAAATCTAAATGAGTTTTATTTGGCTTTTTTCACAGTTGATTACCATTTTTCTCAGAGTTGAGCATCTGATGATACCAATAAAACAATATCAACAAGCTGGCAGGCTTATCAAGGTAGTATTATCATTTATAAACTGTCAAGTAATTCAGATTTGTCAAAGCATCATATCAACTCATGGGCCTACAATTTTGGCCACTCAAAGACATAGCATATTAAAAGATAGCCTGGAAGGTTGGGGGAACCATTCTGCCTTACTGTCACTGTATTATATCTATAATATAACTTCTACCAAACTTATCAGTTTATTAGAGCTACTTGTCCATACTCTGTCGTATCGCAGACTAGATCTTCCTTGGTTACTAATATGTACCTCAGCAGAACTTAGCACTGTACCTGGGTCTGTATTTGTTCCATAAATATTTATTTTATTGTTAAATTGAAATGGATTAAGTATTTTTAACGATTCTCCATATTCTGAGTGCTAAACAGTGAAGAGGAGTGACTTAAATTCTACATGTGGTCTGCACATTAGAAAAAATGTACCCATTTTGGGAAAATGTAGAATTTTTAGGAGAGAAAATAAATTGACAATGTCACAAAGCTGTTTGTTGTTTCTATTTTTTTGAAGTCTGAAAATATCTTGATAGGAAATAGAAAAGTCATGTTTATTTGGGAGTAGTGAGTAAAATTGGGGGGACAGGAAGGAATCTGTGCTTCATTATAAGCCACTACAATGGAAAGTTACTGCCAGCACAGACATTGGGATCTTGAAATGCACAGGGAAAGCATAATGTTCATAGGAACAAATTTAATAGGTTCACTCTAAGCTGTATATTTATACATCTGACATATTATATTAAGCTATGAGCTATTCATTTAGAGGATCACGGAGAACTTTACGTAGAATGGCAACTAACTTAAAAAAAGATTCTGGGGAAAAAATGACAAGTAGGAACAAAAGACGAAATTGAATAGGGATACAAAAGAGAAAACAGATTTTCAAGAGATATGTCAACTATATTCAGATATTAGAAAACTTTCCTGTGAAAAATGTTGAGATTTGATGCACAAGTCCAGAAAGTAAGAATTAATGTCACTACTAAGAAAAAATAAGGAAGTACCTTCTCAATATAAAACAAAATAAAACAACAGTAACCATAACTTTCCAAGGGGAATCTCAGATGGTGCAATGAACTGTCTAAGGTAGAAATGAGCTTCTTGCCCCAGATATATTTTAGTACAGGACAGAGGAAGATGGAGGCCCCTGGCAGGATGTTAATAGAAGATTCTTTCATGATGCAAATGTCCTCCCTAAGTAAAATAATAAACTCTTGCATTGTAAAATAAATATGCACTGTGAATATAATATTTTTCAATGATATGTTTATGAATATCATATGGAAGATGTTATTAAAAACTATGGCTTGAAAAGGAAATAGGGAAAGCAGAATCCTCAACAGTGAAAGAATAAAGGAAATTTGCAAATTTTGACAGAATCCCTAGATACAAGTCATAGCTAGCTGCTGCAGGGTCAGCATTTATGTACTAACTCTATGGTATAACATTTAACTAGGTGCCATTTGTAATCTATAGGTAGGGAGGTCGCCTTACATATAATCACTAAATGCAGTCCTTCATCAAGGTGAGTTTGTCTTATATTTAGATAAAATGATTATAAGTGTTTGCTTTTGAGATTGTAACATCCTCTGTACCAGCTCTCCTGCCTAGTACATAATTAACCTGTCAACCCACCCTGCAGTAATAAGTGTGATAGACAGGAAATATATTAGGAAGGAACTTTTGTGTGATGTGCTTTCAAGCCCTCCTTTATCCTTCAACTATCTTTCCTTTTAATTAGCACTCGGGTAACAGCATACCATAATGAATTACCATATTACTGTTATCAATAAAAATTATTTTGGGTCTAAAGTAGTCATTAAGATGAAATGTGTAAGACCTGTTCTGGATAGTATGCAGGGAGATAGCAGTTGGAAATCAATCTCTGTTTTGTGTATGAATTTTAAAAGATTCACAGAATGTCCAGATTTCTGAACACATATTTACTAAACGTGAAGATATGAATGTATGGGACATAAAGAAAAGGGAATAAATGTGTGCATCTGGGGAGAATACAGCACTGATGTATTAAAGAAGACATTTTTGTTAAAGACAGCAGATTGAGCAAACACATTTGTCTCTGTTACCTCTCTACAGATCCAACTGAAACAACAGTAAGAGGACCACTGGTACCCCAGATAGAAAATAGAAGAAAGGATGATAATAACCAAATGCTGCAACAAGAAAGCTGAAGAATGAGTGAATCTAACTTATCAGATATGAGCATATTGAATACTCAACTCGTAGTAGGGAAAATAGAGAAGAGATTCAATTTACCTCCCACAAAAAAGTCTCCCATAAACTTAAGAATTGCCAAAATCAGCCATCTAGAAGGGACAAAGAGAAAAAAGATTAGGTAAAGGATTTTTTATCAAGCTAGGTCAGAGATTCCCTTCTACTCTTGGATCAGCTGAGCAACTTTCCTCCCATACCATGCTAGCAGATTGGAGGTGGAGGCATCAGCCCTGGAGATGGTAAAAGACCAGAAAGAGATGAGAGCAAAGATGTGATATGCTACCCTCCTCCCACAAGGCTCTAAGGCTGTAGGCAGCCAGAATTATACAATGTAGGCAGAAAATTCTCAGTCCTAGAGAAAAAACTTAAAGCTCCAGTGAAAAGCTTAACCAGTTCCACCTATAATAAAACCTACCAACATGAACACTTTATTAACATCTAATCAGGTTTTTTGTGTCATTCTCGTAAATGAACATGTAGTTAAAAAAAAAAAAAAAAGGACCAAGAAATCTAAGGAAAATAGCATGCAGAAGACGAAGAACAAAACAAACAGTAAAAATACATTGGAGGAAATAAAAAAAAACATCTAAGAGAGCAAAACTTGAAAAGGAAAAATAAAAAAGTACTACTCTAATCATATCCTTAGTGAAATAAAAGAAAATACTGCATCCCCTAAGTAGTAACAGACTATCATACAGAAAGGATAACCAGAGGAAAGGAATAGCTGTAAATGTATGCAAGAAGGGAAAAATTAGAAGTTAAATAAGTGGATTGAACTACACAGTTATGAACAGTTGTAGGTATCCTCCAGAAAGTGGAAGAGAGGGTGGGGACCAGTGAATAGAAAAGAAAATTTAAAAAAAAAAACAAAAAACAAGATTATGATTAGGTTAAGATTACTACAAGAGGTTTCATATATAAACAATAAAAATAGAGAATAAAATAATTCAAAAGAGCTTCTTAGACATGATTATCTGAGCTCCTAGAATGAATAGTGTCATCAAGTTCCCTGCAAAAAAAAATGAATAAAATACACAAGGTACAACATCATGAAATTTTAGAACACTGAAATAAAAAAGAAAAATCTGAAAATTGAAGAGAAAAAAGAAAAAATAAGTAAGCGACTTCAAAGAATGGAGAATAAGAAAAGCTTCACACTTCTTAAAAGTAGTACTTAAATTTATAAAATAAAGGAACAAAGCTTTCAAAACCTTGAGGAAAAATTATTTCCAATTTTGAATTCTTTAATCAGCTTAACTCTCACTGAAACAGGAGTATAAATAAAAGCATTTGAAACATGTAATAGCATAGATTTGTCTTCCATATACCCTTTCTCAGGAAAGTGCTAGAAGAGGTGTTACACCAAAATAAGTAAACCAGGAAATGAAAACACATGGGATCTAGGAATCAAGGCAGAAAAAGGAAATCCCCAATCAGATAATGGGAGGAGATGTGGTAATAAAAGATGTTTCTCAGTCCTAAAGATAAATCTGCTCAGATTGGAGCAGGTTAGAGGGACCAAAATAACACCCCCCCAAAAAATAGATTCATCGAAGATGAAAAGTAACCAAATATATAAATGATGTGTTTTGACATATTGAGAAGAGATGCATACATCACGGATAAGAGTTTAATGATGAATTAGTGGTAAGACCATGGAATATTAAACATTAAAAAAGAGTATTCCTAATTCCTGAGAAACCAAGAAGTTTTGCAAGAAAGAAAAAGTGATCATGATATAGTACATGGCTTCCTTGTGAATAACACTGACACAATCATAATTCTGATCTAGCCAAAATTAAGTCATAATTATGATGGTAGGATGAAGTGGAAGGTGAGCAGCAAACAAACAAACAAAACACAACCTGGCGCTTTCTCTTCCACAATGGGAAGTCAACAGATAATGCTTTAAAAATGGTAAAATCAAGAAATGTCAGTGTAAGGGTGGTGTCAATGTGAAGTCAGATAACAAAGGAAAGCAAAAATATTTGCAAGCTCCCAGTTTCTGGAGGAGTAATTGGGGGTGGAAAGACTATCATATTTCTCATAATTAATTTGGTTGAATTTGTGTCTTTAAACTATGTGTTCTTTGGGAAATACAAAAAAATGTATTGCATGTCTACAAAGTTCAGACTCATAACTACACATTCTCTTTCAATAAGCCTGAAGCTAGCCTCAGGGACAGAAGGACCTTGTTAGAAGGTACCAACATCTTCTGTTGAGCTATTTTGAGGACGCAAAGCCTCTGGGGGAGACCACAAGAAGCCAGAGGAAGCAGCAGAATTAAGAAGGAATGCTTAAATCCCACTCCTCATTTTTGCAGAATGAGAAATGTTCTCATTTTCTGCTCCCCATGAGAGAAGGGCATGGAAACACTTTCTGCTTTCTTCCATGACCTCTGATGAAATGAAGAGAAGGCACTGAGTATATAAAGCTCAGTTGCTTCTGAGTATATAAAGCTGCTCACCTTCCACTTTATCCTACCATCATAATCATGACTTAATTTTGGCTAGATCAGAATTATGATTGTGTCAGTGATATTCACAAGGAAGCCATGTACTATATCATGATCACTTTTTCTTTCTTGAAAAACTTCTTGGTTTCTCAGGAATTAGGAATACTCTTTTTTAATGTTTAATATTCCATGGTCTTACCACTAATTCATCATTAAACTCTTATCTGTGATGTTTCCTCTTTCCACTTGGACTGCCCTCAGGACACAGGTGTCCTCTGGTAGCCCAGCGGTACGCATTTCAGACAGTGCCAGCCCCAGATGCTGTAGAGGGAGACCTACAGTTTTGAGACTATGTCCAGTTCCAGAGAGGAAGCATATCATACAGGGTGATTATTGAATGAAATAACTCTACTTTCTCCAATTCACCTTTATCAGTAATACATCTAACTCCAAGTATATGATTCCTCTATTTTGTATCTCAAGTGGCTTCAAACTCAGGAGAAAAATAAAGAGGCTGTTTTTGCTGAATTACTCCCTCGAAACCCAGCAGACAATATTGCCTTACAGGATACTGCACGCTCCTTGCTAAATGAAAGGGCTGGTCATGATGAGTATAGGGGATGCTGCCATGTCTGCCCAATGTTCCTTTCAGAAGTGAAGACCTTAGTTTCTAGCTATGGGGAGTGCTGCTTATCAGCAACCTTCTTCAGGAGTTGCTTCCATAAAGAGAATTGTTAAGCAAAGATGCATCCCTTTGCCAATGCAAACAACATCCTTTGACTGCCTAAGGTAAGGTTAAAGGCCCAGCCCTTTACTCTATCTCTGGAAAACTCTAAAAGGCCATCTCAGGGTCTGAGATCTCTGTGTGGTCAGCAGAAATCTGGATGGAAACTTTATCACAACGTAACTTCTCCCTCTGACAAAGTTTGCTGCCTGCTTTGACACAAATCCATCAGATTCTCATCCACATCTTAATCTTCCCACCCTAATAGCTTAAGTGTACTTGGTCTCTGCTCTTTTTTCCCCCTACTTCTCTTTTTTTCCTATTTCCAAAACTGTATTGTAAATAATTACACATATGTAAATAGATTTTAAAATTTATGTGTATTTATATGTGTATAACGCCATATACATACATACATAGTTGCTTGTTGTACCCACTTTCCTACTTCCTCCTCTGTCTACTTTTCTTACTACTCCTCTCAAATCCCAACTTTTTCCTATCTACTACCAATATTCCTTATGTTACAATCAGCAAAACAGGTTCCTAGAAGGGATGTGACTATTTAGTAGGCTCATTAGCTGGCTGGGTAAGTTTTACCTATATTTTGAGTCTGCCACTATGTAGAACAGCAATATTCTACACACAAATATAGTGTAAGCCACATCAGCAATTTTAGATTTTCTAGGAGCCACACTAAGATGTAAAAAAAAAAAAAAAAATCAAGATATCTGAAATACTGTCATTTCAATATGCAAACTATATAAAAATTTAGTAATAAGTGTTTTCTATCCTTTTCTCCATACTAAATCTTTGAACCCCGGTATGCATTTTATACTTACAGATACATACGTTTGGACTAGCCATGTCTCAAGCACTGAATGGCACACGTGGCGAGTGGCTACTATATAGGAAAGTGCAGATACAGAGTCTAGACTAAGACCATGACTTGTGGCTTTTTTTCAGAGAGATCTTCCAATTATATGAGGATTGCAACCTGTGCTGAACACACCAGCAATGCAAAATGTCCAGCAACTCCACTAGTCCTGACCTCCCAGTCTCACTATCCAAGCTTCAATTCATACTTGTCCCAACCCAACCTTGATTCTCCAAACTTAACAAAAGTTCTTTACTAACCCACTTCTGCAACCTGCAGACTAAAATAACCTAGTTCAAGAGGCAGAAACTGTACTTACTCTCCAAAGAGAAAAATAATAAATCCGTCAACAATATAGCAGAGTGAATCTCACAGAACAGGGCTACACATCCCACTTCAGTCTTGGGCTTACTCTCTTAGAAGTTATTTGACTCTCAGAAGTTGCCGGAATCCTGTTTACTACCTTAGAATAGCAATTCAGGTGGTGCTTCCTTCCTTAGAACCTGCTGTGATTACTTACCCTCCTATACCACTTCTCAAATAACTGTCAAAACCTAAAAGGAGAACTCGGATGGCCTCCAGGCTTTAGAATTTCAGACAGGGAGAACAGTGAAAGTTACTCTCTTCAATCATTATTCTGTTTGCAGAAAATGAACAGAACTCACGGGTAAACAAAAGTTTGTAGGCTCCTTCTTTCCGTACTTCCTGAGATGGTAACAATTTCATGTGTGTGCATATGTATGTGAGTATGTTTGTCTGAATGCATGTTTATGCATTTTATGGTATCACCTTCTGTATGGAGCATAGAGACGTGAGCTGAATTTATGCATCTTGTATGCATGTCATTGGAATTTCAGAATTGGGTTTAACAGGAAGTACAGAAATGTAGATATATAGAGAGGTGACTCATTTTTCCAATATTATTAGAAAATTATCTATTTCATATATGTGACTTTTCCATATAATTAAGTGCAATTTGTTTTTTTCTGTCCCATGGTGCTGCGCCATGTGAAGTAAAGTCTATACAAACCCTGTGAAGTATCCCCATTTCACATATGAGGAAATTGAGGCCAGAGAAGTAAAACAAATTTGGACTTGGAAACTACTTATGCATTGTGTTACCACAGATTTTACCACCTACTGAATTATCCATACACCCAAACCTTCACTGTTCCATTATTTCTAATGATCTCTCCTAAGAAGCTTAACGTTACTAGCCATACTAAGTCACCTCTGTTCTGAAGGTCGTGTTGTATCTCACCAAAAGGCGAAAGAGCGTATTATGTGTGAAACTCTTTTGCTTCTTAGAAATATGTTTAACTAATTTCAAGTGCTTTGTGTGGATGGGGTGCCTGGAAACATGACCTGTGGACAAGTGAGGCATTTCTTTATGACTTATTCAGAGTAAGAAATGGGACCAAAGCTCAGGACACTAATTCTTGAGTCAGAGGTTAATCACCTTTCTTGTGATGTGAGTCAACTGAAGGCAAATAAGTAGCTCAGTTCAAATGATTTAACAAATATTTCCTGGATTATCATTATCCTCAAGACATTATGTAAATATCTATCACCATGCATACATATATGAGCATGTATTCCTTTGAATATGTATCTATTCCTTTGAATACAAAGATGACACAAACATTCTCCTGTGGCATTTTGAGTCCCACCAATCATTTGTATTCATACCACATTCCCCTTATAACCAATAGTATAGCTTTGGGCCAGTGCTGAGGGTGGTAGTTACAGTTCATAATAGCTATGGAAAAATAGATGCTGTATCCAAGGAAAGCAAACTGAACTTGTACATAAACAAAATTGTGGTTTTTTACTTTATTTCTACCATGGATTCAATATGTATTATCATAAATAATCAAATACATCACAAAAATGAAACTAGAAAACTATTCTTTGGATTTAAAAGTATGCATACATTCAATCAATCAAAAAGTATTGACTAAGCTCTTACAATATACGTGGTCTAATACAAGGACTAGTATTATGAGAAATTGGGAACATGAGCTTCATGTGTAATAAGGAGTTAAGAACAGAAAGAACTGAAATTAGGAAAATGAAAAGTAAGATATGTATTTCAAGTTTTCTGTAATTCCTGGGCTAGGGTCAATATCATCCCCTATGAAGAGGATCCTCTTGTCCTTGATGATGGAGGCATCACCCAGAGCCTTGGCATGGAAGCAAAGAAGAGCCAGTCCTCTATCCCCCAACCACAAACCCACAGGCATGAGGGACACGTACCTTGGCTCTCTCTGTAAATGGAGCCCACACAGTTTAGATTTTTACACATGGATCACTGACCTTTCACTGCCTTTAAAATTACCCATGGAATATGTAAGAAGTTAAAATAAAACTCCCTCCCCGACATCCACCTCAAACCACTACACAGACACACAGAATTAAACCCTGATGAGCAATTTGCAGAGGCACTTCCTTTTCTATAGTTCCTCCCAGGTATATTCCTTCCTGTATGGTATAGTTGATAGACGGTCATAATAATTTGTTCATTTGTTTGTTTTGCATCTAATCACACACACACAAAAAAAGTGCGGTCTATTTCTATCTACTTTGAAACTTGGCCTGTCCTGTGATTCCCTGTAACCAATAAGAAACAGAAGTGCCTCCATTAATTTCTGAGGCTAGGCTTTAAACTAATCTTCAACTCCCACATTATCTAAGTTAGAATTCTACTGGAAGCCCAGCCATCATGCTGTGCGGAGCTCAATCCATGCAGAGAGGCCACAGGAGAGGAGGAGACTCAAGATGCTCTGGGTGACAGCCCAGGTGAGCTTGACCTGATGCTGCACCAACTGTTAGCCATAGGAGTTAGTCATCCTGGACATTACAGTCATACAAAAAAAAAAAAAAAAAAAACCCAACTCATTGTGCCTTCAGAAGAAGCCCCACCCAATAGCAGATCCATCAGAAGAACTGCCTCGCTAAGACCAGCCAAACATAATTATGAGAGATTATAAATGGTCATTCTTTGGGGTCATTAGGTTTGGGACGTGGGTTATGTTGCAATAAATCACTGAAATAATCCTATCTCCATTAAGCTTTTTAGTCCCAGTTGGAACCCATACTATCCTCAGTATTGTGGAAAAACACTCCCAAGTAACTGGCACAAATTAAAAGCCATATAAATATTAGCTGAGTGTGTGTGTGTATACAATCCACATCTCTGTACACTACAAGGAAGTTGCTTTAGAAAATTAATGGGGCGGGGCCCCTGGATGGCTCAGTGGGGTAAGCCTCTGCCTTCGGCTGTGGTTGTGATCCCAGGGTGCTGGGATCGAGCCCCGCATCAGGCTCTCTTCTCAGCGCAGAGCCTGCTTCCTCCTCTCTCTCTTTGCCTGCCTCTCTGCGTACTTGTGATGTCAAATAAATAAATAAAATCTTTAAAAAAAAAAGGAAAAGTAACAGGGGAGCGGACACCCAGGGCTCCAAGATGGTGTCAGTCATACCAGTGAAGGAGAAGAAGCTCATGGATGTCATGGATGTGAAACTAGGAGAGCTGCCCAGCTGGATACTGATGCAGGATTTCACTCCTAAAGGCACTTTTGGCGCATTTCAAGGAAGTTACTACCGGTATTACAACAAGTATGTCAAGGTGAAGAAAGGGGGCATCGCTGGGATTTCTATGGTGCTGGCAGCTTATGTGGTTTTCAACTACTTTCCTTATTACAAGGAACTCAAGCATGAACAGATACGCAAGTAGCACTGAAGAGGGCCCAGTGTGGAGACACACGTGGCATTCCTGACCATGACCTTTGCTTGGCACCCTTGAATCCTTTCGTACCGTAGTTCAGAGTTAACAACCAATAAAAGATGACTGTTTAAAAAAAAAAAAAAAAAAAAAAAAGGAGGGCGCCTGGGTGGCTCAGTGGGTTAAGCCGCTGCCTTCGGCTCAGGTCATGATCTCAGGGTCCTGGGATCGAGTCCCGCATCGGGCTCTCTGCTCGGCAGGGAGCCTGCTTCCTCCTCTCTCTCTCTCTGCCTGCCTCTCTGCCTACTTGTAATCTCTCTCTGTCAAATAAATAAATAAAATCTTTAAAAAAAAAAAAAAAAAAAAAGAGAGAAAAGTAACAGATAATCACATGTCCTTAGTATTTTTAGATTACTCAGGGGATATCATAATTCTTTCCTGGCCACTGCAGTATTTAGAAGAACTGTAAAAAGGCAATATTACTGCATACATTTTTATATATTCCTGCTGCTTACAATCCTCACTCCATTCCATCACCCCTCTCTAGGCTCCACACCAATACACGCTGCTGAGTTCCCTGTGGGGTTCCCACTTTCAGGTTTAGGATAGAATGTTTACTTTCCTGAAACTAGGTTGTCTCTATGACCTAAACTCTAAAATTTAAATAAGAAAGACTCTGATAAGGAGGCTGCACTGTCAAAGGACTGCAGAGAACATTTCAGAGTCTTGTTCAATGCTTAGATCATTCCAATGATAATCATAGATTAGGATCTTTCATTCACGCAATTTTTTTCTTTTCTATTTTAATAGGTCTCAGTTCTTTCTAATACATGTTGAAACCACAGGCATCTTCCTTTATAGTTTCACTACCCCAGAAATACTGAAGACCCCGAGTAGGGGGTCTTTTAATGAACTGTTTGAACAAAACAGCTCACATTTGGACAGTTTCTTATAATTTTGAAAGTACTTTTTAAACACTGTCTCCTTTGTTTCAGTCTCTTTATGAGTAAAATTCTTGCTTTGGGTCATTTAGGGTTTGCCTTCTAAGGAGGGTAATTGTATAAGGGCTATTGATCTAGCAGATGTTCGCCTGCTTCTCTCAGATGTTTCTCCAGTCCATTGTCTGTTCTCAGACATTCATAAAGGCAGGAAATATACAGATGTATTTTATTCTGGGACTTGTAGTAGCTAATCACATTCCAACAATCATTTTGAAAAAAGCAATGGCGTCATTGATGCTTTACAATTATGTAAATTCATGAGAGGGGAAGTACCGTCATCCCTTTCCTCTGCTGTGAAAGCAGAAGGGGATGGAGATTTGGGTGTCAAGTGGACCCAGGTGAGTGACCTGATTAGACAGCATTAACAAACTCCATAGCCTCTCTCTCTACTTGTGACACTGGAAGTGAAGATTCCACCTTTGGTGCCTCTTCCATTTTTGAGAAATACTACCATCATTATGGAATTAAATCACTTAGAATCCAAGTACCTCAGCTAACTATATAATGTGACTTTATACACTCCTTGTTCTCAACAGCAATCCCCTATAAGCTCTTCCATGGAGAATTTCTGACTATTTATACATCTTTTTTTTAAACCATAAAATACCACTTTCCACCCCACCCTCCAGAGATGATTATGGTGATTAAACAGAGAAGAAATAGAAGAATAAATCACGGAGCAAAGCCCTGGAGAGAAACATCATCACATCGTAGGGTATTTGCTCTAAGACAGAACCCAACTTCATATTCCAGCTCTGACACTAAGCACACTGTTTAAACCATCTAACTTCTCAATTTCTTCATTTTTAAAAATGGAATAGTAATGGTATTTAACTCATGGAGTTGTTATGAGATAACATATAATGTGCTTAGCATGTAAGTGTTCAACAAAATGTTATTACTATCTTATGTCTCACAAATACTGCTTAAGCAACTGGCCTGTGCCAACTCTGTGCCAGACAGTGACAAGGAGGTTAGGACACAGTGTGGCCATGCAGAGGCATAGATCTATTTAGTCTGTTTAAGGTCACATACATACTAGAAACATTAAGTTGCATGAGAAGTAAATAAGAGCACAAGGGAAGTATACATTGAATGGAAATGGAAGTGGTCAGAGAAGACTTCTTGGAGGAGGCAGACTCTGAAGAAAGGGCTTATTTTTACTAAGTAGTATAGGTAAGAGAAAAGAAATTCATGAAACAGAGATGGGTTAGTAGGATTTTGAGTAAAGATCTGGACATGCGCAATATATTTGGGAGAAATTGCACTTTTCAGCCTCTTATATTCTACCCACCCATAATATAAATGTGCTCCAGTGGATCACTGTACTCTCTTCCAAGTTCAATGCCCAAAAGAGTATAAGTAAACCCAAGTGGCCAATACACAAAGAAACCAATATTTTAAAAGTAATGGGACGCAAAACAATAGACTAGGAAAGCGTATAGTGAAGAAGTCATAGGCAAACATGGAGCTGTATACCACAGGAGGTAATAACCTGAATGTGGCATTTCCACCATCAGATGCGGGGTCAGACATGAATGAGAAAATTATCTTGTGGGCAACATGAACGAACACGACACCTGTACATCCTTACACTGGTGTTTGGACCCTGGTTTTGTTAATTCCTGTTCCCTTCATTGCCCCATCATACTTGGTGATTGCTTTTCCACTGAATTGTGGGAGAGAGAAATTAGAATGTAATTAATAATTAGATGATATCACATGTTTTGCAAATATGATACTAATCAGGGTGGTTATATTTGAAATAAGTTCTCATTCAAAAGCCAAGGTAGTTTGGGAACAGAATAAGTGTTATCCTTTCATTCCAAGAAGATTCTAACAGCCAACATTCCTAATGCCTTAGATGGATACATGCTGACTTCACCTAAGGCAGAGCAAAGATTTAGCAACCAAAAGCAAAGCAATCTTAGCCAAAGCATTAAGCACATGATGCAACAACAAAAAATGAAATGTTTTAAGACTAGGGAGAATAGAACTCTTTTGATGATGGAAGAATCTATTCAAATTTATTTTTTAAGTCATTTTGGCTTGATGGGGTTTATCGAGAGACTATGGATGAAAGTGGATTGGGTGTTGAGGGAAAGCAAGGGCTTCTTGCAGCCAACAGACTCAAGACACATTTTCCTCAATACTGTTTTGGACTTTATTCCCCCCATAAGCTTTCAAATTTCAATCACTGCCCCACTGAGTCTGGGGAGAAATTGATAAAGAAAATAATATAGCACACAATCACAAGTGAATTGAATTTGAGCACAATTGAGATGAACTACAGTGTTTAAAAATAGAATCATTTCAGAAATGGGCTTAAGGGAGAGCATTTTTCTCTTATATGTTGCTTAAATGTTTGAGACCAGAAAGAAGGGAAGGAATTAGAAGGGTGGGCAGATGGGAGGGGGGAAGGTTGTACAATGACTTGGCTAAATGTTTATTTAATTCCTCTCAGCTTTTTCATTTTTTGGACACTTCTTCAAACTACCTGAACAGCATTAGAAAGGGAAATTGTTAAAATAAAATGATGTTGCCTATAATCACAAGTGAATTGAATTTTTCCACTTGGGCTGTGGTGCGTAAAAGCCTTTTCTTTTTAAGATATATATATGTCTGTATAAAATCACTGAAGTTTTGAAGAGAGAAAAACAGAATCACAAACTCAGAGACTTTTAGAACTGAAAAGGACCTTAGCATCTTACCCACTTGCCAAATTGGGCTGTGCCATCAGGATCCTTGGAAAAACTTAAAGAAACATATTATTTCTTAAACCTACTCAAGATCTATTGAATCAGACTCCCTGAAGCTGAGGCTCCACATTGAATAGTTTATAAGCTCTCAAAAAAAAAAAATTAAGAAGTCAAACTGGTATCTAGAAACTATGGACTCAATACATCTCTCATGATTTATAGGAATCTAAATCTCCAATCATTTATTTATATGGGTATTAAGCAACAAAGCAAAGAACTGAATCCAGCATTCCTGAATCCTAGTGCCTTATACTTCCGACTACTCCAAAAAGAGAGGAATGAAAGAATATAAACATTTCTTCAGTAATCTGGATTAAAGGAAATTTCCCCAGGAAAGTGTGGATGTCCCCAGCTAACAAGATGTAAGATTCCCAGATCACAGACTGACAGGACCAAGTAAAAAATTGCCTGGCCCTTTTCAAGCTTGAAAGCTGGGAAATCAGCACTGCTTTGCTTAGAAACTATAATCTGTGCCTCTGCTCTGGTCTTTTGGAGTGTATGCTCATTGGACAAAAAACATTTCTTTATTTACAGGATAATTAACAGGCTACAATCCTAAAATAAGCTCTAGTCAGATAATATGAAGATACAGGTACGAGGTCATCCCCACAAGATTTATGCTGGACTTATGTCAGGAAAAAGCTAATGCTTTAAAATATCTAAAGAACAAACCAATCAACATTTCCCTGTAAGTAGCTTTCCAATTTAGGAAGCTGTTCATGCCAGTAACAGATTCTCAGAATTTGGAGTGACCTTAAAAATCACTTAGCTCAACCTTGCACCAAGGCAAGAATCTGGTCCATAATGGCCTTGCCAGATGATGGGCTGGACTCTGCCAGGACATGTTCAGTGGTGTGAAATTCACTTTTTTTTTTTCAGGGTAACCTATTATCTCATCTTTTCTTGCTAGAAAAATTTTTTTTTACCTATGAATAGATGTTCTTTTCTACAATTTCAAAATGTTTATGCTCCTTCTGGTGGGCTTTGTTTGTTTAACAAATCTGTTTCTTGTGTCAAATAGCAGCTCCTAAAATATTTGCAGAAAACTATCAAGTTACCCTCTTCTGTGATTCTCCTCAAACAGAAGCACTTCAGCTGACTTCCGCTGCATCTCATAGTGTGTTAGCCCACTGCATATTTTACTAGTACATTATTCATCCTATCACAGTTGAATATGTGGTCCATCTCTCATTTACTAGACTGTGATCTCCTTGAGAATGGTCATCATGTTATATTTATTCATCCCTGTATCCCCGTTCTCAAACTTAATGTGGGAGACAGAGGATGTACTTAAATGGTTTTGGTAACTGAATCACACCTTATCCTCTTATCCTACTCTCAAGTTACCTCTTCTTTGGGATGAATACATGAAATTGCTTGAACCTCAACTTCTGATGAGCACTGTTTTGCTTGGCATCATACTATAATATCTATCACAGGGTACTCAATTAATACAATTAATTAATTAATACAATTAATACTGTTTAATTAATCTGGCAATATATTCCAGGGCCTTCATAAATCTTATTATTGTCTTCTTCTGGACACACTGTGTTTTAAAGGCTCTTCTTAAAAATCAATACCACCCCAAATGGGGTCCTGATGTGTGATAGGATTATTGCTTCCCTTGAGCTACACATTATGTAGCTCAGATTTGCATTTGATTTTTCCTTTTTTTTTTTTGCATTTATTTTTCAAATAGCCATCTTATGCCTTTGGTTCAGGTTGACCTTAAAGTTACTGAAATACGAAAGTCCTTTCTCATGAATATTAGCATTTATATTTTCCCAATCTTGAACAACAGTTACACATTTTTTTAAATTTATTTATTTTACAGAGAGAGAGAGATCACAAGTAGGCAGAGAGGCAGGCAGAGAGAGAAGGGGAAGCAGGCTCCCTGCTGAGCAGAGAGTCCAATGCGGAGCTCCATCCCAGGACCCTGAGATCAAGACCTGAGCCGAAGGCAGCAGCTTAATCCACTGAGCCACCCAGGCACCCTAACAGTTACACATTTCACCTAAAATATAAAGCATATTTTAAGGTATATATAAAAGGTAATATAAAGCTATATGAAGACCTAAACAATTTATATAGTAGGCTGGTTAACTACACAGGTTCAAATCCTGGCTCTGCCACTTACTAGCTATGTGAATATTGGACAGGGCCCAACTTCCCTGAACCTCAGTCTCCTTATCTATTAATTGGGCATTTTGTTTGCAAAATACATGACAAAGCCTTTTGCAAAGAATAGGTGAAAAATTCTCATAATTCAATGATAAAAATCAACCCAATAAAATGAGGGAAATGTTTTTATAGACTCTTGATAACTGTACGTAACATAGTAGGTAAAAGGAACTGATGTAAACAGAACTTTAGGATGTGGTGAGGTGCGGTGGTAAGGGAAGTATTCTATGGTCCTACGAGATATCGGTCTTTTAGTGGGGCTATGCCTCTGGACTGTGAACTTCAGGAGCACTTCTTAGTTTTTCTTACCCTCCCTTAGGTGGAACAGGATAGCCAGAGTGGGCTGGAGTTGGCTGTGACCCTCCCCTAGATCAGTCAGTCTCTGATAAAACCCTGGTAGTTTAGGCCCTGGTTTAATAGTTTCTCCTAAGGGCAGATCTTGTTAAGAAGAAGAGAATGCTTTGGTATATTTCAAAATAAGGAACTAAAGTTCCAGTTTTCGTATCCCAGCACTGGTTCCCAGGGAGGTTTCAGCTCATGGCCTTCTTTCTGCTCTGGTAGGTTTTGATTCTTTGTATTTGCCTGCCAGCCACTCTAGTCTGTGGAATGGCAGCTTTTGCCCTAGGACCTCACTTGTTTTAGGGATCTGGAAAGAGTTTTTGAATTTTCAGTTTGTTCTGCTTTTTACTTGTTGTTAGGATGAAATGGTTACTTCCAAGTTTCTTATACCCTGGGCAGGAAATCAGAAGTTTCTTCAGTAGATTTTTGGGTACAATAGTACATAGCATTTTTTGAGGTAATGTGTGTATGGCACTTTCTTCTGCTCCTAACAAATAGTAGATGTTAAATAAATATTTATGATTTTATATGTTTAGGGCTGTTATTCTAGCTTAGCAAGATTATTTGAACCTTGTCTGTCAAACAGCTTATTAAATTGACCCTCCTAATTTGGGGCCAAATGAAAATGTAATTAGTCTGCCTCCAGATATGGCATTGATTAAAAAGACATAGAGACAGGAGCTCTAAGGTATCTTGGATGTGCTGATTCACACTTTTCTTTTTATACAATCAATCACTTATACAAATGAATCTACAACATAAACCATAAAACTTCATTCTCTTCTTCCTTACAAATTTAATCTGTGTGTCAACTAATGTTCTTGGATGACATTGTGACAGACATTGTCTTGTTCTACCACTGGATATACAGCATATATTTCGTACTGATACAGTAAGGCAAACTAACTGTCTTAGAATCAATAAGGTCACTCCTCATATATTCAAATGAAAGAAGCCATTTGCCCAGTGCTGCTGCTGAGCTACGCAACGCAATGCTCTGGGCAGGGTACTGCATACCATAGTAAGCTTCACGTTTGGGGAACAGGTTCATATGCTAAAAGTAGAGCCACCATTTTTTACTCTAATTCCATAATGTCTTCTGTCAAGCTCTAAATAATCTGAGCCTGAGTCTGGATTCTCCAAGAACACTGAGCCACATGAGGACAAGCACTGGATCCCCACTAACATCATTCTCACTCAGCCTCCTCCATTGGAAGAACGCTAATGATAATAGTCTATCCTCAGACTCTTATGAGATTGAAGCAGAAATTACCCTTTGGGACTACTGATGTCTTTTTTTGGTCCATTGACCCAGAATGTGAGAATCAGAAAAGACAGAATCCTTGTGCCTTCTGCTAAGTGAAAAATCTCATCTATTATTCAAGGGTCCCATTCTAAAACTTGCTGCCAGGTGACACATTACTAAGAACACAATACAAAGAATAGACACACACAAAACAATCACACACACACACACACACACACCCCTTTGTAGTCATAACTGATAGTATCACCTGAAAACAAACAACAAAACTGCTCATGGCCTCTAGACCCTGCCCCTAGAATTCTCTTTCCAAAGTCTTCCACATTCCTATGTTTCCTGCCCCCATCTCTCCTGATAGATATTCTGGAAAAGCCAGTTAGAAAATATGTGCTGAATATTTATATTGTGCCTAGTTATGCATAAAGATCTGGGCCCGATTTAGAAAGGTTTTTTTTTTAAAAAAAGAAGAAGAAGAAGAAGAAGAAGAAAAGAAAAAGACTAACCCCTGCTTTCAATGAGTTCACTGTCATCAGGAGAAGGACCCCACGTGAAGGAGCAGTTCATCAGCAGTTCAGCATCCAACAACTGAGGGCCAGATTGCGTATTATAGACCATAAGTGCCAAGGACTTCTGAGGATAAACAGCACAATGAACAAGTAATGGCTGGGAAAACTTCACGGAAGGGGTGCTTTAACTCACTGCAAAAAGACAAACAGGATTGTGTGTAGGCAAAGTGATGTTTCCAGTTCTTTTTTTTTTTTTTTTCAATCATTAGACTGCACTGCAGCCTACATACATCCTGTTGCTTCTATATTCAGAAAGAAAAAAAAATAATAAATTCCAAGTTCAAAGTTAATCAAGGGCCCTCGGCTTGTGCCTATAAAGTTGCCTCATATTTCCCTGGGGCCTCTCAGGGTGAGTAGCTGTCAGAGGTTATGTGGAAAACAGGGTAAACACTAATTAATTTTGTGTGCCATTTTTTTAAATAAAAAGATTATGGCTAAATTGCAAGCAAGTTTCTACATACCAAGAAAGCAGTTTCGGATACCAAATTAAATTCTGAACTTATGTTGAAGTTTAATTATGATTTTGAAATCCAGTTATACTGCACAAAAAAGTCGATTTAGAATTATTCAAGCAAGGGGACAAAGTTATTCCTCAGATGATGAAGCTTGAGATCCCTGGCCATGAAAGAAAAGAAAAGGGAAGGGAAAGGGGAAGGGAAAAAAAAAAAAAAAAACAAGAAAAAAAGAAAAAAGAAAGGGAAGGGAAGGCAAGGGAAGGAAAGGAAGGGTTTAGATACCTAATAGAACTGGTTAGCTTTAAACACTTGATGAATTCCCTAGAAATTTGCTTAAACAACTTTATCTTTTACTATTTATCAGATAAAAAAGACCTTAATGTAAAGAATTAACTAACATTGTAGTAGTGACTAGGACCAGAAAAAGACCCAAAGATATGAGCCAGTGTAGAAATAATCAGCAATTATTCAATCAACAAACATTTGTCAAAAGCATGCCATGCGCCAGTTATTGTGATGAACATTAAGTTTTCCTAGAGATGAGGTACTGAAGGCAAGGCAGAAATGTGTTAGGAACAAGTTTAGATTTGGAGAACTCTGTGTTTAGGTGTCAGTCCTAAGCAAAGTGGCTCCTGATGAAAGAAACTCGGTCAGAAACCACAGAAAATGTTCACATATCTATATGGTGAACATTTTCCTTTTTTTATGTTATGTTTGTCACCATACAGTACATCATTAGTTTTTTGATGTAATGTTCCCCTGATTCACTGTTTGCATATAACACCCAAATCCACCTCAATGACCCAAAGGAGTTGGAAAGGAAATTATTGTGACTTCATTGATTCACTGGAATTACTTTATTTAATACTACTAAGTTAGAGCATTTCTAATTATTTCCTTCGTTAGATATGCAACATGACAATGATCATTTTTCTCCTCCCTCTGTGAACCTTCAATTTTTTTTTGTTTGGTTTTTAAATTTTATTTATTTATTTGACAGAGAGAGATCACAAGTAGTCAGAGAGGCAGGCAGAGAGAGAAAGAGGGAAGCAGGCTCCCTGCTCAGCAGAGAGTCTAATGTGGGACTCAATCCCAGGACCCTGAGATCATGACCTGAGCGGAAGGCAGAGGCTTTAAACCACTGAGCCCCCTTTCAATGTTTTCTACCAAGAAATATTTGGTTCATTTAACAAATAGATACATAGGGGGTCTGGGTGGCTCAGCCAGTTAAGCATCTGCCTTCGGCTCAGGCCATGAACATGGGATCAAGTCCCACATGGGATCAAGTCCCACATGGGGCTCCCTTGCTCAGCAGGAAGCTTGCTACTCCCTCTGTCTCTGCTGCTCCCCCTGCTTGTGCTCTTTCTCTCTCTCTCTCTGTCAAGAGATCTTTTAAAAAAATCTTTAAAAAAATACATAGACTGCTTATACACACACATAATACACATATAAGCACATAAAAGCACATGTGTATATGTATGCATATGCATGTATATGTATCATGTGTGTTGTAAATACACATGTAAGTGTGTTATACATTTTACATATATGTTGTTTATATATTCGTGCACATATATTTGTGTGTATGTACTATATATATAGTGGGTTAACACATATTTTGTTTTGTTTTTAAATGCAGTTGTATAGTCACACAAGTTGTAAGTAGATGAAAACAAGGCTTGAAAATTATTGAAAAATAAAATCAATTCTTTCAGTTATAATTAGATATATTTGAAATTAGATTTTGTTGGTTTCTTTCAGAATGGCAAGTAAGTAGCAACTATTGATGAAAAAAAAAAAAAACAACTAAGAAACCTAATCCCATTATCTAATTCTCTAGTTGGAGACAATAATTTTCTTTTTCCTCACATTGTTGGAATAATAATTACTGCAGTGTAATATTACTTCCACACCCCCAAAACAAGTGAAAAGTAAAACAGAGAAGACAAAATCAAGATGCATAAGCTGTGGAGAAATTCTGAGATAAAAAGTTCCTGGGAAAAGATGTTGGATGGTAAATTCCTAAGCTCTGGTTTGTATCTTTTTTTTTTTGCCTTGGTAATGGTGGTCTCCACACTATACTATATATGGCGTGGACAACTATGTCTGTGGAGGAGCCCCCTCTCCCTACTGAACAGGAGAGCAAGGATTGTTTTTTGTTTGTTTTGATAGGTTCATGAAAAACTTGACTCTCATGAGACCATCCAATGCTACAAAAATCAAATGTATATTTTAGCCTGGAGAACTATCAAAAGAACTTACATTTAGATTCTAATCCTATAAGGAGAAACACACTAAAGGCAGAGAGCCTGTCCTCTGACCCATTTATATCACTAGATGGTAAGATGGCAGAATGTTGTATTGTACTGAATAAGGTGGTGTGGATGAGCATAGTGTGGAATGGTGTGAATCTAGTAAAATCTTTGTGGGATCGTATACACATTATTCCCAAATACATCATTTAAACATGCACTGTTTATAAATATGTTTCTTTATGATTCCTTAACCCACCCATTCACCTTTTATTAATGTGCACAATTACTGCCCTCATCATTCAAACAACATTCAGTATAAACTAAAACTAACAAGCTCACATAGCTTCTTTTCGAAAATCTGTGCTTTAACTATGGTCAAAAAAAAAAAAAACAACTGATAGGGGGACAGTCTCTTTGTTAAAGTTAATAGTATAGAGAGAAAGGAATATTTAGCAAAACACTATAAAGGTAGAAACCCAGAACAATATCAAATATGTTTCCTTGATAAGTGACTGTGCATATCGGTAGACCATCCCCACCCATCCCCACGCCCCGATGTCTTACTGCACCTCAGTATAATGACATGGCACCCATTTGGAAATAGTAATAGTGATTAATCAGTGGGGTTTCTCTTGTATTATTATGACACATTCTTACTATCTGAATAGGGATGCTGAAGATTAATAGAATTTGGAACAAAGCCAAGAAAATTTTCAACAGAAAACCTATACACCTATGAATTTTTTAATTAATTTTTGTCCAAGGTAGTGCTGCCATTTATAGGTTTCATCCGTGTGATCAGAAGAACAGTAAAGACAGCATGACCTATGACAACACACCCTGTCGTTTCACCTCAAACAGGAGTGAGATGATTCCTCTTTTTTCATCCCATTCAGCTGGTGCTGCCTTTGCGGAGTCAAATCCCCAAACACACCACTGCATATAGCTCTGAAATCCTTCATAGCTTAGACAACAGAATGGGGATTATTTCTTCTTTATGGACATGATTATATTCTTATTTTATTATTATTACTAAAAACCATTGAGAGTAATAATATGGAAATATATGAAACTTTAAGTACAGATATTAAGAAAGGGATGAGAGATACCAGGGGTCTATCTACAAATAGCTGAGAAGAAAAAGGTCTGGGAGACCTCTGGGTCAATTTCACTTAGGGGACTCAGAAAAAGAGTTGAATTTGTTAGAGCATTGTTAGATTCAGCTTGAGTCCACAAAAGGAAGCAGCTACCAAAGAAACTTCTTCAGACCAGTTAACACAGGTATAACGTCAGATCCATGAGAGTGGCAGGCCAGCCCTCTTCCGTGTCATCAGAGTAATATATCCAAGCAGGACACTAGGATAGAAAAATATAATGATAGCTTATTTTGAGGTGCTGGATTAAAATAGTGGCGGGTCTAGAAATGTATTATCTAGGGCACAGTTGAAAGTAGAGAGAACAAAATTAATTAATTAATCAATCAATCAATTAATTAATTAATTTAAAAAAAGAAGAAGAAGAAAGCAGAGAGAACATTTAGCCGAGGGAAGATTTAGACAGGTCATGGAAATGGTATTGAAATAGTTGAATGGTATCTGATGGAGGAGGGAAAGAGCATATTGTATGGCTCTCAGAGGCCAAAGTCCAGCTAGTAGACATTGTAAGAAGCAAGTTCTTTAATCCATAAGAGGGATCATTTTGACCATCTGAGAAGGTCGTCAACTCCCTATCCCTGCAGTGCTCAAGTACAGAACCAACACCCACTCAGGGAGGATACAGAGTCAGATGAAATGAACTTAAAGGTGCTTCCAATGCAGCAATTACTCTCATGCAATTCTCCCAATTCTCCATCTCTCACCAAAGGTCACCAGAAATGGCAGGTCTTCTTGTATAACTTCCATCCCTACTTCATTTTCTTTTCATTTTCCAAAACTGCTGCTCTCATCACGGGGTGCAATAGCATACCGTCTTCTCATGCTTTCTTGCTCCCTTGAGGAATGTGTTCCAGTTTGGGTAATTACATTCTGCCAGCCTAAATTATCCTTGCAGTTTACATTGAGTAAGGCATTTTTCTTTAATATCTATCCTAAATTGTTGCATAGTGTTTCTGTGTACCAGTAAATATTACATACATGCCAAGGTAATAGTCAGAACCTTGGAAACAGCCCACCCTATTTATAGGAGAACAAGGAAGGATTAAAACTAATTAAAATTTCCTTCGATTATTCATACTCTTTCTGCATGTTTGGGCCTTTACACCAGCAGTTAAGGGAAATTGGCTTCACGTAACCTGCACTTATTTTTTTGGGTTTTGTGAATTTTTTCAACTCCCGTACCTATCCAATTCCCACTTCACCCAATGGGCACCCTGAAATAACTTTGTGAGAGGCAGGAAAGAGGGATATGTCAGTAATATAGTTGTGGGGTGAGGAGATTGAGGTTTTGGCCTGAAACCCTTCATCATGTAGGTAATTTTTAAATACAGCTCTGCAAATTTAATCACAGTCATGGCTGCTCCAGCCAGAGGCTATATCTTACACACACACACACACACACACACACACACATATTTTTGCTTGTCTGCTTCCTTATTAAGAATATTTATTCTAGTTACTTTCATTGCTGACCTTGGGAGTTAGTTTATTGCAAATATTATTTCTGTTGTTTGTTTGCTCTCACTATCATTCTTATACACACACTCTCTCTCTCTGGTCTCTGACCTCATTCCTTAATGATCTCAGTATCTCAAGATAGCATTTTTTCCATCGGCACATCATTTTTTCCATCTATGTTCTGCATTAGGCGAGAGGTGCATGAGGGCACACAGCAGCTTATTTGGAGATGGTGAGTATCGGCGAATAGTGTGCATATGCTATGCTTACTACAGGGTGAGGAAGTTTATCAACTATTGACTCTCAAGGTCAAAAAAGCAGGGGTGGGTCTACTATCCTCGTCTCTCCAGGGTTCAAATGCATTCTAAAATAAACAGATATCCAGGAAATGCTGTTTGAACTAACTTGAACGGAATGGAAGAAGTGAATTGCATGTGTGATACTTTAAACTCCAAAACCCCAAAGCCCTCTTGGACATCTGCCCAAAGTACAGGATCCCTTTCTCTGACTTCCAGGCTCTTCTTCCTCTTTCAACCTTTGTATCTCTATTTCTGTGTTTTCCAGAGCAGAGATGCCACTCTGCAAATATTACGTACAAAGAAATACTCTTTTTCCCTTTAAGATTTGGTCCTTTTCTTTTGCCATTTCTTGCTAGGTCGAGATGTTCACTGACATCTTCACATATTTATCCTTGATTTGGCAAATCCTTACGGAAAAACAAAATCAGAATGGTGCGATATCCAGAGGTACACAGATGAGGGCTGCATTCATGAAACATACAGTGTAGAGAAGAAGAAAATTGTTAAATATTTATACAAAGAATTAATTTCTATTCTGAGATGGAAAAGCTCAGAATGAGAAAAGAGTATGATAGAGAAAATAAAAAATTCCAAAGTCCTTATGTGAGGCCAACAGACCTTTAAAAGCAATCTTTGATGTTCGGATAGGAACTGTCATATCAAACCCTGTCTGCACTTGACTGTCTTCTCATTCCCCGGTCTGGAGCAAATAGAGAGAGGGGTCGCTGACTAAGAATTAGGAGACCTTGGATCTTCTTTAGACCCTGCCATGGAGTCCGTGGTGGTCTGGGGAGAGCCCCTTCCTTTCTGGGCCTCTGATTCTCTGGAAGCAAGGTAGGCAGATGGCACTGTGCTCACTGTGGTCCTTCAGGCTCTGACATGTTTTGATTCTCAGAGCCAATGCCTTAACTTAGAGTGAACAGCAGACAGGTATGACTGGACGGCTATTCAGGCCTGAAGTTGCTAATTAGGCATGGAACACTACATGCGTTTTACTTCACCCCAACTTTAGATAATTTTTGCTTTACAGTTTACTCTTTCCTCCGTACAATCTCCCCATCTATTCTAAACTGATTCACAAATGGTTGCAAGAATTTGGGGGCTTACGTTGGCTGTTTTGCAATTCAGACAAGTGATTAGAATATTCCCAGCACATACACTTAATCAAAACAAGCCCAATTAAGCTCACTACTCCAGATTCCACCTCATTAGCTTTCTGTTCCTAAAATATAACAGATGTCATTGCTGCAGGCCCGGAGGTACAGACACATTTTTCAGCTAAGCACTTACAATGCAACCTAAGTTAGAGGAAGATTTAATTATTACTTTCATTGTCATGGCTTCCTGTGGAAGCTCATTTTTCACTTAATAGCAATCTCTTTCTACCTAGTTGCCCACTGCCACCAAAATAAAGCGTCTTTCTCCTCAAAATAGTGAGTTCATAAAAAGTCCCATCCCTGTCCTCTCCTTTTTTTGCCTGGTAAATTGATTTTGGTTGTTCCTGGATTTATCTGACCCTGCAATATTTATTAAGTGAATGGAAGGAGGAAGAAATGGTGTGCAGTGATTCCTTCACCTTTCTTACTAACATGCGGCCCTGTTTATGGGAGGCTCTGGACCCTGCACTCAAAGAAGGGTTCACGTCTCTATTTGTTCCCACTGCATTTTGGACTAATATTGTATTATAGCCCTTGTCTGCATTGCAATTCTTTGTATGCATTCGCTCCTTCTCAAGGCCATCAACACTTCGAGTCCTGGACCCCGACTTATTTCTCTTCATATTCTCAGCCCCAAGCACACACTGGCACCCAGTGGGCACTTGTTTTTAAAAATGAATGGAAAATTAAAAAGGGAAATGATCCAATTCTGCTCTGGGCAACCAAAGAAAGGAAAATGCTTTATGTGAGAGAGAGTTGGTAACTGATTCTTACAAGTCGAGTAATTAGTGATTATTTGTCCGACAAGCAGGTAACTGTAAATCTCAGTCTAATACATTATTCACCGGTTTAATCCATTTTTCTAATCAATGTCAGCATGAGTTCACGAGTTCTTAGGTTTTTTTTTTTTTTAATTACATATGTTCTTAATTATTGTGGCAATGCCATAGTTTGAGATTATAACATTCAGGGAAGGAATAAGCACTCTGGCAAGCCGTGTATACAGACTCCCATGCCTTCCTGCACAGGCCACGGGAAGAAGTATGTCAGACGGCAGCTCCCAGTCAAGGTAAATTAGGCACCTTATGTGTTTCAGGTTGGGTTTTACTCATGAGCATGTCTTTTTTTCCTCCTCCCCTCATTTTGTATTCCTAAATAAGTACTTATTTTCTAAAAAGGCTGTAGGCAGTCCCCACTCCAGAAATATTAAAAAATTAGACTCCAAAATAGCCACCCCTACATAGATGCATCTCTTGTTTAGATTTGCAGGTGACCCTGGGCTTAGAATTCATAGTTACTAGGGAGTTAAATAAATAAGAAGCAAACCATATATACATACACATATATACACGTACATACATATGATTTTATACAGATATGATTTGTAGTTTTTAAAACTGACAAGAACCTATGTAACCAAATGAGTGTCTTTCTCTTTACTGAGTCTCCTTGGTGAGTGGAAAATAATTCCAAGAAGGATGACATTACTCAGAACTTTCCAAAGTCTCCTTTAGGAAATTTCTAGAGAGCCATGTTTTAGTCAGCTCAGCCTACCATAACAAAGGGCTACAGACTGGGTGGCTTAAACAATAGAAATTTATCTGTCACAGTTTTGGAGGCTGGCAAGCCCCTGATCAAGGTGCCAGCCACTTCAGTTTCTTGTAAGGACCTGCTTCCTGCCATTTTCTCTCTGTGCTCTCACAAGGCCTCTTCGTGCATGTGGAGTGGATAGGGGGAGGGGATAAAGAGAAAGTGAGAGCACGTGCACCAGTGAACTCTCTGGTATCTCTTCTTATAAGGGCATTAATCCCATTGGACGAGGACCTCACCCTTATGACCTCATTTAATATTAATTACCTTCATGAAGCCATTAACTCCAAATACAATCACATTCAGGGGTCAGGGCACCAACAGAAGAATTTGGTGCGGGGACAAAAATATTCAGTCCACAAAAAGCCAGTCTAAGAAAAATAACACAAAATTTCAACTGGGTTGCCTTGAAATCAGAGATTTTGTGTTTCCGAAGGAACAAGTGTTACTTGCTTTTTTTAGTCACCCTTACTCATCTAATTCATTTACTTAACTTGGCTTTAAATAATCCTTGGCAGTTTCTAATATTAAAATTCACACTCAACATGTAAAAGATTGTCACTGCAGAATAACGTA
This sequence comes from Neogale vison, assembly GCF_020171115.1. Classification (NCBI taxonomy): domain Eukaryota; kingdom Metazoa; phylum Chordata; class Mammalia; order Carnivora; family Mustelidae; genus Neogale; species Neogale vison. The sequence continues at coordinate 127,911,403 of NC_058098.1, forward strand.
CTACAGAGTCTGAAGACAGTTTTCAAGGAGGAATTTGATATTTATTTAGAATGATTACAGAATTGTTGGAATTAGTGCATGGACGTCTAGGTTGATCTGATATAGGGAAAAGCATTTAATCAGATAGAGACTGTGGGGTATGTTTATTGAGGCAACCAATAGCCTACCTGTGTCTAAAGTAACAGCTTCTAGTCATAACATATCTACAACACACCTGTAATTAAATAGCACCGTGTCATATAAGAGGCAACAGGGCATACTAAAGTTAAATACTGATGCTTTCTTTCATTTTTGGATTCTCTGAGAGTAGGACAATATTTGTCTTATTTATGACTTTATCTCTAGGGCCTAGAATAATGCTGAGCACAGAGTAGGAACTTAACAAATGCTTACTAAATTGAATTGGTAGGTAATTCTCTAAAAGGCCAACTAACTGTATTCTCTTAAACCTGAAGCCTCTTTAATATAAAGCAAGGATTGGCAAACTATATCCCTGGGGTCAGATCTGACCTGCTACTTATTTTTGTATGGATGGTGGGCCAAAAATGATTTTTACATTTTTATAAGGTGGGGGGGGGTCAGAAGAAGAATAATAGTTTGTGCCACTTGGAAATAATGTAATATTCAAATTTCAGCATGCATTATTACAACACAGTGTAAATACAGTGGTTTTTATTAATACATCTGTACTTAATAATGAGAAAATTTTACTGAAGAATTATTGCAAGGGGGTGGGTGCGGGGATTGGTATAATTAGGGAGGAGACCATAGCAATAGAAAGAAAGCTCTAATTAAAAGATTACCAAACACCTCAAGGGTTAGACAAAAAGGAATTTTCTTTTGTAGAAAGAAATGTATGACACAAGAGAGAACCCAGTGTGGAAATAAGTCAAAAAGTTGGCGTATAGCATGGAGGACAAGGGGCGTTAGAGAGGAGTAGGGAATTTGGGTAAATTGGAAGGGGAGGTGAACCATGAGAGACTATGAACTCTGAAAAACAGTCTGAGGGGTTTGAAGTGGCGGGGGTGGGGGGGGTGGGGGTGGGAGGTTGGGGTACCAGGTGGTGGGTATTATAGAGGGCACGGCTTGCATGGAGCACTGGGTGTGGTGAAAAAATAATGAATACTGTTTTTCTGAAAATAAATAAATTGGAAAAAAAAAAAGTTGGTGTAACCGATAGCAGATGGAACGTCAGAATATTTTGTGCTGAGGCTACCCTATTTTCTGGGCGCAGCCCCTAACGTGGGTCTGTAGGCTGACTGAGGGCAGGTCACAGTTCAGAGGCCTGGAGGAAAGTGGGACTCTTAACCAAAGTTTGGTTTAAAAGTATTTTATTCTCATTTATCAATGGAAAAAAAAGTTTAGCTAATTATTTATGACGCCAAAAAAAAGGGGGGGGGATCTGACCTGGCATAGGTGAACAAGGGGACCACCAAGGAGTCTTATGTGTCATATGGGAAAGGTGGTTTTTTTTTTTTTTTTTGCAGTAAGGTGTCTCCTAGAAGGCAACAGGGTTGGGAGATTTCTCAACCTCTGTTTTCTAGGATCACAGGGCGCAGGGGAAATAGCGCGGCGCTACACACGTCAGTAGCTACACGCCTTCATTTATGTATTGTTCATGGTTGTTTCTAGACTACGAGGCAGAGTTGAGTACTTACATGGAGACTGGATAGTCCACAAAGCTAAAATCGTTACCATCTGCCCTGTTACAGAACAAGTGTGTTGACTCCCGATATAAAAATAACTGGGGTGGGGGAGGGGGAGATTGTGGTTGAACTGGGGGAAATTCTGAATAATGTACTGAAAGCCTCGTGGCTTATCAAATTCTTACTCAGCCTCCCAGAATTCAGAGACGTCTCAGAAAGACATTGCCCCCCGACTGCTGCTACAGGCTGTGCGGAGCGTCTGCTCTGCGTGCCTGAGACACCCCCTACGACTCCATCCCAGCCCTCATTCACTGTAAACATCCTTGAGGGAAGAGTAAGGCTGTGCCTTCTTCTTTGAAATCTTAACACCTAGAAGAGAACCCGGAATTCTAAAGAATGAAGAAAATAACACGAACAAACTTTGATGTTCAAACTCATCGCGAACAATACGGGCACACCTGAGAGACACGGCGGTTCAGTTCCAGACCGCCAGCACCAGACAGCGGATGCGGCAATAAAGTCAGTCAAATGAATTTTTCAGTTTCCCAAAACATATACTATACTGTATATGTAGTATACATATGCTATATGTAAATGTACACATATATGTATGTACATATATACGTATATATGTATATGTACATATACTGTATGTACATATACTATACTGTAGTTTCTTAACACTATACTGTAGTATAGTGTACTATACTACACTATACTGTAGTTTCTTAAGTGTATAGTAACATTAAATCTAAAAAAAGCAACGTACATACCTTAAGTAAAAATACTTTACTGCTAAAAAGCGCAAGCCACCACCTGGGCTTTTTGCCAGTTGAAGGTGTTCCTTCTGGGTTGATGGCTGCTGACAGATCCGAGTGGTGGTTGCTAGTGGCTGGGGAGGCTTTGGCAATTTCTTAAAATAAAACAATGAAGTCTGCCACATCGAGTGACTTCCTTTCACGAAAGATGTCTCTGCAGCATGCACTACTATTTGATAGCGTTTTACCCAGAGTAGAACGTCTTTCAGAATTGGAGTCAATCTTTTCAAACCATGCTGTTGCTTTATCAACTAAGTTTATGTAATATTCTAAATCTTTTGTTGTCATTTCAACAATCTTAACAGCAACTTCACCAGGATCAAATGACATCTCAAGAAAGGATTTTCTTTGCTCACCCATAAGAAGCAACTTCTCATCTGTTGAAGTTTTATCAGGAGATGGCAGCAATTCAGTCTCATTTTCAGGCTCTACTTCTAATTCCAGTTCTCTTATTGGTTCCAACACATCTGCAGTTACTTCCCCCACTGAAGTCTTGAATCCCCCAAAGTCATGCATGAGGGTTGGAATCAACTTCTTCCAAACTCCTATGAATGTTGGTATTTTGAATGTACTTAACTACATCTAGAATAGTAAATCCTTCTCAGAAGGCTTTCAGTTTACTTACCCCACACCCACCAGAAGAATCACTACTTGTAAGCTACTGCCTTACAAAATGTATTTCTTTTTAAATATAGGACTTTAAAGTCAAAATTACTCCTTAATCCATGGGCTACAGAATGAATATTGTGTTAACAGACATGAAAAGAATATTACATGAAAAGAACATTAATTTTATTATACATCTCCATCAGAGCTCTTGGGTGACCAGCTGTATTGTCAGTTAGCAGTAATATTTTGAAAGGCATCTTTTTTTTTTTCCTTCCTGAGAAATAGTTCTCGACAGTGGGTTGAAAATGTTCAGTAAACTATGTTGCAAATAGATGATGTACTTTTACATAGACTTTGCTGTTCCATTTATAGAGCAAAGGCAGAGTAGATTTAGCATAATTCTTAAGAGCCCTGGGATTTTAGGAATGGTAAATAAGCACTAGTTTCAACTTAATGTTGAAACTAGTCACCAGCTGCACTAACCCCTAAGAGAGTCAGCCTATCCTTTGAAGACTTGAAACTGGGCATTGACTCCTCTCTAGCTATGAAAGTCCTAGATGGCATCTTCTTCCAATAGAAAGCTAGTACATCTACACTGAAAATCTCTTTAGCATAGCCACCTTCCTTGATGATCTTACCCCAATCTTTCAGATAACTTGTTGCAGCTTCTACATCAGCACTTGCTGCTTCCTTCACCTTGCACTTTGACTTTGATGCTATGGAGATGGCTTCTTTCTTTCATGAGCCAAGTTCTGCTAGCTTCAGACTTCTCCCAGCTGCCCTCACCTCTCAGCCTTCTTAGAATTGAAGAGAGTTAAGGTCTTGCTCTGATTTAGGTTCTGGCTTAAGGGAATGTTGTGGCTGGCTTGATCTTTTATCTAGACCACTAAAACTTTTTTCTCTATCAGCAATAAGGCAATTTTATTTCTTATTATTCACGTATCCACAGGAGTAGCACTTTTAATTCCCTTCCAGAATTTTTCCTTTTCATTCACAACTTGGCTAACTGGCACAAAAGGTCTAGCTTTTGACCCATCTCGGCTTTCAATAGGCCTTCCTTACAAAGCTTAATCATTCCTAGCTTTTGATTTATAATGAGAACTGTGTAACTATTCCTTCACTTGGACACAGAGAAGACATTATAGGGTTAGTCACTGGGCTAATTTCAATACTGGTGTGTCTCAGGGAATAGGGAGGCCAAAGAGGAGGAGAAAGACAGGGGGACAACCAGTCTGTGGAACAGTCAGAACACACACAACATTTATTAAATTTGTCTTATATGGGCATGGGTTGTGGAGCCCAAAACAATCCCAACAGTAAAATCAAAGAGCACTGATCACAGATCACTGTAACAAATATAACAATAATGTAGACTAAAATATTGTGAGAATTACCAAAATGTGACAGAGACATAAAATTAGCAAATGTTGTTGGAAAGTTGGGTCCAATTGACTTGCTTGAGGCAGGGTTGCCACAAACCTTCAACTGGCTTAAAAAAAAAAAAAAAAAAAAGTACAGTATCTGTGAAGCACAATAAAGGAAAGTGCAGTACAATGAGGTATGCCTGTTTTGCCAAAGACAAGTCTGGCTCCAGGGAGAAAGAGCGAGCCATCTCTAATCACACCGTGCATATGCAAATAGCTACTGTTAGAGTGCAGAGAAGCACTTTGTTCTCTTTAGTAGGTTAAATATGCCTCTCCACAAATGTGTTAACATCCTTCCTTTGCTCAGCAAATCCTCCTTTCATAAGCTGTTCAAAGGTAAACTTTATCCCCAGGTTGGATTATCATAACCTCCATATCTGTGTGCCTGTATTAAACTCACCTTTCCCATCTTAAAAAGAAATTACTCTTCAACCCCCATATTCACTGCAAATATCAACTAGATTTTCTCTCCTCTTTCATAGTCAAACATCTTTAACAAGTGGTCTACATTCTCTCTCTGAAAATTTACTTCAACCATTAATGATTCTCCTGATACCAATTTTCTTCTGGGGACTCATTCTTTGCCAACTCTTAGGTGTTACTGCTTTTCCAAGTATCCAGTTAGGTTCTCTCACCCCTAATGCAATCTTCTTGAACAATCTCACTCACTTTCATGGCTGAAAAGATCATCTAAAAGCTCATCACCCACAGACGCTTAAAATTTAAAACCTCTAAGAGAGAACTAAAGCCCTTTCCTCCAGCCCCCAAGGTCTTCATCTTGGGTTTCCTATCAGAGAATGCCACCATTTTCTTCTACCACGTACTCCACATTATTTAAAATGTCCTTATGGAATTAGTCATTCATGCCTGCTAATTTTACTTCCTCAGTAGTTCCCAAATATCTTCATATCCACAATTCCACCTTCCTCTCTATCTGTGCTTCTTATAACAACATTTTAACTGGCTTTATCCCTGCAACAACCTCGTAACAGGTTTCCCAGTCCTCAACTTTATCATCACAGAAAGTTCTTCATCCTAAAATGCAAAGCAGACCAAGGCACATACGTGCTTAAAAATACCGTGCGGTAAGTCCAAACTCCTTAATATAACTTAACAGACCCTTTGTGATCTGGGACCCCCAGACTTACGTCTTGTCTTTTCCTAAAATCACATCCCTCTCCCCAGGACCCCATCACACACACTTGTCTCTAGCTACACAGAAGAATGGTGTTTTCTGAATATATCATTCTTTCTCTCTCATTCCTTTTCAGAGGAAGTTTATCTTTTCAGAGTATCTTTTCCTCATGGAAACCAGGTCTCTGTTCCCAGCCAATTTCTACTCATTTGTATTGAAGCTTAGACATTTTTTCTCTAGGAAATTCCTGCATTGTCCCTGCCTCACCACCACCAGGTCTAGCAGGGGACTGTCCCATCTCTCCCTTAGGACTCTGTTCTCCCCCTCTCACAGTCCATATCACATTGTGTTTTAATTGCCTACTTCCTCATAGAAACCTCACATAATTGGCAAGTTATGTGAAGTCAGAACACATGTTTATATTGGTCTGTCATGTGTCCCCAAAACCTATTTCACCACCTGGCACATAGCAGGCATTCAACAAATAAAATAAATGGAAGAATAAAATCTTTTCCATACTTCAAAGGAAATTAGTGAAAGAAATCCCTTCTTTTGTCTCCTTCAAAATAATTCATAGAGATTATTAAGTATCTGATCAGTTTATCAGCCTGAACCTGTAGAAATAACTTAAAAAAATTAAAAGGTATGGTGGACTATGGAAGATTTTACCTAAAAACTCACTGTTGTGCTATTATTGCCATTGTTTCTGTTGTCCTCTAGATTAGCCCTGGGGTTTCAAAATGTCCTTCTTTGTTGGATTTGACAACTGAGAATAAGGTCTTGAAGGGGATCAGAGCTTTCACTCTGAGGGATGGTACAAGAGGTTCATAAACCCTAGTTATTGTGCAGCATGTTTCAGGACCATGGCCTGCTGTGAATTCTTGTTCCATCCAGACAAGCCCCGCCCTTTTCCTGAACCCCTTCAGTATCTGGTTTCTGAAGCCCACCTTACCTCTGTGATAGCTCCCCACCCACCCAGAGCCTACATGCATATCATACGTATTTCATCCAACCCGAGAAAATTTCTAGAAAATTGAGATGGAACTTTCAAAAGATATAAACTGTTGTGGGTTTGGCATCACCCACGCCAGCCATTTTAGTCGATTTGCTATTAGCATCTGTGATGCGGCTTGGAGGTGGCTGCCAAACCTTGAATGTCACTGAGATGAAATTTAGCTGGTGGGGCTGAAGCCAGGCTTATTACTGTTCAGATTATGGAGCTTCATGACTGTCCTCTCTTGTTAGCATGCCTCTGCTTGAGCATAAAAAGCATAGATTGCTTTGCAAAATCTATCTTAATTAATCATAAATACTGCCTGATGGGAAGATTGCTGCTTTCATCTTTGTTAAATAAAACACAATCACCAAATCCTTTTCTTGCTCCGGGTTTTCATAGTATTGTGCAGGTTGCCTCCTTACATATTTGAGATGCTGGGAGGTCTAATCTCATGAGTGTGTTACTGATAGTCTCATTAGGTGGTGCTATCAAAAGCTGTTACCAGCCCCTTCTCCACTGGCAGAGCCAAGTCCCAATGAGTTAAATGGGGACACTGGAATGGCAAAACAATTCCACTCCTTCCCAGCAGCTAATTAAGAAGGAGGGTAAAGCATTGTGCTAAAGACTTCAGTGAGTTTGCCTTGCAGCTCTTCAAGGGTGACCTTGTAGCAAATGGTGAAAGTACAGAAGAGAGTCACTGTTGCGTGGTAAATGATCATCAGGAAAGTTCAAATGCTACCAAATGGGTGGCTAAGTATGCTAGAATAAGCTTGCTTTGTTCTCTGCCCCTTTGAACTCACAAAATTTCCTTTCTGTACAAAACAGAAAGCAAATAATGAAGAACTTAACACTCTACTTAAATGGACAATATATAATCAGCCTCTTGCATCAGTAATATAAATGCTATGTATTAGGGTTTAAATACAGCAGTTTACTGTCGGGCACCCATGTAATATAATGGGACTATGTATCTGTATAATGAGTATTGTAATTGCCCTTCTTTCTTGCCAGCCTCTATTTATAGAACTTAAAAAAAAAAACAAAACTAAAAATTTAATTTCCCATCTTTGCTTGCAGCTTCAGGTAATGCCCTGATACAGTTCTGACCAATGAAATATAAGGAGAAATCTTCTGATACAACTACTTCTCCCATCATCCTTCTGCCTGGAAGGAGGAAGTGTACCAGTACTTGGAACCAGGAAAACAAAAGTCACATGCGGAGGATGGCAAGCTAGATAGAAGAAAACTGACTTCTTAATGCCATCTGGATTCTTAAAAGTCATGGATTGCCTATGTCCAGATCTCTTGGTTTATATGTGTTTAAGTCTCTATTAGTCAGATCGTGCGTTCCAGATAGCAGAATCCAGTCCCTTCTGATGGAGAACACAAATGGCTTTGGATTACTTCACCTCTTTCTAAAAAGCCATTTCTCTTTCACTCCATGGGTCTAGACTATATACCTGAGCATTGACAGAAGAGTGCCTCATGAAGAGATCAGATCTTATTCATCCCCTCTTCTGAAAAAAACAAACAACAACAACAAAAAGCAACAGGTTCTTAACATGCAGGAAATATTGACCTCAAAACCTCCTCCTTTTCTCAGATTCACAAATACCACTTGTGTTAGTCACAATTCAGTCAAGGAAATAGAACCCATACTGTATACTTCAGTGGAGGATTTAACATTAGGGATTTGATCTTGGCAAAGGAGGAGCATCACTGGCATAAACCAGAGATAACAACAGGGAGCAGTTATTACACCTAAAACTGGAGGGACAAAGAGAGCAAGTAGGTGTAAACAGAACTCAGGAGCTCGGAGAAGGAGCCTCAAGAGTTGGTGGCCAGTTCTTGATGAGGAGAAACCTCCAGGAAGTGAGCTCAGTTTAGGTCTCAGAGAGGTGTGATGACGTTCACACACTGACCTCTGAGAAGGTGACTTTGCCAGGCTGTTCTGATCTCTAAGGGGATAGGGTATCTCTAGGCTTGTTCCAGGACTGCTGCAAGATGCTGGGCCAGCTGCTGCAGCTGGGGTGAACTGCAGTGCCTGGAGAGCTGCTGGTAGGTGATTCTGACAGGGCCCAGAGCATACAGAAAAAAGGAAGCTCCCTTTCCCTTCCTCTTCCCTTCCACGCCCCTTCTACTGCCCCTACTGGCCAAAACTAAAGGGAAGCCAGCTGGGAAGAGTCTAGAAAGCATAGTTCACAATTTCTACCCCCAGCAATACATGCCAGAACAGACTGGAACAGGGTAGATTAGGAACTACGACACTTTGGGCAAATAAATTACTACAGCAGAAAATGCAATAAAGAGTAACTGAAACACTGAAATGATGCCACAGCAGCAGTATTAATACAGAACTGAAGTTATTTTTAAAACTATCAGGCAATTCTTCTACAAAAACAAAATTCTACATTTCTGGCTAAAACTTGCCAGTAATTTAAGTAATTATAAATGTTATTTTTCTCTTTTTTAGAAGTTTATTAATATAAAGTCATTGTATGATGATTAGAAAACAGTTAACCAAAAATCAGAAAATAAAAACTATCTTTAATTTTATTGTTTATATTTCTGACATTAATATTGCCAGAAGTCAAGTTTCACATCCTTAATAAACAAAGATAATTATTACAACTTGCCAAGTACCCTTTTAAATGCTTTGCATGTGGTATACCAATTAATCCTCAAAATAGCCCTATGAGTTAGGTATGAATATTATCACTTTCATTTTGCAAATATGGAAATTAAAGCCCAGAGAGGTCAAGAGGCCACCCAAAGTCAAAGAGTAAGCAGTAGAGTCAGATTTGAGAGTCAGTATTATCAGATCTAGACATTCTAACTTCAGAAACTGAATGCTTAGCCACAACCCTATATTATTGTCTTCGGTACTCCAAAGTCCTTTTCAGTCAGCATATATGGTATTTGACCAAGACATTTTTTTTTTTTTTAAAGATTTTATTTATTGATTGTCAGAGAGAGAGAGACAGCAAGAGAGCAAGCACAAGCGGGGAGAACAACAGGCAGAGGCAGAAGCAGGGTCCCAGCTGAGAAAGGAGCCTGGTGTAGGACTTGATCCCAGGGTCCTGGGATCATGACCTGAGCCAACGGCAGATGCTTAACTCACTGAGCCACCCAGATGTCCTCATAAAGACATTTTTACTTAACATAAAGTAAACTTAACATAAAAAGTGTCATAATCGGGGCGCCTGGGTGGCTCAGTGGGTTAAAGCCGTTGCCTTCGGCTCAGGTCATGATCTTAGGGTCCTGGGATCAAGTCCCACATCTGGCTCTCTGCTCAGTGGAAAGCCTGCTTCCCTTCCCCTCTCTCTGCCTGCCTCTCTGCCTACTTGTGATCTCTGTCTATCAAATAAATAAATAAAATCTTTAAAAAAAAAAAAAGTGCCATCATCATTATTTCCTTGGGCTTAAATCCTAAGCATGTAATTATAAAGTCACAAGACTACATGTTTCATAGTTGGGGGAAATACCTCATTGTTCTTGAACTTTACAGTTAGTTATAATCTCACCAAAACAGTTTAGCATCTTCCCAGTAGTTGATGTTTTCTTCCAGGTTATACCCACTATTGTTTCTTTCCCTGATGTTCTTTCTCTTTCTTTTGGAATGTCTATTATCCACTTTTTAGATAGCCTATATTTGCTCTCATGAATAACTTATTTTCTTTCATTGTTGTTCCCCTTCCTGTTTCCTCTAACTCCTGGACAACTTCCTCAAGTCCATCTTCTAATTCACTGATTTGGTTTTCTATGATATGGATGCTGCCAGTCCCAGGCTTTTTTCACAGTTTTAAACTCAGCAATCACATTTTTAATATCCAAATAATCATTCTTAACTTCGGATTGTTTCATGTCTATCAGTGTCTTAATATCATAGGCACAAAAACATTTCAATGTCTTTGAAGACAATATAGTCTCAGGTTGAGACCATAAATTAGACATATTCTAAGGAATTTTTCCTCTTTCTTATAGACATTATTTATATGGTTATATGTTCTCCTATTTCCTTACTATGAACTGCAAAAAAGCCACATTACATGTGGCTGGTAATTTTCTATTCTTCCCATTGACTGATATATAAATGTGTTCATTTATGTGATGGGTCTGTCTGAAATCATGGTGTGTCCATTCAAGTATTTCCAGAATAGATGAATAGAAAAGAAGAATTTTAAATTTAGTATAATTTTTCTTTGCCCTTTTATAATTCTATAGCCTTTAGAAATAACAAGAACCCTTCTGTCATCGGTCAGTGGATTTTTTACCAAAGAACCAAGAATTGTCTTTTACACTGTGAAATAATAAGAAGTATATACAGTGGTCTCTGGCCCTGGTTCCTAACACATACTTACTAAAACCTTTGTAAACAGGGGTGCTAGGAGGCCTTTTGTTCTAACATTTAGTCTTTGAACTTACCTCCTAACACAGGGCTCCTAAATCCCTTGGAATTTCTTGGTTGATAGCAGTGTCTTTTGTTCTAATGAGATGGCTTTGGATGGGCTCCTAGATGGGGGCTGCTAATCTGAAAGACCAAGCCGTAAGTAGAAGCTTGGAATTATCAGCCTCATCTCCTCATCTCCCAGAGAGGGAAAATGGTCTGGGAACAGTTTGTTGTTGTTGTTTTTAAAATTTCATTTATTTTAAATGAATTTAAATTTTAAATCATTTTAAATGATTTAAAATTTAAATCATTTTATTTATTATTTATCTGAGAGAGAGAATGAGGGAGAGAGAGAGAGAGAGAGAGCGCAAGCACCAGCGCATGAGATGGGGAAGGGTCAGAGGGAGAAGCAGACTCCCTACTGAGCAGGAAACCCAATGCAGGACTGGATCCTAGGACTCTAGGATGGTGCCCTGAACTGAAGGCAGTCCCTTAACCAACTGAGCCACCCAGGCACCCTAGGAACAGAGTTAATATTTGATCATGCCCATGTAGTGAAGCCTCCATAAAAATCCTAATAGTATGGGCTTCTAGGAATTTCTAGGTTGGTGATCATGTGTACATGCCAATAAGGGCTACACATTCCAACTCCATAGAGACCAAAGTTCCTATTTTGAGATCTTTCCACACCTGACCCTATGTACATCTTCACCTGCTATTCTATCTATATCCTTTATCATATCCTTTATTATATAATAAACTGGTAAACATGTTTTCCTGGGTTCTGCAAGCTTTTCTAGCAAATAATCAAATCCAAGGGGGGAAGTCATGGGAACATCCAATTCATAGCCAAGTAGGTTGAAAGTTGTGGGTAACCTATACTGGGTAACCCCAGTAACCTGGGGACCTACCAAATGTGACTGACATCTGAAGTAGGAAGCAGTCTCTTGGGACTGAGCCCTTAAACTGTGGGGCCTGGGTTAACTCTGGTTAGTGTGAAATCAAATTGAAACATACTCGCTGGTATTACAAAGAACTGCTTGGTATAGGAAGAAGTCTCACACATCTGGGGTCAGAAATGTTGTGATTGTGGTAGCAGTGTGAGAGTAAAGAGAAACACATGAGAAATTAATTTTTCCTGCACAGCACAGAAGTTGTAGTGGCTTAAATTCCACAGAGATAAAGTGCCTTTCTTTAACTGGCAGAACTGCCCACATTACAACAAGGCAGATGAGCACCCTAACTAGAATGTCCTTTCACAAAGGGATAACTTTGAGCTGGACCGAAATTGATCCCTAACGTCTGATGTCCTCCCGAAGGGTAAAAATAATATTTAATTATTTTCATTTCTCTCTCTGGTCCCATAAGCCACCTCAATCTCCTTTCCTCACTGCTCCAGGCTAAGGGTTGCTAGTCGAGTTCCTGCAGGAGCTTCTGCCATTTCACTACTCAGGAAGACTTTTCCTTCTCATAAAATGAATTGCCAGCAGGCTGTTCCTTCCTCAAACTGACTTTATATTACACTACATTTCATGAGACTTCTGACTTGCAGGTACCACTCATTCTGATTTCTTGGTGTGACATAAATATCGTCCCCTCATTTTAATGTTCCTTTTTCATTTAGAAATGTGGAACCAAGTGTAGTTAAATGCATATGAACACATTTCCCCATCTACCAGAACCAAAATATCAGTTTCCATGACCTCTTCAATACATTTTTGCTATCTAATCCAGAAATTCATTTACATTTCCACACATCGTTCAAGTTGTCCTTTCAGCGTTAACATTTATATAGGGATTTATATTCCCGTAGCCTAACAAAAAAATGTATGATTCAGAAACATCACAGTACTAGAGATCACACCATTTACCAATAGAAGTTGTGAAAACAAAATCCACTATATATTTCTAAGCACATTCTAACTGATGGCAGATCAAGTACCACCTCTGAATTCAAAAGTTCTGTCAAGGAAAATAAGTACTTTGAGAATTTAGAGAAGCAAACACCCATGAATATCTTAGGATAAAATTTCTGGACAGATTGTCTATGGATCCAATGCTGATGGCAATTTCCCAAGGCACTGTGGGTAGCCTTGAAGCGAAGGGGGAAAGAATGAAAATGCTGGGCGCCTAGGTGGCTCAGTCGGCTAAGCAGCTGCCTTTGGTTTAGGCCCTAATCTCAAGATCCTGGGATCAGGTCCCACATCGGAGGGAGGGGGCGGTGGTCCCTGCTCAGCAGGGAGTCTGCTTCTCTCTCTGCCTCTGCCTCTCCTCCCGGCTCCTCATCTCTCTCTCTCTTAAATAAATAAATAAAATCTTCCAAAAAAAAAGAATGAAAACACCATTCTAAAGTATGCTGATGTCTCAGGTTAAAAGCACTGCAGTGTCCATAAGGGAAGCAAAACTGCCGTGTCAGTAAGCAATAGAGAATATGTTGTCAAAACACCAAGAAAGTTTTAAGTCCTTGTGGCTCCTTAACTACTTAGTGAAAACTGTATCACCCTTTGCTATTGTTGGACATTCTTGCTCAATGTAACAGAATGTGCAGCAGGTCCCCACTAGTAAGTTGTTTTCTAAGACAAGTTTGCTTGTTAAAACATGGAGTTATCAATTGCCCCAACAGTTTCTAAGTAGAATCTATATGTCTTCTCCCTGTCACTAAAGAGTGACTTCATTATGCATTATTACTAGCTGCAACAAATCAGCATGTAATTATTTAGGAAGCATAATAAAATGAATTCCCTTAAATGAAGGTGATGGAAAGGGGAAGAGTCTTTGAGAATTTAGGTTAAGGAGTCACCATGAAGATACCCTGTAAGGTAAATAAAAGAATCCTTTCTTATCTCACAAGCTAGCCCAATTTCTCAACAAACAGAAGATATTTTTTGTTACTAGAACTGTCATAAAAATTACATGATGATAATAATAAGTTTAATAACTGTTGGAGATTTGCCTAATACTAAACATGCAAAAGATGCAGAAGAAATGTGATAATGAATAAGAACATAAGGATGGAGAGCAAAGTTCAGCAAGCAAAAAGCTCAGACTGGAAGTTCACCTCATGCTGTCAATATTAAAAATAGGCCCATCAAGGAAACTTGATGTGCAAATACAGCTCTTCATCAAACCTGCCACGTTAAATAAGAGCCAAAGTGAGGGTCAGACGATGATGGGTGCAAATCCATCTCCATCACCCATCTGGTTGTCTATGAAGAGTGACTTGCAGGAATATCTAATTCACATATGCCAATAAAAGATCACTAAGTATCTTGATGCCTATATCTATAGGCATCAAGAATCATTAATGCTGATATAAATTCAAAAGCATTTTCAACTTGAAGACCAAGCGGGAAGTGTTTGTTTCTATTGTTCAGTTTGTATCTCAGCACAAATTTTACATTCCTCTGAGAACAGTGATCCAAGCAGTTGTATTACCACTTTAATTAGATATGCCCCATCCTCTAAATGGATTTGGATCTAAATGTGCCCTCAGGTACCTAAAGCTAACGCTCCAAGTGGTGGGAGACAAAAGAGGGACGGATAAGAAAGTGGCAAGGCAGGGTTCTGCTGGATTAAAGTGACTGTTTTAGAATCTGAAACAAAAATCGTATACACTTCAGATATAAACTCTATTTTTCTTACACCACAGAAATCTACCCAATATTATGACATTTAGAAAGCATATCATATGTCAGATTAAAGCATACTTTGAATTTAGTAAGGATCATTATATTTCAAATTAGAATCATGTTGGTTACCTCCTGTGAAAGTCACCAGTTGGTTGGCAACATTTACACAGAAGAATCCAGGGTATGAAAGTCCACTAAACCTGTATTCTAAATCAAACTGTTACTTTGGATCCAAATGGGACATTTCAGTCAGTCAGCAATCATTACCTATTTGTCCAAGACCTTATGTTCTAAGATACATAGGGAAGATCTTGGGGGAGATCACAATCTAATTGATAAAATTTTTTAAACCACTTTTTTTTTTTTTTTTTTAGAAAAAGAGCAAAGACGAGCCATTAAAATTCAGTTCTTAACTATGCAGTAGAGACCTCAAATCCTTTAAGAGTTAAGGGAAGGTCGCTGCACTGTGAGCTAGAACAACCAGAAAAACCTGCACTGGGGTGGTGAGATCTAGTTGAAGCCTTGATGAACAGGATTTGATTAAGAAGACAGGAGAGAATATTTTAGGCAAAGGAAACAACAGAAGCAAAGCCAAGGAAAGAAGATAGGCAGAGTACTATTTTTATCTTTTTTTTTTTTTTAAGATTTTATTTATTTATTTGATGGAGAGAGAGATCACAAGTAGGCCGAGAGGCAGGCAGAGGGAGAGGGGGAGGCAGGCTCCCCGCAGAGCAAGAGCCCGACATGGGGGCTCAATCCCAGGACCCTAAGATCATGACCTAGACCATGACCTGAGCCGAAGGCAGAGGCTTGACCCACTGAGCCACCCAGGTGCCCCAATGTTTTTCTTATAAATACAGTGAATAAGTGCTTCCTTGCCTCCTGACTTGTCTGCATTGTTTTAAGAACTATGTCTGAACTAGTTGAATGATGAATGGCCCCAGGAAGAAAGGTGGAGCACACAAATGAGTGGAAGTAGATAAAAAGAAAGAAAATCATCAGGAGTTGAAACGGTAAAAGATAAATTAAATTGCTGGGACTATATAGTGGATTTAAATTTTCAGTCATAAACTGATATATGCAAAAATGTGACTTATTTTTCTATATTCAAATATAATTTCTATCATTAAGCTTCCATTTCTGCTCAGTAGCAGAAAACCAACATCAAGTTGCTTTCAGGTAAATTTCTTCCCATTCAGGCACTTCTCAGTCATTTCAGGTTTATAATGCAGCTGTATTCACATTTTTTAAATCACTCTCAGATTTTATTCTCTCTCTCCCTTTTCCCCATTTGATTTAAATCTTTGGGAAACTTCAACCACCATTACCAATTCAATAATAGAGAAAGAAAGAGAAGCTCCATTCCATAGTCTCTTTATGGCTATGCCCTGTTAAAAAAAAAAAAAAAAAACAAACCAAGGGCCTAAAAACAGCATCACTTGCCCCAAGTCAGTAAACTAATACCTAACTCAACTGGAGTTTCAACATCCCAGAGATGTAACCTTTAGCCAGTCAACATGGGACGTTCCTAGGCAGCACTAGGAAATTTACTGAAAGACCTCCTTAGGAGGGCAGCTTTTCTCCTTAGGAGCACAGCCTTTCCTAAAACAATGGATTCTTTGCTGATAATTTACTCTTTTTTGCTCCTTCCCTCCCTTTAAAAACTTCCTTTTCTGCAGAAAGTTCCTTTGGCGCTCCCCTGTTTGCTAGATGGGATGCTGCCCAATTCCTGAGTGGATTAATAAAGCCAATTAGATCTTTAATATTTACTTGTTTGAATTTTTGTTTCTTAATGATTCTAATCTACCTTTCTGTGAGATGTACCTTGTCTTATGTGGTCTTCAGACATACCTTCTTCACGCTGACACCCACGGAGGTAACCAGTCAACTGGTCAAGGATTTGGGTTGAAGGCCTCCATTCCTGTTAATTTACCCAGGGGTCCAAAATCCTGGCTTAGCTTTCAAGTTTTGAGTCTAGTACTGCTACATGGGGGTCTTCCTTTTTCACATCCTCAGTCCTCCCAAGGTCTTCTATACCTTTCCTCCGGGGCACTGGGAAAGTTAACCTATTTTGTTAGTCCATCTAGTGGCCTCAGAAGATCTGAGTTGCCAGCAGACACTCACTTTATCCCTAACAAACTGCTGAGCATCTCTTGTCTATATTCTCTGCACCATTATATCCAAGAAACACACCATCTGCCTATCACCAGAGCTCTGGGCTGGATAAGAAAATCTCTGCTATATACTGCTTCTGCTCATATTTGTTCACTGTATCCTCCTGCCCAGTATACCCAGGGCGTAGTACAAAGGCTGTCACAAACCCAAAAAAATGCCTTTTCTCCTTCTCTACTTCTTTCCCTGACTGGAAGATTTTTAATCAACTTTATTCTGGGAGCTTGGTAGAAGAAACTTGGACATACATATCTATTCCTTGTTTTTCCTTTTTGCTCCTTTGTATCTATGAGTCTCTCATGAAGTAAAACAGAAAGAATATAGCTATTTATTATTCCTCCTCTGAATAGTCCAGAATCGGAAGAGTTATCAGCTACTTAACTGAGAAGGTGAGAAAAGGTATAACATACACCAAAATAATGATTCACCAGCCTACTAGATCTAGTGCTTTTAATGTCCAAGAGTAAAATAATAAACTGAGATGTAATGGTGACTTAAGATTTGAGTAAGCCTAGAGTACGATTTCTATTACTCTAGAACAGAAATTCTCTTTGTTCACTTATTCATTCACTCATTCATTTATTCATTTAAGAATATTCACTGAACACCTATTAATGGCAAGGTGTTTGGATATACCAGCAGGGAAATTTCCTGTTCTTGTTGAATAAACATTGTAATGGGGAAGATACACAGTAGAAAAATAAACAAGTAATTACTCCTAACAGTTATAAGTACCATGTGGAATTGGGATTTTGGGATAAAAACTCTGGAGGTGGATCTTTTAGATTGGTGGTTAAGTGATAAGAAAAAAAAAAAAATCTTTTTTTCTCTTAATAGTCTTTAATCAAGTCCGGACTTCCCAACCAAATAGGGTTGGAGAAGCCTATCCCTTCACTGTCTTACTGAGGCTAGAAGTACAACTACAGAGAATGGGAACCACAGGCCTCATCCCTCCGGAAAGGAGCTCTACAACGCTTGAAAACAAGGAGTGCTCCAGACTCCTGCGGTGGCGCTGCTTTTGTGAGAGTTTAATTGCTTTTAAATGCATATGAATGTCAATTTGAACCAGGCTAAATATGTCTTCCTGGAGACAGAGCATTTGGTCTTTCTTTCAAGTTCTTTTGTTTGCTTGAATCAGCTTTGTAGTTTAACAGATGTTTTTAGAGGAAATGGAGACATAAGCTTTTATAATGCTGAAAATTAAATGAGAAACAATACTCTTCTTATCACCCTCCCCTAAAACATGCAACTCTCCCTACAAGACTGGCAACCCACCTTACACTGCAGAAAATCTTCACTTTTAGAGGGTACACTTTGCTAAAATGAAAGACTATTTTATTTATTTATTTATTTTTGGTGTGTACCTGGAGTTCATTATATATTGTTTATTCTTTGGGGAGATATATAATTGAATGTGAAGCGACTATCTCTTTTGCCTTGGGGAAGGATAGTGTTTCCAAGATTCATAAAATTTCCTTCCTTTAATTAAAAATAAAGTAAAACTACCATAAGAATATAAATGCCTAGATCTTCTGTGCCAAGCTTACCTCTCCAACCTTCTGTTCGACCCCACATGTAAATTTTTTGTCCATATCAAGGACCCCCCCTCCCCACCCTTCCCACCTTCAATCAATCTCTCCATGTTTCTGCCACCTTTTCTTGTATGATACTGTTCCCTTACTGGGCTGCTTTCTCTTCCCCAGATCCAACAACTAACATTACTTGTGCCCTTGCCTCTACAACACTACTGTAAGGTCTTTACTGGAAGATAATAAAATACAAAGAGCATCACTTATGGAATCAAGCAAACCTATTTTAACTCTACAACTTTTTACATAGTTGATATTGGACCAGTCAATTAACCACCCCAACATCACTTCTCTAGTCTGTTAAATTTCCCTCTCTCAGAAAGGTTCTGTTTTTCTCTGCAAGTAACGTTCCTTTCAGACATGTCTCCTGTCTTCCATGTGAAATTGCTGTAGCATATCTAGACTCCACATGCTCACCACTGCAGTTTATCAGAAAGAAAAAAGGGCTCTACCAAAAAACAAGGATTCAGAGTGATTTATCAGGCTATGCCATATTTCTTTAGCTGAACAAATCACAGAAGCACAGCAAACACTATACATGGATTGTGCTAATTCACATGCCCAGCAATTAGATCTGGGAGTTCTGCGAATTCTACCAGAGCTCTTGTATTGAACATAGAGGAAAGGGTGAACTGTAGGACTTTTCAAACAACTGGACAGAATGATTATTGCATCATGAAATCAATTTGGCAAGTTGCCACCAAATATTCTTTTTGTTTTTGTTTTTAGTTTTAGTAGAGGGAATAGAAGGGGACAGAAGAGAATTAAAAAAAAAAATGTGAAGAACAGAGACAAGAAGAGAAATACCAGAAAATAAAATAGGTAGTAAAAATATTACTTTATAAAATTTTTCTTTCATATTTAACAGTATTTACCAGGTTGCAATACTAAATACACTGTTATGGCAGGTTATGCTAAAAAAAATTTTGAAAACCAGTGTCCTGGTGGAAAATTAAAATATGATTATTAAAGGAGATATGGATGCTAAGCAAGCAAAAACCTATGAAAATTCACTGTATCAGGAAAGATTATATAGTGGGTACTCAACTGATAATTATGGAATTTTTTTAGAACTTATATTTTGATTGATATGCCTCTTCTCATTGAACAGAGTTTAATCACATCCACTAGAAGGAGACAGTTTATACTTCATAGGTTTAAATTTCTGAAGGAATTGTCAAGACACTTGAGTTAAGTGTTTAAACAGTTAAGGTCCCTGAGTACCCTGGGCTGAGGCTGGAAAAATAAGGTTTTCCAAAACTGGGTGACTTTGGCAAATGCACAAACAGGTATGAATGGGAAGGAGATGTATGAAATAAGTACAGTTTGTTTTTGACACCATCTCTCCCCTCAGATTACCTAGTCTCCTTTCTCTAGCAATCCACCATCCCCATTAACCTAAGCCACACACTCTCAGTTCTACGTGTGTTATTTTCATAATAGTTGTCTACAGGAAAAAAAAAAATGATTCAAAGCAGGAGAATTTATTCTGTTGAGAGGGACAAGAAAGATGTGGAAAGGAAGAAAGGATAGAAAAAAGGAAGGAAGGAAAGAATACTTTGTAAGTTTTTCCATACACACTTACTAAGAAAATGAACTTTGGGAGGGGAGTG
This sequence comes from Neogale vison, assembly GCF_020171115.1. Classification (NCBI taxonomy): domain Eukaryota; kingdom Metazoa; phylum Chordata; class Mammalia; order Carnivora; family Mustelidae; genus Neogale; species Neogale vison. The sequence goes on from NC_058098.1 coordinate 127,931,425, forward strand.
GGGTGGAGGTTGGGTGATCCTGGTGATGGGTATTAAAGAGGGCATGTATTGCATGGAGCACTGGGTGTGATGCATAAACAATGAATCTTGGAACATTGAAAAAATAAAATAAAGTTTAAAAAAAAGGGAAAAAAAGAAAATGAACTTTAGAAGAAATTAACAACATTAAGGATACAACTGGAATTTTTACATTGCATAAAGACCCAGACACACAGCACCAAAGTTATAAAAGCCAACACTGGCCACAATAGCCTTGTAAAATGTAGTAACTATACATCTACAGAGAAAAGTAAACCCATTGACAACATAACTTTTAATCCTGGAGTCACTAATAACTATTGGATACATGTGTGTATGTGTGTGTGCATGTCATGTGTGTGAAGGCTGCCAGCAATAATCACACACATCTTAAATATATTATGGAAAATGAATAACTTCATAGAATTCCTTTATGAGAGACCACTCCTTGACTCTCCTCCCTTCAACAGAGAGCAGAGTGACTAGAATCCTGATGTAATGAGTGATTCTGTGGATAAACTGAGGCAAAATTTCAACCCACCCCCCTTCTTTAATCTTCACCATAATCTCTTGTGTTTATTTAGCATTATCATGGATTTTATTTCAGTTGATCGTGTAAAATCAAAGAAAGTGATAACTGGAAGGGATCCTGGAAAACACTCTGTCAAATCCATGTATTTTTTAAGTAAGAAAACTGAGGCCCTGAGCTGTTAAGCAACTTCGTCAATATCAAAATAATTAATGTTAGAGCCAGAACCAGAATTAGGTGTGATGCAAGGACTATGCTGTGTCCATTTCTCCTTTTCTGTTGAAAAAGACAATGCAGGTGGCAACATTCATGGAATGACCTCATTTCTTCAAAGAGAAGACACTAAAACATGATTTGAGGGTGGTCTAGTGGGCAGCTATGGTCAGGCAGTAGCAGCAGCAGCAGCAACAAGAAGGAACAAAAGGGCAAGAAACCAATTACTGAGAAAGCAATTTTGAACAAGTGTTTTGATCAATGTATTGAATCTCACAACAACTGTTCAGACAATTATGAGTGTAGCTTTTATTAGGACTGAAATGCCCATCAGTGATTCAGGAGCTTGTCCTCAATGAAGGGAAAAAGAACCCGGTCACTCACCAGGCACCAGAATGGCTTTCTTTACTTCCTAAATATACTGAGTTTTGAAGCTCAATAAATAAAATGATAATCCTCAAGGGCATTAAATTTTAAAACAAACCCATGAAAATTGCACATTTTATTCAATTTAGAGAAAATTGCACCCATATAATGTGTTTATCTTTCATCATGAAATACATAACAGAAAGTTACCTTGTCTGATTTGTAATTTCAAGATTTATAATCTTAAAATTCTGAATACCTAGTTTGACATCCTAAATGCTGCATATGCAGGAGTCAATGGAAGTGCAAACTTCAAGTAATAAAATAAGTTCTGACAATATAATGTATAGCACAGTGGCTATAATTAGTACTGTATTGTATAATATCAGATAAAGGGCTAGTATCCAAAATCAATAAAGAACTTATCAAACTCAACATCAAAATCAAAACCACAATGAGTTTCTTAGAACTTATATTATGATTGATATGCCTTTTCTCATTGAACAGAGAAGATATTTTCAAATGACATATCAGATAAAGGGCTAGTATCCAAAATCTATAAAGAATTTATACCCAAAGAACAAATAATCCAATCAAGAAATGGGCAGAAGACATGAAAAGACATTTCTGCAAAGAAGACATCCAGAAGGCCAACAGACACATGAAAAGGTGTTCCATATCACTCACCATCAGGGAAATACAAATCAAAACCACAATGAGATACCACCTCACACCAGTCAGGATGGCTAAAATGAACAAGTCAGGAAATGACAGATGTTAGTGAGGATGCAGAGAAAGGGGAACCCTCCTACACTTTTGGTGGGAATGCAAGCTGGTGCAGCAACTCTGGAAAATAGTATGGAAGTTCCTCAAAAAGTTGAAACTAGAGCGACCCTATGACCCAGCAATTGCACTACTGGGTATTTACCCTTAAGATAAAATGTAGTGATCCAAAGGGGCATGTGCACCCCAATGTTTATAGCAGCAATGTTCACAATAGCCCAGCTATGGAAAAAAGCTAGATGTCCATCAACAGAGAAATGGATAAAGAAGATGGGAGATAGATACACACAACCACACACACACACACCTACACAATGGAATACAATACAGCCATCAAAAGAAACACAATCTTGCCATTTGCAACAATGTGGATGGAAATAGAGGGTATTATGCTGAGTGAATTAAGTCTCAGAGAAAGACAATTATTGTATGATCTCTCTGATATGAGGAATTTGAGAAGCAGGGTGGGGGGTTGTGGGGGGTAAGGAAGGAAAAAATGAAACAAGATGGGATCGGGTGGGAGACCAACTGTAAGAGACTCTTTTTAAAAAATTAACATATAATGTATTATTAGCCCCAGGCGTACAGGACTGTGAATCTCCAGGTTTAAACACTTCACAGCACTCACCATAGCACATACCCTCCCCAATGTCCATAACCCAACCACCCTCTCCCTACCCCCCTGCCCCCAGCAACCCTCAGTTTGTTTTGTGAGATTCAGAGTCTCAAACCATAAGAGACTCTGAATCTCACAGAACAAACTGAGGGTTGTCGGGGGAGGTGGGTAGGGAGAGGGTGGCTGGGTTATGGACATTGGGGAGGTAAGTGCTATGGTAAGTGCTGTGAAATGTGTAAGCCTGATGATTCACAGACCTGTACCCCTGGGGCTAATAATACATTATATGCTAATTTTTAAAAATGGGGGGAAAAATACTGTGTTGTATATTTGAAAATCACTAGAAGAGTGTGTCTTCAAAGTTCTCAATAAGAAAAAGTAAATTTGTAACTGTGAGGTGACAGATATTAACTGAATTTACTGTGGTGATCATTTTATGGTATATACATTTTACAAATCATTATGTTGTATGCCTAAACCTAATACTATGTTATATGTCAATTAAATCTCAATAAAAACAAAAGAGACATAACTCAGCATCACTGAAACCAGTCCCCACCCTTAAAGGGAAATAAGAGATATTAAAAAGGTAGAGAGAATCACATACTAATATCAAACATCTACCAAGAAAATCTCTTCAAATTTTGCAAAAGTGATGAAGATGAAGGCTAACCAGAAATTTTAATGTGAAACAGCCAGATCAGTTTGTTGAGAAACACTCATTGGTCTTTGGATGAAGAAGCAGGCATCAAAAATTTAAAGAATTATCACTGAAAGTATTCTTTTCCTTCCAATTTTTCCTTCTTTTCAAGTTGGAAACCCAATATTATTAAATATTTAGTGATGACATTTCTTCTAGACATTCAAGAGAGCACATTTCATGAACACAATGAAAAAGAATAATTCTTAGAAATATAAATAGATGGTCATTTTTTGTCTCTGCTGGTGGTGGTAAAATTATTCAAGACACAATAACTTTTGGCTGAATGTCTGTATTCATATCTGGGAAGTCTTTCAAACACTAAATGCACATCTAAACTCTCTCACAGAGCAGCGTGATAAGCTTTTTCTGAAAAATCCAGACATCATTATCATATCGTCTTGCTTCAGTGAGACCCTGAGAAAGAGCCAACAGAATTCACAAGGATACAATCTTTCTTCATCGGTTATTTCTTCTTTGAAAACTTCAGGTATAACCTCAAACCAAAAAGGTATTTGGCTCTATTTTTCTTTGAGGAACAGAGTCAAACACATTCTAGTAACCCCATTAGAAATTATATGCCTCTGTTCCTGAGTCTGCATGTTGTTTAGAACTAGTATGACACACATGGATTCTCCATAGGTATCCACCTACCCTTGAGATTTCACTAAGTTTCCACTACGTGGCAGCTCCTGTCTAGATCTTTTGTAGGTATCACAGATATAAGGACCCACCTTGACACTCTGATGCTTAGAGTGTAGCTCAAAATGCATAAAATAAGTATACCACTAATATGAAATATTAGTTCTAGAATATACATTCTAGAATATACTGGGTACTACAAATAGTTAATATTACAAACATTTAAAATAAGGAGGACCAGGGGAGCATGGGTGGCTCAGTCATTAAGCCTCTGCCTTCAGCTCAGATCATGATCCCAGGGTCCTGGGATTGAGACCCACATCGGGATCCCTGCTCAGTGGGGAGCCTGCTTCTCCCTCTCCCTCTGCCTCTCCCCCAGCTTGTGTTCCCTCTCTCGCTGTCTCTATGTCAAATAAATGAATAAAATCTTTAAAAAAATAAAATAAAATAAGGAGAACTAGATACAAAAAAGGGGTGATGGGGATGGGAAGGGTAGGAGATTTGAGTTTTGTATTAAATAGCATTTATATGATGTGTGTGTGTGTGTGTGTGTGTGTGTGTGTGTAAATGCTAAGTCAAATACAAAATAGGGCGCCTGGGTGGCTCAGTGGGTTAAGCCGCTGCCTTCGGCTCAGGTCATGATCTCAGGGTCCTGGGATCGAGTCCCGCATCGGGCTCTCTGCTCAGCAGGGAGCCTGCTTCCTCCTCTTTCTCTCTGCCTGCCTCTCTGCCTACTTGTGATCTCTCTCTGTCAAATAAATAAATAAAATCTTTAAAAAAATACAAAATAAAAGCACTAGATTTCTGCTGTGTTTCATTTATATTTCATACCTTATCAATCCCTGAATATTTGGGAAACTCAACTCAGATAGGATTAGGTAATTTTTACATACTAAGCTCTAAACAAATATTTTTCACTAAAATAAATAATTATTATTGGACTCCTACTTATGCGAGATACGACAATATACAAGACATTTCCCTCTACTTGAAGAGAAAACAGGTGACTTCACTGTGATGTGCTATGATAAAGGTATGAAGGTAGTGTTAGGAGAGCACGGAAGAGAATCACTAGGTACCAAGGAGGGAGAGGAATAAGGTTGGATGGAAAAGATACTAGGAAGGACAAACTGATGAACAAATGCTGCATAAATGAACAAACAGAACAAAAAGAGGAAAATAATATGAGAACAGGTACTACAGAGACAAATTTGTCTATATTAGAAATCTTAGGTAGAGTAACTTTGGGGAAAAAAAAATTCAACAACTTGATTGCATCACACTGTGTAAGGTTCTGGTTCTCTGATTAAAAAAAAAGTAACCTGTTTCTGAAATAGTGTTGATCCCTCCTTCTTATTCTTGACCTATATAGTCCCTGCCACATCAGGGCTGGGGAACTTGGAACTGACCAAGCTTGACTCTGTCAAGGCCAAGTATATTAATTTACAAAGTTCAGAACTACAGCTGAATGTGCAGAAAAATGTATGGCAATCCTCAATCACAGAAATGTCGTGAGCATAGACACGCATACAAATAAATGTATATATGTGTGTACTTCTCTTCCTCCAACACACATAGACTCATTTGTCCTAGGGCAGCTGTGAACTGACGGATCTTACTTCAGAGCAGAGAATACTAATGCCAGAAGATATAGAGAATTTAGCCTCTTTACTAACATTTTATGTGAGGCCAGGAGTGTGGAGATTTCAGATCTATATTGCAGCCATCAGGGACATTCAAGTAGACTCTAAATCCCGTCTAGCTAGGATGTCATTATAATGAATTAGACCTCCAGGGATAAAGCAGATAGCAATTTGCCATGGAAACTACAATGCAGTTGATTGATCAGCATTCCACAGCGGCCAGAGCAGAGTATCTGGAGTTTGACTACCAGCATTTATATCCTCATTCAGTCTCTTATCAGCTATGATTGGGGGGCATGTCGCCTAACCAATCTGAGCTAGTTTTTACTCATCTCATGAAAGTCATCAACTGCCTCTTAAATGATAAATTCAAAAGACTCCGTAACCCCTCATCTAGTGTTTGTTCTCTAAATACTTCCTTTCCCGTTCTCTGGCTTCTCTAAAATCACCCTGTCCTTGTTGCCCAGTTTGCTCTCATGCTCCTCTTTGTTTCCTCGTGCTTGCTCCATTCTCTCTGCCCACTCTTTCCATGACAGTAATATTCTGGGGCTGTACACTTTGTAGTAATTCAGTCTCCCTGGAGAATCTCATTGCCTCTGATGGCTTTAGTGCTACTTATGAGAAATGTTTCCCACACCTCTATCTCCAGATTTAGCCTCCATTAACTCCAGATTCATTTTTCTGACTGCTTACAGAACAACAACATAATAATTACTGGTGCAGAGCAGAGTCTATACCTAGCTCTACTCTTCTTCCAGGAGCAGTTAAACAATTAGGAGCAAAAGCCAGTCGAGTGGTGCTGGGTTCACATATAACATATGGTAAACAGAGTGGACTTAAAAGGCAGAAGGAATCATAAAACTCAAAAGAACCTGGGAGAGGAGACCAGAAAGTCTGAGCATCAGTGAGGATAATAATTGGAATGGATGGAAGTGTTTCAAATATAATTAAATGCATGAAAATGTATCATGGTATTTATTTTTAAAAACTCCCTGATCATCTTTGAAAGATGCTCAAGAACCCAGTGAAAATCGGTAAATAAAGGGAAAGAGGCACTTCATTTGCCTTGAGGAATATACCTCAAGGTAAATAAGTAGTTAATGAAGGAAATCTCTCCCTTTCTAGGAATTATTCTAAGTATTTAATAAAGAAAAAAAAATCAAAGAATTAGAATCTCTCCACGTCACATATAACGATGTGCCGTAATGAAACAATGGACTAAGATGTTAACTATCAAGGATGCTACCATCGCTGAAAAGGAAGACAAGCAGGTATGATGAGTGCCTAATGAAGATAAACAATTCTACCTCTGAAGTGTTCTTGCTTAAATATCAGAACCTGAGTCTAACTTAACTTCAGCAAATGAAAAGAATAGAGAAAATGCAATCAACAATCCTGTGGTGTATGTTACAAGAAAAAATTATGATTCCTTCAACAAATAGAAAGGGGTGAAAAAGATTTGGAAATGAAACTCAAAACAGATCTAAGAGATATATCAACTAAAGTCAATATACATTCCTTGCTTGGAATCTGATTATATAAACTAAAGATGATTGACATTTGAGAACATTTTAACACTTACTGGCTAGAAATTTGTTAATAGTAAGAAATTTATTATTTATTTTAATAATTGTTATTTATATGCATGATAATGGTACTGAGATTTTTAAAAATGTATGACTTTTAGACAGTCATACTGAAATATTTATAAGTGAAATGATATGATAACTGAGATTTGTTCTTAAAAATAGCAGGGATGAGGGAAAACAAGTGAGGTATAGAAAAATGGTAAATTTTGAAGCTAGCAATGGGTAGATATAATTTCATTAAACTAGTCTCTCTTTTGTTCATCAGCAATTTTCCATAATAAAATTAAATATATATATGTGTATATATATGCATATAAATACATATATATGTGTGTGTATGTATATATATATATGTGTGTGTGTGTGTGTGTGTGTGTGTGTATATATATATATATATGATAGTTTGATTGAATAAAGATTGTGATGTAGCCAGGGGTTTGTTATAAAATCACTACTAGGGGGAGCTTGAGTGGCTTAGTCTGTTAAGTGTCTGCTTTGGTCTCAGGTCATGGTTCTGGGGTCTGGGGATCAAGCCCAGTGTAGGATTCCCTGCTCAGCAGGGAACCTGTTTCTCCCTTTCCCTGTGCCCCTTTCCCTCCTCTTGCTGTGCTTGCTTTCTCTCAAATAAATAAAAATCTTTTTTTTTAATTTCTGTTCAGAGTAACAGAATTCATTGTTTTTGCACCACACCCAGTGCTCCATGTAATACATGCCCTGCTTAATGCCCACCACCTGGCTCCCCCAACCTCCCACTCCCCCTGCCCCTTCAAAACCCTCAGATTGTTTTTCAGAGTCCATAGTCTCTCATGGTTCACCTCCCCTTCCAATTTCCCCTCACTCCCTTCTCCTCTCTATCTCCCTATGTCCTCCATGTTATTTGTTATGCTCCACAAATAAGTGAAACCATATGATAATTGACTCTCTCTGCTTGACTTATTCCACTCAGCATCATCTTTTCCAGTCCCGTCCATGTTGCTACAAAAGTTGGATATTCATTCTTTCTGATGGAGGCGTAATATTCCATAGTGTATATGGACCACATATTCCTTATCCATTCATCCGTTGAAGGACATCTTGGTTCTTTCCACAGTTTGGCAACCATGGCCATTGCTGCTATAAACATTGGGGTACAGATGGCTCTTCTTTTCACTACATCTGTATCTTTGGGGTAAAAACCCAGTAGTGCAATTTCAGGGTCATAGGGAAGCTCTATTTTTAATTTCTTAAGGAATCTCCACATTGTTCTCCAAAGTGGCTGCACCAACCTATATTCCCACTAACAGTGTAAGAGAGTTCCCCTTTCTCCACATCCTCTCCAACACACGTTGTTTCCTGTCTTGCTAATTTTGGCCATTCTAACTGGTGTAAGGTGGTATCTCAATGTGGTTTTAATTTGAATCTCTCTGATGGCTAGTGATGATGAACATTTTTTCATGTGTCTGATAGCCATTTGTATGTCTTCATTGGAGAAGTGTCTGTTCATATCTTCTGCCCATTTTTTGATATGATTATCTGTTTTGTGTGTGTTGAGTTTGAGAAGTTCTTTATATCAACCTTTTGTCTGTATTGTCAATTGCAAATATCTTCTCCCATTCCGTGGGTTGCCTCTTTGTTTTGTTGACTATTTCCTTTGCTGTGCAGAAGCTTTTGATCTGGATGAAGTCCCAAAAATTCATTTTCGCTTTTGTTTCCTTTGCCTTTGGAGACATATCTTGAAAGAAGTTGCTGTGGCTGATATCAAAGAGGTTACTGCCTATGTTCTCCTCTAGGATTCTAATGGATTCCTGTCTCACATTAAGGTCTTTTATCCATTTCGAGTCTATCTTTGTGTATGGTGTAAGAGAATGGTTGAGTTTCATTCTTCTACATATAGCTGCCCAATTTTCCCAGCACCATTTATTGAAGAGACTGTCCTTTTTCCACTGTATATTTTTTCCTGTTTTGTCGAAGATTATTTGACCATAGAGTTGAGGGTCCATATCTGGGCTCTCTACTCTGTTCCACTTCTATGTGTCTGTTTTTATGCCAGTGCCATGCTGTCTTGGTGATCACAGCTTTGTAGTAAAGCTTGAAATCAGGTAACATGATGCTGCCAGTTTTATTTTTGTTTTTCAACATTTCCTTAGCAATTCGGGATCTCTTCTGATTCCATACAAATTTTAGGGTTATTTGCTCCAGCTTTTTGAAAAATACCGGTGGAATTTTGATCAGAATGGCATTAAAAGTATAGATTGCTCTAGGCAATATGGACATTTTAACAATGTTTATTATTTTGATCCAAGAGCAAGGAATTGTCTTCCATCTTTTTATGTCTTCTTCAGTTTCTTTCCTGAGTGTTCTGTAGTTCCCCGAGTACAGATCCTTCACCTCCTTGGTTAGGTTTAATCCAGGTATCACATGGTTCTTGGGGCTATAGTAAATGGAATCACCTGTTTCTCCCTTTCCCTGTGCCCCTTCCCCTCCTCTTGCTGTGCTTGCTTTCTTTCAAATAAATAAATAAAAATATTTTTAAAAAAATCACTGTTAGGATAGGAATCTGTTTTAGGGTTTGAGCATCCCTGACATCAAATGGCTGCAAGTAAGCTGACACCATATACATACAGAGTAAAATATAAATCTTATGGTGAATGGTGAATGATTAAGTGGATGGAGAGATATTGCCAAGGAGTAACTGAGAGGTCTTGCAGACTCTCAAGTCAATCACACTTTATTAAACATTCTTGAAGCTTAAGAATCACCTCCAATACTGATTAAATGTACAAATTCTAGGATCCAATCAAGATCTAATGAAGAAGGATCAGAAAAGTCATAGGTTTAACTACCTCTCCAAGTGCTCATCATAATTTAGAAATTAAAATGGTTAATTTCAAGATACAATATAATATTCAGTTGGGAATAACTTATAGAAGAAGTTAGAAGTTGGATGTAATTAGACCAGAATTAGACTAGAATTAGATGAACAAAGAGTACTATAGATTTATGAGTCATTTTCATAGATTTTAAAAAATATTTAATTAAAGGCATTCTCCAAAGGAGGGAAAATGACATTAGTGAAAAGACACTACTGACAATTTGGGGTGCCAATCACTAACTACTCTTGCCTCCATAACACAACTGATTGAGAACTGTATACACAGACAAGTAGGGCTAAAGCATCAGTTGTGATCGTGATGAATGGAAGAAGGCAATTTGGGCCTGATGCCAAAGTGGGGGTTCCTACTCTTTTCCTAGTAGGCTTGAAGTTAATGCACCCCAGGTAAAGGACACTTGATATACCCTCTCATCTGAGCCTTTAAGAGGTTGTCTGGCCTAATCTTTTTACTGTTGAGGAGGTATGAATCAAAACACTGGCTGTTTTAACTGATCAAGGCATTATGTATCTAGAGACACAGAAAGTGGAGCCTGTTTCTTGTTTTTCTGGCATCATGAATCTATCTGAGGATAGAGTGGCCCAATGGATATCAGGTTCCCCCAAAAGAAAGAGTGAATAAGTAATAGCAAGAGACCAGAAATGTGCCTTCCAACAAATGCGTTCACCTATAGGCCAAGGCAGGATTTAAAGATTAGCATTATTTGCCCCGGTCCTATTTACACAAGCCTCTCTATTCACTGATGTTTATTCAAAATTTCTATAATATGATGTAGCAAGCTCTAGCATACTGGAGAACAGAAATGAATTTTTCAGGTTTATTTTGGTTACTTCCTAAGATGGAAGTAACCATCTTACTTCTTACATCTTACATCTTACTTCCATAAGATGGAAGGTGATAATTTTATTGCAAACAATCATCAACAGAAAGTTTTGTTTTCCGTTTCTTGTTAATTGAGTTAATACATGATATATGTTCAGAAGATGCACTAGCACACAGTAAGCCCCTGAAAAATGTTTGTTGTTATTGTTGTCACCATTAAATAAAACTTTTTAAGAAATAAAGCAGTTGTGACAGAGTTTTAGGGAATGAGTTTGCTTCATTAAACCTAAGAATTGTATTACTTTAATTTTTTTAAAAGTTGAATCCTACCAGTTGAATCCTGAAAATTTAAAATATGGGTATGAGTCTGAAACATTTCTCAGCCTACTTCAGTTTACTAAGAATCAGTGGAAAGTGCCAGGGTTTGGAATTTAATATTTGTCAGTTTAAACCTGAGTTCCCCCGTTTACAACTGTGTTGCCGTCAGCTGGTTACTTGACCTCTCTAAGATTCAGACTCTTCATCTGTAAAATAAGTATAACAGTTCACTCAACTATTTGAGAGAGATGATAACATTATATCCTTCAGAGTGTAACTGGAGGAATAAATGGGATCACATTAATAAAGTGTTTCTTTTTTTTTTTTTAAGATTTTTTTATTTATTTACTGACAGACAGAGATCACAAGTAGGCAGAGAGTAGGTAGAGAGAGAGAGGAGGAAGCAGGCTCCCCACTGAGCAGAGAGCCCGACACAGGGCTCGATCCCAGGACCCCGGGATCATGACCTGAGCAGAAGGCAGAGGCTTTAACCCTATGAGCCACACAGGCATCCCAATAAAGTGTTTCTTTTAAAATACAATGCTCACATAGTGTTTTAGCATTTTAAAGGGCTCTTAAATATACCACCTTTTAACTTTTTTTTTTTAAATCCTGTGATTAATGTAAACAGATATTTTTATTTCTATTAGAGAACTCTGGAGATCCATATTCAGTAAGTCACTCATTGATTTGTTTCTATTGTTGTTGTTTTCAAAGATTTACTTATTTATATTAGAGAGAGAGAAAGAGCAGAGGTGGGGAGGGGCCGAGGGAGAGACAATCTCAAGCAGACTCCACCTCCACGTTGAGCACGGAGCCCCACACAGGGCTCAATCTCACCACCCTGAGGTCAGACTTCATGCTGTTGAAAATTTACTGGGAACAAGTCAGTTAACTTTCCCACAATTGTCATTTCCTGTTCAAAGACACTTTCTAAATACGAAAATAGAATTTGGTAAATGTTGGTTGTCTTAGTACGCTGGGATGTGCTCCATAAAAAAGCTCATGATAAACATGGACAATGATACGACAGTCATTTCCCCTTACATATCTAAGAGCAAGAACGTCTTAAGCTTATAATGTTAGGCCTTATCGGTGGAGGTATAGAATTGAAAGGCTTTAAGCTGGGGAAAGAAAAATGATTTAAGGGTTTGGATGAATTGCATGGGCCTGTAAAATGGTATTAAAGCAGTTCTGAAAAGATTTGAAGAGGATACAATACCCTGTAAATGTGTTACGCTTTGGTATCATTAGCGAATGATTGGACACCACAGAAGAGGGAAATGTGAGATGGAATATCAGAATCGCACAAGACACTTAGTCTTAAGAGGCATCTGAAACATGATGGTTGACAGCTAAGCTGTTGCTCCTTATCAGACAAATATTGATCACTATGAGAAAGCTTGCTCTTAAAGCAGAACTCCCACAGCCAGGGACTGATAGAGAAACTCTAGAGATGACATTTTGTTTTTATGTCTTGGATCAACTCAGGAATGCTGTAGCCATGCGTAATTGTGAATTTGTGGGAAATCAGACAGGAAGACTTAGGAAAACTAGTTTATCTTTAGGGAAGAAAGGAAGGTCAATATTCAACAAAATGTATTAAACAAGTACTATTTTTTAAAGATTTTATTTATTTGAGAGAGAGAGAGAAGCAGAGATCGTGAGAGAGAGCATGAGCGGAGAGAAGAGGGAGAAGCAGGAGAGCATGAGCAGGGACGCTGGGATCATGACCTGAGCAAGAGGCAGACGCTTAACTGACTGAGCCACCGAGGTGTCCCAACAATTACTATTTTAACTTTTATGTCTAATGTTCACATGTGGCCACTTGCCAGCCTAAGGTCCCCATCTATTTGGCTATTTCATCTGAACAGAAGGAAATGCTTTAGCCAAAGATAAATGTTATTTGTTTTTTTTAAGCTCCTTTCTTTCCACACCTGTTGAGGATAACAACACTGAGATTGGGTACAACAGACAAAGGTTGATTTTTCTTTATGATCTTGTCCTGCTGCCTCTTCTAAGTACTTCTCGTGTCTTATTTATTCAACCACCCAGAACCCTATAAATCTCTTTTCAGATGAGGAAACTGAGATATAGAGAGGTTAAACAACTTCTTCAACCTTACAGAGAAAGTAAGGATGAAGCCAGAATTGGAACCCAGCTACAGAGCCCCAAAACCCATACTCCTTTCACCATACTCTAAGGACAGCTGTCAATGATACCACCAAAAATCTCTTATACGTTAGCAGCTGGAGAACAGTGTCACATGTTCAGGTGCCTGTAATAGGTCAGCATTACTTTTGAGCAATTGAATTTCAGGTTCAGAGACTCTAAATTTAATCTATTAAAATATTTGAGCCACCCAGTTTAGAGACTACAGCCAGCTGTGTTACCTCTAAGTATTAGCCTCTACATGTCTGTTCCTGGCTAATTGTCAGAGCTGGATTCCCAGGTAGCAATAAAATTCAAAAGGTTGAAATAGGATGGTATCCCCCAACTCTGTTGATATCTGAGGCATTTCAGTTAAGAGCAGTGATATATTCTCATATGTAAATGCAGGGAGTTGATATTATTACTTTTATTTTTACAATGCTATAGAAAAAAAAAATCAACATGCTATGTAGTAGAAAGGGTTATCAAATGCTGATTAGCCCAAAAATTAATGGAAACAGGTCCCTAACAAGATAGGCTCTCCCAGGATAATTGCTTATGTTCTGATCTTTTCCCTCTAATACAGACTTACATAGTAATTAACTATTCTAGGGCTCATTTCCCAAAGATGCCAACTCAGTACCTGAAGCTAGTATGATTTAATTAACTAAGGTGATAATGACCATAAAGCACCTAAAAATTTGCTTTTTTGAGTACACTCTTACTTTACAAGAGCTGTTGCCTGCCTTTGGTACCAGAGTCTCAGTCTGGGATGGCTAGATCACATGAAGGGAAGTCAAAACCAGGTTGAATATGGGTCAAAGCAGGTCTGTAAGTCAACACAGTTGCAGCCAGATGAGAGTGAGGTCAAGGTAAGAGAGTGAATAGAAAATTACTGGGATGAAAAGGATACCAGTCAGAAGAGTCAACAGGTGATGAGAGCACTCTAGTTCAGGAAAGTAAATATCAGGGTAGAACAATGCTGTAGACAAACACTTCTCAAAATTTAATATTCACAAGAATTGCCAACAGATTTTGTTAAGATGCAGGCTTGGAGTGGGGTGTGGGATTCAGTATTTCTAATAACTTTCCAAGGATTCCTATGCTGCTAGACTGCAGATCATGTGTTGAGTAACAAAACCTCAGAGAATGGGCCATTTGTGGCATTGGGTAGGAGAAATGAAAGGCAATCCTCTAATAGTAACTAGGACAAATGTTTAGTCAAGCTTTAGAAGGAAGCACAATCATAGGGCTTTATCCTCAAAACCAAAGTGTATATTCAGCTGACTGTATTCACCTAATCACTGGTTATTGAGTAGCTTTTATGCTAGACCTAGTTCTTTTATGGTAGAGCATCAAACTTCTGAAGATATTGTGGAGAATGGTAGACTAGAGTTATATGATATGTGTTCAAGTGGAGTTTCTATTATCTACTTGCCATTTTGCCTTGATCGAAGTTTTATTTTCTGAGTCATTTTAACTTAGTTCTGAATCTGGGAAAACGGTATCTTATCTACTGTATTAATAAAGGAAGACTGATTAAGAAAACAACTCCTAAAAGTCAATGGTTTAACATACTAAAACTTTAATTCTTATTTGCATAATAGTTCAATAATGGTATTTGGCAGGTGGCTTTTGACACTGTAATTTAGGGATTCAGGATCCTTCACCTTGGGGCTCTAGTCTTTCCTGTATCTTCAGAGCTCTCCTATTTCAGTCAGCAGACAGGAAAAGCATATGGACCAGCATGCAGGAGAATCTCTATTAGCTTGGTTGAGAAGTGGTATATATCAATTCTATATGATTCTATTGACTAGAACTTAGCTATTTGGCCCCACTTCCCTTCTAGAGAGAATGATAAATGTGGTCTATCTTCATAGTCAGGACATAGTCAGGGTAAGTTTGGTGAATGTCTATCTTACGTTTTCTCAACCAGAGAATTAAATCTCAATGCCCTATGACACTCATGGCATGTAATGAACTAACTTCTTTCATATGCACAAAGCCCTTTATGTACTCTCCACGGAAAAATTGAGAAAATCATCGCTTCAATATTCTGTAGTGCTTGGTCAATCTCTGCTACAACTGAAGGCAGCTAGAAGATCAAATGAGAAAGTACATGTACATACTCTAAAACTACACAGGATTATACAAATGAAAGCTTCCCCAGAAGAGAAAAACAAATGAATCAGGTTGGGGTGGAGATGTAGAAGCAATAGTAGTAGGAGAGGTATCAGGTACTGTCCAAGGTGGTTTCCTTTTTCTGAATTTTTTTAATTATATTTTTGAGGACTCTCTCCATCCAACATAGGGCTCAAACCCACCACCCCAGGATCAAGAGACACAAGTTCTACCAACTGAGCCAGCCAGGTGCTCCTTTTTCTGAATTTCTTTTGCATTATTTTAATCTTCCTGGTCTACCTGAGGACCTCTTAGTCCTTATTTGCACTTTTATCCTGAAGCTACTTTTTCCAGAAAGCCTTATTGAACCCTTCCCTTAAGCCCAGTGTGCTACTAATTTCTCTATAAACCCCAAATAACATAATGCATTCCTTGGTTGGCATACTGCACGTGTGCAGTTATTTATTTTGTTATTACTTGCCTCCCACTAAGAACAGAAGTCATTTTATATTTCTCCCTCTTTGCTTAGCACATAGTATTGAGCATTTAATTCACATGCATTGAAAAGCTTTAGATTTTTTTTTCTTTAGTCAGAGCAGAATCCTGTTGTCTGTTTAGACTAACTGGAGGCTCTGTTACCATGTTGAGATTCTCTTAGTTTCCAAGGTAGGGTTCCCAGGAGTTATCTCATATTTTTCACCCAGATACAGTTTATTTACTGGTACCACCCTTAAATACATACTTAAACTGAACTGGCTGAGAAAATAACCTATGGGACTTTGATTCCTATGACTGGTAAGCGTAGGAACGATTTCAGGAACTTGGGTAAGCTGGTACAAATGACTCCTGGAGGTTATGAAATTTGTCTCAATGCTCCCCAAATTATGCTCCATAAACATCTACATGTAGCACTCAATTCGGGTACATGATGACTTGGATATGATGAAAGAGTACACTCTTCCATTACTTCTTTTCTGAGGAAACAATTTTGTTTCCCAGAATGGTTTGGAGCTATGGTTTTTGTCTAGTAAAGCTCTGTTAAAAAGATAAAGATAGAGGACTGCTTTCTCTATCACTCACCGTTGAGTAAAAGGGATGAGAAATCTGTCTTGCAAACCACCTTTCTCAATTTAGTTGCACCAGAGAATCAAATAAATGTGTATTTTATCTACTTAATCTCATGAATTCTGTGGATGTCTAGCCCAGTGGCTGACTATGACAAGCCATCAAAAATTTCTCCTTAATTTTATATTTCCCCATTTCACAATTGCTTGATAAATGATAATATCTGACAGCTTTTAATCCATGTAAGAGTGATCACTGGCAATGAGGGCTATAGAAGAATTGTCTGTATCTTGTCCTTCTCCTTATACATCCTTTTACCTGGTTTTTAATCAAGAGATATGCCACACACTGACAGAGTCTTTCATTACATGCTCCATTCAGGGCTTCAGTATTTTTTATTGTTGTTACATGATAAACAGTAAAGATGCACCCCCTACTACAAAAACAGATTTATTAATAAATAGCTGACACTTTGTACTTTTACAGAATACCAAAGCAATTAGTGACAACGGCAGAATGATTTCCAATACCTACAGAGCAAAATATCATATTGATTTAAGCTCAAAGCTTTCTCTAAATAACAACCGAGGAATTGTCTACTGTATTTGGTCAATCCTTTTAAGTAACAGTGGTAAAAAAGAAAATACATCAGTTAAACTGCTTTGAGTGTCCTTCCCCCTGGTTGAACTGGATATTTCAGCTGATTTTCCAACATAGAATAACTGGAAGACTAATGGCATCAAAAATTATTTTGGTTTCTTTTTTTCTTATATTTGCTTTTATAAATCAACAATCAATCTGGATTTCATGTAAAATTGAGATATTCATTGAATTTAAAAGCAAAGGATTTACTGTGGGAGAAAATAGAACATTTAGATCATGAAATTGTAGAGTCACAGAGTCAGAGGACTATGAACCAGAAGAGATGCAAAGAGATGGACTAATCTAGTTTCTTCCCTGGGGAAATATGATGTTATTCCTACTCCCAACCTCTCCTAATTCACATAATATTACAGATGACGCATTGAAGTTAGTGGAGAAAAGCTCACCATCAGTAAATAAGAACTGGCATGGATCAAGAATTCTGCACTCTCTGGTTCTCAGTGCTTTCTCCCAGGGAGTATGCTTGCTTGCATTCATTAATTCATTCATTCATTACCTACTAAATTTTGTGCACTGGGGAGGCAACAGAGAATAAACATAGACAACACTCCTTTCTTCATGGACCTTTTGTTATACTCGAATGAGACAGACCATAAATAAATAAGTAAATAAACGGTATCTGGGGAAGTGAAAACTGCTATGGAGAAAAGCAGAGTAAGCAGAATAGGGTAAACAGAGTATGAGAAAATGGATTGCTCTCTTTTAATATGATGGTCGAGGAAAACCTTATTGATGAAGTAGTGAATGAGTGAGGATCTGAAGGAAGGGAAGGAAAGAAAGGAGTCACTTGGCACTCTAGAAAGGGCACTCTGGACAGTGTCCCCAAAGTGGAAGAACATTTAGTATACTCACATGTGCCTGCTGAATGCCTACTTTTCTTTGGATTTATTTTATCACATTCTATCCCTTTTCGACTTCTTCATTGAAACTGTCTTTTTTCGTTCTGTTGGAGACTAAGATAGCTCAACAAATCATCACCTGCTTCGGCGATGGCTCCCCAGTCTTGGAGCTGTGCCATTTCGAGTCACTGTCTCTGCTTCTATTCCAGCCTCTCAGCATGACTGTCAACCTCCCCCTCGCCTCTGCCGGGTTCACATCAGGACACACGGTACCTCAGCTCAGGGAGTCAACAGATTCTCTCTTGTCACATTCAACACCTGAGGTTTATTTAACCCAAGCTTTTCTCTTGAATTTCAATTCTACCCCATGCCTAATAATCTTTGGAGATAACTATGATGTGAAAGGGCTGTAGAGGTGCAGGTCACAAAGAGGTCTTGCACCTTAAATAGAATCACAAATCAAATATGCCTCTTTCTTTGTCAATTGCTAAATGGCAGAGATGCTGAGATGCTCCTTTAAAGTGCTTCTTCAGAAAGTTTGCACAAGCCTGTTCTTTGCCATAAGCAATCACCCTGTGTCTTAGGTCAGCACTGTGGGGGCTGCCCACCACACAGCTCTAATCCAGTCCTCTCCACATGTGAGTATTTT
Source organism: Neogale vison (assembly GCF_020171115.1). Classification (NCBI taxonomy): domain Eukaryota; kingdom Metazoa; phylum Chordata; class Mammalia; order Carnivora; family Mustelidae; genus Neogale; species Neogale vison. The sequence goes on from NC_058098.1 coordinate 127,950,022, forward strand.
GGGGGGAGAAAGGTTGTCTTGTGTATGTGTATATGTTCCAATGTGGCAAGCATTGTGTTAGGTGTTATATGGCAGAAGAAAAAGTAAAATACATGATTTTCCCTAAGGAGCTGGCCGCTTAGTTGGTATGACAAGATATAAAAATACACACACACACACATATATATGAAAAGTTATATGGTGACGCACCACGAAAACCAGAGTTTAAGACCACAATAAGAGTATCATAAAACAGAAATTACTGATTCTTGTCCTCTAGCCATTTCCCAACATTATACTCATGTATTCTAAGCTAAATTGATAAATGCAAAGGAACCAACAACATCACTGCCCACATGGATTCAAATATGCTGTTGGTGATTTTCTTTGTTTTTTGTTACAAATAGCAAAAATAAATTTTCTGTGAATTTTATCTGTGGAAGTATCAAAATGTATTCCTTTTAAATCCAGATTACTTGTAGGCACTCTGGTATGAGAATCCATTATCCAGTTTTCGTTTCTACTAATAATCTTAGCAGTTCACCTATATTTGTGTACTTTCTTTTTTAATACCACAAGCCCACTATTTGGTAAAAGTTGTAGAGACATCTAATAATAGTTTTCTATCCTTTTTTCAAAGTTTATTTTTTTTTTCAGTGTTCCAAGATTCATTATGCACCACACCCAGTGCTCCATGCAATATGTGCCCTCCTTAATACTCACCAGCAGGCTGGCCCAACCCTCCCATTCCCCTCCCTTCCAAAACCCTCAGTTTGTTTCTAAGAGTCCACAGTCTTTCTTGAAATACTTTGCTTTTGGCCAGCTTTCCTAAGAATCTTGCTCTGTCTTTTACACTACTCATATATAAGAGACATGGTCACTGTCTTATTTCTGTTCCTTTCCTTCCACTCCTCTGCTCATTCCTCTTACTATTCCTTGCATGTAAACTCTTCCACCAAGCTTCAGTCCTGTTAAGTTGGAAGTAAATATGTAAAATAATATATTCAGATATTAGCTTTTCTGGTTGAAAAGCTCTAATGAAAAAGGAGTACCTCTGCCAAAGCAGAAGTATTAAAGTTAGAAATGGAGGAGCAGCTCTGCCTATATGGCAGGCCCAATTTTGCTCAAAAGATAGGATGTGAATAGGTACAGTTTTCAGGAGTCGTCATTTATTTGCAGGCTAAGTAGCAAATGTATTATTTATTCATCCTCATATGAAATTATTCTCTCTGACATGATTTTGAACATCCTGGGCAACGTAAGTCTGAATTCTTATCCGCTAAAACCCAGAATTCTGTGTGCATAACCATTATCAGCTTGTCCCCAGAGCAGCAGATACAATAAAGGATCTCCAGGGGAGAGATCTTTCTCATGACCATCCCATTCAAATCCCAGGGAATGGCCCAAGAAGACAAGTCAGATCCTGGAGCAAATGATGACACGTTTCCCTCACAATGCAGAAAAATTCTGATTCCCCTTGCCCAAGATGCTACCTTAACAGACAATGTAGCTCACAGGAGAAGCCGAAATGAGCTCTGACTCAACTTACAGGAAAGGGTTATCCATTTAAAGTTTTAGTACCTGAAAATCAGCCAGCATTAATGAAATAGTTAATTCAGCACCCTTTTATTTTTGGTTTAATGTGCTTTTCTAAAAAGTTGGTGTTCCCTTCATGAGATGCATTTCAAAGTTTTAGCAAAGCCCAGCTTAAGCTGGGTGTTCATATCTAGCGCCGTGACTGTGTCTTTGGATTCCCTGAGCATGGGTGTGAGGCCTGTTTATGTGTTGTAAGACATGCTATCTCTGCTCCAAGTGTTACATGCCACTAAGAGTATGTTTTCTCCACTCCTATGGAGCAGCTAAGTACCCTTGACTGCTGAGGAATGTAGCACAGCTACTAATCTTGTTGGTCATTTATTCTACAAGGGCATTGTCTGCCCTCCCTACTTTCCATAGTTTTCTCTTACCAAACTTTAACCTTGTGAGCTAGGAAGGTAAATACTTAGCCAAATTGTGAATTTTGATGATGCAGAGGAGGAAGTAGGGATGCAGGTACGTTCTTCACCTGTCTATAAATATATTCTATTAATTAGGTAAACAAATATTCACTGAGTATATACTCTTTTCCATGCACTGTGCTAAAAATCTCCATCGGTATCTCCGAAAGCTTACAATCTGTTAAAGAAACATGCAAGGGAACATAAACTCAACCACACCTACAGTCATTCCAGGTGTTTACCTACCCATAAGACCTCATTCTGCACCCATGCCATCATCATTACGCTTCCCTTTTACATCCTCTCATATATGCTCCAAATTAGATATAATATGCCTACAGATGGACGACAGATGTAAAACAAAATCTGTTTACTTAGATTCTATTATTCAAAGAAGAAGCATGTATTAAGGATTGATTTGGCTTTGAGGGGAAGAAAAAAGCAGCTCAAGTAGCGTTGTTTAACTCCAGGTATTAATCTGGTGATGGGGTTGACAGAACTACCCATGAGCCACGGGGCAAAAACTGCAGCATGGTGTTCTAGTATAGGTGTGCCCTGCAGAAGGCCAGAAAAGATAGAACAAGGGTGTGCTGAACAGGCAGATGAGGTTGCATGGCAGATTTGGGAACTGGAGTGTTCCCTGAAGAAATCCGAAGGACGGAAGAGAGGCTGAGAACTTCAGTAGGCCACCGTATACTGGTATTTATTGTTGTTTAATGAGATACATATTGATGCTATTCCCCATAATCGCTCATATCCAACTCAAAATATGTTATATACAACATGGTATGAATACTCAGGATTTTAAAATGATAATTTTATTTTCTAAGTTGTAGCCCTTTCTCTCAGTATTTTTCAAGATGTTATAATTGGGCTAACAGGGGAGGCCACCAGGCATACTCAACATGGACACATTTGGTGATCTCTAAGGAAGTAACTTCTATTAATTTACTAAGTATTATCTCAGACTCTATGATTTATCCAAGGCTATGGTAGGCACTGTTGGACATACAAGAGGAATACACAAGCCTAGAAGAATGAGAGAACCAAATGAGAGTCTTTGAGGTTGAGTTCAGCCCTGGCTCTTCAGTTACCAGTGTTATCAATTTGATGATCCTTTAAAACCTCTCAGGATCAGTTTTCTTATCTATAAAATAGGAACTATTGTATTGACCTCAACTTCCTGATAAGGTTACTAAAAACACAAGATATATCACAGATATAAACGGTCTTATAATTATTAATGTGCTCTAAAAAATCTTTCAGATTTCAAAACCTACTTCCATGACAGTTAAAAAAAAAGACAACTTCACTATCATTATGGATGAACTCTTCAGATGGAATACACACCCACCTATTTTGTGTAATATATATATATATACACACACACACAAATATATAATATACATATATACATATGTGATACATAAATATACAATATACATATATTGTATGTATATATATTCAGTTTTATATCTTATATACATATATACTTTTCTGTGTATGTGTATATGAATGAAACAACTGGGAATCAATTCTAAGTTTAAATTTAATCACTATGCCAAGGCAATGACACTTTGTGGAATTGCTAACAGATCTGAAAATATAGGAATGAAATGTATGAGGAGAATGATACCAGAATCCTTCCTGGCAGAGACACAAACCCAAGTGGGCCTTGAAGAAACTGAAGGAAGATGGTTTGTCCTCTAAGCTGGGAATACATCCTACTTGAACCTTGAATCAGTGAACTGTTGATATGTGTTCCTAACACAGCTTCCCAATGCCTTTGAAAAGATCTGTTTTCAACCTCCCTTTGGGTAGAGAAATCAGCAGCCATCTAGGAGGCATCTGTTTTATGTGTTCAAGATGGCTATATTCTTAGATAAACAGAGGGGAAAGAAGGCTTATTACAGAGTGATTTTATAAGGGCAGAGTCACCTCAGTTACAGACTTAAGATTTAACTATCTGAGGTGAATTCATTATAACTCTATTCATTTAGAAACAAAATGCCACTTCTCATGACCCAATATAAATGAAGTGTAATTACTGAAAGTACATAAATGATAGAATGGAAATTTTTCTCCTCCCACTCAGGCTCATGACAAGAAGCGATTTCACGTATCTAAATAACTGGTAACTGTGAAGAAACACCTGAAGAGAGACGGAACACTTTGGATAGAAAGTCAACATTAAAGATCATGTTTAAAAATCAGTCTTTTGAGAGATCCTGGGATTTTTGACAACTGCTAAAATCCTAATGTGAATTTCACTCTCCCTTAGGAAATACTTAACACACACTGAAATTTAAAGAGCCAGAAACCTCAGGAATGTGACCGAAAACCCTAGCATTGCCCCTTGCCTTCTAAACCCAGGGCTTTGACCCTTTTAAACTGTCGGTGTCTTCCTATAGTTCCTAGAGATTTTAATCCTCTGTGGTGCAAAGATTATAAACAAATAATCCACTGATTGTTTCAAATGAAAACATTTGTAAAATTCTTCATATGATAGTTAAATGAAGTCAAGTATACAGGAAACGCCAAGTCTGTCCTTCAACTCATTCAGGTTTGGACTACTGAATGTTCAATTTTTAAGTATTACTAGAAAAATAAATATTCTGTCAAGCACTTCTCCCAGAGAAAATCTGCTTAAATGACTTCTTATTCTTAAATGATGCCGATTTCTTCCAGAAAACTGTATGCACCGCTCAATGATATATGATTAGAAATTATGAAGCCAATTTTCCAAAGGTGTTTCTTCATTTGCATCAGCAAAAAAAAAAGAGTACTTATAATTGTCCATGCAAATCAAGGACTTTTCATATGCAAATCATTATATGTGGATGTAATTATGCTGCTCCAATACATGGAATGAGATTTTAATCTGTTATACAAATAAGTGTGTAAATATGTATTTGTATTTTTAGTTCCACTAGAAAAAAAAAAAATAGTGTCCGTATGTGTCCTATTGATAGGAACAGAAACGAAAGGACCAGCAAGGGTCACCTATTATACTCTAGATAATGTTATTTTCACCAGCAACATCCTGTAAATAGAATTCCCTCTCTCTTTTTACCCCCATACCCCATTGCAAATCTTGTCCACTGAGCCAGACTTCATCTTCTATGATGAAATTCACTCTGTGGTGCCTACTTACCCTCACTTTGCATTTGGTTACCACTGAGTTTACCCAACCTCCGGCCTTCCAGACAGTCTGAACTCTATTGGTTTTTGTTGTTGTTGTTGTTGTTGTTTTGGTTTGGTTTAATTTTTTTTTTATTAAGTTCAACTAGCTAACATATAGTACATCATTAGTTTTTGATGTAGTGTTCAATGATTCATTAGTTGCATAGAACACCCAGTGCTCATCAACTCTATTACTGTTTGAGTTGGCCTCCCAGGAAGAGTTTCAACCTCATATAAATCAGATATTCAAATGATGTTGGGAAGAAGGTGTTCACTTACTCTAACAGCAGGTCAGTTCTGACCAAACTGGAAAGCATACTGTATAAATATTTGCCCAAAGATGCCTCATCTGGCCATATAGTCTCTGAGAAATCACAGTGACCCCAGGGGGAATAGTTTTTAAATGGATAATCTTTTGTTCTAAAAATCCAAGCCATTCAGCCAACACAAAACTAAATTCTTATATACCAGAATAAACTAACAACTTGCTTTTAGGAACATTTTTCTCTACACAATGAAGCAGTACAAAGAGATCTGTTTCCTGGAGAGGATGCTCGTCCTAATTGACAAGGTGGCTCATTTCGGTTTGACCCAGGGAGGATATTTCACTGGATGAGTAAATTATATAGTGTTGTGAAACCGGGAACATGTCTCGTACCTTCCCCCATTCCCCCAGTGAACAGTGAAACCTAATGACTGGAATAGATTTGCCTCATTTGACTACAAGATCATATCCTATTTTATATAAAATCTGAAAAAGAGAAAGATTTACAAGTAACAGCTAGTGATCTCTTACTGGAAAACTTGATGATATAAGCTATGACAATATTTTCCATCTGGAAGTGTAGCTCATGGTCTGAATAATTATATTTATCTTGGTTTCAGGAGCAAGAAGGAGCTGAGATGATGTGACCTAGATGAAAGATATTAAAATTACTAGAACATTTAAATGGTTTAATGGGGAAAGCAAGACAGAATACTGAAATAGCAGACATCATTAGAGCAAGCCACAGCGTAAGAAGAGAAAAATGGTTAATTTTCTTAAGTTGTTAAGAACACTAACTTGCCCATCAGTTACATAAGAGATACTGGGATTTCCCGGAACCGTCTGGGAGAAGTGAAAGGAAGGATTGGTGAATGTATAACTGTTTGTGTAATTGTTACTGAAAACTATTCTTACCTCTTTACTATTGTAGCCTAGAGTACGTGAATCGCAGTGATGACAATATTGACAACTTCTACTCAATTGGTACAATTAAACTTTCCAAAGTACTTCCATAGATGAAGCAACATTGTGAATTTTGCTGAAACTTAAAATGGTCATTGGACATTCAGACCTGGTCCTACTTCAATCCAATTTAACCAAAGGACAAAGGACAAAGTGTTGTAATTGGTTATTGCTGGATTTCATGAAACTCAGTAAGTGTAAGAATTCATAATAAATATTGGGGAAAAACAGCAAAAAAAAATTAAAAATTTTTATTGAACTCAGAACTTTTATTGTTGCATATTATCCCTGTGGCAATAGCACCAGTGTATGATCTCATAAGTCTGTGCTGGAAGCTATGGAGCCCTGCATGGGTAAGAAGAGGGTTAGAATAGAATAAAAAATCAGATGGTAAATAAAATGCATGCATTTGTCCTTTCAGAGGGGCATACTGGATATGCTCCTGGATATCCAGGGATATACTGGATAGACACAAATACAAATCTGAATCAGATATCATTCTGCTTAGAAATGTGCATTTTTCGTCACAGTGAGGGACATTTGTATTATGGTATCTTACAGGTGATATAGACAAAATAGGGGAATTCTGGTTTCTCGATTGTGTGATACACTTGCTCTCCCTGGAAACAGGGAGAGCCATCAGCTCCACTTTACTAATTTAAAATGGGGAAATAATATAATTGTGAAAATAGAGGGCAAAGCCTAATCCCCAGTGTGCAACTACAGAATCCTCCCCTCTTTTTAAAGACAGCTTATTATCCATTCTTGTCATTTAAGCAGATGCCTTCAGATAATTTCCCAAGATTGTTCTTAATGGAACCATATGAGTATCAGTCAAAAATATCACAAAATCCAATGTTAATCCCTTGTCTGATACAAGTTAAAAGAGAGTTTGATCTTGCCTGCTGCCAGCCGCCCCCAGCCTTGCATTGTGCTCTCCCTCTGATTTCCATCATAGACAATTTTATCTCTCAGAAGAGCCTGAAGTATAATCACATTGTAATACAACAGGGGTTGTGTGTGCTTGTAAGCAAATATTTCTTTTTGGGAAAAAAATCTCCCTTGGTTTTACACCCTACTGGGACTGGCAGGCCCACCAGCTCCTGCCATTCAGCACAAATACATCTTAGCATCAACCAGTTAATAGATACCGACACATGAAACGCTTTGCCTTGATGGATCTGTGTTTATATCTAGCTTGTTTCAAGTTCAATTTGCAAGGGAGCTTTATCTTTGGTGCTATCAAATATGCTACTTACCCTGCCATTTCCACCTGACAGCCCCTGATGGTACAGATCTCATTTCAGTGAAACCCACAGCTGCCTTCCCCACTTGCATATGCCTTCTGGGCTATCATATTATCCTGTCTATACAATGCTATTTCCTGTTCCCTTCCCTCATTTCCCTGGCCAGCCTTATTTATCTTCAGTGCTCTGCTCAGCTCAAAGGTCACTTCCTCTACCAAGTCTGACTCTTGTCCTTGAAGACTCACTGTGCAATGGGCCACATACTCTCTCCGAGCATTGCCTTGGACACATTTCAAAAAAAACACCTATGACAAATTTTTGCCTTTATTTGTTATCTCTCTAATTAGGATTTAAGATTTCTGAAGACATGATTGGGTTACATCCGTATTTGTATTCCTAATGTAAAGTACTATGACAGCATATACGTGCTCAACATACATCTGCAAGGAATCTTTACAGAAATGAGGTATTTTTACTTATATCAAAATTTATCAAAAGAAAATACAGACTCTTAAACTAAAGTTGTTCACATCAACTATTCTTTTGTATCTTTCTTGTCTGCATTGTTTGTAATGTCTCCATTTTTTTTTTTTTTGTATTTGTTTTCAAGGTCTTTCAAAATCCTTAATTGGTTCCAAGGAACACAGTCAACTTCACAGAGCAATATGGTGAACTCTGGAACAATAGAACAAGTTCCAGTAATAAGGCTTCTTATAAGAGTCATCCATTGCTTATCAAAAAAGTACAATTCATCAATCCTTATCACTCCAAGTGTCTGAGCATTACTGTGAACCAAGTATGAGTAGGCACATCATTGCATTTCCCCTCCTCTTCCTTTTGTACATTAAGTTAGCAAACAACCGAGAGCCTACTATGTATCATATACCAAGTTAGGCATTAGAGATTCAAAAACAAACAAACAAAACAAACAAAAACAACTAGTAATGGAGAGTACCTGTCCTAAAGGAGTTCATTGTCTAAAAAAGGGGTTTATTGATGCAATAACTTATTATGATACATAAGATAAGAGTTGTGATGGAGTTAAACATTAAAACCAAAGGTCAAGGAACACAGGGTTGGGTATGGCGCTTCTACCTATAATCCTCTATAGAACTCCTAGAATGATACCTGTGTGAATAACAGCAACTATTTCCTTTGGCTCTTACATTTACTTTTCAGTTGATACTGAAAGACCTCTAATACTGAATAAAATCCTAATGGACCTCTCCAAATGATAAAATAAACAGTAATCCCCTATTCTATTGGATACCAAGGCATTTTCTATACTTTATTTAACTCCATGAAGTTTCTTACCCCATGTTACTTTAGATGACCTAGATACTACCACCTTATTTGCACTGGTTGTCAGATTGTATATGAGTCCAGATACCATTACTCCATTTAATTTTACTGTCAGAAGTTCAGCAAAATGTTTAATGATCAACCATAACATAAATAACCATATGTCCAATATTTTGTCTTAGGAAGCCTAGCAATAGGAATGTTACCAGTGTACCAGTAGCATCCAACACTATAAAGCTGATTACTATCTCAAACAACTTGGTTGTGAGTCTTGGAGGCAAGCTCCACCATTTGATCTTTCAGAGATAACACAAATATGGAGGGAACTTACTAAGTACACTTATCCTAGGGAAAAAAGACAAATGCAGCAGTCAATAGAAATATGTATAAGAGTGTGTGCATGTGTATGTGTGTGGGTGTGTGTGTGTGTGTATCTGTCTGTCTGTGTGGATGGGTTTAAGTACAGAAGGAGTCATTCGGAGTCTAATACCAGAGGTTTGAAGAGTTTGGAAAGAAAGTAGAATCATGCCATATGGCAGTATAAATGAACTGATGGTGCTTGGATTTTATGTTCTCTCTAAAGCTGGAGATATGGTAAGGATAACTATGGTTAAATGGCTGTGCAGGCAAATTTAGTGACAGCCTCTGAAACTGGGAACTCAGCTTCTATTCCATGCTTTCTTACAAAACTTAAGTATTTTTGTTTTGGGAAAATATCTATAAAATTTAAACTGTCTGTATGGGTATGCTTAACCCAAGTGTAACCATTTCATTTTATCTGTTTGACCCTTTATGAGACCAATTATTTATTTCAGTATTCTTTCTTATACAGAGATATAACATAAGCACATTAAAATAGTCTGGCTAGATTTGAAATCCTGGCATGAAATAAGGATTTTGTGTATTCCATAAACATTCTGAATTAGGAATCCTTTTCCAAACAACAACTACTACTGGAAGCTAAAGTCAGAATGGAAATGCTATTTTTTAGACAGGTGTCACTCAAATGGTGACATATGTTATTTCTGACTCTGATACCCATCACAAGAACAGCTAAAACCATTTAAGAATGAGCACTAGTAATAGAATCCTAGAACATAAGGGTAAGCCTGAAGTACCCTTCTGCACTACAGACCAATACAGCCTGCTTTAGAAGGTAAGGGAAGCAGCTACACATTGGCCACACTATTTTCACCCAGGCCAGGACAGCACCATGTAGAGAGGTCTCCCCTGAGCCAGTGGGGAAAGAGAAACCAGGGGACAACATCTCCCACAGAGCATTTGTGGATTGCTTTGTTGGAGCCCCTACTTTGATCTCACACCAGGAGGATTTCAGGAAAATCTGTGACGTTCAACCCCTGGGAATTTAACTGTGACAGAGAAGTGGAGAGGGGTTTGCAACAACTAGCAGGGATCTTGGGACACTGAGTTTATATCTGCAATGCCCAAGTAGTAATCCTGACCAACTACTGCTTTTGCTAATCAGCAGAGTAAAGTTGGGGGAGGCTCCAAATCACTATTAATTAGGGACATGCAAATTAAAACCACAATAAGATATCACGATATGGCTATTAAAATGACCATCATCAAAAAGATAAGAGATAACAAATTCAGGTGTGGATGTGGAGAAAAGAGAAGCCTTGTACACCATTGGTGGGACTGTAAATTGGTATAGGCACTATAGAAAATAGTATGGAGGACAGTCAAAAAATTAAAAATAGAACTACCATAGGATCTAGCAATTTCACTTCTGGGAATATATCCAAAGGAAATGAAAACATTTAATTCAAAAAATAGCTGTATTCCCACATTCATAGCAGCATTATTTCCAATAGCCAAGCCATGGAAACAACCTAATGTCCATCAATGTATAAATGACCGAAGAAGTTGTGGGGTGTATGTGTGTGAGTGTGATACAAATCAGAAAGACAAATACTATACGATCTCACTTATAATGGAATCTAAAACAAAAACAAGAAACCAAACAAACAAAAAAAAAAAACAAACAAACAAACCATAAAATCGTAGAAAAAGAGATCAGACTTGTGGTTACCATAAGCAGAAGGTGGGGGCAGAAGGGAATTACAGGAAAGCAGTCAAAAGGAACAAATTTACAAGTTGCGAAATAAGTAAGTGCTAGGGATGTAATGTACAACTTGACTACTATAATTAACACTGTTATATGATACATAGTAAAGTTGTTAATAAATTCTAAGAGTTCTCATCATAAGAATCTTTTTCTTTCTTTTTTTTTTCCTCTTATTGTATTTCTATGACAACATAGATGTTAACTGAACTTACTGTGGTAATTGTTTCACAATATAAGTAAATAAAACTGGCATGCTCTATGCCTTAAATTTATACAGTATGTTATTTATTCTCAATAAAACTGGAAAGAAATGAAAATGTTGCCTAAATCATTAACCACAATTTCCTTACTTTGAACAACAGCTGGAGTCTGTCTTAGCAATGTGAGGTCTATAGATGTGTATAGAAACTGTCAGAATTTGGCATGTATATACAACTTTTTCCTCTCTATCTCTAGGGACTGTCAGTCTTGTTAGTTAATCATCTGAGTTGAAGACCAATTATCTCCAGATTGTGTTTCTTGTACACTCTTAACAAAAAACATAACAAAGCTATCAACTTTTACTTGGGATTCCCTGAACCGCATGAGATGGCAGTCCTTTTCTCATTCCCTTACTCAATTTATTAATTCAACAGAATTTAAGACTCACTATGAGCCAGGAACTGTGTTAGGCACTAAGAAAACAAAAATGTACGTAAGTTTTACATGATAGAGTGAGGAGGCCAGCAAGTCTTTCCCTAGTAACCAAATATAAAGCCACACAAAAGTGTCAAAGTAATTTTAGCATTCTGGAAATGGACCAAAAGCATAGAAAAAAGCAAGTATTTATTTATAAAAACTATTAAATTACAAATAGGAACAGTAAGAGTCTGCGACGTTCTTGCCTAGAACTGCTTCTGGTTTCCCAGTGTGATGGCTCCACCAGGGCAGAGCAGGCCATGAAAACCAGCAGTCTCTATGCCAATGCAAGGGGTATATGGGATCACTTGATTTGAAGTGTTGCTATGGACTCACAAATTAGCTTGTGTTGTCAACAGGGATTTCTAGATGATCAGGTAGCTATATGAGACTTGATAACATCTCTACATATCCTGGAAAGACCCAAAGCTTTGTACATGTGTAGTTTAGTCTAGAGTGGGTAGAAACCAGTGACATATCCCTAGTTGATGGAATCGAACTGTGTTCCCAAGGAAGACATGAAAGTAACTATCAGAAAATTAAAGCAGGAAAGAGTTTAATTAGTCTACAGTATGAATGTGGTTCCCAGCCCACACACAGATATATAAGAAAAAAAAAAAAAAAAAAAAGGAAGACTTACTTGTTTCAGGTTTCTTAAAATCTGTCTCTGAAGACGCAGACCAAAAATTAAGAATCCAGGCTTAAAACTTAGAACAGAACAAATAAATCTGGAGACATCAATGGCTACACATTGTAGGGAAGAGAGAGCCTACAAATTTATCCAGGCAAATTATGTTTATCAACATATAAGCAAACAAAAATAACAATCCTATTCCGTTGCTCACATTGTTCTAACCTGGGCCACTGACAACCATTCAGATTGGCTCTTTTTCACATGTCACATTCTTTGGGGCTTTTTTTTTTTTTTTTTTTTTTTTTTTTGTCCTTTCTTTCTTTCTGACACTATAATAGGGTCCAGGCTTATCTCATATTTTTCCACTCTAGCCCAAGAATTAGCCATTTCTCCAAGATGCCTTGGTTCTTTTCCTTGAAGAATGATATTCAGAAACCAACATCTAGGAGCATGGTAAACTAGGTGTCACTTCTTCTAGGCCTAGAAAAGTTTGCTTCCTATGTTTATGTGTGTATGAATATAAACTCAGTTGCATACACATATCTATTTATCTATAGATATGTATCTACATCTATCTATCTATCTATCTATCTTGATAGGTATCCTGATAGATTTATCAGGATATAGATATCCTGATAGATTTATTAAAACAGACATGGGCTCATAATTATATTTCCAACCTCAATCCAATATTGCAGGGTCCATTCTAGACTTCTCTCTTTGATTATTTATAATTTCTTTCACGTATAATGAGAAACTGGGCTTTAATTATCTATATTTACTAACATTATAAAGTAGTTTTATAATTATAAACCCATACCCTTGTGAAAAATAAATTAACCAGCTAGAGTACAGTATTTGTGTATAGTACTTTAGCTGTAATAATATGCAGTTAAAACACTGTTTTCCAAAGTTCCTTAGGTCAGGATCTTTTGTCCTCGTCACTTCAATAAGGTTATCTCACACATTCATAACAGATTAATTTGTCACTGTCTGCATTCTATCTGATTCCCCCAACCAGAGGAATGGACCAGAATCTGCAGTTGATTCAATATAACAACTAAAATATTCAATTTTCAATAAAATATTATAATATTTCTAAAGAAAGAGAAAGTAGAAATCATACTCAAGAAGAACAAAATTTTTCAATAAAAAATTTATATGGATGTCCCTAGATGTTCTATGTAGCCAACAAAGATTTTCAAGAAGCTATAATAAATTTGTTCAAGAAACAACAGGAAATCACATTTAAGAACTAAAGGAGGGGGGCGCCTGGGTGGCTCAGTGGGTTAAAGCCTCTGCTTTGGGCTCATGTCATGATCCCAGGGTTCTGGGATTGAGCCCCACATCCGGCTCTTTGCTCAGCGGGGAGCCTGCTTCCTCCTCTCTCTCTGCCTGCCTCTCTGCCTACTTGTGATCTCTGTCTGTCAAATGAATAAAATCTTTAAAAAAAAAAAAAAAAGAACTAAAGGAGGGGCACCTGGGTGACTCAGTTGGTTAAAGCCTCGCGTTCAGCTCAGTTTGTGATCCCAGGGTCCTGGGATTGAGTCCCATATTGGGCTCTCTGCTGAGCAGAGTCCGCTTCCCTCTCTCTCTCTGCCTGACTCTCTGCCTACTTGTGATCTCTGTTTGTCAGATAAATAAATAAATAAATAAATAAATAATCTTTTAAAAAGAGGCCAACTTTTGATTTCAGCTCAGGTCATGGATCTCAGGATCCTGGGATCAAGCTCTATATTGGGCTCCGTGCTCAGTGGGGAGTCTGTTTCAGGATTTTCTCTCTCCCTCACTTGCTTTCTCTCTCTCTCTAAAAAATAAATAAATAAATCTTTAAAGAAGAAATACAGAAAAGTAGGACAATAAATCATCAAATAGGGGATCTCAACAACAAAAAAATTGAAAAAAAAAAAAAGAAAATTCTGGAGTTGAATGAATCAATACTTGAAATGTAAAATTCATTAGAGAAGCATAATACTATAGTTGATATGGTGAAAGAATCAGTAAGCTTAATTATTGATCAATAGAAATTATCCAATCTAAAGAAAAGAGTAAAAAAAGGAAGAATAAACAGAATCTCAGAGATATATGGAACAATAAAAAACATACCAACAGATGTGTAATGGGAGTCACAGAAAGCACACAGGGAGCGATACGGTTAAAAAAATTGATATACAAGTGACAAAAATATCCTTAATGTGATGAAAATCATTAGTCTACAAATCTGGGAAGCTCAACAAAACTCAAGGATAAACATAAAGTCACAGCTAGATATGCCATAGTTTACTAAAAGATAGAGAGAAATCTTGAAAGCAGTAGGAGAAAAACAATTCATCATATACAGAAGAACAATGAGAGGATAAACATCTGACTGACTTCTCTTAAATAATGGAGTCTAGAAGTATTGAAATGGGAAAAATATATCAAGCAAACATCATATACCAGCAAAATTACTTTCTAATATGAAACTGAAGCAAAAGGTATTCACAGATATGCAAAGACTAAGAAAATCCATTCTTAGCAGACTTAAATTACCTAAAATACAAAAGGAAATCTTTTAAGTTGAAATGAATGACACCAGAGGGTAGCATAAATCCAAAAGAAAAAACGAAGAGCACTGGAAATGGGAAATGCTTTGGTAAGTAAAAATGACTCTATAAATATATATTTTATCTTTTTTTTTCAAAATTTAAAGGATGTAATATTGAATAAAGCAAAAATATATCATTGTTTTTGGACTTATAACACATACTTATATATAATAATATTAAAATAAAGGAGCGATGAAAGGAGATATATTGGAGCAAAGATTCTGAATTTTGCTGCAATTAAGTTAGTGCTATTTTGAAGTAAATTGGGATATGTTAAAATACATATTGTAATTCTGAGAGCCACTGCTAAAAAAACAACTAAAAATAAATGTTTAAAAAGTCACCATAGAAATTAAAATGGCACTTCCATAATATTGACTTAAAAATGACAGTAAAGGCAGAAAAAAGGGACAAAAAAGGACAAATGATGAATAGCAAAACGGTAGAGGTATCAAATTATATTACCAAGTTGTAGTAATCAAAACAGTAGGGTACTAAAATAAAAATTGACACATAGGGGCGCCTGGGTGGCTCAGTGGGTTAAGCCGCTGCCTTCGGCTCAGGTCATGATCTCAGGATCCTGGGATCGAGTCCCGCATCGGGCTCTCTGTTCAGCGGAGAGCCTGCTTCCCTCTCTCTCTCTCTCTGCCTGCCTCTCTGTCTACTTGTGATTTCCTCTCTGTTAAATAAATAAATAAAATCTTTAAAAAAAAATTGACACATAGATCAATGTAACAGAAGAGAAAACACAGAAATAAACACACAATTATATGGTCAGTTTATTTTTGACAAAGGAAGAAAGAATATCCAATGGGAAAAATAGTCATTTCAACTAATGGTGTTGGGAAAACTGGACAACCACTTTCTTATACCACACACACAAATTTAAAATAGATTAAAAGACTCAAATGTGAGACCTAAAGCTATAAAAATCCTCGAGATAACACAGGCAATAATCTATTTGACAGCCATCATAGCAACATTTTTCTCGTTAAGCTTCCCATGGCAAGTAAATAAAAACAAAAATAAACTATTGAGACAACACCAAAATTTTAAAAATAAAAAACAAAACAACAACAACAACAAAAATCTTCTACACAGCAAAGGAAACAACAAAACTAAAAGGCAACCTATGGACTGGAAGAAGATATTTGCAAATGATCTATCTGATAAAGGGTTAGTATCTAAAATATATGAAGACTGATACAATTCAACATCCAAAAAACAGATAATCCAATTTAAAAATGGGCAGGAGAAAGTGAAAAAACAGAGAGCAAGAAATTAAAAAAACAGATTCCTAATTATAGAGAACTGATAGTTACCAAAGCCAAAGGGCAGGGGTGGGTGGTGGGAGAGAGGGGTTAAATAGGTGATGGGGATTAAGGAATATACTTGTCATCATGAGTACCTAGTGATGTATTATGGAATCATGAATCATTTATTGTACACCTGAAACTAATATAACACTATATGTTAACTAATCAGAATTAAATTAAAAACTTTAAGAAAATAAAAAACAGGCAGAAGATAAGAACAGACATTTCTCCAAAGAAGATATACAGATGGCCAACAGATGCATGAAAATATGTGCAGCATCATTCATCATCAGGGAAATGCAAATCAAAACCACAATGAGTCATCATCTCACACATGTCAGAATAGCTAAAATTAAAAACACAAGAAACAAGTGTTGGTGAAGATGTGAGAAAAAGGAACCCTTGTATACCGTTGATGGGAATGCAAACAGTGCAACCACTATGGAAAACAGTATGGAAGTTTCCTAAAAAGTTAAAAATAGAACTATCTTACAATTCAGGAATCACACTAGTGGGTATTTACTCCCAAAAATATAAAAATACTAATTCAAAGGGTTACATGGACCCCTACATTTATTGCAGCTTTATTTATAATAGTCAAATTATGGAAGTAGCCCAACTGTTCACTGATAGATGAATGGATAAAGAAGAATGATGAATGGATAAAGGAGATACACACACACGCACAATGGAATATTATTCAGCATAATAAAGAGTGAAATCTTGACATTTTCAAGAACATAGATGGAGCTAGAGAGTATAATGCTAAGTGAAATAAGTCAGTCAGAGAAAGACAAATACCATATGATTTCATTCATATTTGGAATTTAAGAAACAAAATAAACAAGCAGAGGGTGGGGGAGATAGAGAATTAGAGACAAACGAAGAAATAGACTCATCTGCAGAGAACAAAATGATGGTTACCAGAGCAGAGGTGGGAAAGAGTTGGGGGGATAGGTAAAAGTGGTGATAAGGTTTAAAGAGTACAGTTATCTTTATGAGTATTGCGTAATGTATAGAATTGTTGAATCACTATATGGCATATTACTCTAATGGAATTAAAATTTTTAAAAAAACAAAAAAAATGCTACATAGAGGTAATATGAAACATATCAGTAATTACATTAAAGGTGAATAGTATACACAATCCCATCCAACTGGCATAGATTATCAGACTATGTAAAAAAAGCAAGCCCTACTAAATGCTGTCTACAAAAGATACACAGTAGATTAAAAAATATAAATACATAAAATAAAATGTATAATATGCAAACAATGACCAAAAGGCAACTGAGTACCTATATTCATATCATACAAAATCAACCTTATGACAGGAACTTGTACTAGAGACAAAGACAGACATTACAGAAGAATAAAAACATCATCAGGAATATATAAAAATTATAAATACATGCACACCTAACAATATAGCCCCCAAATACGCAATATACAAAGCTGATAGAATTAAAAGTAGAAACACAATTAAGTAACAACAAGGATTTCAATGGCTTATTTATAAATATTCATAAAAAAACTAGGAAGAGATCAGCAAAGACATAAAGACTAGAATAATACTATCAAAAAAATTTTCTAGCCAACATCAATAGAACACTTCAACCAAAGTCTGCAGGAAGTACACTCTTTTCAAGCACACATGAAAGAGACTCTAGGATAGACAACTTGCTAAGTCATAAAACAATTCTCAAAAGTTTAAAAGGTGGAAAATATGTAAAGTATCATCTCTGACCACTTAAAATTAAATAGGAAATCCTCAACAGAAACAGATCTAAGACAATACCAACACATGGACATTAAATAACACTTCAACCCCTGGTTCAAAGGAGAAATCATAAAACAGTTTGAAACTATAAAAACACATCAGATCAAAATTTCTGAGATGCAGCTAACATCTTGGAGGGTCTGAACTTTAAATGTCTGTATCAGAAAAGAAAAAAAAAAAAGTTCTCAAATCACTCATCTAAGCTTCCACCTTAGCAAGTTATAAAAAGAGTGAACCAAATTCAAAGCAAGAAGTAAGGAAATAATAAATATGAGAGTAAATCAATGAAGCTAAAAAAAAAAAAAGAGAAAGAAAAAAGAAAAACCCAGAAATGCAATAGAGAAAATAAAACCAAAAGATAATTTTTCTAAACAAATTTTTAAAAAGATAAACCCTTAGCTAACCTAAGAAAATAAAAGAAACAAATTACCAAAAGCAGTATTGAAAAAGGGAATCAGTAAGTAGGGAATTTATAGGGAATCTATAAAAATTAAGAGATTTATAAAAAAATATTAGTTTAAATGAATGCCAGAAGATTAGACAAGTCAGAGTATATGCACAAATTCCTAGAAAAATATGCATTACCAAAATTCACTCAGAAAAGAAGTAGAATCTGAATAGATCTATAACATGTAAGGAAATTGAATTAATTAAAAATAATTTCTCAGGGAGAATTTTAAGCACAAGTGGTTTCACTGATGAATTATACCCAACATTTAAAGAGAAATAATACCATTTCTTAATAAACTCTTTCCAAGTCACTCTATTAGATTAGTATTATTGTGCAACAAAAATTGATAAAGAAATCAAGAAAGAATACTATAGACCAGTAGCAAAAGTGAAGAGATATATAAGTCTTTAACAAAATATTAGCACACTGATTGCAGCAACATAAAGTGATTATACATCATGACCAAACAGAAGTTATAACAGGAATTCATAGTTTGTGAAATATCTGAAAATCAATTATTGTAATGTAATGTATTAATGAAATAAAGGCAAAATCCTCCTGATAATCCCAACAGATGCAAAGAGCTTGTGAAAGAAATTCAACACAATTTCATAATAAAATTTCACTACAAATTAGGGATAGGATATTTCATAACAAAAACACACACACGCAAAAGCAAAAACAAAACCAAAAAAGGAAAAAAATAAAAAACCTACTGATATCAAACTTAGTGGTGAAAAGACAGAGTGCTTTTTTCCCAAAGATGAGGAAAAAGGCAAATATACTCTGCTTTGTTGTCTCCATTTATATTTAACATTGCACTGGTGACTTGAGTCAAGACATTAAGGCAAGAAGGAGGTGAAAGTGGAAGAGGAAGAGGAGGAAGGGGATGGAGGAGGACAGAAGTCATTTACTATTCAATTATTACTTATTTTTGAAGAAATAAAACTATCTTTATTTGCAGATGCATAATCCTATATGTAGAGAATCCTAAGAAATATCCTTTTTTCCCAAAACAAATTACTAGGATGAATAAATGAATTTAACAAGATCACAAACTGCAAGATTAATACCTAAAATCAACTGAATTCTATATACCAGTAATGAGAAATCAGAAAATAAAATCAAGAAAACAATTCTACTCAGAATAGCATCAAAAAGACAATTCACATTGGAATAAATTTAACACAAGATGCACAAGATTTCTATACTGAAGTTATAAAATACGGGCATAATAAATAAAATATAAATAAATGAGGACACATGCCATGTTTGAGAATTGAAATATTTTTCCCCAAATTGATGCAGTTTTTCCTCAATGTGATCTGTAGACTTAATGAAATCCTTGTTAAAATTCCTGCAAGACTTCTTTTTTTTTTTTTTTTTTTTTTTTTGTAGAAGATAGCAAGCTAAATTTAAAATGCAAAGACCTAGAATAGCCAAAACACTTGCAAAAGAAGAACAAATTTGGAGGGCTTAAAGTACCAGATTTCAAAATTTATGATAAAGCAACAGTGAAGAAGACAATGTGGTATTGGCACAAGGATAAGCAAATAGATCAATACAACTGAGCTGAGAGTCCAGAAATAAATCCTTATGTTTACAATTTTTTTTTCTTAACAAAGGCAATGCAATTACACTTCAAACAAATGGTAGTGGTATAATTAGATATTTGCATGCAAAAGGAATAATTTAAATGCTTAACAAAAATCCACTCAGAAATCAATCACTGACCTAAATGTAAGAGCTAAAACTATTAAAATTTTTCAAACAGAACATAGAAGTAAAGTTTTAAGACTTCAGTTTAGGCAAAGAGTTATTAGATATAAAACCAGTTATAAAATATAAATTATAAAATAGATTATACCTCTTTAAAATGGAAAATATTTACCACTTCAAAAGAGTCCATTAAGAAAATGAAAACATAAGGCAAAGACTGGGAGAAAATACTTGGAAAACGTATCTGGTAAAGGACTCCATTCATTATATATTATGTAACATAGTATATAATATACAATTTAAAACAGAATAATATGATATAATACTGTATGACAACTCAAAAACAAGAAAAGTGTCCTAAAATTGAAAACAACTTATACATACCAAAGAACACATGCAAAGGGCTAGGAAACATATGCAAAGTTGTTACACATGATTAAGCATTAGGAAATGAGATTAAACCTACAATGCAATTCCACTGCATACTTACAAGAATGGATAATTTAAAAAGTGTGACCATACTATTTGGGGAAGGAAACTGGATTCCTTGCCCACTCCTGGTAGAAATGTAAAATGGCATATCCAGATTGGATATCGGTTTGACAATTTCTTAAAGTGAGACATAAATTTACTTATCTGACCCAGAAATTCCACTCTTTGTAATCTAGCACAGAGAAATGAAAATGTGCTCATATAATGATTTTCACACAAATGTTCATAGAAGCATTCCTTCAATAAAATGAAGGAATGAAATATTGATACATGCTACAACATGTATGAATCTTAAAAACATTACACTAAGTAAAAAAAGCTAGACACTGGCTGGGTCTACACATTGTAGGATTTCATTTCTATGAGATGTCTTAAAAAGATAATTTTATGGGCGCCTGGGTGGCTCAGTGGGTTAAAGCCCCTGCCTTCGGCTCGGGTCATGATCCCAAGGTCCTGGGATCGAGCCCCGCATCGGGCTCTCTGCCTGGCGGGGAGCCTGCTTCCTCCCCTCTCTCTCTGCCTGCCTCTCTGCCTACTTGTGATCTCTGTCTGACAAATAAATAAAATCTTAAAAAAAATAATTTTATAAGAAAAACAAAGCTGGAGGCATCATAATTCCAGACTTCAAGTTATATTACAAAGCTATTGTAATCAATAGCATGATACTGGCATAGAAAGAGACACATAGAACAATGTAAAGAATTGAAAACACAGAAATTAACCCACAGTTGTATGGTCAATTAATTCTCAACAACGCAGGAAAGAATATTCAACGTGAAAAAGACAGTCTTTTTAACAAATGGCATTGGGAAAACTGTAGAGCAACATGCAAACGAATGAAATTAGACCACTTTCTTATACCACAGAAATCTTATAAATTCAAAATGGATTAAAGACCCAAATGTGAGACCAACCTGAAACCACAAAATCCTAAAAGAAAACACAGGCAGTAACATCCTTGACATTAGCTGTAGCGATGTCTTTCTAGATATGTCTCCTGAGGCAAAGGAAACAAAAGCAAAAATAAACTATTGGGACTAAATCAAAATAAAAAGCTCTACACAGTGAAGGAAACAAGCAATAAGACTAAAGACAACCTATGGAATGGGAGAAGATATTTGCAAATGACATATCTGATAAAGAGTCAGTTTCCAAAATATATAAAGAACTTATAAATCTCAACACCCAAACAACAAATTATCCAATTAAAAAAATGGGCAGAAGACATGCACAGACATTTTTCCCAAACAAGACATACAGATGGCCAACAGACATATGAAAATATGTTCAACATCACTCATCTTCAGGGAAATGCAAATTCAAACTACAATGAGATATTAACTCATACCTGTCAGAACAGCTAAAATCAAAAACACAAGAAACAACAGGTATTGGTGGGGATGTGGAGAAAGGGGAACTCTCTTGCACTGTTGGTGGAAATGCAAACTGGTACAGCTACTTTGGAGAACAGTACGGCATATCCTCAAAAAGATAAAAGTAGAACTACCCTAGGATCCAGTAATCTCACTACTGGGTATTTACCCAAAGAATACAAAAATCCTAATTCAAAGGGATACAGGCACCCTGAAGTTTATCATTATCTATAATAGCCAAACTATGGAAACAGACCAAGTGTCCATCGATTGCTGGATAAAGAAGTGATTTATCAGTCAGAGAAAGCAAACACCATAGGATTTCACTCCTACGTGGAATTTAAGAAATGAAACAGGTGAGCAGAAGGAAAAAGAAGAGGAAAAAAAAAAAAAAAGCAAACAAGAAAGAAACTCTTACCTATAGAGTACAGACTGATGGTTACTAGAAGGGAGGCGAGGTGGGTGAGGGCAGGGATGAAAAAGGTAATGGGTCTGAAGGAGGGCACTTGTTCTGATGAGCACCAGTGTGCTGTTTGGAAGGGTAGAATCACCACACTGTACACTTGAAACTAATATTACACTGTTTGTTAATGAGCTGGAATTTAAAGAAAAATTTTAAGATAAAGTAGAATTTTTAAAAAGGGTAACTTGATAGAGACAGAAAGCAAATCAAATCCATGGTTGCCTCGGTCAGGGATACTCTTTATAGTAAATGACTGCAAAAGAGCTCAAGGGAGATTTTTAGTGATGAAAAGTTCTGCAACTGGATTAAGGTGACAGTTGCATAACTCTATAAATTAAAAAAAAATCAGTGATTTGTATACTTACAAAAAATGAGTAAGAAGCAGTTTCTGTCCTAAAACCCACCAGTGACCCATTTTGATGGATACAGAATAGGGTAGCTAGACATGGTCTTGCACAAAGGCAAAGAGCTGGATTTTTTTTTTAAAGATTTTATTTATTTATTTGACAGAGAGAGATCACAAGTAGGCAGAGAGGCAGGCAGAGAGAGAGGAGGAAGCAGGCTCCCTGCTGAGCAGAGAGCCCGATGCTGGACTCGATCCCAGGACCCTGAGATCATGACCTGAGCCGAAGGCAGCGGCTTAACCCACTGAGCCACCCAGGCGCCCAAGAGCTGGATTTTTAAAAGAACATCAGTACCACTGGAAGTTAAGCCAATACTGAAAATGACAAATTAACAGATGCGAATCCAGTCAGTACTACTTGAAGCCATGCAAATAAGAGTTTTGTAGATGACCCACAATATCTAAACGGCATGTTATTTTGTTCTGAAAGAATGTTGAGAAATAGGAGATAGCTACATTTTGAAGTAAGGTTAGCTTACTTCAACATCATCAAGAACCTGATTGGATGGCGAAGATTAGGAAGTGACAAAGTTCAGCCTCCTTTGCAAGTCCTGCTCTGTTAAGTACTTACTACTTATGGACTTGAAACCTCTGAATACCAGTCTCCTCTCCGTGAAATAGGGGCGTAATATGAAAACATATATAAGCTGTACAGTAGGCACTGAGGACATGTTTCATGTTAACTATGTCTTTTAAATAAATTGGAAGTGGAGGAGATACATGCTTGGGGTTTTAATATTTGTGGGTTCTTTAGGGAGTTGCCTCTGAATCTTGCTTCATTAAGAGACTTGAAAAAAGTAACAGATGTTCTTTGAATAGAAATCTGCTGAGATAAGCCATCCAAAGGGTCCAACCAGGTAAATGAAATGAGTCATTACTGAAATTATTTCTTACCTGTGGAGTTTCACTGTTTCTTTCCAAAATGGAGCTTTGTTTCTGAAAATAAATGCACCAGAATGTCAAGAAGCTATTCTGCTTGAAGCCACAAAGCTGTCTTTGCTTTCTGGAAGTTCCTGAGAGTCAGATCTCCCAGGCTGGGAATCAGAACAATAGGTAAGAACTGCAGTAGGCATAAGAGAAGTGAAAGATCCTACCTAAGCAAGGGAGAGGGAGAAATGCCTGGGAATTCATTCAAGGCACAACGTAAAATCCTGAGGAGACACTGGAGCTCAATTAAACCCAACTGAACAAATACTTCTTTCAAAGCTTCAGTTGGGCCTAAAACTATTTCAAGGATCTAAAGAGAGTTTAAAACAAAAATATGGTCCTTGCCTTTAAGAAGCTCACAAATTTGTAGGAGAGATAGATGTTAATAAATAATTATCTGGGTGAGAAATGCAACAATGGGAGGGAAAGAACAATCACTTCTGCTTAAGGCACACAATTTTCACAAATTCCAGCAATTGAAAAAGCTTTTTATGCTTCAAGGAAAAGTCTCAAAACCTTGCAATATGACAACACCTAAGAGCTGATTTAGTAATGCAGTTTCCAGGAAAAATTTCCTTTTGTGCTTTTAGTCAGGACTTGGGGGCTGAAAGTGCTAGAAATACAAAACCAAATTAGTTTCAACAAATAGAAAAACTTTGAGAAAGGTGAGGATCGTATGGGGCCTTGGAGATGACCAGATGAACTCTGCAGTATCAGAATTACTCTCCACCTCCCCTTCTCTTCTCCCTGTCAGCTTCTCTCACTCCTAAGAGCTTCTTTCATGCCTACTGGTATCTCTAAATTTATATATTTCAGAATCTCCACAAAGAAAAGGTCTGACACTTGTACTTCTCTAAATTGATGTAAAAATCTGAAGAAGGATGATTACAATGTGGGGGAGTTCACCCACTCCATGACCCAAAGTGTGAGGTCATTAAGAATGTAGTCTTCACACCAGCATGATAGGTCTGGAAGAAGAGAATCTCTTACAAGTAAGATGGTACATGTCCCAGAAGAAGGGTTAAGCATAAAAAGTATGAAAAGTAACACTTTTCCACCACATTGTTTTGCTTTAAATTCTGACCCATCCTTTTTCACACTTCTTGAACCTGCCTTTACCCCAACCCCCATTCAGCCCTGCTCTAAGTCTCTTCTGTCCCTCCACCCATAGTACATGACCTTGTTTTAAAAATTAGGTTGTGGAAGGAGATAGCAACATGCCTCTTGGTTCTGGGCACCTTTGGGAGTATTTCTAAAGCAAGAGATCAGAAGGGATTAAGTTGACTTCCTGGAGAGGGAGGCCAAGGAGCCAATACTGGAGGGACTAGTCAAATATGGAGGAAACAAAAGTGCAAAGACATAGTCAGTAACGAGAGAGTTATTTTAAGTGATCTAAAGGACACAAAAGTCTTTTGACAGATATTTTGAGTAATCAGCTTTCTTTACGAAATATAAGGTCTGAGTGTCTCTGGTAGTACATTTCATTTCATCATTTTTCCCTTTTATACATATGGCACATTAACCACAAATGAAGAATAGCAGTGATTATCTTCCCGATGAAATATGGAGAAAAAAACAATTTCTGGAATCCCAGTGTCCTGTTTATCTATAATAAGACAAGTGCATGTGGACGCATGTGTGCTGAGGAGGGGCAATAGTCAATGTCAATCAGTCGTATGCATAAACACAGCTTTGAGGCAGGGCCTGGGAACAGTCAGACTTTCCCCTGGCTTGCTGCTTTTATAAGTAGACATGCTTATGTTGCATTACCATTTTGACTGAATGAACAGGGTCAATAATGTTACTTTTTCCCATCCAAGGACGAAAATTATTCTGAATCCAATCATCAATCAATGTATGTAATCAGTCTGCTTAAAACACTTCGGGTTCTCACACAGCTAGCTATTCCTAGGAACCCAATGGAGAAAGCCATGGTTTGGGCTGACTTGTTAATTCTACTACATCCCCCCTAAAGTGTTAAAAGGCCAGCTAGGATTCAACATGTGCTCTGATATTAACAAGAGGATGGCAAGGGATTCATTTGAGAAGTTATAGAGTCTGCACTCTGAGACCTCTAGTATCTACATTCATTTGCATATAATTGTTTATCCATTACTTTTCCATACCATACAGCTACACTATTTTTCTATAATTTCTGGAGGTTAATGGCTTTTTTTCCCCTCTAAATTCAAAGTCAACAGAAACTGACACTAAAGTCAAGAAATGTGCTTTTCAAAGTGCTATAACAACAGTTGGCAGTCTGTACATTGTGAAAAATGTATTTGATCAAGGAACTTTTGCTAGCGGCATGCCAATGGATCCACACTGATTTCCCTGAAAATAAAGGAATTAATCCTCATCTTCCATTTGGGGATGGAAAACAGACTGAGACATCTTGCATCATACAAATCTCTGACTTAGCCTTCACTCAGCCTTTTGTACAAGTAAATATAATTACTGAACAAAAGAGAGGAACAAAAGAGCAGATTTTGATTCTCTTCCTGAATGGCCAGAATAATCAACAGGCAGCTGGAGATGGGTGGGTTTCAATTGTAGCTATCATGTCCACGAAGCCTCTGACTAGGCACAAGCCTTAGAGAAATGAATGGCAGGGCTGGGCAAACTCACCCAACATGGTTTGGATATGGGCTCCTTCTTTCCCTTACTTTCAACTATCACTTATGTGCTTTCTGCTTCTTAAATTTATCCAGAGAAATACTATATCTAAAAACATTTCAACTGTACATCTTACTACTGGATAAAGCATGTTGAAATTTCCTTTAAAAGCATAGCTAAGGCAGAGGTAAAGATAGGCAAAACTTAGATGCCAGGGAGATAGCACACCAGAGAGAATAGGGACATCTGCTAATATGTGGAGACCTAAATAAAGCTATTTTTAAAAAATTATTGGGGCACCTGGGTGGCCCAGTTGATTGAACAACTGCCTTCGACTCAGGTCTTGATCCCAGAGTCGCCTAATTGAGTCCAGCAACGGGCTCCCAGCTTCACAGGGTGTCTGCTTCTCCCTCCAACCTTCTCCCCTCTCATGTTTTTTCTCTCTCTCTCTCTTTCAAGTGGATAAATAAAATCTTTTTAAAAATAAACTAACTAATTAAAAATTAAAAATAAATTTATAAAATTAAAAAAATTATTTTAAGGGCACAAAGATGGCTCAGTTGGTTAAGCTTCTGCTTTTGGTTCCTGTCATGATCCCAAGGTCCAGGGATGAAGTCCTGCGTCAGGGTCCCTGCTCAGTGGGGAGTCTGCTTCTCCCTTTACCCCTCCTCCCTACCACCCGCCTTGTCCTCATTCTCTCTCTCTCTCCCTCAAATAGATAAAATCTAAAAAATTTCTTAACTGTGATTAAAATACATATAACATATTATCACTTTTAAGTGTATAATTCAGTGCCACCCATTACATTCACACTGTTGTGCAACCATAATCACTATTTCCACATCTTGCCATCACCACAAACAGAAACTCTGTGCCCATGAAGCAATAACTCTGCATTGCACCCTCCTCCAATTCCTGGTAACCTATAATTGATTTTCCATTTCTATGAATTTGCCTATTCTAGATAGTTCGTGGGCATGGAAACGTTCACATGCATGGAAACATGCAGTATTTGTTCTTTTGTGATTCACTTATTATACTTAGCATATTGTTGTCAGGGTTCATTCATGTTGCACGAATTCATTCCTATTTTCAAGCTCAATAATATTCCATATGTCCATGTACTATATTTTATCTATCCATTCATGTGTTGATGAACACTCAGGTTATTTCCATCTTTTGGCTGTTGTGAATAATGCACTGCAATGAACACTGGTATACATACATCTGTCCCAGTATCTTTTAATTTTTTCTGAGATATATATCTAATACAGATTCAGAGTTGTGATGGATCACAGTGAATCAACAGAAAGTGGACATGGCTTAGAACTCCAGAATCTGGAGGAAGCTTGCCTTAGGGGGTCCCTAATAAACCTGAGACCACCAAAGGGCAATCCCTTCAGTAAGTGAAATAAGAACCAAAAACATTCCTCCAGTACAAGGCATGCTGCATAGATTTCAGCTGTGAATGAATGGAACAGAAAGAAAACAACAAAATTCAGAAGATTCCTAAACCAGAGCCCTGAATCACATGGGGTTTTGGCTCTAATTCATAATGCCTATGTAGCCAGGAAAACCTCAAGCCAAAAAGTCTTGGATTGTTTGGGTATCCAAGTACCTAGCAAAAACAAATACCAACTTTCCTTGCCAAACAGAAATTTTCAAGAAACATTAACTAACAATAAGAAACCACTAAACAAGTGTAGACACGATTCACATATGAATAAAGTGAACAGAAAAACAGAAGTAAGATACAAAATCAATCCCCAATGGCTGAATGTATTAGAATCATGACGTGTTTTCCAGGTCATGTGAAAAACAGAATTGAATAAATTATCTAAAAAACAAAACAGAGAAAAATAAAGAAAACACATAAAATTGAGGTGAAGATGTATTGGACACAGAGTAGCAAGGCCTTATAAATCCAGTCAGAGAACCAGGAAAGAATACTTAAAGAAATAAGTGAATAGGTAATATTTAGAGATACAGTAGCTAAGAATTTTCTGGACTAGATTAAAGGCAATAATGCTTAAGTTCTAGACAATCAACAAATCCTAAATAGAAAAAAAGAACAAGAAATCAATATCAAATTAAATGAGACATACCTTAATGAAGTTGTAGAACCTCTCAACAGACAAAGCATATAAATGAAAAATATATAGTTTACTTTTAGAGAAAGGACAATTAGACTGACATTCAACTTTTTTTTTTTTTTTTAGTATAGTTGACACACAGTTTTACATTATTTTCAGGTGTACAACAGTGATTCCAAAAGTTTATATGTTATGCTATGCCAACCACAAGTGTAAGTATCATCTGTCACCATACAACACTGTTTCAGTATCATTGACGGTTTTCTTTATGATGTGCCTTTTTCCCCCTGAGTTATTCATTCCCTAACTGGAGGCCTGTGTCTCCCACTACCCTTCACCCAACTTTTAAATAACAAAAAATTGGAAGCCAGAGTTACTGTAAGAAAATAACCTTTGATCTAGACTTATAACCAGAAATACTACCTAAGTCGAGTAAAATAAAGATGTTTTTCAGACAAATAAAAACAGAGAGGTAACTAACAATAGACCTTCACTAACAGAACGTGTAAGGAAGAAAACAACAGGATAAACGACACGACCGCAGAAGGAAAATTTTAGATGCAAGAAAAAATTGTGAACAATGAATGCCATGGTATCATAAACATACCTAAATGATTATCTTCATTAGAAAACAATAAAAATGACTTCTTATATAAGTGTAGAAAAATCAAGATTGAACTATATAATTGTATGTAAAAAGGGTATAGATAAAAGTTTATAAATTTTAAGTACCCTATTCCCTGTGGGAGAAAGATAGAGATTAACACTTAGTTTGTTAAATCAAAAATGCATGGTAACATCTCTAGGGTGATTGTGGTAGACAGAATAATGGCCTTCCAAAGATATTCATGCCCTAATCCCAGAAATCTGTAAATATGTTACATGTCAAAAGGGAATTGAAGAAGCAGATGGAATTAAGTTCGCTAATGAGCTGACCTTGATATGGGAGATTATTTTGGATTATCCACATGGACACAATATAATCATAAGCACCCTTAAAAGTGGAAAAGGTGGATAGAAGAGTTGGTGTCTGAGTGGGACACCAATATCTGTTAATTTGTGGGAAAAACTCCACTAGCCATTGCTGTCTTCTAAGATGGGAGTGGGCTCTGAGACAAGAAGTGCAGACTACCTCTAGAAGCTAGAAGAGGCAAGAAAACAGATTCTCCCTTACACTCTACAAAAGTGAACATAGCTGTACTGACAACCTGATTTTATCTCAGTGACATTCATTTCAACTATCTGACCTCCAGAAATGTAAGATAATAAGTTCATTTTGTTGCAAGCCACTAAATCTATGGTAATTTGTTATAGCAGCAGTAAGAAACAAATACAGAGACAACATAAAAAATGTAAAGAGGATATCAATCCTAAATTTGCGAACTTTAGAAAAAATATACAATAAAAAATACATAAGGAAAAAATCATACAATACACACTATAATATATACCATACAAAATATACAAGAAAAATAATAAAATAAATAAATTTTTAAAAGTCATGAAGGAGACAAAGAATAGAAATAGCAAAAGCAGGGCGGAGACCCCAAAATAAGATGGTAGGTATAAATCCATATGTATGAAATCCATCCTCAATGTTTACATAAGAGACAAAATTCATCATATTGGACTTGACAAAATTTTATGAAACATCCAAAAAACTAGACTTGCTTTGGTGGTAATTTTGTAATGTATATATCTATCAAATAACTATATTGTATACCTGAACTAATATAATATTATAAGTAAATTACTCCTCTTGAAAAAGAAACTAAAGTTCTTTGGATATTCAAAATTGACAAACCTCTGGCAAAAATAATCATGAAACAAAAGGAAAGAAGATAAATAACTAACATTAGGATATAAATTATAGATGCAACAAGAGAGATTTTAACAGATAATATCTATTATGAAATCAATTTGCCAAAGAAATTGAAAATTTAGGTTAAAACTGAGGCATTCTAAGGAAAATACAAATTAAAAAATCTTACCTAAGAAGAAGATTTAGGTTTGAACGACTCTTTAAACATTAAAAAAATTCTTAAGTAAAAATTTTCCCATAAAAAAAACCATCAGGCCTTCATAAGTTTACAGACAAGTTCTCATAAAATCTCAAAGAACAGATAAGAGTAACAAAGATACTTCTGTATTTTTGCACATTTCAAAGAACGCACACAAAAAACTCTTCAACTTGTTTTGAGGGAAGTAAAATCTTGACATCAAAATCAGACGACAACAGCACAAGAAGGAAAATTCATAAGATGATGTCATTTATATAATTAGATGTAAATTCCTAAATATATACCAAGTTCAGCAGTGGATTAAAAAAATACAATATACTATGATAAATTAGGGGTCATCCAAAAATGTAATTTAAAAAAATTAGTAATGTAATTACTACACAGTCCCATTAAAGAAGAAAATTAATACACGATCTCAATTACCAAAATTACACACAGTCTTCATAATAAAAAGAACTTTTAGGAAACTATGAATGAAAGAAAACTTCCCTATCCTATGTATACTACTTTTAAATAGATGCAATTCTTAGCAGTGAAATATTGAAGGATTCCTTTTTAAAAAGCAGAAGAAAAACAATACCCTCTACTCCCCTTTTCAACAGACAACTTTTTCAACTTTGGTTGCAGTAAGACAAAAAACAAAAAACAAAATAAGACAAACAACAACAACAACAAAAACAAAAACAAACCATTAAAAAAAAACTAAAGAAATAAAGAAAAGAAAACTATATCATTATGGCAGATCATATGGCTATCCACATAGAAACTCAAAAGAATCTAGAGACAAACCATCAGTATAAATAAGAGAGAACAACAGTTAATTATGTTTCTGGACACAAGATAAGTATATAAAAATCAGTGCATTTTTGTATACCAGCAATAAACAGAAAATGCAAATTTTACAAAGATCCCCTTTTAAAATAGCAAAAATAAAAGCTACATAGGAATGACTCCAACAAAAGATTATGAATTTTTTACATAAAAATCTATAAAACAATCTTAAAACTATAAAAGACTTATGTAAGTCAAGATAAATGAAATATTCATGAACAGAAAGACTGAATATGCAAAGATCCTGCCCAAATTGATCTATAGGCTGTGCTGTAATTCTACTCAAATTCTCAACAAAGACCCTCAAAATGAAATACACACGCCTATGAAAAGAGCACATATGGAAGAAATGGAATTGCTATTCAATTGGGATAGGATGAATTTTTCAATTAATTTTGTTAAGAAAATTATATTTCCATATATTAGAAAAAGTGAATCCCTACTTTTTGTCATACTGTGATAAATTAAAAACTTTAAATGTAAAATATGAAACTTTAAATTATTTAGAAGAAATGTAGTGAAAACTGTAGAGGCTGGCAACAGGCTTGATGGAGAGAATGTAGAAAGGCCCACAGAGAACTCCCTGGCTGAATACAGAAGGGCCAGCAGGTGACCACCTCAAAACAGCCATAGCCCCTAATTAACAAATGGGCTACTCACCACTAGGGACAGCTACCAAAAAAGAAACAATCCCATACATCCCTCACTTCCTCATCTTTCTCCTTTAAAAAGAGCCCACCCACTGCCTCCTGGCAGATAGCCTCTCCTCTGACATCCTGCCCACTACCCCCTTGCTGTGTATTCAATAAACTATCTCTTTTGTTTACCCTCAGATGAATTCTTTCATCCCCTGTACCACTGGCTTCCACCCCATAATCTTCCCCAATTTGGGGCCTTCATTTGATTTAGGGATACCTTGTGTAGACATCACAAAAATATCTTTATGATTTCAGAGTAGTGAAAGTTTCTCAAGGAAAAAACAGAAATTATTGGCCTTTTTTTAAAATTTTGTTATGTTAGTCACCATACAGTACATGTTTGTTTTTGATGCAGTGTTCCATGATTCATCTTTTTTGCATGTTAACACCCAATGTTCCAAGCAATACGTGCCTTCCTTAATAGAGCAAAATAGATAAAAGTTATTATTTGACTATGTGACAATTGGTGACAAGAGAATGGGAATTATATCCATGCAAGATGGCATTTCATGTCTTCCCTAGCACCCTGGTCCCCTTGTGCCTTTTCGCTGGTGCCTTCTAGCTATGGCTGGCCTCAGGTTGGGGGTGTGTAGCAAGAGGCGGAGTTGTCCAATCTCACCATTGAAATGCCAGACTGTTTCTAAAGTAGTTTGTCTGTTACCTTCCCATCAGCTAGTTGGCATGAGCATTTGCACTGCTCAGATCCACACCAATGTTTGGTATTTTCTGACTATACAACACAGGGAAGGTGAGTAATCGCCAGCATCAGTCCTAAAGGCAAGACATGAAGGGTTGGGGGGAAGTCAAATCTGTCTTCCATTCCCACTTTGCTCTAAATGTCATCCTCATACTCCTCTCCAGACCAATACTTCTCCTTTTAAGTAATCAGTGTGTATACACCCTCTTGACTGCCAGGAAGGAGTATGTTTTCAGACCTTTGTATCACAAGGTAACTGTGAGCCTGGATGTGGTACTCTCTGCTTGGATACAGAAAGACAATGAAGGAAACATTAAATCTGTTTTAAAAACAGCCCATAGCAGAGAAAAAGGGATCCTTCCGATTCTCTGCATGGAGCACAACTTACCATTCTGAATCCAGACAAAAAACATGGGTGAGACTGAAAAGGATTTTTACCTATTTCAGCAATCAGCATTTAGTTGAATCAGGGTTTTCATTTCAGAGTCTAGTTTTATAGACCACAGAGTAAGGAAATTCTCCTAGATGTCAGCAACAGGTCAACTGTCAGTTCTGGTGTTTCAGTGAGTAATTTATCTTTGTTGGTATCTTCCTAGGTATTTCAGTGTCCGCATGAGAGACAAGGTCTGCACCAGGAGCTGAAGCCATCCTCTGCACACTCACTCCTGAAAGGAAACTGTCAACCCAAAGAGATGACTCTTGGGCCCTACAGATTAATCCTCATCCTAAAACCAGTCTTTAAGAACATCAGAGCCTCAAGGTCACCTGCCAGTTCCCTCCCCTCTAGTTGCTCCTGATAACCATAGGGCATTACTTCAGGCCTTGTCAGAAGACCACAGCTGCCCCGATTTGTGGTCTTCACACTCTAAAGAACTTTAAAATGTTTGGTAGACCTTGATAAACAGGGCACCCAGATCTGTTTTTCTCATCAGATGAATACCAAAACCCTTGTCAAGGTGACAGAGCTATTAAGTGTCTATTCACACAGCAATCAGAAATTGGAGCATCAATCAGTAATCATAAAGTCAGGGGCATTTTCTCACAAAGTCAGGAATTCAGAGGGCTTTCATAAGCTAATCAGCAGGCATCAAATAGACAATCAATCTAATTAGCTGCTCACATTCGGATGGTAATCAAAGCAGCACAGTGCGCTTCATTAGTAATGATATTGAAAATGGTGATCTGTGCAGTATTCAGCTAGCAAATGAATATCCTTTTCTGCAAATAGGTAGGCAGGACATGGCTGTTCTGTATGCACCATGGGCCAATTCAAAGATGCGGGAACCAAGAAACCAACCAATGCCTATTTTTGCTTTTCTGTTGGTCTCAAGTGAGGGAGCCAGGCAGGGTCATTTATTGTTAAGTCTGACAACACATCAGTAAACTGTGAGTGATGGGATCCACCTTAGAAGAGAAGTACAGGAGAGCCATGTGAAGGGGAAGTCATTAATTCTGAAATGTACTCTTCTTTATGAAAATGCCATCGTGTAGCTTCAAGTTGAACTCCTCTACCTTTAAAATCCACAACTTGGGGCACCTGGATGGTTCAGTGGGTTAAACCTCTGCCTTTGGATCAGGGTCCTGGGATCAAGTTCTCCATTCGGCTCTCTGCTCAGCGGGGAGCCTGTTTTCCCCTCTGCCTGCTTCTCTGCCTACTTGTGATCTCTCTCTGTCAAATAAATAAATAAAATCTTTAAAAAAAATTTAAAATAAAATCCACAACTTTTCTACTAGAAATACCTTGGTTGGATAAAATGGGCACCAAAGTACACAGTAGTATCTTAAGAATCATCTTTCTTGGGTGTCTGGGTGGCTTAGTCGGTTAAGCGATTGCCTTTGGCTTAATTCATGATCCTGGAGTCCCAGGATCGAATCTGCATCAGGCTTTCTGCTCAGTGGGGAGTCTGCTTCTCCCTTTGACCCTCCCCGCTCTCATGCTCTCTCTCAAATAAATAAATAAAAATCTTAAAAAATCATCTTTCTTTAAGGTAATAGCACTTCTCTCCTTGCAAAGCAAGCATCAGCTAGAAAGCTGTGGGCTGCCCTCGTGGTAGAAGGTCTTCTGAGACAGACTCAGTCCTTCATAACCCAGAATGACAACGTGTATCACATATTCTGCCTGGCATTTTGAAGGCAATGAAAGGGATAGACATGATCACTCTTCTGCAGGAGCTCATCTTATCTTTGGCTAACACTAGTGAAAAAAATAACAAACATTTAAAAATATCATGTTAGGGAGTAAATTGCTGTGTTACAAATCTTCCTATTTTAGGATTTGAGAAATGAACAGAAGGAAGAACACTGATAGACTGAATATCAGAAAAGTCTTCTGGAAAAAGCTAGAGGCCAGGAGCCAGTCGCTTTCAAAGTGGTATATTTCTGAATTGCCAGCATTTCAAGAAAATTGATTGTCATTTTTAGTGAAGGTTGGAATATACTTCACAAAGCTGATACAAAATTGTCACATAATGGAACTTAAAGGGAAAAAACTTACAAATAAACTCCTACATGTTTGCTCAGTTTAGCACACTTTTAAGAGCCAAATTTCACTCTCTATGAATCTCCATGGTCAATACATGTTTATGAGTAAAAAAAAAAAAAAATAGTAAAAATATTCAGATACCAAGTCCTAACATATGTCGACTGGGCTCTAAGTTCCTTAAAAGGAAAGTGTCCTGTCCCACATGCCTTGGGACAAATACATCAGAGCTGAGCGAGGAGGCAAGGGAGTTTGACTAAACATCCATATACTTCAAGTCTCTGCTCTACAGTCATCTTCTCTAAAAAGTCCCCCAATTCTGTCCCTGCTTTGCTGGTGGTCCATCCACTTCAAACCTCCACCATACCTCTAACTCCACCCAGACCTATGCTTTCCTACACAAATTTACATACATGTTCGAATCCCCTTTTAGGTTGAAAACCGCTTCAGAGCAAATAATGCTTCTGACTCAACTTTGCAAACCCATCTGCTGATATGTGTCTGATGATTAAATTAATGAATATTTTCCAATTAGTTTTCGTTTATGTGAAAACATCGAGTTCTATGGAGGGAAAGTGCTTTAGACACTAAGACAGCCATTATAGAAATTTATTAAGAACACTTAGTGCCTGAAAGGCTATGTGTGAGATATAAAATCTCACGTCTCTGTCTCCAAGGAGTTTGTGTGTCTATGTACGACAGATCACTCGTGGATTCACTCTGCAGGAAGTTTAATATGAGGGCTGGAGAGAACAAGCATTCAAAGAATGAAAAATCTGGTTTATGATCAAAAAAAAAAAAAAATCCTAAGAGGTGTTCAAGGGGATTGTTATATAGAGAGAAAAGTTTAAAAGGCAGGGAAATAAATGAGGACATCGTATCTTAAGGGAGAGAGCAGGAGCAGGCCTTCCTTTATACAAAGAAGAACACCCGAGTCTTAGAAAATGTATAGAAATTCCATTGAAGATATTTAAGCTTCTATGTTCCAAGAGAAAATTTCTGGATGAAAAAAGCGCCATAAGTAAACTAGGAAATAAAACCCCCACAAGTAAAGTAATCTGTGTGTTTCGATTGTTTTCTTCCTTTGTGATGTCTCACCAAACAGAGCATTTGATTATAGAAAGCCTGGGCGCCAGTGCACCTGACAAAGGCACTGAGCAGTGGGTGTTCAGAGCCTGGCGCAGACAGGCCCATCAGCAGCAGACCGCGGCGAGACCCCCACGGAAGGAGGTGCCGCAGGGTCTGCGCCTGGCTTGGGCTCGGATTTTGAAAGGCCTGTCATTACAGTATGTCCTGAGAGGAGTGACAGTTCACTGCTGTTGTGTGTGGGGAAAGCCTGGGTGCTCCGGAGAGGGGGGCGTGCTGTTGAGCCGGCCGGCTGGCCGAGGTGGAAGTGCTGTGGCAAGGGGCCTTCTGTCTGGGCTGTGCATCGGTTCGCTAGGGCTCCGTGACTCAAGATCACAGACTGGATGGCTTGAACAACAGAAATTTGCCTTCTCACAGTTCGGGAGGCTAAAAATCCAAGATCAAGGTGTTGAAAGGGTTGGCTTCTACTGAGGCCTGTCTTCTTGGCTTGCAGATGGCCGCGCTCTGTGTGTCCTCATGTGGCCTTTCCTTTGTGTGTGTGCATTCCTGGTGTTTCTCTCTCTGTCCCAATCTCTTCTTATAAAGACAC
Organism: Neogale vison; assembly: GCF_020171115.1. Taxonomy (NCBI): domain Eukaryota; kingdom Metazoa; phylum Chordata; class Mammalia; order Carnivora; family Mustelidae; genus Neogale; species Neogale vison. The sequence goes on from NC_058098.1 coordinate 127,986,981, forward strand.
CAGCCATATTAGACCATGTTCTACCCTAAGGACCCCATTTTAACTTATTTAATAATATATATTATTAATATTAATTAATTAATATAATATTGATATATAATAATGACTTATTAACTCTTTAAAGGCCCTATCTCTAAACATAGTCACATTCTTTTGTTGTTGTTCATGGTTTTTTTTTTTTATTTAATTTTTTCAGTGTTCCAAGATTCATTGTTTATGCACCACACCCAGTGTTCCATGCCATACGTGCCCTCCTTAATACCCACCACCAGTCACCTTCTTAAGTGTGAGGGGTTAAGAATTCAACACTGGAATTGGGGGTGAGGCACAATTTAGTCTCTAGCAGGAATGAGTAGTTGCCCCTCAATCTCCACATGCAAGATTCACTCAGAAAGCACTCTCTCTGTTCTCAGAGTTGTATTCCTTCACTGGTCCAATAAAAACACACTCACAAACACAATACATGCTAGTATTTTGAGAAGTTATACTACTGCCAGGAACAGTTCTAAGCATTCAATATGGGTTACTAATTTCATAATCACAGTAATCTTTTGAATCAGTCTCATTTATTTTGGGATTTATTGGGATTTATTTGGGAGATACATATATATATATATATATATGATACAAACTACCTATAGCTAAAGCACGTAATTTGATAAATTTCAATGTATGTACATACCTGTGAATTCATCGTCCAAGGAAAGCTTCTCCCTGCCCCCCTATAACCCATCCATCTTGTGCTTTCCCACAACCCACTAACCTCATCTCTACGGAACCATGGTTCTGCTTTCAGTCACGATAGAGTTGCCTGTATTTTATATGGATGGAATTTACAATATGTACTCTTCTCTGTCTTGACTTCTTTCCCTCAACATAATCACTTCTAGACTCATTCATACTGCTGAGCATATATATAGTTTATTCCTTTTATTGGAGTAGTACCATCTCCCCACTACAACACAATGGATAGACAACACTTCTTGAGAATGATCTTGAGTATGATCTTGAGAAACATACTTTATTTTGTTTGGGATCCATGTTATACTATCTTCAAGTTTTGTCTCATTGTCTCTTAGAAATTCTAAAGAGTTATTCCTAACCCCAATAATAACACCACAAATAAAAAATTATTAGATCTTCTCCTAGTTAATGTACTAACTAGTAACTAGGAATCAAGAGAACCTACACTGTTCCTTAGTATATTTTCAGTTTTCAAACATCATGTACGAACTATGGAGCAAAAGGATTTGGTGTACAGTTTTTATATTTACACATTTTTATTAATGACCTAAAATCTTCTTCTTCCCCAACTCTCTTTAAAATCACTGTACTTTTCTATCTTCAGTGTAATTTAACCTCTCACTTGAACATAAAGCATAATTCAATTGAGAAGTGTGTTTATAGCACATGAAACACAATAAAGCATGATGAAGTAGATCTTAAATCATTTGTGAATGAATGGCTGCCGTATTCTCAGGGTGCTCTCTGCTTTCCCACAAAATAAAAGCAACCGTGGTTATTTATTAATATATGGGTCCCAAATGCTTTCTCGAGATATTTAAAAGCTGGATGAGATGAGCACAATCTAATGGAAAATCACAGAGAGAGATACTGAATGGGAGATGTATGCTGAAACTGAGAGAGAATGTCCAGGTGAATAGCAGATAAAAGCTATTATCTAGATAAAAGCTATTAGCTAGATGAGGTGGGAAAAAATGACTCGGGAACCTCCGAGAGGGTCAATGCCATGGCCAAAGTTAGAGCCAAAAATAATACCCAGGTCTCCTGACCTCACAATCTATGCTGCAGTGGAGGATAAGAACTTGAGAGACAGGAAACCTGGACATCTGCTCTCCTGGTTCACAGCTACAATTCGGAGCCGGTCAGTCCTTAGTCCTTCATCATAAGGAATTTCTGTTCTGCACATGAGCTCTCTTGTTACTTCAAGTACTTTATTTTCCTCCAGTAGCTGTTTTCATTTTAAATCAAAATATATTTTCCCAATACTTCGTTTTTTCAATGCAAGGTTACTCATATTTCTAATGATGGTAAAATATCATTTCAACACTTCCATGTAAATAGTTCTTTAAAAATCACCTTAAATGTAGCTCCACCTATCAACTACATAAACACCCCGTTCACCTCATTAGAAAATAAGGATTAAGATAATTTTATAATCTCATATTGCACAGAAAAAAGTACTTGACAAAGTTCAGCATCCATTTATAGTAAAAATTAAAATCTCTGAGCAAGCTAAGAAGAGAAGGAAACATAAACATGATTAAAAATAAAGTATATATATAAAAATTATGCAGCAAGATCAGAAACAAAACAAGATTTTACTTTCTTCCACCTTCTCGTCCACATTTTACTAGATGTACTGACCAGGATAAGAAGGCAAGAGACACATAAGAAGGGCAAGAGACAGAAATATAAGACAGAAGGAAAAGAAAGGAAGAAACAAATCCATCATAATTTACAGATGATTCGATTTTATTAAAATTCCTAAGTGAGTTTAGCAAGATTTCTACAACCAAAAATCTGCACTTCTACCTTAAAAGTAATCAAAATATTATATATAATACCACTACAAATATGAAATATCAAATAATTATATGGCCAATGTACAAGATTTCTACAAATCTAATAATAAAGCTTTACCAACTTGTATTAAAGAAGAGCTAAATAAAGGAGATGGTGTTGATGGGCTTGGAGTATCCATATTTAAGGTTATCAGTTTTTCCCAAATATACTCAATTTATTAATATTCAAAATCTATTAAGTTTCTCCAAGTGTGTAACTTGACAAAGTGAGTGGTACGACTTGTATGAAAATGCAAAATAAATAAGAAAGAAAGAAAGAAAAAGAAATAGTCAAGATTCATTTAAAGAACAAAGTGGGAAGATCTGCTTTCCATATATCTTACTACGTTATAAAGCTTTGATAATGAGAAAAGGAAAATAGACTAATGACGGAGAATAGAGAGCCTTAAAGAGATCTGGTTCTCCATGCACACTTGATTTCTACAGGAGTGGAACTGCAGAGCTGTGGGGCAGGAACCGTTTTTTTTTTTTTTAATAAATGTTTCTGTGGTAATTTGATAAGCCATAGGGAAAAGAAATAAAGTTAGAACTTGCTTTCTACCATAGAGAACGTGTTAACTTTAGATAGATCATAAACCTAACTGTGAAAGGAAAACAATAGAAAAGAATGTCTTCATGACTTTAAATATAAAGTGATTTTCTAAATAACAATGTGATAGCTATGAATATTGATAAATGCCAATATTTCAAAAATTATCTACTTATTAAAAGATACCATAAAAAGAGAGAAAAATCAAACCAGGGAATATACTTGTTACATACATAAACAAAGGACCTTTTTCAAAATCCATAAAGATTTCCTATAAACCAATAAGAAAAAGGTAGACAAGAAAGATGGGCAAGAGTTATGAAAAAAAAAAAAACAAAAAACAAAAACCACTTCATTAAAGAGGACCTTAAGGAGGACATATGACACGATGAGCACTGGGTGTTATACGCAACTGATAAATTATTGAACACTACACCTGAAATTAATGATGTACTATATGCTAATTGAATTTAAATTTAATAAAATAGGAAAGCTAAATGGCCAATAAGAATGCAAAATTTTAACATTATTAATCATTTAAAAATATAAATTAAAAGTGAAATGTAATAACATTTTAGATACATCAGAGTAGCTAAAATGTAAATTACTGGTAATGACAAGTGATGATGGTGTGGAGGAAATGCAACTCACGAATAATTAGCTTATTTAAAATTGTTTAAATTTAGGGCGCCTGGGTGGTTCAATGGGTTAAGCCTCTGCCTTCAGCTCAGGTCATGATCTCAGGGTCCTGGGATCAAGTCCTGCACTGAGCTCTCTGCACGTCAGGGAGCCTGCTTCCACCTCTCTCTCCCTCTGCCTGCCTCTCTGCCTACTTCTGATCTCTCTCTGTCAAATAAATTAAAAATTTTTAAAAATTTTTAAAAAAACATTTTTAAAAATTCTAAATTTTTAAATTTAGAAAACTGTTGGATAATATCTCCTAAGGCTAAACCTATGCATCCCCTATGATCCTCTAATAGTATTTCTTAGCATACAGCCTACAAAGTTATGTACAGATGTTCACCAAAAAAACATGAACAATAATTTCATGGTGACATTATTTGCAAGAGCCAAAAACCAGAAGGAATTAATATACATAAATTGCAGCATCCTCATTGAAAGGCACAAAAAATAGCAATGAAAAGACCCACAGCTACACACAACCAGCATGGGTATATCTCTTAAATATAAGGCTGAATGAGGAATTAAGATAAAAAAGAATATACAGAGTATGAACACACTTATATAAAACTCAAAAACAGACTATATTATTTAGCAAAGAAAGCTTTTATAATAAAGAAAAGGTCATTCTTAACAAAAAAAAAAAAAGAAAAGAAAAAAAAAGGGGGCGCCTGGGTGACTCAGTGGGTTAAAGCCTCTGCCTTCTGCTCAGGTCATGATCTCAGGGTTCTGGGATCGAGCCCTGCATCGGGCTCTCTGCTAGGCAGGGAGCCTGCTTCCCCCTCTCTCTCTGCCTGCCTCTCTGCCTACCTGTGATCTCTGTCTGTCAAATAAATAAATAAAATCTTTAAAAAAAAAAAAAAGATTGCATATAATTAAAAAAAAAAAAAGTAGGGGAGGAAGAAATAGTGATTGTTCAGGGGAGATAGTAGTGTTCTCTTTCTCGAGCCAGGTAATGACTCCAAAAGAATATACTCTATGAGTTTTTTATTTGTATGTTATTGAATAACATTTTTAAAAGTTTCAAGAATTCTCTTTAATCCTTATCAATGATCAGTTTTGTCCCTGGATACTGAGTTTAAGAACCATGTAACTTGTTCTAAGCTATCTACTTTGAAAGGTCTGCACCATCTGCTGTTCTGAATGGTATGTCCTGTAACTCATACTGGTATATTTATATCTGTGAGTTCTTGGGTGAAACTGCTAATTAAGCCTTATGTTCCATTTATTCATATAATTAAATCTCACCCACCGAGATATAGGTTTTTATTCATATTACATGGAGCACAGTGATTCCTTTGATCTGCATTCTTTGGTTGTTTATTTTTTTATTTTAATTCAGGAAATAATTTCTTTCTCAATCTGTTGATTTGTTCCAATTGTTTTTGACATCTTCCTCAGAAGTAATGGTCATGTTTATCTTAGATCCTGGATCACTCATTTATTTTCCATCTTCTCTCGTACTGTAATTTATTTATAAATTTCCATCTAACCTAAGAGGATTTCCAAACTGTATGACCCACATTATTATATCTACTTCCATATTATCAGATACTACCTTCACTGTCTCTGTGTGAATTTTGTTTGTCATTACCATTTGAATTCTTCTCTTAATTATTCCTTGCTTTCCCACCTTTAAAAAAAAATCTAATTTCTTCTCGTTTGTTGCCCCTATCTCTTTTTTGTCTTCAAATACAGAGACAAGAATGCCAGGTTTTGATGCATTTGATTGAAATATTTTAAATTATTTTCTTTCTGTTTCTTCTAATAAATAATTTTTAAAAGTAAATTCTTAGTCTTCAGAATGATCTTTCCTTCCTGGCCTATACAGTACATTGTTGTAGGCTCCATGTTGGTTTTCTTCTGTGTCCTCATCCCTGGTAAGAAACTATTCTTCCTAGATTTAATATGTGCTAAAAATCCCAATATATGAAGTTTCCTTTGGTACTGAATTGCTGAACGTCCAACTGGATGGCAACTTTATGAAACATCTCAAGACTTTCCTTAACCTCATTGCTATACTATAAATTATGCTATGTACTGATTCAATATATAGCAACCTAAACCCCCCAAATGCACTGCTATCAATGTTTTCCTAACTTATTGCAGTGGTTTTGTTTGTTTGTTTTTTTAATATTTTATTTATTTACTTGACAGAGAGATCACAAGTAGGCAGAGAGGCAGGCAGAGAGAGAGGAAGAGAAGCAGGCCCCCCACAGAGCAGAGAGCCCAATGTGAGGCTTGATCCCAGGACCCTGGGATCATGACCTGAGCTGAAGGCAGAGGTTTTAACCCACTGAGCCACCCAGGTGCCCCTGCAGTGTTTTTTTTAATAGGTTCATGGCAGCCAAAATTCAGCATGCCACTGTGAGCCCTTCTCCTTCCCACATACTTCATGTAGTATTATTTTGATGATTTCAGTCTTTTACTAGATGGTGAAAAAGAAGCAATAAAGGTGTGATTTGGAGATGGAGTTGGGATATGGCGGAAAGCAGGAAAGGAGAGAGAAATGCTGTTTAGGTATCATAAAAAAAAAACTGTCATGCAGTGGAGAAAAAGATTATTGCTTACTAGGGAGCTTGTGTTTCTAATCAGGAGGACAAAGAATGCATGAAGAAGGTAGGGATTTTCCAACTACACTGGAATGGGCAGATTTCTCATGAGCTTAGAAAATGGACCATCAATTGCACTTTTCAATCTACTTCAATCAACTTAATAGTAGAAATTCCTGCTAGATTTGGTAATAGATTTACTGTCAGTCTTAATTTATCCTGTTGTGAGTTTCTTTAGTAGTAATTCAGATGGAAACCAGAGGCTTCCTACCTTAAATATTGTTTCTTAATGATATTTTCATTTTTTAAAATGTCAACTGACCTTACAGGATATGATGTTCTGGGAACATGGGGAACTCAAACCAACAAAGAGTCCTACTTATACACACAGTAAAATGCTGTTCAATTAAATATAATTTATAATATGACTTATATTTGAACTCAAAGAAAAAAAATGTGAAATTCCTTTGTATAATAAAAAAGAAGAAATGTAATGAAAGCATGGTAAACTAAGAAACCAAAATTATAGTGGTCTAAGAAATATAGTAGGGTATATTGGACTGTTGGAGGTAGGACCTACGGAGCTGGGTTTCTGAACCTGCATGAGGACAGGATATGTGATATTTCACACATGTGAAGCAGGATGATAGAAATGAGAAACTTCAGTGATAGTGACAATAGTACACCCACTAGCCTGGACACCAAAGGAAAAAAAAAATGTGTCTCAGGAGCAGTGTATAAAAACATAAAGTATGGAAAAAAAAAAAAAACATACAAACCAAAAAGTAATTTTACAAGATCTGTAGCTGAAAAGGCTTTTTGTTAGGTAACATAACCTGTGTTAAGTTGTAAAGCCTACATTTTTTTCTACCAAAAATGAAATTCATATCTCCAGAGTGACAACTGAATCAAAAAATTGGTTCTAGACCTATAAAGCTCCCAGATTACCTGGGAAAAAATGTTCTTAAACCCAAAGAAATAAAACTATTTCAAGCAACAGGTCCATAAGAAACTTTTATGGGAGCAAATACCCTGGGAATAAAACAGTGCTTATGAACAAAAGCTTATCACTAAACAAACAAACACAAGAGGAAATGATCCCTTGAATAATCCCAGAGAACCTGATAGTAGAAGAATTAGCTCCATAGATAGCATATTCAAAGGGAGTACAAAGACAAAAGAAAAACTGCAAGGGAAAACTGTATTTTATAGGGGATTATGGAAAAGAAGTAGGCCCTCTAGAAGCAAAATTTGAATGCAATGTCTAACAATTACATGCATAAGTACAATGTTTTTCAGAGAAATTCAAGATTTAGTGGATAAACAGAGCCAAAGATTAAGTTGCGGAGCTGGAATTTCCTCATACTGATTAAAATATGGGAAATATGAAATAAAATTTAAGAACTATGGATGACAGAAGGAGACATCCAACCTATACTTAATGAATGTTCTACCAGGAAGTTAGAGAGAACACTGAAAAGTCAATGTTTAAAATAATAATATCTTGGGGTACCTGGGTGGCTCAGTCGGTTAAGCGTCTGTCTGCCTTTGGCTCAGGTCGTGATCTCAGGGTCCTGGGATGGAGCCCCACAGGGAGTCTGCTTCTCATTCTCCCTCTCCCTCTGCCCCAGCGTTCTCTCTCTAATAAATGAATAAAATCCTTAAAAAATAATAATATCTTAGGATTCTCCAGAACCAGTGAAAGGTAAGAATCCTCTGTACCTTAACAAAGTCTGTAACATACTTAAAAAGAAAAAAAAAAAAAATCCACAGTTATGCACTAAATTAAATTGGTACACAATTAAAGTGGCACTTTAATTGCCACTAAATTGCAAAACCCTAAAGATAAGCAAAGAATCTTAAAGAGCATCCAGAGAAAAAGCAGAGTATTTACAAAGAATCAACAATTACACCTGTCATTAGCAAAAATAGAGATTAAAAAAAATAAACTCATGTTAACAAAATACTATGGGAAAACTATTTAGAAATTTTATTTCTAAATTTCATTTATTTATTTTTAAACTATTTAGAAATCTTATCATTCAGGGGAGAACAGAGACATTTTCAGACCACCTTAGTAATTCATAGAACCTTATTGAAAGAAACGATAAAGGATGTAATTCAATAAGAATTAAACTGAATCCAGGATAAAGAGTTTGATAAATATTCCACCATATTTTCTTCCCGTTCACATACTAACAAATTTATTGGTGTACTAGTAAAACCAAATAATATATGCAGAGTACTTTGTAATAAGCAGTCAATTAATGTGAGCTATTAGGAACAGTATTTTAAAATATTTTAACCTTCAGTTGCTGGGGGTATAAAAAGATAGGGGATGTTTGCATAGTGTTACCCACACTCTTAAGCCCTCTTATTATTTCTAGTAATTTAACTGCAGTTTCTGATAAGAGTTTTCTGAGCTATAAATTGGTATGACTTGAAAATTAGGGGATATGATTACTAAGAGGTAGATTTGTATAGGATGGTTTCAAGAGCTCTGGATTAATTCAGTAAGTAACAGATGTGTCAAAAGTGGAAACGGGAGGGGAATTCTGAGAGGAGTTGATACCATAGGAGATTTCTGCAAAACATCTGTGTTGTCTGTGCTTTAGTTTCCTCATCTGAAACAGGGATATAATGATGATTCCCACCACATGAATTTGTACTACCCTCCTAGGAGAGGTCCAGCTATTTTACTGTCATCAGAGCGCCAAAGATTTAAATTTATTTTTTTTAAGATTTTGTTTATTTATTTGACAGAGAAAGAGATGGCCAGAGAGGGAACACAAGCAGTGGGAGTGGGAGAGGGAGAAGCAGGCTTCCTGCTGAGTGGGAAGCCCAATGTGGGGCTCGATCCCAGAACCCTGGGATCATGACCTAAGCCGAAGGCAGACACTTAACAACTAAGCCACCCGGGGGCCCCAAGATTTAAATTTATTAGGGGTTGCATGGCACCAAGTACAGCACCAGCTCTTTATTGTACAGAGAACTTAAACAGAGCCATCGTGAAGACTCTGTATTCAAATGTCAACCATAGGGCCATAATCTGAGTTTGGATTTAACTAGCACTTCCTTGCAAATAGAGTGAAGCTTTTCTCATCTGTCACTATGTTGCTCTGCAAGATGTGCCTGTGAATGCAATTAGCAAGCAACACTTGCCCTGTATCATAAATAGCAAAGCAAGAGGTCTTCAGTGTTAGGCATTAAGACGGATCCTAGGAGTCAACAGCCCTTCTGCCAGACTAAGATCTCACCCCTCCACCTGTTCTGGCAAGAAGCTTCCACTTCACACATGCGGCCACTCAATGCTCCGAGTGACTACACAGAGGCAAATGCAGATGAATTCCATTATTCATGAATACTTAGCCTATTTCTTGCTTTCTCTTCTTGATTACATTTCCACTCTAGGAAGGGAGGCTAGGAGCTGGGATCAAAGTTCCAAAAGTATCTTAGGTTTCCTCATGAATAGAGATCTGAAGAATTCCTAAAGCCACTTAGCCTTCCTCCCGGATGCCATCCATTGTGGTCCAGGTCCTGCATCTCCTCGGGTAAGATCCTCAGCCAGAAAGATGGTTGATCCCCACTGGCCTCCACTCACACTGCTGGTAGCCTCCAGGCCAGAGAACCTTTTCAGAAAACTCAACTCTTAGGCTGAGTCTAAGCCTCCATTCTCCAAACAATTGGAAACCACAGTGAATATATACTCTTTTTTTCTGTAGGATGACCGCTCCAGCACTAAAGTAGTTTCTGTGTGATTTTCTATTTTGCAGCAGGAGGCTGTGGGAAATTTCTGGCTTTGTTTTCCTTTTTCATGGTTTTAACCAATGCATCTGAGAAGAGGTTTGAAGAATAAGCAGGTGACGTAAGTGGAATTCTGTAGCTTTTATGCTAGAGACCCTTCCGAATTATCAACAAGGTACATGTTCCCAGAGGGAGCTATTTATCAGCCAGTGGGAGAAGAATCCACCAACTAAGCCTTGTGGTTCAGAGAAGAGCAACCTCTATCCTAAAGGTCTTCCCTCTTGGTGCCTCCCAACCCTCTCACCAGGATTTTTAGACATGTTTTTAGCATTCTCTTCCAATGTCTGAAAATCCTACAGATGCTGCAGCTGGCACCCTGTAGTTAACAATTACACTGTCTATAGATACCTGTGTTCCTTTCTAGATACGAACCCTTATTTCCTTAATTCCACCCCAAATAGAGTGTGGTCAACTCAAGTTCGCTTTCTCTATGTTGTCAATTGGTAATAGTGACACATCCCATTTATCTAATGGTTTGCTTCTTCGGGAATCCCTTTTGCTTCTATTTCTTAATTCTCAAAACAAGCATGTAGAACAAGTCATAGTCTAATTATAAAAAAAGGAATCCAAAGGTTCTCATCGAGTTAAATAGTGGGAACCCTAGACCCAATAACACCTTTTATTTATTCAATGGTATTTTCACTGTAACACTTTGCCTCTCTGTCTACTGATGGTTATGGCTGACAAAACCTGGATCCTGGGTGAGTGATAAGGATCAAAAGCAAATTATTGAGAGCCATGTATCTAACCCTGACTAAACCCAGAAAAGCAAATGCTGATTTTCTTGAGACAGAGTATCACTAAGAAACAAAATCTCACATCTGGAGCCACCAGAGAATCATATATAACCACAGAGAATATAATTGTTCATTGTGAGGTATCAGCTACAGAGGCTGCAGGATTTTCAGACAATGAAAAACAGTGATAAAAGATGTCCAAAAATGTTTCAAGTTGATCTTGAAAGATGGGAAACATGGGGAAAGTCAGAGGTGACAGGAGGGCAAAGGAACAGCAAAATGTGCAAAAGAATGTGATCTTGTGATAAAGACTGCTCTGTGCTGCTACTTCTCCCAGAATTTTATCCTCAGGGCTTCCTGTGGGAATGGAAAAAAGAACCTGAGTCGCTCCTCAAGGGGAGCTCCCACTACCAGGCGGTGCACCTGCTGCGTGCTGTTCTGTGTGGGGCATTCTGCCAGGCTGAGCAGGGCCTAAGCAGGTCATGAGGGCTCTCAGAGTCACACCATGAAAACGTCTGGCTCGGGGACTGCTTGCCTACGTATTGTCCAGCACAGCTGACCGTGTAAAGTGATTCTTATCTCCTTCAAATATGCAACATAAATACTCCATATAAATGAGTTTGCAGGGGAAAAACATCCTTCCATCCTGCATCTTTGTGTTAAAGTCGTTACTTAGAACAACCATGAACGGGGGTCTCTAACTATCAACCTAAGTATTTTTCTCTCTCTTCAAGGATGTTTCCACATAGATGTTTGGGAGAGGGAATTTCTGAAGGCAAGGATACCTCACTAGTCAGAGTAAGTCTAAACCTTTCTATTTCTAGACAGTGTTGAGTGGCTCAGATGGCTATGGCCGAAAAGGAAATCTGAGCAGCGGCTCAGGCTGAAATTGTCCAATCTCAGAGGTTTGCTCCATTTCCTTTGGAGGGCTATTATGCCTAGACTCCTCTCTGCCATCTAGTGGTCATTTCTTCTCTTGCCTGCCTCTTTTGCTCTTTTTCTTAATCCTTGGCTGACTCCTGCAGCACCAGCCTGGATAAAGAAATACACACGTTCCCTGAAGGCCCTTTGCTAAAACTCCTAGGAAGATACAAACTAACCTTTTTCCAGCCTTTGACATTACACATTGCTTTGAAACTGCTCCCCATACTAAATTGTCTGTTAAACTGTAGGTTTTATAAGGCACCTTGAACAGTGTTTTATATGGGACTTTGTAGACACTGCCATGAAAATTAATTGAGTTATCATTAAAAGGGATGCCTCTGAAACAAAAATCATTCTCATCATTTCTCTTCTCTGAGTGGCTTATCATCTGTAAGCTTAGCATTTGTTTTAGAATGAGGGCTCACATGCAGCCAGTGCCTCCTTCCTCTAATAAAGTGCCTATGTGAACGGTCTTTAGGACAGCAGCTCATGTTTATCTTGGCCCAATAAGATTTTTACATCCATACACTGTCCCAGGTCCTATGAGAAGCCTGAACTGGATTTAGATGGAATTTTTTTCTTTCATACTCTGTCTTCTTTCATTATTACTGACAGCAAGATTCACTACGAATTAGGCGGCTGGATGGCATCCCAATTTTTTAGAGCAGCCAATTTCTGGGAATTCTTCTGAAGAATTCGTACTTTGTAGCCTCTTAACCACTACAAAAAAATCAGTCCCCATCAGAGAGAAGCTCTAAAAACCAGTATACAATTGGGTTGAAGAAGGAGAAGGCAGGTTTCTAGGGACTAAAGTGGAATGGTGTGACAAAGTAGGGCTAATGTTCTGGGTAACAGAGGAAAGGTGGCTAAGGGCCACCAAGTGAGGAAGACTGGGGACAACCAAGACCAAATACTGACCCCTACACCTTCAGTGAGTGCCTTAAAATTTTCTTATATGTCCACCTTCTTAAAAAGATACAGTTCTCAGGTTTACCTTTGGCACTGGCTGCTCCCAGAATACACATTCTGGTTTCATAGCTACTCTGTGCGACCTTGGACAAAACTCAACCTTCTTCTTAACTCACTGTTTTATTAAGTGTCTCTGGGAGATCACCTGTATCCTATCTTTGTTAGAATGAAGATTCCTGGGTGCCATCTCAGACAGAATCTTCAAAGGCCATGTTTGGGAATCTAAATTTCTTTTCCAAACAGATAATTCTTAAAAACAACAAAAACTGGCAACCCACTTGCCTAAAGTACAAGAACCCTGCCACTTGTAGCATATTAATGATCTCAAAGCATCATTTCATCTGAGACACTGGAGGAAGCACCATCTTGCCAATTTTGCTAAAAGCCCTTCCTCCCAGGTAAGCTTGTTAGAACATCCTTGAAATGACAACATGAGAAACGAAAGTGCCATTAGGCCCCATTTAGTAACTGCAGAGTTACTGGTTAGTTTTATGTTTTTTTTTTTTTGTTTTTTTGTTTTTTGTTTTTTTCCCAAGCCACTGCATACAAATTATATTTTCTACTGTGTCAGCATTTTTCTAATTCAAATTTCCACTAGTAATCTGTTTTGCTGTGAATACTGGGTAAACTTCATGCCCAGCAGCTAAAATTTTTGGATGCAACAACTCATTTACAAAATTCTCATATATTCATCAAGGAATGAAAGCATGATTTTGCAGAATTGAATTTTAGAGCTCTGATGCAACTGAAAATTATATGGACCAATTTCCTCATTTTAAATTAGAAGCATTAACTTGACTTTTCTCTTCCCATCCCCATCTCAGCCCCCAACTCATCATAGCTTTCCTAATTCTAAATATCCTTCAGCTCAAATGCCACACTTTTGGCCCTTTTCTTTCCCTCTTCTGTGCTATGTCAGCACTTTGCCTCAACCCCTCTATGAAAGGTAGTACATTTGATATTAAATATAGATATGGATATAGATATAGATATCCCCCTAATGAATCCTTGGAAACAGAAACGGCATCTTCTTAATCCCTGTTAAGTAACTTGTAGGCAGTACAGGGTACTTAGTTAGTGGTAAATTTTAGTTGGGAAAAACTTGGCACAGGGCATGCTGGGAGGCAGCACAAGAATTAACATGGTCATTACTATAATTGCAGACAATTATTTAGTTCTTGCCATGCAAGCGTTCTAAGTGTTTTACAGCATTATTGTACTTAATTCTCAGAACAAACCATAAAACCAGACATTATTGTTTTTCCATTTTAGAGTTGAAAAGACTGAGGCACTGACAGATGAAATAACTTACCATCGATTATATGACTGGAAAGAGAGAGGGCCATGACTGGAAAAGGGAGTATGAATCTTGAGATTCTCCTCTCTTTCTCATATTGCGCTGCTGCTCATAGTGGCACAGGACAGTCTTCCTTCCTCAACCATGCTTTCCCACTGTGCACACCCCTTCACAGTCAAAGATGGAAAACTCCTGAAAGCGCGATCCTCAAGGAAACACACTCTTATAGGTTAGAGTGGCTGAATTTCACAACATGGTCACAGAATTGTGGGGCATCAAGAACAAACAGAACCAGAATGAATATATATATTTTTTAACATTTTTATAGATTTCTCATAATATGAGCTTATGAAGCTTGAGATACATGAAATCAACCCATCAATAGTTGTTAAAAGTATAAAAATACATAAATAGTCATTTTTGGTCTCACTCTAACCAATAATTTGGAAGGAAAAGGCTATCTATATGGAAATGCCAAAATCTTTCTTGGAATAAAACAAACAAGCAAATGTGTATGGAGAGGACAGGAACCATAAAGGGCAAAAGGTGGGCATGTGTCCACCCTCCACAGAAACCATTACAGTTCCATGACTTAATCCCAGAACTCTGTTAATAGTTCTCTACTATTAACAGGGTCTCAGGAGTATTTACTTGGTTTTCACCTACCAGTGTGCTGCCCCACCCCCACCGCCCCTACCCGGTGGCTTTTTCTGTACTACTGTGTGAGTTGTTACCCAGTTTTATCCCTTCTTCCCCTCCAAATATTAAATCCTTCTCACCATGAAGTACATGGTAGATGGTAAATTAATCCCATTGATCAGAAACCTGAACTTACCTGATTTCTCTGCGACCCCATAACATGCTAAATCACATCTATGTCACTCTCACGGGAGAGACACTAACACTCCAGGATTCCTTGGCTCTCACCTCAACACACCCAACCAACCAAGTAGTTAAACCCCACCACTGTTCCTGCCTAGTCCGAAAGTAATAATTTTGTAATCTTACACACTCCACAGGTACCTTCATCTGCATTCTTCCTTTTTCATATCCCTTATTGGAAAACATCACAATATTGATGATTTTGAAGACATTATGAAGTAACTCTTTGTAGGGCTGTCTCTCTCACTATAGCATGAGCTCCTAGAAATCAGGAGCAACATTTTTTTTTTAAACTGTTCTTTCTCACAGGGTGCCTAACATTTGGTTAATAAATATATGCTAATTTAACTGAACAAAAATACAGAATAAAGATCTTTGACTTGAATGTACAGTGTTCACTCCTTCTAGCGCTAGCACCACTTCCAGTAGGTTTTTGCTTTTTCTAAGGGTTTTGTTGCAGAATTCAAAAAAGTCCAGAGCCCTTCATTACTCCTCGTGGTCATACTTGTTGCAATGTGTCATAATGTGAGGTTTCATCTCATTTCATCAAAAAGTGGAGTTTATTTCCTCTCCACTTGATTCTAGGCTGTGTGACTTGCTTTGGCCAACAGAGTTCAGCAGAAATGATGGTGTGCCAGTTCTGGACTACCGGCCTAAAGCCTTGCATGCTCTACTTACTCTTTTGGAACCCTGGAACTACCACGAACACATGCCTGGCTGAGGCTGCTGGAGGGCTGGAGACACTTTTTATAGCCATCCTGTTGTCCCAAGCCAACAACCAACCAACTCCAGAAGCATCCCTGCTTGGTTAACCTATAGCTGACTACAGATACAGAAGAGGGCCAAGATGAAACCCAAACTGCCCAACTGATTCAGCCTAAGTTATAAACTAAATAAATGGTTGCTGATGAAAGCCACTAAATTTTGCACTGATTTGTTATGCATTAGTTACAAGTTCTAAGCATTGACATCTAGTGATTTTAATCCTCTTTTGTAGTAAGCAAGAATCTACAGCCGAGGCCTCAGAGGCTCTAACCGCAGGTTGGACGCTACCCTGGCTCTTTATCAGCCCTCTGGTAGTGGGTGTCAGACAGATTACCAATGCTCCTCCCTGCTTTGGCTTCTGATGTTGCTCTCCAGGTTTGCTCAAACTTGAGAGTTTTAATCTCATGTTAATAAATATGTGCCTGTTCAGGCAATTTGTTTGGCTATAATTATGCCAGTCTCCTAGGAAATTACTGCCACCTAAGTTATTACAAATTCACCTTGGAGACACTGCATCTGGCTGGTTCTTGTTCAGTCAAGTGCTCCCTTGCCAGAGACCAATACATAATGCTTTAAAGCTCTCTCTGCTTAAATTCCCCTTCCTTCTTGGCATGATTCTTGCTAGAAACACCCTGCATAAAACACAGCTCTAGAGAATCAAAAGAGCTGATATGTCCAGAGGCACACTGCAACAAGGAGGTGAGAGGTTCTTAAACTTTAAAAAAAAAAAAAAATACGAGTTTGAATTCCAGTTTTTATTTTTCTTTCCTTCTAACTGTTTTGAAAAAATGAGGCTGTTTGTTCTATGGAATAGCCTGCCTTGCAGAAGAATTGACAGAATTCAGTGTCCAGGAACCAGACATCTTTGAGCTCCAGAGATTATGTGGAAATTCCTTCCCTGGAAATCCTATTTCTATTGGGTCCTTTGAAAAAGAGTGACCTGTAGCTATAATAGATAACATAACAAACAAACAAACACAAAAAGACCCCTGTGCTTCTGAGCAGTAGCACATTAAGGCCAGAGTATTGGGAGATGTCCACCCCAGGTGCAAGTAATAAATGGACTATTATTTGTAGAGAATTTAAAAACAATAATGGAATGGACCAAAAGTCAGTGTGCTCTTTGTTGTTATTACCATGAGTCAGCACTTCTAAACAATGTCAGTGATGAGACACTTAAATTTGTGGATGTCCCATCAAAACTGACCTTTTTGTACCTGCCTCCTTATGCGTGTTCTTCTCTTCAAAGGAACCCTGTAAGGAGGCTGAAGACCTAACCCAATGATTCTGGCAAAACTTAGGCCATTTCAGGAACCTTCCTATAGGAACTGCCTTCAGGTGTTCTTTTCAATTAATAGTCTCAATGGTAATAAATATGTATTCTTACACATTGAAAGTAACTGAAAGCCAGACTGTTCTTTGCTACCCCATCATGTAGCCAGCAGGAATTATAAGGGTTCTTGATTCCTGGCGATCTCATGCATGGGAGGGCAAGGATGGGGAATAGAGCTACCTCAGTCCCATGTTCTAAATACAGAACTACATTTATGACATTATAAGGAATCTTAATGCGTGATGGAATATACTAAAAAAAAGGAATTAAATAAGCTGACTGGAAATAAAAAATACAACATTAGAAATGAAGATTCCATTTGATGATATTAACAATAGACAGATAAAACAAAAAAGAACCAATGAATTATAAATTGAAACATACAGGTAATCCAAACAAAATACAAAAATAAGTAGTGAAAAATATTGAACACAGCTTCAGAAATATGTAAGACAATATTAAATAGTCTAAGACATGTGTAATGTAGTCCTAGAAGGAGAAAGAACAAAGGTCAGTAGAAGTATCTGAAGAGCTGCTGATCGAGGATTTTCAAAAATGGGTGAAAATTTCAATCCACAGATGAAGGAAGCTCATTGAATCCAACAGGATAAGTTAATTCAGAACAATGCATACCATACTTTTAAAAACTAAAGCTAAGGGGAAAATATTAAAATCATCCAGAAAAAAAAAAGATTATATGTAAGGAAAAACTGGTATTACACACACACACAAACACACACAGACACACACACACACACAACTTGGGTTACCTAGGTGGCTCAGTTAGTTAAAGCATCCTATTCTTGATTTTGGCTCAGGTCATGATCTCAAGATTGTGAGATTGAGCCCCACATAAGGCTCCATGCTGTACACTGGAGCCTGCTTGAGATTCTCTCTCTCCATCTCCCCTTCCTCTTTTTTCTCTCTCCCTTTCTTTAAAAAACAAACGAAACAAACAAACAAACAAAAAATCTTGTCACCAAAAACAATGGAGGTCAGAAGTCAAATAAACAGCATGTAGAGAAATGGGTTCTGGACTCTAAAACAGTATGTAGAAAAGGTTGAGAGAAAAAAGTCCTGTTAATTTAGAATTCTATCACACATGAAAAAAGGCAAAATAATGACATTCTAGACAGAAAAAAAAAAGTCAATATAATTAAGTTTCAAAAGATCTTCCCTAAAAACAAACAAACAAAAGATATTCACTACAAGAACTATTAGGAGAATTTCCTCAGGCTAAAGGGAAATACAATGGATGGGAATTCAGATGAGCAAAAGTCATGGTAAACTTGAATAATATTAATATTAGATAACAATATTTTATCGACATTAATTTTTTTCACTTTGGTATTATACTGTGGTTATAGAAGATTTTCACATTTGGGTAATTGGGGTACATTCTTTCATTGTTTTTATAATTTTTTCAAGGTTTCATAAGATTAAAAAATTTAATGTTAAAAAATATATTAAAAGAAGGAACAAAGTTGGAGGATGTATGGTACCTGATTTCAAAACTTACTATAAAGCTACAATAATAAAGAAAAGTCTGTAACTGATACCTTAAGGATAGATCATGTCTATAATTCTATTTAATCAATAAAACAAAATAGAGTCCAGAAAGAGATCCCCACAAATATGTTGATTTATGACCAAAGTACTGAAGCAAATCAATAGAGAAGGATCACTTTTTTCAGTAAAGAGTACCGGAACATACAGATACCTAGATAAAAAAAAGAAATTAACCATAACCTTCACACCAATCATGAAAGTCCATTTGAAATGGATCATGAACCTACATTTAAAAGCAAAAATCTATTGAAACTTCTAGAAGGAAACAGGACAATTTCGAAACCCCACTGTATGGAAAATTTATTATAGAGGATACTAAAAGCACAAGCTTTAAAATAAAAAAATTAATAAATTGGAATTTACCAAAATAAAAACAATTGTCTTTTGGAAGACAAAGGTAAGAAAATGAAAAAGCAAGCTCCAGACCAGGTGAAATATTATACATGGAAAATATTATATGTATATGGCAAGGAATTTATATCTAAAATATAAAGCATTCCCACAAATCAGCAATAAAAAATTAAACAATGCAATAAAAATTTGGGCAAACAGTTGACAAGACACTTTATAAATAAGAGATGCACAAATGGCCAATTTATAAACACAAGAAAGATAGTCAGTGTGATTACTCACCATGAAAATGCAAATTTAAAAACTGAGCTATCATTTATGACCACTAGAATGGCTAATGGCTAAAAGATAAGATGGAGGATACCATATGCTGGTGAAGATTTGGAGTAACTGAATTTCTCATGCTGGTGGGAATATAAAATTATTCAATACGTTTGAAGAAGTGTTTGGTAGCTGCTAAATATGTTGAGGATACATGCACCTTATGACTCAGCAATTCTATATCCAAGTTTGTAACCAGGAGAAATAAAAATACATGAGCATAAAAGACTTGTAACAACAGCCTTATTCATAATAGGAAAAAAAAACTTGAAACAGGCCAAATGTTCCTCAACAAGAACATGAATACATAAATTCTAGTGTATTCATATAAGGGACTGCTATTAGGCAACAGAAAAGAGTAAACTGGTACCTTATGTTAAGAGATGGAAGTCAAGCTCAAGAGGTACATGCTACATACAGAGGAAATCAAAAAATGGGCAACACTAAAACGATGGAAACCAGGAAATTGGGAGCCTCTAGACTGGGAAGGAACACAAGAGAGCTTTTAGAGATGAAGAAAATATTCTAGATCATATTTTGGGTACAGGTTCCATGGCTGTATGTGAATGTGAAAACTCAACAAACTGAACAATTTAGATCAGTGTATTTAATTGTATGCGAATCATGCAGAAACTAAAGAGAGAGGAGAAAGAGGATGAGGAGGGAAGGAGAGATACAGAGAGAGAAGGAGAGGTGGAGGAAGAAAGGGAGGAGGGAAGAGCAGGAGGAGGGAATGGCAGGGCAGTGATAAAAGATCTCATGCTAGTTCTGAACCAAAGTGTGCCAAATTAATCAAAACAGACATTTAAAAATTCATGGTAGTTGCACTGGATCTTTCAAAAACTAACATTGTTACACATTTTTCAAGTTAACTTACCATTACGTTTCCAAGAAAATTAACAATCCAACTGTAAAATCTGCCCTTTTCACATGTGGATAGAGTAGAATCCATAGAAACTGATTTTTGTTTTAATGCTGAGGTTTTAAAAATCAGATTGCTGGATGAATTTCATGCCAAAATGAGTGATTGTTTCAAGGTTTGAGGTTGTACATAGCAGGCCCTGTGCCCCCTTTCTCAGGTATCCAGGAGATAACAAAGTTTCTTTCTATACCCCAGCAGGATGTAGAAAGTTTCCTCAAAAACACAAATTCAAAAATCCTATTAAGAAAGTTCTGGAAACATCTTAGTCTAAGAATTAAAATTTCAGCCTCAGCAGGCTCTTTTCTTTCATCCTTTCTCCCCTTAAACAAACAAACAAACAAACCACACACCTCAACAATGAATACCTTATGCTCTTAGAAAGGTTCCATATTTGAAATTAAATATCAGGTTTATGTATTGGTTTAATCATTTGGAGATCATATATTTAAACTTCATCATTCACCTTTTAGCAGATGATATACAGAAGTTAGGGGAAGATTTGCTTGAAAAGAACAAGTAGACTAGTACATGAAATAATGTTAAGGTGGTCTTCTTTATTCTAACAATGGAAGCACTACCTTTTTCTCCAGGCTGTTTTCTTTTTTTCAATTTAAGCTTTCCAAAAATGACTATGATTAGTTTCAGATAACCAGATATATGGACTCAAGCATTTCTGTTATTTTTCTCTAAATTTGTTTATTCCTTCTTTTGCTCTCTCAGGGAAGAGGGAACAGGAGATTTTTTTTTTTTTTTTTGTAATGTTCAAGTAGATTTGACATTGAATTGATTTACTTAGTTTTGGTCTTTTTGGAGAGACAACACCTATTAAAGTTCATTTCTCTCCCCCACTTTTTCCTAGAGTCACAGCTAAATTCCAGGGAACTTTTCTGGAACCCAGAAATCATTAGGGAGAAGAACTTTCATCTGAGACTATTCCATGAGCTCAGCTGGTATCCCCTAAGATATAATTTATCTGTCTTTGGCTGTAGATATATCTAGTTCTCAGAAATTGACATGCCACCAAGCACATTTTCTGAGCCAGACTTTATTTGCCTCTGCACTCACTGTCCACGCTACAACTCTTGGTCTGTATCCCTCATTCAGTTGCTAAATCCTTTAGACCACCAGATCTCCTCCTTAGGTAAATTCTGTACCTGCTCAGGGGTGAATAAAACTGGTTTGGCTGTGTGTGTGTGTGTGTGTTTTCCCCATTTTCATTTTCCTTCAGGAGAGAAGGATCTTCTTAATTTTGTCAGCCCTGTGCCTTGATGATGGGTAAAGTGATACAGTATATAAAAATGATAAAGACTTGAGCCTCAAAGATATGGAGTCACTGTGATTATAGAATTTATCAAATGAAGTTTATGGATGGAAATCACAAGTACAAATGTGTGACCTTTCAAATATTATTGAGTCATGCAATATATGTTTATTGGATGTGCATTATGTGTACCCAGTATCAATCTGAAAGCTGGGACTACACAGAATAATAAGGCAGACATAATTGCTGCCTTCTTGGAATTCAACTAAAATGGAAGCCCAAGAGTGAACAAGTAATTCCAGGTTTAAGATCAATTTGGGGGAGGAACGAGGGGTGCCATTAGAACACATGAAATAACCCTAACTCTTGGGGGAAGAAGAATATTCAACAGTGTTCTCTCCTGTTTTTTCACTAATTAATTACTAAATATTTTTACACTCCATATAATGTGCACAGAACTTCACTAGGCATTGAGATTCTTAGATTTGAAACTCAGAAGTCTTGCTTTTCAACAACAGCAACAAAAATGGTGATCCTAATTACAATATAAGTGTCAGTAAGACTTTAATTCATACATTTGCTAATGGCTATCCCTGCTGCTCAAAAACAAATACAAATGTGATTTTCTCTGCTCAATTGCCCTCTGTTCCACCTTTCCACTGAGATTTCTCAGCAGCACCTACTTGCGACACTCACTCAATAAAGAAAGAGTTGACAGCAGTGAGAAGTTGGACTAATCTTCTAATCTTGTCTTAGCCAGGCACAGTAGCCCTCCTGGTTCAGACTCAACCAGTGCCCAGACAAGAGTAAGCAGCAGATCAAAATGCAGCGATCCCAAAGGCAAAGTAACCACCACTGTGCTACCCCTCCGGCTTTCTGAGATGGTAGTCGGCTTCCTCAGCATAGAGTCAAGGTTATTTTCCCATAGTAAGACCAAGACAACTTTTTGGTGCTCACACTATTCACAGCTACCGCTGATATCCCGTGGTGTCTGCTCCAGAGGTCAGGCTGCAACTTTTGATTCACACCATTTGATTAAAAAAATCAGAGATGTGTTGCCCTTGGAAATAGGCTGCAGTAAAAATAGATCAAAATATCCAGTGTCTCTAGGAAAGCTCAGGTTATTGTCTCTTTATCCAATTTTTTTAAATTTGTAAAGGCAGGAAGAGCTCTAGGTCTCTGAAGAAATTGTACAGCTAAGGATAGATTTAATAATATAAACTTTTCTCCTGCACAATGAGAGTGACTCACAAAAATCTGAACTCACGAAGCATTTAGGGTTGTGACATCCTGGGGAAAAGCGAGAAGTTAGAACTCATATTTATCTTTCCATAATTAGAATTTGCTCTAGCTGTCACAAGGAACATCGCAGGGCTCTGAGACGCCAACAGCATTCAAATTTGGAGTAATGCTGAAAATGAAGGCATATTCCACTGTCAAGCAGATCAGTTTGGAGAAATATTCCAAAAGAAGACATGTCATTCAGAGTGTTGTTTAAACTCAATGGTTTCTCTGGAGTTACTTCTACCTCCCAGGCATACCCATCTACTTGAAAGAGACACTGGCTGCACATTAAAATATCTCCAAAGACCCTTTTGGAAAGAGAGATTAATGTGAGTGGTCATTAAAAGCTGTGTCGGGGCCTCGTAAACACAGGCACCATGCAGAGTTTACAGAGCAATCCATCAATCAGCAACAATCCTTGCGGGCCTGTTCCAAAGGCGGTGGGAGCCACAGAAGGTCCTTGACCAGATGACTGGCATATGGAAAATGCTCTCTGTCTTATGGAAATAGTGGGTTGGCAGTAAGGGCAGCTGAAGGGGAAAGCCAATAAGAAGACAGTGCAATGGGTGAGAGCCGTTTGAGAGCCTAACCGAGGTGGGGGACAGGAAATGTTTAACAACAAGAAGCGTTGGAGATGCTGAACATCAGGGCTGAACAGGTGGAAGTAGGACTGGAATCCAGATAATTATGTCCAGGAAATGAGGAAGGCAGTGTAAGCATCAGACAGAAAAAGGTCAGAACCTAGAGCAGCCTCAGAGGGACAATGATACTGAGGTTTAGGTAATGTCAGAACGATCTGACGAGCAAAGAGTCCTCAGGAGTCTTTGAGAACAAATTATAGCTGTGTGGCACAGAGGCCACATCTTGCCACCCACCCAACCCATAGCCCCTCCCCACTGTATTGTTCTCCCCTTAGTAACCACAGGTCTCAAAGCACTTCTGTAAGCTTCATTTTAATTATTGGCTTCAGGATCCTGTGCTGAATCAAAGGCAGGGCAGAGTAAGTCTTCTGTGCACAAAGCCATCCTATCTACATACCCAGGCACCCCCAAGGGAGGAAAAGCACAAAGCGTTTTGGAAACATAAATAGGTTAAGGGGAAAGTCATCCATCCAGTCATACCATGAGAAGTACTGCAGATTCATAAAGGCATAATTAGCCGATGCAGAGATTACTGCCCCAGCAATGGAGTATAGACAGACACTTGCTAAGACAAAGGGACATGGGAAGGAAAAAAAATCAAGGAGGCAAAGAGGAAATTTTACCCTTTCATAGTGAAGCTCTTTTCCTTTTCCTATAGAGTTGGAGAGAGCAGATCAAAAAGATGCTTCAGTTAATTGTGTGTTGCTATTTATTGTTTGGCCAGCTCCCTGGGAGCCTCTCAGGGGTAATCTGAAACATGACCCCATATGCAGGAGAGAGACCAAAGAAAGAGGCAGGCCACTCCAGATGGATAGGTGGCATGAACTTACATATAAAGGCTTGTCTTGCACAGCCATAAAATTAGTATCTCCACATCTACCCACCACACCTTAAAAGTTTATACTCTAAAGATGCCTTAACTGGATTCAGTCGTGTATACCATCCAGACATTTTCAACACCACATCATTATCTCTAAGCTATGTCCTTTAAAGTAACCTCTGGGAGAGGGGAAGTCAACCAGAAACCATATTTCAAGGACAGAGGATGGGTAAGGAGCCTCTAATTGCCCAGGTCTAGCTCATGTTTCAACTGGTGGTCATGTCTTCTCAATGACCTCCCCTATACCTCCCTAGGATCCATTTTATCCTCTGCAATGTGTCACATTATTGTTCCATTATGCGTATTTTGTTTGCTGTCAAGTCATTGCTTTTGTTTAATGTAACAGATATGTATTGAATGCTCTGTTATATGCTACTCTGCTAGATGCTAAACGGGGTCAGGTGAGAGCAGAAGGTGGGTAAAGCAAAGGGGAAGAATGGCATATGGGAGGAGCCACAGTGCTATGGAGGGAAGGTTGGTTCAAAGTTCTAGGTTGAGTCCTTGATGTCAGGATTAGAAGTCAATTTCTTAAAATCCATCATAGCAGTCAGATGGATGGCAGAGAAACAAGCAATAGGTAGAGGGCAGAAAAACAAGCTTGATGAAAAAGTATGAAAAAGTCCCACTAGAAAAAATGCAGAATCAAATAGATGGACAAATTCTGAAGATCCTGAGAGATCAGTGGAAGGGTTCTCAGAACATGCAGTGCAGATCGCAAGTAACAAGACACCCTCGTGGTAGAAAGGGGAAAAGACTGATGGACAATATCCCAGCTTCTCTCATCAGCTGACATATGACCTTAGCAAAGCTTACCAGGCCTCAGTCTTCCCAAATGTCCAAGAAGGAAGGTAAATGGCATACGTCCTGTCATGCCAGCATAGCACTGCCTTTTATTACTCTGTTTTGCAATGCAACAGGGTCCTGCTCTTCCTGATGACATTCATAGTGACAGTCATTCTCTACTCCCCAAGGATACTTTTCATTTCATCCTTGCCATAAAACTTTTTTCCTCTGATAAGTGAAAATATCATATGATTCTCTATCTACTCCAGGTCCTACCTGAGATCACTCATAAGCAAAATTGTAAATTAAATCCACCCAAAACTCCCCTCCGTTGTCCTTCAAAAAGAGAATCATTGCTATCTAGAGTGAGTATGCATCCATCGCTTCATAATGCAAAATTCTTAGGCCGTCTGTGGGGAAAGAAGAAGCAGAGGAAACAAGGCAAGGACTGACTCCTTAGGTGGAAGCCAGAGCATGTTAAATCAGATATGACCTACCTTTGGATATGTCATTTCTGAATTTGTTTGCACACATTAGGAGAGATATTTTCCTGATGTTATTTCATGATGAACATCATCACAGAAACCTTAGAAATGAAACAAATATTCAAAGGGCTCTCTGACTCTCTAAAACCCATTTGATAGGGTTCAATCTTTTCTCTGGGTTACCCTATATATACTTTTATTATTAACTTTATCTGTTTAATGCAGTTACCTCTCTGTGAAAGTATTTTAAGGACAGAGACCACACGTAAATCACCTCTGCATTGCCAGTGTCTAGCACAGTATATGGCACTGGGTAGGTGCCCAATAAATATTTATGGAGGCACCCAATGAAAACGCAAATGAATAAACATGGCAAGTGGGTAATGTGCTAGTATAATAGGTCACCAATGGCTATTTACAGATTCAAAGACATGTGCTATTGGATTGCTCTCTGCCAAAGAACTCATCTGTGTGCTTCACAATTATTTCTAAATAGGGTTTGTGTAATAGTAAGAGCCATGATTTGAGCTTCTCAGTGTGCCAGATCGTGGACTGTTAGCTCATTTAATTTACACAACAACCCTGTAGACACTATCATTATCTTCATTTTACAGAGGAGATAACAGACACTAAGGGAACAAATGCAACTTGCTTAAGGTTATTTCATGAGCCCAATTTTGAAAATCCAGAGCTAACTCCAAATTTTGTGCTCTAAACCATGATGAAATATGCCTCTCTAGAGGCAGCTAACAGACTAGGTCCGTTTCGCAGAATGTTACCTCCCAGAGGATATTATGTTGATGGATCAGAATAGCCAGTCAAAAGGTCACCAAACCACCATATAATCCAAAACCTCCCCCTGAATTGCTAGGTGACCAGGATAAAATGCTTACATTTTGGATTTTAGGTTCCTTGTTTGAAAATAATGGTAGTAGACTCTGAAATCTCTTTCTAGAATATATTGTGACTCTAATAGGTCATATGTTTTAACACATTTTTTCCCTCTATCAGCCTTTTCTTATTGGCTACACTTCCTGTCACCATTCCTTGCAAATGCAGATGTACTCTTCAGTTTCAGAAAAGAAGACAATAAAAACTTTAGACTAAGGTGGAGTATGAAAATGAACAGGAAAGGATTGTTAACTGAGTTTGACGTTGGAGGTGACATTGCTAATTTCCACCACCTCTTCTGTCTTTATGAAATGTACAGAATGACAGAATATCTGTCAAGGAGTGGCAGAATTCCCTGTCTTATCACAGATGTGTGCAAATTTAAAAGCTATGCAGAAGGTCAGTGAAAAAGAGGAAAAAGGAAGGGTAATGTATGCCAAGTAATAATTGGAGCCAAAAAAGAAGATTTAGTGGGTTTCTATGAGGCAAAAGGAAGAAATTGGAAATAAAATAAACATTCATTTAGAAAACAAGATATAACCACTACCTTCGGTTTATAAGAATTTCAAAGATAACAGTAAATTCATGAATAGCACTGGAATTTACTTATGCAACTCAACAGATTGGCTACTATGATCAGTCTTTTCCTATGTGCAAAGTATTATGCTGGGTGATGTTAGGAGAAATGTAGGTAAAGTATCAGCTACAACCTGTTCTCTGGGAGCTCAGTATACCATGGCACAGCAAGACCAAAACATGAAATAAACAGAAAATTTTATAAAATATATGATGCAATATTCCCAGACCCAGCATTGGACTTGACAAAAAGTAAATATTCAAACAAAGGTTGAATGGGATTAAGGTAAAATGGAAGTCTATGTGGTACCAGTCCCAAGTGGTGAAGATCAGAGATGAGCTGGTCTAGACAGGTTTCACAGAGAAGATGAAATCGTCCCTGGGTTTTTAAAGATTGACAAGATTACAGATCAATTGATCTTTAACATACTTAGATAAGTATCTCCCAGAATTTGTGGCATCTTTGATACCATGGTCAATGAAACTTAGAAATTTTCACTTCTCACTTGACATCCAAATTGCATCTAACTTGGGACAGTTCAAATGCAAAATACTGTGTGCATGACTGGTCTACGAGAGCTTGGTAGCAAGACGCAGAGGCAGATTTCTAAGTCACTTTTGGTTAGAAAGACTCCAATACAGACTCTTTGTGGATGCTCAGTAAATAGAGGCTCCTGAAGGAATGAATGATTCCTTTCAAGATACAGTATTTCAAAGAGTTGCATACCAGCTGAAATACAAGGGTGGCACCAGTGGAATGCCATGGGTTGGTCCCTCCTACCTGTAATCTTCCACTGCAGACTGCTGAATGCCCCAGTCCTAACTGCAGCACACGTCCAGCCATAATTGCACATACAACAGTGCGTCCCATGATGGAGCCCCTTCTAAGAACTACACAGATCAACCTTTCAATGACAAGTCTGATTTCTCAAAATTTTCAGCTAGGGGAAATCGTTAAGCCCCTCAAATTAACTAGGAAGAGGGCTTCAAATTATTCCCTTTATTCTATCTGTATCAGTTACTGTATTTCTGAAATGGGAATAACAGAGCTGTTGGAGGGAACAATTATTAAAAGTGATTATGAAGAACTTTGCAATATAAAGTGCTTGTTAAAATTGAGAAGTACTCAATGTACCCTTCTCAATTCCCCCCAGACTATGAAAACCCCATTTGTAGAAATATCATAAGCTTGCCTAGACAGCAAGTATTTTGAAGCTTATGCTTCACCATTTAAATCTGTCATCTTGCAAAGTAGCTCATTATTTTAGAAATATGAGCATTTTAAAGATGCTGCTGCAGTTCTCAATCATAAGTCCTCACTGCTTTTATTCAAAATAAGCCACCTTGAAATTGGTCTCCAAATCTATGTCTTTGCACATAGGTCTTAAATAGCGGTTATGTGTGGGCACATACGTGTATATTTTAAATGTGACATCTAGGTGACATCTCTTTTAATTATCCCTGTTAGAATGGTCTTTCCCCTTTAGAATTCCCATTCAGTTGAACAACAAGTGGGAGAATTCATTTTCTCATGTACACCTCATTGAAATGAGCTTTAGTGAGAAGTTAACTTAGCTAATTTGTTTGCTTTGTATAATTATTATAATCACCCTCTAAGTACTACCAGAGAGTAAGCACTAATATCCTAAAAGAACATCACAGGCATTTTTTATAAATCCTTCCTTTTAGTCTAAGGAATGTATTTTTGCTTCCTTCCCTATTACAGAGAGACAAAGGGATGGAGAGAAAGTGAAGTCCAGCTAAAACCCAGAGCGTGAATAAAGTCAGACCTCCCTGTGAGAGGGTGACAGTGAGTAAAAAGGTAGAGATGACAACATAAAGAAAACGGACTGTGGTAGAGGAGGCAGGGCAACATAACGCATAATTGTTTGGGCTTTACAATCAGACTGCCTGAGTGTCTCGCACTAAAACTTACTGCATAGGCTTGGGAACATTATTTAATTTCCCTAGTTCCCAGGTTCCTCATCTGTAATAGAGGTAATATTAGTTCATACTTCAAATTTATGCTGTTAGATATTATGTGATAATAGGTAGAGTACTTATAAAAGTGCTTGATTTATAAGAAGTGCTGTAGAATGGCTAACAAGTATGAATGGGATTCATATTTGGAAGCACACCCAAGAGCAGCACCCGGACACTTCTCGGGAAGGAGTTACAAGAAGAGCATCAAGCCATGCCACCCATCTCTGCCAAAATCATCTCCCACTTCTACCGTCATGGAAGGGAGTAGAAGATGGAGAAGCATTGCCTGAGTCAGAGAACTTGGCTTGCTTTCTAGATCTGCTACGCACTAGGTTGTTATTGTGTTCCAGACATACTGCTAGTTGCCTTACCCTGAGACTTAATTCCATAAATGTAAAAGAGAGAAAATAGTAATTCTTACCATAGGTTTGTCATAGGACTCAATGGTGAGAATGCATGTGAAAGCATTTTGCACATTGGCAGAACACCAGTGGCTACAGATTGGATGGCATTAAGGCTAAATACATCTGGTTGTGTTTATTTTACTACATAGTCTAGTTTCAGGTAACCCACATCTGCATTTGACAATGAAGTAAAGTTTTTATGGTCATTTTCCTAAGAGCATTCACTAAAAGCTACTTCCTCCAAGGGCAGAGCGTGACACTGGGTTTGTGGAACCTTGCCCCCAAAGCCCCTGCCTGCTGCTTTCCCTGCAGAGGTCTGACATGAGGGAGAGAGACGTCAAGAGAACCTGTCCTGGCTTGTACCGGCTAGATGGAAGCTGTCAGAATGACTCCCATACTGCTGTGGGGGGTGAACGTGTAATTAAAAAAAGAGCAAAGGTGGGGGAATTTCAGAATATTCATATATGATGGTGCTCTTGTTTGCTATTCACTGATCACCTTATTCATTATCCTCTCTGGAGTGGCTGTGCCTGGCTGTGCCAGCCTGTATGTTCCAATATTATGGATAAGGAAAAGGCTAATGTGCCGTTTCATTCAATCAGTATTTATAACATAACATTGATGTGTAGGTGCTATGCAAAGATACAGGGCCTGTGAAGAAGATCAAAACATGCCTTGCCTTTTATTCATTTATTCATTTACCCAAAATGTCTTGACTGTCAGCTATGTGCTGGAAAACGTTCTAGGAACTAGACCAGCAACAGTGAAGAGATGGAGCCCCTCTGCCCTTGCTTCTTAGAGACTGCATTTCAGTGGGAGAAAGTGATTGTAGACTGATGGTGTGACTGCAAGTTTCATTACAACTATGGTACATACTATGAAAGAACAGTACAGAGCACCATGAGAGCATTTTACAAGGGACCTGACCTGGAATGAAAAGTCAGGGAAAGCTGCTTAGAGAAGATGAAACTTCTTCTGGGATCCAAAGACAAGAGAAGGGGTAGTTGAGCAAAGAAAGGTAGAGGAGGAAAACACCAGGAAGCTAGAAATATGTGTAAAGTCCCTGATGCAGAAACATCATGGAGCTTCAAGGAAATACAAGAAGGCCAGTGTGGCAAGAGTTTGGAGAATGAGTTGTGGAACAATGTGTGAAGCTGGAATGATAGACTGGTGCTTAATCTTTGGGCCACATAAGACACATTAGGAATTTTGAAATCTATGCAATGGAAATGGGAAAAATCTAAAGGTTTTATAAGGAAAATTACAAAATAAAATCTGTGTTTTAAAACAGCAATACATATATACAACGGAAAATTGATTGGTAAGGGCAACAATACTAGATGTCAGAGAATTATTGCAATAGACCCAGCCAGAGACCTTGTTGAATAAGACCTAATAGTGGCTGTGAATATGGGGGTATAGGGAGAGGTGAGAATATTTGAGAGATGTTTAAGTGCTAGAATTTTCTGAGTCATTTTATGAATGATTGGCATTAAAAAGACAATGATGTCAAGGATGACAACCCATCTGGTTTGCATACCTGGATACTTGGTGCTACACCTTTCACTGAAATAAGGAACTGTGAAGGAGATCCAACAATAAGAAATGATGAGTTTACTGTCTTTTGTAGAATTTTGGTTATTTGTGGGCTTTCTCTGGGAGAAGTCCAACAGGTAAGCTGGAGCTTAGAGGTAAAGACAAAGCAGAAGTTGGAGATGCAGGAATATTATCTGTTTAATTGTGTCCCCCTCAAAACACAGTGACGTTCTGACCCCAGTACCTTGGAATGTAACCATACTTGGAAATAAGGTCATGGCAGATGTAACTAGCTCTGATGAAGTTATACTGGTATATAGGGTAGCCTCCTAGTCCAATATATATGTCTATGTCCTTATAAGAAGAGGAGAAGATGGTGACACAGACACATGAGGGAAGAGCACCATGTGGTGGCAGAGCAGAGACTGAAGTACAGCAACTACAAAACAGGAAAGCTTGAGTCCTCTAAGGATGAAAGAGGAACAGAAGTGTCCTCTGTGAGAGGTTAGAAGAGAGAGTACAGCATGAGCAATATCTTAATTTCAGACTTCCGAGAACTTTCAGTCTTCCAGAACTGTCAGAAAATACATTCCTATGGTTTTAAGCTACCTTCTTTGTGGCACTTTATGAAAGCAACCCTAAGAAACTAAGACAAGGAGTCATTGGCGACGGATGGTCACTGAAGCCAAACTTGTAGCAAGATCACTCACAAAGACAACATGGAATAGAGAGGGAGGGTCCATATCTAGGAAACCACTCTTTAGGTAGAAGAGAGAAGACCAAGGGGCAAAGAAGAAGCCATAGACTCCCAAAAGATGGTTGTGGTGTTTGGTATATGAAGTGACAGAGAGTTAAACTTAGAGGATCATCCAATGGTTCCCAAAACTCTGAGCACCACAGGCAACAGGGAGATGAAGATAAAAGGCCAAGCTCACCTACCCATAAACCTGCCTGAGGTCCACCTCCTGAACCTTAAGCCAGAGAGGACAAGCCTTCTTACTTTCAACCTTAAAAAGATCTTGCTTTTAGCAGAGAATTAAAATACAGAGTGTATATGTCAAAGTTTAATATCCAAAGTTAATTTGAGGATTAAAATTCTCATCTCATTAGTAACACAAAAATATGAATTATTTTCAGTCATAATATTGAGACTTCCAGCAGGTAAGTAGAGGTTATCAACCCTGTCTCAACGTAGAGGTGCCTGCAATATTTCTTTCAGCTACCAATTCCTGAAGCCTAGTTCCAGAGAATTCTCTCTCATTTTGTGTCAAGTAGGACTGAGGTATCAGTGTTCATAAAGCCTCCCAAGAGGATTATCCTTTTAGCTAAGGCTGAGATCCACTGGAGAAGAGCCAGGGGACCTCCTCTGTTCTTTATCAGTGAGTTTTCTATCTAATCTGTACACTAACAATGGCTCTTCCCCTTTCCCCTTTTTCTCACAGGGAAACAAAGCTGTGTATATATATGCCCACACATGTGTATGCTTTTTTAGGGGTTTACGTATGTGTACTGCACAGGCTCATTGATTTGTTGGTTCATCCAGCAAACATTTATTGAGTATCTGTAAGGTTCCCAGTATTAAGAAAAGTGTTAAAAACAAGATTTAGGCCTTCATCTCTTGAAACTGAGTCTGGGGTAGAAATGGAATGAGAAGTAGCTCTAAGTGATGATTTATTGCTTTAATAATATTATGATGAGACTAATTCTGATAGGCTGGAAGCTAGGTGTAAAAGCCAAGCAGCAGCATGCATGGGCAGAGTGCTGGGCAGGGTCCGGGAGGAGGTTGTGCTGCCTAGACCTCTATCTCTCTTTTCTTAACTGCTCACCTCCAGCAAAACCAATTCCACCCAGAACTCAGTGTGCTGCAACTATGTTGCACTTGTTGGCAATGTAGAACACATGATTAAATATAGGCTTGCAAACCAAGCAGATGCAGGCTTCAGCTTCAGCTTCGCTACTTCCAGGTGGGGGCTGCAGCAAAACTTCCCCCTCTGAAACTCCTCTTCCTCTTTGCATAAGTGGAATGACAGTATTGATGGGGATAGTAACTGAGTTAGTACTTATTCTTTGGGTTACAATAACTACTATTTCAAACTAAACTAAAACCAATAAAGAACACTACCGGTCTCTAATATTCTTCTGTATACCCATAAAACACAGTAGTAGACTTGCTAGTTTAATAAATGCTTATTGATGTATTACCATGTTTACAAAATCTGTAACAAGTTATTAGGAAGTTCACTAATATGATAATATGTGCTTATCATGTATAAATCCTGGTGGGGAAAGGATCCCGGGGAAAGACTAATGGAGAACCCCGAATCTTTCACCCTTTCAACCAGAAAAATTCTTCCTTTACGCATTTCATTCTGTAAGTGATAATGAGTATATTTTGCTTCAAAAATGATGTTCCTAAGACATGAGTTGGGGGATAAGAGGAAAGGTGGTATCTGGATTACTTATTGCAATTTTTTATGTGGTTTTGGGTCATGCCACAATCTCATGGGCCTTAGCTCCCAGCTGTTAGACAGGTCACCTGGGGTATCTCAACTTAGTCCCATGCTTAATGGGTTACCATGAAATCCTAAACACTTTTTAACCATGATATACACCCTAAACAACTGCCCTTGTATACACTGAATTGACACAGGTCCCTTACCCTTCCCTTACTTCCTGCATGTGGAGTGGCTGTTCCACGGAGCTCTCGAAGCAAGTGACTATAAAACAAAGGTGCTGAGAAGCCAGTGCCTCCACAGGAAGAAGGACCCAGGAAAGAGAGGAAAAGAGAGATGTCTCATTCAGCCAGTGATCACGCTGCTCACCCCTATACAATCTAGATGATGAAGGGGTTGCAAAAGGGCCCATTTTGATCCTTCTCCATGAAGAATTTCACTGTCTCCATACGGTTGTTTCTCCCTGGAGGGCCATGGTTATTTTATAAATTCAACTCCGTACTCACCTTTCCTCAGTGGCTACCTCCAGGGGGCTAATAAGAAGGAGATCACTTTAGTATGTCTTTTTAGTTTTAATTTGTTCATAAGAATCATGCAGGACACACTGGCATTGATGAGATTTTTCTCCCAGAGCTACTATTGATCAGCTTATTTGGCACAAAATGTGGGCGTTATTAAAAGGGCTACATGAGAAATAATTGCATCCAGGGGGGATTGCACGTATTTTCAATTTAGCCATGACCTGATGAAGAAATTGGCCTATTTTATCATTATAATAGCCAATAAGCTTGGCTTCTTAACTGAAAACTAGATTTCAAATCTGGACATATGGTTATACATTTTTAAAAGTTTTACTCTCACAAGTAGAAAAAAACCTCAGGATATGCTTTAAAAAAAAAAGGTATGTAACCCTTGAAATTATCAGGGGAGCAACCCATTGTTTCTGTGATGCTGACAGAGACGATTAAGTGGTAATGTATAGGAAAGTCTATTCTCCGCAGGAACTCCATGATGAATCCCCTTCCATTATCAGTGTAATGCTCAAGCTTGGGCACTAAAATGTTTTAATTCCTAGGCATGGAATTAAAAGTGGAATAAAAAGTGCTGGATTAGCTTTTACTCTTATGTGTAATTGCATTTGCTGCCATCTGGACTGAAGTCAGAGCAAGAACATTATGAGATGGAGGACAGATTTGACCCAAAGACTATAGTTATGAGCCATTTAAAATATGGTGAACACATCATTTTAAAATGGCTATTTCTGTGAAAACCCACTGGCCTCTAGATAAAGAGACTTCAAATTTAGTTCTAAATTTCACTCATAACCTAGGGTGAGACATTAGTAGCAGAAATACATACTTGTTAAGACGATGAATATGTATCTGAAATTAAAAGCTAAATATATTCTTAACAGAAACCCTAAAAGTCCCCATTAATGCCAGAGAGAATACCAGAATGTTTACTAGTTCCAATATTATCTTTAAACAAGGACAGACCAATGCAATTAGGGAAAAGAAAAAAACAGCAATAAAGGTGTACAATTGAAATCCAGAAACGTTTCCATTATTTTGAGGATGACAGATGGTTGTTATTTTACAAAACTCAAGACAGTCCAGATAAAACTCATTAAAAAGATTTTAACAAATTTATGTAATTAACATTAAAATTAAGTTTTCTTATATATAAACTATACCCATGAGAAGATATAATGAAAGAAAAGATTCAATTCAGAATGCCACTCCCAAAAATAAAATAGCTTAAAATTAACTTGAGAAAGGCACAGGATCCATATGAAGCAAAATGTGAAACTACTGAGAAACACGAACTAAGATTTAATTGCATGACATGTTCTAACATAAGAAAACCCAATATTGAAAAAATGTAAAGTTCCCCCAAAACTAATATACAACTTTCACAGACAAAATTAAAATACTAATGAGATTTTTTATTAGTAACATGAAATGATGCCAAAAGATTTTCAAGGAGAATGAATATAAAATATTATCCCAGAAAATTCTGAGAAAGTATAGTAATGAAAGGACTCAAGCCTAAACACATATTAAAAACATTGTGATGTTGTTATGATTAAAACAGTTTGGTACTGTTTTCCATATTGGAGTTATTCATAAAAAATTATATTAGGTCAATTGGCTAATGTTTTGGAGGAAAACAATTCTTGGCCCCTATATAATTCCTTATATCAATCAGATAAATATATTCCTAGAAGAAATCACATACATAATTACTATAACCCTAGAGTCATAAAAAATATTTCTAAGCAAGATAAAAACACTTAGACTCCTTGGGAGAAAATATTGATAAATACTGGTGCTAAAAAATGTATAACTTCTCTATAGCAAGAAAATGAGTAAAAAATGAACTGAACAAAAAAAAAATGAACTGAAAAAATTCACATATACCACAGGGAAGAGAAATTCTTTTTAACCTATAAAAAGTTTCATAACAGTTGAAGAAGAAAGTAAGCAAAAAAAAAAAAAAAAGTAAAGTACATATATATACTCATAGACAGAGAAACAGAAATGGCCAATAAAGATAAGAAAGAAAATATTCAAATCCAATTATGATTAAAGCAATGCATATCAAAATGAGATACCATTTGCAGGATACAAAATCAATATATGGAAACCCAGTCCATTTCTATACACCAATAATAAAGTAGCAGAAAGAGAAATTTTTTTAAAATATTTTTTATTTATTTATTTGACAGAGAGAGACCACAAATAGGCAGAGAGGCAGGCATAGAGAGAAAGGAGGAAGCAGGCTCCCCGCTGAGCAGGGAGCCCAATGCGGGACTCGATCCCAGGCCCCTGAGATCATGACCCGAGTTGAAGGCAGCGACCCAACCCACTGAGCCACCCAGGCACCCCAGAATAAGAAATTTTTTAAAAATCTCCTTTACAATTGGCCCAAAAGTAATCAAATATTAAGGAATAAACTTAACCAAGGAGGTGAAAGACCTATACTCTGAAAACTTAAAATATTGATGAAAAAAAAGTGAAGATGACACAAACAAATGGAAAGATATTCTATGCTCATGGAGTGGGAAAACAAATAGTGTTAAAAGTCCATCCCACCCTAAGAATCTAGAGGTTTAATGCATTCCCCATAAAAACACCAACAACATTATTCACAGAATTACAACAAACAGTCCTAAAATTTGTATGGAACCATGAAAGACCCAAATAAAGCATCCTTCAAAAAGAAAAACAAACCTAGAGGTATCACAAAACAAGATTTCAAGATATACCACAAAGCTGTAGTAATCAAAACAGTAAGGTACTGGCACAGAAACAGACACATAGATCAATGGAACAAAATAGAGAGCCCAGAAATAAACCCACAATTGTATGGCCAACCAATTTTTGATGAAGCATGAAAGAATATCCAATGGAAAAAAGAATATCTCTTCAACAAATAGCGTTGGGAAAACTGGACAGCTACATGCAAAAAAAAAAAAAAAAGAAAGAAAAGAAAAAAGAAAGAAAGAAAGAAAAGAAAGAAAAAAATTGGCCACTTTCTTACTTTCTTACACCACTCAAAAATAAACTCAAAATACATTTAAGATCTAAATTTGAAACCTGAAACCATAAAACTCTTAAAAGAGAACACAGGCATTAATTTCTCTGACATTAACTGTAACAACATTTATGTCTCCTAAGGCAAAGGAAACAAAAGCAAAAATAAACTATTGGGACTAAATCAAAATTAAAAGCTTCTGCACAGCAAAGCAATAATTATGGAAGCAATAATCAACAAAACTGAAAAGCAAACTACTGTATGGGAGAAGCTATTTGCAAATGACATATCTGATGAAGGGTTAGTAGCACAAATATATAAAGAACATCTACAACTCAAAACCAGAAAGCAAATAATCCAATTTAAAAATGGGCAGAAGACATAAACAGACATTTCTCTAAAGAAGATATATAGAAAGCCAAGAGACATGACTCATCATCAGAAAAATGCAAATCTTTTGTGTATATATACCACGTCTTCTTGATCCATTCATCTGTTGATGGACATCTAGGTTCTTTCCATAGTTTGGCTATTGTGGACATTGCTGCTATAAACATTCGGGTGCACGTGCCCCTTTGGATCACTACGTTTGTATCTTTAGGGTAAATTCCCAGTAGTGCAATTGCTGGGTCATAGGGCAGTTCTATTTTCAACATTTTGAGGAACCTCCATGCTGTTTTCCAGAGTGGTTGCACCAGCTTGCATTCCCACCAACAGTGTAGGAGGGTTCCCCTTTCTCCGCATCCTTGCCAGCATCTGTCATTTCCTGACTTGTTGATTTTAGCCATTCTGACTGGTGTGAGGTGATATCTCATTGTGGTTTTGATTTGTATTTCCCTGATGCCGAGTGATATGGAGCACTTTTTCATGTGTCTGTTGGCCATCTGGATGTCTTCTTTGCAGAAACGTCTGTTCATGTCTTCTGCCCATTTCTTGATTGGATTATTTGTTCTTTGGGTGTTGAGTTTGTTAAGTTCTTTATAAAAAGAAACGAAATCTTGCCATTTGCGACAACATGGATGGAACTAGAGCGTATCATGCTTAGCGAAATAAGTCAAGCGAAGAAAGACAACTATCATATGATCTCCCTGATATGAGGGAGTGGTGATGCAACATGGGGGCTTAAGTGGGTAGGAGAAGAATCCATGAAACAAGATGGGATAGGGAGGGAGACAAACCATAAGTGACTCTTAATCTCACGAAACAAACTGTGGGTTGCTTGGGGGAGGGGGGTTGGGAGAAGGGGGGTAGGGTTATGGACATTGGGGAGGGTATGTGCTTTTGGGTAAATTGGAAGGGGAGATGAACCATGAGAGACTATGGACTCTGAAAAACAATCTGAGGGGTTTGAAGTGGCGTGGGGGTGGGAGGTTGGGGTACCAGGTGGTGGGTATTATAGAGGGCACAGCTTGCATGGAGCACTGGGTGTGGTGAAAAAATAATGAATACTGTTTTTCTGAAAATAAATAAATTGGGAAAAAAAATAAAAAAAAAAAGAAAAATGCAAATCTAAACAACCATGAAGTATCACCTCACACCTGTCAGAATTGCTAATATCAAAAACACAAGAAACAATGTGCAGAAAGAGGAACCACTGTGCACTGTTGGTCGGAACTCAAACTGGCACAGCTACCGTGGAAAAGATTAAGGAGGTTCCTCAAATAATTAAAAATATAATTACCATAGGATCCAGTAATTCTGCTACTAGGTTTTTGTCTGAATAATATGAAAACACTAATTCAAAAAGAAAAACACACCCTATGTTTATTGAAGCATTATTTACAATAGCCAAATTATGGAAGCAACTTAAGTATCCATTGACAGATGAATGGATTACCAAGAAATGATAAGCATATAGAATGGAATGTTACTTGGTCATTTAAAAGAATGAATTCTAGTCATTTGCACGACATGGATGGATCTAGAGTATATAATGCTAAGTGAAATAATTCATTCAGAGGAAGACAATGTCATGTGATTTTACTCATATATGCAATTTAAGATACAAAACAGGAGTCTTGGGTGGCTCAGTTGGTTGAGCATCTGCCTTCAGCTCAGGTCATGATCCCAGGGTCCTGGGATCAAGCCCCACATCAAGCTCTGCTCAGCTGGGAGCCTGCTTCTCCATCTCCCTCTGCCTGCTGCTCTGCCTTGTCAGTCTCTGTCAAATAAATAAGATCTTTAAAAAAAAGATACAAACAAATGAACAAAGAAAAAAAGACAAACATAAAAAGAGATTCCTAACTGCTGGTTACCAGAAGGGAGGGATGAGTGAAATAGGTGAAGGGGACTAATCTTACAGTGATATGCACTGAGTAATGTATAGAATTGTTGAGTCACTATGTTGTACACCTGAAACTAATATATCACTGTATATATTAACAATACTTGAATTAAATATATACACATAATAAAGGCATGGAGAATAAAGTTAAAATCCACCTATCAACCTCTTGCATTTAGAATGCATATCTCTGAAAATGTTAGAGCATATCTTTCTCTTACTTGCTAAGTATATATATCTGTATTATTTGTGGGATATCATACTTGCTATTTTATAGTTTTTTCATATGTGATTAAAAGCATATATGTATATATATATATATTTCCAATATGAATCATTTTGTCACTTTCAATGCCACATAGGATTACATGGCAATGGTTGCACCATAATTTATTACATTTAATTATGGAACCCATTTTAGGGTTATCCAGGGAAACAGAATCTGTAAGTTAAGATACCCCCAAGTATATATGACAATCTAAATATTCTAAAGTTAGGAAATTCCATGAGGTTTTATCTGTATTTGGTATACCTTCCATAATGTTTATCTAAAACACAATATTCCTCCACAATTTTAAACCTCAGATCTTTTCCTTGTCATTATCTTCAATCATATTTTCTTTTATTGTTTCTGTTCTCCCTGTTTATACTCTCTAGGATCCCTGATATATGTAAATTCAAGTCTTCATTTTCATCTGTTTTTTTCTTCTGATTTTTTGGAGAATTTCTCACATTTGCTCTTCTAACTCACCAGTTTGATTTGATACAGTGTCCAATTTGTTATTCAGTGGTACCACTGGCATTTTTAATTTGACAAGTCTGATTCTCATTTTCATCCAATCCTCCATGGTCTTCATGACCTTTTCCCTCAATGTCATCATGGTTGCAGTGAACTCTGTCTTCTTGAGAACACACATTTTCCATTTCTTGCAGTAATATATTTCATTTAGAGGCCATTATTCTAGTTTTTTAGGGCTCCTGTTTTCCATTTTGTTCTGTTTTTAAATTTATAGTGTTTGTTGATAGATCTTGCTCTCCCCCATTCTCTCTTTTCCAAAAAGAATCATTATCTATTACCAGTTTTTAATCAAATAGGAAGTAGGTTGGCTCCTGTCAGAATTTTGTATCACTGCTGTAGAAAAACTAAGGAGGAAAAAATTATATAAAATAAATTAAAATCTTCCAGTAAAGCTCAAGCAGACTCAACACAGCAGTGGTGACAGAGCTGGGCCTGAAGGAGCACTGACTCCCTGTGAAGTATGTCTCCATATGGTGAAAGGCTGCCCAGGAAGCATAGACCATGCATTTCTAGGCCTTTGCAGGGTTTGGACAGCAATACTAGAGACACAACGTGGAACCATCCTGAGCCATAAGTACCAAATGCCCTGGAAGTTAGCAGGTGTGGAAGGTGGTTTTACTGTCTTATTTTCCAGCTCTTTCCTATCTCAGATAAAGCAAAGGTGTGTCCTGCCACCATCTCCTCTACTTCCTTTCATGCTGCTTCTGTGCTCAGTGAGGAGCCATGTACTCATCCTCTAAACTTCTTTAGTATGGTGCCATATTTATATCAGTTCACAGAAATTCTTTAAATTCCTGCTATGTAGTTGATATCTTTTCCTTGATTCTATGACTGGTAAAAACTTTTCATAATTTGTGTATTTTCTATTGTTATTTTAATAGAAGTGGGGGAGACATGTCATCATGTCATCACATGAATGACTCCTCTCCATTAATTCTCAATTTTCTCTTCTCTTTAATTTCATTGCCATCAGAAATAGAACAATTATCTTTATTCCCTCCCTCTGTCCTTCATTTATTGGCATAACTTGAAAAATCTTTTGTCTTGGTGGAAGAATTGTCATTTTTTTCACCTTCATTGAAAACACCCTTGGGATTTTCCTCAAATAATTGATTAAACTGTATTTAAAATAAGTTACCCATTTTATTTATTTCTCACTGTTCTTGATGCATCTAAATTTCCTCTTAGTTTGAATTTTTATTTAGCATTTTAGTACCTTTTAGTAATTGCATCTACATTTGATGAGATGTGGAAGCTTGTATTTATTAGATTGTAAATTATTATGCATATGCAATTTTGATTAGCGAAGTGCACCAGAGTGTTGTTATGGATTAATAAGGGAGAAAATATATGGTATTACCCAAGAGAAATGCGTTGAAATTTTAGTTCACAAAAGTAATGGAAACAAATGGCTTGATTGTCATATATGTTAAACTGCAAAAAGAATTACTGCTAATATCTCTGTACTATGGTAACCTGACTCTTGAGAATACTTCAATGGTATTTTGGTATTTTTTTACCCAGAATATGAAATTTATAGCTAACTAAACCACCTGTACTATTTTTCCATTAGCTATAATGAATGCATATTTATTCAAATATATTATATATATATATTTATACACATACACTATATATATATATACACACACACACACACATACACAGACACACACACATATATATATTTGGCTATGCATTCAAATATATACATAAAAGAATATAAAAATAATGTTTCTAAGCATGACTTAATATGATCTGGGCTTGGTGAGTTAGGAAATGGGGTTAGGGATATTGCTATGAGTTCAGCAGGGCACTAACCGAGTTATAAGATAATTATTCCTCTTGAATGGCTCTCACCATGACAACTTGGTTCTGAAATTCAACTATTATTCAGCTCAAATTATTGTCAAAGTTTAAAGCTTGAATTTTATTGACCTCCTTCTGATGTCTATGACATTTAATCATCTGGGTATATGAAACCAGATTGTTAACAGTAAGAGCAGCTCAAAAGATTCCTTGCTGTACACACCTGGACAGTTCCTTTGTTAAGCCCAAATGATGATTCAGTCCCTGGGCTCTGTTATACATGCACCACCTTGGGGCAGAAATTGAACATGGCATTCCCATCTCCCTTACTATCAAGCTGCAAATCTTTCACAGCCCAAACATCACAGTGTTTTTTTTAATAGTCAAATATAGGTTATCTTACAGTGTAAACTGCAAATGTCTGCTCAACTTTGAAAGAAAGAAAGAATAAGAAGAATAAGAAATATATAGGAGCCATTGGATTTTAACGCCAATAACTCTGATAAATACTACCCCTCCCTGGGTTAAAACTATGTTGGCAAGTATCCTATCCATTTAACCCATTGTCTGATTTTTTTCCCATTTTCTGATTTTTGACCCATCTGCAGAATTAAAAGAAAAGTGTTGTTTTCAAATGTCAAGTCCAAAAGAAGTATTGGTCCTTGACCCCCAAATCTGGTTAGTAGCAGTTAAACAGCATATTAGTTTTCTAGTGCTGCTTTAACACACACTAGGTTGCTTAAAAAACAGAATTTATTTTCTTACAGTTCTGGAGGCTAGAAGTTCAAGATCAAAGTGTTAGCAGGTTTGGTTTCTTCTGAAGCTTCTCTCCTTGGTTTGTAGATAACTTCCTTCTCACCATGTCCTCACATGGTTACCCTCTGAGTCTTTGTATTGTCTATGTCCTAATCTCTTCTTCATAAAAGGACACCAGTCATATTGGATTAGGGCCGGCCTATATGAGTTCCTTTTACCTTAATTACCTCTTTAAAGGCCCTATTTCCAAATACAGTCTATTCTGAAGTACTAGTGGTTAGGACTTGAATATATAAATTTGGGGGTGGGAGATGGTCACAACTTGTAAGACTACTAAAGGAACCCAAAATAATTTTATGATATCTCTTATAACTACTATTACAAGTAAATGCTATTGGTCATATAAAAATACACTGACTGCATCTCTAATAAACTGACAGACTCATTGGTGAGATCAGACATACACATGAGAAAGAATAATAATTAGAGAGTATACCAATGAGTGATAAGGGCTATGGAGTTACTCAGCTCCTCCCAAGGTAAGATATACACTGTCTCTGCCCACAGCAAGCTTACTACCTAGAAAGAAGAAACAGATCCATAGACAACTGTAACTAAGCCTGCTGATTACCCTTGATATTTAAGCAAAATGCTGTGGAAAATCAAAGAAGAGAGATATATATCTTCTGAGTTGTTGAGGGGAAAAGGCAGGGTTAGAAAAGTTTTGCTGAAGAGGTGATGGGGTGAGTGGTCTTTAGCCAAGAGAAAGTCGAATCCTATCTGGTGAACAGTATGGCAATAATGATCAAGTATGAGGCATGTTTAGTGTGTGATCATGAGTACAGCTTCTAGTGTTTAAGTATAGGTCCAGAGATCAGAAGAGTGGTGCCTGGCATAAAAAAAAATCTGTTCTTGGAATCGCAGTCATACAGAAGGATATGGGTGAAGTGGAAGCTATGGGGAAGAATGGAGGGAATATAAAGAAGAGTAGCACTGAGAACAGTTTTGGGAAACATTCATATGCAGGAGTGAAGCAGAGATAGACAAGCCAGTGAAGGGGACTCATCAAAGGGACACAGTAGAGGCAGTCACGCGAGCGCAGGAGATGTAAAAGGAAGCCAAAGGCAGGGAGAGCAATCACTTGAGAAGTAGGTGAATTATACACTGTAAGCAACTGAAGTTGTTAGGTATCCAATGCTTCAGAAAGATCAGAGTCCCCACCAAGGAAAGATATCAGCTTTAGCGACTAGGAGGTTACAGGTGATCACACAGGCCTGGTTTTATTACTTTAAAAGGCTAGAAGCTGGACTGGAGAGAATGAAGAATCAAATGGTCCCAGGAGACAGGGAGGTAGCAAAGCCAACCCCTGTAAAGTAGTAGCACTGAAAGGAAAAGCATGAGTGCACAGCCAGAGGTAGAGGGCATCAAAGCAAGAAGAGAGGGATAAGTAGAAGTTGGTGATTCCCAACAGAGCTCATTCTATTCAAGAAACTGTAAATATGTCCTCTCTGCTAGCCCTCTCAACATCTAGTATCCTAATTTGACCATGAAGAAACCAAAGCTCAGAGTGTCTAAGTTTCA
The DNA here is from genome assembly GCF_020171115.1 of Neogale vison. Taxonomy (NCBI): domain Eukaryota; kingdom Metazoa; phylum Chordata; class Mammalia; order Carnivora; family Mustelidae; genus Neogale; species Neogale vison. The sequence continues at coordinate 128,031,166 of NC_058098.1, forward strand.
ATAGTTGGTAATGGAAAAATTGAGACTCAATTTTAAGCTGTAGTTACCAGCATTTTGTGTCTTTGTTTTTGTTAGTGGAATTTCAAGTACTAGGGAGAAGTCTTAATTAAAATATGGGGGGATCAGAATTTTCTGAGACTCGTAATATACCACCTTACAGAATAGCTATCAGCTCCTCTGATAGCTATTTAGTGTGTGAATCTGTGAGTGTGAGTCTCCAAGAATCTGAGGCTATTAATACCTAAGTGGTGTGATGTGCAGTGCTCAGGACAGGTTCATCATCAGTGTTGGAAAGGAGACTCTGGATGCCCGGTGTGACCTATTGGATGTCCTCATGTTGCAGATCCTTCCTGGTGATTCTCAGATGAGGGTTTAGGGGTTAGTGGAGTAGGGCCACATTCTGTTTGTGCCCCATTCATTTCATTTGTCATCAGAAGAGATAGCATGGAGCAGGTTTGAAACAGGACTTTTAACCAGATTCCCTGGGTTCAGTCTCAGTTTTTTCCACTTACCAACTGTGTGACCTGTACCATTGGGTAAGCAATTTAACCTCTCCTTTTTTGCCTCTTTAATGTGAATAGTTCTGTGTAACAGGGTTGTTATGACAATTAAATCTCCTTAATGTCTATGAAGGGCTTGTATATTTATTAAATAAGTCTGGGACTGAAAATGGTTCAACTAACTTCTGTACTTACAAGTTGGAGGAATATAGAGAATGTGGAGGGGGTTAGGGAGACGGTGGTTGGGATATGGACATTGGGGAGGGTATGTGCTATGGTGAGTGCTGTGAAGTGTGTAAACCTGGAGATTCACAGACCTTTACCCCTGGGGCTAATGATACATTATATGTTAATAAAAAAATTAAAAATTAAAAAAAGAATGTGAATATACATTTTAACCATTTGCAAATATATTTTCATAATTTACTATTAAATTTCTACATAATTTGGTTTTCCTCATTTTTAGATGAGGAAGTTGAGACCAAAACATCAGGTGACATGCCAGGAGCAAGCCAACCAAGTCTTTGGGGGAGCTGAGCTGAAGCCTCCTGACTCTCCTTCCAGAGTTTGTTAGCTCAGAATTACAGCTGCAAAATATCTCTGCTGCTTCCTGCCAAAATAGTGGTGTCTGACTTTTCTATCTAACCAGCTGGATGGGAGGTCCTCAAGGTATAAGTGCTTTGAAGCAGTGTGGTGGGCAGAATAATGGCCCCCAAAGTGGGGGCATATCCTAATTCATATTAGGATATTCATATTCATATCCTAATCCCCAGAACCTGGGAATATGTTGGATATGTTACCTTACATGGCAAAAGGACTGAGCAGATATGCGTAAGTTAGGATCCTGGGATGGGGAGAATTCTGACACCAACAGCAACTGATACAGGGTGGACTGCCATTCAGTTCTGTCACTAACCACCCAGAGTTAGTGCAGACTCCACAAGGTAAAGAGCACAGTACACAACAAGACTGCCCTTGCTTCAGACCAACGGGCTACAAATCCAGGGAATTCTCATGACTTCCTCAGGTTCAATAATCTGCCAGAATGACTCCCAGGACTCAGAGAAGCACTCTACTTACAATTATAGTTTTATCGTTGAGCCCGCTTTGGATTTCTGCCCTCCAGAACTTCAAAATAATAAGTTTGTGTTCCTGAAGCTTCAAAGTTTGTGGTAATTTGTTAGAGGTGCAAAAGCACACTCTAACAGTAAGTGTGATGCAATCGTTTGGAGCACAGGCACTAGAGCCAGACGCCTCAGCTTGAATTCTGATTGTTCTGCTCACCATTTGGCCTTGGCCAAATTACCTCTTCTCTCCTCTCCTTAGTATGCTCATCCTTTTCCATAGAGCTATTGTGAGGACCTAGTTTTTACATATAAAATGCTTATAAAAATAATGAAAACTTAGCATATATTGAATATTATTTGATGCACAGTGTTTAAAATACATGGAAGTACTTATCAAGCAAGCTTGTAAGATTTTCTAACTCGCCTTGGGAATTCTGGTCCTGACCAACATCCTCCCTGCATTTTGGCAGTCTAAAGGACCATTCTGCTGGAATATTGATTCACAGTCATTGCTAAAATCAGTCAGTCAATTTTTCATCCCTCTCCTTCTTGCTCTCTTCCTTTCTCTGTCTGAAAAAGAGCCAGGCAAATCACTAAGTATGCCAAAGCTCTGCCTTTGGACCCTGGCGTCCCTGGCTTCACTTCTCCAAGGTGACCTTCACACGTGCTCCCATCTCTGCAGTGCACTCTGCTCTGCCTTCATCTAGACTAGAGGCTGGTGATGGCTGAAGTAGCTGTATGTCCTGGCCTCCAGCACCATGCTCTGGGGACACTGAGACTCTGGGGAGTTATCAGTATGGTGAGAACCTCTAGTAGTTGCACTCTCCGCTGGTTTCAGCCATCCGCTGGTGGTGCACACCCGCTGGAGTAGAACGGTCCTATTCTGGTGACTTCAGATGAAACTGAGCTTCAGGAAGCAAAAGAATTGAGAAAAAAAAAAATGTCCCTTAAAGTTCACCTTGGCCCACTCTCTCATCTTACAGGTAAAGATAATACAAACTCCAGACAACAGACTTCATCTTAAGTCACCAAAATTGTTTTTTAGTCCACGTCAAATATAGGCACTGGTTTAATTCTCATTTTACCACCTGTCCCAGATTTGAGCTTTGCAAGAAAGCATCACTAAGCTTCCCAAAACGTTGTCCTAGTAAACAGTCTTTACAGTTTGACTCTCACACTGCTGGCCTGTGGAAGTAACATAACAGGGACTAATTCTTGACAGCCAACCTAAAATCTCAATCTGGTCCTCAGGCCAGAAATGATTCAGAGCAATGAGTAGCCGGCACAAGCAGGGACCACAGCTGGGACCATGGTAAAGCAACATACATGGTAAAGCAACTCTACATTTGGCTGTAGGGTGTGTGAGTAGTGAAGAGTTCTAACTATATACACACAAAAAATAAATAAATAAAAGTTTTGGATCCTAAATTTGATTTTGATTATAGGACTCATTTCAGGACAGCTGCTGCATGAGTTGTTGGTATGGTTTAGCAATAGGAAATGATAAGTCAGAATATGGTTCTCAGCCTTCTGCCCTGGGAAGGAGCAAGCCTATCTTTCCCATCAAACACCTGACTGATAGGTAAGTGCAAGTTCAACAGGGGCAATCCTCTGAGACTATAGAGAAGATAACAAACAACTCACTAGGATATCTCTGCCAGTTACACTGATGAGAAAACTGAGGCACACAGAGATCTGCTGTAGCGCACCCTTCCTTATGAGCCCCCACTGCCTTCCTACGGACGAGAGGGTAAAGCTTCTTAGGGCTACAGGCCTTCTCAGTTGGTTTTTCCACTTTATCTTCTAGCATTTTCTCTGTACACATTCCCCTCAGCCACTCTAATGAATAACTATTCCTGAAAATCAGCAGAACTTCCATCTTGCCTGAGCATCACCCATTCTGACACATCATCCCAGAATGTCCTCCCAAGACCAGGTTCCCCTTTTCCTCACCTACCTTATTCAGACCAACTTAGCTTTCATGAGCCAGCTCGAACGTCACTTCCCCTTGTAGCCTTCCCTGACCCCTTGATGCAGTCAGTGTCCCTCTCCATCATGATTTCACAGTTCTCTGTTCATTACTGTTTAATCATTTAGGCCATTGCATTGTAAAATCCCATGACTTTTGAGCTCTAAAGTTCAGGGAATACACTTTATTTTTTCCTTTGTAGCCCTGGTTCCCAGCATGGGGTGGGTTCCTGATCTATGTTTACTGAATGGATAAACAAGCAGCAGAAACTAATGTTTACTGACTTCCAACTGTTCTCCCTATCACTGCATGGACACTATACCTGGGTCATTCTGCAAGCACGAGGCCAGGCCTGAGCCAGCAAAGCCTCATTCCATTTCTGTCATTACTTTCCCAGGATCACTAAAGAGTAAGGTGTAAGAGGTATGGTGCAACACCACTGCCCAATTCTGAGAACTCACAAGATCTCCCCAAGAATCCAAGTGCACATTGCTGTGACCTCCTCCAGACTCCTTATTTCCCTGAGGTGTGTTTTTATCTGTCAGAATGCATCCTTCCATCACGACAGAGCAAGCTAACCACACTCCCACTTCCGCCTGCCCTCCCCAGGAGCCCTGGGTTGTGGTCTGGTTGCCTTCCTGGCTGCAGCCTGACTCCAGGCTTGGGGACACTTGCTCCAGGCTTCACCTGTGACCTTTCACCTCCAGTTGCTTGGCTCCTTCTGTCCTTCTTACGGCTCTACCTTGGTTCCTTTTTAATTTGTCTCCTGCTTCCCTCAGCTACTCAAGTCAAAAGTTCGTGATTTTACTCATTGTGAGAATAAATAACCCAAAAGGAGGCACACTTAAACATTTTAAAATATCTAAATAGGAAGCCCAGCACACCTATCACCTGAAGGACATTTCTAGAACATGTTTCCATCTTCCTGAAGGCTGAAGGGAAAAATAAAGCCTCACCAGGGGTAGGAAATTTCTAATCTTAACTAACTAATGAGTCCAGGTACCTGATGGCCTTGCTGGTTACAGTGTACTTTTACGCACATTTGAGAAATTCAAAGGACCTCAAAATTGCTGCTCTGAAATCTCCCTCATCATTTTAAGTAGGAGATTAAGAGATTTCGTGTTGTTAAAACACTTTAATGGAAGGAATCTTGAATGACATTATTTAAATCGGCAGAAAACTGCCTTGATTTTCATTTCCACCAGCCACAGGCTAGGAGAAAAATGAGAAGACACGCAGTCAGGGTCCCCTCAGAGCTGACTGACAACTGTGGCTGTATCTGAGGACAGCCAGGTACCGCAGGCAGATAGTCAGAGTGCCCAACCTCATTGATTTTTATAACAGGTCACTCTCATCGAAACTCACTATTCTTCCCCCTATGAAAATACAGGCCCAGGGGGAAAGGGAGGTCTGCATCGTGTTTCAATGAGCACCACCTGAATCCATATAAGCATATGATTCTATCTAAAACTCAATAATTCACTGAACTGGCATCCTTTTAGCATCTCTGCAGTCAATGCCTCTCAAAGAACAGCATTACAATTGAACTAGAAAATTAGAGCTTTTAGCTGGACTCCCTGGAGGTGCATATGTAAAACAGAATAATAAATGATTGTCATTTCAGTTCAGAACATAGAATTAATCATGGCAAAAGAGAGAGTCTGGAGCCCTTTGAGAAGGGCCACGTGGGTCACTGGTCATCATCACTTGCCAGCAATGAGGTCAGCAATGGAAAAGCCCATTTTCTTTGCTACCTGACTATCCATGTGGAGTATCTATAGTTGCATATAACCTTTAGAGAGCCCACCAACAGGAAAATTATTTCCTAGTATATTTTTTCCTTTCTGCTGAAAAATTCAAAAGCCCAGCCTCAGGCAGTAGAAACACAATCAGGCTACAAACATGATGAACACACTTGTCTTTCCAGCAGGAAGGGGGGCAAGAAAGGCGTCCCAAGGCCCTCCGGGGGCAGTCACAATGAGCAAGGCAGAGGCTGTGAGAGCTTCTAGAAGGCTCTCTTCAACCAGATCAATTAGGTCACTGAAAAAACATCAGTCCGGACTCTCAGACAGAGAAAACCCAACAGCCACTGGCAACAGGAACGGTGATGCATTTTGAGAGCCAGTTGGAGTATGTGTCTATGGGTATGTCGGCTTAAGAGCTTGATGCCTCTGGTACAAAAGCAGTTAGATCTATGCAATGTAAGTGAGGTCCTTGGTGTCTGTCACAGCTAGAAGAAATACAGAATCTCAGGTTCCAGCTTAGACCTACTGAATCAGAACGTATCACTGGGCAATGTTTGTACATACTGAATTATGCTTTAGCCCTGGTTTACAGCACTGTTTCCTGGCCTTTGAGAGACATTTTAGAGTAGTGCCAGTATTTGCCTAGATGAGCCCTTATTGAAACAAAAGAGAGATGAGTTTTTGCCTAATTAATGGTTTTGTGTTGCAGAGACAGGCCTCTGACCTCCTGGGCTTTCTGTTTGACATCAGTCTATATAAACACAGGGCTGTGGCCTGTAAGTCAGTGTCATTGGAAGGAGGTGACCCCTACTCCCTAGTCTATCAAGAATAGCTTGTTGGGGTACCTGGGTGGTGCAGGTGGTTCGGTGTCTGACTCTTGGTTTCAGTCCAGGTTGCGATCTCAGAGTTGTGAGATCAAGCTCCGCATCAGGCTCTGCATTCAGTGTGGAGTCTGGTTAAATTTTCTCTCTCTCTCTCTCTCTTTCTCCCTCTGGCCGTCTCACCACCCCCTTTTCTCTCTCTCTCAAATAAATCAATAAATAAATCTTAAAAAAACAAAACAATAGCTCCTTAGAAAAAGGACTTGACTTGTAACTAAGTATAAAAGAGACCAGGTTGGGAGGCTCTATACAAGGATGACCCTAGAGACAAACATCTGCAGCATTCCTTTGGAAGGGGCTACACTGCAGGCAGTGGATGGTAAGTAGAAGTCTCCAGGGAAACCAGGAAGCAGAAGAGATATGGATTTCGAATTAGGCCTCAATATATCCCCTGCTCTCAGACCCTTGTTCTGTTCCCACCTCTAGCCCTACCCCCAGGACCTGCTCCTAATATCCCTCTCTCCCTAGACCCAGGCCTTCTCATAGATCAAAGCTCCCTTCTTCTCTCTGTTAATCTAACTACTACCCTACCCAGGCTAGAAAACCTCTTCTACCTCTTAAAGCCATCACATCCACATCCTGCCCCAACTCTTCCTGAGGAACAGCAATCCTAAATCAGGGAGAAGTTATGGGGAAGCCCTGCTTAAAACCCGGGAACAGCTCCCAGAGGCATTCCAAGTCCCCTCTGTCCCCCAGTACACTGCCACCTTCCTCAGCTCAAAAGTGCTAGTGCAGTTGAATTGAAGGGGATGCAAAGAAGGTGAAGGGATTAGAGTTGGCTCTGTGTGCCCAGACTTCAAGGGAAGAGGTCCCTGAGAAGAGGAGAGTGCCCCTGCTCAGTGAGCAGCCTTTCTCTGGGACCCACCCACAAAGGGAGCCTTTAGTCCTCACCACCTGTACATAATATACTCTCAGGACTAGCAGGTAAGAAAGGCTGGAGGGTTACTATTATAGACTTGTGTATAACCAAATGTGCTTTTAATCTTCCAAAGTCTCAATGCTTTGGACAGCACTTGGAGTAAGATAGACTGATATTTGTGTCCCACATTTATCCTCTATGAGCTTTGTGACCTCAGGCAAATTACTGAACCTCATTTTTGTCCTTATTTTCTCTTCTGTAAAATGGAGAATAATAGAGATCTCATAAGGTTACTTAGAGGCAAAAAATAATAACATATATTCTCTGGCATATGAGAAGGTCAGTAAATTTTATTCAACTTATTATATCAAAAGGAACAGAAAAAGTTCCTAACATTAAATAGTTTTTAAATCCTTAAGGCTGAAATTTGAACTTGACACTTTATTGGTTGAATGGTAGGAATACAGGCTGACAATGACTTCAGACTTTAGAACCAGACCAATTAAGAGAATTTTTCATCAGTATAAATACTAATTAAAAAAAAAATAGGGGCACCAGAAGAATCGAAGCTGGTTGAGGAGGGAGAGGAGATGGTAACAGAAGCTTTTGTGACATTGTTTGTAAAATGCTGCCAGCACAATGAGAACCAAAGGAAATCCAATATTAACATCATGAAATAGCAACAGCATCACTAATCTCCTTCTCTTTACATTTCTGTTATCAAAGCTAGGCATTTTGCTTAAGGCAATAACAGATCATTTATGGATTTTAACTTCTTCGTACTAAGTGTAGTTCCCGAGTAATGCAAACATAATTGTTTGAAATGCAAACATATATTCATTTACCAGTAATCCTGAATTCACTAAAAAAGAATCTGCCTACTTATATTAACACCTGTGGGAATCAAACAACTACTTTTAACACTTACATAAGTCAACTCCTAGAAGAACTATTTATCAGTATTTAGACTCCAGCCATAGTAAATATAGTAGCTAAAATATTTCCAATCAAATATATTTTCTGTAATAAATGATTAAGAGTCAGATCTAAAAGTCAAGCATTGTACATGTACATTCACAAAATGAATAAAATGTGACAGCAAAAAAGAGTATTTTGAAAAGTATATATATCTTGAAAACAATCCAAATTCAAACATCACTCTTTACAAGTTAAGCTCAATATCAAGAAATACCACATCAAAAGAGTCTAATTTTGGAAAGTTTTCACGTGAGAGGAAACAGGGTTGGTCTGAAAAGAAGCTTGGATGCATTTTTCACTGTAGTGTTCACTGCTGCCAACATGATAGCAACATGTTGGAATTTAAGAAGAAGAATAACACAGAAAGAGAACATGAGGACAAATGCATCTAAGCGTTTCTTCAAACCAATACAATGGCACCAGCAGCTATTTTCTCTCAGGACCCAGGGAGATAGACGTACTCTCAACCTAGATCCAGAAAGAGAAGTACCTAATGATGGAGTTTATTGCTTTAAACTCCTGTATTCACATATGCCTATCCCTAGGGGATGAATGGCTTCTCTCGGAGGGACCCCTTCTCTCATTAAGAAGCTTGTGCTTTATACATGAAAATCAATATCTGCCAAAGGAGCCTTAAATTACACTTGTGTGATTTCTCCAGCTCGAGTAGATGGGAGGAAAAAGCACCTCTGGGAGATTTGAGGCAGCCCGTTCAGAATATGCCAACCTCAAATAACCATTGAATACCTAGTCTCTAAAAGGAGACTCTGAGTTGTAGGGAGCAAGGAGCAAAGAGTACCTACTGTCTGCAGGAACATGGGAACGAGTAGTCCATGGATAAATTGGATAATCAAAGAGAATTTCTAGGTACTTTGTTAAGTGGGCTGAAAAAGTATATCTTAGTCCAAGTGCAAGAGATTATTTCAATAGTCACCTTTGCAAGAAAAACAATGCTAACAGTCACCATTTATTCAGCTTTGGCCATTTTTGTTCATGAGAGTATCATTACACCATGTAAATTAAATTTTGGTACTTCTTCAGAAGTTCATAGTTTTTTGGGGGGCAGGTAAGGTGGTGTTGGTTGAATTTCAGGCAAGACAACGAGGAAAGCCTGAGATAAATTCCTTATTTCCACCAAGGATAAGGCAAAAGCTCCAGATTAGCTTCTCAGAAGCTTCTGAGCAAAGCAGAGGCCATGTCATCAGAGACTCTCCAACAGTAAGGCTTGGACATTCACTCTGAGCTCTTTATCCTATGGCTAATCTAAAGGCTTCTGACTATTCTATCTGTCCCATGTGATTTTATCCTGAAAATCACATGCTACTGTTGGACCAGGAGGGGCTTCAGAGACTATTTGTAGCAGACATCCCTGCAGGAACAGGGGACAGCTTTGATCAAGACTCTGCTTTGACCCAGCATCTCACTGTCTGATTTGCAAATCTGAGGGATGTATCATTTTTGGGTAATAAGCACTGCTTTTTCTCTATTTGCAGTAGGTAGGACACCGTGCTAGGTGCTGGGAAGGGAAGAAACTTCCTAAGCACACCCGTGAAATTCTGTATCTGGGAGGCTGGTTGTGCTGCTCCACCTTGGATCCAACAATCCCTCCCTCCAGGTCTCAGTCTCAGTCTGTCCTAATCTACCACTATGATCCATTTGACTCACAAGCCTAGAGAACCAAGTTTTACCTCTGCATGGAACTGCTCTAATATAATCTCTGGTAGAATTTAGTACACCTGCAAAACCTTTAGGATATCATGTTTCATACCATCTAAAAGGATTTGTGTTTTTCTTATTCTTAAGTTTAAAAAGGACTTTGGGATACCTGGGTGGCTTGGTTGATTAAGCGTCTCTGCCTTTTCCTCAGATCATGATCCCAGGACTGTGGAATCAGCCTCACTAGGCTCCCTGCTCAGCAGAAAGTCTGTTTCTCCCTCTGCCCCCTCCCTGCTAATGCTCACTTTCTGTCTCTCTCTCATGCTCTCTCTCTCTCTCAAATAAATAAAATCTTAAAATTTTTTAAATAATTTTAAAAAAGTAAAAGGGACTTTAGAAAGCAACTGTTCAACCTCTCTACTAAAGGGAAATTGAGACCTAGGGATAGGGTGACGTGCCATGGTTGTCAGATCACTGGAAACTGTGAACCCTAGTCTAGGGTCCTTTCCATTCAGAGACTAGTAAACCAAATGTTTCCTCAAGATCTGGCATAAACAATAAGATGAACTAGGGGCACCTGGATGGTTCAGTGGGTTAAGCCTCTGCCTTCAGCTAAAGTCATGATCTCGGGGTCCTGGGATCAAGCCCCGCATTGGGCTCTCTTTGCTCAGTGGGGAGCCTGCTTCCCCCCCTCCCCCGGCTGTCTCTCTGCCTACTTGTGATCTCTCTTTCTCTCTGTCAAATAAATAAATAAAATCTTAAAAAAAAAAAAAAAGATGAACAGGATATCATGAGGAAAATAGCAGCTAAAAGCCCCTGTTTCTAACATGAGGGCTTTAATTTGGAAATTAGGGTGCTCACTACCATCTCTATAGAGTACTGACCTCTCTTTTTCTCCTACTTTCCAAATACCATGTGAATGTCACTCCTTGGCAGACTCTTCCCTAAACCCCTAGGAGAAAGGACAACCTGTGCAATGTGGCTCTCAGCTTCCCTCTGGAAGAAACAGGTAGTGATGTTGAGTTAACAACAGATGACCCCGCAGTGAAGAATTCATTGTTAAAATGTGTGATGGGTCACAGAGGCCTTGACTAAGCAAAGGGGATTGCTGAGTTGTTAACCTATTAACCAGGAAAGTAACTGATCCGAATGAATCTTTTCTAAATCCTTTCTCTCGGACTCTCTTTTTCCAAAAACTGCACGGGCCCAGATTACTTAGAAAATGTCCTCCCTCGCAGTAGAGATCACGTTGAAAGAAAAAAAAGAAAGTCATTTAGGAAGTTAGAAACTATAGTGGGTGCTGACAGTCATCCTCTGAAAAGGAAAAATAGTTGGATGTGGGGCTGAGACAGTGATGGGAGGGGAACACACTGGGAAGATCTGAGGAACTTCCACCTTTGCTAAGTGAGGGTAAACCAGGAGAAGGAGCTCTGGACTTAGAGACAAATTAATCTCAAGCATATCCAAATGAATGATATCTTCTATTCAGAGATATCATTGTGCATTATTCTTCATAAAAGGCAAAACCAAAACAAAGGATATATTGTTTATCTTAAATTATCTAGATCGTAGGTTTTATGAGTCTCCTAGAATAATTCATTCAGTTTATATTTACTGAGCACCTACTATATTCCAGGCCCTGGACTAGTAGAAAACACATTGATGAATGAGACAAAATCCCCACCTTCAGGGATCTAGTAACCTAACATGGAGACATTTTTTATTTTAAGATTTATTTATTTTAGAGCAAGTGAAAGTGAGTGAGTGAGTTTGGGGGAGTGGGGTAGAGGGAGAGCAAGAGAGAGAATTTCAAGGAGACCCCCTATTGAGCACAGAGACCCTGACCTGGGGTTCTATCCCACAACCCCAAGACCATGACCCAAGCCAAAATCAGGAGGCAAATGATCAACAAATTGCATCACCCATACACCCCAATGTGGAGACAAACTTAGCAAACTAGTCACTGCTATAAAATAAACTACAGGTTATGACAGAGGAACAAAGGACAATGAGAAACAGGAAGGAGCAAGTGTCTGATTCCCTCTGGGAGTGACAAGCTTAGCAGAGGAAGAAATGTCTGAACTGAGTTTTGTAAAATGAATAAGCATTCAATAGGCAGAAGAGTGTGTGCTGCATGTGAGAAGACATGAGGCTTCTAGACAATGTACAAGAGCAGACAGACATCATGTAATTGTTCACTTTTATGACTCCACTCGACAAAGCTACAGTTCCCAGTTTTTTGATTAAACACTGGTCTAGATGTGGCTGTGGAGGTAGTTTGTAGATATGGTTAATATCACAATCAGCTGACCTTACATAAGGAGAATACTCCTGTGAGTGGCCTTCCTCCAATCAGGTGAAGACCTGAGGACCAAAAACGGAGGTTTCCTAGAAAAGAAATTCAGTCTCAGTACCAGAACATAGAACCTACCAGCCTGCCCTATAGATTTCAGACTTGCTAGCCTCCCAATAACATGAACCAGTTCCTTAAAATGAATCTATGAACATATATCCTATTGATTCTATTTCCTTGGAAGACCCTGATGGATATGTGGATATGTATCAGTACATGATGGGTCTAAGCAAGAAGAGGAAAGACACTGTGGAGAGGTACAGAGAATGGTGGCAGAAAGAACCATAGGCGACGTTAGCATCATTATGACGTTTATGCATCACGCTCAGTAATTAGGATTTTATCCTATAAATGAACAGTGACCACTGAAGGTTTATAGGCAAGGACTGCTATGCCTATTAGAAAAATTCCATGTGACCCCTCCAAATAGTGGAATCACCTCATAGAACACTGTGGCAATCTGGACCCTATAATTTAGCCTATCACTCATTTTCTTTATATATATTAATGTTTTCTTTACTTATTTGAGAGAGAGAGAGAGAGCACAAGCATGTGCAGGGGCAAAGGAAGAAGCTGACACACTGCCGAGTGGAGAGCCCATTGCAGGGCTAGATTCCAGGACCCTGGGATCATGACCTGAGCCAAAGGCAGATGCTTAACCAACTGAGCCACCCAGGCACCCCTAGCCTATCACTTCTTTCTGTCTATTCATTTCACTGAACTTCACTTTGTTTTCCCGTATCCGTGTGTGACATGAGGTATATGAGTGATCCAGGTTATGCTGGTCACCAGAATTTCAGGTCACCCACCCCTATCCAGGGCCTCAGTGAAGCCCATGAACAGGGATACTCTGCCTGTCTCCTGTTTCCCCCAGCCCATCAGTATTGCAATTGTCACCATCCTGAGTGACACCCTTGGAAATTCATCACCATGTCACACTTGGCAGCTGAATCAACGGGCACCTTTTATTTATTTATGAACTGAGCACTGGGGAGCAGTGAGGCTCTGTCTCCTGATCTATAGGGCTGCTGATTTTGAGAGCGCAGCATATTTATTCAAAACCATCCTCAGCTGTGTGAGACCTTTACACATTTGTAAGTAAATAGAGTGGGATTATTCATGCCTCTTGTGCAGGCCCCCATTCATTGCCTTCCCTAAAGGCTGTAGGCGACCCGAAAGTGAGAAGGTTCCAGCCAGTCAGAAGGGCAGCATTCATCACCAGCTGATTTGTTTACTGACATTCACCTAAAGGATTCCAGGCTGCGCTGTAGAAGAATCACTACTCTGCCAGAAAAAAACATGGCCACATTTCTACTCATGCTCTGGAGACAACCCCCAGTAGGCAGCACCCCAAGGCAGGGAGGGAATTCAATACTTACCCCAGAGAACAGTATCACAGAGGGCCACCCTGGCTTGACTTCATACTGTCAACCCAGCATGCATAGCACTGCACACTCCCGACCCAGAGAATACACAAAATCCAAAGAGCTTCTCCTTGATTCCCAAGAGCTTAACAAGTCTCCACAATGCTTTTCTTCACTCCCAGCCTCCTTAAAGAGGTGATGCCAAGCTAATTGGATTTAGAAGCATGAAATACAAAGAACCCAGCTTAAAATCAGATTCTGATGCCAGGAAATTTTCAAAATGCTTTTCGCCTGGGCTTTTCCTCACTTAATCTCCTAAAAGAAGGCTTGTATAGTTTTCTAAGGATTAGGTAATCTAGCAAAGATCCGAACTATTTTTTCAGACTGTCCTAGATGCAAGGAATGATTGAAAAGGGGTATTTGAAGAAGTTGGCCTAATACCCCTAATAAGGGGTCACAGAGTGACAGAGGTGTCCCCCAAAGTTTCAGATAACTTCTGTTTTCACCAATAGACATTCAGCAACTCAAATGACTCGAAAGAGAGGTGGTCTAGAGCACATAGTGGGCTTCATACTGGAGAAATTTCTGCACAGATACAGTCTGTGGTTAAATATTCGAAATTTTGCTCTTGTTGAGCAAAGAGCAAACCCTGACTCAGGTCCTTTGATAAAGGATGCCCTGAACCCCTGTATGACCCTGAGCACATTGTAAAGCAGCAGTCAGACCCAATATGCTTCAGCATTTCAAAGAGAAGAGAAATGTGAGGTGGCAGCAGGGAAATATGCAGACTCTGCCTCTTGCTTTTCAAAGTCCAAGACGTATAGCCGGTGTTTCTGTCCAAGCCTTCCTTGTGGGAGAGTTGCTGGCCATTTTGTTTTAATGACCTTTTGCATACTTTGTTATTGTAAACTAAAAGCAGCACATGAGTGATGCTAGGTGATGGTTGACAAGCATTATGCTGGCTCTCGGTACTTTGTCTTGGAGACGTCATTCTCTCTTCTGGTCTAACCTTCACTGCTCCACTATTGATCTTTTCCCAGACACAGCTCCTGCTTTGACCACAAGCTCAGAGAATACAAAAGCATAATTGATACAGACACTCCCTTTGCCTGGAAAGAAGAAGGACCCCTGTCCTTCAGCCAATTGCTCCTCCACTCAATAAGCTATTTCTATGGCACTTATTTTTAAGTGCCTGTGGTCAGAGGTTGTCAAATAAATCTAAGTGCACAGATGACATAATCTGCATATTTACAAAACCATTTTAAGACCACACAAAAAATCTGCCAAAGTATACTATGTTTTGAAAGTGGATCGCTAACAATGCAAATGTTAAGGCATTTTTTTGTAAGCGTAATTAACTGAAGGACCCTCTCTAAGATGCATGTGAGACACGGATATCTGAGATTTACTTTTTTTTTTAATTATAGAAAGTAACTTAAACTTATTATTATAAAGTTTCCATATTGTGACATTCTCAGAGAAGAGTTAATATGACTTAAACTTGCTTATGACTCCTGCAAAGATGAGGCCAAATCAGTTAATTCAATAAGAAAATAATTTCAGAAATGATAAGCTGCCATCCCATCTTAAAATCACCATTGTACCTAAGACTAAGTAGGTGCAAATCTGCACCAAGGCAACCTTCATCCTTACCAAGCCCTCGATCCACTTGACCTCAGCCATTGGTCATATTTTATTCATTGGAGACAGAGGAGTTGTGTCAAGAGATTCTTTGAAGAGAAAAGCATTAGAAGAGGAAATTTGGGGGTTAATACCTAGTAGTGCAATCACTGTGTCATAGGGTAGCTCTATTTTTAATGTTTTGAGGAAACTCCATACTGTTTTCCAGAGTGGCTGTACCAGCTTGCATTCCCACCAACAGTGTAAGAGCATTCCCCTTTCTCCACAACCTGACCAACACTTATTTTTTCTGTCTTGTTAATTTTGGCCAATCTAACTAGTGTAAGGTGGTATCTCATTGTGTTTTTGATTTTACATTTCCCTGATAGCCAGTGACATTCATGTAGTAAAATGGAGGCACATGCACCCCAGTGTCCATTGTAAAAATGTCTACAATAGCCAAGCTGTGGAAGGAGTCACAATGCCCTTCAACAGATGAATGGATAAAGATGTGGTACATACATACAACAGAATATTACTCCGCCATCAGAAAGGATGAATACCCATCATTTGCCTCAACATGGATGGAGCTGGAGGGGTATATGTTAAGTGAAATTAGTCAAGCAGAGAAAGACAATTATTATAGGTTTCACTCACATGTGGAACACAAGGAATAGAGGACCAGAGGGGATGGGAAGGAAAACTAAATAGGAAGCAATCAGAGAGGGAGACAAACTATGGGAGACTCTGGACTCCGGGAAACAGAGAGTTACAGAAGGGAGGGGGGGCCAGAGTAACTGGGTGCTGGGTATTAACGAGGGTAACTGTTGGGATAAGCACTGGGTTTTATATGCAACTAATGAATCACTGAACACTACAACAAAAAATCATGATGTACTATATGTTGGATAACTGAACATAATAAAAGAAAAGAAAAATTTTAAGAGGGTAAACTCTAAGAAAGGGGCAACAGTGGCTGAAGGAGACACTTACCTGAAACCCATTTCTTGTCTGTTGTTGCTGAAATCTAGACAGCTGGGACCTGACCTAACATGGTGACACTTATGACACTGGGAGCAGCTGTGCCCCAGAGCAACAAGGTGGAGAGGCCTGGAAATGGTTGTATCTGACCAAGACACATAGACTCTGGATTGCACAGCAATTGGGTCTTGTCTCCTACTTGGTAATCACTGCTACTCCTATGAGTTCCTCAGGGGGGATGGCTAAAATACAAGTGATAGAGAGAATTTAGGGGCTATTTTATTGAATATCTGCTAAGCATCTGTGCAGCAGTCTACATAAGGAAGATGCTGAGAGACTAATACACCACCCTATACTTGGGGAGCTCCCAATCTACAAAGAAAGGCAAATAAATGTGTGACGAATTGTACAGAGACAGCAAAATACGATAGCATTGCCTGGGTGGAACATAATGGGAATGGTAGACAATAAATATGGAAAGAGAGTTTCAAGACAGATGACACTGGTATGAGTTGATAAGTTGACCTTTAATTTTTCTGAAGCAAGGAACCACTGGATAGTTCAAATACAGAATGAGAGCTCTGCTTTTATGGAAAATTGTCCTGACAGCACCTGCAAAGGTTTGATATAAAGAGTGGGCATTTCACAGAAGAAGGATTTGTAAGAAGCTATGGATAACACAGTAGACAAGGGAAAGATGATGAGTAGTGCAGTGAAAGTGAGAAAGGAGAAAAGACAAGGGTTCCAGAATCTTTAAGGAGAAAGGTAATTCACAAGAATTTGGTGAGTGACTATAGGTCATCCATGTAGAAAAAAAATGATGACATTTATGTTTCTAGCCAGGAGGGACAGTGGCAAATGCTACTGAGAGGGGGACAGTGGGAGGACAGAGAAGAGCAGACCTAATAAAGATGGTGCTACCTCACATAAAAGTGACTTAGGATAACCAGGGAGAGGTATCCAGTAGGCAGTTAGGTCAAGGAAATAAAACTTGGGAAGACAGTCTATTTTGAAGATCAGGATTTTGGAGCTCTCAACCTAGGCATTGTTTGAAACTGAAAAATCAAGCAACACTAAGTATACACAGCTTTGCTTAACGGCAAAAACTGGGCCAGGGGCTCAAGCCCTATTCTTCTCTTTCCCTCTACTGTAAAGACAAAAAGAATATACCTCCCCTCCATGGTATGCAGAACAATATTCCCCACAAAGATATCCAAATTCTAATCTCTAGAACCTGTGTTAGATTATATGACAAAGAGGAAACATCTGACCTTAAAATAGAGATTATCCTGTATTCTTTGGATGAGCTCACATACTCACAGTGGTCCTTTTAAGTAGAAGACAGAGCTAGAAGAGAAGGTCAGAACCAGAAAAAAAGAAGTGTGAGAACTCAACCCAATTGTGATGGCTTGAAAATGAAGGGGCCAAGAGCCAAGAAATGCAAGTCTTTCCTCTAGAAGCTGGAAAAGGGAAGAAAATGAATTCTACCTTAGATGTTCCAGAAGAAACTCAGTCCTACCAACATCTTGACTTTAGCCCATTTAGTACTGCTGACATCCAGAACTATAACTCTCTCTCATCTTTCCTTTGTAGGCCTTACCTCCTTTCCACATCTCTTTCTGTCTCCACTTTCAATGCTCCCCTCTACCTGACCAACTTCTAGGAGGAAACCGCCAAGCCACCACCATTTGGGGACACTTCTGAGAGGAACAGACCCTTGCCTAGAAAGATCTCTCTTAGGAGAAGCTCTTGGGAGCCAGCAATGGCAGGGAATCTTGCTGAGAGAATGTGCAGCCTGGCCATATACCTACCCAGACTGAAGGTGCTGGTCAGGACCAATACCTGGGAGGGAGAGAAGATAGCAGGACTGACCAGAAGGCTGTGATATAAAAGTCTGAGATAGTCCCCTTGTAAACTAAGGAGCTAGGATGGCCCTCAGGGATATCTGGACTTGGACAAAATACCAGACATTCTAAATTCTGTATCAATCATTCACTGGATGTGGATTACTCCCCCAAAAGGGGACTAGGAAAGGCAGCTCTCTTCAGCTAAAAGTAATGGAAGAATGGGGTGAGTGCAGCTATGAGCTCAGTCATCAGCATTCCCATGGCTGAAAAAACTGAAGACTTCAGCTCTGCAAGTGAGTATCTGGATGCTGCATTCAATAGCCAACATGTCCCCCCAACATCATGGTTGCTTTCATTCCCTTCTTTCGCACCTCTACCTCCTACACCTAACTTAGACACTACCACCCCACTGTACCCCTTCCTCAGTCATAGGGCTCTCACCCATCCTGTAGACCCCAAATGGACATCGCACTCCCCTCACCTCGAATTTTACTTGACTAGCTGTCTCTGCAAATTGTTAATTAACCAGGGTTCCTTCCCCACCTGCACCAGCTAAGAATGCCCTGAAGGATTTCCTTTGCTTCTTCAACCCTGACATCTTCTAATCTTCATCTGCTCAACCTACCTCCTTAACACACACACACATACACACACAGACACACATGGCAATACATTGGTCAGACCATAAAGCATAAGGCTAACCATGCCAATATAGGGTTTTCTGGGTTTTAGATACTTGATTGATGCATAGGAAAAAGAAATGGTGGTGAATTTAATCCCCAAATGAGGGGAATGAACTGGGGTGACAGGTACACAAATTTCGGAGACATGATAAAATTCTCCTGCTTCCAATACCTAGACTATAGGAAAGCTGCTGTTCTTCTGACCTAGCATAGAAATTGCCAACTGGTTTTGCTGCAGAGTGTTCACAGAGCTGGATGAGCAACAAACTCTAAAACTCATCCAGCACCAGAACCAGAGCAGTTATGATATGGGACTCCTGAGTTTGCACCTCTTCACTTCCCAGCCATGGCCCCTCCAGCTAAATTGCCTCTCAATTACATGTGACATAAACTTTCAGGTTCTTGGTTCCCTGTTTAATAGTCAGACAAATAATGGTCTTAATCGCTCGTGAAAGACCTATAAGATTTTAGAAGGAAAAGCTAATGAAATGGGAAGAGAGTAAAACAGCTCTGGCTTGCACTATCCGAATAAAGAGACCCACTGGCTTATAGCAGGTGACCCTTGATTTTTGCTTTATCTTTCTTACCTTTTCATTTCGTTGGTTATAGCCACGGGGGTGACAGAGCAGAGAATACCACTTAGTGAGCGGTTATTGGTCTGAAACTGTCTTACTGCTTTGTGGAAAGAAATTGCAGGAAGCATTTTTAGATATTGATATCTGTTTGTCAGAGAAAGTACAGTCATTCATAGAGGGTTTGACAGGTCAATTTTGCAGAGAGAATCAACCACCTGGAATCTTCACTTTCTTATTTTCAAACATTGGCTTCACCCAGGGTTCACAAAATGGGCCCTAGAATCTCTGACCCTCATGTTCGCCCCCCCACCCCTGCCCCAAATTTGGCGGTAATAGTCCCATTTGATTTTGATCTGTTAATCGCTCATTCTCCAGTTTATTTCATTTGTAAATGGGAATTTAGCTGCTTTTATTATTCTGCATTATTAAGCATTGTCTGTTTCCAGATGGTCTGTGGAGCAGGTCTGAGCTGAGTGTGTGTGTCATTGGGCCTTTGCTAATCTATCACTGGGGGGAAATGTTCTGCAGGCTTCACTTTCAATAACTGGTCTGTGTTTTTCCAAATGGATTTACATTTTTATGTTCGACTGATGACTTCTCTAGAGACACATAACACGAACGTCTGGATCACTATTATTACATGTACAAGTCATAAAGCTATGTAATAAGACTCATAAAAACATGCAAATAGTACTTTTCCAGGGAGGAAAAGAACATGATCACCCCTAACATCAGAAGCTTTGCAAAGCTGGTCGCTCCACTGGGAAGTGACAGGAAGGAAGAGAAAACTTCCTCTGGGATGTCCATTCATAGATAGGATAGATAGATAGATAGATAGATAGATAGATGGATGATAGAGAGGCTGGCCAGCCAAACAAATGCAGATTTTTGTGTGGCTGGGGAACCAGCTCTAGGGGTTAGGAGAAGAGGGTCCCAGCTCTGTCGTGCTCTCAGCTGAAATGTGTTCTCCCTGCTCTCTGCTATGAACCCCATCACCAACACTCTCCAGTCCTGGAAACTCAGTCTTGAGGCCTATCTCCTCATTTAAAATTCTTTCTTTCATTCAGTGGTCCCTCTCCACTGAAGCCCTCTCCCTCAACACAGTTAGCTCTTGGTTTTATATTCAGCCTGTGGTTTTTCTTCTGTAGGAGGTTCATGACTTTCTCCTCAAAAAAGATTTCAAGCTCTTCAAGAATATATACTTCTTCTCATTCACTTCCTCCTCCAACATGCTCTACTTACTCTGGAGTTCATCCAGCAGTTGCCACAATCAGTAGACAATAAAAGTGAACATGTTAGGTATTCAAAGCATGTTCACAAATGGGTTCTCAGCATCTCTTTGTGCTTACCTTCAATCCATTCTCCATCCTGCAGACACAGTGTATTTTTCCAATGTGGATCTGATCACATCACCCACCAGCTTAATAACCTGCCTGACAAGTTCTCCGAAGTCCTGCCAAGTCCTACTGCCCTCTTCCACAGCTCATCTTATATCCCTGCCTTAGCTTTCCTTGCTTCAAACACACAAACAGCTACTTTCTATTCTTCACACACAAGGATTTCCCCTGCTTCAGACACCTCAGGCAGGCTATTTCTCTGTGTAAAGTGTTATTCCCCCTTCTTTGATAGTTAACATCTACTAAGTGATTTACTTACCATTCAGTTCTCAATTATTAAGTATTCCTTCTCTCTGGAAGTCTTCCCTGATCCTGTAAATTCTCATGGCACCTGATACTTCTCCTTTGTAGTATTTTCCATAGTTATAATTAATTTATGTAATTACTAAACTAATTTCTATTGACCTGTGGAAACTGTCTCATAATGGACTTTACCTCAGCTTAGAGTTTAGCATGGTTTCTGGCATGTAATAAGCACTCTATAAACATTCTTTAATAAACAAGTAAATAAACATAATATATGACACAGTTTAATTTGCTTCAGTCATCTCTACTCTTTTTTTTTTTTTTTTTTTTTTGTCCAGGAAGCTTGAGTCTTTGGTAAAATATAGGTCGCATATAGGTCGCAAGTACCTCAAAATATTTATACTACCACACCACAGAACTGCCCCAGGGATGCCCTGATGACTCTCAGTACCTGCTTTATAACTTCCTTCAGTCACATAGTTGAGCAGCAATAGCAATGCCAAAAGATCCTGAGAGAGAAGACCAGTGCATGGAGAGAAACACAACACTGCTGAAAAATCTGTCGTTCCTGAAATGTCCTCTCCCCCTAGCTTCCATGCTTCCATGTTCTCTGGACTCCCTTCTCCTCTCTGACCTCTCCCTCTTGGCTCCCTCCCCAGACTTATTGACCTAGGTCTGTCCTATAAATGTTAATGATTTGTTTTGGACCTATTTTTGAAGCTTTCTCTTCTTACTCTAAGTTTTAGATTTATATGTTCAGTTACTTCCTGCACACTGCCCACCCCCCAGCCACCTCAGTTCATGTAAAAATTAACTTTCCCTCTTCATTCTTCATTCTCAAATAAAAACAAAGTAGAAAAAAAAAATCTCTTTCTTTCCTGGTTCCCCATCTCAGAGAATGAGATGGGTTCTTTGTGATTCAAGCCATCCAACTCTGAATAATCCTTGACCATGTCTCAATCCCTACAACTAATTAATCACCAGGTCCAACAGCTATCACCTTCTAGATGTCTCTCAAATCTGCCCACTCCCTGCCATCACCACTGCCACTATACAGGTCAGCATCACCATCTTCCTCCCTAACAACTATAATAGTTTCCTATTTAGTCATCCTGCACTTTTAATTGCTTTAACTATAAGCCCATTTCCACATTGCAGCCAGCATGAAATTTCTAGAATAAACATCTGACCATGCCATTTCCCTAATGCATCACTGATTCTCCATTGATCTCCATATTATATACAACAGCACAGCATGGCATTCTCCTGCTGCTTCTCTCATCAGCCCCTGTGGTCCACCCCTCCTGAAACACTTGCTTCCTTAAGATGATTTCTGTCATCTCTGGGTTTTACATGCATTCCTCTCTCTGCCAGTCTGTTCCTACTTGATCTTCAAGTGTTAATATAAATATTAACTTTTCCGTAGAGATTTCCTGATTCTGCTTGGATTAGGGTAGTCATTCCTCCTCTACACACAGGAGGAACAACAACTCAAAGCAACCAGCCACCTGCGTTACCCTAATGATTACATTGGGATATTCATCTCTTTACTCTTTGCTTATGATCTTCGGCTCTCATACATCCCCTCTTCATTGCTAATTATTAACAGCTCATGTTTTGGGTTTACACCAAAGACATGATCCCTTTGTCCCAAAATCTTCAAACTTAAATTCTTCAAGATAAAGAAGTCAAGCAAAACTGACCATAGGTAAAAGGGCAAATTCAAATGACATTTGTACCTAAATGTTTATTCAGATTTAGAAGATATGAATATAGCTCTTATTCCATATGGACAGGGAGGCAAATAATCAATTGTGGATAAGACTTTGAAATGAAGACGGATGTTAAACACAATGCCCAAAGTATGTTATAGGATTCTCAATGCTATTAGACTGTATGCAGGGCCCACGTCCACCTTGCTCATTACTGCCAGCCCCAGTGAAACAGTTATTGAAAGAATGGGTTATAAAAACAAACACTAGATATAATTAACAAAAAACAAACTGCAGAATTCATCGTTTGAAATGTATTTCTCCTCAATACCTCATTGATTATTTATGAAACAAGAAATTTCTTTGATGAAAGATGAACAAGCATACTAAAGCATCTCTTGAAAAGTCAACTGTGTGTATGGATTGAGCACTAGGAGTATGTAGAACTGAAGAAGGAACACCCTGCAGCCTAGTAGATAAGCACTGGGCTGGCAGTTAGAAAGCTCCACCCCCCAGGGCCTCCACATGTCTCCTATCCTTTCTGCAACTTGGTTTCCTTTCCGGAGAGCATGGGATAGTCATACCTTGTGAGGTTGATGTGAAAGATGAAGGAAATAACAATTTTGAAACCACACATCTCATAACAGATGCTCATAAATATCAGTTTTATTATTTATTTCATAAAACAAGATTCCTTTCCTTGGTGAACTCGGCAGTTGGCAGGAGAGATAAGCACATACATACATAATAAACTAAAAGGTCATGTGGGATGGGATCAAAGCCTCCAGGAAAGAGGAGTGGGTACGTTCATAGAGTGGGCTGTCCCGAGAGTAGGAAATAGTATGCAGTGCTACAATGAGAGCCTGCCACTTCCCAGGTACTCTTCTCCTCCTATGCACACCAGTCTTGGCTGCCAGCCCCCACTTGGACTGATGAGCTGTTCTCCACTAATGCCATCAACTTGTTAGGCCAAGAGTACAATATACTCCATGTGAAATCAATGAAAGCCTTTCTACTGCCCCTAGTTTTAATATATTAGTGAATCCCCCTCTGAAATATAATTTTAGCTATAGAAATAAGGCCAAACAAAGATGTCAAATCATTAAATACAACTCAGTGTCCCTTAACGCTTCAGGTGATTTCTTTTGAAAAGTTTATTTCCCAATTCCCCCCTTCCCTCACTTGTCCTTCTAGGCCAGATTCCTGACCTTCAGTAGAATGGGAAGCACACCCTATACTCCAGATATGTGACTCGTCTTCCATACGAGTTAGGCACTAGGCAGAAGAACAAGTTTATGCCAAAGCCCTAACCACCCCAACTGGACAGGCACCTGCAGGCCCTTGCCTTCTCTGATCCTTTAAAATGAAATGTACTCCTCATATTGAATATGCCACCCTTCCTTAGCCTTCACCCACACAAGTGCACACCCCAAATCCACTCAATAGTTAAGTATTCATCTTTTAGAACAGAATTTGTCAACTCTTTTGAGAAACTATCTCAAATACCTTCTGAGAAATGTTCATTTTGGCTACTCTTTACTGACCTATGGGTACAAACTAGTGATATTCACAGTAATGTCTAATATTTTGTTTTGCTGTAGAAACTCAGTCCTTGCCAAGAATTCCCACCGAGACCTTCTGATTGTTTCCAATGCAGTGTCTCACAGTGCCTCACATATGGTCTTGGATAAGTCTGCCTCCAATGGGAACACAGTCTCCACCACTGTTCTGGCACAGTCTTCCATCAAGCTCCATTGCTTTCCCCCTGAAAACTGTGGTCTCCCTAGGATCTTCTCATGCACCTATGAACCCCACAACCTCCATCCTGTTCTGGAGACACTGTGCTCTCCACCAGGTCTTGTTCACTACCCCTCTACCCCCATATACCACCACTGATGTATTTGAGCAATATTCTCAAAGTATTCTCCCAGGATCAGAGTTTCACAGAATACCACATGCGTTCTATAGATTTTTTTTTTTTTAATGCTGGATTTCACGGTTAAGTCAGTTGAGGGATTCTAAACTACTATTTCTCAAAGTGTGGTCCTTAGACCAGCAGTATCAGCATTGCTTAGTATCTTCTGAAAATGTAGAAACTTGGCCCTACCCAAGACCAGAATTTCAACAAAACCCCCAGATGAATCATACACACATTAAAGTCTGGAAAGCACTGCTCTAAATTAAACAAAATTAAGTATGTTTCTTTATGTAAATTCCTCAGAGCGTTTAATATGCTAGTATGCATTATAAATTCTGAAAAGTATGCAAGGCTAGTGTTTTGCAGTATACATTTTGAGAAATCTTGTATTAGAACTTCACCATGCCCAATAGTACTGTGGTCGGGGACTGCTTTGGAGAAAGATCATCCCTCTGACTTTGTTGGTTACTAACATTTTGTTAGTGGCATGCTGGTAAATGTTTAATAATCACCTCTCCAGGGACAAAATGGCTCCAATCTGCTTTATAATTTCCATGATGTAAATATTCCCACTATAACCAATATCAAGCTACCACACTAATGACACTGGTAAAAGGTGAATACAGTCAGCTCTTATAAGTCATTAAGATTGGCATGGGAACTCCACTGGTTAGGGAGCACTCCCGACGTGCTGCATGCACCCCAATGAGTCATGCAAGTTTAAATGGAAGATTTAGTCCATTTGTACTTCCCTCCTCCACTCACGCATTAGTGATATATACCAGACCATACTCAGAATTATCTTTCCCTCCATGAATAAGGTTTTCTTTGTAGGACCAAGCCCATCATGCCTTTTTCTCATCATCCTTCTCTCGGAATGAGCTCTCCTATGAGGGTCCTCATTCTTCCATTTCTACAGTGCTCTTCCCCATTTATGTAGAATCTACTCAACCAGTTTTCCAGGTGTGGTCTCCAAGTTTGCCTCTGGCTGACAAACACATACACAGGGGTGGTGCTACCCCAGTACTTCGCTGGGGCCTCTATGAAGCACACATCTAGCACATTATGTTATAACTCATTGCACTTCCCTTTCCCTGGTACACCATGAGTTCCTTCAGGACAGATATTCTGTATGAAACAGCTTTATACCTCTGGTGCCAGAACCTGGCCCATGGTAGGTGCATAAGGAGTGTGAATAACTGCAAGGCCACATGATCATGGTACAACCTGTATTCTCACCTTCTCTGCTCCTAAATTTTAGTCTTCTGCCCAGTGTTTCAGCCCTAGACCACAAAAACTAGTTTCTCCTGGCTACCTGGAATGTGGCTAAAGACTTTTCCCAGCAGGCTGTGTTGAAGTCAAGTGCAGCCACAGGACAGACATGGTAAAAACAGAGAAGTTCATTCCCCTTTTATCCCAAGCAGTTTGAAAATGACTTCTGATTCTGGACTACTCAGTTCCTTCTTTTCTGAAACATTTAACATCTCTCTTTCTGTGGGCTTTTTAAGTTGTCTTCACTAGAAAGTTTGCATACAAACTATTGCAGTACAGAGAACCAAGAGGAGAGAGGAAAATTACACAGCGAAAATCTTTGAAGAGAGGGACTGTGATGGTTCCTATGAAGGAATGATCTGTAGGGCTCCTTAAACTTCATGTAGCCTGACTGTCCCAGGCATCTGAGATCAAGCCTGGAGTCTGGAGAAGGCTGGTTTGGCTAGGAGAGCTTTATAAAAAGCCAGTTTTCTATAGTGAGAACAGCGGATCTTAGCATCTGCCTCAATCCCAAGACTCCTGAATTGCCTTCTACATCTTTAGAAGGACTCAGGCTTACAGACAGAGCACTCAGCTGGGCCTAAATTTCCCTGCTGACAAATCGCTACATACCAAGAACTTCTATCAGATACAGAAAATGATTATATGGAAAGAGGTGGGGGATCCCTAGCCATGATATTGTGTGATTAAAAATGAAAGGAGATGGTTTACGCTGTGGGCTTATCTTTCATCCTCTGAGCCACACTTCTCAACTTCATGGGCCATAAGGAGTCTATTCCTAACTCCTATTAGAGCTATCATTCAACACATAATTGCTGAGCACTTACTATGAGTCAGACCCTTTAAACTACATTGATATAAGTAAGAGTCAGTCTCATCCCATAGGGAGTAGAGTGGGAAGAGGCATGGCCAGGTTCACCCAATAAGTAAGCAACAAGGTGGGAATAAAAGTACAGGTCTCTAGATTCCCATCCCAGGGTTCTTCTCTTTCTTTACATACTGCTCTTGGGAGCTACCCACTGTATAACTAATAATTCTTCTCAGTTTGAATCTCTGGATATACAAATCTATGTAATTTTAGATTTTCCACAGCCTGTCTTATATCCTAAGTAGTTGTGAATCAATTTACTAGAGATATTTGCTGCTTGCAGCCTTTTAATGAAGCTGAAAGCAAAATCATATTATCATCTTTTTTCACAAGAAGGACAATTTTCACTCATTTATTCATTCAAAAAATACATATTAAGTACCAATCATGTGTCCAATAATATGCTAGGAAATTGGAAAGCAGAAGTGGGGAAGAAAATGGAATCTCTGCCTTTTGGTGTTTATACTGTAGAAGGTTAAATAGAAATAAATAATAAAGGTAATTTAAAAGTAGGTTGTACATAATAGCCAAAGAGGATAAGCACTATGGTTTTATTTTTGTTACTCATCCCATCCCATCCTATTACCTGGCTTATTGCTTTCAAAGGAACTTTTACAAAATGCAAATCTCACCATGTTAACCTTCTGATTAAAAAGCTCCTATTGTTCCCACTATGTTCCAACTAAAGCCCATGGCTCTGACTCCTGCTTAACTCTCCAGCTGAGTCCTTATTACAGATCCCTTTACCACCTAGCTGCAAGGTATACCATGCCCATGGATACATTATGCTGCTTTACATTTTTCAAAGGATCTGAAAGAAGAATCTGTCACTCATTTCTCTGTCACTCATTGTACTCTGTCCCTCATGAATCCTTTATAAATTTTTTTTCAAGCATAAGTAGAATATTTGTTTAAAAAAAGAACATTTCTGAAAACTCTCTTCACACTAGACAATATAACTTAATTTATCTAATTTATATGCCTTTGGTTTCATATAAACCACATTTCTGATCAAAACACAATTAAGTTAGAAATCAATAGCAACACCAATGACAAAAACTAGAAAACTCCATGTGATTGGGAATTAGAAAGAAGAGGTGTAAAATCACAGGGCAAAGAACAAATTATCACAAAAAAATATAAAATTTAACTACACTATTCTTTTTTTTTTTATTTTTTTAAATTTATTTATTTTTTTCAGCGTAACAGTATTCATTGTTTTTGGACCACACCCAGTGCTCCATGCAATACATGCCCTCCTTAATACCCACCACCTGGTACCCCCAACTTCCCACCTCCCGCCCCTTCAAAACCCTCAGGTTGTTTTTCAGAGTCCATAGTCTCTCATGGTTCACCTCCCCTTCCAATTTGCCTCAACTCCCTCTCCTCTCCATCCCTATGTCCTCCATGTTATTTGTTATGCTCCACAAATAAGTGAAACCATATGATAATTGACTCTCTCTGCTTGACTTATTTCACTCAGCATAATCTCTTCCAGTCCCGTCCATGTTGCTACAAAAGTTGGGTATTCATCCTTTCTGATGGAGGCATAATACTCCATAGTGTATATGGACCACATCTTCCTTATCCATTTGTCTGTTGAAGGGCATCTTGGTTCTTTCCACAGTTTGGCTACCGTGGCCATTGCTGCTATAAACATTAGGATACAGATGGCCCTTCTTTTCACTACATCTGTATCTTTGGGGTAAACACCCAGTAGTGCAATGGCAGGGTCATAGGGAAGCTCTATTTTTAATTTCTTGAGGAATCTCCACACTGTTCTCCAAAGTGGCTGCACCAACTTGCATTCCCACCAACAGTGTAGGAGGGTTCCCCTTTCTCCACCATCCTCTTCAACACATGTTGTTTCCTGTCTTGTTAATTTTGGCCATTCTAACTGGTGTAAGGTGGTATCTCAATGTGGTTTTAATTTGAATCTCCCTGATGGCTAGTGATGATGAACATTGAAGACATACAAATGGCTATCAGACACATGAAAAAATGTTCATCATTACATAATTTTTAAAATGCATTTTTTTACAATTTTTACATTTTATTATTTACTATTTTATATTTTTACTTTTACCATTTACATAAATATGTGCCTTCTGATTCTTTACATATAAAGTTTTCCAAACTCTAATATAGGATATGCCAAACAGTTGCTTTTATCCAATTTCTAAAATGTATACAATTAGCATAACTACTCATTGGTTAGTTGAGAAACAGGTGTGGAACAGACCTGTAATCATTGGTTTTGGGGCAAATAAGTCACAACACAGTGCTTCATGTAGCTTTTTTCTAAGGAAAGCACTATTTTTCCCTTTCTGACAGGATTTATATGGTTTTATTCAACATTAGAGCTTAGTGCCTCAAATGAATAATTCTTTAAGGAGATTGTACCAATGGGCATACAAAAATATCATGAACAGGCTTCAAAGCATTCAACCTGTATTTAATGAGTACCCATTACATAATAATCATGAAGTATGATGATGATAATACTCCTATACTAAGGCCAATATTTTAAAAAGTACTCCTATAGATCAGGTTAGATGGAAAATAAACTCTGATATGGAGGTTAGCATACAGAAAGTATATTAGGCAATGCTTTTAGGACCAAAATCTGTGGGGGATGGAAAGGGAGTAGATTTGGGGAATGAAAGAAATTGGGCTGCAATACAATTACAACAAAAGCCTCAGCTGACTCCACAGGGAAATTAGAAGGCTATATATTCTTTCAGAATTTCCACAGTTGGGGTGAGGAGGCTAGTCTTTATGTCTCTGCAATGACTGGTCAGTCCTTGGATGCATACTGCCTATGGGAAGGGATATCTTTGCAGTAGAGGGAAGTTCCTGGAAAGGGCTGAAAGCTAGGCCTGAAAGCTAATGTGATGTCCTAATAGGAAAGTGTAATGCGTTCAATCCCGTGTCAACAACACTCCACTGTTGTGCCTCACAGATTCCCTTTATGTAAGCTCTGAGATCAGTTCTTCCAGCACGCCTGGGGGTCTTTATTCCTGGTGTAAAGTTATAAAAGAAATGATAGTGAGGGATATTAGAACCTCTGTTGCTTCAGCTGGTCTCTAGGCCTCAACTGCTACTAATTATCTCCACCCTTCACCACCCATCCTAGATGTCCTTTACTTTCAGCTAGCACCTCTGCTATCTAGGTGGCATGACCTCCTCTCTAAGGGGTCTCACCTTTGGGTCACCATGCATGCCTTTCTCAGGCCCTGGCTGCTATATTTGTCCATTTACTATTAAAATTATACAAAGAAGTGACAAGGGAGGTCCAAGTGCAAAATGCATTTTCCCTATCCTGATTAGGCGGCAGGAGCCCTATCTCTTCCTGATTCATCAAGCTCAAATGCCCCTGACGTGATGGTAACTCCTCTCCTTGTCTCTTGGTCCCCTGTCACAAGGAGCACAAAGTACACAGATAGCAGGTGGAGGTCAATGTTCAGTGGAACTCCTGTTAAGTTTCCTGTGTTAGCTTGTTTCCTTTGGGAATCAGGAACCCAAAACCTACAGTGCCCAAAGTCATGGAAACAGGAAACCCTAATTCTCTCAAATGGTTTTCTGAGACGGATGGTGAGATGGGCCAGTTCTTCTCTTACCCTCTTGGTTCTCAGACCTACTATCCTACCTGTTGGGGATACAGTAATCATATGCCACTCTGACCTTACCTCATTACCACAGTTTCACCTATTTTCCTTCTGAGCACTAAGAACCACACCCCAGCCTCTATTATTTGAGGATCTTATCATCCCATTGCTATTAGTGAACATAATATCTAAATTCCCCAACTGTCAGTCACTGTCTTTAGAGAGAGCAATCATAGAGTTCTGGTGACCTTCTTTCTAGTACATCTCTTATTGCTTTGAGACATGAAGCACCCTCTGGGTCCTCCCACTAAATATAACCAGCTATAAGTTCTCTAACCTTACATGGTACATAGTATTCTAGCATGCTCATTTTTCTGAGACTTTTGATCCACCATATGCCGTAGCACTTCTGGCGTTTTTACCTTACTTGATTCAAACTATGACTTTCTCCATGATTCTAAGAGTCATCCTAAGAGCATGTTAATACCATCTCCGGGGTGTCCTGCCATGTTGGTAAATTTTGAAGATTTCAATTAGCAATAATCGCGCCTCGGATAAACCTCATTGGCTATGATACTGCCACTATGCAGAAGAGTGCATCTATATTGACAAGTCCTCCCTCATTCAACTTTATGTTCCATCCTCCTTGATTCAGCTACCTCAGAATCTACTCCTATATGTATATTATTCTCCTATGGGTGTATATTCTTCCTATGTTTAATTATAGTTTCTGTCATGCCTCTGTATCTTCCTTTCCAGTTTATCCAAACTGTGGATGAAGACATTATATGAAGTCTGCCTCCAAGGAAGGGAGCAGTAACCTTGGAGAAGAGAGTCTTTTCAGCCAAGGGAAATACCTGAAGAGAGCTAATAGCTGGATGCTGTCAATCACTAGAACTCCCAACATTTGAAGGGATACGTTCTTCAGTAGTGAAGGGGGCTGGTTCTGAGTGGTAAAATCTGATGTCCACTACAAGTGATTTTCCAACATCCTCCTCTATGACCAGATGAAAATAAGACCTATCTCCTAGGAAATTAGTTCCTGGCAGCACCAGATATAAAACATCCCTAAGGGAAAATTTTGTGATCAGACTATTTCAAGAGAAAGAAACTTTGGGCTCCATTCTTACATCATGATGAGGAAACTGAAGCCTAGAAGGCAGATTTGCCCAAAGTTTACTGAAATGACACTTTGGGTTGATTACAATCTCTGTTCCAGAAATTTTCTTCAAACAGCTCCTTCTACGTTTGCCATTCTATATTCTCCATACAATCACAGAGGTGATGTAAACATCTTGAAATAAAGGGCTCCCAAATCTCCATCTAGTAAACTTCATAAACCAGGGGTGGGAAGGGATTAAGTCACCCATCAGCATGCTTCTTACCAGTGGCCAAACTACTGAAGACAAGCGTGACAGCCCAACCAGGTATGTCAATGCCAGCCCCTGATATGCAAAGTGCCAGCTAACTGTCCTGCAGCAGAAGTTTTCCAGTAAAAGCAGGAGGGAACTAGGAAGTGGCCCTATCCAATCTCTTCATTTGACAGAGGAAAAGGACTTGTCCCAAATCACAGTGTAAACTGTAATAGACCCAAGGCAAAATAAGAGCCAGAAAAGGTTAAGTCCTTTCCTCCAGGAGTTAGTGGCAAGTGCTAGAGGGAGCCCATCTAACTTCTGTAATGGGGGACAGTGGAAACAAAAGACATTTTAAAGCATAACTGCAAAAAAAAAAAAAAAAAAAAAACCCTCAATGCTGTTTCCTCTGCAGGGGAGTTAACAGTTGCTGGTCGTATTCTACCAGATGGAGGATGGAAAAAGAGACTAGATTAAGTGTGTCAGTGTTTCTCAACAACCCTATCCCAAGGGTGTGTGTGTGTGTGTGTGTGTGTGTGTGACTATCAGAAGTCCAGAGCTGACTCTATTCCCTGAGGCAGGTCTCATGCTCTCACATGAGAGAGCCCAAGCAACCATCCACAGCAAAGTCATGATTTTATCTTCATTCCTTGTTTCCCAAGAAAAGAAGGCCATCTTTAGAGTGATCCTGGGTACATAGTCAGGTCTTGATTATTATACTTTAGTGACAGAAATATGACATGCTTGTAGGAAATCTCAGTATACAAATGAAGAAGTCCTCAGAATGGGGGAAGATTTAAAACCAAGATCTTGATGAGAACTTTGAGAAGAAGACCTGGAGCTAGGATAGGTCAAGGATGCTGCCTTCAGTTTTCTGAAGAGCAGGCATGAAGATCTATATGTCTCCAAAAAACATGAGTTAGAGTTAAAGGGAGGCAGCTCTCAGCTCTTCCTGACATGTGGCTTCCTGATATCTCAAGCTATTTAGCAATGTTAAATGGCATAGCCTGTCCTTGGAAGTGAGTTTCTCAACTCTTCAAGTGTTCAACAAACCATATGTCAGTAACACTGTCAGTGGGGTTTCTAAACTGCAACAGAGTCTTCAAGAGGTGGATGTTAATGTACCTGCCAACAAGAGAGTCCTCCATGCTGTCTGGCTTGGTGGAAAAGCAGAGGACAGAGAAGCGGCCCTAATGTATAATGCAAACTTATTTGGACTCCAGCTATTATAAACATAACATTCTCTTCTACCTTTGACCTGTGACTGGCATCTACCTGGGCAGCAATGAGCTGACACTCAGTCATCTGTGCTGCTGCTAACACACCCTGGGAATTAAATTCTATCCCAGTCACAACATTGCAGCAGTCCTCCTATCAACTTCCCTATTTATAAACCCAAAAGTGCCCCCCAGGTTACCCACATTTTCTGTGATTTTGGATGTATTCATTTGCAGCAATTTAAGTGACCACTCTCTTGGGGCACCTGGATGGTGCAGTCAGTTAAGTGTCTGACTTTTGGTTTCAGCTTAGGATCAAGCCCTATACTGGGCTTTGTGTTCAGCACGGAGTCTGCTTAAGAGTCTCTCTCTCCCTCTCCCTCTGCACCTCTCATTCATGCTATCTTTTTCTCTCTCTCAAATAAATAAAATCTTTTAAAAATAATAAGATAAAATAAATGAGCCTTATGCTATCTCTTCTCTCTCACATATACTGTGACCTGAGCTAATAAAACAGAGAATTCAGAGATTATATTTCATGGGAGTTGTATGTCCAGGCTTCTTCTGACAGTACTCATTTTAAACACTAGATGTTTATGAAGAGGAAGAACTAACTACTGGGGGATACCCCGGAGTCTAAAGCCCCTGTAAGACACTCTCAGAGGGGAAAGTAGGTTGAACCAGAAACCGTACTCCCACTTCTCACTTGCAGAGAAACTACTTAAAAAACAAACAAAAAATTAGCCAGTAATTCCTAAACATTAAAGAAATTCAAACAAAAAACTCATTAAAGAACTAGAAAAGATATGGGGTGCCTGGGTGGCTCAGTGGGTTAAAGCCTCTGCCTTTGGCTTGGGTCATGAGCCCAGGGTCCTGGGATCGAGTCCTGCATCAGACTCTCCGGTTGGTGGGGAGCCTGCTTCCTCCTCTCAATCTGCCTGCCTCTCTGCCTACTGCCTCTGTCTGTCAAGTAAATAAATAAATAATTTTTAAATATATTAAGAACTAGGAAAGACAGCTTTCTGGCAGTTTGAAAATTGGGTTTATAGGGGAGGGATAAGGAAAAGACCAGAGTTTGGAAGATAACTAAATGCCAGGTGTTTACAGAGGTCTCACTCCCACAGCCAGTGCTTTGGTGTTGAGAGATGAGCTAAGCTACTCCATGTAGTCACTGTCTCTGTATCCATTTTGTGGGACCAAATGGCTTGCAGGGACCTTACCCTGACACTGGCTCCTCATCCAAGCACATGTCTGACACTGCAGCCAAGACTCAGAACAAATGCAAATTCATAATAGGCTGTCCCCAACATCCCTGTGAGCAACAGTTCCCCTGCCACCCAGAGTCTATCTTATGTACCCCTTAAATGGGAATCCTATGGGGCTTACCAATACCATATACCTTTAGTTTAAATTGACAAATCCAGACACAGCCCAGGAACACCAAAGCACTCCACTTACAGACTATAATAAAGGCATGAGCCCCAGGCCCTTTCTCTCTCTCTCTCTGTCCATACCCTACCTTGACCTCCTCATGTAGCTCTTCAGTGTGTTCCTGGGACCTGCAAGTAATCAACTTCTCTCTTTCAATTTCTCTTGTGGTCCATTGTTGAACTGAGGGTCACCAACCAATACCCCATGCTCCACTTGAAAATGTTAATTTAACACAGTCATAACCCTTGGGTAAAGAGGTGAAAGTGAATGCATTTGGGACCCAGAGTCACCTGAAGCTCAGTGTTTCCAGGCCCAGAAGATAAGAAGCACCTGCCATAGGCAGGCTGGTACCTAGTCTGACAGTTTTATAGAAATATGGCTACTTCTTAGAGTCATAAAACACTCTGGGAAGGACCCTGAGAAGTTCAGAGCAATTCCCTCATTTGACAAATAAGGAAATTGCTTAGAGTAGTACTACGTCTTGCCAACATTCCTGAGGGAGTAATTGGCAGAACACGACTGGATCCCATTTTTCCTGACCCTGAGGTCAGTTGTTTAATCTATCATAACCATACCATCTCTTTAAGTGTTGCCTCGGGGAAAGCTGACCATTTAGACTGCATTCTAAGGTAAAGCCAGAATTGAATAGATCTGTCACCATCATCCCTCCCCTTCTGTGAACCTCTCCCACATACAGGACCTGCTCTGCCTTCCAGTTGTTTCCACACTGCCAAAAACTCCTCACAGGTTGGCTCTTCCATTAAGGACTTGCTTTTCTCCCCCTCCAGTTTTCATCCAGCTTATTTCTTGAAGGGAACTGACCTAAGCCAGGTGGCTCTAATAATTCTCATTAAGATGGCTGCCTCCCCGAGCTTAAGCTTCCCCAGAACTTGTTAACACAATGCATATCTGTGGGTAAAATGGAGAGCTATTTTTAAGCAAAGGCACTTTCCCTGTGACCTTTGCCAGCTCCACACTATTCCCAAATCATAGTGCTCCAGGGAGAGACTCTTCGAAACTTCCTTTCCATAGTGCAGGGCACCTCTGCCAAGATAAGTGCTACCAAACAGGAAACCTGACTGGAAGGGGCTATTAGAAGCCCCCTTCTGCTGCTGCCAGCACGGCTGTGGTGCAGCCAGGAGCCAAGGAAAAGGAGTAATCAACTCACCCTCTCATGAGGCGACTGCACAGCAGTCATGTCTAGAGAAAGACAAAATGTCATTACTGCCCATGGGAGAGTGTAATGACCCAAATTATGGCCTGTCAGATGAGGCAGTGCCTACCCCAGGGAGGACACTGTAACAAGCATGGTTCACAAAGCAGGCGGGAAAGAGAAATGTGCTCCTGAGTAGCCTAGGGGAGTAAGGACTTTGGTGTCAGACTTTCACACTCCAAGTCTCTATGAAGTCTCCCAGGAGACAGCATCAGGGCACCCCATGCTCAGTGAGGGGCAGGGGGGTCCCTACCTAAGTTGCCCTCTAAATAAGGCCATGTAACCAGTAACCATCCCCTTCACCAGAATCCTTAAAGACTTTTTCTTTTCACAGACTTTAATTCTGGAGAATTTTTATGGACTATAGAATTGTATGAATAAAAATCCCTGCTACCTGAAATGGTGAGGCGTGGAAGTTATGGAAATCACACCCCACTAGGGTCAGCTAGGGCTGAGTCTCTGTCTCAGTTTCATCTCTTGGTAGCCTTGGGTAACGAATTTTTCTCTCTGAGCCTCATTCTCCTCACAATATGAACATATAAGGACAGAGGATTGGACATTCATTCATTCAGAAAATATTTTTTGGACATCCATTCTATGCTGGAACTCATTGAAACAAGTGGTAGTAATAGTTGTAGTGATAATAATAGTAGGTGTTATCACAGTTGTAGAAATGGTAGAAGAGAAGTAGCAATAAGTATGCGATGAGTATCAGACACAGTTGCAAGAACTTTACATTATTAACTCATT
Organism: Neogale vison; assembly: GCF_020171115.1. Taxonomy (NCBI): domain Eukaryota; kingdom Metazoa; phylum Chordata; class Mammalia; order Carnivora; family Mustelidae; genus Neogale; species Neogale vison. Next base: position 128,067,228 of record NC_058098.1, read on the forward strand.
TCAGACCCCTAATAATCCCATGAGGGAGGTCTTAATGGCACACTGTTCTTCATATTTGAATAAATTCACAAGATAAGTAACTTATTCAACAGCCATAACCACACCTTCAAATAACTTATATCTTATAGGAATAAAAGATAAGGAATTCATTATAAAATTACAATGGAATAGACCAGATTAAAATTTAGGAAAAAATCAGGGAAGAGACCTAATTAGATCAAGCGGTCCTGGATAATACTGAAGCTAGGGCTGAGGGATGAAAAAGCACCAACTACAAGAGAAGCCTGGAATGAGATAAGGGAACACCTAAAACACTGTCTAATGATAGTGGTTGCTTAATAAATGCTAGCTTTCTCTCCCTTATCAATTCCCTGTTACAGAAACTTGACAGGAATATCCACTAAAATGTTTATAATCATGGTGAAGATAACTGTATGTCTAAAATTGAAGAAGAAAGTGCTAAAATCAGAGTAGATTTGACCTTTGAGCCAGAGAGCCTACCTGAATATATAAGACTAAAGGTTACTGAAGCCCCATGAAAACTAAGGAATATCCTGTCCCTCATCCAAGGAGAAGGACCCCACAAAAAGCCTGATCTGGCACTATGACAGGAGATCATGTGAAATGTGATAGTATCCACCATATATGAGGCACTTGAGAATAATAAACCCAAGGACTTAGTTAAGGCCACTCCTTTGAGGAATTTAGGACATTTGTTCTAGAACCAGTTAGAGATCTTAACTCTTTATAACAATTGGATGGATGGATGGATGGATGGGTGGGTGGGAGGCTAGCTGGCCTGTCTGACATTTCTAAGTGTCTTATTCCAATCATTACCTTCCTATTAAAGAACAACCAATTCATCCTGACAGTAGCTAGGCTTAGCATTTAATAAATACATTTTCTAGCACTCAGACAAGGGACCTATTAGACTAGTAATGGAAGCTGCACTTTCAAACTAGCTATTTGTGGCAAAATGACTGTTCAATATATTTTGAAGCTCCTTGGTAATCCATCTAGTGCATCTTCTATATTCTGTGGAGGCCCCAGGAAATACTTCAGGAGATGAGGGAAAAACTGAGATGGTGTTACAAGTTACAAGAAGAGCATTTTAAAATGTTTTGTATGTTGGGGTTATACTTAAAATTTTGTTGAACTAACTTATTTATTGCTAGATCATGAATCCAACATAAGTTAATATAAAGATTCTCCTTTTTAATGTACATCTGTGGAAAGGGGGTGACAATAAATTTATAATTAAAAGAATGTTAAAAAGCTTGGTAGTCTTAAGGATTTCACAATGAATTGATAAGAAATATCAAAACCATGGGATATTTTTGATAATTAAATAAAAAACTTTAGAATATCTTAAAAACAAGCCAATAATTTTATGTATTTCCCCTGAAATCTTGTTTACACATTAAGAGCCAAATCACTTTGAATTCTATGGGAATCTCTCTCTCTCTCTTTTTAACAAAATAAAGAGGTTTAACAAGGAGAGATTTAAGAGTTTTAGAGAACAGATATATGAGCTCTTTGATGAATGAGCTAGAAAAGTAGATAGGTGATGCATGGGCTGAACTGAAAGAGGTATACATTTTAAGTTAAAGGAGGTGAGGCCACTATAACAGTAGGTAAATTTTAAGAAGCATAATAGTAGCCTAGAACATTCCCAACAAAAATAGTCAAAATATTAAATAATTTTAAAACTGTGACACATAAGAAAATGTTGATAGACCTAGAAAACTGGGGACTATAAAAGGGAAGATCTAAAGAGAAATGTGATGATTATCTTGGATGTATTCATGTCTGTTCTTCGCCTAAAATGAGTAGACCAAGGAATAGTAAGAGAAGAAATATAAACCTCAGATATAAAAGACCTTGCTAGTAAAGGAATTTTGTGAATTTCCTTCCATAAAATAGTTTGGGGAAAAGACAGCAAAGAAAATCTTAGGCATGATGCAGAAAATCATGGCAATGGGTAAGAGGTTGAACAACCAAGTTGATCCCAACATGCCAGTGTGACCTGGGCTTGCTCATAAAAATCATTCGAAAAGCTTGTTTTAAAAATATGGAATCAAAGTGCAAAGTGGAGCCAAGCCATGTGGACTTCACGCTGAGGGGAGGGCACATAACCTAATGTGGACAATCAGAGACCAAGTGGAGAGAGAGACTAGCCCAAGGGAAGATTAGGGGGTGGGGGTGGAGGCAGCCCAGTGTTGCAGTCTCAGTGGGGCATGGAGGACACCTGAACAGGGAAAACAGGGGCCGCCCAGCTGGGACCTCAGAGCCCAAGCAGGGTGAAGAGCCCTGCAGGGGGCAGTAATTGCAGCCTGGAATCTGGTGTTAGAGCCCATAAAGGGTGAGAAAAGATTCTCTGCAGCCTGGCAAAGGGTGTCAGAGGCTGGGTGGGTGAGGAATGTGTTCAACAAGAACAGAGGGGCAGTGGTAGCTCAGCATGGAAGGTAGGACCGCAGTGAGAAGGACATCAATGCAGGGAGTAGCAGTGGCAGGATTTTGGTGTGAAGTATTTGAGACCAAGAGGGGCAGCTATAATTAATGCAGATGTGTCACATTCTAATTGGAGTCTGAGGTATAAATTCATAGATTTTTAACATATATTTGATCATATAGACAGAGAAATTCATATAGATGTGTTTATATACACACATATATTCCCTGTCTCTGCCCACTGAGAACTGACAACAGTGACACCCAGTAACAAAGACCACACCTAGCACTGAGGACCTGGTATCTACACACCTTACACCACTTAAAGAAGCCAGGACCCCTTGGAGAAATAGCTGAATCTAGACCTGGGTCAGGGCCAGTACGAGATAAAACTGGATAATCTTTTTGTGCCAGAAAATTAGGAGATGTTCAGTTGAATGATCAGGAACACATGAAAAAGACACAGGAGACAGCTCAAAGGGGCTCTTTCCACACAAACCTAGGAAAATTTAAGTATCAAAATAAATACAGTAATGAACACCTGGGTGGCTCAGTTAGTAAAGCACCCAATTCTTGATCTCAGTTCAGGTCTGGATCTCAGAGTTGTGAGTTCAAGCCCCATACTGGGCTCCCTGCCGGGCATGGAATTCATTTAAAAAATAGATAGATAGGTATCTAGATAGATAGACAGATAGATAGTAACAGATTATAACCCAATAAATAAAACAGGAATTCATGAGTCCATCCTGTTATAGGTAAATAAATGGAAGTAAGAGATAGTTTTTTGTTGCTGTTGTTGTTCCAGTGCAATGTCAATGGATAAATGTAGAAAGAATGATGTGATTTGAAAATCACTATATAGCAACCATCATAGCATTAATTAATTCAACCAAGAAATATAAGTGGACACTAAAACTAGTACATTAAAGTCTGCTGAGGCATGTGACAGCTTCAAAATACCTCTCCTCAAAATATTTACTTAGCTCATAAAGGAAGAAGAGTAAGTTTATAGTGGAAAAGCCTGGCGTCCATCACCTTAGTCAAAGATCGTGATTAATATCACCAGTACCAGGACAAATAGAAATCAAGTAACATTTGGTAAAATGCAATGAAGAAGAGCCCAGCATCACTTATGTGACATTCCTGGGGGAAAAATGCATAACCTGAACCTAATCATGGAGAAACTTCAGACAAATCCATACTGAGGGACAGTCAACAAAATAACCAGCCTGTGATCTACAGAAGTTTCAAGGTCATGAAAGTTAAGGGAAGTCTGAAAAGCTGTTTTGAATTCAGAGAAACTAAAAGAGACAAGACAATTAAATTTAACTTATCATCCTGGATTAAGGACAGCACAGTAAGATTTGGAAAGGCTCAAATGGTGTTAGATGATTATATGTTAGTAATAAATCAGTGTTATCTTCCTTATTTTGATGGCTACGTTATTGATAAACAAGAAAAAAAGACCTCAACTGTAGGAAATAAACACTAAAGTTTTCTAGGTGTAATAGGGCTATACATAGACAATTTATTCTCAAATAATCCAGTGTATATACCAAAAGGAGGGGTTTTTAATAATATTCTTGATATTTATTTGTAAATTAGAAATTATTTCAAAATTTAAAAATGGAAATTCCTGGGCCTCACTGTACACTTACTGGAGAATGTGAATTTATGGCAATGAGGCACAAGGAGGTCTATGTTAAAAGCTTTCCATATCATTCATTGCCAGGTTTGGAAACCACTGGACTAGATCAGTGTTTTTCAAACTTTAGTGTGCATACAAATCATCTGGGGACCTTGTTAAAATTCAGATTCTGATTCAGTAGTTCTGGAATGGGATCTGAGATTCTGTATTTCTAACAACCTCCCAAGTGATGCCAATGCACTGGACGACAGACTGACCTTTGAGTATAGAACCACATGATCTCTGAGAACATACTGCCCCTGAAAATCTATGAGACCAGGATTCTTCTTCCAGACATCAAAAAAACTATGGCAGTAGAATTCATAAATTGGAATGTACCTTCATAAGAAATCTGTTAAATAAACTGGCAACAGACTTTGTATTTGTGGATGATCTTGCTTGATCTAACGAAAGAAAAATCTTACCCCCAGAGAACATCCTGTCAGGCCCCAGGAATGTAACAAGAAGAAGCTTTCACTTTTTTGCCAACGTGATCAAAATCTAGGCAATGACACTTCACCAGAAGTCCAGAGACTCATAGAAAAAACATGAAAACTTATTTGGATAATATCCCACTACCTCTTATATCACTACTTGCTTGCAGTTGAAATTTTATATATATATATTTAATTTTCTTTTCCTCAAAGCACAGAAGGGAAAGAGACCTAGAAGTCTGTGCCAAAGATGACTGTTGTAGCTACCTGGTGAGCATTCAGTTCTTCTTTACATTATACCAAATCCCAACTAACTGATTTTTTCACCACTTTTGTATAGGATAGTCATTATTACTGAGTGTCAGCATATGCCTAACAATGAACTAAGCCCATTGACTGGGTTTAACCTGTTATATGTTTTTTTTCATTGACAAAAAATGGGCAATTTCTGTCCTCACTTTTCTATGCATTATACCAGGTTCACGATTTCATGCTTTTCCACATATGGATGCCCACAAATGTGTACACACACACACACACACACACACACAATGTAGTGCATATGTGTGTATATATATATATGTGTGTATATATATATATATATATAAATTTATGTGTGTTTTAAAGACTCACTTCAATGTTAACACAGTGTACTTATCTTTTTGAAACTTGGTATTTTTGTTCAAAATTAAAGTGTTTTGATCTACAAAGACAGGCAGATACATGGAAGTATTTCATTCTGTACACACTAAACTTTTGATGATTAATTTTCATTCAGTTTTTCGCTATTCACCAGTGCTAATATAAGCATCTTAATACATGTTTCCTACTTACTTCACATCTGCAAGAACTTCTCTGGGTATGAAACTAGAACCCAAATTGTGGGTCAGAGGATGTGGGCACTGTCAAAGGTGCTCGATATATCAAATGTTCCTCCAAAGTGATTTTGCTCATTTCTTCTCCCCCAATCAGTCTAAGGCAGTCCTCACATCCCCACTTACATGCTAACACTTGATCTTCTCACCTTTTTGAACATTTGGTTGATCTATCAATTGTAAAATGGTATTTTATTATTTTAACTTATATTTATCTCATTACTAGCAGGATTGTTTATCTTTTGCTAGGTAGGTTTCTTCTTAATGCACTGCCCATTTTTATCCTTTGCCCACATTTTAGGTTGTTTGTCTTTTACTTTACAACTTGCTGAACTTCTTTTTTTTTTTTAAGATTTTGTTTATTTATTTATTTGACAGAGAGATCACAAGTAGGCAGAAGGGCAGGCAGAAAGGGGAGGGGGGGAAGCAGGCTCCCCGCTGAGCAGAGAGCCTGATGCGGGGCTTGATCGCAGGACGCTGAGATCATGATCCAAGCCAAAGGTAGAGGCTTAATCCACTGAGCCACCCAGGTGCCCCAACAAGTTCTTTTACCAGTCTATTCACAGATTATTTTCTTGGATTTTTAAAATGTCCTTTGTGAATGCATGGTTAATTTTCATGAATGTTCTGTATGCCTTGAAAAAATGCATATTCTTTAGATATATCTACTCTATAACATCAAGCTTGATATTCATATTACTCCAATATTCTAAATCTCTTCCAAATTCTTATTTTTCATATGTAGAAATGTACGTTGATAAGGATATGCAACTGTTGTCCATTTATCTCTCTGTGATATTTCCTTTTGATTATGAGGTGTCCCTCTTTATCATTATTGTGCTTTTTACCTTAAATTCTTTTGGTAAAACTAATGTTGTTTTTCTTTACTTTTTAAGTATTTTCTTCTTTTTCTGTCTAATCAAGCAAGTTTTCTTTATCCCACTTCTTAAATCTTACTGGCTTGGAAGTTACTCATTGTGCTTCACTAAAAGAGTTTGCCCTTGTATCTTAGCACACATTTAGTTCACGGAAGTCTAAGGTATTTATTTTGACATTGTTTTTGAAAACTCACTAAAATATCATTCACTATCATTACTTTTTCTAGTTACCATGTATAAAATCATCACTGTGTAATCAATTGAATGTAAATGTCTCAGTACTCCTGTTTCCCTCCCTCCTTCCCTCCTCTATCTCTCTACTGCCTCACCCCAGAATGGATGAATTTTGCTGTACTCCTGTTCCACAGGTTAAAGACCCAGGACCACAGGCATCTCACTTTGTTCCCCACTATACCAACAGATATGAGTCAGGAAATTCAGATAAAAGCATCTTTGATATGTCTGGCCTCCTATGGTATAGACTTGGAGAGAAATACTAGAAGATGCAATTTGCAGCTGTCTATCTGATCCATATTCTCAAATTCAGACTTATGATTAATAAAGTTGACATTTTAATCTTCATTTCTCTGATTCTTTCACCCATTTTCTTGACTGGTTCTAAACTGAGACAAAGAAAAAAAAGATAATGGAATTATAAGCCTGACATCCAAATCTATAAATTGCGTAAAGAAATACAGATAGCAAAATTTTGTCTCTTCCTTGGGGATCTCCATGACACAGGATGCATTTCCTAACCAGGGTGCTAGAATTGAAACTGTGCCCAGGAGGGTTAATGAAATTCACTAGCTGTCTCTGCAGAAGCCTGGATTCAAGGTCAAGTGACATGGGTCCAGCTTATGAACAAATAAGGCCCTACATTCCTTTCTCAAGACCCCATACAGATTATATGGGCTCTCAGATCATGCCCAGAGCACCTTCTTCTTGTTCTAAGATAACTTCATTCTGAGATTAAGTCTCCACTGCAAACTAGACATAGGATGAATGTTATACGTATGTTTGCTCAATGCACATGCTCCACCTTTCCTCACAAATAGTCAGGAGTCTACCCACTTTTTTCATCAGTAGGTATGTAATTTCAACTCCTTTATTATATAAAACAACAACAACAACAAAAACCCAAAACCAAAAAAAAAAAAAGCAAAAACAAAAAACCTTGTTCTCTTCCCCTTTAGGGCGGTGGACTTGAGGCCTCCATTCTCATCTCCATGGGTTGCTTCTTGAATAAACTCTTTCCTTGATATATACTCAATGTTTCAGTGACTGTCTTTGCTGCACATCAGGCAGACAGAGTTGGGTTTGGTTACAGAAGTCCAGGATCCACTTTGGGTGATATTGAAACAAAAAAGGGAAGTTAAAGAGAACAGAACACCAGTTTGCATTCCTATCAACAGTCCAAGAGGGTTCCTCTTTCTCCGCATTTTCCTCCAATCCAGCAATGCTAGATATTTAAAGAAAGGATACAAAAATACTAATTGAAAAGGGTACATACACCCCAATGTTTATAGCAGCATTATCAACAATAGCCAAATTATGGAAATAGTCCAAGTTTCCATCAAATGATGAACGGGTAAAAAAGACATAGTATAAATACAAAGGAATATTACTCAGCCATAAAAAAGAATGAAATCCTGCCATTTGCAACAACATGAATGGAGATAGAGAATGTAATGCTAAGTGAAATAAGTCCAACAGAGAAAGAAAAATAACATATGATTTCAATCATATGTGGAATTTAAGAAACAAAATAAATGATCATAGGGGAAAAAAGGAAAAAGAGAGAGAGAGAGAGGGTCTTAACAGACTCTTAACTACAAAACAACAACAACAACAACAACAACAGCAAGTGAAGAGTTACCAGAAGGGAGGTGGGTGAGCAGATGGGTTAAATTGGTGATGGGGATTAAAGAGTGCACTTACTGTGATGAGCACTGGGTGCTGCATGGAAGTGTTGTATCACTATATTGTTCACCTGAAATTAATATTACCCTCTATGTTAACCAACTGAAATTTAAATAAAAACTTACAAAAAATATGTAATGCAAAAAAAATAAAAAATAAAAGGAACAGAATAGAGACAAGGATGACATCAAAAGGCAGGTTCATTTTGCCCCTGGCTTTGGATCACTGATATTGAAAAATCTAGCTCTAGAGGAGACCAAGGTCCTTAGCTAAGTAACTGTTTGAGTACTTTGTTCAAGTCAAGTTGTTTGTTGTTGTTGGTTTGTAGGTGGGGAGGAGAGCCTGTGGTTTCTTCCTGAAAATGCCCCCAATTCCCCCAGGAGAGCACACAAGCAGTAGTTCTTGCTTTATTGACTGAGGTGGAAAACACATTGTGGAACATTAGTCCCATGGCAAGGCTGTTCCAGAGGCTTTGCTGTGCTATTGCTAATGCTGTGATATTTCCAGCCAAGATAGTGGAAGGAAAAGCAAGATGATCCATCATTCTTGGGACAAGACCTTGACAAGCAGCATCTCTCTGGCCTTCAGGCAGCTTGACTTTGGCTTAAGCTCTACAGAAGCTCTTCATAATTTCCTACTCACTGCACAGGCACTGAGGGGAGCGATGGTGTGGACCAACTCCACAGAGAACTAACATTTGGGAAGGGCACAGGGTAGCAAGGAAATTGGTCTGGCACAGGAAGACAAAAAGGCATAAAGGATGTTCAATGACCATTATGTAGGCATTTTTGTCCTGAGTAGGTATTTCAAATAAGAACTGGATGATCACTTTGACAATATATTTAGAAACCCTCCACTTCTGTGTGCTCACAATAGCACGTTATTATCATATTACAAATAGTCAAATTACATAATCATCCTCTCTCCTGCCACTCTGTTAAGTTTGAACAAACTGTATCTGCTATAGAAAGTCTTACATAAAGACAAAGTTTGTTTTCATGGAATATACTCAAATATTTTTAAAATGCAGAAACCACCCGCATCATTTCTTAGGTTCATTCTTAGCTAACATTTATAAAGAACTTATGCATGATACATGTTCTAGAATTGACAGTAGTAATAGAGGTTTATATTTTATTTAACTTGCTCATTGTGGAAAGTCCTATATACTCTTGTTAATGTGCTATAGCATTTTAAGGAAAATGGTGCTGCAGAGAAGGCAGGGTGGGCTTTTCCCATGTTTTCCAAAGGGAGTCTCAGCCTACACCAGAGGAGTTCTGGGCATGGGGGAAAAACTGAGAAAAAGCCATGTGTGAGACGAGCCAATGTTAAGTGAAATGGCTGTGTGGAGAGTCCCATCAGCTCCTTTGCAAATGGACAAGTCATAAACCTGCCTAATGACTTGGAAACTCAAAATTGCCCCCTTTCATTTTAAAGAATTTTTAATGTTGTCCTCTCCAATGGGCACCATTAACAAGGAAACTCTCCATTCCTCCACATGGTTTCCCTGATAGGCGAGTATGTTTTCAGAAAGACCAGAGGGGAAAAGAACTCTCAGTGGGGGAAAGATCTGTGTGGAGAGAGGAGCACTTGCTAATTTCTCCAACCCACCCAACCCACTGAGGCGGAGAGACTGCAGGGTGTGCAAACCACAGAGAAAGTAGAATTTATCTCAGCTGTGATTGCATCTTCCAACCATTTTAATCTCTCTCTTTCTTTTGACACTGTATAATAATACTTTCTTCAAGGAACGTTCTTTAATCTTATAATTTGAAAACAAATTCTATTTCAGCTGTCCTTACAGTAGGCGACCTTTAATGGCTTTGCTATAGGTAAAACTCTGTCATTATGTTCTGCCTCCCTGTTCAGCTTTCTGGATATCAAATTGCTCAGATGCTGCAGTTTTTGTCAGTGATAATATTGCCCTTTCAAAATTTCTCTGTAAGCAGCCTGAAAGGATTCATTTGGAGCAGCAGTTTCATTAATTTATTTAAATGCATTTCTCAAACAAAACAGGTTAGCTGTTCCGAAATGTCAGGGTCCAGAAGCAGGTTTGAAAATATTCTGCAAAATACAATTGTCCAGACTTTCCAAGGGAAGGAAAGAAACCCGGCGCTTATGAAGGAAGCTAAGTGACAAGTAGCTGCATGCCTCTCCCAAAGGCCCAGTGGCCCCCCACCCCAAAATCAGCAACATTTACCCCAGCCTCCGTGTGGGGATCATGCTTACAAAGTGGTTTTTGCTACAGATGACAGTCAGTGCTAATCTTTCAAACATGACCTGCTCCTCCCTTAAGAGCATCGTTTGGAGACAGATAGCGTTAGCTTAGCAAAGTGTCTGGGCCTGTTAGATGGGAACCATGATGTAGTGACTCCCATTGTGCCTGAAAGGGTGAACTGGGGCCTAGGGAGCATTAGGTTGGAGGAAACAGGCAGCTCTGGACCAGGCAGGGGAAATGAAAAAACATGTGTTGAAAATCTGCATGAAATGGGAACAGGCAGTTTGGAAATACTGGATGGTATATGTTATTTAAGAAAGAATAAAATAGATCATCTTCAAAGAAAACTCTTATCACTCTGTATTTTAAATCACCCAGATGTTTTAGCTCTTTTTCACTCCCTGGCTAAAAAAGCAATGACTTCCCATTGTCTCCTGAATAATATCTAATCTTCTAAGCATGACATCTAAGACCCTCTGCAAGCGGGCATCAGCTTGTTTTTGACATTGTAATTCCCTACCACGGTATCCCCCTCTACCCACATACACACCCTTTACATACGCCAGTGAAACTAGACACCTCTCCATTTACTAAACATGGCAGGCATTTTACCCACATTTATCCTTTATTGATAGCCTCAGACCCCCTTTCTTCTCAGGCAACACGTCAGCCCCTTTGATTCTTCAAAACCCAGCACAGATGCCTATAAACTCCATGCTATAAGGAAGTCCTTGCCTTTGGGATTTTCGTGACACTTTGTAACTCTCTAAGGCTTCTAGGACAATGGACTGACTCTATGGTGTTCTCTGTGCACACTGCACATTCCCTCCAGAGAATGAACTCCCAGATCGCAGGACTGACCCTTATACAACCTACCTCCACTCCAGTGGTTCTTAACCCTGCTGCACACCTCAGTTACCTGGGTTGCTGTTTAGAAGCACCAACCCTGGGTTCCTACTACACATACTTTGGTGCAATGATCTGAAGTTGGGGTCTGGGCATGGTATTATTTTAAATCTCTTGAACATTTCTTTTTTTTTTTTTTTTTTTAAGACTTACAGACAGAGATCACAAGTAGGCAGAGAGGCAGGCAGAGAGAGAAGGAAGCAGGCTCCCCACTGAGTGGAGAGCCCAATGCGGAGCTCGATCCCAGGACCCTGGAATCATGACCTGAGCTGAAGGCAGAGACTTTACCCCACTGAGCCACACAGGCTCCTGAACATTTCTAATTATACAATTCAGTAGTGTTAAGTATATTCACATTATTGTACAACCGATCTCCAGAATATTCTTATCTTGTAAAACTTGAACTCTATACCCATTAAATAACAATTCATCCCTCACCCTGTCCCCACCCCTGGCAACCACCATTCCACTTTCCACCTTTACGAATGTAAGTGTCTCGCATAAGTAGAGTCATGCAGTTTTTGTTTTTGTTTTTTTGTTTTGTTTTGTTTTTTTGTATCTAGCTTATTTTGCTTAGCACAACATCTTCAAGGTTCATCCACGTTGTAGCACATGACAGGATTTCCTTCATTTTTAAGGCTGAATAATGTTTTATTTTATGTAGATATTACATTTTCTTTGTCTATTCATTCATCCATGAACTTTTGGTTTGCTTCCATATCTCCACTCTTGTGAATAATGCTGCTATGAATATGGATGTTCAGATATCTCGAGAGCCTGCTTTCAGTTCTTTCATATGTACCTAGAAGTAGGGTTAATTTTTTGAGGAACGACCATACTGTTTTCCATAGAGGCAGCACCGTTTTTTTTTTTTTTTTTTTTTTTTTTTTGCTCATCAATAGTACACAAGCATTCCAATTTCTCCACATTCTCACCAACACCTGTTATTTTGTGTTTCTTTGACACACAAGAATGTGGATATGAATATGAATATGGATGGAAGGTGACAGGTCATTTTGATTTCCATTTCCATTTCTCTAATTTCTCTAATTAGTGGTGTTAAGCATCTTCTCACGTGCTTGTTGATCATTTGTGTATCTCTGGAGAAACGTCTATCCAAAGGGTCCAACCTCATATTTTTGCATGTGGATCTCCATTTGTTGAAGAGAATGTTCTTTTCTCCTTGAGTGGGTTTGGTCCCCTAGTTAAAGATCATTTCACCATACAGACCAGGGTTTATTTCAGAGACCTCTATTCTATTCACTATATGCCTATCTTTATGCTGGTACCACACTGTTTTAATTAATATAGCTTTGTAATATGTTTTTGAAATCAGGGTGTCTGAAACCTCCAACTTTGTTCTTCTTCTTTTTTTCTTTTCTTTTTTTTTTTTAAAGAATTTATTTATTTATTTGACAAACAGAGATCACAAGTAGGCAGAGAGGCAGGCAGAGAGAGAGGAAGGGAAGCAGGCTCCCTGCTGAGGAGAGAGCCTGATACAGGACTCGATCCCAGGACCCTGGAATCATGACCTGAGCTGAAGGCAGAGTCTTTAACCCCCTGAACCACCCAGGTGCCCCTGTTCTTCTTTTTCAAGATAGGTTTGGCTATTCTGGGTCTCTTGAGAATTTTACGATATTTTTTTCTATTTTTTTAATAAAGATTTTATTTCTTTTTTTGAGAGAGAGAGAGGGAGCATGAAAGGGGAGAGGTCAGAGGGAGAAGCAGCCTCCTCGCTGAGCGGGTATCCTGATGCAGAACTCGATCCCAGGACTCTAGGATCATGACCTGAGCCAAAGGCAGTTGCTTAACCAACTGAGCTGCCCAGGTGCCCCATAAATTTTTCTATTAATACAAAAATGTCATGGTTTTAAAAAAGATTTTATTTATTTATTTGACAGAGAGAGGGAACACAGCAGGGGGAGTGGAAGAGAGAGAAGTGGGCTTCCCTCCGAGCAGGGAGCCCGATGCAGGGCTCAATCCCAGGACCCTGGGATCATGACCTGAGCCAAAGGCAGATGCCCAATGACTGAGCCACCCAGGCACACCAAGTCATGGGGTTTTGATAAATATTGCATTGAATCTGTAAATTGCTTTGTGCTCCATGCCCTCTCAAAGTAACCTACAGATTTTCTTTTATTAGAAGCTCCTCAAGAGTTTCCAATGCATAATCCAGGCTGAGAAACACCATTTCCTCTCTACAGTAACTTGTAAAGAGTCATTTAATGAGAATTTGCTTTAACTTATTAATCAGTTGTTTAGCATGAATTTTGAATCAGTTGTTTTCCAGAGCAATGTGACAGTAAATTTGATTTAAAAGGGGAAAAAAGAAGCCTAGAAATGGGATTATAATCAAAAGCACCTAGGCACTGTAAAACAGTGAAACATGAAAGCAAATCACATTTGTAACTATGCCTCATTCCCAGGAAAGCATCCCTCACTGAGAAAAGAAAGCATGTACCTCCAGTGAAATGAGGAGAAATAGGAAAGGGGAAGTAATGAGCAAGCAACGTGAGGCAAGAACCCGCATCTAGAGACACAGCCAGCTTATTTTAAACTCCTGCAAACCATTAGAAGTGTCTTGTCCTTATGAATTCAAGTAACATTTGTTTGACTTGATAGACTTTTATATTACAAAATGATTACCATCACAGTTAGCTAACCCCTCCTTCATGTCACATAATTACCATTTTTTTGTGTGTGCTGAAAACATTTAAGATCTACTCTCTCAGCAACTTTCAAGTCTATAATTCAAGAATTATTAACTATAATCAACATGTTGTACATTAGATCCCCAGAAATTATCCATCTTATAACTGGAAGTTTGTACCCTCTGACCAGCATCTCTCCATTCCCCACAACCACCACCACTAGTCTCTGGGAGCCACCATTCTACTCTGTGTTTCTAAGAAAAACAGATCTTTTTAGATTTCACATGTGAGGTTATACAGTATTTACACTTCTCTGAGTTATTTCACTTAGCATAATGCTCTCAAGGTCTAAACATGTTTCCCCAAATGACAGCATTTCCTTCATTCCCGTGGCAGAATAATATCCCTGTGTGTGTGTGTGTGTGTGTGTGTGTGTGTATTTATTTGTTTGTTTATTTGGGGGGCCTACGATTCTTCCCAATAACCTCATGGGTAGAATTTTCCTGCATGCTTCTAGCCTCCTCCTAACCCCCTCCGAGCAGTATGCAGCTATCCACAGTTCTGATTTAAAAGTAAGTTCTTTCTCTCTCCCAACCTCTTTTTCTCTTAAAAAAAAAAAAAAAAAGTCCTTTTTCCTTGGCTCTCCATACTTTTCTGAAGCTTGCAGTCATGGACATAAGCTCTGTAGGTCACCTTCTTTCAGAGAAACCAGTGTCAATAGAACAAGAGTCAGGGAAGGGGCCTGGGAACATAGTGTTACCTCTAAATTCCCAGAGGAAAAAAGAGTGTGAAAATACAATAACTATGAAAAGCCACAAATGTTGTATAATTATGAAACATTATTTTACACTTAAAAAATAGTGCATTTTTTCACTAATTGGAAGGGATACAAATACCCCTATATTTTTTGCAGCATTATTGACAATAGTCAAATTAAGGAAGCAACCCATGTGTCCATTGATAGACGAGTGAACAAAGATGATGTGCAGTGTGTATTAGTGTGTGTATATGTGTGTGTATACACACATATACATACAATGGAATGTTATTCAGCCATAAAAAGAGTGAAAACTTGCCATTTCTAACAAAATGGATGGAGTTAGAGAATATAATGCTAGGTGAAATAAGTCACTCAGAGAAAGACAATACCATATAATTTCACTCATATGTGGAATTTAAGAAACAAAACAAATGATCATAGGGGAACAGAGGAGGAAGGGAGAGAGAGATAAAAAAACAAAAACGGACCCTCAACTATAGAAAACAAGCAGAGAGTGACCAGAGGGGAGGTGGATGGGGTCATGAGTGAAAAAGACAAAGGGAATTAAGAAAACATTTATTATGATGAGCACTGAGAATATATGGAAGTGTTAAATCACTGTATTATACACCTGAAACAAATATAACAGTATTAACTACACTGGAATTTTTTTTAAGCTGGAAAAATAGCACATTTCTCATTAGGAAAAAGAATTAAAATCTACTACTAATGCACTCAAATATCCTGCCCTTCTGCCTGTATTAATTGGACAGAGTACTTTAGGTTCTGAGAACGTTCACTGAAGCTCACATCCATCTGGTAACACAGCTCCTTCCAAAACACTTTGATTAAGGGAACTCAGTTCACAGTTGTAAATGGCAAGACCAGAACAATGACACTCAGCAATTTGGTTGTCTTAAAAGAAATCCTCTTGGGGCGCCTGGGTGGCTCAGTGGGTTGGGCCGCTGCCTTCGGCTCGGGTCGTGATCTCGGGGTCCTGGGATCGAGTCCCGCATCGGGCTCTCTGCTCGGCGGGGAGCCTGCTTCCTCCTCTCTCTCTCTGCCTGCCTCTCTGCCCACTTGTGATCTCTCTCTGTCAAATAAATAAATAAAATCTTTAAAAAAAAAAAAAAAGAAATCCTCTTGAAAAATGATAACAGGCTGTCTTTGAGAAGGAATATTAGACCTTGGCTCAAAGCTAAGTGAGAGATAAGATACCTGACTGACTCAGTTGGTTAAGGATCTACCTTAATCCACTCATGGGTCCTGGGATCCAATCCCATTTCGGGCTCCTTGCTCAGTGGAGTGCCTGCTTCTCCCTCTGCCTGCTCTGCCTACCACTCCCCCTGCTTGTTCACACACTCTCTCTCTCTTTCTGAGAAATAAATAAATGAAAATCTAAAAAAAAAAAAAAAAAAAAAAAAAAAAAAAAGGAAGAGACAAAGAATGTGTCCTTCACTGAAAGTGCCCCAGGTGGCTCTTCAGCCATCAGTTCTCCTCCTAAAGAAGAGAGAACTGGTGTTAAGGAAATCTCAGGAGCCTAGAGGAGTTAATATTCCCTGGATAGGAGGCAATCAGTCACCCCATGTCCCAGAGTCTCAGCTTCTAATTTTGGAATGACAGCCCCGACAGTCCAGAGTACTTTGACTGGTGTTGTTCTGGCCCCAGTCTCCAAGACCAGGGAGACACCAGGATGGAGTGTATGTGAAAAGTGTGCTATAAAGAGTGGGAAGAGGAGAGGAAAGAAAGAAGAATGATAGTGAAAAGGGAAAGAGAAGGAGGAAGAGTCAGGGAAGAAACAAAAGACACATCACTGTGAATACTGCTTCAGGCACTTCCAGGTTGATCTTTGGGGGGTTTGGGGCTGCTGTAGAGTTGCAGAATTCTACAGTAAGCATGGACATAAGTAGGAATGTTGACTACGTATTTCTTCCTTTTTTTTTTTCTTTTGGTTTTTGGTTTTTTAGGTGTTTTGTTATTGTTGTTTTATTAACATACAAAGTATTATTTGCTTCAGGGGTACAGGTCTGTGAATCATCAGCCTTACACAATTCACAACCTTCACCACAGCACATACCCTCCCCAATGTCCATAACCTAGCCACCCTATCCCTCCTCCACCCGCCCCGTACCATCAACCTTCAGTTTGTTTTGTGAGATTAAGAGTCTCTTATGGTTTGTCTCCCACCCTGGTCCCATTTTGTTTCATTTTTTCCCTCCTGACCCCCACAACCCCCAGCCTTGCCTCCCCAGTTCCTCATATCAGAGAGATTATATGATAATTGCTTTCTCTAATTGACTTATTTTACTTAGCATAATACCCTCCAGTTCCATCCACATCATTGCAAATGGCAAGATTTCAGGTTTTTTGATGACTGCATAGTATCCCATTGTATATATATATATACTCCTTTTCTTTATCCATTCATCTGTTGATGGACATCTAGCTTCTTTCCATAGTTGGGCTATAGTGGACATTGCCGCTATAAATATTCAAGTGCACATGCCCTTTTGGATCACTATATTTGTAACTTCAGGGTAAATACCCAGTAGTTTAATTGCTGGGTCATAAGGTAGCTCTATTTTCAAATTTTTGAGGAACCTCCATACTGTTTTGCAGAGTGGCTGCACCAGTTTGCATTCCCACCAACAGTGTAGGGGGTTTCCCTTTCTCGACATCCTCGTCAACATCTGTCACTTCCTAACTTGTTAGTTTTAGTCATTCTGACTGGTGTGAGGTGGTATCTCACTGTGGTTTTGATTTGTACCTCCCTAATGCCAAGAGCTCTCAGCTCTTCCAAGGCCAGAGATTGGGAGGTCGGTCTTTCTTTCTTTCTTTCTTTCTTTTTTTTAAGATTTTATTTATTTATTTGACAGACAGAGATCACAAGCGGGCAGAGAAGCAGGCAGAGAGAGAGGAGGAAGCAGGCTTCCTGTTGAGCACAGAGCCCAATGTGGGACTCGATCCCAGGTACCTGGGATCATGACCTGAGCCAAAGGAAGAGGCTTAACCCACTGAGCCACCCAGGCGTCCCTGGAAGGTATTTCTTCTTTCTTAAAACACTGATAATTTTCACAATTTTTACTCCAGACTAAATAATCAAAATCAATTGGTTAGCTCCTGAAAACACCTCCTCACTTTCACTCATGTGGAGCGAATCTGTTCCCCTTACTCCCCTGTTTCCTCTACCTACCCACCCAGTCCATCCTTCCAAATGCAGATCAGATTATACATTCTTGTTTTAGTTTTTACTAACTACCCAGCATTAAGTAATGATGCCACCCTTTCATATTTGAATCTCTAGTATAAATTGTAAAATTCACTTTGTAATGAATGATGTACTATTAGACATCTATGGCATTGTTCTTGCAAAGTGTTACTAGTCAGGGATTAACATATATCCAGGGTTAGCCCCATGGTACTGGTTTATGCAGGTTAGACCAGATTAACAATTAACAACACCCTCCATTTACTCTCACAAGTATTCCATGTTGGGAAGATAAATAATATGGCCAGCCTGTTGGAACATTAAATCCTGTGGCATTCCAGACTCCCTAAGGAGAATCTAAAAGCTCCCAGGGAGCTCTGTCATTTTCTCTACCAGCCTGGCTCCTTACATGCACTGCCCAACAATATTTTTATTGTGAGCATGAATTACCCTTTTCATTTTAAAAATGAAAATGAATAAGCCCTACAAACTTGTGAATATGTGGAATATAAGGAGGGATGTTTCAATTTAGCTTAGGTTCTCATTGTTTTTATCATGTAAGACCTAAATGTATCACATTCTGAAACTGAAGATGTGTGTTATTCTCATATTTGCATCTGATTTTTAAAAATCACAGTGAAGGAGAAAGTACAAGTTCAAATTCAAACAATGCTGGTCTGTACCTCTTAATAACCAAAGACTTCTTGCCCTCTAGCAAGCTCAGGCTGCCTAGGTCTGCAGGTCACCTTGGGTTACTCTGAAATGTATTTATTCAATTTCATTCTTCCAGGAATATAAATGGTTCTGTCAAATAAAGTGAAAATTTCAATGACAAATATTCTGAAAACAACAGTCCAGAAAATGAAATCTTATTTCTTATTGAAACATTATGTTCCTCCAGCTGACACCAAAAGTCATCTCTTTTTTCATCCCTCTTCATCTACCTCTAATGGGGAGAAACTGGAAGATGATTATATTATCTCCCACTTGTTCATCCTCCCATTTATCAATACTAAGTATGTATCATGTACAAAGTTTTGTGATCTGTGCCAGACATGAGTGATGAAGAAAATGGCATGGTTTCTGCTCTCAAGCAGCTTATAGTCTGGTATGCAAAGAAAGTATCAAATGCTTATGAAATAATTATGTAACTAATGTCTACTGTTAAGCAAAAAGTTTATTTCAGCAAAATCTTGACAGAAATCTTCATTCTACTCTAGAAAATCAAAATGGACTTTCCTAAACAAGAGACACTTAGCCTGGAACCCAAATGATGAACAAGAAATAGGCAAGCAAAGAAGAGGAAAAATGGAGCAGACAGAGGTTTAAACTGGCATGTAAGCCTTCAGATGGGAGTGCATGTTGTGACTTTCAGAAGGGAAAAGTGTGCCAGCATTCCTGAGCTTTTTGAGTGAGGTAGTAGAAAAGGGAAAGGCTCCATTAATCTCGTCCTATGGCTCCAGGGTTGGGTTTCTTACTCTTTCCTTTGATTGGTCAGCCCAAAAGAGTGACAAAGTCAAATAACAACAACATCAAACAACAAGCATTTAGGGACTTTCAGTCTGCATCATGTCATTTTGGGAGACAAATGATGAAAATTAGGCTTAGTAGAACTCTGGGCCTTGGCCATAACAATCCTTGAAAAGTCAGACATACTAAGCATCATCACTTCTAAACCCATTGCTCCATTTCTAAGCATTCTTCTTGGTCTGAATATTCAGGAATATTCTGCTTCAGGAATAATCAATATATTATATGTATTATAGTATATTAATTAGTATACCATATTAATTATATTAGTAATTAATCAATATATTTATTATATTATATTAATTATATTTCCTGAACAGCAGCCTGGATGTGGTTGTTACTACAAAAAAAAATGTCATACAGATAAAGAGGAAATAGTCTCTCTCCTAAACTTGAAATGGGCAAAAGGGAATACTGGGAATAGAACTCTAGTGTGGTAGGAAGCATATGGACTTTAAAGAGAGGCTCAGGTTAAAATGCTGACTCTGTCACTTATGAACCTTGTAACTCTTATACAATTGTATTAACCACTCTGAGCCTCAATACATTAATTTGAAAAGTGAAGCTAATATCCATCTGCTTCCCTGAATTTCTGGGAAGATTGAATGAAGTAATATTTTCAGATACACTCTGTGTGTGAGTGTGTGTGTGTGTGTGTGTGTTTGTGTGTGAATATGTGCACGCATGCATGGGGGAGGGAGTAATCCAAGTGAGAAGGAGCAAAAAGGTAAACAGAAATTGTCCCCTACTCTTAAATTTACAGACTGATAGAGATATAATAAATACATAAACGAGCAGCATAAATCACAATATAAAATGGAAATTTAATAATCCAGAAAGAGATAATGAATGTCTGAACTAAAGGAGAGGCAGAGGTGATATCAGAAAGGGACAGAGTCAAGGACCATCTTAGATAAATTTAAATTATGTAGACTTGAAAGTCTACATAAAAATATTTATATAAAATTTTATTTTATGTAGTTTGAAATAATGTGAATTCCTTGTATATAAAATATATTAACGCATGGTTCTTTTCCAAACTACCAAGCCAAATATATTGAAGCTTTGTTTACACTCTAACCATAGGGCAGTGACACTTAAGCTGATCACCAGAAATGTCTGCCTTCCACAGGGTTAGGTCTTATACAACTTCTAAGCTATACATGGTGCTCAGAAACTACATTCCTCCTAATAACTGCAAGTTGCCTTGCATTTGGGGTGGGGTAAGGGAAGTTAATAAGACTTAATAAATCAATAATGAATAAGGGGCAAATGAATGATATAAGTGGGTAGAAAATACAATGGCTGGCTTTTAGTTTTCCACCTTATATGACTTGGTACCTGACAACGCCAATTCATGAGGTCACTTCTACCTGATTCAGAAAGAAGTGAGTTCCCTATTGAGAAGTGTGCAAAGTACACTGGACAATTATATGCCAAAAATATTAATTAGGCTCATGTGTCTTGTCGAGTATTGGATGAGAGGATCACTAAGGCTCCCTTCAGTCAAGAGACTTTGAGATGAGGATTTTCCCTATACTTCTGCTCAAATCCTGTAATTCTCAGTATGAACACATTTCCTTCTGAATTGACTATGTTAACTCTTCCCCTATTTGCTTAACTTTTTAAAAACGCTTTAATCATTAGAGAGAGAAAGAGAGAGCACACAAGCAGTGGGGGAGAGGCAGAGGCAAAGGAGAAGCAGGTTCCCCGCTGAGCAGGAAGTCTGACTTGGGGCTCAATCCCAGGACCTGGAGATCATGACCTGAGCTGAAGGCAGCTGCTTAACCACCTGAGCCACCCAGGTCCCCCTATTGTTTAGCCTTTTAGTATGTTCCAGTGTTGCTCCTATGTGGGTTATGATCTAGAGTTGGTGGTGGTAGTAATGTAGTAAGTGACAGCAGTGGCAATGGTAATTTTGTATCATGCTTAATATGTGCCAAACACTATTCTAAGGGCTTTTCGTATATAACCCACTCAAGGTTCTCACAGAACTTTGAGTTAGATAACAGTGTTATCCTCATCTCACAGATGAAGAAATGGAAGATCAGAAAGTATCTAACTTCCCCAGGGTCACACAGAATAGCCAGAATTCAAACCCACAAATTCTGTCTCTGCAATCCATGCTCTTACCCACCACGCTATCCTGCTTCTCCAACAGGGTGACAGTTCACAGCCTTCTAGCTCTGCAGGTGCAGCATATGATAAGGATAGAGGTTGTCTGAGCCACTGGAACCTGGGAAATCTTTTTCTGGGGTTGCTTTCCTTGTAGTAAGTGGCCCTGGCAGTATTAAAGTGTTGTAGTTCCAGCAGGAACGGATGGGGGCAGGAAAGTCTCTAACGGACTCTGTTCTTCTCAGCCTCTCCTCTGTGTCTCTGGTCTGTGAGTTTCCTGGGGTTCAGTGTAAATAAAACTGCCAATATCTACAGCTACAATGTCACTCCAACTTCTCTCTTATCCTTAAGACCATATTGGTTTGACTACCTTAGAACTAAGAATATGTTATCTACCATTGTTTCTTTCATTCCAAGGGACAACACAGACAGTTGTTTTTTAAAATTACTGTATACAATCTGCTGTGAGTATAATGATAATGACCAACAACTTAGAAAGGCCAGGTGGGTGTAATGTAAGCTATGTGTAACAGCTTTAATGTCTGTTAGACATGTGTTTTGGATGCCCGTCCTGGTATAACATCCATAGAAGGTATTACTTAGAATTTTGGGGGTTCCAAGTGACAAAAACTCAACTCTCAATAGCTTAGGGAAAATTAGAGATTAATTGTTCAAATGCTTCAGGATTATCTCAGGACTAGAAATATGGCTGGTTCTCAGGAATAAATGGAGCAAGGTATTGCTTGGGATTCATTCTCCAGCTCATATTCCCACTCCTCACTACACACCCACTACATATATCTTTCTCTTTTTTTCTTTATATTTCTTTTTCCTTCTCTAGACAAAATTCTTTTGCTTCTTGGGTCCACGTGGAAGGAAGCATGGTTACTCTAATATCCCCTCAGTTATTGATCTCACTGCTATAGACAAAGAAAGAAGCAAACTTAACTCTCAGGGTCCCAAGTCCAAACCTTGGGCCAGTCAGCTGTGCCTACAGAATAGAATCACTGCACTGGCACTGTAACACTGACAGTCACATTAAGGATGAGCAAGGGGAAGACAATTATTAGAAAATGGGGAACTGAAGAGACAGCCCCATGGGTATCTTCTACAAGAAGCCACTATAACAATTAACATAGCTGGCATCCTCCATGAGATAAATTGTGCCAAGGGACTCTGTCTCATGTAGTGTGGAAGCCATAGGCACCATGACTTGGTAAACCTGTGCAGAGCATGTATACAGTTGGTGTTCTATAACAACAGTTAATATGTATTGCACATTTAATATCTGCCAGGAGCATTTAGGAGTCACAAAATCTCTATAAGGTAATAACATAGTTATCTCTATTATAGAGACAAAAAAGCTCAGTTTTGGAGAAAAGAAGGAACCTGCTCAATTTATACACCTGGTAAATTGCAGTTTCAAGACTTGAATGTGACTCTGTCCAATCTTAGACCCAGCACTCTTGCCACTAAGCCACATTCTCTTTAATTCAGAAAATATGTACTATGCACCAAGCCTGATGCCAAGTGGAAAAATTCCAAACACACATTCCAGGCAATGAAAAGGAAAAAAAAAAAAAAAGAAGTAAACAGAACCACTATTCTTGTAAATGTAATATTTCAACTTCAACTCCCCTCAACCACCCAAAATGAAGAGCTGACACTGCTTACCTTATTAGCCTCAAATGACACCAAATGGCATTCCAGAACAGATGTACAGCTATTCAGCAGCCTTAAGAAGAATCTAATGCCATGAATCTTTTTCACATTGAATTTCCAGGAAGGTCTTCCAAGTCCCTAAAGATCCAAGAAAGAATTCTATGGCATAAACTGTCATTTATAGACAAAGGCCAAATAGCAGCATAGTCCCTATGTGATGCCATCCATGGCCCAAGAAGCATTTGCAGGACTTGGAATTCTAAGTACTTTCCATGACTGAACCCAGGTTTTGTGGCTATTACTATTTTATAAGTGAGAAAAATGAACACTGGAATATTTCATTCGGCTTATCGAACTCTAGAATCATAGGTATCTCTCAGTTAATCATACAAAAGGTTTCAGAAAATCCCAGGCTGAAAGGTTTCAGGGGGAAAAGACCCATCCCTGCCTGTCTCCTTATATCACAGAACCCTGTTCTCTCTCCTATAGTGATGGTTACCAGTCTACCCTCAAGCTGCCTCTTTCTGTGACTGATTTCCGGACTAGAATTTGTCTTCTTCTCCATAGTATTTCCAGCATCTAGCACGGTTTCAAGTACATCATAACTTGGGAGATGCCCGACATGGAAGGGAGGAAGGATGGAAAGAAGGGGAAGATAGAGAGGAAAGCAGTGGGGGAGGGAGGGGAGAGAAGGACGGAAGGAAGAAAGGAAGGGAGGGAGGGACGGAGGAAGGAAGGAAGGAAGGAAGGAAGGGAGGGAGGGAGGGAGGGAGGGAGGAAAGATGGGTATGGGAGGAAGTGTGGGTCTGGGAGAGGAGGGGATGACAGGTGGGGAAGAGATAGGAAGAAGGAGAGTGGAGGGAGGCTTGAGGATAAACAGAGTCTATATGTCCTAACATCAAGACATTTTTTTTAGCAAGTCATCTATAAACCTAGGTAAGTATCTGTTAATACCTGGAGATCATTAGTTCTGACAAGAAGAGGATAACCTGAGTGGCCTCTGGACTCCATCCATAATCCCTGAGCAGAGAAGAGCAAAGCCTAAATTCACCCAAGGCTCAGTGCCCGTTTCCCTCTATGAGAGTGAGAACAACTCCAAAACTCTGTATATGGAAATGGCTAAATCAAGAGAATGGACATTTAGTTCTCTTTCTCAGCCTGCCAAGGAGATCCTCCTAGTTATACCAATTAAATTTCCATTTCTCATGTACCTTCGACTACTGTCTTAAGAAAAACCTGAGCCTACAAAGTAGGCACTCTGACCCTCACCAAGGAAATAGTGTTAATTGCATGTCTTCGGGCTTTGGGGTTTCAGCAGCATAAATTGGAAAAGTAAACCCAATTTGAGGGATATGCAAATGACAAACTGAAAGAAGAAATAATATTTAGCTTTGTAAAAAAACACAGCTCTCCTCATTATGAAGGCTGGGTTTTTTTCTGTAACCCGAAGGAAAAATGAATTGTTGGAAACTCCTCAAAATGTGCAGAGGAGAATGCCTTTATATTAATGAGGAAAGTGATGTTGATTAATGGGTAGACCAAAAGTAGTAAGGAAGCTTTCCTCCCTTCTGTCCTCCTCTTGGCCTCGGAGCAGGTAGTCTACTGAGGTCCCCGGGCACAACAAGAACACAATCCCCTGGGTCTGCTGCTGGCTGGAACACATGTTTTCTGATCATGCTTCTTTCAATTATGCTAACAAACATGTCTAGACTTGAACAAATTGGCCCTTGGGAATTAAACTGTTTATAGAAATCCATATCCTTTGGAGCCTCCCCGAACTTAATTGATTAGTACCCCTCTATTGTAGTCCACAGCTAGTCCAGTAAAATATTTTCTGGAAGTTTAGCTAAATGACAATATTGATTTTTTTCTTAATATTTTCTTATATTCATCACATTTCTTACATCTGCTTTGTACACTACATGTTCCCATGGCTCTATGGCCAGCATTACATAATAAGTTCTTTAACACAATCTAGCTAAGGATTATAACCCCCATTTTACAGAACAGAGTCCAAGTCACAGGGAGTTGGAATACCCTAACTAAGGAGTGAGAAGTGAAGTCTTTTCATCTCCTAAACTAGCAGTGCTTCTTAATAATGGTTCTGAGCATCTATTTAGGGCAAGACATTTTATCTGACTTCACCACCTTCTGAGTCACATAAGCCACCTAGGAATGAGAAGACCACCCTCTTTCCTAATGAATCACAAGGAGAACAGCCACCTCTGCCTGGCCTATAGTATGCACACTGGCTAATCTTTATTCTTCTCTGTACAAAGAGAGGGCTTTCTGTGAGTGATCAGAGGCCAGACTCCATATGCTGTACTGCTCAGGGCACTGCCACCTCTGCTCCGTTTCAGGAAGCTTTTCAAAGATTGATGTTCTCTGTAGCTCATGAAACATCAGTCCATGTCATAGACAAGCAAATAAAGCCCTGGTGGCATGTGGAATTCTACTCTGGCCAAGAGCCCAGGCTTGGGAAGAGCAGGTTAAATGAAGTCTGAAACTCACACAATTTTGAGAGCCTACTTTAGAAGAGAATTCAGAGTTACAAAAACAAAAATTTCATGTGCAAGTAAAGATTTATAAAGACAAAATATATCACAACACACGCATCATAGAAAGCTGACAAATTCCATACAATCATAAAATCAAGAAAAGTAACATCATATTTCTATCAGTTAAGTGCCTGTCATTCTTCTTTGGTACTTTTCTTACATTTTGGGCTTATATGCCAACGATTTTATGGCATAACTTTCAAGGCAGAGAAGAGAATGTCTCTTGTCTTTTCCTCTGCAGGTTCTCCTCCAGAGCCTACGGTGGTCCAGTGCTGTGCACAGCAAGGCAGACTCACGTGGCAGCACAGCCTCCAGCCTTGTGTCCTCCTACCAACACCAGGCAGTTCATCTCAGCATGTGGCAGGAGAATCCTTGAAGCCACTTCTACAACAGGACAGCCAACTACAACTTATATCTGCCAAGTAGGAGCTGTCAACTACAAAACTCCAGTTTACTGTAACCTCAAGGCAATTTCTCCTCAGCTGGATCCCAAAACAGTCTGCAGCTACTGCACCAGCAACAGAACAATAGAAATGTTTAGAGAAGTGGGGAATAAAGAAAGAATGGTCTTAACCAATAATGGTTAAAATATCTTGATTTTGCCAATTAAAAAAAAAAGGACCATTTGAACATATTGCCAAGACCCCTAACATAAGTTGAAAGGACCTGTCCAAGTGTAGACTCCTCAGTGTAAGCCTCACTGTCTTCATAAAGCCACCTTTGTATCCATCCTCAATCTCCCTGCCCCAGCAAGAGTGGGGAGCCAGGAAGAAGTCCAGAGGATATTTTCATCTCTAACACAATGGGGGATTTACAATTCTCTAAAGCACCTGGACTCCAATCACAGGTAAGGCAGAAACTCTGACCCAAGCATGGTCTTGTCTAAACAGACCTTCATTACACTAGATCACCAACCATACAGCACATCTGGTAAGCATCTCCAGCCTGGACTCCATACCACTTTCCCAAGACCAGGTAGATTCACTTGTAACTCTTAAAACCATACTTTTTCAGGAGGAAGGCTAAAAGTGCATGTTCAATATCTAAATGATTCAGCCCCAAACTTGAATCTTTATTTGGTACCTGATGATTTGGTTGCATCAATAATAGAATTGCAGGGGCGCCTGGGTGGCTCAGTGGGTTAAGCCGCTGCCTTCGGCTCAGGTCATGATCTCAGGGTCCTGGGATCGAGTCCCATATCAGGCTCTCTGCTCGGTGGGGAGCCTGCTTCCTCCTCTCTCTCTCTGCCTGCCTCTCTGCCTACTTGTAATCTCTCTCTGTTGAATAAATAAATAAAATCTTAAAAAAAAAATAGAATTGCAGGTTCATGAAATTCAGCCCTAACATTAGTCTCCAGGCTCTATATACACTATAACATGCCAGCCCCAGTATGAACAAATGTATAAATGTGTCATACAACATAAGAGCATTCTATTCAGACAAACTGGAATCATCCCTTCAGGCAAGCAGAAGCACTTTTAGGGCTCTCAACTTTCCCTATAGTCATACTATGAATTTTATTAAAGGCAGAGGATTTAAGTAGCTGGACATCTACTAATACACTTCTTTTTTATTTCTGTATTTAGTTAACTAAGCTGTTCTCATCAGGAATACAAGAATTACTACATAGGATTGTACTTTAAAAACCTCATATGTTTTATAAATAGTATAAAAGATTTTCATGAGTAGTTTTAACTACATATGATTTTGGCCCTACTCATTGATTTTTGAACCTAACCCACACAGATGTGACTTCACAGAATTCTTGTTCATTAAATCAGGAAAGTAAATAATTTGCTTTTTAATGGATACTTATAAGATAGACTCTTTAGTGCTATAACCTGGGAGTGGGGAGGAACAGAATGGAAACAGTAGTGTGCAGCATCCTGATAAACTTTTCTAGACACAAAAGGAAATTGCATCTCTAATCTCCAAATCTGATTAAATATGAAAGAGAAGGGAGGTGATGAGAAAGCTTCACATAATCTTGAGTAAGTCTTGAAAGGAAGGCTTCTGAGCTCTACATCATAGGGCTTTTAACATGTATTCCACATTTCTCTTATAAATATAAACCTGTATATTACCCAAAGTGATTGCATTTGGTTATAAACACTGAAAAAACTTGAGCTTTTATTTTTTTAATATCTATGTTATTCAGATGGGAATGAAAACCAAAAATTTCAAGCTTACAAATAGCAGCTATGAAGGATGCAGTAGGGACCCCAGAAATCAATGCTTATCCAGCTGTCTGGTCAAATCTCATAAAGGCAACTCCCAGAGACCATTCCCTGCCTCCAGTCACTCTCCCATTTCTAACAGGTTTCTGTTTATTTGCATTCTGAATTCTTTTGGTTGATCAGATGTGGTTTGTTTTTTTAAAATTCTCATCCAAAGTTGTTCTACTTATCTTCGATGATTGGTCTCCAACTTGATTTCATTCATTTATTCCATCAACAAATAATTATTAAGAAACTACTATGGACCAGATATTATTCTAGGCATTGGACAGACAATTGTGGCAAAAATCTCTGTGACATCCTACTACATTGAATCATATGAAACTGATACTCTTGTAGATCAAAATGGTCAAGTATCAACAATCTCATGTGGTTTAGCCCATGTCAGAGAGACAGAAAATAAACATAGTAATAAGAACCTTGATAGAATGTTAGAATTTTTTACTGAAGTTAGAGACCTTGATATCGCCCTCTTATTACATTCACCATTTTGGATGAACTCTTGACTTTATCTCCTGTTCCAGCCTTGAAAATGGAAGTTCCTGCTGCCCAGGAGTCACCAAAAGGCCTCAGAAAACAATCTACATTCAGTGATTTTCCTGACCTCTATCTTCTGTTTTTATGGAATTTTTGGCCTATGATGAAACCCAACATTCCTACTGGCTCAATAATGGGTCAAAAAACTAGTTATCATTCTTTATTCAAGAGCATTAGTTATTTTTAATAGGAGGTTTGACAAAAGACTGGTTCATTTAATACAGCTGAAGTTAAGTAAGTCATTGGTAAGTATCTGGGAGCATTTTCTTTACCTTATTACCCTCAGTATAATCACACCTGATAAAGATGAGTTTGTTCAGTTCTGATAGTTATGGCTTTTAGTGTGATGTTCCTTCTAACAGAATTGTGAAATAAAGCTCTCCCGAGATTTTAGTTACTTCTATGACCTATTGGTGTACGAATCTCTATGAACCTTCCAAGATTTACAAACATCCCTATACTGCCTAGAGGAAACTGTGTCTGTACCAAGAGGCATCCTGAAAAAGGAAGAAAATGGAAAATATGGCTTCACAGAATTGACAGATATTTAGAGCCATGTGTAGTATTGAAACAGTGGGAAAAAGCCTTAAAGCTGGAGACAAGTGTCTCTTCCATTTATTAATGTGTTAGTTTTGATACAGTATTACCTACCTGAGCCTCAGTTTCCCACAGAAAATGCTGAAACCCTACCCCCAGACTGTTGAGAGGACATAAAAGCATAAGTAGAAAATATAAGTGCTTTATAAACTATATAGGAAAGGGCAATTTTCAAAATGAGGAAACAAAACTAAAATGAGAACAAAAAAACCCTAATTTATCCCAGAAACTAAAAAGCAAAGTTCCTAGATGGCTAGAGAGAAGATTTCTAGGCAGTTTTGGGGAAGGGAAGATCAGTGCATTTCAGCACAGATTCACTAAGAACAGCACAGAACCTGTATTTATACACTGTTGGTATTTGGGGGTTTACAATGCACCGTGGCAAAGTGGGAACATGACAAATGGGAAAAAACACTGGTTTGCTAACAAATCAGCTGAAGTTCACATCCTGGTTCTAACCCCTAACAGTATGAGCTGAAGCAAGTTAAAGGACTTATCAGAACCTTTGCTCCTCATCTGTTAACAGGTGAAAAAGGTGTATAGGAATTCACACTCAAATTCATAAAGTGTCTGCATCTATAAGGGACTGTACAGCAAAAAATTCCTTATTCCATTGTACAGATCATCATAGGTAGTCCTCATGCCAATCCTGTAAGTTGGACTTTTGTCTTTCTCATCTTAAAGATGAAGAAACTGGGTTGTTTAAGAACATGTATAGGCATAAGTAGCAAAACTATGGCAAAAACCTAGCTCATTTCCAATGCCAGCTCAGTTATTTCCATTACACTACACTACCGTCACCTCCAAAATTTTCATTGTTATAATCATATTTTATCCCTTCATTGTATTTAACCTTATTTTTTTCTTCTTTAAAAATTTAAATTTCTTCTAAAAGATCAAAATATACCCTTAATCTAGCCCATGGCTTTGTTCTAGTCTCCAGTCTGATCACATTCTCTCCTCTTTTTCTTTTTCCAACCAACTCATCTTTCCAATTCCTTTTTTACAATCTTTTTTAATTTTCATCTTTACAGTCATATTCCATCCCTTCATCGTGTTTACCCTTGTGTGTGTGTGTGTGTGTGTGTGTGTGTGTGTATTTATTTAATTTTCCTTCTTTAAATTTTGGGAGGTAGTTTCTCCTGAGACCAGAATGCACCCAAAATCAAGTGGGTGTCTCTGTTCTATTCACCAGTCTAATATATATATATATATATTTTTTTTTTTTTAATTTTCCCCCTCTTCCTTCTCCCCCATATCAGGTCTCTTCTGATTTGGTCAGTGCATATTCTTCCAGGGTCTTTGCCACCCTTTTAGTATTTTGTTCTCTCATTCATCTATTCTTATCTGGATAAAATGACAAGGTGGTAAAACTCACCACATAGAAAAAGAACAGAGGCAGTACCAACAGTTAGAGACCTAATCAATATGGACATTAGTAAGATGTCAGAACTAGCATTCAGAATGATGATTATCAAGGTGTAGCTGGGCTTGAAAAAGCATGGAAAACATTAGAAAATCCCTTTCTGGAGAAATAAAATCGCTTTCTGGAGAAATAAAAGAACTAAAATATAATAAAGTTAAAATTTAAAAAAGCTACTAATGAGGTGCAGTAAAAAATGGAGGCTCTTACTGCTAGGATAAATGAGGCAGGAGAGAAAATATGTGATATAGAAGACCAAATTTGGAGAACAAAGAAGCTGAACAAACGAGAGACAAACAACTACTGGATCATGAGGGGAGAATTTGAGAGAGAAGTGATACCATAAGATGAAACAATATTAGAATAATTGGGATCCCAGAAAAAAAGAAGAAAGAGAGAGGGGGGCAGAAGGTATATTGCAGCAAATTATAGTAGAGAGTTTCCCTAATATTACAAAAGAAACAAGTATCAAAATCCAGGAGGCACAGAGAACCCCCTAAGAATCAATAAAAATAGGTCCACACTCTGTTATTTAGTAGTAAAACTTACAAGTCTTAGTGCCAAAGAGAAAATCCTGAAATCAACTAGGGTCAAGAAATCTGTAACATAACAATGGTAAAAATATTAGATTGGCAACAGACCTATCCACAGAGACCTGACAGGCCAGAAAGGACTGGTATAATACATTCAGAGCACTTAATGAGAAAAATATGCAGCCAAGAATACTATATCCATTTAGGCTCCCATTGAAAATAGAAGGAGAAATAAAAAGCTTCCAGGACATAGCCTTAGCAATCAGACAACAAAAAGAAATAGAAGCCATCTGAATCAGCAAAGAAGAAGTCAAACCCTTACTCTTTGCAGGTGATACTTTATGATACTTTATGTGGAAAACCCAAAAGACTCCACTCCAAAACTGCTAGAACTCATACAGGAATTCAGTAAAGTGTCAGAATATAAAATCAATGCACAGAAATCAGTTGCATTTCTATACACCAACAGCAAGACAAAAGAAAGAGAAATTAAGGAGATGATCCCATTTACAATTGCACCCAAAACAATAAGATATCTAGGAATAAACCTAACCAAAGAGGCATAGAATCTATACTCAGAAAACTATAAAGTACTCATGAAAGAAATTGAGGAAGACACAAAGAAACGGAAAAATATTCCATAGTCATGGACTGGAAGAACAAATATTGTTACAGTGCCTATGCTACCTAAAGCAATATACACATTAAAAGCAATCCCTATCAAAATGCCATCAATTTTTTCAAAGAAATGAAACAACTAATCCTATAATTTATATGGAACCAGAAAAGACGACAAATTGCCAGAGGAATGTTGAAAAAGTAGGCCAAAGTTGGCAGCATCACAATTCCAGACTTGAAACTCTATTATAAAGCTGCAATAATTTTTTTTTCCCAATTTATTTATTTTCAGAAAAACAGTATTCATTATTTTTTCACCACACCCAGTGCTCCATGCAAGCTGTGCCCTCTATAATACCCACCACCTGGTACCCCAACCTCCCACCCCCCCGCCACTTCAAACCCCTCAGACTGTTTTTCAGAGTCCATAGTCTCTCATGGTTCACCTCCCCTTCCAATTTACCCAAATTCCCTACTCCTCTCTAACGCCCCTTGTCCTCCATGCTATTGGTTATGCTCCACAAATGAGTGAAACCATATGATAATTGACTCTCTCTGCTTGACTGATTTCACTCAGCATAATCTCTTCCAGTCCCGTCCATGTTGCTACAAAAGTTGGATATTCGTCCTTTCTGATGGAGGCATAATACTCCATAGTGTATATGGACCACATCTTCCTTATCCATTCATCCGTTGAAGGGCATCTTGGTTCTTTCCAAAGCTGCAATAATTAAGACAGTATGGTACTGGCACAAAAACAGACATCAATGGAACAGAATAGAGAGCCCAGAAATGGACCCTCAACTCTATAGTCAACTAATCTTTTTTTTTTTTTTTAAGATTTTATTTATTTATTTGACAGACAGAGATCACAAGTAGGCAGGCGGTAGGGGTAGGGGGGGAAGAAGGCTCCCCGCTGAGCAGAGAGCCCGATGTGGGACTTGATCCCGGGACCCTGAAACCACGACCTGAGCCGAAGGCAGAGGCTTTAACCCACTGAGCCACCCAGGTGCCCCTATGGTCAACTAATCTTTGACAAAGCAGGAAAGAATGTCCAATGGAAAAATGACAGTCTCTTCAACAAATTGTGGTGGGAAAATTGGACAATCACATGCAGAAGAACGAAATGACCATTTCTTTACACCACACAAAAACAGACTCCAAATAGATCAAAGATCCCAATGTGAGACAGGAATCCATCCAAATCCTTGAGGAGAACACAGGCAGCAACCTCTTCAACCTCAGCCATGCAACTTCATCCTAGAAACTATTGCCAAAGACAAGGGAAGCAAGGGCAAATGTGAACTATTGGGACTTCAAGATCAAAAGCTTTTGCACAGCAAAGAAAACAGTAAAAAAAAGAGAGAGAGAGAGAGAGAGAGAGAATGGACATAATGGGAGAAGATATTTTCAAATGACATATCAGATCAAGGACTAGTATCCAAAACCTATAAAGATCTTATCAAACCCAACACCCAAAGAACAAATAATCCCATCAAAAAATGGGCAGAAGACATGAATAAACATTTCTGCAAAGAAGACATCCAGATGGCAAACAGACACATGAAAAGGTGTTCCCTTCAGAATCATGGAAATACTAATCAAAACCACAGTGAGATACCACCTCACACCAGTCAGAATGGCTAAAATTAACAAGTCAGAAAAGGACAGATGTTGGTAAGGATGTCGAGAAAGGGGAACCCTCCTACATTGTTGGTGGGAATGCAAGCTGGTGCAACCACTCTGGAAAACAGTATGGAGGTTCCTCAAAAAGTTGAAAATAGAAATACCCTATGACCCAGCAATAGCACTACTGGGTTTTTACCCTAAAGATACAAATATAGTGATCCGAAGGGGCATGTGCACCCCAATGTTTATAGCAGCAATGTCCACAATAGCCCAACTATGGAAAGAAGCTAGATGCCCATCAACAGATGAATGGATTAAAAAGATAGAGTATATATATTCAATGGAATACTATGCAGCCATCAAAAGAAATCAAATCTTTCCATTTGCAATGATGTGGATGGAACTGGAGGGTATTATGATGACCAAAATAAGTCAATCAGAGAAAGACAATTATCATACAATTTCTCTGAGGTGAGGAATTGAGAAACAGGGTGGGGGGCTATGGGTGGTAGGGAAGGAAAAAATGAAACAAGATGGGATTGGGAGAGAGAGAAACTATAAGAGTCTCTTAATCTCACAAAACAAACTGAGGACTGCCGGGGGTAGAGGAGGTAGGGATAGGGTGGCTTGGTTATGGACGTTAGGGAGGGTAGGTGCAATGGTGAGTGCTGTGAAATGTGTAAGCCTAATGATTCACAGACCTGTACCCCTAGGCCAAACAATACATTATCTGTTAATAAAAAGCAAAGAAAAGAAAAGAAAAGAAAAAAGAAGTGTAGTTAAAAGATGTATATGCTAATGACATACAGAGAGGGTATTTCAGCTCAGCTAAGGTGAAATGATGTTTCCCAGAAATCCCTTTTCTGCATAGCTTCAGGGTAGCATAGGCTAAAGGAGAAATCTGCAAAAGATTTGCAGTCGCATAAAGCAGTAAACAGACCAGCACTGGCAGCTTACGTGGCTGTTTGCTGATCTGTTGGCTCACCTGGCTGCCATGGGGCAGTAGCCAGACTCACAGTAACTCCAGCTCCCACCACATCTCCCCTTGCATCTTCTGACTCTTGAGCCAGTATGGGTCTATCTCAGCTTCTCCTACAGATTACCTGCATCATCAAAGATGGAGTACTGGAGGTAAATAAGAGACTTTGGATCCAATGTGAATTGCAGCCCATTCTGTGGGCTCCAGGACATCCTCCTGAGTTTTCATTTGTCCTTGCTTTCCTCTATTTCATACCCATATTTTCTTCCCAATTGATTATCCTGCTGCTTCAGGCCCTAGAAATATACACAGAAGTAACAGCCGTTCATACTGTTTATCCCACAACTGCACAGTTCAAATCTCTATAACAAATCCTTTTTATGTAATTATATATATAAATCATTCCTCGAGTTTCTGCTTCTCTGAATCGCCCTAACTGAACGGTACACAGATGGAAATGGCAGAGCTGGAACTCCCACCTAGCTCATTTCTAATAATGATTCAGGGTACTTTCCACTAAACAATAGCTGCTTCTAACGTAATAATTCCAGGCCATGTAACTGGAGGGCATTGGTGGTTTAAAACAGCATGCTGACCATCACCCTCCCTCTTGGGGAAATGGGAGACATGTAGGCTGCTCGAAGAACTTAAAGATATTGAGATGATTGAATGCCCGGTGCAAAGGTGCAGATTAATGAACTGAAGTCAGCCTTCAGAAGAGGTCCCTGGGAACAAGTCCCATCCCAGGGCTAACTTCCACTTTGGCCCATTCAGCACTTTTAGCTATAAATTCCTTAATAAAGACAGAAGGTATGTTGATCAAATTTTCAGATGACACAAGGCTGGGCCAGCTAGCAAATGTGCTGAGTGACAGAATCAAGAATCCAAAAGATTTGACAGGATGAATAATGAGTCACAGCTAACAAGATGAAATTTAACAGGATGGATATCAAATTTTACTTTCCACAGCCCTGCCCTGGATAGTGTAGGTGCCAACACACTCTCTACACTACAAGCTTGTGCAGGGCTATCACTTGAGCTCAGTGTGGGAAGAAACACATGATGCTGAGGAGAGAAAGAGAGAGGCCTTCCTCAAGGAAATGCCCCTGAGTACAAAAATCATCTTCAGAGACTTAGACAGACTTGGCTTAATAGCAGCCTTTGTGAAAAAGACATTGAGCTCAATACTAAGCACCACTGTGACTGGGTTAAAGGATTCATTAACTGCTCAGGCTTCATTATTCAGAGTATGGTATTCCAGTAAAGGCTGAAGATTGAATTACAACTCTGCCCTGCTCAAAACCACGTAGCTAAGGTTTGGGATACAATCCTGCAGGCCACATTTTAGTTACAAACCAGAATGTGACTCACATGGTGAAGACATATAATAAAGGTCATAGGAAGGACATGTTAAGGAGAGTGATCATGAGACTTGTTTCCAAATAATTTAAGAGTTTTCATATGGGGGGAAAAATAGAATTTTATTTGTACTTCTAGAATATAGCTTGATAGCAACTATAGGAAGGACTGCTTTAATCACTATGAAGAATAAGCATATAATGGTTAAGTCATGTTCTGGAGCCAAACTACTGAGGTTACAGCTATAATATACTCTCCAGCCATTGAACTTGGACAAATTACTTGATTTCTTGGTTTCAGGTTTCTCACTGATAAAACAGGAAAAACAAGAATATCCCCCTCATACATTTGTTATCGAGATTAATTAAGTAAAAACAAATAATATCTACCTCACATGAATGTTTTGAGTATTAAGTGGTATGACACACTTACAAAGCATCTAGGAGACCCACATGGTTGGAGGTCAATAAATATTTCCCAGTCTATTATTAGGCAGTACATTCTGATACTTAGATCTATCCCCACATTGAATGCCCTGGAATGTGAGGAAGCGGCATCTTATATCTGAATGTGTTTAAACTAAAACTGGGATATCTTAGAATAGTATTTCTCAAACTTTAATGTACATGTGAATTCCCTTGACATCATATTAAAATATGAGTTCTGACTCAGCAGGTATGGATTGGGGCCTGCGTGTCTACATTTCTCACAAGTTCCTGGGCACTGCTGGGGCTGCTGTGTAGCTATCACATTCTGAGTAGCAAGTTTGGAGAACTCTTCCACTGGGAGGGGAAGGAAAGGTGTTTTTCATTCTAAAACATTCATACTTTATGATGTTGCCAATCTGAGAACAATAACTATATTGAAGCTACATGATAACTGAGTAATCTAGAGCAAACTATTTAACCTCACACTTTATTTTGGTATATGCTGCAAAGCACTTTTTAAGAAATGATTACTTTTTACATCAAAATCTAAAGTCCTCAGATGGAAGCTGATCTACTTTCATTTCCTAATTGGCTAAACATCTGTTCCAGGTCTGAGCACAGATTTATCTTTATCAAACACTGATTGGTCTTTGGCTCCTGCCAGCTGCTTTGTCCTGGTGTGATGGAGAACAAAGCAAGGCAGCTGTGTGATGTCAGGAATCCTCAGAAGGAAGGCAAAGAAGGAACAGAGAAGTAGAAAAGAAGGAGAGACTCACAGGTTACTGGAATCAGTAACCTGTGAGGTAAACTGTGAGTCTTTAAGGTTGGCTTTAAAGGTTGAATAGAACCTTTAAGTTTGGATAGAACCAGATTTTGTGCTAGGAGGACCCTAAAAGTTCACCCAACCCATTCTTTTAAGTTTTCACATAGTGAGAAGCTCCAACTTTCTAAAAGTAACACATGGAAGGAGCTTAGTACTAGAAGCCAGGCCCCAGAGTTTAGACCAGTGCTCATCCCATTGGCCCTGCTGCCTCCCATCTCCTCCTAGGATTTCTGCCCCAACAATGCTGCTTGGTCTACCTGAGGTTTCTTTTCATGCTTCAGTTTCCCTCTAGGGTAAGAAGGGGTAAGGAAGATTCTGAGGATGTAGATTAGAGAGTGTAGAGTTGTTTTTCACTCAAGTTAATCTCTCAGGATGAAACTGCTCCAAAAGACCTGAAGAGTATTTCCCTATCGTTCACCTTGTTCCCTGTTTCTGCTCTGTGAATAGAGTAAATAGCAGAGGTAACATAAAGACTGATGACCTTGACCAGTTTTCAGTACCCAAGAGGCCAGAGTCAAGCACGAATTTCCCATATTTCCCCCCTCAAGATCACTTGATTCTCTCCTATCTCCTCTTTCATTCATGAACTTCCCTCATTGAAGTAAGAGTAGAATCAAAATGAGACATACTCACTTTCCTTTCTGTGAGAATCAGGTTGAAAAACTCAGTTAACTTTCTTGGACAAAACTTTGGCCAAGAAAGAAGGGAACTTGAAAAGCCACATGGAATTATTTTGAACCCCAAATACTTCATTTCTCCACCTCTTATATGTTGATACTAGTTAAGAGCTCAGGCATTCTTAATAGAGGTCTAAAAGTCATTAATTCATACTAACATGAAATAACTAGTACCAGTGTTTATCCTGTGGCTAGGTTCTAGAGTGGTCTTCACTTAACTTCTAAACCTCTACTTCTACATGGGAGAAGCTGTCTGTTTTGGTTTTCTACAATTCCTTGATCACCTATAAGTGGAATATTCTCATGCTTAACCTCCAACATTCTGTGCAGCAGTGTATTATAAAGTGTCATCTCTGTATATGATGTGATCTTCACCCTCTACCACATTGGCTCCATTTCT
Organism: Neogale vison; assembly: GCF_020171115.1. Taxonomy (NCBI): domain Eukaryota; kingdom Metazoa; phylum Chordata; class Mammalia; order Carnivora; family Mustelidae; genus Neogale; species Neogale vison. Next base: position 128,105,321 of record NC_058098.1, read on the forward strand.
CGCTTTATAAATTTGCTGAAAATTAAAAAATAACATTATTAACCACCCATCAATAATGATAAGATGCATTATTTCTGGCCATAAATAAACTTGTAGCAACAGATATATACACACATCAGCAAAAGGAAAACCCCAACTACTGTTCTTGAGAGACTTCCAGGATCATGCATTTATTTGTCACTGCCACACAGCACTGATGATCCAACCTCTAGCATGCAGCCAAAATCAGGAATTCAGGGGCTGCTACTCAATGGTGAGGTGACATGTGGTTCTCTGTATTTAGTTGTTTGGGTAATTTTTCACTGTTTCTGTAAAAATGAAGGGCTGCCAGTCATTTATAAATCTACCCAGATGTACTTGAGTATGTAACAAAGACAACTATGGGCAGCAGGAACATTCTGAGCAGGCAATTGACATCTTCAAAGTGATTACCTAGGATCTGAAAACCAGAAAGGGTCTTGGGGCAACTACACATTACACATCTTTGCCTTTTGCTGAGACATCTCTCCATTACTTTAGGTTAAAAATGACTTCCATGTTTAGACTCATGAATAGAAGTGGTAGAGTAAACACTTAAGCCTACAAGTCTGTAACAGCAAATGTGTTAAGGATTTAGGACAGATTGTGTTGGCTAGACAAACACAACCTAGCAAGTCCTGCTGCCAAATTGAACTCCTGTGTTAATCAGCTCACTCTGGACCTCAGTGTTGACAACAGTAGGCAGTAACAGGGTCAGTGTCAGAACAAGTTCCCAGAAAGAGGAGAGATTCACATAGTTGAGTTTAAAGAACTAAAGTTTTCCTTAGTATTTAGGCATTCCCTTACAGGTATTTTTCATGGAAGCCCTGGTATCTTTCCTCCTCTCTTAGACAGGCCAAGTCTCATAGACTGACAGCAAGAAGGAAGACTGTATAGAATGATCTATGTGAAATGGCCACTATCAGTTTGTTTATAGTTGTAAAGTTAGAACTAAGAGCCCTCTATCCATATTTGCATGCAATTTTCTGAGTTTTCTTTAATGGATATGACATTTCATTAATTCTGGTTGTGTACTCAAGCCAAAACACCTACAGTTTAGTCCCATTTACTGACAAAAAAATAGAAGCTCAAAAATTCTAAGTCAGTGTAATAACTGAAGGTATGTAATTACTCATTACCCAATCAGCTACCAGGTTCAAAGGGCAAGAATGGTTTGGAGATAAATTGCAACTTTTTTGAGTGAATCTGACAGGCTGGGTTAGTAGGTATGTTTCTTTTGATTAATGACACAAGGAAGAGAGGTTTAGGAAAGGTGTTTCTACTGATTCTGCTGCTTCTAGGCTGACTCTTAAATGTTTCTACTGGTTACCAAGGAAAACATAAATTATAGTGAGCAAAATGTGAATTTTGTAAAAATAAAAAATGTTACATCTATAACTTCTCTGCTATAATTCAAAATAAAATCAAAATAATAAGTCCCAGAATATGCCAGAATGGCTCATTTGGCTACAGATCTCAACTTTCTCAGAAAATTCACTTATTTAAATAGAGAAAAAAAAATACAATTAGAGCTATTCATCATGGTCAATTACATAAGAGTTTGAATAGAGCACAGTTACTGCATGGGTTTTGAGATCTTTAATATTCTCCAACAGATAAGACTTCTGGATATAGAGCATACATCTATTTGGTTACTAATGAAGTGGGTCCAAAAGAACTTTTCCAGGTCCTTGTCCTCCATAAGCACCCCCCAACACAGACACACACTAAAGAGCATAATCTCACAACATCCAGTGAAGCATAATCTCATAACATGCAGTGAACATCCACAGTAAGGGGGAAAAGAATTCTGAGAAAGAAAGAAATATTTTGATCTTGAAATTTTTTCCAAAGATTTCACAAAAGGGTAAGGACTAGGGACCTTAAGGATGAGCTGAGATGGGTTCCAGAGTGAGAACAGCTTGAACAGTATGATGGCAGAAATGATCATGATTTGGGGAGGGGAATTATAACAGTCAGGTGACAACAAGAAAATTCCTATTATAAAGATCAGATGGGGTCCCACTGTGGGTTGGAGGGATGGGTGGAAAGAGATTCTGATTTGAAGACCATTAGTTTAATGCAGAACCATCAGAGTGTTGACTCTAGGTACTGATATTCTGCATGGTTTTTTGTTTGTTTGTTTTTGTTTTTGTTTTTGTTTTTTTCCAAAACACTGGCTCCAAACACTCTCCATGTAGGTTGGAGTGAAGGAAGAATCAAGTCATAAAGACTTGCTATGCATTTGTGATAGCTGGGAGATGATGAAAGACTGAACTAGAAGGATGGAAAAGGCAAAAGAGAAATTGAAGCAAGAAGCAATAAGAAGAAGACTTTTCAGGATTTGGGGGACTGGATAGGTATTTGAGAAGAAGAAGTGAAAGGATACAGATGGCTCTAGTCATTCAGTCTGACCAGGAAATCTGGAAAAAGAACCAGCTTTAAGGTAAGAAAACTAATCCTTGGCAGGGAAATATGCTATAGAGAATGGAAAGTATGTGGTGGATATGCAAACAGAAATCTGAAGTAGGAAGATGTGGATGTTGGTCTGGAGCAGGAGTGAGTATCCAGGTCGAAGACCGAGGTATAGACAATGATTAGCTAAGAGAGATTAAAATGCAGCACCAAGTACTTCACCTAATGCTGTCGCTGAAATAAGTCCTACATATAATCTGCATGGTGGAAGCTCATTCTCCAATCCATCCTTACTATGCAACCTTGTCCTAACTAAACACAGGACTAGCAACCAGGAAGGATACCAGTAGCCATCTGTTTATGGAGGATGAGAGGAGCTATGTGTGGAGGTAAAGTGTCTCAGTCTGTTTCAGCTACTATAGCAAAAACACCACCCATTGGTTGGGATATAAACAACAAACATTTATTTTTCACAATTCTGGAGGTTAGAAAGTCAAAGATCATGGTGCTCCGTGTCTGGTGAGGGCCCACTTCCTCATTGATGGGCATCTTCTCACAGTAATATCACATGGCAGAAGGGAGGAGAGCTCTCTCTGGGGACTCTCGTATAATGGCACTAATCCCACCTACCTCCCAAGGCCCCCACCTCCTAATATCACCTTGTTGGGGGTAGATTTCAACATATGAGAATTTGGGGGGTACACAAACATCCAGTATATGACAGAAAGAGGCCTGTTAATATTCTGTTGTGAACTCCAGCAGCTGCTCTGCTGAGGCAGAGGCTGGTTTAGGAGCCACTACAGTAGATTGTGATGAATGTAATCGTGAAATCTGAGAATCAAAGGGCCCTGGGAAAGAATCCAGTAGGGTATTTTAAACTGTTTTAGTGTGGAAAAGGGTTTTTTGTTTGTTTTTTTGTTTGTTCTTTTTTTAAATAAAAGCTTAAGGTCTAAAATGAGTCTCTTGAAAGCAAATATAGATGGGTCTTGTTTTTGTTTGTTTTAATCTATTCTAATACCCTTTGTTTTGTTTTTTTGTTTTTTTATTTAAAGTGAGGGGATGGAGAACCATTTACTATGTAATGGACATCAAAAGAATGCTGGAATAGCCATCCCTATATCAGACAAACTAGATTTTAAACCAAAGACCAATAAGAGATGAAGAAGGACAATATATCATAATAAAGGGGTCTATCCAACAAGCAGATCTAATATCTGTAAATATTAATGTCCCTAACATGGGAGCTGCCAAATATATAAATCAGTTAATAACAAAATTAAGAAAACACATTGCCAATAAATAATACATAATAGTAGGGGACTTTACCACCCCACTCACAGCAATGGACAGATCACCTAAGCAGGAGATCAACAAGGAAACAAAAGTTTTGAATGACACACTGGACCAGATGGACTTAAAGATATATGCAGAGCATTTCATCCTTAAACAGCAGAACACATTATTTTCAAGGGTACATGGAACATTCTTCAGAATAGATCACACACTGGGTCATAAATTAGGTCTCAACCAGTACAAAAAGATTGAGATCATACCATGCATAAATTCAGAACACAATGCTATGAAACTTGAAGTCAATCATAAGGAAAATTTGGAAGGACCATAAACATGAAGGTTAAAGAATATCCTACTACAGAATGAATGGGTCATTCATTAAAATTAAAAAATTATATTACAAATTAAAGGAAAACTTAAAAAAATACATGGAAGCAAATGAAAATGATAACACAGCAGTTCAAAACCTTTGGGATACAGCAAAGGCAGTCCTAAGAGGGAAGCATATAGCAATACAGGCCTTCCTCATAGCACTGGGTGTTATACACAAACAATGAATCATGGGACACTACATTAAAAACTAATGATGTACTGCCTAGTGACTAACGTAACATTTTAAAAAAACAATAAAACAAAGAAAGTTTCAAATATACAACCTAACCTTACACCTAAAGGAGCTGGAAGAAGAACAGCAAATAAAGCCTAAAGACTGCAGGAGAAATAATAAAGATTAAAGTAGAAATCAATGATGTAGAAATAGAAAAAAAAAAACAACACAGTAGAACAGATCAAAGAAACTAGGAGCTGGTTCTTTGAAATAATTAAAAGATTCATAAACCTCTAGCTAGACTAATCAGAAAGAAGAGAGAAAGGACCCAAATAAATAAAATCAAGAATGAAAGAGGAGAGACACAACTAAAACTGAAGAAATACAATCATGAGAATATTATGAGCAATTATATGCCATCAAATTAGGCAATCTGGAAGAAATGGATAAATTCCTAAAAATATATAAACTACCAAAACTGAAACATGAAGAAATAGAAAACCTGAACAGACCTATAACCAGCAAAGAAATTCTGAAACTGTATTATTCACCACAACAAAGTGAGATTTATTCCTGGGCTATAGGGAAGGCTCAATATCCACAAATCAATCAACATGATATACCACATTAATACAAGAAAGAATCAGAGCCATATGATCCTCTCAATAGATGGAGAAAAGCATTTGACAAAATACTTCTTCCTTTCTTGATAAAAACCCTCCACAATGTAGGGATAAAGGGAAAATACCTCAACATCATAAAAGCGATATACAAAAGACCAACAGTGGATATCATCCTCAGTGGAGAAAAACTGAGAGCTTTTCCCCTCAGGTCAGGACCATGATAGGGATGTTCACTCTCACCACTGTTGTTCAACATAGTATTTGAAGTCCTAGCTTCAGCAGACAACAAAAAGAAATAAAAGACATCCAAAAGGCAAAGAAGTCAAACCTTCACTCTTTGCAGATGACATGCTACTCTATGTGGAAAGCTCAAAAGACTCCACCAAAAAATTGCTCTAACTTGGATGCCTGGGTGCACTGTCAGTTGGGCTTCAACCTTTGGCTCAGATCATGATCCCAGGGTTCTGGGATCGAGTCCCGCATTGGGTTCCTTACTCAACGGGGAGACTGCTTCTCCCTCTGTCTGCTGCTCCCACTGCTTGTGCTCTTTCTCTCTCAAATAAATAAATATTTTTTTAATTGCTAGAACTCATACAGGAATTCGGCAAAATGGCAGGATATAAAATCAATGCACAGAAATCAGTTGCATTTCTATACACTGACAATGAAGATGCAGAAAGACTAATCAAGGAATTGATCCCACTAATAATTACACCAAAAACTATAAAGTATTTAGGAATAAATCTAACAAAAGAGCTAAAATATCAGTACTCTGAAAAATATAGAATACTTACAAAAGAAATTAAAGAAGACACAAAGAAATGGAAAAACATTCCATGCTCATGGATTAGAAGAACAATTATTGTTAAAATGTCAATGCTACCTAAGCAATCTACACATTAGTTCAATCCCTACCAAAATACCACCAACATTTTTCACAGAGTTGTAACCAACAATCCTAAAATTTATATGGAACCAGAAAAGGACCCAAATAGCCAAAGGAATGTTGAAAAAGGAAATCAAAGCTGGAGATATCACAGTTCCAGACTGCAAGCTATATTACAAAGTTGTAATCATCAAGATAATATGGTACTGGCACAAAAACAGACATACAGATCAATGAAACAGAATACAGAACCCAGAAATGGACCCTCAACTCTATGGTTAACTATCCTCAACAAGCAGGAAAGAACAGCCAATGGAAAAAAGTCTCTTAAAAAATAGTGTTGGGAAAATTGAACAGCCATATGTAGAACAATGAAACTGAACCATTTTCTTACACCATATACAAAAATGAATTCAAAATGGATGAAAGACCTAAATGTGATATAGGAATCCAACAAATTCCTAGATGAGAACACAGGCAACAACCTCTTTCACCTAGGCTGCAGCAACTTCTTGGTAGACATGTCTCCGGGGGTAAGGGAAATAAAAGCAAAAATGAACTACTGGGAATTCATCAGGATAAGAAGATTTTATATAACAAAGGAAACAATCAATAAAACTAGAAGACAACCTACCGAATGGAAGAAGATATTCACAAATGACTCATCAAATAAAGGGCTAGTATCCAAAATCTATAAAGAAGTTATTAAACACTGGGCACCTGGGTGGCTCAGTGGTTAGGTATCTGCCTTTAGCTTAGGTCTTGCTCCGGGACTCCTGAGATCAAGCTCCACATTAGGCTCCCTGCTCAGCAAGAAGTCTGCTTCTCCTTCTGTTCTTCACCCTGCTCATGCTCTCTCTTTCACTCTTTCTCCCTCTCAAATAAATAATCTTTTTTTAAAAAAGTTACCAAACTGAACACCCAAAAAACAAAAAACTCTAGTCAAAAAAATGGTCAGGGGCGCCTGGGTGGCTCAGTGGGTTAAGCCGCTGCCTTCGGCTCAGGTCATGATCTCGGGGTCCTAGGATCGAGTCCCGCATCGGGCTCTCTGCTCAGCAGGGAGCCTGCTTCCTCCTCTCTCTCTCTCTGCCTGCCTCTCTGCCTACTTGTGAACTCTCTCTGTCAAAGAGATAAATAAAATCTTCAAAAAAAAAATGGTCAGAAGACATTGTCATTTCTCCAAAGAAGACATGCAAATAGCTAACAGACATATGAAAAAATGATAAACATCATTTGGCATCAGGGAAATACAAATCAAAATCACAATGAGATGCTACCTCACACAGGTCAGAATGGCTAAAATTAGCAACCCAGGAAACAACAGATGCTGAGGATGCAGAGAAGGGGAACCTTCTTACACTGCTGGTAGAAACGCAAAGTGGTGCAGCCACTCTGGAAAACAGTATGGAGGTTCCTCAATAAATTAAAAATAGAACTACACTATGACCCAGCAATTTCACTACTAGATATTTATCCAAAGGATACAAAAATAGTGATTCAAAGGGGAACATGCACCCCAATATTTATAATAGAAATGTCTATAATAGCCAAAATATGGAAATAGCCCAGATGTCTACCAATGGATGAATAGATAAAGAAGATTTGGTATATATGTATTTATGATGGACTTTTACTCAGCCTTCAAAAAGAATTAAATCTTGTCATTTCCAATGACATGGAAAAAACTAGAGAGTTTTGCGCTAAGCAAAATAAGTCAGTCATAGAAAGACAAATACCATATGATTTCACTCCTATGTGGAATTTAAGAAACAAAACAGATGAACGTAGGGAAAGGAAAGGAAAAATAAAATTAGACAAAAATAGAGAGGAAATCAAACCATAAGATACTCTTAACTAGGGGTGTCTGGGTAGCTCAGTTAGCTCAGGTCATAATCTCTGGGTCCTGGGATCCAGCCCTGCATCAGGATTCCTGCTCAGCAGGGGAGTCTGCTTATCTCTCTCTCTCTCCCTCCGTCCCTTCCCACCACTCATTCTCTCTCTCTCTCCCTCCCAACCTCTCTCAAATAAATAAAGTTTTTAAAAAAAAAAAAAAAGATGGACTCTTAACTATAGGGAACAAACTGAGGGTTTCTAGAGGAAAGGTTCGGGGGCAGAGGATGTGGTAACTAAGTGATAGGCATTAAGGATGGCACTTGATGTAATGAGCACTGGGTATTATAAGCAACTGACAAATCACTAAATTCTACCCTGAAAACTAATAATATACTATATGTTAATTAAATTGAATTTAAATTAAATAAATAAATAAATATGAAAATGAAAATTTAAATGGAATGTAAATAGCTAAGTTGTCCCATGAGGGATTGGAGGGAAGGTCTACAGGAGTCCAGAAGACATCAAGAAGTTCATTCAAGGCCATCTGCCTTATTTTATACATTTGGGTACTGAAGCCCAGATTGGAGAGCCCAGAAAACAGCTAAGTTGGTACTGTGACATAGGGTTACAGAAGCCCAGACCAGGACTGCTATGCTGATCTAGGGAAAGAGAGAGAGGGCCCAATTCTACTCTATATTGCATCATTCACTGTTGAGAGTATACTTATAAAATCAATAAAAATATATTGAATAACTTTACCCAGCATCCATCACTACCACTCCCCCGCCCATACACACACACACACACACAAAGGGGCCATCCTCAATGATTAGGAACAAGCTAGGAGGGCAACAGCTCTACAATTCAAGTCTATCCCCAGTGCTAGTCCAAATGAAGACAATATCTACAGAATCCTCAGGCTGCCCCAGGGCAGGAGCCATGCCTCCTTTTGTTCCCTTAACTCGAGTAGGTAGTTTTCAGCATTCAACCTCCAAGGAGCCTTTGCACATTTCAGAGAAGATCCCTGTATGCACAATACCTGCTCCAAATTTCATCGCCACAAAATGTTCTGCAGAGCTAGTTCTCTGGCTCCGGGGAGAAGCTTCCTGGGGCCTTCTCCCACTTGGAAAAGAAAGCAAGAGTCTAATTTGCTGTGAGCTGTCATGAGCAATAAAACATTCATTAACTTTAATTGTAAACACTTTAAGTCCCAATCATTGTAATGAAAGGATAAATTGAAAAATCAAGAGTTAAGTACCCTTTTAAAATTTCATATCTTCTATATTCACCTGGTGTCTTAAACCAGACATAGTCAAATTCAACAGAATACTGACTGAATGCCCTCCCCAATTCCATCTGTCAAAACCTTACCCATCTTCCAAGACCCGGCTCAGCATCTCTGATCTTTCTCAACTGCAAGGAACTGGCCCACTTATGGGCCCACAAGGTGCTTTTAGAGTATTCCTGATAATGGCACTTGTTTTGATGATATGTTTTATTTGTCCCAAGCATTCTGAGTTACTTGCCAATCAGTATCATGTCTCAAGCATCCCTATCAATTCAGCCCCAGAAACAGTGTTTCCTGCTCTCTCCAAAATAATTGTAGCTAGGATGAATCAGTGGGTTAAATCTTTTTGAAAAGCCAGTGAAAATTCACTACGAGAGACTCAAAGCTGCATTAATTTGTTTAGCTTATATTTGCATCACTATTATACATCATACTGACAATTCTAACATTACATACATCCTTTTGCTATGCAATTTCACACCTAACATTGTCTTATTATCTACATATTTGCTAGCTGTGATGCATACTGTTGTGGAGTACCTGGGTTAAGATAATGTATTTTGGGGTGCCTGGATGACTCAGTCAGTTAAGTGTCTGTCTTTGGCTCAGGTAATGATCTTGGGGTCCTGGGATCAAGCCCCACATCAGGCTCCCTGCTTAGCAGGGAGTTTGCTTCTCCCTCACCCTCTGCTCATGCACTCTCTCTCTCTCTCATGCTCACTCTCTCTTTGTCAAATAAATAAATAAAATATTTTTTTAAAAACCCTCCCTTTTTCCTTCCCTCCCCCAACCCCATAGTATAAAATCAGCCACCCCTCACAACCACAGTGTAGCAGCTCTTTCTGCCCACAGGTCCTGTCCCCATGCTTTAGTAAACCACCATTTTGCACCAAAAGCAAAAACAAAAAAATAAACAAATAAGAAAAAAAAAAAGATACCCAATTTTATACTTTAACGTAAAGTCACCTCTAATGCTTCATACAGGTTTCAGAAAAAGTCATGATCAATGTCACTGAAGAAAAAGATGACTTGAGACAAATGTTTAAAATTTGTGTTTCTAAGGCAAAAATGTATGCAAGCACATTTTTTAATTTAAATTCAAATTAATCAATATACAGCAAGTTATTCATTTCAGATGTGGTGCATGCAAATTATCAGAAAAGAAATTCATTTTATTTTTTGTTCATGAAGAAAAAAATACCAGAAAGTTTATAAAACCTTGGTCATTCAGTGGCTTTGGGGCAGAGTGGACTAGCAGTTTGTGGGCTGCCTCAGGGTAAGCCCAGGTCACAGAGGCAGGCAGTTGGCCAGCTTTTTGAGAGTTTCCCTCAATCCACTTGCCCATCCCTACAGCCTTTGGAGGACAGGGCACAGGTTTCACCTTTCGACTCCCAAGTGCCCATCACACTGACACACCTGAGGAATCCCCAAGACCAATGAAAGGTGACCTAGATTCTACTTGGTGTATGGGGGAACTCTGGTGGATTAGTCTGGAACCTTCAGAAAAGTGGCTCATCAGTCCAACCTGAAAGACGCATTCCTGGACTGATTCTTCCTGTCCTCCCTAAGAGTCATACAAATTAAATACTGCTGATGATAGAGGGCAGAGTCAGGTGAAATTTATTTTAATCCCTTCCGATGAACAAAGTGGGAATGGTCACAGAGCTGGCCTAGTCTTAGCTGCTCAGCCAAACCAAAAGGTACAAGTCATATAATTCTGGTTTTATTCTTATTGTGGTTAGATTAGTAATTAAAAACTCTCTGTCCACAGGTTGCAATGTCTCTGTTTGTGTAAATGATGACTCTGACTTTTTCTGCCCTTAACCTACTAAGATTAACTATCTCTGATGACTAGACTGAATGATCCCTAACAAACCAGCTTGCTTTTGTGCTGGTGTATCTAGACCTATAAAAGTACAATTGTTGTGGCTTCCAGGGAAGAGTGAAGAGTAGGAGGATGCTGGGCTACTTCCCATGGATACAACTAGATAATACCATGTCTGTGTAAATAAATCAGAAAATGATATAAAAACTGGCAGAACTCTCCACAGCTAATTGTAGAGAAGAGGCCATATCAAAGAGAACAGGAAAGGCAGAGACTGGGTCAAGAGAAAAACTAGCCCTTCAGACTGTCCCCAGGAGGGAGGGACACTGCAGGCATGGAGAGGGGTGAGAAGCAGACCCCACAGCGGGCACCCAAGGCATTGACAACCTGCACCAGGAAGATGAATTCCTGTAATTCCAGCTTTGAAAACCAGAGGAGCTTAACTTCTCAAGTTCTTAAAATTGGTGCTGTTTAACACCCAGAATTGTATAAATCAGTGGGCACAGCTCTGGGAGAGGCAGAGGACAATAGGAAACTGAGTCCCCACCCTTAAAGAGATAGCATAACAAACAGCCCCACTGAGACACAGCTTAGAAGTGGCAGTTAGAAAAATGTCTGGGATACAGAAGAGGCAGATTTCTTTACTAATCTCAGAACATATGCTAAAGGGGCAGGGATCTTTGAAAGACTTCTCCAAGAATAAAAGCTGGTGAGTGCCATTTCCCTCCCCTCCTTCCTCCAGCCTAGATACACTGATACCTGCAGGAACCAGCACAGCTGCAAATAGCAGCTAGCGCAGCAGACTTGCACACACCTTGAGAACAGTGGGTGCCATGCCCCCATGTCCTCCTATAAACCTTCCCTCTCCCACCTTGTCTCAAGGAATACAACCAAAGTGGTGCCACAAGCATGGCAGTGTGCAAGCAGCCCCAACACGAGTCAGTACCACTCCAAAGTAACTCATGCCCTGGGGAGACTGGAAGATAACCACACATACCAGTTTCTCTGTGACCCCAGCAGTGGGCTGATCTGACTGCAGGACCTGTCCACCAACAAACACTTCTCAGGGAACAACACAGGGAGAGTGCCCTGCAGTTCTACAACTCAACACACACACACACACACACACACATACACACACACACACCAAATAAACAACAACAAAAAAAAACAATTAAGTATGGACAGAATGAGGCACATGGGTGGCTCTGTCAGTTATGCAGCTGCCTTTGGCCCAAGTCATAGTCTCAGGGTCCTGGGATTGAGACCCATCTTAGGCTCCCTGCTCAGCAGGAAGTCTGCTTCTGCCTGTCACTCTCTCTATATGTTCTCCCCTCACCCCAATGAATAAATCAAATCTTTTTTTTAAAAATGGGCAGAAGAGATGATCATATATTTCTCCAAGGAGACAGGTGATCAAAAGTTACATGAAAAGCTACTCAACATCACTCATCATCAGAGAAATACAAATTAAAATTACAATGAGATATTACCTCACACCTACCAGAAGAGCTATAATAAAAAACACAGGAAACAACAAGCATTGGCAAGGATATGAAGGAAAAGGAACCTTCATGTATTGTTGGTGGGAATGCAAACTGGTTCAGCCACTGTGGAAAATAGCATGGAGGTTCCTCAAAAAATTAAAAAGACAATTACTATATGATCCAGTAATTCCACAACAGGGTTTACACAATTTACACAAAATTATGATAACACTAATTACAAAAGATATTTGTACCCCTATATTATTGCATTATTTACCATAGTCAAATTACAGAATCTACCCAAGTGTCCATCAGTAGATGAAGAGATAAAGAAATGGTATATATAAAAACAATGGAATAATACTGAGCTATAAAAAAGAATGAAATCTTGCCATTCACAACAACATGGATGGATCTGGAGAATATAAAGCTAAGTGAAATGAGTCAGTCAGAAAAAGATAAATACTATATGATTTCACTCATATGTGCAATTTAAGAAACAAATGAACAAAGAAAAAAAGAGATTAAAAAAAAACAAAAAACTCTTAACTATAGAGAATGAACTGATGGTTACCAGAGGGGGGATGGGTAGATCAATGATAAGGGATTAAGAGTACACTAACTGTGATGAATATTGAGTAATACATAGAATTGCTGAGTCACTGTGTTGTACACCTGAAACTAATAAAGCACGGTATGTAAGTTATACTGAAATAAAAAAAAAATTTGGTTGTTGCACATTATCAGAATGATAATTATGCTGCTTAAGGAAAAGGTCTTATGGTTTTGTGATGTGTTGACATAAGCAGGTGAAACTATATTTCCAGAATCTTCAGGAGATTCCCTAAGGAGGGTAGAAGGGAGAAGGAGTCATTTTATAGCATACATAGACTTTTACTGATGTGGTGATTCATCCCCAATGTGAAGTAGCATCATGACCAGATATGTATGTGTATTTCGGTCCATGACTAGGACTCTAGTCTCTGCAAGATACCCTCGTCACAAAAGTCAGAGGCAACAAAAACAGACCAAGATTTCAGGTCATCCTAGTGAGAAACTAGGTCATGCTTCCAGGCTTTAAGCTTGTGCCTGCAGGATTTCAGCCTCTTTGTGATCTTCCCTTCCTGTCTGCCCTATAGACTTTAAGACCTAGAGTCAGAGATGGAGACAGCCTTACAGGAACTGCTTAACCAGCCCCACAATTGTATAAGCAATTCCCTGTAACAAATTCATAGATCAATGGTAGATAAATGGAGAGAGAGAGAGAAGAGATCTACTTCCGGTTCCACTGAAGTTCTAGTTGAACCTTGGCTGACACAGAAGCCTTCTTCAAAATCTCATGCTCATGATGACTACATGGAACTGTAAATGGGTATACATGGTGTTGGTCCTCTTTTTACACAACATACAAATGAGAATGTGCCTTAAGAGAAAGTAAAAAAAAAGCTATCGAAACTCTACCTTACTGGTTGATATTGAGATTCCATTTTCCTGATGGACTTTGCAGTCAGTTCTAGATTCAAACCCTGCTTGTGGAAGTATGTTAATCTGTGTAACTTTTTAATCCATGCCACTTAATTTCTAGTGCTCAGTTTTCTCATCAGTAGAGGTAATAATTTACTGACTTATAGAGCTAAAATGAAGATTAGTGCCACAACATATATAAAGTTTAAAGTGCACTGCCAAGAACAGTAGGAGTTTCCTGATCTTCCTTTCTCATCTTTAAAATTCCAACTAGAGGTGCCTGGGTGGCTCAGTGGGTTAAGCCTCTCCCTTCGGCTCAGGTCATGATCCCAGAGTCCTGAGATCGAACCCCACACTGGGCTCCCTGCTCAGCGGGGAGCCTGCTTCCCCTGCCCCACTGTCTATCTCTCTGCCTACTTATGATCTCTGCCTGTCAACTAAATAAAATCTTTTTTAAAAAAGTAAATAAAGTCCCAACTATTATTTCATTTGCTCCCTGAAGCTATCCCCAACAAGCACAGCTTCCACTGGTCTCCCTGCTCCTTTCCTTCTATTCCACTGCACTACTGATGTTAAATCTTCATATTGTATATGTGACCCACCCTAGCAGCTAGATTTTATGTTTCCAGATCAGGAAGCAAGTGTCATGCTTCCATATTAATAAAAAAGAATTGCATTTGCTTAGCACTTCATCTCTTAACCATATACTAAGACATACATTTCATCTTTGGATCCACACAGTGAGTTCCATTAACACTCACGGATACAATAAAACGGCCACAGTGTCTGTACTTTCAAAATCCTTCATTTCACTCCATTGTTTATAGTCAGGTACAATTTGAATAGCCATGAACAAGGTAAAGCTAGTAATAGATAGTTATTAAAAAAGAAATACAGGTGATTCAGTCAATACCGAATCTGATGCACAGAAATTAGTATTCATCCAGATTTGGGAGTGAAACAAATAACCAAAGGGTGTGGCTGAGAATACCTAGTGGAAGGATACTGCGAGTTGCCATGAGACCTGCACATGTTAATGGAAAAATTCTGAAGATCCACAGAGTGGAATGTTGTCTTCCACTTCCTATATCATCAATTTAGAGTCCACCTGCTAAACCAATGTTTGTCACCAACTACTAAAACCAGCATAAACTTTTAAATAAAAGCAATATTCTCATTCCAGGGCAGAGATGCCACCTTCTAGGGGTGAATAGTCTCCTTTAAAATGCCCCAAATGCAAAGACTTTCTCTGAGTTTTAATATTCATTGATATATCCATTCTATTTAAATAAATCCTATGAAAATAATTCAAATTTTCATAATCACAAATTTATCAACATTCATTTAAAAAAATCATAGTGTGTGGATGGGCAAAATAATTTTTTTTTTCCATCTGTGGAAAATGCCATGCCAGAAGGGCATATGGATTTACAGACTCATTGTTAAATTTTCTATGTCCTTTTGGGGTCCTCAGCACCCTTACTGGAAACCAGTGCTCCAAGGCAAATTACCCTGACCCGAGGTGACTAAAAGGGAATGACTGGAAATACATTTTTTAAGCCACTTAGAAGTGTTCACATCAAAGGCCACTGAAAATGGATTAACCCTGGGTTTGAAAGAATTGTTTGTCAGGGATCAAGAATTGGTTTTAAGACTGAAACATAGAGAGGGGATAGATGGGCAATTCTCTCTGCATGTAGGTGTAAAGCATAACATAACCAAGTGATCTGTACTAAGTTTAAATCTTATTTAACAGGCTATGAATGATAATGAAAAAATAAATTTAGTGAGATATGTTTCAATTGACTAAAGGTTTTTTGGTGTTAAATTCAACTTCACAAAAAAAATTCAGAGGCTGCAGGAGTAGACAGAGTGTGGACAATTAAATTCAGTATGAGAAGTATTACGTAAAACAGTTGGAGAAATTATCAAAATTTTATTTAATGGGTAGTGACTCTTAAACATGTAAACATTACATGTCTTGTAATAAGAGCCTGGGAGTTTCTAAAGACATTTCCTAAAATCCATTAGCCTTACAGACAGCTCTAGGGAAAATGGCTGATTAAATGTTGGACTGTTATACAAGGGCCTGGAATCCAAACAGAAAATGGACACCTGCCCAAAGTGAAGTGCCTGAGGCAGTCACACCTAGGTACTGTTGCTGTTTGTTGTTACCACATTCAGAAACTCAAAATTCTAGAACAAATCTGGTCAGTAAAAGGAGCCTCAAAGTTACAGTTGGGCAGAAAAATTCATATACACTTGAATATGTGTATTCAATATTCTTCTAGTGAGTTTCTAAAGAATAGAAACTAGACGAATATTCCCATGGCTTCACTATCATGATTTGTATGATTACATGTGAAATGAAGATCCAACCAAGAATATATTTATCAAATGGTGGCTAAACCCTCTTAAAAACGATCTGCCTTTGGGCATTCCTGTTTAACATGCAGGACCAGTTTTTAACCCCTGAAGAAGACTAGACCTCAAATAAGGAAGGTAGGTCTCAATTCTCAGAGAAAGATCTGCATTGGGAAGATTATTTATAATTCCTCTGAGTCTTAACTTTCTCTTTGACAAACACCCCTCATTAAGCCTTTGTTTCCATGGGAAGTACTTTGTGTCTCAAGGCAGACAGAGAACAAGGCCTATTCAGATATGGAAAACAATGTGTATTCAAATTCCCATTGAATTTAATCAAGAGGCCTTGTTTCACATTTCATAGTGATGATTCTGAACCAACTATAAGATATTTGGGACATCTTCTTAAGCCTACTCAAGACATGTGTGGTTTTGGGAGAGCTCATTAGATTACCCGACTTGACCTCTCAACTTTCTCAGTGAGTACTCAGGCATAACTCAATATTAGTTCTTTTTAATGGTTGTTCTCCAGCCCCAGATACTCATTAAGAATGTGACACTGGATGTCGGTGGAAAGTTTGGCTGTTCAAATCACACACTAAGGGAAAAAAAAAAAAATGTTAACTGACAAAGAAGTTGGGAGCTGATGTAATTTAGCCCCAGTTTGTATATTCAGAAATATTTCAGGGATTAGAAAATTTATTTTGTTAAGATTTTATTTATTTATTTGAGAGAGAGAGAGCAGAAGTGAGGAGCAGAGACAGAGGGAAAGAAGCAGACTCCCTGCTGAGCAGGGAACCCTATGCAGAGCTCAATCCCAGGACCCTAGGATCATGACCTGAGCTGAAGGCAGAAGCTGAACTGACTGAACCACCCAAGTGCCTCAGGGATTAGAAAGTTTAGAGAGAAAGTGAGGTGAAGGGAGATGACACAAGACAATTACACAAAAACTTAATGTCTCTATTCCTGTGAACACAAATGCTGTCTGAAGTCTTCTTCCCAGATTTCTGAAAGGCCTGAGATCAATCTGAAATCTAAAATTCTTCTCTTCTTGTTCTCTAATCATTTTCACCAACAACAACTATTAGTCACTCAAATGCAAAGGTCAGGGTCAGAGGCCACCAAGGGAAAAACATGCTATTTCAGCGATGTTCAGAAGAGATGCAAACATCTTGATGACCCTTACTGAGATGAGTATTTTCTTTTGGACAGAGCTTTCAGGAGAAATTAAAAAGATGGGTAACATTCAACAAGCACACTTGCCCTATCAAGTGATTTCTAAGATGATGTAATCTTGAAAGGGAAAAAAGAGGCCAATGAAGTATGGCCAGAAATAACAGAGGATGGACAAGGGGTGCAGTCTTCTCTATTTTGCCTTGGTAGTGGTGAAAAGAAAAAGGAATGTGTATTACTGAGGGTCTCAGACTATAATAGATGACACATGAAAACTGAGTAACTAAAGGAACAATTAATAAGAGAATCATCTGCAAGAGCACTGGCAGAATATAGGGAAAAAATACAGGATGGTGCTGGGACTAGTATACTGGGGCTAAAGAGAATGAGTCTTCCCTCCCCTAGGCCAGAAACAGCAAAGGAAAGGAACAGGTTCCATAACCTGGAAAAAGAGGCCATGTAGAGAAATCAGACAGGAGATGTGACCTTTCCTGTCAACACCAACCAAATCTAAGATGATGCTACAAGTCAGAAGAGAATAACACTCACATCACATATTTTCCTTCCTTCTGCAGAGCTCTGCCCAAGGTCCCCACTGGCTGAAACCAACCTCAAACCAGAAAGTATGGGAGCCTGTGGAGGGAGTCCATACAGGCCAGCCTCCAGGAGCACAAAGTAGGAGCAAAGAGGATAGGAATGAATTTAATTGGAGAGTTAAATGGAAGATATTCAACTTGGAGACGAGGGAAGGCCCATTTCTTAAAAATCCTCACGTAAGAACACTCATTATATGGTTATGATGACAAATGAGATTTATGCTAAAGTAGCATGCATGTATTAGTTCATTTAATCAAATCTTTTTTTTTTTTTTAAGCCTACCTGGTTGAGTTGTTTCTTTCTCCCTAGATAATTCCTTCCCTGAAGTAGTTCAGAACCCTCAATGCATGAGACCATGGGACCACATATTTATCAGGCAGAGGAATTGCAGCTATGAATCAGAAGTGAGCATCACATAGCCAGGAATGCCTGAAGGAAATTAGTCTGCAACAACCATTGTCCAAAGCATCAGATCTAATGCAGAGAGACAGCTCTGTAAGGCAGTGATGGTTTAAAGCCTCCAAACATCTGTTGTCACTGTAGAGAATGTATTTGCTCACTTCAGCATAAAAAAGCTGTTCTAGACCAATCATTTTTCTCACTACTTTAAATGATATATTCTAAGCCACAAAGCTCTAGAGAGCAGTGACAGGTTGGTTAGCCATGTTGTGGGAGCTTAGGTTCTGTGTAGGACACCAAAATAGTGAGTAGGTACCAGTTGCACTGCACTGGTGGAAAGCTAATACCAGAGCTAGGTTGTAGATCCCTAGCAATGGAATCCTTATAGTTTATAGTGAGGGCTGGAGTAAAGTGCTGGTCCCCTTCAGATATATGCACCTTGCCTAGGATACCTCAAAGAAGGTCAGAATGACAACTGATGCTGACCTCCAGAGCATGATTAGAGACTCTTATAGGCAAAGCAACAGATTCCGCTTCTGATGTAATATCTAAAAGAAGATCTTGAATTGATTTAACTAAAATTATGCAGGAAGTCAAAGAAATGGCCCACCTGAACTCCAGATGGCTTTTATATTTCCTTACTTCATTCCTGGCCAGGAATGGCACCTATTATCACTAGAGATATGGATTATACATCTTATCCACAGTTTAAGTGATGAAAACAATGCTGAGAGATGTAGTATACATTTTTCCCCCAAAACTATGGGCCATATCTGTGCCTATGTTTGCAATTTTAATGACCTGCATACTCACCAAATTAAAAAACACCATAAATTTCTTTTCAAATGAGAAAGATTATAATTCCCAAAACCAAATATTCAGTTCTGAAATTAGACTTCCTTAACAATTTAGATAATTTTTTTCATTGCTTTATACTTTGTTTCCATGAAAAACTTTCTAACTCAGTCTCCAGAGATGCCAAGCTTTCACCATATTGCCCCCCAAATTATTAACATCTTAATCTTGCTTTAATTAACTCTTGCTCCAATGGGATAAAAATGACAGAATCTGAGTTTACAAACCAGAAGCTGAAAATCTGGCATACTCAATTAGCATCTCAGAACAACTGTGGAGAGCAAAGCAAACCTCCAACCACATGCAAACATAGTGGGAGGAGACACATGAAAATTATATAAGTTCTTCTGCCACCATGTCCATACCACCAACTACCAAAGCCCTATTCTCCACCATTACACATCTCCAAAATCAGGAGACTTTTATCTAATGGGGAAAGGCCATCAGGATGTTATCTATCATTCACATGCTGAAGAGGCTGACGCAGTTCTTCAAAAAATGTAGAGTATTAAAAGAATTGACACTCCATTATCCACTTAGCTTCCAGGACACTAAATATTTTTGAGGGAGAGAGAGAAAGCAGAGGAGAAGGGCAGAGGAAGAGGGAGAGAGAATCTAAAGCATACTATGCATTAAGCACAGAGCCCAAAATAGGGCTCCATCTCACAACACGGAGATCGTGACCTGAGCTGAAACCAAGTGACCCTGAATTGGTCACTTAACCAACTGTACCACCAAGGCACCCCTCAAATAGCGTCTTAATGTCAATGACTCTGAAAACTGTTCTTGAGCCTAGACAGTTCTCTTGAACTTCAGATTCATATATGAGACTGTCTACTCAATGAGTACACTTAGATATCTAATAGGTATCTCAGCATACATCCCAGAAACTGAACTTTGGACCTCCCATTCTGCATCTTGCTCTACCCCTGGTCTTCCTCATCTCAGTTGACCCTTATGGCTTCTCAGGTCTAAGAACACTGAAGGTCTGAAAACACTTCACTTTCACTCAATTTAAATCATATATTTATATATATATATATAGATAGATAGATAGATAGATATAGATAGATATCTATCTAGATAGATAGATATAGATATCTAGATAGATAGATAGATAGATATAGATATAGATATCTATATCTATATCTGGCTGCAAAATATATCTAGAATCTGACCACTTCTTAATAAATTCACTGCTACCAAGTTGTACAAGCCATCATTATCTCTTGCCTGGATTTTCACACTCACCTCCTAAGTGGTTTCTCTCCATCCTACCTTGTTCCTCTGCTATGTATTCTTCAAATCCCAACCAACCTGATTTTTTTAGTATAGCTGGCACACAATGTTACATTAGTAACATTGTACAACATAGTGATTTGACAGGTTTATACATGGTACTATGTTCACTCCAAGTGTAGCTACTACCATCTGTCACTACACACTGCTTACAATATCACCGACTATATTCCTTATGTTGTACCCTTTGTTTCAATGACTTATTCATTCCATAACTAGAGACCTGTATCTCCCACTGCCTTTTATCTATTTTTTGCAAATCCCCTACCCCCCAGCAATAATCATTTTATCCTCTGTATTTACATATCTGATTTCCGCTTTTTTGGTTTTTTTATGCATTTTCTTTTAGATTACATATACAGTTTAATTCATATGCTATCTGCCTTTCTTACTCTAACTTGCTTCATTTAGCATAATACCCTCTAGGTTCATCTACATTGTCTCAAATGACATGATCTCATCCTTTCTTGTGACTGTGTAATACTTCACTGCAAATATACACCACATCATTATCCATTCATCTATTGATAGATACTTAGCTTGTTTCCATATCCTGTCTACTATAAATAATGCTGGAATAAACATAGGAGTACATATATTTTTAATTTTCTTAGGTAAATACCTACTAGTGGAATTATTAGATCATATAGTATTCCTACTTCTAATTTTTTGAGCAACCTCCAGACTGTTTTTCTACATATGTCTTCTATGGTAAGGCAAACAAAAGCAAAAATAAACTATTGGGACTACTTAAAAATAAAAATGCTTTCACACAGCAAAGGAACCGATCTACAAAACAAGAGGGCAACTTAATGAATAGCAGAAGAAAGCTGCAAATGGTACATCTGATATGGGGTGAATATCCAAAATATATAAATAACTTAGCCATAAAAAACAATGAGATCTTGCCATTTGTGATAACATAAGTAGAGCTACAGAGTATTATGCTAAGTGAAATAAGTCAGAGAAAGATATTATATGATTTCACTTATATATGAATCTAAGAAACAAAGAAAATAAATGAATGAACAAAAAATAAAACCAGACTCATAAATGCAGAGAACTGGTATTTGACAGAGGGAGGTAGTCTGAGTAGGGGATGAGTGAAATAAGTGAAGGAGATTAAGAGGTACAAACTTCTAGTTACAAAGTGAGTCACAGAGGTGAAAAACAGAACATTTGAAATATTGTTGATAATACTGTAATAGTATTGTATGGTGACAGATAGTAACTATATCTATCATGGTGAGCACTGTGTAATGCATAGAATCGCTATGAATTATTGAATCACTATGTTGTGTACCCGAAACTAATATAACATTGTATGCCAGCTATACATCAATAATAAACATTATAAGAAAAAGAAAATCTTTAAAAAAAAAACCCACAAAATTTTTTCTAGAGTTAAAAAAGGATGTTAATCTTATTTCTAAACATTAACAATGAATATCCAGAAATGAAATTAGGAAAATAATTTCAATTATGGTAGTATAAACAAGAATAAAATATTTAGAACTAAATGTGAGTTTAAAAGAAATACGCAGGGCAAACTAAAAGGTGTAATTATAAGAAATTAAAGGAGACCTAAATAAATGGAAAGATACCTTATGTTCATGGAACAGAAGACATTATTAAGCACAGCAATAATCTATGAGTTGATGTAGAGATTTGACCCAACCCCTATCAAAATCCAAGCTGCCTTTTTTGCAAAAATTAGCAAGATTATCCTAAAATTCATATACATACACAAGGAATCCAGAATAGCCAAAATAATGTAGGAAAGAAGAACAATTCCCAATTTTAAAATTTATTACAAAGCTATGGTAATCCAGGGTGCCTTGGTGGCTCAGTCAGTTAAGTGTCTCCTTTCAGCTTGGGTGATGGTCCCAAGGTCCTGGGATGGTGCCCCACATCAGGCTCCCTGCTTAGTGGGGATCTTGCTTCTCCCTCTCCCTTTGCTGCTCCTCCTGCTTATGCTCTCTCTCAAATAAATAAAATCATTTTTTAAAGGTATAGTAATCAAAACAATGTAGTACTGGCACAAGGACAGATATATAGATCAATGGAAGGGAATTGAGAGTCCAGAAATAAACCCAAATAACTATTGTTAACAGACTTTCAATATGAGTCCCAAGACAAATGGTGAAGGAACAGTCACTCATCAAATGTGCTGGGACAATAGGATACCCACATGTACAAAAATTAACTTGAAATTAAGCAAAGCCTAAGTATAAAGAAAATGTCAGTCTTCATGACCTTGGATTAACTCTTCATGACCTTGGATTAAAAAACAGTTTCCTAGATATAATAACAAAAGCACAGCAACAAAAGAAAAAGAATACTAAATGGTACCTAAAATGAAAAATTTTGTGCTTCAAAAGACACAGCCATAAAAGTGAAAATACAACCCTCAGAATGGGAGAAAGTATTTATAAGACATTATATCTGATAAGAGTTTAGTATCTAAGTTTTTGAGTCAAGATGGCAGAGGAGTAGCAGAATAAGATGACATCAGGTCACAGGAGTTCAGCTAGATAGTTATCAAACCATTCTGAACACCTACAAACCCAACAGGAGATCAAAGAGAAGAAGAGAAGAAATTCTAGAAACAGAAAAATCGACCACTTTCTGAAAGGTAGGACGTGTGGAAAAGTGAATCCGAAGTGACAGGAATGTATTTATACATTCTCCTGGCAAGCGGCAGAGCAGTGGAGCACAAAATCCAAAATTTTAGAAGTCTGCTCCACTGAGGGACATTGTTCCAGAGGCTAAGGGTGGGTGGAGCCTTCGTGGGGACAGTGTGGTCTCAGGTCCCATGGGGTCACAGAAGGATCAAGTTTGTCTGAGTGTAGCAGAGCTTCCAGGTATCAGAGCAGGGAAGCCAACTACAGAGATGGAGCCAAGGAGTGAGCTCAGCGTGGAGTTACCTTAAACTGTGATCTGCAGCACAGTCTGACCACTGCTCTTTGATCAGGGCCCCCACAAGTGGCAGATCTGGGGAAACCCATCTTTTTCCACCAGAAGAGCAGCATGGCAGAAATATGTTGGATTTGGAGACTCCAAACGGGGCTGTGTGCCAGAGATAAAAACACCCAGTCACAGGCCAGGTGAGCTCAGAGCACAGCTGGAGACCAGGGAAATGGGAGTGACTGACCACTTTTTTCTGAGGGCACACTGAGGAGTGAGGCCCCGAGTTCTTGGCTCCTCTGGGCAGAAGACTGGGAGGCTATCATTTTCATTCCCATCCTCCAGAGCTCTATGGAAAGTGTTCAGGGAATGAAAGCTCCCAAGAGTGAACCCAAGCAGATTACTTAGCCTGGTCCTTGGCAAGGGTGGTGCAATTCTACTTCGAACAAAGACATTTGAGAATCACTACAACAGGCCCTCCCTCCCCCAGAAGATCAGCAAGAACACCTAGCCAAGACCAAGTTCACTGATCAAGGAGAATAGCAGAATTCCAAGGAGAAAAAAGCAAAGCATGGAATTCATGGCTTTCTCCCCATGATTCTTCAGCCTTACAAAGTTAAATTTTTTTTTAATTTTATTTTTTTCTTATTTTAATTTTTTAAACTTTTCCTCTTTCCTCTTTTAGTGTTTTTTAACCAGCTTATCTCAAAAATACCTTTTTTAAAAAAATATTTTTAAACCTTCATTATTATAGACATATTTTATCCTTCATTGTATCTAACTTTATTTTTTGTACACATATAGTGTTTTTTCTTCTAAAAAAACTTTGGGATACAATTTCTTCTAATAGATCAAATATACCCTAAATCTAGCACAGGACTTTGTTCTAGTCTCTGCCTGAGCAAATTCTCTCCAATTTCTTTTTCTTTCTCTTACCAACCAACTTATCAATTCCTTTTTTTTAAATTTTTGTTTTTTTTTTAATTTTTTTTCAGTGTTCCACAATTCATTGTTTATGCATCATACCCAGTGCTCCATGCAAGATGTGCCCTCCATAATACCCACCACCAGGCTCACCCAACCTCCCAACTCCTCCCTTCTAAAACCCTCAGTTTGTTTCTCAGAGTCCACAGTCTCTCATGCTTCATCTCCCCCTCTAAATCCCCCCCAACTCATTTCTCCTCTCCATCTGCTCATGTCTTCTTTAGAATTTTTTTTTAATTTTCATTTTTACACTCATATTCCATCCCTTAATCCTGTTTACCCTTATTTTTGTGTATGCGTGTATATATATCTATCTATCTATATATATTTTTTTTCTTTCTTTTTTTTATTTATATTATTTCTTTACTTTTTTTCCAATTTATTTATTTTCAGAAAAACAGTATTCATTATTTTTTCACCACACCCAGTGCTCCATGCAAGCTGTGCCCTCTATAATACCCACCACCTGGTACCCCAACCTCCCACCCCCCCGCCACTTCAAACCCCTCAGATTGTTTTTCAGAGTCCATAGTCTCTCATGGTTCACCTCCCCTTCCAATTTACCCAAAAGCACATACCCTCCCCAATGTCCATAACCCTACCCCCCTTCTCCCAACCCCCCTCCCCCCAGCAACCCACAGTTTGTTTCGTGAGATTAAGAGTCACTTATGGTTTGTTTCCCTCCCTATCCCATCTTGTTTCATGGATTCTTCTCCTACCCACTTAAGCCCCCATGTTGCATCACCACTCCCTCATATCAGGGAGATCATATGACAGTTGTCTTTCTCCGCTTGACTTATTTCGCTAAGCATGATACGCTCTAGTTCCATCCATGTTGTCGCAAATGGCAAGATTTCGTTTCTTTTGATGGCTGCATAGTATTCCATTGTGTATATATACCACATCTTCTTGATCCATTCATCTGTTGATGGACATCCAGGTTCTTTCCATAGTTTGGCTATTGTGGACATTGCTGCTAGAAACATTCGGGTGCACGTGCCCCTTTGGATCACTACATTTGTATCTTTAGGGTAAATTCCCAGTAGTGCAATTGACTCCACTCCAAAACTGCTAGAACTTATACAGGAATTCAGTAAAGTGTCAGGATATAAGATCAATGCACAGAAATCAGTTGCATTTCTCTACACCAACAACAAGACAGAAGAAAGAGAAATTAAGGAGTCAATCCCATTTACAATTGCACCCCAAACCATAAGATACCTAGGAATAAACCTAACCAAAGAGGCTAAGAATCTATACTCAGAAAACTATAAAGTACTCATGAAAGAAATTGAGGAAGACACAAAGAAATGGAAAAATGTTCCATGCTCCTGGATTGGAAGAATAAATATTGTGAAAATGTCTATGCTACCTAAAGCAATCTACACATTTAATGCAATTCCTATCAAAGTACCATCCATCTTTTTCAAAGAAATGGAACAAATAATTTTAAAATTTATATGGAACCAGAAAAGACCTCGAATAGCCAAAGGGATATTGAAAAACAAAGCCAAAGTTGGTGGCATCACAATTCCGGACTTCAAGCTTTTTCTTTCTTTCTTTAAAATTTTGGGAGGTTGTTTATTCTAAGAGACCAAAAATACACTCAAAATCAAGTGGGTGGCTCTGTTCTATTCAACATTCTAATATATATATATATATATATATTTTTTTTTTAAATTTCTTTTTACCTCCTTTCTTCTTCCCCTCATTTGGAGTCTCTTCTGATTTGGTTAGCATACATTTTTCTGGAATCTTTGTCACTCCTTTAGTATTTTATTTTCTTGTTCATATATTCTTATTTGGATAAAATGACAAGGCAGAAAAATGCACCACAAAAAAAAGAACAAGAGGCAGTACTGAAGGCTAGGGACTAATCAATACAGACATTGGTAATATGTCAGATCTAGAGTTTGGAATGACGATTCTCAAGGTGCTAGGTGGGCTTGGAAAATGCATGAAAGATATTAGAGAAACCGTGTCTGGGAAAATAAAAGCACATTCTGGAGAAATAAAAGAATTAAAATCTAACCAAGCTGAAATCAAAAAAGCTATTAATGAGGTGCAATAAAAAATGGAGGCACTTACTGCTAGGATAAATGAGGCAGAAGAGAGAATTAGTGATATAGAAGACCAAATGACAGAGAATAAAGAAGCTGACCAAAAGAAAGATAAACAACTATTGGACCATGAGGAGAGAATTTGAGAGTTAAGTGATACCATATAACAAAACAATATTAGAATAATTGGGATTCCAGAAGAAGAAGAAAGGGGGGGCAGAAGGTATATTGGAGCAATTTATAGTAGAGAATTCCCCTAATATGTCAAAGGGAACAGGCACCAAAATTCAGGAGGCACAGAGAACCCCCTCAAAATCAATAAAAATAGATCCACACCCTGTCATTTAATAGTAAAACTTACAATAGTGACAGAGAGAAAATCCTGAAAGCAGCTTGGGACAGGAAATCTGTCACATACAATGGTAAAAATATTAGATTGGAAGCAGACTTAGCCACAGAGACCTGGCAGGACAGAAAGAACTGGCTTGATATATTCAAAGCAATAAATGAGAAAAACATGCAGCCAAGAATACTATATCCAGCTAGACTACCATTGAAAATAGAAGGAGAGATAAAAAGCTTCCAGGACAAACAAAAACTAAAAGAAATTGTAAACACCAAACCAGCCCTAGAGGAAATAATGAAAGGGGTCTTATAAGCAATAAGAGAGCCTAAAGGTAGTAGACCAGAAAGGAACAGAGACAATACACAGTAACAGTTGCCTTACAGGCAATACAATGACACTAAATTCATATCTTTCAATAATTACCCTGCATGTAAATGGGCTAAATGCCCCAATCAAAAGACACAGGGTGTCAGAATGGATAAAAAAACAAAACCCATCAATATGCTGTCTACAAGAAACTCATTTTAAACCCAAAGACACCTCCAGATTTGAAATGAGGGGTTAGAAAACAATTTACCATGCTAATGGACCTCAAAATAAAGCTGGGGTGGCAATCCTTATATCAGATAAATCAAATTTTAAGCCAAAGACTATAATAAGAGATTAGGAAGGACAGTATATCATATTCAAAGGGTCTGTCCAACAAGAAGATCTAACAACTTTAAATATCTATGCCCCAACCAAGGGAGCAGCCAACTATATAAACCAATTAATAACAAAATCAAAGAAACACATTAGCAATAATAAAATAATAGTAAGAGACTTTAACGCCCCATTCACTGAAACGGACAGATCATCTAAGCAAAAGATTAATAAGGAAATAATGGCCTTACGTGACACACTGGACCAGATGGACATCACAGATATATTCAGAACATTCCATCTCAAAGCAACAGAATACACATTCTTCTCTAGTTCACATAGAACATTCTCCATAATAGATCACATCCTGGGTCACAAATCAGGTCTCAACCATACCAAAAGATTAGGATCATTCTCTGCGTATTTTCAGACCACAATGCTCTGAGGCTAGAACTCAATTACCAGAGGAAAGTTGAAAAGAACCCAAATATATGGAGGCAAGAGCATCCTATGAAAGAATGAATGGGTCAACCAGGAAATTAAAGAAAAACTGAAAAAATTCATGAAAAGAAGTGATAATGAAAATACAATGGTTCGAAATCCGTGGGACACAGCAAAGGCAGTCCTGAGAGGAAAGTATATAGTGATACAAGCCTTTCTCAAGAAACAAAAAAGGTCTCAAGTACACAACCTAACCCTACACCTAAAGGAGCTGGAGAAAGAACAGCAAAGAAAGCCTAAACCCAACAGGAAAAGAGAAATAATAAAGATCAGAGCAGAATTCACTGAAATAGAAACCAAAAACAAACAAACAAACAAACAAACCACAGAACAAATCAACAAAACTAGAAACTGGTTCTTTGAAAGAATTAATAAGATTGATAAACCCCTGGCCAGACTTATCAAAAAGAAAAGAGAAAAGACCCAAATAAATAAAATCATGAATGAAAGAGGAGAGATCACAACAAACACCAAAGAAATACAATTACAAGAACATATTATAAGCAACTAGATGCCAAATTTTATATATAAATTTGACAATCTGGAAGAAATGGATGCATTCCTATAGACATATAAACTATCAAAACTGAGCAAGGAAGAAAAAAAAAAGCTGAATAGACCCATAACCAGTAAGGAGATTGAAGCAGTCATCAAAAATCTACCAACAAACAAGAGCCCAGGGCCAGACGGCTTCCCAGAGGAATTCTACCAAACATTTAAAGAAGAATTAATACCTATTCTCCTGAAACTGTTCCAAAAAATAGAAATGGAAGGAAAACTTCCAAACTCATTTTATGAGGCCATAATTACCTTGATCCCCAAACCAAAGACCCCACCAAAAAGGACAATTACAGGGCAATATCCTTGATGAATACAGATGCAAAAATTCTCACTGAAATACTAGCCAATAGGATCCAACAGTACATTAAAAGGATTATTCACCACGACCAACTGGGATTTATTCCTGGGCTGTAAGGTTGGTTCAACATCCGCAAATCAATCAATGTGATACAATACATTAATAAAAAGAAAGAACAAGAACCATATGATACTCTCAATAGATGCTGAAAAAGCATTTCAGAAAGTATAGTATCTTTTCTAGATCAAAACTCTTCAAAGTGTAGGGATAGAGAGTACATACCTCAATATCATCAGTGCCATCTATGAAAAACCCACAGTGAATATCATTCTCAATGGAGAAAAACTAAGAGCTTTTCCCCTAAGGTCAGGAACACAGCAGGGATGTCCACTATCACCACTGCTATTCAACATAGTACTAGAAGTCCTAGTCTCAACAATCAGACAACAAAAAGAAATTAAAGGCATTCAAATCAGCAAAGAAGTCAAACTATCACTCTTTGCAGGTGAAATGATACTTTATGTGGAAAACCCAAAAGACTCCACTCCAAAACTGCTAGAACTCATACAGGAATTCAGTAAAGTGTGAGGATATAAAATCAATGCACAGAAATCAGTTTGCATTTCTATACACCAATAGCAAGACAGAGAAAGAGAAATTAAGGAGTCAATCCCATTTACAACTGTACCCCAAACCATAAGGTATCTAATAATAAACCTAACCAAAGAGGCAAAGAATCTATACTCAGAAAACTATAAAGCACTCATGAAAGAAATTGAGGAAGACACAAAGAATGGAAAAATGTTCCATGCTCCTGGATTGGAAGAATAAATATTGTGAAAATGTCTATGCTACCTAAAGCAATCTACACATTTAATGCAATTCCTATCAAAGTACCATCCATCTTTTTTAAAGGAATGGAACAAATAATTCTAAAATTTATATGGAACCAGAAAAGACCTCGAATAGCCAAAGGGATATTGAAAAAGGAAGCCAAAGTTGGTGGATCACAATTCCGGACTTCAAGCTCTATTACAAAGCTCTCATCATCAAGACAGTAAGGTACTGCACAAAAAACAGACACATAGATCAATGGAACAGAACAGAGAGCCCAGAAATGGACCCTCAACTCTATGGTCCACTAATCTTTGACAAAGCAGAAAAGAATGTCCAATGGAATAAAGACAGTCTCTTCAACAAATGGTATTGGGAAAGTTGGAGAGCCACATGCAGAAGAATGAAACTGGACCATTTCCTTATATCACACATAAAAATAGACCTCAAATGGATGAAAGACCTCAATGTGAGACAGGAATCCATCAAAATCCTTGAGAACACAGGCTGCAACCTCTTTGATCTCAGCCACATCAACTTCTTCCTAAAAACATCACCAAAGGCAAGAGAAGCAAGAGCAAAAATGAACTATTGGGACTTCATCAAGATCAAGAACTTTTGGGGCGCCTGGGTGGCTCAGTGGGTTAAGCTGCTGCCTTTGGCTCAGGTCATGATCTCAGGGTCCTGGGATCGAGTCCCACATCGGGCTCTCTGCTCAGCAGGGATCCTGCTTCCTCCTCTCTCTCTCTCTGCCTGCCTCTCTGCCTACTTGTGATCTCTCTCTGTCAAATGAATAAATAAAATCTTTAAAAAAAAAAAAAGATCAAGAACTTTTGCATAGCAAAGGAAATGGTCAAAAAAAAAAAAAACAAACAAAAGACAGCTGACAAATGGGAGAAGATATTCACCAGTGATATATCTGATAAAGGGCTAGTATCCAAAATCTATAAAAAACTTATCGAACTCAACACCCAAAGAAAAAACAATCCAATCAAGAAATGGGCAGAGGACATGAACGGACATTTCTACAAAGAAGACATCCAGATGGCCAAAAGACACATAAAAAGGTGTTCCCCATCACTTGGCATCAGGGAAATACAAATCAAAACCACAGTGAGATACCACCTCATACCAGTCAGAATGACTAAAATTAACAAGTAAGGAAAGGACAGATGTTGGTGAGGATGTGGAGAAAGGGGAACCCTCCTACACTGTTGGTGGGAATGCAATCTGATACAGCCACTCTGGAAAACAGTATGGAGGTTCTTCAAAAAGTTGAAAATAGAACTAACATATGACCCAGCAATCACAATACTGAGTATTTACCCTAACGATACAAATGTAGTGATCCGAAGTGATACATGCACCCAAATGTTTATAGCAGCAATATCCACAATAGCCCAACTATGGAAAGAAACTAGATGGCCATCAACAGATGAATAGATAAAGAAGATGGGGTAGATATATATGTGGAATACTATGCAGCCATCAAAAGAAATGAAATCTTGCCATTTGCAACAACATGGATGGAACTAGAGGGTATTATGCTGAGCAAATTAAGTCAATCAGAGGAAGACAATTATTATATGATCTCCCTGATATGAGGAATTTAAGAGGCAAAGTGGGGGTTTGGAGGGTAGGGAAGGAAAGAATGAAACAAGATGGGATCTGGAGGGAGACAAACCATAAGAGACTCTTAATCTCACAAAACAAACTGAGGGTTGCTGGGGAGAGGAGGGTGGGGAGAGGGTGGTTGGGTTATGGACACTGGGCGGGGTATATGAAATGGTGAGTGCTATGAAGTGTGTAAACCTGATGATTTTCAGACCTGTACCCCTGGGGCAAATAATACATTATCTGCTAATAAAAAAATTAAAATTTAAAAAAGCAAGAATCTGTTATATAAAATATAAAAGGAACTCTTATAGCATAATAGTAAAAACACATACTTTGAAAAGAAAAAACTATGTATTTTTTTAAATGGCAAAAGGTTTGAAAAGACCTTTCTCCAAAGATATACAAAGAACTGATAAGCACAGGAAAAGCCACTCACCATCACTAGTCATTAAGGAAATGCAAATCACAACCACAATAAGATACCACTGAGATGGCTAGAATAAAAAAGACAATAACAAGTGTTGTTGAGAATATGGAGGAACTGGAGCCCTCACGCATTGCTGCTGGGAATGTAAGATGGTGCAATTCCTTTGTAAAGCACTTTGACAGTTCCACAAAAAAAGTTAAACAGAGAGTTGCCATTTGACCCAGCAATTCCACTACTAGGTGTATACTCAAGAAAACTAGAAACATATGGCCATATATGTACACACTGAAATAACATATAGCCACAAAAAACCTTAATGATCTTGAAAGCATTATAAGAAGCCAGATACAATAGGGAACACTCTGTATTATTCCATTAATATGAAATGTCCACAATAAGCAAATCCATAGAAATATAGAACATTTATTAGTGGTTTCAAAGAGCTGGAGGAAAGGGGGGATGGGTAGTGACTGTTCATGGTGCAGGGATTTTTAAGGGGATGATGAAAATGTTCTGGAATTATGGGATGCCTGGGTGGCTCAGTTGGTTAAGCGGCTGCCTTCAGCTCAGGTCATGATCCCAGCGTCCTGGGATCGAGTCCCACATCGGGCTCCTTGCTTGGCGGGGAGCCTGCTTCTCCCTCTGTCTCTGCCTGCCACTCTGTCTGCCTATGCTTGCTCTCGCTTCTCTCTCTATGACAAATAAATAAAATAAAATCTTTAAAATAAAAAAAAATGTTCTGGAATTAGATAGATAGTGGTGATGAAATATATATTTTAAAATTTTAAACTTAATTGTATGGCATATGAAAATCTTGATTAAAATTATATGATAAAAATATAAAATGCATTAGTGACACAATGACATTTTACTTACTTTAGTATACCTACTCCCTTAAAGTGCTTGTTTCTTTTTTCTGTGTCATTTATCACCTTCTAACATATTACAGAAGTTACACATTAACTCTATTAAAAATAGTGTTTCTCTCCATTGCCAATTGAAAATAATCAGTATAAGCATGGAGATTTTTATCTTCTTTCACTGTGTACTCAGCGCCTAGAACACTGCCTAACATAAGAGACCCTCAGAAGTATTTACTGAATGAGTAAGCTGAACTTTGTTAAGGCCTTAAAAAAAAAAAAAAAAAAAAAAAAAAAAACTTGGCTTCCCTCAAAAGAAAAAGATCATGTCCCTTCACAAAAACAAGGTTAGACAAACCTCAGCTACAGAAACATGTTAGATGGGCTTTTAAAGAGTTCTTCATGTTTTTTTATTTCTCTTTTTATTTGGAGGAGTTCTGAGAAATCCAGGTACTGTCCACTTTCTGTGAATATACAGGACTCAACAAACAGGTAAGTTAATACTTAATCTCCTCTTTGGCCTGCCATATGCTAAGTGCTAGGGATGCAGAGAGGACTTTCAAACCAATTAATTCCAGTCATCATTCTGACTTAAAGTGCCAGACCAGACTGTTTTCTCAGCTTTCAAGTTCCTCTCCACCTCCCTATCTTAGCCATTCTCCCATGTCTAGGCCCATTGCTACCTTTTTCAAGAAGTCCCCCCAGCTACACAAGTCCACAGTGATCTCCCTCTTCTCTGAAGACCAGGTGATATTAAGGTGACTTACAGCACCTGTCCTCAATATGTGCGCGCATGTGTGTATGTGTGCATGTGCCCATGACTCTCCATTATTTAATGACCCTCCTCCTACAGTAACAAGCAGTGAGCTGACATACAGTAGGTCCCTAACTGATTTAGATGGGTGAAAAAGTAGTTGAAGATGGTGATTTGTAAGTTTTGTGTTCAGACAATGCTGGAAATCAGTCTTTTGACAGCAAAAGAAAAATAAAAAAAGAAAAGAAAAAGAAGAATCTCCATGGTCTGCATAAAAGTGTGACTATTACAGGTGGCCCAATTCCCAGTTACTTTGTTCCTGACACCAGAGACCTGTTTTTCAATCAAAATCACAGCAGCTGTGAAGCTGTAAGGCTGGGCTGGCACCTGGGTCAGAGGTTTCCCATTAGTGCTGGCAGATTTTTCATAATCAAGACACTTCTGAAATGCTGAACCCTACTCAGTGCCAAAGGTTAACGATTCAGTGTGCAGGGACTGAAGCGCAAAGCAGGGCAGCAGACAGCTCAGAGAGAGATGCCACCAGTGGACCTGCTCTCGATGCTTTCGTTACATTCTTGAATCTATTGGACATTTGCCTTCTTGCTGAGAAGCCATTCAGCAGAGAACATTCATTAAGCAGGCTGCATTAATCCTGTTTTTCTAACCCTGGTTCATGTTTACGCATTTGACAGCCAACATTTTTGAGCAGTCCCTCTATCCACCATTGAGTCTAGTTATGCACACGCAAAGAGAACTGGAAAGTGAAAGGGTCACCTACTGAGTTCAGCGTACACAGGCAATCTGGATAATTCTGCATTAACAATCACAACTTGCTTTCAGTTGCAAAACATTAGTAGTGTATGAGAGACTTCTTCATTCCACTTCATTCCCACTAGCAAGCTGTTTCATGAATACAGAGCAAAATAAACTAAAATTAATTCTTATGAAAATCTGCTAGCATTCCATAAGAACACTGATAACCTGTATGTCAGAAAAGGAGATACTGGTTTAAACAACCAATCTGTCTGTAACAGGTTAGACTTCCACATATTTTCCCCCCATTTGAGGAACATTACTGAGGACTTTTTATAGGTAACTTCCCAACTCCACTTGGATAGCTTGTCATTGTCTCAAATGCAACATATTCCAAAGAGAACTGACCAATGTCCTTCCTCCACCTCATCATTCCTGGCCTTCTATGTTTTACCTGTAAGTAATTTTATCTTTTAGCTTAAAAGTCTCTGTTTCCTTCATCCATCATACCAGCTCAGTCTTTTAAGTCTAATAAAAGTCTGATAGCTTTTCCTATAATGTATTAGTCAGGGTTCTCTAGAGAAACAGGACCAATAGAAGATGTGTTTTTGTGTGTGTCATAGGGGGGAGGGGTATATTATAAGAAATTGGCTTCTGTAACTATGGGGGCTGACAAGTCCAAACATCTGCAGAGGTGTGACATCAGTTTGGGTACAAAGTCTAGAAGAGGCTGTAGAACCAGGAAGAGCCAACATCCTAGTTGGAAGACAGGAGAATTGTCTCCTACCAGGGAGGGTCAGCTTTATTTCCTTCCTTCCTTCCTTCCTTCCTTCCTTCCTTCCTTCCTTCCTTCCTCTCTTTCTTTCCTTTCTTTCTTTTTCAGTGTTCCAAAATTCATTGTTTATGCACCATCCTCAGTATCCCATGCATTACATGCCCTCCTTAATACCCACCACCAGGCTCACCCAACCTCCCAGCCCCCTCCCTTCCAAAACCCTCAGTTTGTTTCTCAGTGTTCACAGTCTCTCATGGTTTGTCTCCCCTTCTGATTTCTCCCAACTCACTTCTCCTCTCCATCTCCCAATGTCCTCCATGTTATTCCTTATGCTCCACAAATAAGTGAAACCAGATGATACCTGATTCTCTCGGCTTCTATTCAGGCCTTCAGTCTACTGATTTAAGTGTTAATCTCATCTAAACATTTGACCAGGTATCTGGGCATTCCATGGCCCCAGTCAAGTTGACACTTAAAATTAACCATCACAGCGTATCTTTAAGGGCTGATCCTTCCATCCCTTCTTTGTGGGTAACCTCAGAATCTCTCCTACACTATTTTAAGAGCTCCTGGCTACTCCCCCTGTCTTTATTCTCTCTCCCTTTCTACTCCACAGAACATTTAGCATACACCCAATCCATTAATGAAATTTGCATGATTCCACTGCCCAACAGATTGAAATCACACTCACCATAGACTTCCTTTCTCTATCTGGCTTCTGCTCCAGTTTACTATCCTTGGAGCCCTCCCTGATTCTAGTCTACCCTGTGTTTTTCTTCTTCCTTAAAGCTTTACAACTTCTTGGAACTGTGCTGAGAGCTGAACTGGGCCTCCCTTGAGTTCCAGTCCAACCAAACTGTGCATTTTGCTTTCCAGGATAAAAGCAATCAATACTTACTCTGAGTATTGACAGATAGAGGATATTCTCCCCTCCATAGTATATATTTCTCTGTATATAGATATACATATAGAGGGAGAGATAGAGAGGGTAGAAACAAGCAGAGACCACCCAAATGAGAATGACCAAAAACTATTCCCAGTTTACTAGAGAGCAAGAAAGTCAGCCACCATCACTTGAATTTCCTAGAAACTAAGGCTGAAGGGGATGTAAAAGTTGTTCGCTCAGTCACACCCTTCTTGGAGGCTGTTGGCATAGTGAATGCCAGAAGCAGGCTGACTAAAACCAGAGCATCATATGTGATTGGTTAGGAAAGCATATTTGACTTTCTCTGGTTTGTTCTAAATTGAGTGCAAGGGCAAAAATTAGGGTAGCTGTCTGTTATTAAGTGCTAACTGTTTTGAGTCAATTGCTACAGATGTTGTAGTTTATCTTCCTGGACTGGCTGCTGCTGTGGGTCAAAATTCTATTTTTTTAAATATGGTCTGGACACAGTCCATTTGTAAAATTGGTCTTTCAAGATAGAGACACAGAGAGAAATTCTGATGAGATCAAAATGGTATTAGATCAAGACCTAAAATCACCCAATCCTGTCTACCACAATATAATAGATCTCCAAGTGAAACAAATACATTCAGAGAACAATATATATCCAGATAAGAATGTTTTTACCTGTTTTATCTCGAGCCTTGATCTATGACTCTGATAAACTAGAGGAGGATTGCTTCTTTTTACTCTGCTGAGTTGGCCTTAATTGCAGGCCAAAGACCTTACCCTCTGTTTCCCCTAAACTCAAATTGGAATCCTGCCTCTTGCCACTGTAATATAGGAAAAAGGGTCCAACACCCTCCTCCAACACCACCATAGGAAAAGACTAAGAGAAGAAGAAATATTTGCTCCAATGACTGTCCCTCCCCTCCACAGTGACCATTTTCTCAACTCTCCCCACTTCTAAGAGGAGAAAATGGAGATCAGCTAAATATTAAAAGTTCTATTATAATTCTGGCAGGATACAAGCAATAGTCACTCCAATAATGAACATAACCTTAAATTTATACAAAGTTATTCTACCTGCTAATATATTACTCAATAAAAAAAAATGCCCAGATTTCACTATTGTATTCATCATTCTGCTGGAGGGTATGAGGTAGGTTTAAACTTTTTCTCCCCAACATATACAAATTTCTTTAGTAGTCTTTTCTGTGCTTTACTAATAGCACATGCTTGCTCCCTGTCATTTTCCTTCAAAAAAAAAAAATAGTTTCTTAAGGTTTTACAGAACTATAGTATAAGGCTAAACCAAAATGTAGTGAAGCCATCCCCTATTATTGGTATTTATTTTGCTTCTAATTTTCACTATAAAAACAATGCTCTAGAGCTGAACATTCTCATACAGTAATCATTACACAAATCTCTGATTATGTACTAAAGAAAAAATCCTAGAAGTAGAATCACTTATAGAAAGGTTCTGGACATTCTAAGAATGCATATTCTTTAGACTCTTAATGCATGTTTCCAAGTTTCCCTGGAAAAGAGATTATACAAATTCACAACCTCAACAGGACAGAAGAGTCCAATTTACCACAACTGCATCATAATTTTTTTCTTTACAAAGTAAAGAAATAAAAAATACATTGTTTTTAAATTTTTGTTAGATGCTTGGTAAAGTTGAACATTTTCACATTCTTATTGGTCAGTTATATTTCATTTTTATTAATGGTTCATAAACTTTACATATTTTTTTTACTAAGGAACTCACATTTTTTATTTATAAGAGGACATTTAACTGAAATGATGTAGAAATTTAACATTGGTATTTTTTCAAAGATTAATCAATTGTTCTAATTACTGAATAATTAATTTTCCCCAGAGATCTGAAATATTATCAATATCCTATCATGAATTTATCTTCAGGGAGGTTTTACAATTTTCTTAATCTGTTCTTCTACTCATTAATGCCTTCTTTTTCTTGAAAGAAGTATCTATGCATTTCTCAGTTTTGTGCATTTTTATTCATGGCAAGATATTTTTTTTTCATAATTTTTATTAAATAATCTTCCTTATTCATTCTGTTAAGGAAACTTTAAAATAATCTTATCTATTCTTTTAAATAAACAAATCCAAACTTTTTTGGAATTATATTAAAACTACAAATTAATTTTCAGAAAACTGACATCATTACAGTGCAGTCTTAGCCTATGAATAAGGTGACTCCATTTATAGAAGATCTCTTTTATGTTGCTCAGTTGTGTTTTGTGGTTTTCTTACAGATATTCTGATTTCTTATTAAGAGTTCTTTTAATTGCTAATGTGAATGACATTATCTTCTATTATTTTTCCTAAATAGTTAATGTTAAAATATGGGAAAAGTAGTGCTTTTTAAGTCTTTGCTTATATCTTAAAAACTGGCTAATATCAGTTATATATTAGATTATTAGGCAAAGCTTCGATCATTATAAAATGTAATATTGCTAATCTGTTTCACTAGTTCTGCTTGCAGTTTTTTTTGTTTTGCCTTATTCCATTAGTTAAAACTTTCAGGAATAAAATTTTAATAATAATGAACATGCTTTTCATGTTCCTGTTTTTTTTATTTAATTTTATTTTTTCAATGTTCCAATATTCATTGTTTATGTACCACACCCAGTGCTCCATGCAATATGTGCCCTCCTTAATACCCACCACCAGGCTAACACATCCTCCACTCTCCTCCCCTCTAAAACCCTCAGTTTATTTCTCAGAGTCCACAGTTTCTCATGGTTCCTCTCCCCCTCCAATTTCTGCCAACTCAATTTTCCTTTCCTTCTCCTAATGTCCACCATGTTGTTCCTTATGCTCCACAAGTAAGTGAAACCATAACATAATTGATTTTCTCTGCTTGACTTATTTCATTCAGCATAATCTCCTGTGTGTTTACCCCAAAGATACAGATATAGTGAAAAGAAGGGCCACATGTCCCCCAATGTTCATAGGAACAATGCCACAATCACCAAACTGTGGAAAGAGCCAAGCTGCCCTTCAACAGATGAATGGATAAAGAAAATATGGTCCATATATATAATGGAATATTATGCCTCCATCAGAAAGGATGAATACCCAACTTTTGTCATGTTCCTATTTTAAGAAAATGCATTGGGGTGCCTAGGTGTCTCTGTTGGTTAAGTGTCTATCTATCTTTGACTCAGGTTATGATCTCAAGGTCTAGGGATCAAGCTCAGCAGGAAGCCTGCTTCTCACTCTCCCCCTGACCACCTCTCCATCTGTATTCTCTCTCATTCTCTCAAATAAATAAATAAAATCTTTTTTATTTTTAAGATTATTTATTTATTTATTTGACAGAGAGAGATCACAAGTAGAGAGGCAGGCAGAGAGAGAGGGGAAAGCAGGCCCCCTGCTGAGCAGAGAGCCCGATTCGGGACTCGATCCCAGGACCCTGAGATCATGACCCGAGCCGAAGGCAGCGGCTTAACCCACTGAGCCACCCAGGCGCCCCAATAAAATCTTTTTTAAAAGAACTATTAGATTAAGTGCATCTAGTGTTTGATCCTTTGGTATGCTAGTGAAGATCTGTTTACTATATGTTTGCAGAACAGCCTATTTTTCTATATTTGTCTCATTTGCTTAAGAATCTCAGAACTGAAAATTTATATAATCAGTAAACAAAAGGAATGAATTATTTGTCCTCATAGTTGCTGTGGGAATTTTTCTTTCACATTTTAAGCTTACAGGATTATTAACATACATAGCCTCTACTTCAGTGGTTCTTAATCCTAGCAGTACATTGGATTCATTGGGGAAGGTTTTAAAGTCGCTGATCCCTAGGACCTCTGCCTGATGAATTAAGTGAAAATCTCCAGGAGGAGGGGTTTAGACCTCAGCTTTATTTTGTTTTTGCTTTTGTTTTTCCCCAAAGCTCTCCAGGTGATTCTGATGTGTAGATAGTGTTGCAATTCACTAACATTCATTGTCAGATTTAAGTGAGCATAAAAGTCAGCCAGGGAACTTGTGAAAAATTCCCAAGACCCAACACCCTTCCCTTCCCAGAGATTCCGATTTGGTGTGTCTTGGGTAAGGTACATTATCTGTATTTTTAACAAGTATTTTGAGAAACACAGTGCTTTGATTATCCCCTTTCTAGGGTAGACACTGGACTGCAAAAAGATATGCTTTTACCTCTTGCCTAAAGGAAAATGTATTCCTGAAAAATCTGAAATGGTTGATTGTAACCTTAACTACATAGATTTACCTACAGAACTTGGGGAAAAAATGCTGCCTCCTGAGCCCACACTGCCATTCTCATTTACCACCAGGAAACTCTAGTTCCCAAAGTCCCTCTCTTTGATATGATCCCCTCCTCTAACTTTGCTGGTTACAGAGCCCCTCCCTTGGTCTGATCTGAGGACTAAACATATAACAAAATTGGGATTTATAAGCTTTGTGCAGATGGAGAAGAAGAGGCACTAATCAAGGGAATAAACCATTCTTAGTCCTTTAGAAAGCAGTTTTGTTATGGGTTTTCCATGTGATGCAATCCTCCTCATCGTATGTGTCTCCTAACCTTACTTCTGGGCTGTAGGTGTGCCATCTGTCCTTCCAATGGTAAAAATCACCAGCTCCAGTTGATTCAAGTATATATACCTTCCCATAATTAATGCAAGTCCATCTCAGATGTTGTCATAGGAATTTTTGGCTATTAGGTTTTTTCAGTATTTTCTCAAAAGACCTGGATATTTTAGTGGGGCACCACAAGCCAGATCACTGATTTTTGCCCAACACTATCTTAAGGGGAAATCGCAGTTCATTCTTTTAACAAATATTCATTGAGGGCTACTGTGTACCAGCTACTGTGTTGTCTCATCATAAAAGTTGTTTCTCACCAACAAGTTCTGTATTTTTCCTGATGGGTAAATTAGAAAGCCAGGACTCAGGCCAAGGTCTATTTCAGTACTCAGGCCAAGGTCTATTTCAGTACAACTGTCACATGCCTCTATAGCTTAGGGCACGGTATACACGTGGGCTAGGGTCCCTCATCCTGTGGTTCAGCTGCACATGGAAAATCTTACCTACCTGCTGCGCTAAATGGAGCGAGGAGGAAACCTATCTGAGCAATTCAGACAAAGTGGAATTTGTTTTGTTGCAAATGATTCAAATCATTAAATTCAACAAATACCCATTAAGACTCTATTATGTGTAAGGCTCCACAACCCTTTGCAACTGCCAACTATAAATTAGATTTGGTTTATGTGAAATCCTCCCCTCTTATTGCTGGGCTGTAATGCTGTATTTTCATTTTCTCCCCACTTATTCAATCGTTTAAAAAAAGAGATATACATTTCTAACATGTGTCAAGATCAGACATCCCTGGTGAACCAACTGCTATTTCAGCAAGAAAGAATAAGAGCAATGTGCTGATTTCATGAAGCAGCTGAAAGTTCCACAGTAATGAACTTGTCTCCCTTGTCCGTTTCTGAACCCCCTTAAGCTACTAGGTGTGGTGCCTCCCAAGTCCTTTTTACCTGGGAATGCTGATTTCTTAATAATCTGCAGTAGTAGTAGCCATAGTCCCATCGTTCAACCCCAGTGCTCTCCATCCCAGCTGGTGTTAAGATTCACAAATTCAGATAAGGGCCTGTGAGGCCAGTACAAGGTCTCCTGGGTCACTGTGCTCTTCCAATCCAGACCAAGCCACATAAGCAGCTCCATGAAAAGTGCCCTACCACTGGTGCTGGTCAGCACTTTCCTCCCAGTGTTGTAATAAGGAAATTAGGATTTAATGAGATCCAATCCCAATTCCTCTCTTGATCTCCCTTTTGAATATGCTCCATTAGGACCTTGGTTCTGCCACTTCATATGCAGAAGACAGTAAGGGGCTTAAGACAGACACCTATCAAAACCACCTCTGAGCTTGGGAAATCAAAACTGCAACAAATGTTTTACAACCCTCAAGAGGCATGGACCAGTGGAGCCTGCTCTGACCAGTGGAGACCAGGGAAGACACTTTGTTCTACATCCTCTCACATACCTTGTGGTGGCTGTAAATAATGAGAGTTTGCACTTTGGCCCCCTCACTTATCCCTGAGATCAGGAGCCAGACCCAGAAGAGGTTCCACAGACAATCTATTGGCACCTGTATCTCAGCTTGCTTTATCCAAGCATCAGATTTGAAATTTCACTCAGAGAAGTTAACCGTCAGGGAAAAACATAGAAAC
Organism: Neogale vison; assembly: GCF_020171115.1. Taxonomy (NCBI): domain Eukaryota; kingdom Metazoa; phylum Chordata; class Mammalia; order Carnivora; family Mustelidae; genus Neogale; species Neogale vison. The sequence continues at coordinate 128,147,116 of NC_058098.1, forward strand.
CTTTGACTCTGTTCATTGATTTATTCTATACCTAGTTCTTGAATGGCTACAATCTGCCCCACACTATAGTAAGTCAGACTGCCTTCCTAAAAAGATAGACAGAAAGACCAAGGTACCAACAAGCCCACCAAGAGCTTCCCATCATAGTGAGTAGTAACTGAAGACAAGGCCATCTCTGTCAGGGGGCATATGAATTAAACCTAAAAATAGGGTTTAAGGAATTTGAGGCAATTAAAACCTCAGTAAGCTGGCAGATCAGAAAAAAATCTTCCTAGACAAGGTCTGATCTGGTGGAGAAGGATGGATGGAAGAGTTGAATGCATAGAAAAGAGAGCCTTTGAGTGTTCATTTGTCCAGCAATATAGCACACAGACTGAACCATCAGCTACAAATATTTAAAGTCTGATTTTAATTCATTTAACTTCTTGATTTAACATGAATAGTCTGGAAAGTAGATAATTTCAAACTAGAGAATGAGTAAATAAAGAACCTTCAGATGTAAAATGATCACAGAAGCCAACTTTAGCTTAAAAGAATTTACCAAACCTAGTAAATATGAGTATCAGGTATATCAATACAATGGAATATTATTTGGCCATATAAAGAAATGAAGTACTGATATATGCTACAACACAGATGAATCTTTGAAGTATTGTGTTAAGTGAAAGTAGCTGGTCACAAAAGACAACACATTGCATAATCCATTTATATGAAATGTCCAGAATAAGCAAATCCATAAAGGCAGACAATAGATTAGTGGTTGACAGGGGCTGGGGAGCATGGGGGAAAAATGGAGAGCACTAATGTGAATTTTTCTAAGGGGCAAAGTATTCTAAAATCAGATATTGGTGATGGTTGCACAACTCTGTGAATATACTAAAAATCATTGAACATTTAAATGGGTCAATTGTATGATATTCAAATCATATCTCAAAGCTGTTAACAACAGACCTATAGGACAGGGATAAAGGAAGTGATTTATAAAGTTATTGTTGAGAATAAAGGTCAAAATATCAATTAACCCTAGGCTTCTAGTTATGTATACATGTTAAAATTTCCATAGCAATCACTAAAAGAATGATAGAATGTACAATTATTAAAATAAGATGTAATACAAAATTACTCACAAGTAAAAAGGAGAAAAAGAAATATTGAACACATAAGAAAGATTTTATAATTAGAAAACACAATATATTGTACATGTATGAATACATAATAGAAACAAATATATTATATATGTGTATCAATAATTATGACAAATATTGATGCATGAACTCTTCTAGCCAAAAGATAAAGACTGAAGATGAAAAAATAAATCCAGCTTTATGGTGTTACGAGACACATCTAAGAGGACACAAATAGAATGAGAGGAAAAAAATGGAAAGATATACTAGGTAAATATTAAAGAAAGCTATCTCAGTATCAGATGAAATTGGCTCTTTGGGAAAACTACAATTAGAGAAAGAATGAGGGTCACTACATAATGTTAAAAGGTTCAATTTATCAAAAAGTTGTAATCATTCTTAGTGTGACCGTACCTAATAATATATCCTGAAAATATTTAAAGCAAAAATTGTTATAGCTTTAGAGAAAACCAGACAAACCACCATGTTAATGGAAGATTTTTTTTTCAAACATAACTATCTTTGTAGTTAGCCCAACAGAAGAAAAAAAAAATTAAGAATACTGTAAGGTATACTATTAACTGTATAACTTAATTGGTGTTTAAAGACATTCCACTCAACAATTAAAGATAAAAAAATCTTTTCAACCAACATTGACAATATGTTGAGCCATAAAATAAGTCTTACCAAATTTTAAACAATTTGGTATCATACTAGTTCTCTGAGCACAAAGAAATTAGGTAAGAAATAGTAGCTAAAAGATCACTAGGAAAAACTTCAAATGTGTGGAAATTTAAAAACATACTCCTAAGTCACTCATACATCAAAGAATTCATATTATAAATTAGAAAAAATCTAGAGCTAAACAATAATGCTATGTAACAATTTCCTATAGAACAAAATGTAACTAACAGTACTGATAGTAAAAGGTATAATCTCGAATGATTAAATTAGAAAAAGCAAAAAGGCTGAAAATTATAGAGCTAAGCATCTGTCTTAGAATGTTAAAAAAGGAGAGAGAGAGAACAGCAAATTAAATCCAAAGAAAGTAGAAGAGGGAAATAATAAAGATAAGAGAAGAAGTTAATAAAATATAAAACCAACATGGAATAGAGGATAAAACAAAAACCAAAAGTTGGTTCTTCACAAAAAGTAACACAATTAAACCTCTAGCAAGATTGATCAAGATAAAAGTACAGAACATATGAACAAACAATATTAGGGAAAAAAAGGGAGAATTAATTACAGATACCACAAACATTAATAAGATAAGAAGAGATTATGAAGAGCTTTGCGCTAATGAATAGGAAATCTTAGATGAAAATTAACTTTAATACACCAAAATTCTCAGACATTTTAAAGTGAATGGAAGAGAGCATCCAAGCAGAGCACTCTGTGAGAGAAGAGCTGAAAGTAGGAATGGCAATGGCTTTGTGGGATACCCTCACTGATGGGTTCTACAAACATTTACTGAAAACCAGTCTGTGTTACAACCTGGGCTAGCAACTGTGCAGAAGACCCAGTGTTGGGGGTGATTACCCCTGAAGAGTAGAGGGAATATTATCTCTAAGAATAGAGCGAATATTATCTCTGAAGAGTTTCCACTGTAGTGGGAGGTTTAAGGCATGTATATAATTGTGTAATGTAAGGGAATTAAAGTTCTCTGTGGTTCACTGAAGAAATTAGTGAAGATGGGGCTTAGTTTTGTGTTGGAATATATCAGGATGCAGCTGAAAAACTGGTTTGGTTTGGAAGGGCCTGAATGTGAGAATGAGGAATGTGGACTTTAATCTGGATTTAATCTAGACCAGCAGAAAACAATGATGTTTCTGAACAGAGGAAAATGATTACTAGGGTTTAAGATTTATGAAACCAATATAGATATGCAAGTATGATGAATGGGATTTGGGGATGTCAAAAGATGAGGCATGGCAGCAATATTGGAAGATATTGCAGTAGTCAAGCTGTAAGAGAGTCCTAAATTAGAGGGTAGGAGTGAACAGCGAGAGGAAGAATATTATAGAGAAGCATCAGTAGACTTACTGATCAGATATTAGATGCTCAAGGTAGAGGGAAGTCTTCAGGGCACCTAGGATGTTCAGTTTGAGAAAATAGGAATTAAACAAATTAATAACTTTTCATTCACTAATTTCTTTGTTTTGAAGGAACAGATGTGAATTAATAAAATCTCTAACGAACTCTAATTTTTCAATTCAGGTAGCATGTGACCTACGGGACAACACAAAGGATAGTTCATATGCAAAGATGTAGCAAGAATGTCAGCTTGATTTTGGCAAAGAAATCTTCTAAAGGGCTGCCAAGCAACCAAAAAACAGTAAGAAGGGAATACTCAAGCTCAAAGCTGTGAGAATGGACAGGACTCCTCAGTGCCTCCTTTTGAATGCCCCACCACCACCGCCCCCCACACCTGGCCACTCAACAGCACAGAATATAGGAATCGTAGAATCAGAGACACAGTACTAGGGAGCTATTGCCTTTAATGCTATTTTAAGGTGGGATTATTGGGTGTTCAGGAGTTTCAGCAAGCAAGGGTCCACACTGTTACCATCAAAAGAACTTTGTGATGTGGATTCACTGCCTCACTGGGTTTATTCCAGATGTCCGTGAAGCAGGCCCCCCTGTGGACTACAAGAGTAGAGCAAGAGAAATGACGTGATCAGAAAATCAACCCAGGAAAAACCCTACCAAGGGTATGAGTACAGCCTTCTTCTTTTTCATACAGAGAAACTAAGATCCCAAAAGGGAGTGTCTCACCCAAAGCCTGCAGCTTTAGAGCCATGACTGATAGACCAGTCATCCCTACCAGGTCAGCTCTCCCTACACCACATGCTGCCTATACTGTGGTAAATATTCTTCTTGGAAATTCGTGAAAGGATATGGAACCTGGAGGACAATGCTCTGTGAAGTGATCTTTTTAACTAGATTAGGGATGAGGTGATAACCTTCCTTGGATCCCAGGGTGGACTTCATTTTCACAGTTCTGTGGATCAGAATCATGAGCTCTATCTTATGATACAATGGTCTGGGCAGAATACCAGTAGATCCTTTGAGTGAAAAGCAAGGCAAGAGTCCTAAAAGTCCCATCAAGTTTCCCAGAGAAAACATCAATACCCACCTTCTGTGATACCAAATGATTCTCTTTGGAATAACCCACCTAAAACTGTCAGCATCTTGAGGACAGGTACTAGGTCATAGGGTCTCTTCAGACCTGACATAGAACAGGTAAGAAAGAGATGTTAAATTAACTTAATTCTTAATTGACACTTTGTGGAAATGTGGCATTCCAGATAAGTTTACCATCAGAAAGTAAAATCATACCCCCATTTTTTAATCTATTATGAATGGAAAACTTTCCACAATGCATGGCACTCTTACTTCCATCTCTAAAATAATCCAATGTTTCTTTAATGATTTATATTCATCAAACTGTATATTTTTAATGTGTATATTTTTTACATATGATCCTGATATAGGAGGAAGATTAAGAGATTTCAAACTATTTCTTCATGCAGTAAATAGCCCCAGACTGCTGCTCTGTTTGGGTTGTTGTTATTATTGTTGTTGTTGTTTTTAATGTTTGATGGTTCTCATCTTTCTTTTGCAGTCTGGCTTTCACCTGTAACTTCTTGGTATTCTTTTCTTTCCTCACCCAACATCCTAGGCACCCCAATCCCAGAGACTAGAAGAATATCTCACATTTTGGCAAAGGTAGAAGAGTTGTCCAAAAGATACAATAGATAATTTGTATGGCTCAGAGGAGAGTTACTCCCATCACAGGCAATTGTGCCTCTAGACCAGGGTGGCCCTACCTTATAGTAGGAGGCCAACCACACACAGTGGTGAAGTTAAACTTAGCTCAGTAGAGAGATGATCTCCCCATTGAAGAACATAAACCATGTTTTGTTTTGCTCTATTTTATGGTTTTTGATGTTGTGTTTTGTTTTGTTTCTTTCCAAGTTACTAGATTGAATTATTTACTCACACTTGAGAGACATGGACCAGACAATTTTTTTTTCCTGCTGCAGCCTGTATTCTCCTTTCAGATACTGTCATATTAATACTGCTATACTGTAGCTTGATAATATGGCTATAGATCAATATTTTATATAACTTGATCAAACCAAACACAATTTTTAAAAATAAGCAAAAAGCTGTCTATAGCCTGGATTAGGAAAGACCTAGGATTAGCTTCATTATCCCACACAGAAAAACTATATATTTTATATAGGTAAGTTCCTGCTATACACCAGATGCAGCACCTTCTACAAAGGTGCTGCCATCTAAAAGGGCCTGAAAGAGTATCACAGAATTAGTCACCGGAGTGTTGGGCTTCTAGATTTTATAGGCTGAGGGAACTGGATGTAGTTTTGTTTTTTTAAGATTTTATTTATTTATTTGAGCCCACACAAGAGAGAGAGAGAATAAGAAAGGTGGAGGGGCAGAGGAAGAAGCAGACTCTCCACTGAGCAGGGAGCCCAACATGGGACATTTTCCCAGGACCCTGAGATCCTGACCTCAGCTGAAGGCAGATATTTAACTGATTGAGCAATACAGGTGCCCCTGGATGTAGTTTTAAGAAGATCTATTTGGAAATGTTGAAAAAGAAAAACAAAACTGGGGGCATCATGTTGCCTGATTTCAAGCTTTACTATAAAGCTGTGATCACTGAGACAGCATGGTACTGGCACAAAAACAGACACACAGATCAGTGGAACAGAGGGGAGAGCCCAGATATGGACTCTCAACTCTATGGTCAAATAATTTTCAACAAAGAAAGAAAAAACATCCAGTGGGAAAAAGACAGTCTCTTCAATAAATGGTGCTGGGAAAACTGGACAGCTATACGTAGAAGAATGAAACTCGACCACACACAAAGATAAACTCAAAATGGAAAAAAGACCTCAATGTGAGGCAGGAATCTATCGAAGTCATAGAGGAGAACATAGGCAGCAATCTCTTCGATATTGGCCACAGCAACTTCTTTCAAGATGTCTCCAAAGGCAAAGGACACAAAAGCGAATGGGGGACTTCATCAAGATCAAAAGCTTCTTCACAGCAAAGGAAACAGTATACAAAACAAAGAGGCAAACCACAGAATGGGAGAAGATATTCGCAAATGACACTACAGACAAAGGGTCGATATCTAAGACCTATAAAGAACTCCCCAAACTCAACACACACAAAACAGATAATCACGTCAAAAAATGGACATGAACAGATACTTCTCCACAGAAGACATACAAATAGCTAACAGACAGATGAAAAATTTTCATCATCATTAGCCATCAGGGAGATTCAAATCAAAACCACATTGAGATACCACCTTACACCAATTAGAATGGCCAAAATTAACAAGACAGTAAACAAAACAAGTGTTGAAGAGGATGTGGAGAAAGGGGGACTCTCTTACACTGTTAGTAGGAATGCAAGTTGGTGCAGCCACTTGGGAAAACAATGTGGAGATTCCTTAAGAAATTAAAAATAGAGCCTCCCTATGACCCTGCAATTGCATTACTGGGTATTTACCCCAAAGATACTGATGTAGTGAAAAGAAGGGCCATCCGTACCCCAATATTCATAGCAGCAATGGCCACAGTTGCCAAACTGTGGAAAGAACCAAGATCCCCTTCAATGGACGAATGGATAAAGAAGATGTGGTCCATATACACTACGGAGTATTATGCCTCCATCAGAAAGGATGAATACCCAACTTTTGTATCAACATGGATGGGACTGAAGGAGATTATGCTGAGTGAAATAACTTAAGCAAAGAGAGTCAAGTATCATATGTTTTCACTTACTTGTGGAGCATAAGGAATAACACAGAGGACATGAGGTTATGGAGAGAAGTGAGTCGGGGGAAATTGGAGGGGGAGACAAACCATGAGAGACTGTGGACTCTGAGAAACAAACTGGGGATTTTGGACTGGAGAGGGGTGGGGGTTTGGGGGAGCCTGGTGGGAGGTATGATGGAGGGCACATATTGCCTGGAGCACTGGGTGTGGTACATAAACAATGAATGCTAGAACACCGAAAATAAAATAAAATAAAATGGGAAAAAATTAAAAATAAATAAAAATACAAAGATCTATTTGGTCTGAATTATGTCAACTCTTCCTCCTTTCCTGTTCCACATTCCAGCGGCATGTGGAACATTTAGCCTACTTCCTTAAGTTAAAGAAGTAACTGAACAGCAGGCTGTGAAGAGATCGCTGTGGAAAACGCCGAAGTAACAAACAGAGCAAGCACCCCAGCCACGGGGACCTATGGCAGTATGCAAGTACTCAGAAAGAAGCAGGTATTTGAAATAAGCATAGGCCTGAGGAGCTCACAGACAAGCAGCAGCAAGAAGACTAACTGTCCTTTTGTTTCACTGGAATCACTTTTATAGAGGATTAGTGTCTGTTATTTTCAAGTTGGTCCACATTTCACCTTTGCTGTCTGACTTCATCTGGCATTGCAGAAGGTAGGTATGGAAAATGTAAGGGACAATGTCACACTTATTCCTATATCTTCTAAACACTTAACATAGGGTCTTCTTTACAGTGAGAAGGTGTTTTCTGTTTTATTTTTTCAAGTTATATTTATATGCATATATAAACAGTATTTTCAAAATATGTACACTTTATAATATTCAAAACACTTTCCCACCCATTAGTTCACTTGATTCTTCTAACATTACCAAGGTAACGGGTTTTGTGAACCAGCTAGACTTGGCAGTGTGCAAGCCAAATTTAACTTTATTCTGTCTCACTACTGTTTCTTTAAACCTAGTCTGAGGGATCAGTCTTTTCCACTGCTGGATAAAATAGGAGAGAGTTCCTATTCCAGTGATCTACTGATCATTTCAAAATTTTAAAGTCCCCGTATAGTCCACTATTAAAGTTTCAAACCCTCAGTGTCAAGTTCTCTGCTCCCAAGCTTGATTCTGTCTCAGGCAAAAAACAAAACAAAACAAAACAAACAAAATAAAACAACAACAACAACAAAAAAAAACCTGCATCAGAAAAGCAGAGAAGCATGGACAACTTGGATTTGGTTTTGCTTCACCTCCCTTCCACCCTTGACCATTTCTGGCCTCTCCAGAGTTGTCAGGTAAAGGTAAGAGGGAAGTGATAAGAAGGACCAGAAAAGATGTCTCTTGCCAGGCAAAGGTACAATCTGGGGTTAGTACCCCTGGGTGTAACAGGTGTCTATATGCTGACTTAATTCTTGCTCACCAGGGTGCTTTTACAGATGTCTAGAGCTTCCCCTCCCTTGCATACTCCAAGTGCAGTTCCCTGGTATCAGCCCTAGCTAATCTTATGATCCTCCACAGCTTCTATACCTAATAGTGCATTCAGGCTTCTTGTGCTAAGCTCAAATCACATCCCAATAGGATGTGCTCATGACCAGAGTTCATTTGCAAGATGACTCATGGGCTTGTCTGTTCCACAGGAAACAGCCTATAGTCCCTGTGATGAAAAGGCAGCTTGATGCACTGTGGTCCTGTTTCTGCTCTGTCACCAGAGGGATTTCAGCTAGCCTCTCTCTCAGGGTGAGCTATATTCCAGCACCTCCGTCTCTCAAAGCTCAATAGACACATCAAGCTTTCTGGATCACTCTCTAAATCCCTGCCCAGTTGACTGGTGGGAGGAGAAGAGAGAGGAGGAGGACATGGACAGCACACTCTTTCTCCAAAGAATTCTTCACTCTCCATTCCTTCCTAGCTCACAGACATTTCAAAGCTCACTTTGAGAGTCCTGCACTTCCCATTATGTAAATTTGAGAAAGGTGATGACCAAGAGGTACTAGCTCATCATGGATTCATTCCTTGGAGGTGGAGAATATAATACCAAAATCCAGTCAACAGGAAAAGTCCTATTGTGGCAACGTATTTCAAAAGGCAATCCTTCAAATATAAACAGAGTAGAAGTTAATTTTCATTCATTTAACAGGCAAGAGAACTAAGCTCCTGCCTTAGGTCACATGGTCACTAGAAAGATTCAAACTGAAGCTGGCCTCAAGGACCACATTCTCTCTATTTCCCTGTGCTTTCTCTGCCTCATAGCCCCACAATGTGACCTCTGCTCATCCTAACCTGGTCAAGACAAGAAACTAGACCATACCTCATGTACACTGCCTAGCCCTGAAACCAGGCACAGCTGGGAGTTCATAAGGAAATGCTTATAAGCTGAGTCTCCTGCTACTACCAAATTACATTAATAGTGCTAATAATAATAGAAAATACCTACACAGCACTTCCTAAACATTAGTTTAAAGCCTTTAACATATATTAATTATACATACGAATTCATATGATCCTTGCAACTCCCCCATGAGTTAGACACTAGTGTTACCTCCCATTTTATTGATAAGGAAATAGATACACTGAGAGATTAAAAAGATTGTTCATAGTCATTCTATTGAATTAGAGTGACAAGCTTCTGGCCGCAATTTTGGATGCAGATTGATAAGAATTATATAGGGAACTCGTTAAAACATGTACCCCTAGTCCTTTAATTCAGTTACTGACTCTATATCTGGCATAGAGTCTTCTTCAGGTGATCCATATGAATGTCTGTATGCAGGAAGATTGGTTGATGATTTATCAGGGGCTAAACTTGGACTGTGCTCAGAACTATAAGACACTATGGTAACTAGGCCAAGTATGGACCCCTCTTGGGTAATATGCCAAGGACAGCCAGTATGAAAGGGCAGATGGAAACCTCCTCAATTTGTTCTCTTTCTCCATTTTCATAGTAGTACTGTTTGTTGAATAAGTGAAATGTTTGTTGAATAAGTGAACCTGTTCCCAGGATCCTGAAGAGTGAGAAAAGAAGTTTACTTTTAATATAGTTCAAAAACACATAATCTAAAAAATAGCTCACACTATTGAGCAACTTTAGCAAATCTCCTGTACTACCTGCCAAGATCATAGTTTTGATCTCACCTTCAATTATTGATAGATAGCCTGATAATTTCAGAAGAGAAAGACAGACTTTTTTCAAGCTTTGAAAAAGGAAAGTCCTTTTAATAAGAGATTCCATCATGATTACATAGTTCTTATCAAAAAAAAAATCCCTTTAAAGTTGAATTCCAGAAGGCAACTATTAAAAATGCCATTGAAAAACTGGAAATTATCTGCTTACACAGTTTAGAACAGACCCAGGAGGGATTATGTATTTGATGCAGAACAAGAACTAAAGATTGTTCTTACCAGACTGGACTAGAATTTTTCAACTATCTTTGCCCCACAACCATACCTCCTTTCAAGTTTAACCAGAAAGTACTCAAGCAAGCAGACAAGAAGGCAAGAGCCAGTTCTGATTAAGGTAGCCCATGTACCATTAATGATACCACTCTTATTTCAGTAAGAGTTACTCAAATCTATTACAGAAGTAAAGGAGGCTCAAGCCCAGATTCAGGATTGCTTCAGTGGCCAAAGCTTGGATAAAGCATAAGGGAAGGGATGTAACAAAGCAGGAGACCACAGACACTGGACATGGAGTTAACGCCTTTAATGAAGACCCAGTCATGAAAGTTCTAACCTTGCCTATGTGCAAGGTCAGTACTCCAAAGTTGGACTCAAGAGTTTGAGCAGGAGAACCTAAGTGGCTTAACATTCACAATTACTTATTCATCAGATGGAGACCAAAGATATCAACAGACTTCAACATGTCAGTAAGAGTTCAACTGTTGCTCAGTTCTGGCCATCCCTCAAACATGGCCCAAAATATTATCTGATTTTGAACAAATTTTTTTCTTAAATTTCTTTGACTCACTCTGCATTAAACTGTTTTAAGGAACTCTTCCAAATGTAAGACCAATTACGCACATAACAGAAAGTAAACAGAGATTTGCCTATGTGCCTCCATCTCCACCCTCTGTCAATCCCTTAACTGACTACTGGATTTCACATGCCTTCACCAAAACTTTTGACTACATGATTGGTGAATATATTTCTAGGCTTTCACACTAACCTTGGAGAAGTTACTGTCTCACTAGTACACAGAGCAGACAGTGACAGAACAAATGAAGGCTAAGCAAAGAAATGACCTTGTTGCTTTCTCTTATCTACTTGGTCTGCCACTCAACCATTCAAACAGGGAAAAGGGTCCCCAGCAGGAGCCATTAGTCACAGAGTCATGCTGGTTCTACCTGGTACTATGGAACTCCTAGATGATCAAAATATTGAAGAATGATTTGTCTAATGTCATTACCACGCATTGAGATTAAGCTACAAATCAGGAATTATTAGTCTCTTATTTACCACTATTAAATACAGAAACTACTATTTTAGTACCTAGTTCAGAAGAACCACTTAAACTAAATATGAATATGGATTTTTTTTTTTTTAGGATTAATGAACTGAATACTGCAATGCTGTCTTGTCAGAAAAAAATTTGCCTTTCGAGCACTAAAACAAAAGAGTCAATTCCAGACTTTTTCTCCCATTGGACCAGCTCAGTGAAAGAAAACTACATATAAATATATACACATTAATATTTTCTTTCTACTGAAATATATATTTATCATACATGTATTCATCAGCTCTCATGCCTGCTGTCAGACAGGGAAAATTAGCTTTCGCATTTACTAACTCCTCCGTGGGAAAGAGTTCCCTCATGAGTTTAACAAAAGGGAGCTTTATTGTTTATAAGATTGAAAAATAAAGGTTGCCATGGCTTTAAGATCTGGTGATTGGTAATCAGTTTTTATAAATGACCATGAATCACTTTTGGCTGGCTGGGCTTTGTTTGGAATATGAGATGGCTGCTCTGTCTTACAAGTAAGGAATTATTAGTGTACCCTCCCTGGAGGGTTTCAATTTCACCCATACAAACAGCTGTATATCTACCAAGCGTATGTTCAGAGTGCCTATCTATGAAATTTAAAATTATATGCTTTGTGTAAAACAGAATATATAATAGACTCTGAAATTGAATAAAACTTATTGGACTCATTTTTTATCCTTTGTGACATTTTTCTAGTAAGAAGAGTTCAGACAAAAGGCACTGCCACCAAGGAGCCAGGAATGCAAAGTCCTGTCCAATTTAAATAATCACTCCTTTCTGTCATGTTTTACAAAGAGATGTATTCAAACATGCTCTTTGAACATTTCTATATTCTGTTCTTGGTTTTTACAAATAGGAGCAGGCAAAGATCCTCCCCTGCCCCATTTGTATGTTTTTGTTACTTGAAAAAATGTAATCTTGGCAATTCTCTCATTATAAAAATGAGAGAATTTTCTTCTATGATAAATAGGACAGAGGCCTGGCACTTGAGACTGTAATTTAGTTCAGAACTTCACATTCCTCCTGTTCTCACAAATAAGGTAAGTAAAGCTTAAGATAATAAGGAGCTCATGGAAAATCTGATCATGTCACTTGCCTTTTAAAACCCTTTGCTGATTACCCACATCCATATGGCCCAGAATCCCTAGTTCACAAGGTTTGGCTCATAAAGCTTTCCACAATTTACATACACCTTGACAGCCTCTCCAATTTCATCTCCCAACCTATCTTTGTCAACTTCCTCTCCTGTTCTCCAGCCATCTGAACCCCTTTTAACTCTGGTAATATAACAGTCTCCTCCTCCTCTCATTAGATCCCATGTTACAGGATCTAGGACTACATTAACCCCTGAATAGTAGTGCTTGCTGAGGCCCTGCAGGCAGGAAGGACACACCAACACAAATTACATGTACTTAGTCCAGTAAAAGTGAACTTCTAGCCTCCCAGGATGAAAAAGGCCCAATGCTGTCATATTGCCATTAAATGGTCACCTGATATTTTTAAGGAATGGTACTCATTTGGGTACTAATTGATTGATCTCTATTGCTGGCAGACTGAAGAGTTTACAGTGGCTATAGATAAATCAATCTTGATAAGCCAGAACTCATGCTGTTAAACCCATATGTAGCTTCCATCTCTACCACAGTGGCTACTCTGTTCACATGTTCATCGTGCCAACATTGAGGTGTCTGATGACAGAGATTGGCTGACATCAACCGGCTGAGTACTTTTGTCCATTTGTTTAGTGTTTCTTCTTTGGTGGATGTTCTCTGGTGGGCATTAACGTGTACTGTAAAAATGTTCACACAGCATGGCAACTCCTATTTCTCCATCAACATGTCATTAACCCAGACTTCTCTGTTCCTGATCTTTCACTCTGCTTCCATTTGGCACCGCCCATGAGTCTGTGCATACTAAACCTTGGGGTCCTTTCTCTTTACATACAAAATGGATGGCCAAGTACATAATCCAAAATTCTGATAATTAAAAGGATTATTTCCTTAAATGAAACAAGATGAGATTGGGAGGGAGACAAACTATAAAAGACTCATAATCTCACAAAACAAACTGAGGGTTTCCAGAGATAGGGGGGTAGGGAGAGGATGGTTGGGTTATGGACATTGGGGAGGGTATGTGTTATGGTGAGTGCTGTGAAATGTGTAAACCTGGTGATTCACAGACCTGTACCCTGGGGCTAATTACACATTATATGTTAATAAAAATTTTTAAAAAATAAAATAAAAGGATTTTTCCTTACTGTTGTCTTTCAAGGCTACCCTGAGGTTATAGTGTATTTGTCCATTCTTGGCTTGTACTCACATAATGGGTTAACACATTTATACACCAACATAAGACTTTTGTTCCTTCTTCAACTGCTTATACGGGATCCTCATATAGCCACAGGCATGAGCTAAGGGAGGGTATTAATGTCACAGTGGTGGGTGTCATGGGGGAGGTTGGCAACCTGTTCAGGTACTAGTCTGTGCCCCTGGTCCTGTTCATGCACAACCAAGGATGCACCACTTCCATTTTTGATGGATTACAGGCCAACCCAACCTTTGACTTCATGGGTCTGAGAGGACTCAGCTAATAATAAATAATTCCAGCCATGTGATCATTTGGTATCCCATTGTCAGGAACTCTTTTTTCACTAGGGCTCAGTGACAAACGAGGTGTTGTTTTAAATCATATAAATCTTACAGACAGCATGCCCTTATTCCAAAATCCTGGGGGCCGGAGTCGTGATTCTCCCTTTGGAGTTTGTCAGAAACTTCATATGGCACTTTTCCCAACAAAACCTCCAACCCCATTGGGCTTACTGGATCATAAGACCCATTGGTGGAAACTGAGAGGTCATGGCCCACTCAAGACTGGCAGCCTTTTGAATTACCTGGTATATGGGCCAGAATAAGATCTCTATGTGCAGAATATTCTGTCAATTTAAGTAAAGAGTCCCACCCAGTATTATTGTGTTCCCTCCCATAAGACAGAAAATATGGGAAAAAAATAACATATTTTCCTTTTGGAGTGATGTCATGCCAGGCATCTGAGCACTGGGCTCCCAAAGATCTTATGAATATGGCTGATCCCAAACTATTTGCAGGGTGTCCTTCCCACTTCTTGGAACTTGCATCTTTCCAAGGTTTCTACCTCTTCCTTATCCAGTCCAATCAAAATTATGTCATCAATAGATGGATGAATATGATTGTCTCCAAGATGTCTAAATGTCCTAGTCTGTGTTGTCCATTATGTGGTCACTAGCCACAAGTAGCAATTTGCCATGTGAAATATGGCTTAGTGCAACTACGAAACTGAATTTTTCATTTTAATGAATTTAAAGATCGAAGCAGTATTAAAAAAAAAGAGATTGAAACAGTGTAAAATACTTCTTTTGTTAAACATAACTTCATTGTTTTGGTAGGATTACATGTCATGGTTAAATATCAAATGGAGTAATGTAATATTATTATATTGTAAAGTGCTCTTCAAGGACATGCATCATTTCTAGCATTACACAGAAACACATCACTGATTACATGGATGTCAACAAATTGATTAAGTATAAATGACTTTTTCCAGGCATCAGCATAATGTTATATTTAACATTTTCTATAATCCACATACAATATAATGACACCTATATGAAATGTTATTAGTAACTAGTGTTTGTTACTATTTTAATTATAGTATAATTAATCTATTTTTTCTTAAAGAAATAAATATAAATTTTTAAAATCAAAATGAAGGCACATTACTGATGCAGATTGAGTGAAAGTGTGAAGCCAGTACTTCAACTGGAAAGGGAAAGGGAAAAGGTGGCTAGAAGAAAGTATGTCATAAATTTCATGAAGGATGGCAATTATAATTTACTACTGCAAAGAAAAACAAACAAGCTGTATGTGTAGAAAATTTTTTAAGATAAATCAGCAATACTGAGGCATTTTTAGCCAAAAATATATAATGAATTTGATAAGAAAATCCCTCTTATTAACAGTGAAAAGAGAATAATAAAATTAGTTACCTGAAATCTGAATTAAATACCCAGTAAAAAATTTTTATGAGTCTTAACAGAATGTGGGGTTGTAATGTTGACCAGCTATAAAATGTCAGATTCTCACACAAAATAGAAAATGATTTTTAGATGTAGAAATTATAAAAATGATTTCAATTATGGAAAGTTTGTTATGAAGTAAGAAAAATCTAAAAAAGATATTTTATAAAATGTGGAAGACCCTCAATGAAACAACCAAGTAGTTATCACTAGAATAATAGACTTTCCCAATAGCACCAAAAGTCAACTGAATCAGAATTTGAAAAATTAAGAGGCACCTGGATAGCTCAGTCAATTAAGTGTCCATCTCTTGGTTTTAGCTCAGATCATGATCTCTTGAGTCATGAGATTGAGCCCCACATCAGGCTCCACTTTTAGCAGGGAATCTCCTTGAAATTCTCTCCCTCTGCCCATCCCTTGATTTGTGCTCTCTCGCTCTGTCTCTCAAATAAATAAATAAATCTTTAAAAATGGTTTTGAAAAATAGCAAGTACTTTTCATTAGCCTTAGACAAGCCATGCAATGTTAAGAGACAAAGCCCAATTAATACTTTGGTATATTATATTATTTTAATATGTTATATGTATATTATGTTATAATGTATATTATATTATATTATGTCTCCATTTGACTTCCAAATTTATATCAACTTACAACCTAAATAATCAGACTCATGGAATAGCTATTTTTTAAAATTTTTTAAATTTTTTTAAAGATTTTATTTATTTGAGAGAGAGAGAGAGTGAGAGAGAGCATGAGAGTGGAGAAGGTCAGAGAGAGAAGCAGACTCCCTTTGGAGCTGGGAGCCCCGTGTGGGACTCGATCCCTGGACTCCGGGATTAAGACCTGAGCTGAAGGCAGTTGCTTAACCAACTGAGCCACCCAGGCACCCAATGGAATAGCGCTTTTTTTTTTTTTTTAATTTTACTTATTTATTTGACAGAGAGAGATCACAAGTAGGCAGAGAAGCAGGCAGAGAGAGGGGGGAAGCAAGCTCCCCGCTGAGCAAAGAGCCCAATGTGGGGCTCGATCCCAGGATCCTGGGATCATGAAATGAGCCGAAGGCAGAGGCTTTAACCCACTGAGCCACCCAGGTGCCCCTCGAATAGCTATTTTTAAATCCTTTTATCTCTCAAAGAAAATTTTTATCTAGATTTGAAAAAATAGTTTCTATAACTATGGATGGTGTTCCAACTATGTTAAGTCAAAATTGGATTTTCATTATTTTAAAACAAGACACTGATATTCCCCCTTGTTGATTTATCCAACTACAGGATATATATTGGAAACATATGTACTTAGTTTTCTGAAGAAAACTCTAGGAAAAGAACCACTGATATAATTGTTAAAATCATGCAGTATATATGTCTAAAAATAATCACCAATTATCAAACTTTTGAACAAATAGACAATGAATTTAATAATCTTATTCTCATTGACCGAGTCATGGAAAAGCTGTAAAAAGATTTCTAGAATCATACTCTAACTGCAATCAACTATAAACTCATTAAGAAAAAAGGAATATTTGCTGACATTCAATAATCAAAGGCAAAAATCCCAGCAACACACTTTACATTTCCTCACTGATGACAAACTGCATATGAATAAACTAACTTTGAAGCTCTTGAGGAAAGAAAAAGTTTATTTGTGACCTAGCTATACTTGCATACAAATTTATATTGTACTTGAAGTTTTTTGTGTCAATAATAACGATTACATTTTTAATAATTTAATTAATAAATCAGTAATACTTTTACACATTTTCCAACATGAATATTGAAATTTTAATTATAATTGAGTGTTATATAAATTTATTGAAAAAACTATAAGAAAAATTTGAAGAACTCTTTTTGATATTGGTAAATTTAGAGTTGCTTTTCAATTGACATACTGCATTTTGAATTCAATTTTAATAATACTGCATTGACTAAGAGTTAAAAAATATACTGTTAAAACTACTGTTTTTTGCTGTATAAAACTGTTGTAGTTTCAAAACTGATACATATTTCCTTCAAAGTCAAATCAATTATTTAAAAAAGATAAACCAGTTTTGTTAATATTGATGCAATTATTGAAGGAAAAGTATATTTTGGGGCAGTTAATTCAGTTACTAGTCAAATTTTAAGTATGTCTGGAACAATTTGGGCATATAAATCTACTTTTTCAACTGTAAATTTTATGAGATCAAGTACATCCTGTGAAAATTTGGCATCTGAATTGAGATATGCTATAAATTTAAAACAGAAGTATAGACGACTTTGTACAAAAAAAAACTTATTAATAATTTTTACATTGATCAAGTGTTGACATATTTTGGGAATACTGGGTTAAATAAAATATACTAAATTACCTGTTTCCTTTTACTTTTTAGTGTGATTAATAGAAAATTTGAATTACATATGTGGCTCACAATTTATTTATACTGGACAGAACTGATCTAGAGCTCTTCAGCCTACATATCTGTGATAAAGAACACAAAAGCTAGAACAGCTCTGGAGCAAAATTATAAATGCATACAGTTCTCCATTCTATATGAGGCAAATGTGAGCTATTTCTGAACCTTCTTTGTGATAGTGATAGAAAGGAGCTAGTCACCAAATCAATGGCTGCATAGCTTGTACCTGAGGCTATATCAATTTGTTTTAGCAAAAGTAACACATATGGCAAGGCAGCTGTGATTAGGGCTACTATTTTGTTGAATTTGTTGTAAATCTACCATCATTTTCCAAGTTCTATCCAGTTTTTGCAAGGACAAAACTCGTGAATTAAATGGAAATATGACAGGGATCACCACCTGCATCCTTCAGATCCTTTCAGTATGATGCTAATCTCAAATATAACCCTAGAATACAATATTGGTTTTGTTTCACTATCTTGGCTGGAGGGGTGCAGAAGGGTGAGGGACAGTCTGAAGATTGTCTCTACAGTAGCTTTGACCCCAGAGACTAATGACCCAATATGGTGGCTATATCAGCTGCCAAGTATGTCAAGTCCAATTACACATTTGAGATGGGTAAATGCCCACCAGACTTTGTGCAGGACCTCATTTGCCCCTACTCTAATAGGAATACCACATGGTTTCAGACTCAGGTTATCACTATCAACTTAAATCCTATGCCAGATAGTTCTTGGAATGTCTTAGTATTTCCATTTCTCCAGAGCATAATTACTTACATAAATGACCTTAGCTCTGCCTGGAGAACTGGGCAACAGTTACTGTGCATGTATTTCATAGTGTTGCATGATCTTTCTTTCTCTCTAAGGACTTAGCTATCTCCTCGGGAAGTATCTTTGATTCTCTGTGGACTCTAATCAGACTTGCTATGGTTGGCCACTTAACAGTCTCTAAAACTCAGTCACTATTACTATTAAGTCTTTACATGGTACTTGGTTTTGAAATGAGAACTTCTTTTTATATAAGCCCAAATGCCCTTTGGCTTTTGTGCCTGGCTTTTTATTACCTTTACTCACCTTGGGCTGTTCATTATGTCTCTACAAAGCATCAGTGGCATTTAGCAGAAGCCATCTACTCCTATCACCCTTTATAGACTCTTGACTCATCCCACATATTGATTTCAACATATTGCATGCTAGTGTATTCCTTTTCACCAGTTCACCTTATCATGTCACCAGTAGTGAAAGCTATAATAAAGTGCAATGTTGCTTTTGGCCAAGAGCTGTCTGTGCACCAATGACTGGGTCTTTTTTGAATCCTGGTGTACTCATCTATCTCACCTGTCTTCCTGGACTACTCCCAGTACCAACTTTCACAGGTTGGGTCTTTTCAAAGCAGAGATGGGAGTTTTGGGTGGAAACTGTTGCTTCCCAGAGGAGGGGCAATTGGAGGTTGACCTTAGAATGTAGGTTTGAGATAACATAGAGGGATAGGGAGACTATTTCATGTATCTTTTTAATAGAGTAGGGGAAAAATAAATCACTATTTTGAGAAGACTGGCTTTGTGAGCAGAATAGATTTGAGGGTAAGATATTAGGGACTAGTCATATGGAGGTGGAATCAAATGAAGAGTGAAAAGTATAAATACAAAAAGGGATTGCAAAGGAAGAATTGGTGGGGCCCTTGTAACAGTCTAAGAGATACAAAGATTTGGAGCTTAAATGTCCAGGATGGAATCGTGCCCCGGAGAGAGTGGGAGATTGAGAAGAAAGATAACTGATTGAGACTGAATCAAAATGAGTTTGCTGAGATGACAATAATTGTACATTCCAGAAAAGATTTTCTATTTGTATGTCTCTACCAGTAAAGTCTGGGTCAAAGAAAGGAAAGGGCCATACAGATTTAGAAATAAACAGTAAAAGCCTGAAGGGCTTTTTGAAAGAATTCACAGGCTTAAGAGTTGAGACTCAAGGAACACCCATGTAGGGACTAAAGGAAGAAAACAAGGAGCCATTGGTGAAGAGGAAAACCTAAGCAGAGCTTGGAGAGTACCATGGGAGAAGAATTTCATACAGACAGCTCATCAGTGAGGCAAACCTACCAGAACTCCCATGAGCGAATTTGCACAAGTGGTACACTGATACTTCATTTTTCCTAATTAATCTTTTAATGTTTTTTATTCATTATTTATGACAAATGTTGTTGTCAGATCTTTGATTCTGTCTTCCCTCAAGGTTAGAGCTTATTCATTTTAACACACATGAGGAGAAAATGTGTCTTTGCTGAAGAAGTATTTGGAAATAGATCTGGAGATAAAAAAAATCTATGCAGGATGAGTTTTCCTGGATATTGCAATATTCTATTTAGATACCTCATCATTACACATCAATTTGAAGGGTCATTCAGTCAACAGCTTGTGTCCAGGAAACAGATCTCCAGAGATGCCCTTTGGGTTTGCATACTCAAGCTGTGTTTAGAAACAAAGCCAACTGGCAGCACCATAAAATTATGGCCCCAGTTTTAAATACACAAAGTCCACTTAGGGGAAGTAGTAGCTTCTTATTTTCACATTTACTAAAAATATGCATAGCAAATCCTCTCTAAAAGCTTGAACAACCTTCTCCATCCATCAGTTTCGGAAAACTGAAAGCCATCAAAATCCACGTGCCTTCAATCCACATTAACTTCAGCAATCTAGTTTGTAGTCCCCCCTTTGCTTCTGAAACCTGTGGTCTCTATAACCCCAGTCCAGGTCCACATACCCTAAGTCTTTTCAAGATAGCTCCATCCTTCTTCTTGCTTTATCTAAAATGTGGCTTTCTCTTCAGAAATCATTTCTACCTCCCTTTCAGTTAGAGACTAATCATTCTTGGATATTCTCTGCAAACTGCTCAACATTATTACTGGATTATTTCTCCACTGCTTTCTTATAAAAGCCCTCTGCTCCTCCTATACTCATGTAATTCTGTTTGTGGACCATTTTCTATATCATCATCATCACCCTAGTCCCATAACATATCTCAGTCAGTAAAACTGCAGCCACTGGCCCAAGCTCTCTTCTTCACCTAGCCTTCCAACAAAGTACTCACTCAGTCCACGGCCTCCTCATCTGGCACCTTCTTCTCCATTTCTCTTCTCCATCTCCACATCAAGAGCAGTTCTTTATTGCCAAGAACCTGTCAACTGGTAAGCCATCAACTTCCAAGCAACACACACTCTTATACCGATTCCTTTCACCTATCACAGAAAATCTTCAACCCAATGAGGCTTTCAGTCCTTTGACAAGGACCCTCTTGCTCTCTATGGGCTCACACCTATTAAGTTTAAACCCTGCTGTCTTCATTTAGTCCCTTTCTTAAAAATATCAGCTCTCTTGTCAATAAGTATGCCAGTTTGGGTTACCATCATCTTTTTCTAGACTACTGAAACAACTAACATGTTGATCTCCTCATTCAACCACAGCTTCTCCAATCAACTCACAAGGATGTTTCAACATTTGCAAATCAATCAATGTGATAGAACAAATTAATATGAGAAGAGAGAAGAACCACATGGTCCTCTCAATTGATGCAGAAAAATCATTTGACAAAATCCAGCATCTGTTCCTGATTAAAACGCTTCAAAGCATAGGGATAGAGAGAACATTCCTGAACTTCATCAAATCTATCTATGAAAGACCCACAGCAAATATCATCCTCAATGGGAAAAAGCTTGCAGCCTTCCCGTTGAGATCAGGAACACGACAAGGATGCCCACTCTCACCACTCTTGTTCAACATAGCATTAGAAGTCCTAGAAACAGCAATCAGACAACAAAGAGAAATAAAACGTATGCAAATTGGCAATGAAGAAATCAAACTCTCTCTCTTCGCAGATGACATGATTCTTTATATGGAAAACCCAAGACTCCACCCCCAAACTACTAGAACTCATACAGCAATTCAGCAATGTGGCAGGATACAAAGTCAATGTACAGAAATCAGTGTCTTTCTTATACACTAACAATAAAAATACTGAAAGGGAAATTAGAGAAGCGATTCCATTTACTATAGCACCAGGAACCATAAGATACCTGGGAATAAACATAACCAAGAGGTAAAGGATCTGTACTCGAGGAACTACAGAACACTCATGAAAGAAATTGAAGAAGACACAAAAAGATGGAAGACCATTCCATGCTCTTGGATCGGAAGAATAAACATTGTTAAAATGTCTATACTGCCTAGAGCAATCTATACTTTTAATGCCATTCCGATCAAAATTCCACTGGTATTCTTCAAAGAGCTGAAGCAAATAATCTAAAAATTTGTACGGAATCAGAAGAGACCCCGAATCGCTAAGGAAATGTTGAAAAACAAAAATAAAACTGGGGGCATCACGTTACCTGATTTCAAGCTTTACTACAAAGCTGTGATCACCAAGACAGCATGGTACTGGCATAAAAACAGACACATAGACCAGTGGAACAGAGTAGAGAGCCCAGATATGGACCCTCAACTCTATGGTCAAATAATCTTCAACGAAACAGGAAAAAATATACAGTGGAAAAAAGACAGTCTCTTCAATAAATGGTGCTAGGAAAACTGGACAGCTATATGTAGAAGAATGAAACTCGACCATTCTCTTACACCATACACAAAGATAAACTCAAAATGGATAGAGTGATCTCTCTTAATTGCAAACCTCATCATATCACCTGCCTACTTTGAATACTATAGAGGTTTCCACATCCTGAGATTGCTTACAAGGACCTACTTGTTCTAGCCATTGTTGTCTCCGCTAAATCTCCTTCACTAACTTTTGCTCCCATCCTACTGCCATATTCAACTGCTTTCAGTTCTGAGAACATAACTCTTCTCCCCTCCTCTCCCCTCCCTTTTCATTCCCTCCTTTTCCTCTCCTCCCATCCTCCTACTTACCCTGTCCTCTCCCTAACTCATCTCTTTCTATAGGATAGTCCTCTTCTTGGAATAGTTTCTTCCTCCCAGCTTCCCTGGACTCCTCATATTTATCCTTGACATACTGACCCCTCCAGAAAGCCTTTTCCCAGCCCTTAATTGGAATAACTAGTCTTTGTCTTTCACAAAATCTACTTTAGCATTATAAAAGGTCTTCCTATCTGAATTAGAATTGCTGCAGTTCCTTAGCATTGCTATCTCTACAGGATGTTCAATACTCGCTTTGCTCTTATCATCTGCCCACTTCATTCCTGACCTTGGCACTTAGGCTCCTTCACAAATCAGAGCAAACCGCCTCTCTCACCCTATCTTCCATCTCTCTTATATACCGCATTGTTCTCATTTTCACATCACCCATTCTCTCCAGCTACAATGCTCTCTTGGACATGCTTCAATATACCAAATGCTTTGATACCTTCATGTCTACCAAATGTTTTGCTGTCTGTTTAAAAAGTCTTGTCCCATCCTCTCTATCTAGAGACTTTCAACTCAGCTTTGAAGATTTAGCTCAGATCTCAGCTCTTACAAGAGTCCAGTTCTCTCCTCTGTACTCCCCCAGCATCCTGCCTAAAACTCTCTCAGGGCACAGGGCACTGTCATTCCAGCTTCATAGGAATGTCTTTCACTGAGACAATGGCGTTTAAAAGCAAGAATGATGTATTCAACTTTGCATCCCTTAAGCTTTGAGAAAAATATGAGGAGTTTTAATAATCATTAGACAAGTACGGTATGGTTCAAATTTTTTTCAAGTTGATAATTTTCATCATTTCCCTAAATTCAGCTATGTTTTTCAAACAATCACTATTATCAGATAATCACCCATTAAAATGTATGTGCCATATATTTTACTTCAAAATAGTATTTATAGACAAGACAGTCTAAAGTGTATTGTTCATGTTTTCATGAGGTCACAAGAATTTGCTAAAGGCAAAGTTGGTTGCTTTGACCATACATTACCATATTTCACAGGAAGATGATGATACAGTTTCATTCCAGAATAAGCCACAAGACTAAGAAAGAATTTATCAGAACAAAATTGTTTTGTGTATTTATTTCTTCTCATCCTACCAAATCTACTATCATCTGAGTGTAAAGTGTGAAAATGAAAAAGAAAGAGCAAAAATATTTGGCTTTTATTCTAAAATTTGATTAATGACTAGCTTTCTTGGATATGGTATTATTTCACTAAAATATTAAAGTCTTGGACTGTTATTTACTGAGCCTCAAAACAACACATTTCTAAGCTGTATTTATTTTCTGTCTTGCTGTCATTTGAAGTAAAATTAGTTTCCTAAAATTACATCTCATACTGGGGAGTAACCAAGTATGCATTCCCACAGGATATAACTTGACCTCTGACTTATATTGAGTCTTCCAAATATTGGAGAGGCAAGGAAAATGGGAGGAGTATCATTGGAGAATTGTACTTTACTTTTGCTGGAATTAATCAAAAGTCCAAGGCAATAAAGTTTTTTTTAATTTTTTTTAAAATAAAGTATTTTTTTAATTAGCAAGTATTTTTTGGGTGCTGACTTGGTATCCAGAAATGTGTATAAAGTTTATGGACACAGCAATAATGAAGAGAAACACCATCACTGCCCTCACAGAGCTTCCAGTCCAGTAGGAGTGGCAGGTAATTAAATAAGCTACAGTGCAGTATGATAAATATAATTACAGAAGAAGTATGATGTCACAGTAGTATGTGTCATAGGGTGTCATAGGGTGAAATATAGTAAGGTATCAGAAAACTGAACACTCCCTGGTTCGCAAACCCATAGATGCCAATAGGGAGGTTAAATTTACTTTTAGGAATAAAAGAGAATCAGGTTTGCAGACCCATGGTATATGCTCAAAAATATTTATTTGATAAACAAGTCAACAAATGCAGAGGCTTTTCTTCACAGCCAAAGGGGTCTCCTGGGTTACTGATGACAATGCTTGGGATTGGGCACAGTACTGTAAAATAACTTGCCCCAGAACAGCAGATCAGTCACCGTTCAGCTTATAGGGAAGGGTAGGGCCTCCAAATTATCACTTTAGGGTAAAAGACCTCACAAAGAACAGCTACAGATGAAAAGTCAGTATCTTGTCTTTACCCTTCCCGGAAAGAGGAGCCTACAGAGCTGACCCCTGAGGGATTCCTATAGTTCTACAACTCAGGGGGAAACTGCCAGCTGCATTCACAAATAGATTATCCCAAACAACCCTAATGTGTCCTTTCTTGCATTTTACTACATTTCACTCACATTTGATTTCCCCAAAACAAAGTTGCCCTAGAATCCTAAAAAGAATCCATCTTCTGGGCAAATAAATGAAAAACCTGTCAGTGGTTTGATACTTTTTAGAATCTCCAAATAAGCTAACCCCTCAGTATAAAGCTGTTAAATAATGGATTTGAGATTTCTAGTTTCTAGACTTCACTTGGCAAAAGGATCTATGTCTTTGCCAAACCATTTAGCAAGTGTTCACAGCATGTCAATCTGTCATGGGTTATGTTTAATAAGGCATGTACATCCACAGCTACCCTCACCAGGCTGATTGGAGCTTATCACCTGCTGGGTGGTTGCCATCATTCTTTTCCAATAAGAGAGAATTGAGATAGAGAAGTGCTCTGAACCAGCAGTGAGATCCTGCTGATTTGGGGGTATTATCCAAAGATGATTCTCTGAGGCTGTGACCTAGAGGTACAGGGCAACTGAAAAACTCAGTTGACTGGGGTAGAAAAATGGACCATCATCCCAAATGTTCTCAAAGCTCTTCCTTCTTCTCAAGCCTAGAGAACATTAAAGACCCAAGAGATGTTCTAGAGGTCATTTTGTTCAGCCTAGACAAATAAAACTTTATTTCAACTTTAGAGAAGAAGAGGTACTGGTAAAGAGAGGACAGTCTTGCTGAGAGCTAGACAGCAAGTCAACAAAATGTTTGAGTTTAAAAACCAACTTCCTTCACTAGAGCTCCCAAACTTTTCCAACAAAATATCTTTATATATTTTCTCTTTCCCAAGGGAAAGAGGTATAACTCTTGGTAGCTAAAAAGAAGAATGAAATTTCTTTGAACTCTTATGTCACGATTTAAAATGTTTTGTGAATTTTGTATCCTACCCAGTGAAGCATCTATTTGGATTGATATAAAATCATTTTCCCAAAAGTTATTAGACAAAATTAGTGTTTCAAGAAGATGCTATGCTTGTTCTATATCTTTGCAAACCTTTAGAACAATGGGCTCCGAAGTTCAGGAAACATAGCTTGCTTCGTGAAAATACAATTGCTGTTTCTCTGGCTTCCTTTACTTCATTCTGAAAGAGTCTTATTATACAAATGCCATTTTGCCACCTAATCCATCTAGATTTATCTTCTGAGATGCGTTCATAATGGAAAAAGACAAAAAAAGAACCACTTTCTTCACACAGTTCCAGCTTTTTAAGTTCAGTTCTCCAACCTGCAAAGTTATTCCCTAGGCTGAGGCCATAACACCTCTGGCTTGGCAGATGACAATGGTGAAAGAAAGAGTCATGATTCCCTACAGAATCTATTCAAATAAATTGGCTCCTTACCATCCAAATTTGTATATAAGAATCACAGTAGCATGATAGGCTCATAGGAACTCTATGGGTTTGTCAGGAATATAAAGAAGTTATTAGACATCCTGGTTTCGTTCACTAACTCTGAGCCTCTTCTCTTGGGAAAAGCATTATTCTATAGTAGGGATCAAATTCCTTCTTCTAATATCAATTTTTCTCTAATGTATTCTTTTTTAAAGATTTTATTTATTTGCCAGAGAGAGAACCACACACAATCAGGGGGAGCAGCAGGCAGAGGAAGAGGGAGAAAGAAACAGGCTCAGAACCGAGCAAGGAGTTAGATGCAGGACTCAATCCCAGTTCCCTGAGCGGAAGGCAGCCACTCAACCAACGGAGCCACCCAGGTATCCCTTTTCTAATGTATTTTAACAGAAATTATATCCAAGCATTTAGAAGAAAAATCACTTAGATATAAAATATTGGACAAAAAATACACACTGATAAATTAAGCCACAAATGTCACATGCATATATTATATTCAGCTCCAAAAGTTGTTACTCTAATTTTTAATTTTATTGTGGTATTATATGGAAATTACATACCCACCCCTATAAAATCAGGTGTGTCTTTCCTCTGCTGGACCACTTCCAAGACCAACACTGGTGGTAATTATTTATATATGTCAACTTAACTGGGTCACAGGGTACTCAGATATTTAGTTAGATTTTTTATAGGTGTGTCTATGTGGGTGTTCCTGGATGAGACTAATATTTGAATCAGTAGACTGGGTAAAGCAGATTGCCCTCCCAATGCTGGCAGGCCTCATCCAATCTGTTGAGGCTCCAAATAGAACAAAAAGCCTGAGAAGAATGAATTCTCTCTGTTGAAGCTAGAAAGTCAGTCTTCTGCCTTCAAACTTGAACTTAAACTGGAGCTTACACTATTGGCTGCACTGGATCTCTACTTGTTGAGTACAGATCTTGGGACTTCTTAGCCTCTATAATCATGTGAGCCAATTCCTTATAATTTCTTTGTGTGTGTGTGTGTGTGTGTAATATATATACATATATATACACATATATATGTGTGTATATATATATATATAAATTTAATCTGTATATATGTAAAAAAAAAAAAGGTGTGTTGGGGGGTGTGTGTGGGTTTGTGTGTGTGTGTGCATAAACATCAGGTTCTCTTTCTCTGTAAAACCCTGAGTACCATAGCACCTTCCTGCTGCCACTAGATCTGGAGCTCTCCAGAAATGACTTGTAGCCACTGACTACATCACTGTCATTTTCCCAGTTGCAGTCATACATTAAATGTGTTTTCTCTCTCATTTTGAAATGTTTTCTTTAAAATGGCAGCGTTTACTTGGTATGTGTTGTTTTTTATGACTGTTGAGTAACTGAGTTTTATGGTATGTCTATTACTAATATACTTGGATCCCACAGAGGAATTTATGTGTGTTTCTTAGGTTTAATAAAATATTATGCATATGCTTTTTTAAATGTTTTTGGCAAGATTTCCATCACATTGGCTTGGTGCAGTTTATGCATTTTTTATTTTCTATTTTAATATAGGTTGTACTCCTTGGGATTTCTATTAGTAATGCTGGAAGACTTGGAGCAGGCTTTTAGAAGTAAAGGTTGTTATTTAAAAACTTCCACAATGCATAATGAAAGGCATGGCAGTGAAGGATGATACAGTACATTTAATAGATGAGGCCAATTACAGTGGCAAATTTAAGGAAGAGACTTGACATTCTACTAACCCTGACTTAGCAGGGGCCTTAGAAGGCCAACTAGCTTCTTACCCCTCCACATTTATAGCCATGCCCAGAAGGCCACATGATATAATAAGGGAGGCAATGACTATGGGGCTGTCTCTCTAAGGGACCTATTCCAATATTAAGAACACAAGGATGTCCCCAACTAACATGGGGAGGCATCAAAGCTCCGGCAGAGACAGCAAAGCTCCCACACATTACAAAGGGGCCATCAATGTCTCCAAATATACCCTATGAGCAGCAGCTCCTTGACTTCTGTGAAGGAAGTCCTTATCTAGGCTCCCTGACACAGTCTGCCTTCTTCTCACCCCAACTAGATCTTTCTGCCACCATAAACCTAGTATACACCCCTAATGGTACTATGGCTACCCATCCAACCCTAATTCAACAGTCTGGGACTATGTACCCAAATACTACCTCTTTCTTCCCTTTTGCTTTCTATATCAAAGACCCAGAGGCAAAATATCATTTGAAAATAATCCCTCACACTCTAATCCATGTGGTCTCTGACTATGAACAATTCTGTGGTTCTGCTGATAAATATCCCTTGAAAACCAAGCCCTGACCCCGTGCCAGATTCCATAGTCATGTACTAAGTACCTACTGCACCAGAGCTTGTGCTGTGTGCCAGGGATGTGCTGGATAATATGACAGAGTCCTTGCCTTATAAAGGAAGTTGGACATAAGCAGATCATTTCAATCCAATGTCAAAGGTGCTAGCAAACATACGGTGCTAAAAGCTTAGATCAGGGTCACTAAATTCAACCTAGAGTTCAGAAATAACTTTCTCAAGAGCATAAAACCTGAACTGAATCTTGAAGGAAGTTAGAACCGTTAATTAGACGAATGGAAGTCTTCCTTAACTCTCTCACATAGTACCATCTCCAATTTCTAATTTGCTTTTCCAAAAATAGCCCAGTGATATAAAATCCAGGTCCCAAAGCCACAGGGCACAGTGGCCTAGTTCCTGGAGCCCTCAGCGGTCAGAACCACCCCAGGACACAGCTGAGGGAAACACTTGCCTGCTGAAGCTTATACTGCATCCTCCTCCCCTTCTCTCCAACCTCATGTCCCCAGTGCTCGGGCTTTGGTTACTCATAAGGGCACTGTGTTCCCTCCATGCTCCAAGTGATAAAGCTTAAAAAACAGCTCCTTTTGTGCAGGAGGCAGGGATATTGAGCAAACATTTGGCAACCTCAAGGGAATTTTTAGAAAGACAAAATAAATGATGCTCATTTGCCCTGATTGAGAGGGGATATTTTACAATCTTTAGTAAATGGTTACTGCATCCAATTTAGATTTTCAATCCCACAGTCTACCCTGTGTGGGCAGACAGAGAAAGAACCTCAATTTTCAGGTTTATAAATGTTGAAAATGGGATATTTTCACCAAAATTGTGGTACACATTTATGTGTTCATTAAATGTGATTGCTGCAATAATGATATACACCTAAAATTCCTTTAACCATAAAAGAGAAAACTTAAGCTCCAACAAAACCCCATACTATACCATTAAGACCCAGGATGTTTTTTTTTCCTTTTTAACAAACCAATTACAGTGCCAGAGTGGGTGAAACACCCCAAGGAATAGTCTGTAAGATCATATAGCAATGGGGCCAATTTATAGTAGGTAACTGAGAAATGCTTGAAATTGTCATTTCTCCTGGTTAGGGCTGAATAGGAAAGAATGTGATTAATAGCTTAAGCAGCAAACAGAAGGTACTTACAATGCACAAATGCTCTGGGGAGAAGAGGTATTGAGAAAATCATTACGATAAAGTACAGGCAGGCGTTAAGCTTAAAGAGGCTGAAACAAATTTTCAAAACAGCACATTAACGGGTTATCTGGACTGGAATTGCTTATTAAGATTTTCTTTAAATGGCCATTCCATTATAAGGTCAAACTCTAGGTCTGTTAAGGTGAATGGAGATCAAAGAAAATATTTCAGAGTGCAGGAAAATTCAGGGTCCCAGAGCCAAGACCAAGTCTTTGAGCTCTTCTAACAATTTCTGTCTAGAAGACAGTACTGGGTACCTCTCCTCCTCTCCCTACAACTTGACAGGGCTCCCAACAAAAATGGTTCTCATCCCTCTATCTCTGCATTTATAGGAAAGTCATACTAAACAGGTGTCATCCAATGTGATACTCCCATTCATTGAGTCACAGTGACTGGCTTAGGAGCAATGTCATAACCCACATCACATCCATCAGAAGCTTTCCTTCATGTTCTATATTTCGGTTCCTCTTAACAGACAAGTTAGAAAGCCTTGATGGCAGCATATAGCTGATTACAGTACTGCTCTCCACCCCCCAACACTATTGCTGCAATACAGAAGCCTGGCTACACTGGAAGAAACAGTCCTGAATACTAAGGTCTCCTCCCTGTCTGCTTTTGCCCCTATTCCTCTGCTTCTTTTCCTCAAAGCTTTGCCCTCAGATCACTGTTAGATAATCTTCATCAAATTTATCCAATTACTTATTAGACAGCTAATTTCTCTAGCTGCTGGCCCACACTAAAAGAAAATACCATCAAAGGAAGGTAGAAATGGTAGAAATATTAGAAACCATGTAATTTTGGAAATAATCACATATATGGAGGATACCCTCACAAACAGGAACCTCTGAAGGAAGCTGGGAAGATGGCAGAGTAAGAAGACCCTAAATCTCACCTCATCCCATGGATACAACTAGGTAATGCTCGCATCAGTGTAAATAACCCAGAAAATGACCTGAAGACTAGCAGAACAAACTCCACAATGAAGAGAAGAGGCAATATCTAAGTGGGTAGAAGGGGCAGAAATCTGGCAAGGAGCAATATGGACTATGGCTAGGAGACTGGGAGGGCAGTGGGTGCAGAGAATGGGGAGAAAAAGATTATTACACCAGGGAGTCCACATGGGCAAGATAAATTCTTACAACCAAAGGAACTTAAAGGCTGGAATTTCAAAAATCAGTTGGCTGAGTTTTGGGAAAGCCTAAAGGCCAATAGGAATCCAAGTCTCTACTTTTAAAGAGACAGCATAACAAATAGTCCCTGGAGATACAGCAGAGAAGCAGTAATTTGAAATTGCCTGGGCCATATGGGAAGGAGTTTACTCATTTCAGAGGATGTCTTGGAGGGGACTGGATCACTAAGGGACTCCTCCAGGAACCAAGGAGCTGGCAATTGTCATCTCCCTCTCCTGCTCCCCAGCATAACACATAGCCACCTGCTAGAACCAGCAAAATGATACTCACTACTTAACCTGCTTACACCAAGCCCTGCCTCTTCCAGCCCAGCCTGCCTCAGTCCATGTTTTGCAAGTCCCCTTCCCCAAAAGACCAGTACAAACCTTGCCAACAACATAATCCAGGCATTTTTCAGGGCCTGGTTTCCTGGCAGCACCAGTGGCAGTAGGCCCTATGAGACTCTGAGGCACACTTTGTTAAAATTTCACATCCCACCTACTTTGTGAGCTTTATGGATCTGCCCAGTTGGCCCAGTCCTACCCTTGCGGCCTGTCTCATTTGATAAGCAGACTGAGGGGTGCCTTGTTAAAACTGCATGTTCCTCCCCTACGGGCGATGAAACACTACCCACAATAGGCAAAGAATGCTTCTGTAGACATCTAGACTAAAGGAAGAAGTAACCAGAACACAATAGCAAGGCACACAACACACACAGGAAGCATGCCCTGAAATGCCAGGTTCCAGCGAACAGGGGACACTGCTTGCAG
The DNA here is from genome assembly GCF_020171115.1 of Neogale vison. NCBI lineage: Eukaryota > Metazoa > Chordata > Mammalia > Carnivora > Mustelidae > Neogale > Neogale vison. The sequence continues at coordinate 128,178,964 of NC_058098.1, forward strand.
GGCACTACAGACCTCTTCTTCATGAGGCCATTGTTTTCAAGAGCAGAAGACCTATTTGTCTCTCCCAGCACAAAGAAATGGACATAGAGAGTTAGACAAATGAAAAGACAGACAAATATGTTTCAGATGAAAGAAGAGGACAAGATCACAGCAAGAGATCTAAGTTAAATGAATATAACTAATATGCCTGAGAGAGAATTTAAAGTAATGATCATAAAGACAGCCATTAGACTTCAGAAAAGAGAGGAGGAAACAAGGAGATAAAAAAGAACCAATCAGAGATTAAGAACTCAATGAATGAATTAAAAAATACATTAGATGGAATAAATAGCAGGCTGGAAGAAGCAGAGGAGTAAACTGGTGACCTGAAAGACAGACTAATAAAAAGTTGTGAAGCTAGGCAGGTGAGAGGAAAAAACAATATGCAAAATGAGAAAAGACATGGAACATAGCAACTCCATCAAACATAATAATATTCACATTATAGGCATCCCGTAGAAGAAAAGAACAGGGGGCAGAAAATTTACTTGAAGAAATAATAACTGAAAACCTCCCAAATCTGAGGAAGGAAACAAATATCCAGATCCAGGAGGCACAGAGATCCCCCAATAAAATCAACCCAAGAAAGTCCACACAAAGACACATAGTAATTAAAATGGCAAAAAAAAAAAAAAAAAATATATATATATATATATATATATACTATATATATATAAAAAAAATATATATATATAAAAATATATATATATACTATATATAGTATAGTATATATAGTATATATAGTATTAAAGAGAGAACTTTAAAAGCAGCAAAAGAAAAAGAGAGTTACATACACGGGAAACCTCATATGGGGGATTTTGCAACAGAAACTTTGCAGGCCAGAAGAGAATGCCATGATATATTCAAAGTACTGGAAGGAAAAAAAAAATCTGCAACCAAGAATCCTCTATCCACCAAAGTTATCACTCAGAATAGAAGAGATAGAGTTTCTTAGACAAATAAAAACTAAAGGAGTTTATAATCACTAAAATAAGCCCTACCAGAAATATTAAAGAGGACTCTTTGAGTGGAAAGGAAAGACTATAAGAAAGCATAAGAAAAGTAGGAAACACAAAAGCAATAAAAATAAGTATATCTGTAAAAACCTGTCAAGGGATTCAAAAAATAAAAAGGATGTAAAGGATTATACCATATAGTTAAAATATGGAGGGAGAGAGATGTAAAGAATAGATTCAAACTGAAGCAACCATCAACTTAATATATACTGCTATATGAAGAAGATTTTATATACAAATCTAATGGTAACCAAAAAGCAAAAAAATAGTTATAGATATGCAAAAAATAGAGAAAGGAATCTAAGTATGTCACTAAAGAAAACCAGCAAACCATGAAAAAGAGAAGAAAGAATAAGAGAACTGCAAAAACAAGCACAAAACAACTACAAAAATGGCAGTAAGTACATACCTATCAATAATTACTTTGAATGTAATGGATTAAATGCTCCAATCAAAGGACATAGAGTGAACGAATGGATTAATAAACAGGACTTATCTATATGTTGTCTATAAGAGACTCTTTTTAGACCTAAAGACATGCAGTTTGAAAGTGAGGGGATGGCAAAACATGTATTATGCAAATGAATGCTAAGAGAAGGTTAAAGTAGCAATTCTAATACCAGACAAAATAATATTTTAAAGCAAAGACTAGAACCTAGGTGGTTCAGTCAGTTAAGCATCTGCCTTTGGCTCAGGTCACGATCCTAGGGTCTTGGGATTGAGCCCTGTGTTGGGCTCCCTGCTCAGCAGAGAGTCTGCTTCTCTCTCCCTCCACCCCTCCCCATGCTTGTGTATGCTCTCTCTCTCTGTTTCTCTCTGAAAAAAAATACATAAAACCGTGGGTTAAGCCGCTGCCTTCGGCTCAGGTCATGATCTCAGGGTCCTGGGATCGAGTCCCACATCGGGCTCTCTGCTCGGCAGGGAGCCTGCTTCCTCCTCTCTCTCTCTGTCTGCCTCTCTGCCTGCTTGTTATCTCTCTCTGTCAAATAAATAAATAAATAAATCTTTAAAAAAATTTTTTTTAATTTAAAAATAAAATAAATAAAACAATGACTGTAAAAAGAGACAAAAAGAACACTATATAATAATAAAGAGGAAAATCCAACAAGAAGATGTAACAATTGTAAATTTATGCACCCAACATGGGAGCACACAAATACCTAAAACAGTTATAACAGACATAAAGGAACTAATAAATAATAATAACAGTAGAGGGCTTTAACACCCCACTTACATCAATGGACAGATTTATGTAGAAAATAAAATAGAAAATAAAAAAGAAACAGTGACTTCACATGACACACTGGACCAGATAGATTTCACAGATATATTCAGAATATTCTATCCTAAAACAGAAACATACACATTCTTTTCAAGAGTACATGAAATATTCTCCAAAACAGATCACATATTAGGCCACAAAACAAGTCTCAACAAATTCAAAATACTAAAGTCATACCATGCATATGTTCTGACCACATGCTATGAAACTAGAAATCCACCACAAGAAATAATCTGGAAAGAACGCAAATACACGGAGGTTAATTAACATGCTACTAAACAATGAGAGGATCAACCAAGAAATAAAAGAGGAAATAAGAAATTACATTTAGAAAAATAAAAATGAAAACACATTGGTCCAAAAACCTATGGATGCAGCAAAACTGGCACTAAGAGAGAAATGTTAAGTGTTACAGGCCCACCTCAAGAAGCAATAATAATGGGGCGCCTGGGTGGCTCAGTGGGTTAAGCCGCTGCCTTCGGCTCAGGTCATGATCTCAGGGTCCTGGGATCGAGTCCCGCATCGGGCTCTCTGCTCAGCAGGGAGCCTGCTTCCTCCTCTCTCTCTGCCTGCCTCTCTGCCTACTTGTGATCTCTCTCTGTCAAATAAATAAATAAAATCTTTAAAAAGAAAAAAAAAAGAAGCAATAATAAATCTCAAACAACCTATGCTTACACATAAAGGAGCTAGAGAAAGAAGAACAAACAAAACCCCAAAACTGTAAAAGAAAAGAAATAATAAAGATTAGAGTGGAAATAAATAATACAGAAACTAAGAAACAATAGAACAGATAAATGAAACCACGAACTGTTCTTTGAAAAGACCAACAAAATTGATAACTTCTAGCCAGACTCATCAAAATTTTTAAAAAGGCTCAAATAATCAGAAATGAAAGAAGAGAAATAACAACTGACACTACAGAAATAAAAGCAATTGTAAAACAATATCATTAAAAATTATACATCAATAAATTGGTCAACCTAGAAGAAAAGGATGATTTCCTAGAAATATATAACCTCCCAAAACTGAATCAGGAAGAAATAGAAAATTTAAACAGACTGATTACTAACAATTAAATTGAATCAGTAAAAAAAGCAAACAAAAAAAAAAACTTCCAGAAAACCAAAGCTCAGGACCAGACATCTTCACGTCTTCACAGGTGAATTCTACCACATTTAAAGAAGAGTTCATACCAAGTGGTAGGGAAGATGGAGGAGGAGTCAGAGACCCAAATTTTTTCTGGTGCCAGGAATTCAACTAGATATCAAACCATTCTGAACACCTGCATACTCAAAAGGAGATCAAAGAGAATAGCAGCAATTCTATGAACAGAAATGACCGCTTTCTGGAAGGTACGAAGTGTGGAGAAGTGAATCCGAGGTGATATACAAGAAGATAGACTGTGGAGGGAGGGGCCGGCTCCTGGCAAGTGGTAGAGCAGTGGAGCACAAAATTGGAACTTTTAGAAGTCTGCTCCACTAAGGGATGTCACTCCAAAGGCTAAGCACGAGGTGGAGCCCTCACAGGGACAGTGTGGTCTCAGGACCTGCGGGGTCACAAAAAGACGAGGGGTTTCTGAGTGTAGCAGAGCTCCCAAGTATCAAAGCAGGGAAGCTGGCTGCAGAGACTGAGCTGAGAAGTGAATGCTCAGTTTGGGGTTACCTTAAACTATGATCCGAGGCACAGTTGGGCCACTGATCTTCAAGCAAGAACTCCACAAATGGCAGATCTAGGGAGATCCCCACCCCCGCTTCCTCCACCAGGGGCAGCACCATGGGAGTGCACTGTAGCAATCTGCTGGGTTTGGAGAATCCAAATAGGAGCATGTGTCAGAAACAGAGATGCTCAGTCACAGGCTAGGTGAGCACAGAGTGCAGCTGGAGACCAGGGAGACAGGCATGACTGACTGTTTTTCTCTGAGGATGCACTTAAAAGGGGAGCCCCAAGCTCTCAGCTTCTCCAGGGCTAAAGATTGGGAGACCACCATCTATATTCCCCTCCTCCAATGCTGTACAGAAAGTGCTCATGGAACAAAAGCTACTGAGATTGCAGAACTGAGCAGATTACTTAGCCTGGCCCCCAGCAAGGGTGGTGAAATCCCACCTCAGGCAAAGACATTTGAGAATCACTGCAACAGGCCCCTCCCCCAGGAGATCAGCAAGAAAATCCAGCTAAGATCAAGTTTACTGATCAATGAGAACTGCAAAACACCAGTGCTAGGGGGATATAGCACATAGAATTCATGGTTTTTTCCCCACGATTCTTCAGTCTTTCAAAGTTAAATTTTTCAAATTTCTGTAATTTTTTTCCATTTTTTTTTAGTTTTTCCCTCTTTCCTATTTTAACCTATTTTAACTATTTTATCTTATCAATGCTTTTTTAAAGATCTTTTTAAATTTTCATTTTTATAGTCATATTCTATCCCTTCATTGCATTTAACCTTATTTTTTGTATACATATATGTTTTACTTTCTTTAAAATTTTGGGATACGTTTCTTCCAACAGACCAAAATACACCCAAAACCAAGTGTGTGGGTCTGTTCTATTCACCATCTTAATCATTTTTCTTTCCTTTCTTCTCCCCCCGGCACCAGTTTTAGGTCTCTTCTGATTTGGTTAGGGTTGTTGATACCCTTTTAGCATTTGGTTTTCTCATTCATTTATTCTTCTCAGGATGAAATGACAAGGCAGAAAAACTCACCTAAAAGAAAAAAAAAGAAAGAAAGAAAAAAAAAAGAACAAGAGGCAGTACTGACTGCTAGGGACCTAATCAGTAGGACACTAGCAAGATGTCAGAACTGAGTTCAGAATGATGATTACAAAGATGCCAGCTGGGCTCAAAAAAAGTATAAAAGATATGAGAGAATCCCTTTCTGGAGAAATAAAAACCCCTTTCTGGAAAAATAAAAGAACTAAAATATAATAATGTTGAGATCAAAAAAGCTATTAATGAGGTGCAATAAAAAATGGAGGCACTTACTGCTAGGATAAATGAGACAGAAGAGAGAATTAGTGATATAGAAGACCAAATGATGGAGAATACAGAAGCTGAGAAAAAAAGAGACAAACAACTACTAGATCACAAGGGGAGAATTTGAGAGATAATTGATACCATGTGACAAAACAATATTAGAATAATTGGGATCCCAGAAGAAGAGCGGGGAGAATGTATACTGGAGCAAATTATAGCAGAGAACTCTATAATTTGGGGAAGGAAACAGGTATCAAATTCCAGGAGGCACAGAGAACCCCACTCAAAATCAATAAAAATAGGTCAACACCCTGTAATCTAACAGTACAACTTACAAGTCTCAGAGACAAAGAGAAAATCCTGAAAGCAGCTCGGGACAAGAAATCTGTAACATACAACGGTAAAAATATTAGAATGGCAGAAGACCTATTCACAGAGACCTGGCAGGCCAGAATAGACTGGCATGATATATTCAGAGCACTAAACAAGAAAAATATGCACCAAGAATACTATATCCACCTAGGCTGTCATTGAAAATAGAAGGAGAAATAAAAAGCTTCCAGGACAAACAAAAACTAAAAGAATTTGCAAACACCAAATCAGCCATATAGGAAATATTAAAAAGCATCCTCTAAGCAAAGAGAGAGCTTAAAAGTAACATAGACCAGAAAGGAACAGAGACAATATACAATAACAGTCACCTTACAGGCAATACAATGGCACTAAATTCATATCTGTCGATAGTTACTCTGAGTATAAATGGGCTAAATGCCCCAATCAAAAGACACAGGGTGTCAGAATGGATAAAAGAATAAGACCCAACAGTATGCTATCTACAAGAAACTCATTTTAGACCCAAAGACAACTTCAGATTTAAAGCAAGGAGGTGGAAAACAATTTACCATGCTAACAGACATCAAAAGAAAGCTTGCATGGCAATCTTTATATTAGACAAATTAGATTTTAAGCCAAAGACTATGATAAGAGATGAGGAAGGACACTATATCATATTCAAATGGTCTGTCCAACAAGATCTAATAATTTTAAATATCTATGTCCTTAACATGGGAGCAGCCAACTATATAAACCAATTAATAACAAAATCAAAGAAACACATCAACAATAATACAATAATGGTAGGGGACTTTAACAGCCTCCTCACTGAAATGGACAGATCATCTAAGCAAAAGATCAACAAGGAAATAAAGGCTTTAAATGACACAGTGGACCAGATGGACATCACAGATATATTCAGAACATTCCATCCCAAAGCAGCAGAATACGGATTTTTCTCTAGTGCACATAGAACATTCCCCAGAATAGATCATATCCTGGGTCACAAATCAGGTCTCAGCCAGACCAAAAGACTGGAATCATTCCCTGCATATTTTCAGACCACAGTTTTTGAAACTAGAACTCAACCCATGGAGGCTAACGAGCATCCTACTAAAAAAAGAATGGGTCAACCAGAGATTAAAGAATAATCTTAAAATTGATGGATGGGTGCCTGGTTGGTTTCGTTGGTTAAGTGACTACCTTCAGTTCAGGTCATGATCTGGGGTCCCAGGATCAAGTCTCATGTCAGGCTCCCAGCTCCTCAGGGAGTCTGCTTCTCTCTCTGACCTTCTACCCTCTCATGCTCTCTCTCTTACTCACTTTCTCTCTCTCTCTCAAATAAATAAATAAAATCTTTAAAGAAAATTGATGAAAATACAACTGTTCAAAATCTTTGAGACAAAACAAAAGCGGTCCTAAGAGGAAAGTATATACATTTCAAGCCTTTCTCAAGAAACAAGAAAGGTCTCAAGTACACAACCTAACCCTACACATAAAGGATCTGGAGAAAGAACAGCAAATAAAGCCTAAACCCAGCAGGAGAAGAAAAATAATAAATATCAGAGCAGAAATCAATGAAATAGAAACCAAAAGAATAGTAGAACAAATCAATGAAACTAGGAGCTGGTTCTTTGAAAGAATTAATAAGATGGATAAACCCCTGGCCAGATTTATCTAAAAGAAAAGAGAAAGGACCCAGATTAATAAAATCATGAATGAAAGAGGAGAGATCACAACCAACACCAATGAAATACAAACAATTATAAGAACATATTATAAGCAACTATTTGTCAGCAATTTTGACAATCTGGAAGAAATGGACGCATTCCTAGAGACATATAAACTACCACAACTGAACCAGAAGAAAAAGAAAAGCTGAACAGACCCATAACCTTAAGGAATTTGAAGCAGTCATCAAAAATCTCCACCACCCCCACACTGCCAAAAAAAAGAGCCCAAGGCCAGACAGCTTCCCACAGGAACCCTAAAAATCATTTAAAGAAAAATTAATACCTATTCTTCTGAAACTGTTCCAAAAAATAGAAATGGAAGGAAAACTTCCAAACTCATTTTAGGAAGACAGTATTACCTTCTTCCCCAAACCAGACAAAGACCACATCAAAAAGGAGAATTACAAACCAATATCCCTGATGAACACGGATACAAAAATTCTACCCAAAATACTAGCCAATAGGATCCAACAGTACATTAAAAGGATTATTCACCACGACCAAGTGGATTAATTCCTGGATGCAAGTTTGGTTCAACATCTGCAAAATCACTATGATACAATACATTAATGAAAGAAAGAACAAGAACTACATCATACTCTCAATAGATGCGGAAAAAGCATTTGACAAAAGTATAGCATCCTTTTTTTTTTAACAGATTTTATTTATTTGTTTATTTGAGAGAGAGAGAGAGAACACACACAGCGGGAGCAGCAGGCAGAGGGCAAAGTAGGCTAGCATCCTTTCTTGGTCAAAACTTTCACAGAGTAGGGATAGAAGGTATATCCTCAATATCATCGAAGTCATTTATGAAAAACCCACAGTGAATATCATTCTCAACAAGGAAAAACTGAAAGCTTTCCCCCTAAGTAAGGTCAGGAACACAGTAGGGATGTCCACTATTACCACTGCTATTCAACATAGTATAGAAGTCCTAGCCTCCCCAATCTGACAATAGAAATAAATAAAAGACATTCAAATTGGCAAAGAAGTCAAAATCTTACTCTGCAGATGATATGATACTTTATGTGAAAAACCTAGAGACTCTACTCCAAAACTGTTAGAACTCATACAGGAATTCAGTAAAATGTCAGGATATAAAATCAATGCACAATAATCAGTTCTATTTCTATATACCAACAACAAGACAGAAGAAAGAGAAATCAAGAAGTCAATCCCATTTACAACTGCACTTGAAACCGTAAGATACCTAGGAATAAATCTAACCAAAGATGCAAAGAATCTGTACTCAGAAAACTATAGAATACTCATGAAAGAAATTGAGGAAGACACAAAGAAATGGAAAAATGTTCCAGCTCACAGATTAGAAGAACAAATATTGTGAGAATGTCTATGCTACCTAGAGCAATCTACACATTTAATGCAATCCCTATCAAAATACCATCAGTTTTTTTCAAAAAATGGACAAATAATCCTAAAATTTATACGTAACAAGAAAAGACCCCAACTAGCCTGAGGAATGTTGAAAAGGAAAGCCAAAGTTGGTGACATCACAACTGCAGACTTCAAGCTCTATTACAAAGCTCTCATCATCAAGACAGTATGGTAATGGCACAAAAACAGACACATAGATCAGTGGAACAGAACAGAGAGCCCAGAAATGGACCCTCAACTCTATGGTCAACTAATATTTGACAAAGCAGGAAAGAATGTCCAATGGAAAAAAGACAGTCTCTTCAACAAATGGTGTCAGGAAAATTGGACAGCCACATGCAGAAGAATGAAACTGGACCATTTCCTTATACCACACATAAAAATAGACCCCAAATGGATGAAAGACCTCAATATGAGACAGGAATCCATCCAAATCCTTAGGGAGAACACAGGCAGCAACCTCTTCGACCTCAACCGCAGCAACTTCTTCCTAGGAACATTGCCAAAGGCAAGGGAAGCAAGGACAAAAATGAACTATTGAGACTTCATCAAGATCAAAAGCTTTTGCACAGCAAAGGAAACAGTCAACAAAACCAAAGAAAACCGACAGAATGGAGTAGATATTTGCAAACAGCATCAGATAAAGGGTTAGTATCCAAAATCTATACAGAACATACCAAACTCAATACCCAAAGAATAAATTATCCAATCAAGAAATGCACAGAAGGGGCGCCTGGGTGGCTCAGTGGGTTAAGCCGCTGCCTTCGGCTTGGGTCATGATCTCAGGGTCCTGGGATCGAGTCCGGCATCGGGCTCTCTGCTCAGCAGGGAGACTGCTTCCTCCTCTCTCTCTCTCTGCCTGCCTCTCTGCCTACTTGTGATCTCTCTCTGTCAAATAAATAAATAAAATCTTTAAAAAAAAAAAAAAGAAAGAAATGCACAGAAGACATGAACAGACATTTCTGCAAAGAAGACATCCAAATGGCCAGCAGACACATGAAAAAGTGCTAAACATCACTCAACATCAAGGAAATACAAATCAAAACTGCAGTGAGATACCTCCTCATACCTGTCACAATGGCTAAAATTTACCAGTCAGGAAATGACAGATGTTGGCCAGGATGCAGAGAAAGGGGATCCCTCCTGTGATGTTGGTAGAGTGCAAGCTGGTACAGACACTCTGGAAAACAGTATGGAATTTTCTCAAAAAGTTGAAAATAGAGCTACCCTGTAATCCAGCAATTGCATTACGGGACATTTACCCCAAAGATACAATTGAAGTGATCTGAAGGGGCACGTGCACCCAAATGTTGATAGCAGCAATGTCCACAATAGTCAAAGTATGGACAGGAAGAATTAATACCTATTTTTCTCAAACTATTAAAAAAAATAGAAGAGGAAGGATACCTTCCAAATTCATTCCATGAGGCCAAAGCCAGCATTTTCTTGATACCAAAAGCAGATAAAGACACACACACACACACACCCTCCCCACCAAAAAAGAGAGAGAGAGAGAGAAATACAAGCCAATATCTCTGGTGAACATAGATGTAAAAACTTTCCACAAAATATTAGCAAACTGAATTCAAAAATACATTAATCACCACAATTAAGTGGAATTTATTTATGGGATACAAGGGTGATTCAATATTTGCAAATCAACCAACATTATATATCACATCAACAAGAGAAAAGGTAAAACTATATGATAACTTTGATAGATGCAGAAAAAGCATTTGACAAAGTATATCATCCTTTCATGATAAAAACCCTTAACAAAGTTGATGTAGAGGTAAAATAACTCAATATAATAAAGGCCTTATATGAAAAAACTACAGATAACATCATAATCGATAGGGAAGAACTGAGAGCTCTTCCCCTAAGGTCAGGAATAAGACAAGGATGTCCACTATCACCACTTTTATTCCACATTGGACTAGAAGTCCTAGTCACAGCAATCAAACAACAAAAGAAGTAAAGAGTATCCAAATTGGTAAGGAAGAAGTAAAACTTTTACTATTTGCAGATGACAGGACACTGTATGTAGAAAACTCCAAAGATTCCACCAAAAATCTATTAGAACCAATAAATGAATTTAGTAAACTTGCACAAAACAAAATTAATATATGGAAATCATTGTATTTCTATACACCAATAACAAAGCAGAAGAAAAAGAAATTAAGAAAACAATCCCATTTATAATTTCACCAGAAATAATAAAGTACCTAGGAATAAACTTAACCAAAGAAATTAAAGACTTATATGGCAAAAACTATAAAACACTGGTGAAAGTAATTGAAGATGACACAAAGAAATGGAAAGACATTCCATCCTCAGGGACTGGAAAAACAAATATTATTAAAATGTCTATATCACCCCTCAGACTGTTTTTCACAGTCTGAGGGGTTTGAAGTGGCGGGGGGGTGGGAGGTTGGGGTACCAGGTGGTGGGTATTATAGAGGGCACGGCTTGCATGGAGCACTGGGTGTGGTGAAAAAATAATGAATACTGTTTTTCTGAAAATAAATAAATTGGGGGAAAAAATGTCTATATCACTCAAAACAATCTACAGATTTAATACAATCCCTATCAAAATATCACAGCATTTTTCCCATAACTAGAATAATCCAAAAATTTATATAGAACCGTAAGAGACCCCAAATAGCCAAGGCAATCATGAAAAAGAAAAACAAAAGTAGATGTATCATATTCCAGACTTCAAATTATATTACAAAGCTATAGTAATCAAACCAGAATGATACCAGCGTAAGTATAGACACATAGATCAATGGAAAATAACAGAAAGCCCAGAAATAAACCCATAATTATATGGTCAATTAATCCTGGACAAAGGTGGCAAGAATATACAATGAGAAAAAGATGGTCTCTTCAACAAATGGTGTTGGGAAAACTGGACAGCTATATGCAAGAGAATGAAAGTGAACTGCTTTTCTTACACCATACAGAAAAATAAACTCAAAATGGATTAAAGGCCTAAATATGAGACCTAAAACCATAAAAATCCTAGAAGAGAGCATAGGCAGTAATTTCTCTGACACTGGCCATAGTAACATCCTTCTGGATCACTTTCTTGAAGCAAGAGAAACAAAGGAAAAAATAAACTATTGGGACTACACCAAAATAAAAAGCTTCTGCACAGCAAAGGAAGCAGCCAATGAAACTAAGAGATAAACTATTGCATGGGAGAAGATATTTACAAATAATGTATCTCATAAAAGGGTTAGTATCCAAAATATAAATAACTTATATAACTCAAAACCCCCAAAAAACACATAATCCAAGTAAAAATGGGCAGAAGATATGAATATATACTTCTCCAAAGAAGACATACAAATGGCCCACAGACACATAAAAACATGCTCAGCATCACTTAACAATAGAAGAATACAAATCAAAACTACAATAAGGTATCACCTGACATGTCAGAATGGCTAAAATCCAAAATTCAAAAAACAACAAGTGTTGGAAAGATGTGGAAAACAAAGGAACCCTTCTGCACTATTGGTGGGAATGCAAATGTTGTAGCCACTATTGGAAACAGTATGGTGGTTCCTCAAAAAATTAAAAATAGAAATAATTTATGATCCAGTAATTCCACTACATTATTTATAACAGCCAAAATATAAAAACAGTCCAGTGTCCATTGATAGGTGAGTGAATAAAAATAAATAAAAATAAAAATAAAAAAGTGGTACACACACACACACACACAGGAATATTATTCAGCCATAAAAAAGAAAGAGCACTGGGTGTTATACTCAACTAATGAATCATTGAACACTACATCGAAAACTAATGATTTACTATATGTTGGTTAATTGAATTTAAATAAATAAAAAATAATGAAATACTGCCATTTGCAACAACATGGATGAATCTAGAGAGTATAATGATAAATGAAATAAGCTGGAGAAATAAAAATACCATATGATTTCACTCATATGTGGAACTTAACAAAACAAATGAACAAAGGTAAAAACAAAACAAAACAAAACAAAAAAATGAACTACAACTTAACTATAAACAAATGGTTACCAAGGGGGAGGTGGTTTGGGGCAGATGTATGATATAGATAAAGGAGATTAGGAGGACACTAGTCTTGATGAGCACTGAGCAATGTATGGAACTGTTCAATCATCATATTTTTCACTTGAAACTAATATAGCATTATATGTTAACTACACTGGAATTTTTTTTTAAAGGACTCTTCAAGACATGAAAATTGACAGTGAATATCCAGTTCTGTCATGTTCTATAGATTTAGAAAATAGAATAAAATCCAATGCATGGAAAGTACAAGAGACATACTTTTTTTTAGCAATTTAAGTAGAGACAGATTATCCTAACATAGAAAGTTTTCCATGAAAGATAACAAGTTCCCTGTTGATGGACATATTCAAGCATATGCTGGATGTTAGCTAGAATATTTTTGGAGAGATTTTCACATTAGTGTATACAAAGAAATCACTGGTCATATATTCTCAGATTTTTTTTTAAAGATTTTATTTATTTATTTGATAGAGAGGGAGACTGCGAGAGAGAAAACACAAGCAGGGGGAGTGGGAGAGGGAGAAGCAGGCTTCCCATTGAAAAAGGAGCCCAAAGTGGGGCTCCATCTTAGGATCCTGGGATAATGACCTGAGCCGAAGGCAGATGCTTAATGACTGAGCCACCCAGGTGCCCCAAGAGACTCAGATTTTAGAAAGAATCAAAGTAATGCTCTAAACATAGGGCTGCATGGCAAACAAATTTTATTAATGTCCTCACCCATCCTATGAAAGTACAGAACAATGGGCATCCGTTCCTCATAAGGAGCATATTAGACTAAACTCTAGATGTTTTCTGGTGGTTCTCTGCGTTTTAAGTCTAACTGGAGATGTCAGACATGCTAGGTGAGCAGCTTGGGGTAAAGGCAGAGAACAGCACACCTATAGATTAGCCCCTGAAAGTCATCCTAGATCAGGGCCATAAAAGATAAACAGATAACCGGAGCAATCACCAATATGGTAAGGTAGTAGAGACCAAAAAGGCCTGTTAATTCCTGAAATTGCTGCTCTACTCAATATGGATTCCTGAAATTCCACCTTTAAGGTTTACTTTTTTTTTTTTTTTTGAGGTTCACTTTTTATTACAAAGTTTTGACTGCTGTTGAAAGAGAGAAAGAAACAGAAACACAGAGATTCTAGAATGGAATCAGACACTTTAGTAGAAATGAAGAATTACAGAGCAAAAGAGGTTGTGACAGAGCAGGAACAACATCTCTTTCTCTCCATCCTGCTCTGTATCTCGGGCCTCATTGTCTCTTAAAAACATTTCTGCAGCAGATTCTCAAACTAATCCCTCAGCCTTGAGTTTTTGAACCCACCTCCCACATTTTAGCCAGAATGATCTTTCCAAAATGAACATCTGGCCATGTAACCTACCACCGCTTAAAATTCTCCAGTATCTCCTTACTGACTTCAGAACAAAGTCTATGAGCTTTAGCATAACCTAAATAATTTAGCCAAAACTCTCTACCCTCAATTCCAGCCACTTCTGCCTCATACTGGTTTCTATGGAATTTTCCATCACTCCTTGTTATTTCTCATCTCCTTGTCTTGGTTTAAGATGTTGCTTCCACCTAAAACATCGTTTTAATCTTGTTTGTATGAATAATTCTTAAACATCCTTCAAGAGTCAACTCAGATATCAAAATTTTGGCATCTTTCTTGGTTCCCTACTTCTCCCCATCCCCCAATCAAAAGTCAGATGGCATCACCAAGAGAACAAGTCAAATAGCATCATCAAGAGAACAGATGGCATGGATTCAGGAGGAGGCTAAAATAATGGTAAGAAAAGGTAGTGACAAATATTAGGGTTTTTTAATGCAGTGGACACATGCTGGGCCCTCTTTGTTCAGAATGTATGTCTATAACCTAAGCCAGTTGGTATCAGGCTCTCTCAGGACCCATGTCCTAACTGGAGGGCCGCTGGAAACATGTTCTTTAGGAAAGAGAATCATTGATGTCTTGTTCTCCAGGGTGCCCAACTTTTGCAGAAAACAAAGCCAGGGTGTCTGCCACCATATATTAACTGGCTAAAGCCAAGGGAACAGGCTTCTCTGAGAACGGAGGCCAGAGCACACACAAGCTTTGGCAGAGCTGCATCCCCCCCAAGGACTCTGATAAAGTATGTCACTGTCCTGGACAGGACAACCCCCGTGAAAAAAAAAGCACCATAAGTTGGTGCTTATCAGCATCAGTTTTGAACTGATTATAGGTTATAAAAAGTCAAGACATAGAAAGATAGAATAACTGAAAGTATTTTACTTATTCCAGAACAGTTATTGAGCATCCATTTTGTGCTTAGAGCTGGGGCTAAGGCCGGGCTAGGAAGCTATGCAAGCTTACTATACCCAGCACTGTCCCACCACCTTAGGAGCCAACAGCAATGATAAAGGTAATGCTATAGTCATGGTTTTCCCTAAAGTCCACAAGGCCAGGGGTCAATGAGACTCAAAGCACTTGATAACAACAAGCCCTCCTCCCTGACCAGGGCTCTTCTTGGGTTTATGGATGCTTGGCTTCACCGACAAAGCAGAATGATCAAAGAGCAGCCCACTACTGGCCAGGATGATTGAATCCTACAGTTACCAGAAGAAAAAATTAGGATTTGTGGAGAGAGTCAAGGGCCATGGAAGCATAAAAGAGGAAAAAAAAAAATTTTAAAAAGAGCATGTTTACTACCGTGAATCTGAAAATTATTTTTTCCAGGAAAAAAAAATAGAGCACTGTATCCATACCTGATTTTTAAAAACCAGAATGCATTGCAGGCCTCTCCCAGATGCTGATGTCAACCCAAGTATTGAATGTGGATTGATTATTGAGGCATTTTTATTATGCATTAACAGTATACATTTTAAGTCAAGCATTCTTTAAAATTCAATAAATGTAATGTTTAAAAATGAAAGACCTTCATAAAATGAACTCAGGTTAAACCAGGTTCTTAGAGTCATTACAATCACTGTCATAAGGATGAATTAAGAAGGTTGTCCTGGTCTCCAATTTAATAACACTTTGACTGCCTCGTAAATTGTGTGATATATAGTAATTTGGCATCCAGTATTTGATTGGCTTTTTCCTCCAACCCTTCCTCATAAATTAATGTCACCAGGAGCACAGACAAGTTCTTTCCTATATTCCCCAAGTCCTTTTTAAATAGCTATTAACCCTTGCTTGCCACCAAGACTGTATTAATTTAAGAACAACAAGACAGCCATGACAAAAGACTCAAGACTACCTCTTATAATCTATGCAACTCATTATAAACATTTGGCATGTGGAACATCTGTTTTCTTCTCAAATAAAATAAGAACAAGTTTTCAGCATCCCTTCCATGCACTAGACTCCACGAAGTTCACAACTGTATGGAGCCCAAATACCATGCAAGAAAGAATTCCATGAATGTCTAGGTTCCAATGGATATGTTCTAGCCAGACAGTGAGAGAAAAAGGCCATTAAAGCAGCAATTTAAACACTTCACTGTGATGGGGGGACCCTAGAGAGAGTTGAAGACAATGAAAAGCACCACATGCAGTCTGCATGAAGTCAGCAAAAGCTTCTCGAAAGCTGCATCTAACCAGAGAGAGAGCAGAGGAGTAGCCAGGCAAGAATGTATGCTTTGGGGAAGGAGCAGGAGCAGTGTGTCTTTGGAAGTAAAGAAAATAAATATGCAGGGGTGAGCACTGCTTACTTGAAGAACAAATGGGGTTTAACATAGCCAAAACTTAAAGGGCAAGAGGGAGGTATTGTGAAAGGCATGGCTGCAGAGGTATAAAAAGAGTAGACAGACGACATTGGGAGATGGAGAGGGGAAGTGAGTTGGGAGAAATTGGAGGGGGAGACAAACCATGAGAGACTGTGGACTCAGAAATAAACTGAGGGTTTTGGAGGGGAGGCGGATGGGGGTTTTGGTGAGCCTGGTGGTGGGTATTAAGGAGGGCACACATTGCATGGAGCACTGGGTATGGTGCATAAACAATGAATTCTGGAACACTGAAAAGAAATAAAATGGAACACAGAAAAAGTCACCCAAAGAAGTGTCATGTAAACCATTTGTTTAGATTTTATCCTAGGGCAATATCTGAGCAGGAGAATTCCTTGAGCAGGAGAATGACATGTCAGATTTGCATTTTTGAAGGCTACCACTGACTGTAGTAGTGAGAATCAGATTGGATGAGGCAAACCTGCAAGTCTGGAGGTCAGTGAGAGAGCAGGCTGCTACGATAATCTGGGTGGCAAATGATGGCCACCCAGACTTGAGAAATTACAGTGGAAGTGGAGATAAAGTATTAGATCTGAAAATATTTAGGCAGCAGGTGCAATAGGATTAAGTGATTATTGTCACATATCGGTGTGACAGTTGATGGGGAAAAAGAAATCAGCAATGATACCCATCTTTCTAGCTATAGCAAATGATACAGGAGAGCTACCCACTGAGATGAGGGGCACTGGGAGGACCACAAACTGTAAGGGAGTTAAGAGTTCAGTTCTGGCTGAATTGAGGTTGACACACCTGCGGAATTCCCAGGGGGAGATAATTAGCAGGCAGCAGGATATGTGAGTTCAAAGCACAAGAATGGTCTGGGCCTCTGGGACAACTTGCTTTTCAGAAGCACATAGCCTTAAGGATATAGGTGCATTAAGGCAATGTGCAGTCAGGGCCTTCAAGTTTAGAAATAGAACTGTCATGTCAAACAGAGGAAGCATTCATATTCAGTCGTGGGAATCAGGGATGGCTCTACAGAGGTGATATATAAGACCTTTAAAGGTGAGTAGGATTTTAGTTGGTTGTTAGAGAAAAGGTGACCTGTTTAAAGCTGGGGTGGGGCGGTGGGATGCCTGACCAAAAGCAGAGAGAAAAACTGATGAACTACGGGTAATTATGAATACTTACATCCGGCTAAGGTTTAAGGTCTGTCTAGGAGTGAACAATAGCTGGAAAGAGAAACTGAAAGGCGGGAAGACCAAACGTTATTCTATGAGTGATCTGAATTCTTCAGAGATGTCTGAACTAGGGAATGACAGTCTTTGTGCATTTCACAGACCGCATCTCATCTTGCTGAGTCTTTATGAAGAAAGTGGGATTAGCAAGGCACTCGCACAATAAGGCAAGGTTTTGAACATAGATATCTCTAGGTTATAATCCTAGTTTTGGTACTCAGAAGCTATGTGATCTTGTTGAATTAGCTCCTACATCCTTGGGTATAAAGTGGGCAGTGTGACACCCACTTTTCATGGTTGCTGTGAACTTGTAGATCACAAATCTAAGGTTCCTGGGACACAGGAGACAATTATCAAATTAAGAACTGCCTTTGGAGTGGGTGATGGTTGGAGTAGGAGTAGTTCCGCTGCCACCTCCTCCTTGGCCAGGCTAACCCGCCAGAAGCAGGGCATAATAATAATAGCAACCATTTCAGCGAGGAAGAACATAACCACCTGGAAAGGAGCCACATTTTTTTCTCAGAACAAACGCAACATGACTATTTCCTGTGAGACAGGAAAGAAGTCTCAGAACCAGGAGGTTCTTGTTCCAGGAGCTGCAATTGTTCAGGAGCTCACACCTAGGTACTTGCATAGGCACCGTTGTTAAATAGAACAACGGCAGCGGCCTACAAATTAGTGCCTGGGGCTCCACCATCAGGTAACTTCTTAAGTCACAGCTTGTCAAGTAACATGAATCTGAATTTGGGGACAGGGCCCAGAAGTGGGCATTTAAGCAAGAGACCTGAACACCTCCTCTCAGATTCATAAAATTGAACAGGCAAGACCCAGGCAGCAACAATTTCCCACACATGAGATTCTGTCGACCGGGTCCGCAATGGGTTAGTGAGTCAAGATTTATCAAGTACATCCATGAAAGAGCAGGTCTGACACAAAAGGGATGTGTGTATGGCATTTTATTTCTTAGACATGAATGATAGAGTATGCTTCTTGAGATCTTCTCAGACTTTAGCCTATCCATGAGGACTATACACAGTAGAATTGGATATTCCAATAGGAGGAACTGTATCTTTGGAATAGACAGGGGAACAAGAAAGCAACCATAAGCATTTCACATTAACTTTCAAGGTCTTCAAAGGGTCTGAGAGGTTATTCTACTTGTAAGCTAACAAGTTAACTTGTCACAATTTCATGGATACTTTCTTGGGTCAGAGAAAAAAAAAAAACTGTTATAACAAAAAGGAGGCAGGGGGTCAGCAAGATCACTGGGTCTCAATTCCCCCAGATAAATGCACTGGAAGTAGACTGCCTTACAAGAGAGGAATCCTGAACCCAGAGAACCCATTGCTTTATAGGAATATGTAAGAGAACCTGCTCTCTGTCTTGGGGAGGATACCACCTCATCCCTCAAGGTTACTTGTTACAAACAAACCTTGAAAAATGGCCCAAATGAAGAGTGGTCAGGGCCTTGCAATCTTGGCTTACCTGGCATGATATATAGGAGTACAAGAGACCTATAAAAGAGTGTCTTCCCACACCAAGTCCTATCACACTGGACCTGGACTTTAGCTATATTAACTCAGCATCCCAATGCATTTTTTCTCCTCTGAATTAGAGATCATCTTGCAAAGACTAAGGGACCCCTTCACGCTAACTAGGATGATGACCTTCTAAGGTACCTTCACCTAATCAGTGTCCTTAACAACTCCTTAGAAACCATGATATAAGTGAGGGTCAAATCTACACACACGCACACACACACACACATACATAAAGCAGGGAAGAAGGAGAAAAAGAGAGAAAAGATTTAGCTGCTTTTCGAAGCTGTCCCAGCTTTATAATACTGAAATCAGAATATTCCAGCTCTGAGGAAGAAACTTCTGCTAATTCTCGAGGAGTTCACAATCTGCCACATAAATCAGAGGAATACGGTAAGCTGTGATAAGCACAGCGACACATGTGGAGCTCGATTAAGTCTTTTGTTCTCCCTGGGGAAAGGGAGAAAAGCTTCTTTACATGATATTGCAATATCAAATTATCTGCTATTTTTTAATATTGCACATCTTAGAGTCATATCTGGGGTTGTTTTGTGAAAAGTGAACTGATGAATAATTTAGAATGGTGTCTTAGCACCTCTCCCTGCATATAAAAAAATGTAATCTTACTTAATTGTATGTTGCCATGATAACATTAAGAAAGTCCCCAAGGGGTAACTGGGACATGCCCGGCTTAATGAAAAGTCAAAGGACATTCCTTGAATTTATATGAACTCCGTTTTCATGCTTGCACTGCATGTTCTTCAGGATGTGGTGCTGGCCTCCCTCTCCGGAGAATGTGGAGTGCACGGCGGTGTCTGCGGTGGCTTGCCTTTGCTTAAAAAGCTAATTAACTACTTATCATGATTTTCTCATTTGGAAATCAAGAGGCTTATGGAAATCTTTTGGAACCACAACTTGGAATTCACGCAACTTCATTACCCATTGAAGTTGGAACTCCTTTGATTGTGACAGTTTTTGTGTTGCGTGTGTGTGTGTGTGTGTATGTGTGTGTGTGTGTTTCTCTAGTGCATCCATTACACTGAAAGCCATCCCAGGCATCGAAACTATGTGCCTACAAAACAACAAAGTAAGTGCCTGCAGGGGAAAACATCCAGCAGCAGAATTACCAAGGCAAAATATGTCTGTATTTATATGAAGACAAACTATACTCAGCTGGCCAAAACATAGAAGGATTAGATTGCCAATTATATGGCCAAGAATTAGATGCTGGAAAATTGATGAGTCATCAACTTAGACAAGAACCTGGGGACTAGGAAGGGTCAGATGGTTCACATCATCAGGGTTTAACAAATGAAGAAAAGACTGAGGGTAAGCATTCAGAATGCGAAGAGAAGGGAAGATGATCAGAGAGAACTCAAGCAATGAAAAATCCATGGCTAAGGACAGCTCTGGGTCTACTCCCAGCTCCAAAAGCAGCCCTTGAATTTGTGTGACTTCTACTTCCTGGCCTTGCAGGGATACCCTTTATTAACCCTTCTTCCTTTCTCAGAGGCTAACCTAATGCTTTGCACAACCGTTGGCATTTACTGAATGAACATTAAACTTGAGACCTGTTCATCTTGCCTTTGATGCCTTGCCTCACTCTTCCCTCCCATCCCCATATATATGTATTCCACATTCTGATTCACCTCCATGTTCTTACCCACATCCCTTTTTCTCACTCGGGTTCCCTCCTCTTCTAATCCCTCCCCTTTCTCTGCTTTTTCCTCATGTCAGCCCATTGAGCCAAATCTGTTCTTCAAGGCACAGATCAAATGGCAGCTCCTCTATGAAGCATTCCTCAATCTTTGACTATCTTTTTCCTTGATCAGAATTCCTTATTCCTTCATCTGTGCTCTCATGAGTTTTGTGTGATATTATGCTTTCTACTCTATAGGTGTGTGTATATTACTCTCTAGTTCACTAGGTTAAATTATTTCTTGAGTTCAATATCCATGTTTCTTTCTATATATACATTACTGAGCACAGTACTTTAAAGTTAGGACATACTTCTGGGGCACCTGGGTGGCTCAGCGGGTTAAGCCTCTGCCTTTGGCTCAGGACATGGTATCAGGGGCTTGGGATTGAGCCCCCTCATCGGGCTGTGTGCTCAACAGGGAGCTCTCTTTGCCTGCCTCTCTGCCTACTTATGATCTCTGTCAAATAAATAAATAAAAATTTTAAACTGATAAGAACAGATACTACACAAAATAATTTTTTAAATAAATTTAGGACACACTTCATAAATGTAGGTTAAAAATTAAAGTTAAGTGAACACTGACAATCTTGGAATGAGGGTGGGGATTTGTTCTGAATTTCCCAGAAGACTATGGTATGAGAATCCACAAAGAAAATTATGCCTTACAGCCTGGGAATTCACTGTGGTTCCTAAAAGAGCTGAGAACACCTCTCTAACAGACCACTGTCTTGTTGGCCACACTGTGGAGAATGTGTTACATACAACACAGGAGGAAGGAATTACATATAAGGTGTGAGAAATTCAGGTACCAGTCTCCAAAGGAAAGAGTCTGCAGACTCAAGGCCAGCTCTGCAGACTGACCACAGTCCTTCACCTGAGACTTCACAGTGGCCATAGAGCAGTCCATTACAGTGATATGCAGTGACACATCTGGTCCAAAATAAATGTTCTTTCTGCTTCTTATATGTCACAGTGTTTATTTCACTTGAACTTCCTCTTTGTGAGTTGGAGGCACTTAAATCTCTCAACCTTTCTAGGTGGCAGTCACAGTAAATCTCTGCTTAGAGTTTTCACAAGTGACAAGTTATCTTGGATTGGATAGATTAAAAGACAAAACATTCAGACAGGTAGGATAATGCTGCCCAGTTGTTCAAAAAAGACCCATAGCTTCTCCAAATCCAGGTTTTCCTTGAGATGTGGATTTGCTTGGTACATGCACCTTTTTTTGTTGGCTTCACAAGGATGGTACTCTTTAAGGAAGAAGATGGCATGGCAAACTCAGAGGAAGATAAGGCATGCAGAAGTCTTGGATACTGATTGAAGACTCTTTGACATGAATGGTGATGGAAATTCAAGGACTTGGGTGAATTCAATTTGATTTGAAAAGTAGAGCTCTTTAAAAAGAGAAGCTCTACTTTAACAAGTAGAGCTCTCTACCAAGCCCAGTTAATGCAGAGGAAAAAGGGAAAGGTATATAGACTGTGGATGGAAAATCCTAACTCAGGTTCACAGTTTTTAGGCTTGTTCAGTGATAGTGAAGATCTGGATATTGTAATGTCAGTGGGTATATTTTAGAAACTGGGGGCAAAAAAAACAGTTCTAACACTGTGATAGTTGTGTAACTATCATCTGCTTGTTGAAACCAAAGAGGTGATGAAGACCAAGGACAAAAATTGATTCAGGTGATTGATTAAAAATTGAAAAAGGTAGCAATCCATTTTGGAGGTAGTAGAGGATGGAAGTATGGTTTTAGAAATAAAGAGGTAAGCAGAAAGCATGAATTAGGAAATAGAGGAAAGAGTGAGGAAATATTGTTCTGTTAGGACACTGTCACCCTATGCAATTGCAAATATCTTTAAGGTCATCATTTTAAATGATGTCTGTCACCTTCATAAGGAAGACTTTCTTATTGATTTTTTATAACAGGATTGAGTAGAGATTCTATAAATAGGGGCTGGGAGTGGGCTCTGAAGTCTGAGGTAGAAAGGGAGGGTGGAGTGAGGAGGTATGCTAAAGAAAACCTGAGTGTACATCTTTCACCACATTATGTTAGGAAGGGAGAAAGGACTGAGCAGACAGGATATATTTAAAGGCCATGACCCTGGATAGAACAGACATTGGAATAAGCATCTTTCTTGAGTCTCTGTGTATTCTGTAACACAGAGAAATGGAAAATTGGTTTCAGCATGTCACATTAGTAGCCTACTGCTGCTACACATGCCCCATGACAGAGGCAGAGCCTAAAGCAAAAGGCACAGCATGAAAACATAAGATGATTCATTTTGTTCTTGGCTTTCCACCAACATTAGGATATGACCAGCAATCAGGAACCACTGCTGTATCCTGACCAGTGACAGAGTGCCTCTTCATTACTGAGTTAGTGGCCTCAAGGAAAGATCCAGAATGATGGTCCAGCCCTTGGGCACCATTGTCCTTCCAATAACCAAACAGAATTTGAATCATGACAAACTTTTGGCCAGCCTGTTGCCCCCTTAGGGACAATCCATCTTCCTCAGACAACTCCAGCTAGCAGAAACCCTCCTGACGCATTATCTGCCACTGTCAACCACCTTCAGGCTGTTTTATAGACTCCCCAGTCTTAAGCAAGGGCAAACTTAAATTTGGAACCTCATTCTGTTTTGTGGTGCACTGTCTCTTTCAGAGTTAATGTTTCTCAGTACTTCCTCATCAAAAGCTTCAACTTCTGACTCGTTTGTCTCACA
Source organism: Neogale vison (assembly GCF_020171115.1). Taxonomy (NCBI): domain Eukaryota; kingdom Metazoa; phylum Chordata; class Mammalia; order Carnivora; family Mustelidae; genus Neogale; species Neogale vison. Next base: position 128,202,695 of record NC_058098.1, read on the forward strand.
TACTGGTGAGTTTCTTTCCAGTTGTGACTCTCTTGCACGAGTAACTGGTCTGAGACAATATAAGTCTCCAGTCATCTCTTCTGGCTCCATCTGCAGTACAACCATCAGAAGAACCAGGGAGACTGAACCTGGAAACTTTAAGTTGAAGACCTTGGTTTTATTCCACCTTCAACGCTCAGTTACAGCCTTTATTCCTTCTTTGATCCATTTCTACTCAACTTGCCAGAGGAACTTCTCTGAGTCTTTAAAAGCAAAATGGTCATTCAAGCCTACATGTTGGGAGACATTTTCAACAGTGCCTTCATCAATTCAAAGGGTTTGGAAGGACATTTTTTGAAAAATTCACTTTTTTCTACCTTTCCACCAGAATTTTCTGCTTGTGAAATTTCTTTCCTATAAATATGGATCCTATTTCTGAGTCAAAAGCTACAATATCCCTCTTTTTCTTAGGTAAGAGGGGCAGAGAGGAGAGTGTAGCAAGTCAAAATTTTGAAAGGACTCAAGTTCAGGGCAAGAACCTAATTTCTCCTCAAGGCCTTTCTCCATTTTTTTTTAACATTTTATTTATTTGCCAGAGAGAGAGAGCATAAAAAGGGGAAGCAGTAGGCAGAGGGAAAAGCAAGCTCCCTACTGAGCAAAGAGCCCAATGTGGAACTTGATCCCAAGACCCTGGGATCATGACTTGAGTTGAAGGCAGAAGCTCAACTTAATGAGCCACCCAAGCATCCCAAGGTTTTGCTGTTTTCAAAATAGACCACTTTTTAGTAACACAAAACACTGAAGAATCAGGTGCCTTTGGATAAGCAAATGGTGATGTTGTTGGTTCCTAAAAAAAGGATAGCCCTCTCTGGTGGTAGATACAAAGGCTTTCCTTCTACCTAGCACCTGAAAATGGACATGAATGCAAGTGCTGGGTATGGAGGACAGCAAAGCTGAATGCTCTGAGTGATAATAAATAATAAAAATAGTGATAAAATCTAATAATGTCACCATGAGATTTACTTACATAATCCCCTTATGATAGTTCTATCAATAGGTATTATAATTTACCTCATTTTCCAGATGAGGAAACATGTTCATGAGGATTAAGTAGTTTTAGCACAGTAACTCATTCTGTGTTGGAACCCATTAGCTGTGAGGTCCAAAGCCAGCCCTCCCACCCACAACACTAACTGGTCTCTTATTTGATGTCCTATACCAGGACGAGTAATCAAATCCTCCAGCCAAACAGCCCCCAGCAATGGCTTAGTCTCTTGGCAGGCCAGTAGAGACTGCTCTTTGGAAGAGCAGAGTATTTTCTATCTCAAGTGTACATGACCATTCATAAGTTTTTGTGTTAGAAAAATTCTGACATCAGTGGTCTGATTGTAAGTTCAACCTGTGTTCTAAGTAAGGGCCAGAACGGGGTCTCCTGCCCAGGAAATGTTAATGATGGAATCAAAAACCCCTAGTTTCAGTTACCTTTAGAGGATCTCTGAACCCAGGAGCAACCACATGACATCCTTGGGAAATGTCGGTCATCTGTGCTTGCTAATCTAATGAAGTTAGAGCTCACCGGAAGGTTTATGTGGAATGTAGAGGAACGTAGGTGAAAGGGCACCTGCTTTCCCATGAAATACACCCACATAGGAATCTTGGCTCCCCTCCTGACAAGTTCAATGGAGTTAGACATATCATTTAAATTCCTCCGCACCTCAGTTTCCTTATCCATTAAAGGACGGTAACACCTTCCTTTCAGGTTGACCCTGAGGATTAAGATAACATGTGTAGTATACCGGGCACATGTAAGGTCTCAATAAATATTAATACCCTTTCCACTGTTCCCCTTCCAAAATAAGTTTCTAAAAAGTGATTTTTTTTTACCAAATCAGCATAATGCTTGTAATATCAAAGTTCACTTCAAATAACTTATATTTGATTTAATCACTTATGATGAAACAAAATGGTGATCCATCAAAGTTTTTAAAAGCATTGTTTTTATAATATTTTGTCCGATATCATTCTGATGTGGTACGGGCTGCTACCTGAAGCTGTCCTCTGCCAAACCAGAAAGAAGAATGACGGCTTTAAAGACATGGTCCCAAGATGTACCTTTTCTATCCCTACACCTTATTCTAGATCAGTGCCAGAGTAGTGAAATTCAGACAATCATAACCAATTACCCACAACGGAATGAAATGGAATGGACTGGAGTAAAAAATATCAGTCCCTCCAACACAGCGAGATAAAGTACTCTTTTACAATATGTTTGTTTCACTTTTATCTATATGCATAGATCTTTATATAGGTATCTGTGTACTAGTTGGCATCAAATTATTTTTTACTGTGGGTCCCCAGGAGTCTGAATGCCACTACTTTGGATGGTATTTTAGAGGCTCCAGGAGTCAAGCCTTTCCTGACAACTTGAAGTTTCCAGAGGTTTGAGGCTGGCCTAAGCGGAGCCTCCCAGTGGCACTTGTATGCCTCCTTGTTTGGGCACAAGAATTAGGTTCAGCTTGTTTTCTATTATGTCATGATGTCACCTTTAACTCTGACCACACAGCTGGCCCACCCAGAGACAAAGATCTACATAGTTAAAGAATGGAAAAATGAAGCTGTCCGAGTGTAGATGATCTAATCCTATTTGCAAACAGCTGCAGTGTAGGCACAGACTTTGTCACCTGCTCAAACACTTGAGCTCATTCTACTTTGGGGGACTTTCGATGAACTCAACCAAGTACATTTTCCTCCGTGGAACCCTAGGCAGGGCAGTGGATGAGAGGAGGTGAGGAGAGGATTTTCTTTTTGAAGCAAATACTGACTTATTTGGCCTCTCAGATTATCTGCTTCACTGAACTAAATAGCGGTCTTCTACCTTTCTTTCATTACCTATTCTTATGCCATTACAGGAAATGGGTTGAACTGCGTTTTGCTCTCAGACATTCATTTATATCACATTTTCTTCTCACATTTCTTATTTCTTTTTCGGGTCCTATTTGTCATCTTCTATGACTTCTCACTTCAGAAATCTAGTGCTGAACCATGATATATGTGATCTACCTTTATGTTCAGTTCCAAAAATAATATATATGCATACTTTTTTCACCTTAAGTGCGTACTTATTTCCTCATCTCAATGTAATTTGATTGGCTTTGCGTAGAGTTGTAAGAAGAAAATTCTGGGAGGCACAATGAGATCAGATAGAGAATGTGTTAATATAATCAGGGCTTCTAAGAAAAAGCAATTTTGACAGATTAGAAACTGTATCTTTGTGTGCATCCTGCCCAAGTTGTCAAGCCCCCCCTCCCACAGTGACAGCAGGCTCCCTCAAACTTCAGGGACGCCCTGTCTTCTCATCACATTATGGAAAGCTAGCCTGGAGCTATATTTGGACCTCTCTGTCAGAAAAGACTAACAAACAGGAAGTAGAGCTCCCTACTTTAAGTTTCCGGCAGCTATTGCTGATGCTTCTAGGTATCACCACAGAGGTCCCATTTTACAGAGCTAGAAGCTGAGGTGTAATAAGAATAAAGAACTTCACCTACTGTCTGAGGAAGGGGTCTCTGTGCTCTCTCATACAAAGTCTTGGAATGTGTCTGGGCACCAACTTTATTTTATTTTTAATTTGGAAAACCCACCAGCAACTAACAAATTCTTTACGTTAGTCAGAAATGAAAAGGTACTAGTGAGTAAATCTGTCAGAGCAGAGAGAGAGAGCTCAGCTCACGGCTGTGAAAGATGTGGGAAGGCAGATACATTTAGCCTTTCCCTCTCTGCACAGCCATTAGGGACCCTTGCAAGAAACTAGCCACCAGCCCAGGGAGAAAGGGCAGAACAGTGCTGAGTGAACAAAGCAGATATTTAGTGCCTATAGATAATATCCAACTCGAGCATCAGCAGAGAGCTTGGCCGGTGAGGGCATCTCCTAGGAAACCATCAGATAACACTGGGAGAGACAGGCTTTAACATAATAAGAGCTGCAGGGGAAACAAGGCGCGTTAGCTAGAAATGAGCCATGTTTCATAACGCGGCAGTCATTTCTTGTACAACAAATAGGCCTGCTCTGCTCACGTGGAAGCATTCATGCTCAGAGCAGAGAATCCTATGCTCCTGATGCTCTGGAGGTCAGCATCTCTTCTACCAGGTGAGGTGGGAGAGGCAGAGCCTGGCCTCTCAGAGAGCAAACAACCCACCTTCCCAGCCAGGCCTGGCACCAGGAAACAGCAGTGGTCTCGCAGACTATAGAGAAAGCAGATACTAGGATGGAGGGTGGCCAGGTTCCTGACCTGTAGAGTGACCTGCACATCAGCATAGGTAGCCAACAGGATGGCTGTTGGCTACCTTCTGCCAACAGAACCTGAGAGCCCTCAAACCCTTGTCTCATACTGCTTTCCAGGACCTCATCTTTTCCCTCTCTTTCCTCCTTCAAACATACACACACACGCACACACACACACGCACACGCACACGCACACACACACAGAGTCCTTTCAGAGCCTGCTTCATGCTTTCCCTTTTTGAAGATTCATTGGATTCATTGCAAGGTTAGCTTAAAAATAATAATAATAATAAAGCAAGATCCTTTCAGGATAAGTCCTTCATTCACCAGACCCTGTGGTCACAAAGGCACATGGATAAGTGCCCATTATTTGCTAAGCAACTTCCTGGGATGAAGCAGAAGCCGGCTGAGCACCTCTTGTCCAGCGCCACGCCCCACATCAACGCCAGCCAGAACAAGACGCAGAACTTAGAACTGTTGGTCCTTTCCCTGACGACTGTTCAAATTCTTGGTTGCCAAGCAACAGGTAGTAATAGCGCAGTGATAAACATCAAGATAATCTCAATCTGGTCATCTGGCCATTAAAATAAAGAAGTGTTCCCATGCTAAGGCTGTTTCCTTGCTGAATGTGGCATCCTGTCTGGCTAAGGACATGTTTCCATCCCATTGTTTCTCTGGTTCAAAAGTTTCCTTTTGATATTGCCAGGATGCATACCAAAATTATTTCATGTAGGCATGCACTGGTAACTTGAAGACATTAAGCTTTCATAGTCCCAACCAGCTACACAGGTATTTTGATTCAGAGTTTCAGCTCTGATCTGATGAAGAAAGCTGTCTTGAAACTCACCCAAGCCTCCTTCAAGATACACATGACCTGCTAAGTTAAGCAATGGTGTAAACAAAATCGTGAGAGAATTAAAAGGACAAATCATTGCCGCATCCATTAAAGAGAAAATAAGAAATATGACTTTCTTGAAAGTAGTCAGAGCAACTGTGGACTAACATCCCGGTGAGAGAGCTTTCGGCGCATACACGTTCATTTATGACAGCAGTGCAAAAAGCAATGGTTCATGAACCGACAGATCTAATAGAATTCTGAACTATCACGTAAAATCTGCAAGTTGAGCCACGTTAATCCATAATTCGGAAAAGTAAACTATCCTGAAAGCTATCGCACCCACCTAGTGGGAGGTTAAATAAGACAAGTAGCGACATGTGCAAACTCCAGTCCTGGCTCACAGTAAGTACTTGCTGCTAATGGTGAAAATTCACATGCTACATTTTTACTAACTCTTTAAAAGACTCTCCTGTCTGTCCCTAACAGCTACTCAGATGCTGTGAAGCCCCTGCCCTCATTCCCGCCTCTCTTTCTCACTGCCCCCACCGGTCCACTGGCACTTTCATTCCGCTTCCACCTTCAGCCCTCACCCTGCACACGCTGACCTCCCTTTCCTTTCCTCCTGCTAAATTTAGAGGCCGAGCTGTCTCCCTGGTGTGAGAGGTTGGAGGGCCATGGCAGCAGGCTACAGAGCTGGTCTGGAGTTGGCTGTCGGCAGCAAGGGAAGGACAAATGTCAGGGAGACGGACTCCCCGGCCACCCTCCCCGCAGCCCCAGTACTCGCTCCTCTGCAGCCTCTCTTGACAGGCAGGGTAAAAGGAGGAGGGCATGGAGGGCCTTTGAAGTCTAGCTGCCTGTCACTGAGCTCAAAGAGACCAAGGGCTTGTCAGAGCACAAGTCACTGGGGCTCTCTCCCTTTCCCAATTAATTCAGTTGGCTCGGGAAGGAAAGGGATTGTGATATGCCCAGGCCGGGCAGAAAGCACAGCCTACCAGTGCAAAGCTGCGGCATCTAAAATCTTTTCTAACTGCCAGGTCCCAGCCATGGCAGAAGATCTTTATTCAGAAGAAAGAGATCCAAAAGATTCTTTTTCTTGGTCCCACTCTTGGCCCCACATATTGGCCAATGTCAAGAATTCTGTCACCAAATCTTCCTCTCTTTACTTGGGCTTTATTTCTAACTCCATCTATCTGAAAACCAACATTAGTCATTTGTAAGAATCGATGAGTCTCTGCCCTCTTCTGAGAACATGTTTGGAAAAGGAAAAGCACAAATCCTCTGACAATTGATGTCAGGAGCATTGGGGGAAATTCCAGAAAGACAAGGGACCCCCCAAAGGCAAATGCCCTCAGCTCTCCATTCAGACCATTCCTCACCTTATATCACTGTTTCAATTCTAATGTTTCCATTGAACTAGTGTTTGTCAGGTCCTCGCTATGTGCCAAGCCTGACACAGCTATGTTCACACGCATTCTCCAAGGAGAAGCCAGCTAGGATAACCCCCATGCTCTCACTGCCCAGGCCTGGCTATTTCAAGGCTCCTCTCTCAGGACACATGGAGGGCAGAGAGCAGAAGGGCTCACCCATAGCACTGGAGTGGCATCAGGTCAGCACCCAAAATAGGAGCTAAGAGGCTAGAAAAACAGGGTGTTCGGTGATAAAAACCACCATTTACTTCAGACATTTCAAGATAAAGACTAATGTCCTCTGAGGGTGAAGCATCATTGAGGAAAACTTGCTGTTCCTTATCAGATAGTTCTTGGACTAGGGTGGCACTGAGCTGGGAGTAGATGGACCCAGAAGTGTAGATTTCTGGTGCCAGCCCTCTCTCTACTCAGCTGAATAGTTCTGAATCAGCCACTTGACCTCTCTCAGCCATAGTTTCTAGTTCTGTATAAATGGAGGGCAACATTAGTCTGACCTGCCTCACAGGGGTGGGGTGAGAACCAAGGTCACTGTTGAATGGGCAAGGGCTTTCTAACCTGCAATGTGGGAGCTGCCGTCACACGGCTGGCATCAACACTAACAAGAGAAGATGGCACAGAAGGATAATGGAGAAGTAGCCCTCTAGATTATAGATAGAGATACAAAGTGAAGACCCAGAGCCAGGTCTGGCTTTGATGGCTATAGTGTGACTCTTCCCATTTCATGGGAAATGCCTGGCTGTGGGGTCTGCTGACCACATCCCTGTCACTGCCTCGATGTCATTTTGTTACCTCGATGTCATTTTGTTACCTCGATGTCATTTTGTTACCATTAAATCTGCAGTCATGCCGGGGTGGGGACACTTTGTCCTGTGTGCCCTGTCTTGCTCTTGGAAATGCTGCAATGGACAAGTGTTCTCAAATCACATTTAACATGACTTCATGAGACTACATTTCAACCTTCTGCGACCCCAAATCTGAGCCTCCTTTCTCATTCGATGACTACCTTTCATGGATCTGAACTCAGATGAACTAAGAATGTTGTAACAGAGAGACATTAAACGTTCAGTGTTTGCCGTGGGGTGTTGTGGGTCTTGTCCCAGATCCCGATTTCCTAACCACTACCCAGTAATGGTGATTGTGTACATACCTCAAACGATTCAGCCTGACCAGTCAGTCTGTCCCCGGTAATTAAGAAACTGAAGAAGTTAGGGGTCCTCCACAGAGAAAATGAACCGTACACTCAGCTTAGGTCACTTATATAAACCACAAGAGTTTCAACAGCCCAGTGATTCCCTTCAGCCCACAGAGGTACTGCAGGCTGAGGACCACATGCCGGAGGGAGGTCTCTAACTGCCGTGGAAGCTCAGTCACCCACGCCTGCCCAGGCCAGAGGCATCACAGTCCCGGAATCACAGTCCTCACCTCTAGCAAGTGAGCCTGGCCCAGGGGACGGCAAGGTGGCGAAATAGTGAATGGTTAACTCCGCCAGTTCACCTGACAGCATGGCCTCATTTACTTGGGCTTCCCACGGCATATTTCACTTACAGCCAGTGCTATTCATTGGTGAAAGCCACAGCTTTTCTGGGAGAATCCTTCATTAGTTCGGCAAATGGATATTGACCACCTGGCCTGTTTCAGGAGCGGTGGGGCAGGCCCCAGGTTACAGGAGTATAAATCCTCCCAGCGTGTTAGCCACACATAGACACATAACGCAGGAAGCAGGTCTGACACCAGAGGAAAAAAGAGAGAGAAGAGTGTCTTGAGGCGACCCTTGGCAGGGGAGACTGCGAACACCAACCATCAGGCCAGCTCCTCTGACCTGGAGCAGTCACTCACAGGTGGGTTGTGCTGGGGGAGAAGACAATTCTCCTCTCCCAAGGAAGCGGCTATTAGGACTATGGGGAACAGCACCCACCACGACTTGTGGAAGCACAGTCTGTCTTTATGTTCCCATGTAGAGCCAGGGAAATGAATATTTAAAGGTATGGGGTCATAAAACTGTGGGATATGAGAAAACACCAGCCTTTGAGGCCTGGCTGCTACACACTGCTTCGTAATATACACATGTTTATCGTTCCCCAGATGCTTTTGGCTCATTCACAGAAATGCCACACCTGAAAACTGGCACCATGCCCTTCATCCTAGAAGTTTAAAAGTCATGGAGAGCCCAGGAAAGCAAAGACCCCAGAGCAGGCGCGGGGTCACCTCACTGTGTCTGTGGCTCCACACATCTGAACGTCAGTGCCCAGGATGGAGAGACAGGCCAGGCACGAAGCAGATGCTGGGGTGAGTCAAAGGACTAGCCAGGGGGAAACTGGGCTTTGCAATGTATTGTCATATTGAAATTATTCCCTCATTATTCCTCATGAACTCATTAGTTCAGAAATCATCTTCAATTTAACCGTAGGTGCACAGACTGTAGCTCAGTATTTTCTTCTCTATTTTATGCTAACTACATTGCTTTAAGGTAGACCATACATACCCTTACAGGCATCCACACACATACAGGCACACACATGCACACACACATGCACATTTCTTCCAGAAACACTGACACATGCCACAGTGATTTTAATAGATACTCTGAAATAATGCTTTGGTTTCATCGGAACTTCCCCCATGCTGTCTGGATCATTACAACCCTGATGCTTCAACAGGATAAAGCACTGAGAGTGAAAAGCCTCATTTCCTGCAGCATTCCCAGGGCCACGGTTTTATCAGGTTAAGACCGTGATGCCCACTGTTCCAGCAGCAGTGGCCATGGGATTCCCTCTGGGCATAGACCCCAGGGAGCTGAGTTAGAAGGATACCAGCAGAGTCTGAATTTGGACCAAACCGACCAAACAGTAAGAATTCCAGAGGCACAGGCTGAAGCTGAGAACTTCATTTCCAGAAAATATCATTTCCCTCTCTGGAGCAATCTGGCTGAGAACACAGCTCCTGGAGTAGGGAGGCCATTCTCCTGAATAGTACTAGAGCCCTTCAGGAACAGAGAAGTAGAGGAGGGAAAGTGTGGTTCCTATTTATCTCTGGGCGAGGAAATCAAGAAGGCCCAGAGGCAAGAAACCCAGGCAAGGAGGACCCAGAAAGTGTTCTAGAATACAGGTTTGGTTACTTACAAAACCCAAAAGTTGAAGCCCTGTTCCCCAATGTATTCATATTTCAAAATAGGACCTTTAAGAGGTAATTAGGTCATGAGGGTGGAGACCCCATGACGGGCTCAGTGCCCTTATAAAAAGAGACATAAAGAAGAAATCTAACACTCTCTTTCTACCACATGAGGACATTGCAAGAAGAATGCAGTCTGCGAAGCAGGAAGAGGGCTCTAACCAGGAACTAAACTGGCAGTCATCATAATTTTGGATATCCAGTCTCTAGAATGATGAGAAGTAAATTTCTGTTGTTTAAGTCCCACAGTCAATGGTATTTTGTTATGACAGGCCTAGGAGAGGGAAGGCCGAGTCTGCCAACCCAAAATTTCTTCTCAACACCAGTGAGTGGCTGCTCATTTCAAACTACCTTGTGGACAGACAGGAAAGCTCTCTAAAGCAGGTGTCGTGCCCTTTGCTGAATTCAGCCCGTGCAGGATGGGACTTACTGGGGGCTCAGACCCATGCTCTGCTCTCTGGAGACCATTTCTGAATTCCAGAAGCCTGAAGTCCACTGGTCCAGGTACCCTGACTATAAGATCAAAGAAGAACATGGAGAGAGATGTTCAAGTTCTCAAATACAGAAACTTGAGCCTGTCTTCAAAATGCCAGCTCTAGTCCACGAACATTACTCTTAACTCTGTGGAGTTCTCGGACGAAAAGTGCTCCCACAGGGTAAGAGCCAGACCAATTTCCCCCTACCCCTGAGCACTCTGCCCTTTCCCAGCAACATGCCACAGCCTACCACTGCCTTCGGAACCAGAAGACAAGACCAGAGTGCCACCCAGCAGCCGCTGCCAGTTCTTGGCAGACCCAGCTTTCCACTTAGAGTTGGTACATTTCCTAAATCAGTAAGACTCTGTTGTAATAATTGCAGTGGTGGTGGCAGTGGTAATGCTAGCCTGAAACAGGGAGAGATTTCTGAAAGACGCTGAGTCTTTTTCTCTTCTTTATCCTTGACAGAGCCCAAACCCAAAATAATTTTCAATAGGTGTCTAAAGGCATAAACTGCTACATGAAGAAATACATAGTTAAATGCCGAGGATTCCTAATTTTCCTGTCTTCCAAGTTCAGCACGGCCTTTTCTATCTAAATAAAAATAATAATTCAATTGCTCCTCTGTGACTGAAAAAGACCTTATGTCTCTTAGCAGGTGCCCTCTCTTCACCCTGGCTATGAACCCCAGGAGAGGTGAAGAGCCAGAGCCTGAGGGGCTGCTCCTCACTGCTACTTTTAGAAGATCTGCTGTGCTCCTTCCTGCTGACCTCTGGTCTTTGAGGCCCCTCCCCTCCTGCTTTGCTTCTTCCCACATGTGGGCACTCTCTTTGCTGTCATGCCCCACACTGAGGTTGACACTCAGCTACAGAAGTTCAGAACTTGAGTGCTAAAAAGGAAAACCTCAGAGTTGAATATCAGAATCCACAGCTTCTCGTACCCATCAACAGTGAAATTCCACATGGGAGGCAGAGCTCACCTGAGGCAACACAGACCCTCATACACTCAAACTCACACACTCCCCCATGAAGCTGGAGACTCTCCCAGATGGCACTCAGGGGAGCTTTCTCCTTGCTCCCCAAATCAGGAGTCCCATGTCCCATTTTGCACAAGTCCACTAGCCCAAACACAACAGACCTTCTCAGAATAACACTGCCAGAGCTCCTGCTCTGACCACAGCAAGGGCACAGCCCCTATGTCATCAGACATAGATGAGTTTTAGGTTATATTTTGTCACACTCTTCCTCCCATGGGAGGCTCTGGCCTTGCTTTTGTATAACCAAAGAACAACTACAAAGTGTCTCAGGCCACAGAACACAGCTCCTTCAAAGACTTTGAGGCCACTCCTAGACTAAAGAATAACATGCTTAAGTATACTTTATAGCCAGGGAATTTAGCCAGGGATCTGCCACATGAAGGGAGAGAAAAAAATTCTCAAGGGCCTCTAGCATAGGTGGCCTGGGCACATCCCACAGGCAAACATATCAAAAAATGGGCAGAAGATATGAACAGACACTTCTCCAATCAAGACATACAAATGGCTATCAGACACATGAAAAAATGTTCATCATCATTAGCCCTCAGGGAGATTCAAATTAAAACCACATTAAGATATCACCTTACACCAGTTAGAATGGCCAAAATTAACAAAACAGGAAACAACATGTGTTGGAGAGGATGTGGAGAAAGGGGAACCCTTTTACACTGTTGGTAGGAAAGCAAGTTGGTGCAGCCTCTTTGGAGAACAGTGTGGAGATTCCTCAAGAAATTAAAAATAGAACTTCCCTATGACCCTGCAATTGCACTCCTGGGTATTTACCCCAAAGATACAGATGTCGTGAAAAAAAGGGCCATCTGTACCCCAATGTTTAGAGCAGCAATGGCCACGGTCGCCAAACTATGGAAAGAACCAAGATGCCCTTCAATGGACGAATGGATAAGGAAGATGTGGTCCATATACACTATGGAGTATTATGCCTCCATCAGAAAGGATGAATACCCAACTTTTGTAGCAACATGGACGGGACTGGAAGAGATTATGCTGAGTGAAATAAGTCAAGCAGAGAGAGTCAATTATCATATGGTTTCACTTATTTGTGGAGCATAACAAATATCATGGAGGACAAGGGGTGTTAGAGAGGAGAAGGGAGTTGGGGTAAATTGGAAGGGGAGGTGAATCATCAGAAACTATGGACTCTGAAAAACAATCTGAGGGGTTTGAAGTGGCGGGGGTGTGGGAGGTTGGGGTACCAGGTGGTGGGAATTATAGAGGGCACGGCTTGCATGGAGCACTGGGTGTGGTGAAAAAATAATGAATGCTGTTTTTCTGAAAATACATAAATTGAAAAAAAAAAAAAGAAGAACAGACAGGGCTGGGCAGCAGGTAGGCAGCAACAAACTCTTCCTAACACTTGCATCTTAACTATCACCAAGTTTTCAAAGAAACTTCCAACCACACGGAAACTTCCAGACAAAACTGACGTCCAGTGAAATGCATTTACCTCTTAGCTCTTCTCCACATGTACTTTATGACAGTGCTGAGAGTCTCCTGCCTTGGGTTGAAATCTTGTCAGCTTGTAGGAGCAAAGCAGGATGGAGGGGAGTTAGTGTTGAGAAAGAAAAATGTCAGTCAGGCTCTGAGACATGCCTCGGAACCTGCTAAAGAGGTACAGAACCCCCAGCCCACACTCATGCTGCCCACTACGGTCCCACTGACCTCCTGGAATGGCCAAAGCCAGGGTCTCACTGTGGCCAGAGGTCACAGACTACACATGGAAAAGTGAGCAGGAGGGTGGCTGCCCTGGCCTATGACCTAGGACCACCTCACCCTATGGCCCCTACAGGGCCAGGAGTATTCTGTAGGGGACCTCCACTTACTCCACCTTCTAGAAAAATCTCTAAAGTCATTTATACTTCTGTGTCCTCTCCCCAGGGGACCTGCTCTCTCAGCCTGCATGCTCACTGGCAGACTCACAAAATGGGCGACTTATCTGAGGAGGGGAGCTACTCTTTCCCTCCTCTGAGCCTCCTCAGCACGGCAGCCTCCTTTCCCCTGCAGAAGTTCTGTCTGACTCCACTGTCACACCAAATCGTGACAGTTTTCAAAGCTCAGCTTATACCCTTCCTCACCCAGAAAATCGTCCTTGACTCTTCCAGCCAAGGAAAACTTCCCCCTTCCCTGTACTGAATCCTGTCACTCAGTCCAGCCTCCTAGGTTCTGGGCCCAGAAGGGCTTCGCCTCACGGTATCATGGAGCCTGGGGCTTCTCTCCCACACAAGGCAAGAAGCACAATGCGGACCCACAGAAAGATACAGGACTATCACCCCTTTGTCTTAGAAAGGCCTCCCCATATGGGAAAACAGAAACAACTTTCCCCTGCAGAGGCAGAAAACCAAGGTCTCGCTCAGTACTGTGGCTGCAGGCTGGTGGCCTGCCAGCACTAGCTATGACAACCCCACCCTTCCTGACCTGCTCTTGTTCTTAAAGTTCACAGCTTTTCTGGAAGCCACAGTGGACAGGACTGTGGTATTTGTCAAGAAAACCACATCTGTACAAGGGGCTGAAGGAAGGTTGAGCAAAATATGTCACCATGTGGTACGAGAGGCTCCAGACTAACAACTGTCAACAAACTCTGCTCCGCCTACCACTGACATGGGCCTGTCACAGGGTCTCGGAGAGGACCAGGAGTCACTGTGGAGGTGGAGGAGCTGAGGATATAGAGAATTTAGCTGCACCTTGGCCTTTAGGAGTCATGAAAAATAGGGTTCTACGGGGGAAGAGGCACAAGTACTGGGTGGGAATCAAGAAACCTGGTTCTAGACACAACGTAGATGCAATACACACCACAGGGCTTCTGACAGGGCAATGAACCTCTCAGAGCCTCTGTTTCTCATTGTTCTTGTTAAATGAGGTAGTAATTGGACACTCATGAGCTTCAATATATTATAAGAAAAGAGAACAATGCCTAGACCTGGGGGTTGGGTGCCATCGTGGATCTGGAGACCAGAAGCCAGGCCAAAGAACATCACAGAGGAGGAGGGGTCAGGAGCCCCCTTGCCTTGGAGGTGAGAGAAGGAGGAGGGGATCGGGAAGGACCAGCTGCAAAGGCGGCGGTGGAGGAAGGTATCTTCTGGATTCGCTGAGGTGGGACACGTTGGGGTTCTTTGCATGAAAATGACAGCTCCATCCTGGTGAGGAGAACCATCACTGACGTGAGGAATGAGTGTAGAAAAGCAAAGAGTACTTTTGCCACAGAAAACTTCAAACTAACCTAACCAGGACTTGTTTTCCAGGAGCTGGTTGCAGAACACTTACCACTTCCTGAGAGAGTCTCGTTTTGAGAGAAGAGATACAGGCCAGTAAAAGAAAGCAGAAAAACAGCATCAGAGGGTGGGAGCAGCACCAGGAGGGAACAGTGCCCTGAAACCAAGGCAAGAGAAATGGCCCAGAGGAAAGGGGAGGAAAGGATGGCTGTAGGCGTGAGCCTGTCCAGACACACCACCTGCACCATGGCTCGCATGTCCTGGGACTGGCTGTGTGCGGCGAGACAGCTGGCTGGCCCCATGCCGGCAAGGGCTAGGCCCCGGGTGTGGGGTCCTCTGCCTGGTCCTCCTTGTAAGTCCCCGCCCATGGCTCCTTCATGCCACTGACAGTGCACACTTCTACCCGACATTTTCTCTAAACCCTTGGCTCTTTAGGATAATGAAGGCATAATCAGAAAGCTATTTTCACAACATCCAAATCCTCTTCTGACAACATCTAGCTATTGATGATAGAAAACCTTCATGTTTCCTGGAGTGCAGATGTGAGAGCGGTAAGAAAGAATGAATAGCTTCACTTTTTAGCCAGACTGCACTCAGACCCCACCTCACGTACCCCCCATCTGAGACACATGGTCTCCTGCTTCTGGGAGCCTTCCAGGCTGTTCCCAGATTGCGGGGCTCATTCCCTGTAGAACACTGGCAGGCTACAGTCACATTATGTATCTGCTCAGCACTCAGGCAAGAAACCATTATGTTCACGGATCATTATTGACATCCTGACATTTGTCACCTCCTTTCATAGCAGTTAAATCTTGCTTTATCTGTAAATGTCACCATGTCATTTATTCATGAAAAGGGTCACATTCCCGAAATAGCATGCTTCAGTTTAAAAGGGGAGCTCGGCTTTATTTGCAGTGGGTAATCCTCAAACAAACTTAACTGCTGATAAATGCTTTTTTTATTGGAGTTTCTTGGCCTTAAATGACATCCTCAAATGTAGAATGCTGTTCTGTGAAAATAAAATCTGAATGTTGAACAAGAGGGAAGTTTGTTGAGATTAGAGCAAATGAAAGTTTTCTGTTGCCACCATACATAAGAAGGTAGAGGTAAACAGATTCGAATTTACTGAGTGTAAGCAATGATTTTAAAAAATGTTGTTATGCTTCTGGAAACATGCCGTGGCTTTTTTTCCCCATTTATGCCTCAGAAACCTCAGTGAGATCAGGGGCTTTTTAACCTTCCTGGAGTGATCCCTAGCTGGGGACATTAGGAGGGATCACTCAGCAAATAGGATACACTTCATCCTCCTGCCCTCAGATTCCAGAACACGGGTCAGGGAGGTGATTACTCATCTCTGGAGCTTATGTTTGCAGGAAGCAATGTCTCTTTGCTCTACAAAGCTTGCTCCAAGTTCACTTTAAAGTAGGGTGACTATATAATTTATCATCCAAACCCACACACTTTTCAAGGGGGAAAGGAGACACTAAAAATAATTAACAGGTATTAATTGAGCTACAACAACCATGACCCTAGAAAAAAAACAGGGCATATGGCCACCTGAACTTAAAGACTTTATCAACTGACTCATTGAAGAGGTTTATATCCACCAGCTGCTAATTAACTATTACCTGGGAAAGGGGTGTGTGTGTGTGTGTGTGTGTGTCAAGGGGCATGAGGAGGATCCTGCAGCTATCTGCCTTTAATTCATTTTTCTAATCCACTGGTTCTAAAAGTGTGGTCCGGGAATGGAAATGGCCTAAATAGACTGTGAAAAATGCAGGTTCCTTGTCCCTACTTCAGATCTACTAAATCAGAATATCTAAAGATGTGTCTCAGGCACCTGCATTTTAAGACCTCCCGGGTACTAAAGGTAGAACACATACTGAAATTTGAGAGCGATTATTCCGATCCAAATCTTTTGTTCTCCCTAGGGACCTCTGTGTTCTGGTCACACTGTGGTAATAGGAAATAAGTGGGTAAATTCTGCTTTTGTTGTTATTGTGGTTGTTGGCCTAGAAAAGTAACTTGCAGGTGGGGTGTAAGCTGAAAACAGAGTCTCCATTGCACACAAATATGGAGGCCATGACAGTCCTGGGATGAGGCCATTATACAGCAATCTACCCCCTCACTAACAGTCCTGTGTATAACCATTTCACACCCACTACGTGCACGCTGTATGCACGAACACACTCTCAGAGAAGCTAGACGATAAGAAAATGGTTAGATGACATTGAGGTCATAGAAAAAGGTGATTGAATGCAATTAAAACTGCTCAGTGTTAGAAAAGAAAAGGGCCAGGGAGGAAGGTTTCCCCAGGTGGCTAATGAGATCTTTTGTGGGTGTGATATATGTGTAGCAATAAGCACCGCAGACCACAGCCCCATCAGAGCTCCTGTTTGTAAGCCCAGGCCAGGGTCATGGTCATATAGCTATCACTGCCTCAGATAATGCCCTCATTAGTTCACCATAGTCATCACTGCTGTGGCTACAGTATAATACCTTCATCCCGCTCTTGGCCCTGAAAGGGACCAGGATGGTGGCCAGCAAATCAGGGCAGCAGAGAATACGACCACACTCTGTTTGTGTGGTGCTCTCACATGCATCGTGTCATCAGTGCCCCCGATTCAGTCACAGGTGGGGCTGAGCTCAAAACCCATACATGACCCATGGCCCCAGGTCAGCTTCTACATCTTTTCCCCTCTGCCTCCAGGAAGAGCACTGGCACCAGGCCCTACATGGAATACCTGCTGGGCACCAACTGCTGGAGTTGGACCCTCACACAACGGAGATCCTCCCACTACTCCTGGGCATGCAAGTTGGGCACCGTGCTGGGTTCCAACCTAGGCTAGATCTTGTTGATCTATGTTGATCTATGGTGAGAGTCCAAGGACGAAACTGTCATGCCCAGGGTATGTTGATTAAATGCCTACTCTGAGTCCAGCTTAAAAATGGCAAAATCTCAGGACCACTTGTCATTCTGTGACCCATCCACTGAGGTCTCTCGTTTGACCTTCAAATGGCTCTAACCTCAAGCTCCCATTCTCATTTAACTGGACATATTCACCCTCAGGTTTTCCCCATCTACCTAGACTGACATTTCACTGAGTCTTAAGAAGAGAAAGTTAAAACTCCACACTTATAATAAAGTCCCACATTATTTCAAAGAATAATAGGCCAGATCCTCCCATCACCCCAGAAATCTTATGAGTTTCCACCAACTCACCTGCTCTCAGCAGCCTTGAGAGCCCCCTGCCCTGCGCTGGGTACTGACAGGGAGGGGTACATGGTTCCTGATCTAGTGTAGGTCCCAGTCTTGCTGAGAAGACAGAACAGATGCTGTAGGTTCAAGAGGAGGGTTTCTCTACACGAGCCAGACCATCTGATGCCAGTTCTCCTCTGTAGCAGGCCTCTGAAGAGCTACATCAACTACTAAGACAAGTGTCCTTACCTTCCTGAGCCTCAGCTCCCTATTAAATGAAGAGAATATTGATCAAATTTACTGTAATATTGAGTTCACAAGGGCCTAGTACACAGTGAGGATACACATTAATACCCTTCCTTCTTATATAAAAGTTAAATGTCAATGTGGTCGTCTGTTCCAGGATGAGCCAGTTAGGAGTAGGATTTTACTAAATGCAGACGGGTTCATCCTTTGACTTGTTCTGTGCCTGTGAGAGAGTAGATTAACCTCCAAATGCCTCTGGTTCCTCATCTGGGAACAGTAATTGCTGTCCCTCCAGCTACCCAACTCCAGCTTTCATCGAAAGAAAAGCACAAGGCACATTTTAGACTGTCCAAGAGCAGACTGGGAGACGGTTTCCAGAGAGGTGCAGGGCGGGGCTCTATTATGACCATTGGGATTGAAAAGACAGCTCTATTTTCCACTCTGTCTTTCTGTTAAATTGAACTTCAGCCCTGGAAATTAATATCCCCACTGCATTTTAGTGAGGTGGCTCTATTTTTACAAGCGCCGCAGAATCAAGCCCTAATCTGTTATGCTGTGACCTTTCGCTGGGCTCTGCATCAGGGAATCATAATTCAGGGCAAGCCTCAGCTCTGGAAACCTCCATAGGCCTTTTATGACATGAGTGCTATTGAATATTCTATAAAATCTCCTTGGAAAACTGGCCCACATTTCTTCATAATCTCCCCAGACTGTTTCTGAAGTCTCTCTATAGATTTTTTTACTCTAAAAATCCATAGTGTTTCTTAATAAGGATCTGGGCCTCTCATAAGGGATTGTGAAGAGGATAAGGCTAGATTAAGTCCCCAGGGGAGGCTAAGGCGGGGCAACAGGAGCCATTTTGTTACTGTTAAGCCCCTGGATGAGGATTCTGAGCTTAGGAGTCTGTCAGCAGGATGCAATCATTTCCAGTAGATGGGGTTGAAAGAAGGAATTTAGAAGTTGACCCATACCACCCCCTTGCTCTGTTTGACTGCAAGTTCTCCTCACCTTGAGAAGTCAGTGTTCAAGGTTGCATGCCATCTCACATCACCTGAAATGTCTCGCTCATTCTTAGTCAGACTCCACCTGGGCCAAGCTGTCCTCCCAGCTTCTGTGCTTGTATGAAGTACACCATCGTGGGAGCTGGCTTTCTGTCCTTGACAGGCTAGACAACTCAACCTCAAAGTGCAACTGGGGCGCCTGGGTGGCTCAGTGGGTTAAAGCCTCTGCCTTCAGCTCAGGTCATGATCCCAGGGTCCTGGGATCGAGCCCCACGTTGGGCTCTCTGCTCTGCAGGGAGCCTGCTTCCTCCCCTCTCTCTCTCTGCCTGCCTCTCTGCCTACTTGTGATTTCTCTCTCTCTCTGTCAAATAAATAAAATCTTTAAAAAAGAAATCTTTTTAAAAAAGTGCAACTGGGCTAAATGTCTCTTTAACCTTGACCAAAGAGGCTCAGAAATGGAAGGAAACTGGACAGTCCAGGATGCCAAGTAAATATTCCTGCTGAGGATCTAATGAGACCTTACCATTTTTATCAAAACCCTCTCTCCAGCCAACGCAGTAACACATAGCATTGCCGCTGCTTTGCATCTTTCTTTGTCTCCCTTCCCCTCTTTTGCCTTCACTCATTACCTTGAGCTTCCACCTCCCAAAAATATTAAAGTGTTCCTAATTTAATTCTTGCCATAGGCTCTGCCTTCACAAGGACCTGGCTAAATTACCTGTGGTTTTGCCAAGGAGGAAGGTTGGGTACGTGTGCTAGGCCCCGTCAGAGCCAAACTTGGGGACAAACTTCTATGTTTCTTGTCTCTTTGCCACATCATCCCATCTTCGCTTAGCATAGGGCCTGGTGCATAGTAGGTATTCCAGAAGGAACAAAAACATATTCACTGAATTGAGTATATTAGCACCAGGAATAAGCCAAATAAACCCAAAAGTGCTTTCTACTTAGAGTTACTAGCCTCTTAGCTTCTGCCAATACTTCCTCTTATAGCAACAACTTCCGAGAAGCCCTAAAAGGGTCAGATATCCTACCCTTGCCTGCATTAGTCAGGGTTATCCAGAAAAATAGAACCAAGGGTGTGTGTGGAGAGAGAGAGGGAGTGATTGAGTGATTGATTTTGAAGAGTTGCCTCACAGCATGTGGAGGCTGAGAGGTCCCTCTGTGTGCCGCCTGCAAGCTGCAGAGCCAGGAAAGCTGGTGCTGCAAATCTGTCTGAAAATGAAGGCCTGAAAACCAAGGAAGCCAATGGTGTAAATCCCAGTCTGAGAGCAAGAAAGGAGTGATGTTCCAGACCATGCGGTAAGAGAGGAAAGGGGATGGATCCTGCCTTCCATCCTTTGCTCTATTCAGGCCCTCAGTGGACTGGATGACACCTATCCACACTGTGGGGGACAATCTACTTCATGAGTCCACAAACTGAAGTGCTAACTTCAGCCAAAAACACCCTCACAGACACACCAAGATGATCTTTAATCTGGGCATCCTGGTAACCCAAATTGACACACAAAATTTACCATTACATCATCCTTCAAATTTGTACAATTTTCAAGACTCATAAGCAGACCGTAGTTTATCTGATACTTGTAGCAAGTCTCCAAAGCAGACAAAGTATACGGCATTTCCACTGAATGGCCATTTAGCCCACAGGGACCCTAAGGCTCATATAGGCAACATGACTTGCACAAGCTCATACCAAGTCCAGGACCTTTACTGTGGCACCATTATGGCTAAAACAGTGTGGGCCCCAGGCAGCAATTCAACGCTGATACGTCCTTAACATCGGTCAGATATTATAGAGAAATCATCCTTTACTATACGGCATATGTGCCCCACTACCAAAGAGATGGAAGAGATGGAGACAGACAGAAACAAAGCAAAATTACTTTCTAAAAAGAAATATGAGGAGTTCGAATAAAACTGTGGGAATTATGAGCACTTTAAGGGATGAATGTATTCAAGAGAATCATTATGAAGAGCTCATCCTTTCCTCCAAAGTTTTACCACCAAACAAAGAAAAAGGAACATAAAGAAGGTCTCTGAGTAATGCCATGCTACCCAGTGCCAGCAATTCTTTTTTCTCTCCAGCATTTCCCTGAAGCAAGGAACAATATTTGGCTCTGGAGCCAATTACTTGCCAAGTAACAAGTTCTCAAATATCACCTACACCTCCTGAATTTAGAAATGGCCCCAAAAGCCAAGGGCTGGGCTAGGAAAGATTCCAGACTCTCCTCTTCCTGGGAAGATTAGAGGGAAGAAAGACTAGGACCCGTCAAAGGCTCCCATTAACTTAGAAATACTCAGAAGAAGGTGCACACTTGTCTCTTTTTATTTTTTTCCTTCCTCCCCCCCCCCCAACTGATTGTCAGAAACCTCAGTCTGGCTTACTTGCATGACTGGTTCCAACTTCAGCGTAAACTCTTCTCTTTAATCTTCCCTCTTCAAAATCCTGTGCTCCTCCCTGACCTCCTGTTTAGGGGCTCAGCCTTGCACTCTCTGCCTGAGCACGTCTGGGCCTGAGCCCTTGGCCAAGCTTTCTGTCACATCAAGATCTCCATGATGGGCCCCTTGGAGACTCCAGTGGCCACAACCCAGGAGATCCTGAACTGCTCCTGTTCTTCCCGGAAGGACCTCTGACAGGCAGAGTGGTTCTAATAAAACCAGAATAAACTCAGGAAGGCAAAACAGCACAGGAAAGGGCAGATGAAATATCTATGACTTTTACTGACAAACATTATGTTGCAGCCACTAAGTAGAAGACATGTCTATAAACATTGTCTTTTGATGACCCTGTATGATTCTTTAAAAAAAAAAAAAAATGCACTCCACTTGAAGCACATACAGAAATCCAGAGACATTAGAAAGGCCTCTGGATCTAAAAACAGCCTTCAAAATTCCCATAGACCCACTGGACTCTAATGACCTTCTTGTTATTTATTCCCTATGTACTAAAAATTATAATTAAAAATAAAGATACTTTGGGCAGTTTTTCTGGTCATGGGATTGGTGAAGGAGGACAGTAACAAGGGATACCACTAAAGGGAACTGCATTAGAAGAACCAGCAGGGACAGTTTAGGATAGAAGCTGACTGGTACAGTTTCACGCCAGAAGGTGTCGCTAAACTACAGCCCTGGGCGGGGGGGAACGGATATTCCTAAAGACCAGGAGAATTTAGATCTAAGGAAGGACCAAACCAGATAAAACAATTGAGGCTCAGGGAGGAACCAAAGTGTTATTTAAAGCCTGTTCTGTCCACTTCTTTCCTGAGGAGCCAGCCAACCTGAAATGGTATCCCAACTGCTCTTTGAAAGGGAGGAAGGCAGGGGGCAGTCAGTCTCTTCCAAAGAGCTTTAGAATGTAGTGCCTCTAACACAGGAAACTTCTGTGATCTGGAGAACACTTTTGTAGGGCAGCTCCCTCCCCAAGGACCCAGGGAAAGCAGAGGTCATGGCACCTGTGGGAAAGGGAGTAGAAATCCAGCAGTGCAGAAGGAAGGCGGCAGCATCAGTGCCAGGAGCTAATGCAGCCCGCAGCAGATCTGTCTGCCTAAGATCTGGCCTCCCATCTCTGGAGACCTAAAGAACTAAAAATCTAGTATGGCCAGAGGCAGGGAAATCACCCAGCAAGCTGTGGGCATACTACTGGATTTGGGCAGCTTCTGTGCTGAATTTTAATGAAGTAATTAAGAGATAGATAATAGAGATGAGGCTCTGCAGAGCAACACTCATGGACCTAACCTCTTTGATATGTTTCTGCATCAGGAAGCAAGTCTATCACTGGATGGCTTCATTAATATTCCAGCCAGCTCTTTGGCTCTTAAAGTGATCTATGCCAAAGTTTGTTAGTCTTTCAAATTACCTGCTGAGGTTCTCTGAAAAAAAAAAAAAGAAAGAAAGAAAGAAAGAAAAGAAAAGGGGCAGGAATGCATGCATTCTAAGGAAAGACAATGTTACAGAGGAGCAGCAGATCCATTGGGCCAGCTCATAGTTCATGTTCAAAAACTGGACTGGGTTATAAAGAAGAACCAATTATGGGATCACTCCATGCAGATTAATCAGGAGACATGGCCTGTGGAAAGCAGCCCAAAAGAGTAAGAAACCTGTCTTTACCTGGCACACTCTCTTTAAGAGCTGGCCACTTGGTGGATACATTCACTACTGCACAACTCAATTGTTAACTCCTTTGCCCAGAATGAAGATAAAAAAGCCCAATCCTGAGGCTCTATAAGGCCCACAGAGCTTTTTTTCAGAGAAACCTAATCTGTCTGCTCCAGAGGCATACTTTATCACCCAGGGTCAGGGAACAGAGAGGAGCTAGCTCTCCTCTGGCTCACTTAGTATGTTCTTCTTTCTCCCCATTGCCTTCCTGTTCTTCAAGGCTCATGTGAAACCCCACCTCCTCTAGGGTACCTTCCTGTATAATACTAAAAGCTTAGAGCTGGGATCTCAGAGTTCAATTTACCTCTATCCCCTCTCCATTTATTACCACTTTAAAAAATCCCTGATAAAGAGGATATAGCTGCTATTTGAATGCTTCTAAGGACAAGAAGCTTACAATTTCACAAGTTCAGTGTCAGGCATTTCTTGCTATAAAAATATATTTCTACCAAGAATTTTGTTTCCTCACTATTTCAACAAATTATAAATAATTGTCTGGTGTGGCTATAAAAGGGTAGCAAGAAGGATGCTTATGGTGATGGTACAGTTCTAGACCTTGATTATGATGGTGATTACATGAAGCTGTGTGTGAACTTACACATACAGGCATGCATGTGCACACACGTGCATGTACACACACACACACACACACACACACACACACACACACACTGGGGCATGTAAACCTGATGAAATCTGAAAGAGCTCTGTAAATTGTACCAATACAAATTTCCCGGTATTGATACTGCCCCATAGTTACCCAATGTGTCAGCTTTGGGGAAGGCTAAGTGAAGAGCCCACAAGACCTCCCTATACATTCGTCCTCACAACTTCCTACAAATCTATGGTTATTTCAAAATAAGAAGTTAAAAAAGTAGCTGGCATCTCTTGAAAGATTACTGTCTGGCATGTACTATTTAAATACTTTTTTTGTGGGGGTGCCTGGGTGGCTCAGTCAGTTAAGTGTCTGCCTTTGGCTCAGATCATGATCCCAGGGTCCTGGGATGGAGCTCTGCAGCAGGCTCTGAGCCTGCTTCTCCTCCTGCTCCCCCTGCTTATGCACTTGCTCACTCGTGCTCGCTCGCTCGCTCGCTCTCTGTCAAATAAATAAAACCTTAAAAAATTGTTGAAATACCTTTTTGAATTAAAACTCAGGTATTCATTTTAGGTGTCAACTCACCTAAATCTGACAGAAGCCAGAGAGAGAAGGTAGGAGGTAAATTTGGGATTAGAAGCCAGGTAGTCTGGTAGCAAGGCATTCCTGCTTGACTACTGCTTTGCCTCCTGACATTTGGCAGGAAGAAGGTAAAGTAAACTTCATCAGCCTTAATATATGGTATTAATCTCTATAAGTACTCTACTACAACTAGTATTTATACAAATTCTGTCCCTCAGAAGGCTTTCACATACCGTATCAGATTGATCCTCAGAATCACCATGCGAGACAAGTTTTTACTTCCTACAAGTCACAGATGAGAACACAGAGTTCCCACACCTCAGACTCCAAATCTTGGACTCCTACTATCTTATATTTCCCCTCTTTTGCTGCTTTCCTGTATGGTCAGGAAGTAACACAATTTTTTAAAAATGCTGACCCTCCATTAATTCCAGTCAGCCTTTACCAGGAAACAGTAGCCTAAACAGTCCAGTCCTCTCCAAGGGGCTAGCCAGAAGACATGAATGGCATGATGGCTGTCTAAGCATTGGGACTGGCTTCATGAAGTGGTAGAAAGCAGTCTCCAGGGTTCCACCCCCTAAAGAAGTCCCAAGGCATCTTCTGAGCTTCCAACAGCAGGTGTCAGTACAACCAGGTGCTTTAAAAAAACATATGTGCCCTGAGCTTCCCTCACCCAGTAATTTTAAAATAACCAGCTTGTATAATACATCGTCCACCTCTTTTCACTCCAAAGACAGAGGAAAGGGAGCACAGAAGCACATAAGCAGGTTTCACCCTAATACAGGAGGATTTAAGGAATCTAGAGAGAGAGATTAGGGTGCAAGGGAAAGGGGAATACACAGAAGTTTCCTCTCAAAAAGACTGACAGAACTAACATGCATTTTTATATTCTATCATTGGTTTCTTTGCCTAGAGAAGTCTTTTGTAATTCCTAGAATCCCCACTAAAAATGCAAATATCTCTGAGAAAAATTATTTCTCATGTCTCTGTGGAATCAGGTTAGTGGGGATCAGTTGACAGCCAAGCTTTGCTGGGATGAAACATCATCATGATGCCTGATTTTTTTTGTGGGGATAGAGAGAGGGGAATGACAAGGCAACATAAAAAAAGTAGAAAGAAGGGCATTTAACTACATGTTAAGGGTTGTTTCTAAAAAAGGAAAATGCTATAGACTGAATGTTTGTGTCCCCCCAGAATTCAAACGTTAAAACCCTAATCTCCAATGTGATAGCATCTGGAGGTGAGGTCCTTGGGAGATAATAAGGCCGTGAGGCTAGAACCCTCATGATGGGATTAGTGCCTTTAGATGAAAAGGCGACAGCTTGCTTCTTCTCTCTCTCTCCCTGTTCTTAGGCACAAGAGAACACCAAGAAGAGAGCCATCTGCAAACCAAGAAGAAAGCTGTCACCAGGGCCTGACCATGCTGACACCCAAATATCGGACTTTCCAGCCTCCAGAAGTAAGAAATAAATTCCTGTTGTTTAAAGTACCTTCTTTATGATATTGTGCTATCACAGCTGGCACAGAAAATGATACATTTACAAGTGTATTCTCCAGTAACCCTCAGAGAACAAAACTTACCAACATTGTTCAAAAGCTCAGGGCATTTCTAAAATTTCTCTTGGAGTTGGCCTTGTCCTGGGTAGGTTAGGTCTATCCTCAGGTCCTCTTCTCTGATTTGTGTCTTGGGTGCTCTTATAGAAAGTTTTCAAAAATAAACACTCCCTATGTTTCAAATAATTCCAGTGAAATCTAACACATATTTATCAACTTTCTATTCTGAACAGGGCACCAGTCTTGGTATTAGGAGCAGAAAGGGGGCAAATCATGCCCAACCTGTACTCTCTACAATTTCTTCCAGGGAAAAGATAATTGCACATCCTAGTTCAGAAAAATTTGGGTCCCTCTCCACAGGGCTTATATCATCCAGTGTGTAGCCATCAGATTCTCCTGCTGGTCCTTTCCTTACTACGCATGTGTCAGTACATTAGCCAGCTATTACTTCAAAACAATGCTGCATAATGAACAATCCCCAAACCTCACTGGCTTATAACAAACAACAGTCATTTTTCTTCCTTATTGGTAAATCAGTAGGCTGGGATTCAGCTGGTATCAACCAGGCTCTGCTAGGCTGGGATCTGGACTAAAGACTAAGCACTGAGTTGTTCCATGTGTCTCATCATTCCCTATGGACCAGGAGCTATCCAGATCGTGTTATTCCACGGCAGATAGCAAAAATACAAGAGGTCAAGCCAAGTAACCCAAGCACTTTCAAAGCCTCGGTTCACAACATAAATCCCAATATCCCATTGAATAAATAGATGCTCAACAACAATGTGGCATATGCTCATACTCTAATCAGACATACACTAAAGTCACATGGCAAAGCTCATGAAGGTATCCTATTGCAGAGAAGGAGAAAAGAGTTAAGATCAATAATCCACCTACCAGTCAGAAATAACTAATTTACTGTTTGAGACAACTTCCCAAAACCTCAGATGACTCTGACAGAGCAGGGCCTCTGAGACCTAAAACATGAGACAGAATCAATTGGACAATCAGTTATATTTCCCTTCCACTGTGACCTAGCACAACAAGGGCCCACTGTAACCATAAAGCGCTACAGACACAAAGGGAAACATCCTTTACTATGCCTCCCTGGCTTTATTCCAGGCCCCAGTAGAATATAAACCAGAATCCCCGGCAGACTTGGTACTGGACTAAGCAGAATCATCTCTGTAGCAAGTCTGCAACCAGAGAGGGTAGGTCAAGTATCAAGGGGTCAGATCTCCCTATCCATCCCTGCCACTATCCTTAGAGGCTGTAGTGTCCTGGCCTTCAAGAGCAGCTGTGGTCACCCAGGCTTCATGATCAAAAACTTACATTAGTAACTGCCATTTTCAGAGGGGCTTACTATGTGTCCGATACCAAGTGAAATATTCTATTTTGATATACTCTTTTGAAGACCCTGCGAGATTGGTGATGATCACCCACTTTATAAATCAGGTTCAAAGAGGTAAGATAATTTTCTCAAGGCTACATAGCACAAGGCCTGACAGGTGGCAGAAGTATAAAGATGAATGAGACAGAGGTCATGAGTCTGGACCCCAGCTCTTATGTTAAACAACACTCAGGTGGTTATTTCTAATTCTAGGGTCTCAGTTCAACCATTTTTAAGTTGCCACTATGAAAAGTTACCACTGTAAGAGGGCTGCAATGAAAATTAGGGAAGAGCTTTTTACAGAACTGACTTTTCAGTGTCCCTGAAAGAACAGACACAGGAGTTCTTGGCCTATGACTTTAAATCTTACCTTATCTCTGATGGCCTAACTTCAGAACAGCATCTCTGAGCTACAGCCAAGCTGAGTGGCAAGAAGTCAAGAGAGAGAAGCCTGGACAATAAGGGGAAAAATTCTCCCTTGGATCTAACTATGGGTTCCCTTATCCTTAGCTCTTCAGTATGACTCCACCCCAGACAACTTCCCAGCAGGCTATTCTATGGCAGGCTGGGAGGAACCCGGCTGCTCACCCTCTGCTGAGTGATTAGTGATAGTGCACCCGGCCCACATGACATTTACTGTGAGAGTTGCCTCAATTATACTACCCCTGCCTCTCAGAGCTTGAGGAGCCAACTGTGAGAATAGGGGCTTAAAAGAGAGAGGGTTTGGATGTCCCTGACCCTCCCTCAGGGCCTTCCTTCAAATTCTGTTGGCTTACTCAGAAAGAAGCCCCACATCCATTGTATTTAGAATCCCAGTGTTCTCTAAAAGATAACCTCCAAGACAGTTGGAGAAAAACAACTGTCCTGAGGCCACTGACTCTGCCCTCTGATGTTAACCCTGCCAACATCACATTTTTAACCAATGTTGGAGAATGGGGCTGGTTGTTGATGGAAGGTGAGATGACAAGTCTTCCTGAGAAAGACCCACTAGCTCCTAAGTAGGCAAGGAGAAAAAAAGGTGAGCCAGGGAGCACCTGGGTGGCTCAGTTGTTAAGCGTCTGCCTTCAGGTCATGATCCCAGGGTCCTGGGATTGAGGACCATGTCAGCCTCCCTGCTCAGTGTGGAGCCTGCTTCTCCCTCTCCCACTGCTGAAGCTTGTGTTCCCTCTCTCACTGTCTCTTTCCCTTTCTCTGTCAAATAAACAAAATCTTTAAAAAAAAAAAAAAGAGGTGAGCCAGATCCCAAGCTAGGTCAGGGCTATCTCTAGAGGATGGTTCCCTCTACCTGGAGCATTCCATATCCTGCATGCCATGTAGTAGGACAAAAATGTGTGAAAGGAAGGAAGGGAACAATAATGGGTCCCAGTCTCCTTGGCAAAGGGCTATAATCAGAGATTCCCAGCCCCCATGTAATTGAGGAAGGTACTGGGGGCAACCTAGGCTCCCATCTAACCCCTCCTCTACTGTATTTTCTGAGATAAAGCATGACTGAAGCCAGAGAAAGCCCCAGAAGATTCTTTCTTCATGTTGTCATAATGGGCTATTTGAAAAAATAATAATAAAATAAAGGAGATAAAAACATTTGACCTAAACTTTGGGAACAACAAACACTTCTTTCTGCTGGTACCCTGTTGATTCTTCTTAAGTTTGAAAAAGAAAGGCTTTTTTGTCTATCTTTTCCATGCCTTCTGCTTCTTCAGTTGCAAGAAGCCTTGACTTGCCAAGTGCCTCTGGCTGGGGCTCATACACCTTCCATGCTCTCCAAACACAGCTCAAGTCACACCATAGTGTTATTGCCCCTTGCTTCTTTTCCCTCCCAGAAAACACTTTCAGTTTTATACATCTGGCTTATGGAAAGCTCATCAGGTTTATGAATAACAAAGTTTCATTTTCTCTTATCCTCCTATCCTTGTCTTTATTCTCCTCCTATGTGTCTCTATTCCAACCCCACTACATGCCTCTGAGATTTCCTCTGCTTTGAGTTTTAGAACTCAGAAGACATGTAGCCTAGTACTAGGCTCCCAGATAGAGGGTTCAGCAACTCAAATGCAGGTACCATACTGGACAAGTCTCTGCACCCCAAACCCTAGCATCTCCAACAGAGCAGGACTCAAAGACTGTGCTCAGTCACCCTTTGTCTCAGTGATATGCACTGGTGGTGATATGCTTTGGTGTGCACCAGCTCTCTGGCTCACCTGAGAATACTGAGCACAAGATCAGGATCACAAATGCTACTCCTGCTCTAAATCAAAGCAACCCAAATTTCCTACTATGTTCCAACCCTATCTTTCGCATCTCTTGTAGATGGCTCCAAGGGAAAGCCATAGGTATCCACTAGGCAGGCAGGGCAGGGAGAAAGAATGATGTCAATTCATGACAAAGTCAATCCCTGCTCTACAGGAGTAGAAACTGCAGAGCCTGGGAAATCAATGAGCTCAGCATGGACCATAAGACACAGCTCTCCCACTCCATCCCATCCCTACCTCTCAGATCACATTGTACCTCATACCTTGAGCTGTTGAGCCCACTGACATGGAAAGCATTAAGGCCTAGAAAAAACTGGAGGGAAAGAGGGAGCAAGAAGCTCCTCAAAGCACTATCTAACCAACGTTTTAAGGACCCTAATGTCAGGAACCCAGAAAATACAGACCATTGCACACATAAGGCTTCCTTTTGTTGGAATTAATCCATCAGCATGTATTCTCTTCATGTGAGTGAAGCTGTTTGAGCCATAGTCTTGGTATTCCCAAAGTGCCCTATTTGGGTGGGGAGTCAAGATTCACATGGATGTAAGGACATCATACTACAGATGAACAGACTGTGTAGGTAGCACGGAACTTCAGACAGCATGCATTCACATGAAGGAGTACAATAACCTGCAACTCTAAGTCCCTAAAGATGGCAAACCTGAACCGGTTCCCAAATAAGAGACACCTCAATGCAAGTAGAAGACTGAAAGAATGTTAAGTGTGAAACACCAATGCAAGCATGGGTTTTGTGGTAAAATATGCAAACTAAATTTTCAGCAATGGCAGAATGGGCCATTCAATCCCACTGTATGAAATGATATTGTCTTCTTAGGCTTGGTATTAGTTTTAAATAAAATAAAAACATTTCCTGCTTGATTATAGTTAGAATCAGAGAAGGATTTTCAGTCTGACCCTCAGTAGTGCTTAAAATAGTAGAAAAGAGCAGATAAGGCATTGAATAAAATAAATGTTTCTGATCTCAATCCAGTTACTGCTGAATGCAGCAGCGGATTGGAAAGGTAGGCTGCCTCTGGCATTTTCAGCCATAAGAAATTTAACGATGGATGAAAATGGATAAAATCAAGATGCTCTGATAGAATGTGGAGGCTTCAATATCTCAGAAAATTAGGATCCTTGTAACCAATTTTACAATAGCTGGATTATAGCTAAATAGGATTTTAAGTCTATTGTAAATGAAAGGAAATCTAATTTAACTGGGCCACATCATTTTTACTGAAATGTGATAAATGCTAATTTCTTTGCAGGGCACCAGTGACTTGGCTTGTGATAGCTGTTCACGAGGTGCTCAAGTCTAACCAATCTCAAATTGGCCTTTTCCAGTCGTAAGGCTAAGCCTGGAATCCATGGTTCAGGATAGGGTGGGCAATTAAGGGAAGCAATCAAAGTTTTACCTGCTTTGCTCCAGGCCCCCATCATTACATGCCCGAGGTCATTTAGCCATTTTTCATAACCATCTCTCTTTACCAACTTCAGCCTCACCAAAGCTACAAGACAGTATCCCAAGTATCTTATTTTTTGCAACTCTCCCTCTTTAATTATTCCTCTCTATATTCTAAGGAAAGTAAAAAATACCCCCCCAAAATATCTAAAGGCAATATTGTTATATACACAAAAGCCAAGAAATAGAAAAGGACAGGCCAACATGGAAGACAGTAAGTAATAAGCATGGCTGATGACTAAGATGTCAGAGGGAAAGTAATGACACATGTGTGTATTATTGAAATGTCCTTGAGCATTGCAATTCTTGAGTCATTCTTTCCTTTAATATTAAAATAAAATCATCAGATCCATATTTCATTTCCCTATCATACCACTTCTTTGAGAATGTAAACACATGGTTATTTCTAGTCCCCAACCACAAACCATGACTGACACAGAATGTAGGACTTAGCCAACTTTTTAACAATTGAGGATGTCATGAGAAATTATGGTACTGAAAAATAAAACTTAAGAACTCCTAAAATATACTAGCTGTAACCCATTCCACATCTTTACTAACCCTTTCCCTCCTTAGCCCTCACCCTCTTGCTGAGGTCTGCCCTTGCTCACACCAGAGTTCCTCCTACGGACTTATCTTTGCCTATTTTCTGGGACCCCAGTCCCTATCTCCAAAGCCATTTAATAAAGATACTCATGT
Organism: Neogale vison; assembly: GCF_020171115.1. Taxonomy (NCBI): domain Eukaryota; kingdom Metazoa; phylum Chordata; class Mammalia; order Carnivora; family Mustelidae; genus Neogale; species Neogale vison. The sequence continues at coordinate 128,234,251 of NC_058098.1, forward strand.
CTATAACTAAAACTAGTATTTACTGAACACTTCCATGTAACACTGTTCTTCTCTATATTAAGTAATTTAATCATTGTAATATCCTTAAACAATGAATAATATTGTATTCATATTTTACAGATGGGGAAGTTAAAGCAAAAGTAGATTAAGTAAATTACTCAAGGTTTAGAGAACTGATACATGGTACAGATTACAATTCATATTCAAGAGTCTGATTCCAGAGATCATAGTCTGAACTACTTTCTTATACTGCATATCCAAAGACCAGTCTCTCCATCCAAGGAACACTGGTTAATATATAAGACAGTTTAGTGCCCTATGATGGTTAACTTAATGTGTCAACTTAGCCTAGCCTATAGTGCCCAGTTGTTGGTGAAGCACCAGTCTAGTTGTTGGTGTAAAGGTATTTTTTAGATATAGACTTTGAGTAAGAAAATCAGCAAATCAGTGAATAAATAAACAGTAAGTAAATAAATAACAAGTAAATAAATTGGTAAATAAGTCAGTAGACTTGGAGTGAGTAAATTATCAGATTAACCTCCATAATGTTGGTGGGTCTCATCTAAACAGCAAAGACTGGGGCACCTGGGTGACTCAGTCAGTTAAGCGGCTGCCTTTGGCTCAGATCATGATCCCAGTGTCCCGCATTGGGCTCCCTGCTCAGTGGAGAGCCTGTTTCTCCCTCTCCCTCTGCCTGCCGCTCTGTCTACTTGTGCCATCTCTCTGTTAAATAAATAAATAAATCTTTAGACAGCAAAGACCTTAAGAGCAGCTTGAGATTCCTCAAAGAAGAAGGAATTCTCCTTAACACAGACTGCACTGTATACCTGAAATTCACTGGGAGAATAGATCTTAAGCATTCTTATCATTGGGATGGGGGGGGTTGGTAACCACTGAGTTTAAAGATAAATAAATACACACACACACACACCATCAAATTCTATACTTTCAATATATACAATTTATTCATCAAATATAACTCATTAAACCTGGGAAAAAATAACCATAAATGCTAAAGATATGTAGATAGAGAATTTTTAAAATAAACAAAAGAATGGAACATAGTACCCTGCCTGAGTTTCCAGCCTGCTACCCTATGGAACTCCAACTCAAGACTTGGAACATCAACTCTTACCTGAATTTCTAGCCTGCCAAACTGCTCTACAAATTTGTTTTGCCAGCCCATACAATCAAATGAGCCAATTCCTAGAAGGGTAGGAGCAGATCTATAGCATCTAAGTAGACTTACATCTTCCAGGTGTCTAAAATCTTGTTTATATATGATGCCAATCCAAGAATAATTCTCATTTTTGATAATAATGAAAGGAATCCATCCCAGATAGAATAGAGGAAAGAGCAAAAGGTATTGAGGGGAATGAAACCCATCCTTCCACACTCCTCTGGGTGGAACTTGCCCCAAGTGTATGATTCATACTTCTGTGCAGAGAGAAAGTCCTGGGCAGCACTCTGATCCACAAATGAGGCCACTTCTACCACATCCAGAGGGGTTTCCCTAAGGCACTTCTAGCTCACATAGTGCCCAATGTAAAAACATGTTCCTTGCTTCTCTGTTTTGGACACAGCTATGATCTGAATGGTTCCCCCCAGAATTCATATGTTGAAACCAGAACTCCCAAAGACAGTGGTATTAGTCATGGGGCCTTTGGCGGGTGATTAGGTTAGGAGAGTGGAGCCCTCATGAATGGGATTAGTGCACTTAGAAAATCCTACAGAGCTCCCCATCCCTTTCCCCATGTGAGGATTCAATGAGACAGCTAAAAGAGAACAACCCGAAAGAGAGCTCTCACCAGACAATACTGGCACCTTGTTATAAGATTGTTAGTCTCTAGAACCATGAGAAATAAATTTCTGTTGTTTATAAACTACCCAGTCTGTGTTATTTTGTAACAGCACCCCAAAGACAGACACCAAGATCTCCTTGTGTTTGGTGGCATTTATCACATCCTGCTCAATACTGTTAGATATGTCACTCAGCTTAACATCTGAGGCATGGGAATTAACATCTTCTGAGTAGAGTCCAGTAGTCTTCCTATAGAAGGAGTGATGGATGTGTCATTCACATATTTGGAAAAGCCTATATTTCTGAGCCTATGCTGGATTTTTTTAGCCCTTCACCTTTCTCCAGTTCACTCTCCAATTCCTACTCTCAACCATTAAGGACAAAGACACAGACTCCCCCACCACCACCCTCCTAATACCTTCCATCTTACCTACCCATTCAGCTCCATTTCACTGGCCTCTGTGTTGTACATCAAAGACCCAAACAAGCTCCTTTCTTCCTGAATACTTTTGCAGTCATTTGTTCCCTCCACTCAGAATGCCTATTCTCCCCTTGTTAAAATTTCTGGCCAGTTATCACCTTATCAAAAATTCTTTCCCTATTCCTTATATCCCCTGCCTCTCCCCCATTTCTTTATCTTGCCTTCTGCACTTTGACTAGGAAAAGCTAAAATCCATTGTGTGCCTGTATATAAATGTGTATGTATATGCATTTTTAAACATGTATGTTAATGGTCCATAAAATGAAAGTTTCCATAGACCACTACAACAAAAGTTTCTCTAGACCAGCAGCCCACTGTATGTTTTGCTTGTTCCTGTTTCCTCAAAATCTAGAAAAGTGGTTGGCATATGTAGGATATTCAGCTAAGTAAATGAAAGAATAAATTTTTATGTAATTCAAAGAAAGAATTCAGCTTTTCTTCCCTCCAAATAAGTGAACTAGTATTCCTATTATTTGCTACAAAACGACCCATCACTTACCTATTGGTTTTGTGATGCTGACTTAATCATAAGCCAAGTTCCCACACTGAAGGTACTAGATCTTGAAAAAAGCAGGATGAAATTATCACTAGAAATACCAATAATATGAATAAAAAATTAAAATCTTGCACCTTAAGAATTATATGGGTCTTTCTGATACATGTATTTTTTTAAAGTTCCCCATGTGATTCTGATGTGTTCTCTCACCTCTACCCCACATAAGAACTACTGCTATAGCTATTAAGCACCTCATGTGGGCTCAGCACTGGAAGATAAAGAAATGGTGTAAGGCATAGACTTTGCCCTTGAATCACTTACTGTCTCAGTGGGGAGACAAACATGTACTGAAAACCATCAGAATATTAAGTACTAAATTTTCTGGGAAATTATACACATGGAAGAACATTAAGATAAACGCTGTAGGAGACAATCAGAAACAAAAAATAACTTGGTCATGTGTGAAGGATTCATTATGACTATTAGACCTGATTTTTATAAAGGACAATAAATAAAATTGAATTTTGCCCTGTTCTTTGGGAAGAAAGTTTAAGATGGCAATTTCATCCACTAACCATTCAGTTTGTTTCCCGGTTTAGTATCTGCAGGTGAAAAATGACTACCTTGATAGAACAAGCAAAACTTGAGTAAGGCTTTTATTTAATTAGAGTAATTTACCTAAAATTAAATGGTTATGACACAACTGCCTGAAATGAAGCACATGGTGGATCTGTTACTCAATCCATCCCATGTGTGTGCACATGTGTGTATAGCACATGCCTATGTATTTATCTTTTTAAAAATATATTTATAATAATGCATCAGACTGCCCAATCCTCAAGCTAACCATGGAAATTCTGTCCCAAACAACAGTTCTGAATAGTTAGTGGTTCTTTTCAAGATGCCATAGGTGATTCTATTTTTAAAATATGCAACATTTCTGGCAGTAGAGAAATTTGAAACACTTGCCACTATACCATCCCCCACCCCAGAAAATATATCAGATCCTTGAATTTGAACTTTTGTATTTGACTCATTGCCAGTTCCTTGATTTTCTTCTTTCTTCTCTTCCTTGAAGAATATACATATTACCTACTTTAAGTCCACACTGGACCAAGGCAGGGACAAATATATATTAATTTCTAGCATCTCTTAAGCAGTTCTCAGCATGTGGGCTCCTGAACAGCAGCAGCAGCATTACCTGAGAACCTGTTAAAATTGTAAGATCTCAAGCTCCACCTCAAAAATACTGAATTAGAGAAGCTATGATGGAACAGGATCCTAGATTTACCTCATCCCACACATAAATCTAGATAACACCTACATCAGTGTAAATAACCTAGATAATTATGGGAAGACTGGCAGAATATTCCACAGCTAAATGTTGAGAAGAGACCAAATCAAAGAGGGAAGGAAGTGTGGAGATTGAGTCGGGAATAGCCTCAGGGTCCTGTCCCCAAGTGAGATGGATTCTGTGCGCATGGAGAGGGAAGAGAATGAAACCCCACACTAGGCAGCCCAGACACACAGAACCATTGCTGGGAAGATGAATTCCCCATAACATTTGGTTTTCAAAAACAGAAAGGTTTAACTTCTTAAATTCTTACAATCAATGTGGCCTAACACATGGAAAATTATAAACTGTCAAGCACAGTTCTGGGAGAGGCAGAGGGCAACAGGAAACTGAGTCCCCACCTTTAAAAATACAGCATAACAAACAGCCCCGCTGAGACACACCATGGCACCAATTTGAAAAACTCCTACACTATACAGGAGGAACACGTTTACTAACCCCAGAGAATATGCTGAAGGGGCAGGAATCTTTGAACAATTTCTCCAAGAACAAAAGAACTGGTGAGTGTCATCTCCCTCCAGCCTATATACACTGATAGCTGCAAGAACCGGCTCAGCTGCAAACAATGGCTATAGGTCCCCTCCCACAACAGAACTGATCATACGTTGCAAACACTGGTACCCTGCCTCTATGTCCTCCTGTAAACCTACCTCTTCAACCTGACCTCAACAGGAATCCATCTAAAGTAGCATCACAAGCATGGAAGTATACAAGCAGCCTGGATATGGGTCAGCACCACTCCAAAATGACTCCTGCCCCAGGGAGAAGGGAAGATAACCACACAAAAAGTTCTACCTTGGCACCAGCAGTGGGCTGGGGACAGACATCTGATCTAACTGCAGGACCTGCTCACCAACAAAAGCTTCTCAAAGGAAAACAAAGGGAAAGTTCCATGCAGTTGAGTGCACCACAGCTCTGGCAAATTCCAGGTCTAACCCAAATCAAGCCCAAAGCAGCCTCAGTAAAAGGACAGGGACCAAATCCTCCCCATAATCGGCAAGAATTATTGGTAGATGACTGGACTGAAGACAAAGGTGGCTCAGGACAATGGCAGGGCACATACAACACATATAGGATAAACCCCTAAAGGGCCCAGTTCTGGTGAACAGGGGGCATCGCACTGTAGGACATTACAGACTCTTCCTCATAAGGCCACTACCTTCAAGAATAGGAGACAGAGTTGACTTTACTAACACATAAAAACAGACACAGAGAGTTAGAGAAAATGAGGAAATAGATGGCTATGTCCCAAATGAAGAACAGAACAAATTCACAATAAGAGAACTAAACAAAATGGAAGCACTATGCCTGATAGAGAATTTAAAGTAATAGTAGTGATGGTACTCACTGGACTCAAGGAAAGAGTCAAGGATCCCAATTAGACCCTCAACAAAGAGACAGAAACATAAAAAAGAACCAATCAGAAAGGGAAGACCAAGATGGCAGAGCAGTAGGAGACCAATATATCATCAGGTCCCAGAAGTTCAGCTAGATAGTTATCAAACATTCTGAACAGCTACAAACTCAACAGGAGATAGAAGAAAAGAAGAGCAGCAATTCTAAGAACAGAAAACTGACCACTTTCTGGAAGGTAGGACATGCAGAGAAATGAATCTGAAGCAACATACAGGAAGATTAACTGCAGGGGAAGGTGCCGGCTCCTGGCAAGTGATAGAGCAGTGGGCCCAAAATTGGAACTTTTAGAAGTCTGCTTCACAGAGGGATGTCACTCCAGAGGGTTGATGGGGAGAGTGGGGGGGGTGGGGTGGAGCCCTCATTGGGGAGTGTGGTCTCAGGACCCACAGAGACACAAAATGACCAGGGGTGTCTGAGGATGGCAGAGCTCCCAGGTATTGGAGCAGGGAAGCTGGTTACAGAGACAGAGCCAAGAAGTAGACTCTCTGCTTGGGATTACTTTAAACCATGATCCGAGGCATGAACCACTGCTCTTTGAGAAGGGTCCCCACATGTGGCAGATATGGAGAGACCCCCTCCTTCCTCTTTTGGGAGGAGCTGCATAGGAGCTCGCAGCAGGAATCTGCTGGGTTTGGATACCAGATGGGACTGTGCATCAGACAGAAATGCTCAGTCACAGACTGGATGAGCACGGAGTGTGGCCAGAGACCAGGGAGATGGAAGGGATTGACTGCTTTTCTCTGAGGTTGCACTGAGGAGTGGAACCCCAAGCTCTTGGTTCCTATCAGCCAGAGGTTGGGAGGCTGCCATCCTCATTCCTTCCTCCAAAGCTGTATGGAAAGCATTCAGGGACCAAAAGCTATGGAAAACTAACCCAACTAGATTACTTAGCCTGGCCCCCCACAAAGGTGGTGCAATTCTGCCTCGAGCAAAAACATTTGAGAATCACTACAACAGTCCCCAGAAGACCAGCGAGTACATCCAGCCAAGACTAAGTTCACTGATCAACAAGAAGTGCAGAACTCCAGAGCAAGGGGAAAGCAACACATAGAATTCATGGCTTTTTTCCCATGATCCTTTAGTCTTTCAAAGTTAATTTTTTTTATTTTTTTTCTTATTCTATTTTTCTAATTTTTCTTCTTTCCTATTTTAATGTTTCTTGACTATTTTATCCTATCAATATCTTTTTAAAAATCTTTTCCAATTTTCATTGTTATAGTCATATTTTATCCCCTCATCATATTTAACCTTAGTTTTTGTATACATATAGTTTTTTTTTCTTTAAAATTTTGGGATACAATTTCTTCTAATAGATCCAAATATATCCTAAATCTAGCACATAGCTTTGCTCTAGCCTGATCATATTCTTTCGTCCTTTTTTTTCACCCAAGTTCTTATCTTAACAATTCCTTTTTTGGAGTCTTTTAAATTTTCATCTTTACAGTCATATTCCATCCCTTCATTGTGTTTACCCTCATTTTTGTATATATATGTCTTTCTTTCTTTCTTTAAAATCTTGGGAGGTAGTTTCTTATAACAGACCAAAATATACCCAAAATCAAATGTGGGGCTCTGTTCTATTCATCAGTGTAATATATACATTTTTTCTCCCTCCTCCCCTTTATTCTTCTCCCCCTGGCTTCAGGTCTTTTCTGATTAGGTTAGAGTATATTTTTCTGGGGTCGCCATTACCCTTTTAGTATTTCATTCCCTCATTCATCTATTCTTGTCTGGATAAAATGACAAGGTGGAAAAACTCACCAGAAAAAGAAGAACAAGAGGCAGTAATGACTGCTAGGGACCTAATCAATATGGACATTGGTAACATGTCAGAACTAGATTTCAGAATGACAAATCTTAAGGTACTATCTGGGCTTGAGAAAGGCATGGAAGATATTAGAGAAACACTGTCTGGAGAAATAAAATTCCTTTCTGGAAAAATGAACTAAAATCTAATCAAGTTGAAATTTAAAAAGCTATTAATGAGGTTCAATCAAAAATGGAGGCCCTTACTGCTAAAATAAATGAAGCAGAAGAGAAAATTAGTGATACAGAAAACCAAATGACAGAGAACAAAGAAGCTGACCAAAAGAGAGACAACTACTGGACCAGGGAGAATTTGAGATATAAGTGATACCATAAGATGAAACAATATTAGGATAACTGGGACACCAAAAGAAGAAGAAAGAGAGAGAAGGACAGAAGGTATATTGGAGAAAATTATAGTAGAGAATTTCCCTAATATGGCAAAGGGAACAAGCATCAAAATCCAGGAGGCTCAGAGAATCCCCTCATAATCAATAAAATAGGTCCACACCCCATCATTTAATAGTAAAACTTACAAGTCTTAGTGACAAAGAGAAAATCCTAAAAGCAGCTCAGGACAAGAGGTACGTAACATGAAATGGTAGAAATATTAGATTGGCAGCAGACTTAGTCACAGAGACCTGGCAGGCCAGAAAGGACTGGCACGATACATTCAAGCACTAAATTAGAAAATGTGCAGCCAAGAGTACTATATCCAGCTAGGCTGTCACTGAAAATAGAAGGAAAGATAAAAAGCTTCCAGGACAAACAAAAACTAAAAGAATTTGCAAACACCAAACCAGCCCTACAGGAAATACTGAAAAGGGTCTTCTAAGCAAAGAGAGAGCCTAAAAGCAACATGACCAGAAAGGAACAGAGACAATATACAGTAACAGTCACCTTACAGGCAATACAATGGCACTAAATTCATATCTGTCAATAGTTACCCTGAATATAAATGGGCTAAATGCCCCAATCAAAAGACACAGGGTATCAGAATGATTAAAAAAAAAAAAGGCCCATTGATATGCTGCCCTGAAGAAACTCATTTTAGATCCAAAGACATCTTCAGATTTTAAGTGAGGGGGTGGAAAAAACAATTTACCATGCTAACAGACATCAAAGGAAAGCTGGGGTGGCAATCCTTATATCAGACAAATTAGATTTAAGCCAAAGACTATAATATAGTCTTATATAGAGATGAAGAAGGATACTATATCATACTTAAAAAGATTCTCCAACAAGAAGATCTAACAATTTTAAATATCTATGCCCCTTACTTGGGAGCAGCCAATTATATAAACCAGTTAATAACAAAATCTAAGAACCACTGTCTTAATAGATGATAAATTTTCCAGTTCTGTTACAATCATGAGGGATGCCCTGAAAATGAGAGTGGGTAAGGCTTAAAGTGTGGATCATGCTCAGATTAGAAGATTTGATCATCTTAACAGAAAAATTTTAATTTATCATGTGACTTCCAGTGATTATATTGTAAACAACCCCCTAGATATCCATCAAGCTATTTTGAAGTGTCAGCTTATAACTGAAGCCATTGTGTGAATAGGGTTTATTTTCATTGAGAAGACCTTAGACAACTCTTCTGGAACTACAGCAAGGCACCTGAACTTTCCATGGTTAATAAATAGAAAACCTTATAATCTATAAGAACAGTTTTCAACCTTATCAGACCTAACACCCCTTTTACTATCCTGAGATAAAATTCAAAGACGACATACCTTTCCTGTGCAAAATTTTAAAATACAACATCTGTAATCTAAAAGAGAAATAAAAATGAATTTATAATAAAATAACACATATTTTAATAAGTGAATTATTGGGTATGCCTACTGAAGAACACATAAAACAGTCTGATGGTTACCTCATGAATGAAACCCCTACAAATACAAATCTACACAAAGGTATTGTACTGGTGATTCAGTTACTGTAAGCTGCAATGCTTTCAATGATAGGATTTTCCAAAATAGTGAACCAACACTTGTTAAAAGTCTGAGCAAAAAAAACAAATCAATAATATATAATTATCTCTCAATTTACATAGTGCTTGCATTCCTGCAAAATTCAGTGTACAGTAAAATGGTACAAGTATAAACTTTGTATACACACACACATGCACACACACACACACACGCTTTCTTGTTGTTTGCTTCTAGACTCAAATAATTATTAAACATAATGCAATTTATTTAACCAATTTATTAAACCCCATGGATTGATGTTTAGGTGACTTTTTCACTTTTAGTATAAGCATTGCTACAAATGAAAAATTTTTGCTTAAGAGTCCCTGCACACTTGTGCAGTTATTTCTTTAAGATTCATTTCTAGAAACAGAATTGCTGACGAAAAGTTATGCAGTTTAAGCATTATTAAATATTGCCAAATTGCCCTCCAAAAATTGTATGATTTATACTTCCACAAGAGAAGTCAAGATGCCTATTTGCTTATATCCTTACTTACTATCAAGCTTTTAAATCTTTATTAATACAGTAAGTGAAAAGCTGTATCTCACTGTTATTTTAAATTACATCTTTGATTATAGAGCTTCTTCTTTCATTTGTTTATTGGTTTGGGGAATTTTGATAAATTACATGTATTTCTCCCATTTTCTCTCAGGCTGTTCATCTTTTTTCGATTGATATATAAAAATTCTTTATATATTCAAAATGTTATCTTGTATTTGTATTAACTATAGATATATTGTTCACATTTGTGCCTTGCATGTAGTAGCTACACAATAAATTTTGTTAACTGAAATAATGGATGAATGTCATAATTTGCCATACAGAAATTCTAGACTCTATGAAGTCAAATTTGTGTTGTTTTCCTTTGTAGTTTCTGACCATGCTGCCAATCTTTCCACTAAAAGATTAGCAGAAAATTTTCTTCTAATAATACATGAGATTTTTCTAAAAGCCCATTTTTTTTAAAGATTTTATTTATTTATTTGACAGAGAGAGAGAGAGAGTTCGCAAGCAGGCAGACAGGCAAGCAGAGAGAGAGAGGGGGAAGCAGGCTCCCTGCTGAGCAGAGAGCCCAATGCGGGGCTGGATCCCAGGAACCTGAGATCATGACCTGGGCCAAAGACAGAGGCTTAACCCACTGAGCCACCCAGGTGCCCAAGCCCATTTTTATCTTTAATCCAGCTGGACTTACTTAAATTTATTGCTAATTTAATGCAATTGTTTCAAGATCATTGACTAAATAATCAAGATTTTCTCACTGATTAAAAGTGCTGATTCCTTCATACATAAAACACTAACATAAACTAGACTGTTTACGAATTTTCTCTTCTGTTTGATTTATCTACCTATTCTTTTGCCATACATTAATCCCATTACATGCACATCATAGCATATTTTGATATCTAATAGAGAATATCCCCCCAGTTTTTCCTCCCAAATTTCCTGGCCATTAATTAGTCACTTTTCTTCCAGATGAAAGCAAGAATCAATTTGTCAATATTTTTAAGCTTCCAATTTGTTTTGAATCAGCATTAAATTTATAGACTATTTTGGTCAGAACTGACATCTTTATGGTAGTCTTCTGCTATAGAGAATACATACATAAAAAATCAACTCCAGCATTACTCTGCATGACTCTGAATGTATTCTTCATTTTAAGCTAATTACAATAAAATCTAATTATTACCATTAAATTATTATACCCATTTGACACCAAAGATTTAACATTAATTATAAAACAAATTAATTCTGCATTGACATTTGTTTCATGTTACTGGATGACAGCTTTGTTAAAATATGACACCTGACTGAAAATAGGTCTTTTGTTAATTAAAATATTTGTTACCCCCATAATGGATAGAAATCTTCCCCACCAGAATGGGGTCATGGTGGGATCTAAACTTTCAGATACTGATTATCATAATAAGGAATGATAGCTAAGAATATAGAATTCTTGCGGATTTAAAGGAGAGAAAAATTAGAGTAAGATACGATTAGCTAATTCAGTTTTTCTAGAAAAATGAGGCTTATGGTAAATTTTTCCAATAACTAAGGGAAAAAACATTAGGGTTCTTGGCAGTTCTCTAAGGCCCAAAGTTAGACACACCATGCAGTCCTTTTATTCCTTCCCTGAATAATAGGTACCCAGATATTGAGCAAAACGGAGAAAGTCTTTAAAATATAGATAGAAAGCAAATGATTTTGACTCTAGAAAAACCTATCATATGAAAAAATCTATTCCCCATTTAGTTAAAAATCCTACTGGAGAGATAAATCTTGGGCACTAGAGTTAAGAGACATGTGACATTCTTCACCTTAAGATTTTCCTGAAGTATCCAGTAATCTCCCTATTACCTAAGTTTTATCTGTAAAATATAAAGGAAAGTACATGACCAAGTTACTAGTTTTATGGAACAGGTTTCAAGCTCTACACAGCTCTCAGAAAGGAAGAGTAGGGATACAGATACGCAAATATCTAGTGGCAAAAAAAAAAAAAAAAAAAGACAAATGTGGGAACAGTAGCTTTTGGTTGGATAATATAGGTATAGGGTGATGTCAAATCATAGATGGGCTTGAATCACAGTTTAAAAAAAAAAGAAAGAAAGAAAAGAAAAATAGTCTCTCAAGCAAAGAAGTGACTCCACAGAGAGCTCCCTGACATGAGAGAAGCAGTAAATGGAATTAAAATATAAATTTTAAGAAACATTACAAAGTGTAAATTCATTTCATTCAATCATTCGTTCTTTTATTCAAGAAATATTTATTGCAAGAGAATTCATTTAGCAGTGGTCAATCTTTGCATAGAACATTCATGCAGTGGGGGGAGAATCAGAGTAGTCGGCAAACATAAACATAGTATTATATTAAGTACTATGAAGGAAAAGCAGGACAAAGAGACAGAGAATGCTAAGAAGGTGTTTTTTAGGCAAGGTGGTCATGGATGGCCACTCAGATAAGATGGCATTTGAACAAATCTAAAGAAATGAGGAAATAAGCCACATGAATATCTAGAGGAAAGCATTCCAAGCAAAGGGAATAGGAAAAGCAAAGCCCCTATGACAGGAGCACGCACAGTGTCTGGTGTGGCTACCTGTAGTATGACATGAATAGAACAATAAGACATAAGGCTAGGAAGGGTAAGTGCTATGAGCTAGAGTATAGAAGTCTTTATAAGTCTTAGTAAGGGTTTGCATTTGTTCCAAACATGATGGGAATACCCCCAGAGGCTTCTGAGCAAGAGAATGATACCATCTGAATATGCTTCCTAACACATGACTTTGGTTGTTGTGTGGAGAAAAACAGAGGGAAGCAAAAGCAGAAGAGAGGCCAGTTATAAGTCCAGCCGGAGTGGGGTGTGGGGAGGCAAGGCTTAGAGTAGTTAGTAGCAGTGGAAGTAAAAAGAGGTAGGATTTCCCTCTTTGCTGCTAGAGAGGATGTTAACAAGACTTGGCCTTAGAATCTGGGTAAATGACAAAATTTTTCAGGTCATCCCCTCCCTATGGCTCTTCAAATCCCCTAATCTGACCCCATCTTTCACTCATCCTCAACTTCCTTTCACCAAGCCCTCTGGAAATCATGGTCTATCATCAACAAAATCCCTGATATCCTAAATCCTTTCAGTAACTGTTACCTATGTCTTATTTTTTGTTTGTTTGTTTTTTGTTTTTAAACCACTTTGTTGAGAAAGGACTGACGCAAAAAGCTGTAGGTATTTAATGCTTACAATGTCGTGAGCTTGCCTATATACCTAAGTAATGGTAATAGTTTCACAGGCATACATGTATCTTCAAATGCTATGTCTTCTTGCTCTATTTTGCCCCAGAAAGGCACGTCATTCCCCTACAGTCCACTTACATGATGGGCTATTTACTTTCTCACACCCTTCACAAATCTGGACATGGAAGTAATAGATATCCTTTAGGCTCCTCATTGCCACTTCTCACTAATTCAAAAAATGAGAAATTCAGAAACTGTGTCACAAGAGGACCAGTGAAAACCTACTTCTTCTTGTAAAATTCTTGTTGAGGATAGGTATCATCTTAACATCAAGGATGATAAATTTGAAATTGATTCAAAGATCTTAAGAACACAACACCTGTCTTGAGTTTCCACTTCCTGTGAATAATAATTCATGCACCAACACAGCTTTCAGAGTATTTAAAGTATTGCAGTATTCACTGCATCCCTGAAACACGGGTATATATACTCCAAAGCCCAGTTATTCACCCATGGAGAATGGCTTCCAGGGTAAGATGCAGATGGTGAGATCCTAATCATGAGATTTTTCTCAGTAGAATTTCCTGGCTGTGGCAGATCAGTTCTGCATATGTCTGTAAGTATGGGCTTTTGTGCGTATCTATACATAAGCAAGGGGTATTTCTCCAAGGAAATAAATCCCATGGGACATTTTCCCTGTACAACACTTCACAGCCAAGGAAACTCTACACTGGGGAAGCAAGGATGTAGAAGGCTCCCCAACACATGGCTTGCCCTCCAGAGAGATCTGTGGCATATACAAGGCCTGGTCCTGTCAGTCATGGGCAGGGTATAAGTTGAGGCTTCCTGCTATTTTCTTAGCTCCCTGCTGTCTTGAATATCTCCCATCACTGGTAATACATTTCATATGCTTGATTAAAGGACAGTCCATGCCTCCAAACATGTCTTCACAGTAACCTTGATATAGCATTCCATTTGTGCTGTTTATGTGACTGTCTCACTAAACTGTGAGTTCTTTGAGGACATATGTGTGCAAAGCACCAGGGACTCTCTCAGAGGTGGTATTGGTACATAAAAATGAGGCACAATTAGTTGTGTGAAATGCTTACACTGCTGACAGGATGCATGTGCCCAGTCATTCCAACCTCAGCTTCCTACCCTAAGGAACTGTCCTTTCTGGGGAGTTTCCATGAAATTTTCTTACTTTTCTTTTTTATGAAAGATTATCATTCCTTTTCCTCTCAGACTGATGCCACGCATAATAGTAAGTCAATGTAAAAATTCACTATGAGATGTGATTGACTACAAAAAAAAAAAAAAGACGTCTTTTGCCCTTCTGTATCAGTTAAGGTTCTAAAGTCTGAAATCTATAAGACAGACTCGTGGAGTAGAATTCAGACATCATTTCTACATAAAAGTCCTTTTCCTTTTTTTTTTTTAGTTTTTATTTCAATCTCAGTTAGCTAACATACAGTGTAATGCTAGTTTCAGGTGTACAATTTAATCCCGAGGCAGAATTTCTCCTTCAGGAAATTGCAGTTTTTGCTTTTAAAGCATTCAACTAACTGAATAAGGCCCACCTATGTTAAAGGAGGGCAATCTCCTTTACTAAAGTCAACAGACTTTAGCTGTTAGTCACATCTTCAAAATACCTTCAGAGCAATATCTAAATGAATGTGACACCAAACAGCTGGGCACCACAGCCTATCTGAGTTGACAAATAAATTTAACCCTTAAAAACTTCATTTTGGAAATGGCACAAAGGTTTTACTCTCACTATAATCAAACAAACAAATGACAAAAAAAAAAAAACTAGACAAACGTATGAAATATTTGGTTTCAGATTTTAGGTCAGAGAAGATATTGCCAAGCTGATTTTAAATCTACATGAAAATACAAAGGACCTAGACTAGCCAAAATAATTTTTAAGAAGAACAAAGCTGGAAGACTGACACTATCTTTCATCAAGACTCATCATAAAGTTACAAGAATCAAGAAAGTATGACAGTGACATAAGGATCTTCAGACTAGCACACAGAGCCCAGGCATATATTCACACATATACTCAATTGGTTTTTTTGCCAAAGGCGTCAAGGTAATCCAATCTGAAAGGAGAATCTTTTCAATTGCGCTGGAAAACCTGCGTATTCACTTGGAACAAATATGAACCTTGACTCTTGCTTCAGTACATACCCAATAAAGTTGAAATGGATCACAAACCTAAATATAAAGACTAGTACTTTAACTGAATAGAAGGAAAAATATTCAAAATGTTGGGGGAAGCAATGATTCCTTAGATTCAGGGAGACTACTCTGTATGACATGACAATGATGGATACATGTCATGATACATTTGTCCAAACCCAAAGAATATACAACACCATGAGTGAACCCCAATGTAAACCATGGACTTTGTAAGATTATGATGTGTCCATGTAGGTTCAACAATTTTAACAACTGTACCGCTCTGGTGGGGGATATTAATAATAGGGGAGCCTATACATATATGGGGGCATAGGTTACATAAGAACTCTCTATACCTGACTTTCAGTTTTGCTGTGAACTTAAAATTGCTCTAAAATATAAAACCTATTAAAAAAAAAAAAGCTTCCCTACATAGCATGCCAAAGTTCATAAAGGAAAAAATGATAAATTGGTTTCATCAACTGTGTAGTATTTGTTCTTTGAAAGACACCATCAAAAAATGTAAAATCATTGTCATAAATGATGTCCAGAATATATTTTTAAGGATCCTACAATTTGGGAAGAAGACAAACAACCCAAAGTTTAAAAATGGATAAACAGTGGAAGAGACACTTAATATAACAAGATCTCTGAACAGTGAAAAATCACATGAAAAGACATTGACATAACTAGTAAAAAAATTAAAATTAAAATTAAAACCATAATTAGATACCACCACATATCACTAGAGTAGTAAAAATTAAGATTAATAACACAAGTGTTAGTGAGGATATGGAGCAACCAAAACTCTAATGCATTGCTGTTGGGAATTTAAATACTAAAACCATCCTGGAAAACAGATTAGCAGTTTCTTAAAAATTGAAATTAACACCTACCCTGTGATCCAGCAATTTCACTCCAAGTATTTACTCAAGATAAATGAAAACATGTCCACATGAAGAATTGTACAAGAGAGGCAGGTGGATGGCTCAGTTGGTTAAGCATCCAACTCTTGATTTTGGCTCAGGATATGATCTCAGGATCATAAGATCAAGTCCTGTGTTGGACTCCATGCTGAGCGTAAAGCCTGCTTAGGATTCTTTCTCTCCCTCTCCCCCTCACTCTTTCTCACTCAAAAAAAATTGTACAAGAATATTCTTAGTAACTTATAATGGTCAAAAATTGGAAAAAATCCAAATGCCCATCAACAAGAGAATGGGTGAACTATGGTATATTTATGGCCTGCATTACTTCTCAGTAATTAAATGAAAAAATGCACTGTCATCTTCAGCAACATGGACGAGTTTCACAGACGCTATAGTAACCAAAAAAACTGGATTCAAATAAATACATTTTGAATTATTTCCTTTACATGAAGATTAGGAGAAAATGATCTACTCTATGGTGACAGATACAAGAACAGTTTTGCACCCTTTGGGTGGGAAAGAATTGTTTAGAAGGAGGCATGAGGAAACTTTTTGAGATGAAGGTAACGTCCTAATTAATGTGTGTGTTCCTGCACCCTTAAAATTGGTATATTTTATTGCACATGAATCATTCCAAAAATGACCCATGTGCTCCTTTATACCAATAATTAAAACATGCAATTTTACATATTTGTGAATACATCTGAATTCTGTATTCTATTCTATAAACCTATATGTCTATCCATTTGCCATTTTAATTTCTTAATTATGTAATTTATAACAATTTAATTTATAAAATAACCTACAAATAATATCAAAAAAGTATTTTATAGGACTTGACAAGCTAATATTAAAATTAATACTAAAGAACAAAGGCCAAAAATTGTCATGGCAATTATAAATAAAAAGGCCAAATAGGAAAATATGTTCTGACAGATGTGAATACTGACTCATGAGAGACTATGGACTCTGAAAAACAATCTGAGGGGTTTGAAGTGGCGGGGTGGTGGGAGGTTGGGGTACCAGGTGGTGGCTTGCATGGAGCACTGGGTGTGGTGAAAAAATAATGAATACTGTTTTTCTGAAAATAAATAAATTGAAAAAAATTTAAAAAAATAAAGCTACATCAAATAAGACAATGTGACAGTGGCATAGAAATAAGCAAACCAACCGGAGAAAAATATGAGGAACTCAGAAATAGACTCACAAGTATATGGGAATATATATAGGATAAAGGTAGCATTAAAATAGATAGATAGATGCCAATAAATTGTGTTAGAAATACTCTTCATATAATTAAACAAAATTAGAGCCCCACTTGACTATATATATTATTATACCAAGTGGGGGTCCAATTTATACTAACATAGATAGATAAACCAAAGATAACAGCAGAACTTTAAAGCTTATAGATTAAAAAATAGATCCATACCTTTATGGTTTTGATGTAGGAAATAACTTAAGAATTTACATGCACAAACAGTGAAGGAAAAGAATGATACACTTGATTATGTCATGTATTTTTTACTGCTTAACACACTATCCCCAAAACTTAATGGTTCATTACACTCACAAACCCATAATTTATGTAAGCCTTGGTGGAGATGTCTTCCCTCTTCTCTACATCTGGTGTCCCATGACCGAAAGTAAAGGACCCACTTTTGATTTTGCATGTGTGTATGGTGAGAATGCAATTAAGCCTCTTAGCAAATTTCAAGTTTATAATTCAGTATTATTACCTATAGTCACCATGCTGTACATTAGATCTGTAGAATTTATTCACTCTGCAAACTAAAATTCTGTACCATTTCGACCAATATCTCCCTTATCCCTAGCTGCCAGTTCTTGAAAGCCACTATTCTACTCTCTGGTTTTATGAGTTTGACTTTATTTTTGTTTTATTCAGGGGTAGGGTCAGAGAGAGAGAGAGAGAGAGAGAGAACAGGAGTGGGATGGGGATGGGCAGAGGAAGAGGGAGAGAGAGAATCTTCAGCAGTCTCCACACCCAGTGCAAAGCCCAACACAGGGCTCATTGTCATGACCTGAGATCATGACCTGAGCCAAAATCAAGAGTCTGACACTTAACTGACTGAGGCACTCAGGCACACTGAGTCTGACTTTTTTAGATCACAAATGAGTGAGATTATGCAGTATTTGTCTTTCTGTGTCTGGCTTATTTCATTTAACATAATGACTTCTAGGTCCACCCATGTTGTCAGAAATGGCAAGATTTCCTTCCTTAAAACTGAATATTCCACTTTGTATGTATGCATGTGTGTGTACATATATTTTCCATTGTGTATATTACACATACATCACATATATTTTATTTTCTTTATCCATTCATCCACCAATGGGTGCTTGGGTTTTTCATATAACTTGACTATTGTGAATAGTGCTACAATGAACATGGGAATGCAAACATCTCTGACAGTGATAGAGAAGTTAA
Organism: Neogale vison; assembly: GCF_020171115.1. Classification (NCBI taxonomy): domain Eukaryota; kingdom Metazoa; phylum Chordata; class Mammalia; order Carnivora; family Mustelidae; genus Neogale; species Neogale vison. The sequence continues at coordinate 128,252,863 of NC_058098.1, forward strand.
TTAGCTTGATTGTGGTAATCACTTCACAATGTATACATACTTTGAACATCACACTGTACACCTTAAATATACACAATTTTTGCTGTCAATTATGCCTGAATAAAGCTGCAGAAAATGTAAAGGACCCACTTTCAAGATGGCTTACTCACATGGCTGGCAAGTTGGTATTAGTTGTCAACTGGGAGGTTAATCAGGGCTGGGGGCCAGGCAGGAATCTGGGTTCTTCACCTTGTGAGCCTCTCTAAGGTCTGCTTGTATTTCTTTACAATATGATGCCTGGACTCCAAGAGAAAGCATCCCAAGATAACCTGGCAGAAATGAATTACATTTTTGAAACTTGTCTTTTGAAGTCAAATAATATCAGTTCTGCCAAATCTCATGTCAAAGCAGTCATGAAGTCCCTCCCAGTTTTAAGTGCAAGTGACATTGATTCCGTCCCTCAATTGAGGGAGTAACAAAGTTCTAGAAGAGCACGTTAAACAAGACATACATTGTGGCTGTTTCTTTGGAAAATACAAATGCCTGAAACTAATATTCACTGCATGTGAACTGGAATTTAAATAAAAACTTAAAAAAAAATAAAAACCACAGAATTTTTTAAGAAGTTACAGATTACCCAGTAGTATAATTTCAGGGTCATAGGGAAGCTCTATTTTTAATTTCTTGAGGAATCTCCACATTGTTTTCCAAAGTGGCTACACCAACTTACATTCCCACCAACAGTGTAAGAGGGTTCCCCTTTCTCCACATCCTCTCCAACACACATTGTTTACTGTCTTGTTTATTTTGGCCATTCTATGGTGTAAGGTGATATCTCAATGTGGTTTTGATTTGAATCTCTCTGATGGCTAGTGATGATGAACATTTTTTCATGTGTCTGATAGCCATTTGTATGTCTTCATTAGAGAAGTGTCTGTTCATGTCTTCTACCCATTTTTTGACATGATTATCTGTTTTGTGTGTGTTGAGTTTGAGAAGTTCTTTATAGATCCTGGATATCAGCCTTTCTTCTGTACTGTCATTTGCGAGTATCTTCTCGCATTCTGTAGGTTGCCTCTTTGTTTTGTCAACTGTTTCCTTTGCTGTGCAGAAGCTTTTGATCTTGACGAAGTCCCAAAAATTCATTTTCACTTTTGTTTCCTTTGCCTTTGGAGACATGGCTTGAAAGAAGTTGCTGTGGCTGATATCGAAGAGGTTACTGCCTATATTCTCCTCTAGGATTCTGATGGATTCCTGCCTCACACCGAGGTCTTTTAACAATTTCGAGTTTATCTTTGTGTATGGTGTAAGAGAATGGTTGAGTTTCATTCTTCTACATATAGCTGTCCAGTTTCCCAGCAACATTTATTGAAGAGACTGTCTTTTTCCCACTGTATATTTTTTCCTGCTTTGTCAAAGATTATTTGACCATAGAGTTGATGGTACATATCTGGGCTCTCTACTCTGTTCCACTGGTTTATGTGTCTGTTTTTGTGCCAGTACCATATACTGTCTTGGTGATCAAACTTTGTAGTAAAGCTTGAAATCAGGCAAGGTGATGCCCCCAGTTTTGTTTTTCTTTTTCAACATTTCCTCAGCAATTCGGGGTCTCTTCTGATTCCATACAAATTTTTGGATTGTTTGCTCCAGCTCTTCGAAAAATGTCGGTGGAATTTTGATCGGAATGGCACTGAAAGTATAGATTTCTCTAGGCAGTATAGACATTTTAACAATGTTTATTCTTCTGATCCATGAGCATGGAATGGTCTTTTATATTTCTGTGTCTTCAATTTCTTTTATGAGTGTTTTGTAGTTCCTTAAGTACAGATCCTTTACCTCTTGATTAGGTTTATTCCCAGGTATCTTATGGTTCTTGGTGCTATAGTAAATGGAATCAATTCTCTAATTTCTCTTTCTGTATTTTCACTGTTAGTGTATAAGAAAGCGACTGATTTCTGGATATTGACTTTGTATCCGGCCACATTACTGAATTGCTGTATGAGTTCTAGTAGTTTGGGGGTGGAGTGTTTTGGGTTTTCCATATAAATTATCATGTCATCTGCGAAGAGAGAGAGTTTGACTTCTTCACTGCCAATTTGAATACCTTTTATTTCTCTTTGTTGCTGATTGCTGTTGCTAGGACTTCTAATACTATATTGAACAAGAGTGGTGAGAGTGGGCATCCTTGTCATGTTCCTGATCTCAAAGAGAAGGCTGTGAGTTTTTTGCCATTAAGGATGATATTTGCTGTGGTTTTTTCATAGATAGACTTTATGAAGTTGAGGAGTGTTTCCTCTATCCCTATACTTTGAAGCGTTTTAATGAGGCATGGATGATTGGTAAAGATTTCAACACATGATACTGTAAAGTATATATCCACAACATACAAAGAGCCCATACAGATATTAAAATTCAAATGCAATGTAGTAAAAAATACAAATAGAATTTCTTCAGAACGGGAAACTAATGCCAAAAAAAAAAATAGGAAAATCTGTTCAACCTTAGTAATAGTAATGTGAGAAATATAAAATAGAGAAACCACTTCAAAGACATCTAAAATGAGTCAATGTTGGCAATGAAATTAAGCAATTAGAACTCTCATTACTATTCATCAGAATTTCAGTGACTATCTACATTGAGTGCTAGGCAGTATCTGGTAAAGTTGATGATATACATGACCTATGATGCAATTTCCATTTCTAAGTTTATCTATTACAGAAATACTTATATTCACTAGGAGACAAGTTTACAGAACAATGTTTATTGTAATATTACTTGTAGAGTGGTTAAAAAGTTAAAAATAATGCAAATGTGCATTAGTAAGACAATGATTATATACATTATGGTATATTTATATAATGGAGTAATACAAGAGTTAAAGTACATGAATGAAATTCACAAAATATCAAAGTACATGTAAAAACACAGTAAGGAACAAAAAAGCAAGTTGCAGTCTGGCATGTCAATATTATGTCATTTGTATAAAGTTTTATAATATTAAAAACAATCCTATATATTTTTATGGACATATACTTATGTTGAAAACTCTGAAACCATGTACAGTCATATTAAACACAAAATTCAATAGTAATTACTATAGGAAAAGAAGGAAAAGAAAATGCAGAATGGGATTAGTTTTGGTACCTGATAACCTTCAACTTCATGGAAAATGTTTTATTTGAAATCAGAGGCAAAAATGACAATTTTTAATGTTAGCCAATGTGTGTTTATTATACTCAAACATGCATTTTTGCATGTTTAAAGTGTATCTTACTGAAGTCCTGTGTTTATACAACAGAGATAGATAGAATGAACCTTATAGCTAATGTAACGTAACAATCCTTTTCAACCATGAGCCAAAACTCATTTTGCAGTTGTAGAAATTGCATCCAGAATGAAAACTAGACTACCTTAAAGCTACAGAATAGGTTAAGCAATCTACATATTCAATGCAATCCCTATCAAAACACCACCAGCATTTTCCACAGAGCTGGAACAAACAATCCTAAAATTTATATGGAACCAAAAAAGCTGCCAAATAGCCAAAGGAATGTTGAAAAAGAAATACAAAGCTGGAGGTATCACAATTCCAGACTGCAAGCTGTGTTACAAAGCTGTAATCATCAAGATAGTATGGTACTGGCACAAAAACAGACACACAGATCAGTGGAACAGAATACAGAACCGAGAAATGGACCCTCAACTGTATAGCCAACTAATCCTTGCCAAATCAGAAAAGAATATCCAATGGAAAAAAGACAGTCTTTTTCAACAAATGTTGGGATAATTAAATAGCCGCATGCAGAAAAATGAAAATGGGCCACTTTCTTACACCATACAAAAATATAAATTTAAAAGGATGAAAGACCTAAATATGAGGGAGGAATCCATCAAAATCCTAGAAGAAAACTCAGGCAGCAACCTCTTTGGCCTTGGCCCCAGCAACTTCTTCCCAAGACACATGTCCAGAGGCAGGGGAAATAAAAGAAAAAATGAACCACTGGAACTTCATCAAATAAAAAAGCTTTTGCATGGCAAAGGAAACAATCAATAAAACTAAAAGGCAACCAACAGAATGGGAGAAGATATTTGCAAATGTCTTATCACATAAAAGGCTAGTATCCAAAGTCTATAAAGAACTTATTAAACGCAACATCTAAAAAACAAAAAATCCAGTCAAGAAATGGGCAGAAGACATGAACAGACATTTCTCCAAAGAAGATAAATGGCTAACAGACACATGAAAAACTGTTCAACATCATTTGGCCTTGGGAAAATACAAATCAAAACCACAATGGGATACCACCTCACACAAGTCAGAATGGCTAAAATGAACAAGTCAGGGAACAACAGATGTTGGTGAAGATGCAGGGAAAGGGGAACCCTCTCACACTTGGTGGGAATGCAAACTGCATTCTGCAAATGCAAACTGGTACAGCCATTCTGGAAAACACTATGGAGTTTCCTCAAACTCAAAACAAAAATAGAACTACCCTACCACCCAAATATATATATATATATATATATATATATATATATATATATATATATACACACACACACACACACACACATATATACATACATACACATGCATGCACACACATGTGTGTACATATACATGAGCACGGGTGTTACAGACAACTGATGAATCACTAAATTCTACCAATGAAACTAATAATATACTATGTATTACCTAAAGTGAATTTAAGTAAAATATAAATTTTAACAAAGCTACAGAATGGGTTATTAACACAAATGGACAGTCTTCTGATTCCCAGATAAGCCCTTTTTGCCTACACCTATTTCAGAAGGATTTTAAAGTGTGATCTTGGCCACATCTGCCTGACCCAGACAGGAGTGATAGGGTAATAATCCTTCCACAGTAAATCAGACAGAATAGAAGAGGAGAACTAGATGAACCTTCATACCTTGGCAGGAGGATAGATTTTAAATCCAGGGACTAAAGTGGGGGCTAAAGTCCCCACTGAGACAAAAATCACTAAGTGGCCTTGGACAAGTCATGGTAGCTAGCTTCCTTGAGCTCTTCCCTTCATCTGTCAAACAAGCCTCACAAAACTGACATATCCTATACAGGGCTTTCCAGGTTCACATGAAAAAAGGGGTTTGAAGCTCTGATTGCAAGAAGCTGGGAGATAGCAAAGGCTTTACCTTATCATGTATACCTTCCACATGCAACTATGTCAAAAAAGGAAGATAAGATCCCACCATTAAAGAATCATTTTTTTAAATTCAGCATTGCCTTCTCTAGTGAATTCTGTAAGAAGAGGAAAATATCTTCATGAGATGTGAGGCTTTCAATATTCAGAGTGAGTTTTGAACAGTCCAGAATTGGTGACTTCCAGGAGAAAATGTATACAGGGTGTGGAACACTCACATGAACACCTGGTAGTGTGCTAGAGTCCATTCATTTTACCTAAGCTTAAACCACTTAGGTATCTCCCTCTAAGCCCAAATAAAATAGCCAACCATCCTACAATCCAGGAAAATGAACAGAGCATGGACCCAAACCAGCTTCTATCTCCAGACAAATATTTAAAATTTTCAAGTCTTGTAAATAATTTAAGTAGCCTAATACTCATTAACTTTAATGTATTCTGCACAACTGCTTCTACGAAATGTTAACTGTTCTGTTTTCTTCTATTTTTTTTAAGCTTAATGAAGCTTTTAGTCTTATTGTGAGCAGCATCATTTATGATGGAAAATAGCCTCCTTGGATAGGAAAAAAAAACTCTCTCAAAACATTGGAAGATAAAGGCAAACAAATTGTTTAGATCACACTCTCTGTTTTCCACCTGACCAAAAGCTATCTATCGCCTTGGCTGGGATCCTGTGTTTCTGAAAGTTAGTACTGACTTCTACAAACATCTATTCTAAAAGGGTCGCCTATTTCACAAACATGCTGCATCAATAAACAGGAGGGTAGGAGATTTTGGCTAAAGTCCCCACTGAGACAAAAATCACTAAGTGGCCTTGGAGAAGTCATGGTAGCTAGCCTCCTTGAGCTCTTCCCTTCATCTGTCAAACAAGCCTCACAAAACTGACATATCCTATACAGGGCTTTCCAGGTTCACATGAAAAAAAGAGGTTTGAAGCTCTGATTGCAAGAAGCTGGGAGATAGCAAAGGCTTTACCTTATCATGTATACCTTCCACATGCAACTATGTCAAAAAGGAAGATAAGGAGAGAAATTAGAACCTGAAGGCTACTCACATCTTTTCTCTGTGGCTGAGGTACTTTCCTTGACTCCACTCATTTACTACTCAATTCTCCACTCAATTCTTCTACACAATTCAGCTTCCTCTACCCCATATTTTATAAGATAGAAGACCATTTACTATACAGGCAAAGTCTTCCACTATAAGTGGCTCAATTCCTCCTGCCAACTTCCTGTATTTCTCATGCTACTTCATTATCCCCAAAGCTCAAGGATTTAACTGTTGCACTGAACCACACTCTCTTGTACTTTTTTTTTAAGATTTTATTTATTTGACAGAGATCACAAGTAGGCGGGGGGGGGGAAGCAGGCTCCCTGCGGAGCAGAGAGCCTGATGCGGGGCTCGATCCCAGGACCCTGGGATCATGACCTGAGCTGAAGGCAGAGGCTTTAACCCACTGAGCCACCCAGGTGCCCTATCTTGTACTCTTAATGTACATCACTAGCCCAAGGGGAGATTCTTTGCATTTAGGTGGAAAATGAACTCAAATACACTTATTTTATAAATATTATAAGAATGCTGCAGGAAGGGCACCTGGGTGGCTCAGTTGGTTGAACATCTGACCCTTGGTTTCAGCTCAGGTCATGATCTCAGGGTCTTGAGCTGGAGCCCTGCATGGAGCTCCATGCTCAGCGTGGAGTTGGCTTGAGATGCTCTCTCTCCCTCCCTCTCCCTTGCTCCTCTTCCCATTCACACTCAATACATACATACATGCATACATACATACATATATAAAATCTTTAAAAAATTAAAAAGGAATGCTGCAGCAGGTCTTATTAACTGCTCTCCAATCCAGCTATGTTCAAAATTGGATTACAAGAAAACAAAGTTTTCTTAATCTGCATTCAAGATTAATTAACATTCTGTCCCTTCTTCCCAACTGCCCTTTCACTTATGCCTGCAATAAACCTGAGATAGATAAAGAAAAACTGAGGCACCATTCATTTATGATATTTCTCCTTAGGGACAAAGAACATCATTAACCTTTGCACTACATTCTCCCACTCTCCATAAATAGATCCTCACCTTGCTTGTACACAGACAGTGGCTCTAATCCCCTGGCCCCAGGAGCAGTGTGCATTTTTCTACTTGAAAAGATGATTTAAATTTCCGGTCAGATTCCCATGAGCACTCTGTAAACTCTTTCTATGACATTTGACCCTTAAACTGAGAAGTCATGCCCTGGGCATATTTTAATCAGTTAAGGTAAATTGACAGGTAATCTGGTGTTTTACTTCTTACTAAATTTATAACATCGTTTCTTTGAAAATCAGTCTCTTCAGTTTAAAGAAGTCACTCATTCTTGATCTTTTGAATTCTCTTTAATACAAAAGCATACTGATCTGCAAGAAATTTCAGGACTGAAGTATGGCAAAGATGAGACAGATGCTTCACTTTGTATGACATAATAATTGTTTTTATCACACCACCTATATTTCACTAAGGGAATATAAGAAACAGGAGACAATTACTGCTAAGTAAAGAGCTTTTCTTGTTTTCTACATGACTTAATCTTCAGATCTTTCCATTAAAGCTTCCAAATAGAAGCAAATATCTATATGCCTGATTTTATAAGGTAGTAGGCTCAGGGCTATCAAAAGGAGCCTCTGTCCCTGTCTGTTGACCAGTTGCTGTGCAAACCACTGTGCTTAGTTGGTGATAATGTGATAAAGACAATAGCACCTGGGCTCCAGAATCTCCAGTGTGGTGGGGGAATGCAGTCACATAAACAATTACCATTCGGTGTAATAAATGCTATTAAAAAGGAAAGAAGGACACAGATAAGGGACTCTAACAAAGAATTATCATGAGGTTTAAAAACAGTAGCTGTTTTGGAGGATGAGAGAAGAAATAAAGGCAATAGAATGAAACAGGAAGCCTTATAGGTTGTATTAGGAAGTTTGGATTTTGCCTTGAAAGCAATACAAAGTTCCTGCAGAATTTTAAAGCAGAGGATGGCATAATCAATTTTTTTGAAGGACGGTCTGTAGTATGAGGATGGGCTAAAAGAAGAGACAATCTGGAGACATAAAAAAATTAGCCAAGAGATGGTGGCAGCCTTCCCTAAGGATTGGCAGTAGAGAGGGTCAGAAAGTAATTGATTTAGAAAAATATTTAGGAGTAGAATCAATAGGATGTGGTGATAGGACGTAGAAAGGGAGGGGGAAAGATTTTATTTTATTTTATTATTTTTATTTACTTATTTATTTTTAATGGGGATGCATTCAATATGTCTCCACTAAATGTAATGTTAACTATAGTTCTTTAGTAAATATCCTTTATCATACTTAGTAAATTCCCTTCCATTTTTTTTAATTATTTCTTTTCAGTGTAACAATATTCATTGTTTTTGCACCACACTCAGTACTCCATGCAATCCGTGCCCTCTCTAATACCCACCACCTGGTACCCCAACCTCCCACCCCCCGCCACTTCAAACCCCTCAGATTGTTTTTAAGAGTCCATAGTCTCTCATGGTTCACCTCCCCTTCCAATTTCCCTCAATTCCCTTCTCCTCTCCATCTCCCCTTCTCCTCCATGCTATTTTTTATGCTCCACAAATAAGTGAAACCATATGATACTTGACTCTCTCTGCTTGATTGATTTCACTCAACATAATCTCTTCCAGTCCTGTCCATGTTGATACAAAAGTTGGGTATTCATCCTTTCTAATGGAGGCATAATACTCCATAGTGTATATGGACCATATCTCATCCATTCGTCCGTTGAAGGGCATCTTGGTTCTTTCCACAGTTTGGCAACCATGGCCATTGCTGCTATAAACATTGGGGTACAGATGGCCCTTCTTTTCACTACATCTGTATCTACCCAGTAGTGCAATTTCAAGGTCATAGGGAAGCTCTATTTTTAATTTCTTGAGGAATCTCCACACTGTTTTCCAAAGTGGCTGCACCAACTTGCATTCCCACCAACAGTGTAAGAGGGTTCTCCTTTCACCACATCCTCTCCAGCACACATTGCTTACTGTCTTGCTAATTTTGGCCATTCTAACTGGTGTAAGGTGGTATCTCAATGTGGTTCTAATTTGAATCTCCCTGATGGCTAGTGATGATGAACATTTTTTCATGTGTCTGATAGTCATTTGTATGTTTTCATTGGAGAAGTGTCTGTTCATATCTTTTGCCCATTTTTTGATATGATTGTCTGTTTTGTGTGTGTTGAGTTTGAGGAGTTCTTTATAGATCCTGGATATCAACGCTTCAAATTATAGGGATAGAGGGAACATTCCTCAACTTCATCAAATCTATCTATGAAAGACCCACAGCAAATATCATCCTCAATGGGAAAAAGCTTGCAGCCTTCCCGTTGAGATCAGGAACATGACAAGGATGCCCACTCTCACCACTCTTGTTCAACATAGTATTAGAAGTCCTAGCAACAGCAATCAGACAACAAAGAGAAATGAAAGGTATGCAAATTGGCAATGAAGAAGTCAAACTCTCTCTCTTTGCAGATGACATGATTCTTTATATGGAAAACCCAAAAGACTCCACCCCCAAACTACTAGAACTCATACAGCAATTCAGCAAAGTGGCAGGATACAAAGTCAATGTACAGAAGTCAGTGGCTTTCTTATACCCTAACAACGAAAATACAGAAAGAGAAATTAGGCAATCAATTCCATTTACTATAGCACCAAGAACCATAAAATACCTGGGAATAAACCTAACCAAAGAGGTAAAGGATCTGTACTCAAGGAACTACAGAACACTCATGAAAGAAACTGAAGACACAAAAAATGGAAGACCATTCCATGCTCTTGGATCAGAAAAATAAACATTGTTAAAATGGCTATACTGCCTAGAGCAATCTATACTTTTAATGCCATTCCGATCAAAATTCCACCAGTATTTTTCAAAGAGCTGGAGCAAATAATCCAAAAATTTGTATGGAATCAGAAGAGACCCCAAATCGCTAAGGAAATGTTGAAAAACAAAAATACAACTGGGGGCATCACATTGCCTGATTTCAAGCTTTACTACAAAGCTGTGATCACCAAGACAGCATGGTACTGGCATAAAAACAGACACATAGACCAGTGGAACAGAGTAGATATGGACCCTCAGATATGGAACCCCAGATATGGACCCTCAACTCTAAGACAGTCTCTTCAATAAATGGTGCTGGGAAAACTGGACAGCTATATGTAGAAGAATGAAACTCTATCATTCTCTTACACCGAACACAAAGATAAAACTCAAAATGGATAAAAGACCTCAACGTGAGACAGGAATACATCAGAATCCTAGAGGAGAACATAGGCAGTAACCTCTTCGGTATCAGCCACAGCAACTTCTTTAAGATATGTCTCCAAAGGCAAAGGAAACAAAAGCAAAGATGAATTTTTGGGACTTGATCAAGATCAAAAGCTTCTGCACAGCAAAGGAAACAATCAACAAAACAAAGAGGCAACCCACGGAATGGGAGAAGATATTTGCAAATGACAGTACAGACAAAAGGAAAAGGATTTTAAAATAATGCAAGTATAGCAGAGAGAGTCAATTATCATATGGTTTCACTTATTTGTGGAGCATAACAAATAGCATGGAGGACAAGGGGTGTTAGAGAGGAGAAGGGAATTTGGGTAAATTGGAAGGGGAGGTGAACCATGAGAGACTATGGACTCTGAAAAACAATCTGAGGGGTTTGAAGTGGCAGGGGGATGGGAGGTTGGGGTACCAGGTGGTGGGTATTATAGAGGGCACGGCTTGCATGGAGCACTGGGTGTGGTGAAAAAATAATGAATAATGTTTTTCTGAAAATAAATAAATTGAAGAAAAAAAAGAAATAAAAAAAATAATGCAAGTATAGCAGTAGGCAAGGATATGTTATATTTGATATGCCTGGGATATCTTGATGAAGATCCATAATAAGTCACTAAATATACAGAACTGAAGCCCTGGAGGGACATGGGATCTGGAGGTATAGTTCTAAATCTTGTCACTTATAGGCGGTAACTAAAATGAATGCTATTGCCATTGGAGATTGAGGGAGTATATACACTGAGAAGAGAACAAAACCTCGAGAAGCATCCACTCTGAAGGGATCCCATAAGGAAAAAGTGCTTGCAAATAAAACTAAAAAGGACTGACTAGAGGGTAAGAGGAAACAAGGGGTGTGTAGTGAACAATATAGCAATATAAAATAGATATTCAAAAGAGAAGAAATATTGCTCAGCATGAATGGACAGCCAGCTAGGTAGCAGAACAGATACCTAAGAAGAATATGCCATCAGTGGTTATGCATCAGAGGTAACTGAGTTTCAGAAAAACAAAATCAATGCACCTACAATTAATAAGTATTCTTGCACACCTAAGGATTCACCCACCAGTTTCAAAAAAGGAGATATACTTGGGATCAGAAAGATCTGAATTAAAATCGGTGCCTGTTAGTGACAAGAGACATGATCTTGGGACATTCAAGTGAACTCAGACGGTCTTCATCTGCAAAATGAAAATAATACTTCCACCTCACAGAATTATTGCAAGGATTACAGATATAAAGAGCTTAGCACTGTGTTTAGTACATAGTAATGCTTATTAGCAAATGCCTATTGAATCTGAATGAATTATTTTATTGGAGTGCCTACCCTCTAGGGCCTTACAATTCTTACACAGGAGAGGTCACTAAACTGCCTAATTGCAGACTTGGCTGCTCTCCTGTCTAATCTGATTCCATTCAAACATGGCCATCATCTATTAAAAAAAATAATGACAGGAGGCTGAGAATAAGGAAAAAAGTCCTTCTAAAATACATTCCAGTATTAGATCACCAACTGTTGTGGTTCTAAGTATATAAGCCCAAAGGCAATTGATAGTGATGCTCACCGTGTGAAGAACCTTCTGCCAGACTCTGGAGAGGGGAGAGTGGCAAAAAAAGAAAAGAATTTAAAACAGAAACAGAAACAAAAACAAAAACAAAAACCTGACAGCACTAGGAATTCCATGTCTGGTCAAGAAAAAGGTGATAAATACCAAGAAAAGTACCTTCACATCATCATATGTCATAAGTAAATTAGTAAAAATAGAGTAGTTTACTTTCCTGGAAAGGAAGCAACAAAAGAATGTAAATATTTGGGGCATTTGGATGTCTCAGTCAGTTAAGCTTCTGCCTTTGGCTCAGGTCATGATCCCATGGTCTTGGGATTGAGCCCTAGTTTGAGCTCCCTGCTCAATGGGGAGTCTGCTTGGCTCTTTCCCTCTGCTCTCCCCTCCCACCTGCACTCTCACTCTCTCTCAAAAATAAAATCTTTAAAAGAAAAAAGAATGTAAACATTTCTTAATCTTATTTCACTTATTCTCTTCTCCATAAGAGAATAAGTGAAATAAGATTAAAAAATGTTTACATTCTCTAGAATTGGGTAGCCAAGAGTCACAATTTAAGTTCAACCATGACCCTGATCATATTACTCACAATTTTTGAGGTATTTTTTTTTTTACGTAATCTCAACATAGGGCTCAAACTCACAACCCCAAGATCAAGTTGCAAGCTCTTTCAATTGAGTCAGCCAAGCACCCCTATTACTTAATATTCTAAGCTTTGGCTTTCTCAACTATAAAATGAAGATAAAAATACATTATACAGCATACATATAATAATACACACTAAATCCTAAACGTAATGCTGGCACATATTATGTACTCTAGTTATTTGTGAATTCATTAACATTAATAATAGCAGGGGCGCCTGGGTGGCTCAGTGGGTTAAGCCGCTGCCTTCGGCTCAGGTCATGATCTTAGGGTCCTGGGATCGAGTCCCGCATTGGGCTCTCTGCTCAGCAGGGAGCCTGCTTTCTCCTCTCTCTCTCTCTGCCTGCCTCTCTGCCTACTTGTGATCTCTCTCTGTCAAATAAATAAATAAAATCTTTAAAAAAAAAAACATTAATAATAGCAGTTGTATGGATACAGCAATTGAATCTCTTTGATCATATTCATCCTCCCCTCTGTACCACCAATAACTATTTCCAGCCTCCTCTCCCATGCTCTCCATCACCTATGACCCTCCTCACAGTAAAATCCACACAGCTGCTATCCAGCCAACTTGCTGGGTCCTACACCAGAGGCAGAGTCCTTTTCCGCTCTGAAAAAGAATCATGAAATCCAAAAGCCACTGTGGTGTCTTAGAAGTAGCACCAGCCTAGGGGACAGTCTTAGTTCTGCCACTTGTGAATCCAGTACCTTATACATGTCACTAAGCTTCTGTGAGTTTGTTTCCATATGTGCACAGCAGGAAGAACAGGGCTATGGAAATAGGACTGTTTTGATAAATTACATGATGATATTTATGCACACATAAACATATATACATACATATATACACTCAACATATATACATACATATATATTGTGTGCATACATATATGCACACAAACATATATACATACACACTAAAGAGCACTAAAATATATTTTAAAATATAAATAAATATATATAATAAAAAAATATAAATTAAATAAATAAAAGTATATAAAGCAAAAGCTATTAACAAACCCGAAAGGAGAAGTTGACAGAAAATCAATAAGAAATATTAACCTTAAGTGACATAATAGACCAGAGAGACTTAATAGATATATACATAACCTTCCATCCAAAATCAGAAAAATATATTCTTCTCAAGTGTTCATAAAACATTCTCCAGGACAGATCACAAGTTAAGCCACAAAAGAAAGGCCAATAAATTCAAGAATACTGAAATCATATCAAGCCATCTTTTCCAACTACAATGGTATAAAACTAGAAATCAATTACAAGAAGAAAACTAGAAAAACTAAAAATACTTGGAGGGTTTTTTTTAATATTTTATTTATTTGACAGAAAGACAGAGCAAGGAGGCACAGACAGGAGGAAGAGGGAGAAGCGGACTCCATGCTGAATCGACAGCCGAACATGGGATTCCATCCCAGGACCCTGGGATCATGTCCTGACCCAAAGGCAGATGCTTAACCAACTGAGCCACCCAGGTACCCCCAAATACTTGGAGAGTAAACAACATGTTACTGAACAACTACTAGATCATATAAGAAATGAAAAAAGAGATTAAAAAAAAAAACCCAGAAACAAATGAAAACTGAAAAATGGTATACCAAAATCTATGAGATGAAGCAAAAGTGACTCTAAAATAGAAGGTTCATAACAATACACAGGCCTACTTCAAGAAACAAAAGAAATCTCAAACAATTTTACACATGAAAAAATAGAAAAAGAAGAAAACAATGAAAAGTCAACCAACTGAAAAGGAGATATTTGCAAATCATATGTCTGATAAGAGGTTAACATTCAAAATATATAAAGAACTCATACAAATCATTAACAAAAAAAATAATTAAAAAGTAGGCAGAGGATCTGAATAGACATTTTTTCAGAGAAGACATAAAGATGGCAATCATGCACATGAAAAGACATTCAACATCACCATCCATCAGGGAAATGCAGATCAAAAACACAATGAGATATCACCTTATATATGTCAGAGTGACTTATCAAAAAGATAAGAAGTAACAAATGGTGAAGATGAGAAGAAAAAGGAACTCTCATGCACTGTAGGTAGGAATATAAACCTGTATAGCCACTATTGAAAACAGTATGGAGGTCCCTCAAAAAATTAAAAGTAGAACTACCATATGACCTAGCAATTCCATTACTGGGTATTTATCCAAAGAAAATGAAAACACTAATTTGAAAAGATATATGCACCTCTATGTTCATTGAAGCATTATTTACAATAACCAAGGTATAGAAACAACCTAAGTGCCCATCCACAGAAAAATGGATAAAGAATATATTGTGTCTGTGTGTGTGCCATAAAAAAGGAAAGAAATCTTGCCATTTATGACAATGTGAATGGACCTTGAGGGTATTATAAGTGAAATAAGTAAGACAAAGACAAATACTGCCTTATATGTGGAATTGAAAAAACAAAATACATATATGTATTTTATATGTATTTATATGTGGAATTTAAAAAACAAAATACAGAGAAAATACTGATGATTATTAGAGGAGACTTTTGGGGTTTCAATGAAATAAGTGAAGGGAATCAAAAAGTACAATACCCATTTGAACACAAATAAATCATGGGGCTATAATGTATAGCATGGGGAATACAGTCAATAATACTGTATTAAACTTGTATGGTGACAGATGGTAACTAGACTATATTGTGGTGATCTGTTCACAGTGTATACAAATGTCAAATCACTATGTTGTACTCCTGAAGCTAATAATATTACATGTCAATTATAACTAAAAAAAAAGTGGGTAAGTACATAAACACATTTCATAGAAAAAAATGGGTAATCACTGATACTTAAAAAGACATTTAACTGAAGTTATAATTAAAGAAATGATAATTAAAATAAATTTTTTAATAAATAATTTTGGCAAAGATCAAAACTTGATAGGAAATGAGTTTTATAAAGTTCAAGGGTAACATATGCTCTCACACACTGGTAACATGAGAGAAAATTGGTGCAGCCTCTTTGGAGAGCAAATTGATAACACATATCCTAATGTAAAATGCCCATACTCTTTGATGCAGCATTTCTGGATATTTTCTGTGTTACTATATTAGTAGACACTACAGCACTATTATTAATATAAAATTTTATGACAGAATTTTTTTAATAAATTATGGTTATATCCATATAAGACAATGCTATAGAACTATTAAAAATGACAAAGCTTGGGGTACGTAGGTGGCTCAGTTGGTTAACCATCTGCCTTTGGTCAGGTCATGATCCCACAGTCCTGGGATTGAGCCCTACATCAGGCTCCTGGCTCTCGCTCTCCTTCCACTGCTCGCTCTGCTGTTCTATCAAATAAATAAAATCTTTTAAAAAAAATCTGGGATGCCTGGGTGGCTCAGTAGGTTAAAGCCTCTGCCTTCGGCTCAGGTCATGATCTCAGGATCCTGGGATGGAGCCTGCTTCCCCCCGTTTCTCTGCTTCCTTGTGATCTCTGTCTGTCAAATAAATACACAAAATCTTTTAAAGAATTTTTAAAAAATAAAAATGACTAGATTTAATTCTTTTTTATGGCTGAGCAATACTCTATTGTATAAATATACCATATCTTCTTTATCCTGGATTCATATAAAGTAATTCCAAAAATGGTGTTCCACATATAATGTTCAGAAGAGTGTATGGTATGCTTACAGTTGGGCAAGCCTCTTTTAAGAGTAATTTACACATAGGGAACGGTAATGGTATTTATGACTTGAGAGACCAATTTCTCTTTTTTTTTCTTTAGACTTTATTTATTTATTTGAGAAAGAGAGAATAAGAGAAAGCATGGGAGGGAAGAAGGTCAGAGGGAGAAACAGACTCCCCATGGGAGCTGGATGTGGGACTCGGTCCTGGAACTCTGGGATCATGACCTGAGCCAAAGGCAGTGGCTTAACCAGCTGAGCCACCCAGGCACCTGAGAGACCAATTTCTTAAAAGAGAGATCTTCCCTACCTATTTCTCTCCCACAGTCTCCTCTTATTTTTCACAGCTAGGTCCAGAGGTTCTCCCTCAAACTCTAAATTCAAGATTTCCTTAATTCCCAGAAAAATAGTGACTTGAGATTTAATAAATAAATATATAATATATGCATGCATTCATAAATGGTATTTATGTAGTTGGAACCATCTCCCTAGCCTCCACTACAAACTGTGATGGGACAAAGTGCTAAAATCTTTTCCATTAGTGACAATTAATAATAATATACATCTATATAGCAATGTACCATTTATACTATACTCTCTTATATTACTTTAAAATGAATTTTCACAATATGCTATGAAGTGAGCATTTTGATCTGCATTTCCATATTGATAAACTAGGATTCAGAAAGTTTAAGTAATTTTCTCTGGCTAATGCAACTAGTAAATGCTGTTCTTGAGCATTAACAAGATAGGTCTTACTTCAAATCCCATGTTCTTTCATTGACACTTTCTTTGTACATCTTCCCATTCTACTCTAATTTTTTACTATTGCGTGTATTAATTTTTCAATTTTGAAAAAGAAACAAATAAAATAAAATAGATTTAAAAATAAGTAGGTAATGAGAACAAGAGAAATCTAGGCATTTAATAAATGCTAGATCTAGGGGAAAGATGTCTTAATTAAGAATGAAGATTCAAATTAAAACCACATTGAGATATCACCTCACACCAGTTAGAATGGCCAAAATTAACAAAACAGGAAACAACATGTGTTGGAGAGGATGTGGAAAAAGGGGAACCCTCTTACACTGTTGGTGGGAATGCAAGTTGGTGCAGCCTCTTTGGAGAACAGTGTGGAGATTCCTCAAGAAACTAAAAATAGAACTTCCCTATGACCCTGCAATTGCACTCCTGGGTATTTACCCCAAAGATACAGATGTCGTGAAAAAAAAGGCCATCTGTACCCCAATGTTTATAGCAGCAATGGCCACATTCGCCAAACTATGGAAAGAACCAAGATGCCCTTCAACAGACAAATGGATAAGGAAGATGTGGTCCATATACACTATGGAGTATTATGCCTCCATCAGAAAGGATGAATACCCAACTTTTGTAGCAACATGGACAGGACTGGAAGAGATTATGCTGAGTGAAATCAGTCAAGCAGAGAGAGTCAATTATCATATGGTTTCACTTATTTGTGGAGCATAACAAATAGCATGGAGGACAAGGGGCGTTAGAGAGGAGAAGGGAATTTGGGTAAATTGGAAGGGGAGGTGAACCATGGGAGACTATGAACTCTGAAAAACAATCTGAGGGGTTTGAAGTGGCGGGGGGGTGGGAGGTTGGGGTACCAGGTGGTGGGTATTATAGAGGGCACGGCTTGCATGGAGCACTGGGTGTGGTGAAAAAATAATGAATACTGTTTTTCTGAAAATAAATAAATTTTTAAAAAACCTCAAAAAAAAAAAAAGAATGAATGGACAAAGAGACTCCATCTCACAAAACAAACTGAGAGTTGCTGGGGGATGGGGGTTAGGGTGGTGGGGTTATGTAAAATAAAAGAAAAAAAAAGAAGGAATGGACAAAATTCACCACATAGTGTACACAAAAAGATGCTGTATCTTAAAAAGAAGAATGCTATAATATTCAAGAAGCAAGAAAACAGTATACTATGTAAAAGTGTTACTGGAGGGAAACAGTAAATAAGTATAAGGAAGCCACAGAGACTTAAGAAGAGTGGTAGTCCCTGATCAGGTGATCTCAGCAGATGGGCAAGAGCCTGGGCAGAGAGATGGTTGCCAGGGGTCAACAGCACCTGTTTTTCAAGTCATGCAGAAAGCAGCCACAATATACTCTTGATTTCCTATTACAGTTCTCAGGAACCCTATACACGCAATGGGAAGATGGGCCCGAGATCTAACAGTCCACAGGCTTCTACCTGTGTGTTCCAGGCACTTGCCTGCATACTTTGAACATCTTCAGAAAGTACGACTCTGCAATATCTCTAGTAAGTTAGGAGTGTCTCTGGGGTGCCTGGGTGGCTCAGTCAGTTAAGCAGCTGCCTTCAGCTCAGGCCATAATCCCAGGGTCCTGGGACCAAGCCCCACATCAAGCTTCTTGCTTAGCAGGGAGCTTGCTTCTTCCCTGCCTTCCGTTCCCCTGCTTGTACTTGCTTTCTGTCTCTCTCTCTCTCTCTCTCTCTCTCTCACTCACTCTGTGTCAAATAAATAAATAATTTTTTTTTAAAGTTAGGAGTGTCTCTAAGTTCTCTGAGTCCTACCAACTTTGTAGAGTTTGCTAATATAATGAAAACACTTCATAACTAACAAATGAGGATTTCCCCATGTCCTTTTCACTTCTAGTTACCATATAGCTGGTAGAGGCAAAGAAAGAACTTTAAAAATTAGGAGTTCTTTAAATATTTGGTATGTTTAGGGGGGTATCCTCCCCCAAAACATTATAGGAACTATACCATTGTTTCTCATGTAAACCTGTTAATTTTTCATTATGCAATTTTAAAAATTTTAGTTAACATGAAATAGAAGCCAGCATCAGTCTTGTTTCAATTATGCTAGAGATACTTTAAATATATATTTATAACCTTCTCAATTTCATTCATGTATTTTGTTTCATCTAAAGTTATAAAAATTATTACCTTTTAAAATTAGCAACTTCTGGGGAAACTGGGTGGCTCAGTCAGTTAAGTGTTTGCCTTTAGCTCAAGTCATGATCTCAAGGTCCTGAGATCAAGTCTGGTATCAGGCTCCCTGCTCAGCAGAGATCCTGCTTCTCTCTCTCTCTCTCTCTGACCCCCATTCATGCTTGCTCTCCCTCTCTCAAATAGAATATTTTTAAAAATAAATAAACAAATGAATGAATAAATAAATATATAAAATTAGCGACTTCCAATGTGTGCATAGAAAAAAAAAATACTTCCTGCTTTAGGGCAGATTCATTCTAAATTAAGAAGTGTGAAGTCACCTTCTTTTCCTTCCTATAAATAAACCCAAAAAATGTGAAGACTATTAGACATATGTTCTAATTTTCTTTTCCCACCTAACCTGCAATTTCTTAGACCAATCTCTTTAAGCTGTTTAGCCCTTCCACTTTAAACCAATAGTATAGAGCAAACCATGTAAAAAGCAATAGGGAATTAACTTGAGATTATCAGGCTAATGATACAGCTATCACAGTGTGGAACACTTTTGTGAGAAGAATATCACTGCTGGAGAATAAATGTGAACACATTTTCTAAGATTTCACCAGATACCTACATCTAAATGCACAGGCCAGGTTTTTGTTTGGTGTTTGTCTGAGCAGCTTAGGGCTTTGTCCCATAGAGGGACAATCATGCCTAATTACTATACTCCATTTGTCTCACACCTAAGAATACATCGTTTCCTTCTTTATTAGCCTCTCCTAGCAAAACAGAACCATGACACCAAATCTGAACTCAATCCAATTAGGAAATTTTTAAGTTGGAATAAAAGGAAGAAGCTCCATGCATACCTCATAAAACCTACATTCCGGAAATAGATCTGAAACATCCAGGTGGGCCAGAGCCAGCAAGTTCACTTTCCTGTCACCAAGTCACCACTAATAGGAGAAAGGATGTCTCTGCATCACCTAGGAATATTTCCTTATCTGCCAAGAGAAAATCACAGTTCCCTCAAGGAAGCCAACCCTTCCAATCTCAGAGGTTTTAATGGGTACTACTAATCTTCTCCCTGACACAACACATATAAGGAAGCAAGTGAGCCACTCACTAACCTAGTTCTATTTAATGAACTATTGGTCTTTGTGTTTCCTCTCTAGTTCCCTTACATTCTACTCTCAATACAGAAGCCACAGTAAACCTTTAAAACTATGTCAGATCATATCTGTCTTCTCTCAAAGCCCTGCCTTGGCTTCCCATTTCATGCCAAGCAACAATGGCTTATAAGGTCTTTATGATCTGTCCACCCCCCATGATCTCTGACATCTCCTCCTCTCCCCTCACTAACTTCTCCAAGAACCCTGGCATCTTTGCTATTCTTCAAATAGAAGAGACCACTTAGAAGCCTACACAAAGTCTTTTTACTTCCTGGTCCCTGGACTGTTCTTCCTCTACATACTCATCACAACTAATTCACAGACCTCTTTCAAGTATTTGCTGAAAAATGACCTCAATGAGGTCCCCCCTCCCACACAATCCCCCTTTCCTGCCTTAATCCCTCCTCCCCCAGTATCACTTATTATCTTCCAACATAGTAAACATTTTAATTTATTGTCTGCTTTCCATTATTAGAATATAAGCTCCATCAGGGCAGAGATTTTTGTCTGCCTATATACTGATATATCTTTAGTCTTTAACTCATAATAGTACTCAATAAATATTCATTAAGGAATTAACACTCTAAGATGTCTGGGTGGCTCAGTTAAGTGTCTGCCTTTGGCTCAGATCATGATCTCAGCAACCTGGGATCCAGTCCTACATCAGGTTCCTTGTTCAGTGGGAAGTTTGCTTCCCCCTCTGTCTGGCACTCCCTCTGCTTCTGCTCTCTCTGACAAATAAATGGTTAAAATCTTTAAAAAAAAATTAACACTCAAAAAATTAGTATTATATAGCGGGCGTTGGTGGTATAGTGGTGAGCATAGCTGCCTTCCAAAAAATTAGTATTATAATAGTCTTCTCACTATAGATTATGTAATTTTAGCACAAGAACAACCATGGATAGTCTTCGGGAACAATAAAGTACTCATGACAGAATGCATGATTAGGGGCCTTCTCTGAAAATAGATTCCTTATCTGTTACCCTCACAAGAATTCAAATCACTATTTCTGATTCATTCTACTTGCACAGCCTACCCAGACTGCAGCCACTATCACCTAGTTTTTGTGTTTGTACTTTTTTATTTTGCTATTAAAAAAGACTATTTGAAACTATTACCCTACATCTTGACTTCAGATTATCTCCACCATCCTCCATTAATATTGAACACAAATTACTTAATCTGGATCCATTTACTTTCTAAATGTTAAAGAAAATATGTAGCCATTGGATTCCAAAAGAAAATCAAGTCCATTTTTCATTCTGATGATATCTGAGAAAGACTTAAGTTCCGTAGTTTAAGATACATTTAACAACAAAACAAGTTGTTCTTGATTTCCATACAATGTGAGAAAGCTATTGGTTAGACATTTTATTTCCCAGTTTCTCCTTTGAATTTCTTCATCATTGAAGAGAAATAGAAATTTTTAAGTCAACCATAATGTAAGGCAGCCACATCTTCCCTTCAAAAACTGCAATAAAACAATACTAATTTCTTCCACTTCCTCCATACAGAATATTGTTTCCTTGAAAAAAATCTCATCTTGGACACAAAAGAAAGCAATGTCCAGACACATTTCAGTTCAACCCCCGACAGTAATATAGGCAAGCACTATGTATATATGCTACTATTTACTTATAATGATAATAGCCTTACAATATAAGTCAGTGCACTTTACAGAAGGAAAGATGAGTTTTCTCAAAGAGGTGATGTTGCTCCTGGTGGCGTAACTACCAGGATCCAAATCTAGACCTGAAGAGATGACTACATTCTTCCCACCTCCCTGTACTGAGGTTCTGCACTAGTGCCAAGGCCAGTCCTGACAGAACCTCCTTAACTGAAACATGGCCTCATATTCCCTCATGTTATTAAGGAAATGAATCATTAGTACTTGGCAATATTTGCCAACCCTTGGTTAAAAGATTACACGCTTTGCATTTAATCATTTACTAAGTAGCTAAATTACTATTTTAACAGCTCTGAAGTTGTTAGTGTAAATGAGAAATCATCATAACCACATCAGTGACTCCCACTCCTAAGTAATATACTCTGTTCATAGTGTAGCTTATAGGAAGATGTATACCGGAACTTAGTTTAATTTTATCACAGAACTTGAAATGCATAAATACTTATGGGATTTAAATCAGGTATTCTGAAACAGAAAAGTAAACCATATTTTACAGTATTATGATCCAGTAAGTAAAAGATCTACTTCAACTTCCTCTACTTTGGCCTTGTAAGTTTAGCTCTACATGAGATGAATCATTAAGATTCAAAAGTGACAACTGGATAGCTCTAAATTTAAATGAAACTTAGAGCCCAGGAAAAAATACAAAAATTTACTTCTAAGTTAACACCAAAAAGTTACATCAGACAGCAGCACTTTAATTCATCTGCTTTTCATCTACTTAACCAAAAACGCACACACACACACAAATCAGAATGAGAAAGGAAATTTCAAGAGCACTAGAAATTGATAATATTGGTAAATGATCTATCAGTTAAAAGCATGTTTAATTTCAGAACATATAGTTGGAGTCCTAGGTCAAAACTAAAAGGCCAGAGTAATGGTAGATTTCCACCCAAGCTATTTATATAAACCTCAGTGTTGGGGGGAAGGAGATGGAAGAGGATAGGAAAGGGGGAAAAATGTGAAGAAATAATGGATAGAAACATCCCAAATTAAAAAAAAAAAACTATAAACTTACAGATCCAATAATTCCAACTAACTCCAAGCACAAAAGAAAAAAGGAAGAAAATGACACCATAACACATAATTATCAAACTGACCTACATAAGTGATAAAAAGAAAATCTTAAATACATCCAGAGATGTAGGGGAGAAATATATTAAGTAGAAACAAATATGGTGGTAGCAGTATCTCATTGGAAACACTGCAAATGAGAAAACAATGTCACATGTTTAAGTGCTGAAAGAAAAAAAAATGTCAACCTAGTTTTGTATATCCAGTAAATATATCTTTCAAGTAACGAAGTGAAATGAAGAATTTTTTAGTCATTATAAAAGCTGAAAGAATTCATCACCTGCAGACTCACACTACCAAAAATGCTAAAGGAAATAAGCAAAAGAACTCATTTTCTTCAAGCAGAAGATAAATGAGAACAGATGAAAATGTGGGTTTACACTGGAAATGGCAATTACATGGACAAATATGCAAGATTATTTTTATTATTTATATTCCCTTAAATTTAAAATTTGACTGTTTAAACAAAAATAATAATGAAACAGGGAGTTTATAAAATATGTATAAGTAAAATACATGAAAACAATATGTTAAAGAAATGAAAGTATCCAATATTAAGATTCTTATGCCATATCTGAGTGTAGTATCACTTGAAAGTAAACTTCTATGTGTAATATGTAACTACAGATCATAAAGAAGCCACTAAATTACCAAAACTTAGAGTTATACCTAATAAGCTAACAAAGAAGATAAAATTGAATCAATCCAAAAAGAAAGCAGAAAGAAAGAAAAAACAGAACAAAGAATAGATGGGACAAATAGAAAACAAAAAACAAGATGACAGACTTATACCTAATGACAGCAACAACTATGTTAAATGTCAAGAGTCTGATAATTCTAATTAAAAATCAAAGATGTTTTTATATACTGTTTTTCTGAAAATAAATAATTTGAAAAAAAAATCAAAGATGTGAGATTAGGGAAAAAAAAGGCAAAAAAGCAATCCCCAACTATATGCTCCCTATAACAATATATTTTAAATATAAAGACACTAATAGCTTAAATGAATGTTTATGTTTTCCTATTCCAGAAACTATGACATACAGTATATTTATATCAGGACAACTACATGATCACAATGGTGTCCACAAATGTGCAAGTGGTTCCTGGAGTTGCCCATCACGCCCCCCCCCCAGCAAATAAAAGGCATGTTACAAGCAATATGAGAGTGATGCTCTTTTATATCTGTAAAATTTTGAGGATAAAACTATGTGTTTAATGACTCATATATTATTTTTCACCTACTACATGGAAGAGAATGTGCTAATCATCACAAGGGACAACATTAAAAAATACAAAATTTAGAATGATATGGGTGACCAACCACTTTAACCAGGTCTTTTCAAGTTTTAGTCTCAGAAGAGACTAAACCACCCCTTCCCCCAGTCCTGGGGAAATTGAGTAGTTGGCCAGAGAGACACTTTATTGGTTGTAGTTGTGACAAAGATCATCAAAACTATGAGCCAAACTGAAAAATCACTTATACTTCTGACTTTACTGTCAGGTCTAAAATCAGTAAAGGATTTGTATTACCTGGCATAGCACATTATTATAAACTAATCGTAAAGTCTATACCTAAATTCCAACATAAAAAGTTGATGCTATACATCTCAAATATCTCAGAATTCCAAATTCTCTACATGTAATGCCAAATAAGTGACCCCTAACCACTTTCGTTTAAAAAAAGAAAAAAAAGAAAACCTTTAGGATAAGCTTAATTTTCCTCTATAGTTAATTCTTTGATCTCACTGAAAATATAAAAACTGGAGAAGTTGCAAAGATAGCAGAAGAGTATGGGACCCTATTTCAACCAGAGCCCTGAGTTGAGTTGAATATCTATCAGACCACACTGAACACCCACGAAATCAGCCTCAGTAAATAGCAAATACACCCAGATCTCTAAAAACAGAATATCACCGGTGGTTGGCCTAGAGGTGTGAAGTGGGGAGCCATGATTCTGTGGACAGATATTGGAAGATAAACAGAAGAGGGAGGGACCTCTGGGATCCTGCATTGCCAGAGCTCAAAAGCTTTGTATGCTGGGGACCAGACACAGACTCACAGACTGGTAGCACTGAGGAAAAGACTTTTAGGCAGTCCCCAGACAGAAACCTGGAGCTGCAGTGGTGTGTACAAAAACTGGGGGTGCAGGCAGTTTTAGAAGAACAAAGAACAGAGATGTGCCTGAACCTGGAAGTGAGAGCTAGAATGCTGCTGTGGGGTACACAACCCAGGACACTGCAGCTTTTAGCAATACAAACAGAAATGGAGACAGTATGGCCTGGAGAGCTCACTAAAGAACACACTGCAATCCCTCTCTTCTGAGAAAGAGGTTTGGAAATAGTCCGTTGTGCTCTGACTCTTGGAGGAGACACAGAAAGCCACAAGGGAAAGCCACCAGAGAACCAAAGCCCCCCAAAAACAGTTTTCACTGAGCCCATCTCCCCACCCCATAGGGGCAGGGCAACTCTGCCCAAACAGGGTTGCCTGAGTAATAGCATTGCAGGCTCCTCCCCCAGAAGACAAGCTGGAAGAATAAGAGACCAACAATCCTAAGGTCCCTATAAAACAGGTGCACCTTGCTTGGGTTGTGGTCAATAACTTGGACTTCGCACATTCCCTCAACCACCCCTCAACAGAATGATGAAGAGGAGGAACCCCCAACATAGGAAAGATTCAGAGGCTGTCACAGAATTAATGAATTCTCTGCCACAGAATTAATGAATATTGCTATAAGCAAGATGTCAGAAATAGACTTCAGGGTAACAGTTATGAAGATAACAGCTAAGATGGAGAAAACCATTAATGGGAACGTATATTCTCTAAGGGCATAAATGAGATCTGATATGGAAGAACTTAAAAGTGTTATCAATGAGCTCCAAACTAATCTAGATACTCTAAGAGGTAGGGTAAACGAGGCACAAGAATGAATTAGTGACCTAGAAGACAAACTGATAGAGGAAGGAACAGGAGGAGTCCTGGAACAAACAGCTTAAAAATCCTTGAAAACAGAATCAGATAAACAAATGACAATATGAAGGATTCCAATCTCAGAATTATTGGGATCCCTGAGGAAGTGGAGAGAGAGAGAGAGGACTAGAAGATCTATTTGAGCAAATTGTAGCTGAGAACTTCCCTAATCTGAAGAATGAAACAAACATTCATGTCCTAGAGGCAGCAAGGACCGCTCCCACGATCAAGGAGAACAGACCAATGCCTGGCATGTCATAGTAAAACTCACAAATCTTAGAACCAAGGAAATCATCTTAAGGGAAGTCAGTGGGAAGAGATTCCTTACATACAGAGAGAGGAACATCATAATAAGGTCAGACTTGTCCACAGAGACCTGGCAAGCCAGACAGGGCTGGCAAGACATATTCAGGGTACTAAATGAGAAGAACAGGCAGCCCAGAATACTTTATCCAGCAAGGCTGTCATTTAGAATGGATGAAGAGATAAAGACCTTCCAGAACTGGCAGAATAAGTAACCACTAAGCCGACTCTGCAAGAAATATTAAAGGGGGTTCTATAAAAGGAGATGGAACCCAAGAGTGACACAAGATGGAACCCAAGAGTGACACAGAACAGAATTTAACAGAGACAATCCATAGAAAAAAATAACTTCACAGGCAACATAATTATAATTAAATCATCTTTCAAAATCACTCAACAGAATGGCTTAAATGCTCCCATAAAATGGCAGAGGGTTTCAGATTGGATAAAATGATAAGACCTTTCCATCTACTATGTAAAAGAGATTTATTTAGAATCTAAAGATACATCCAGACTGAAAGTGAAGGGATGGAGAGTTATCTTTCATGCCAATGGACCTCAAAAGAAAGTTGGAATAGCAATTCTCATATTAGACAAATTAGATTTTAAGCTAAAGACTGTAGTTAGAGATACAGAAGGACACTATATCATCCTTAAAGTGTCTACTCAACAAGAAGACCTAACAATTGTAAATATCTATGCCCCCAATATGGGAGCAGCCAACTACATAAGCCAATTGTTAACCAAAATAGAGACATATTGATAAAAAAATACAATAATAGTAGGAGACCTGAACACTCCACTCTCAGCAATAGACAGATCATCTAAGCAGAAAACTAACAAGGAAACAAGAGCTTTGAATTACACACTGGAGCAGATGGAAACCGTACATTTATACCAAACACTCCACCCTAAAACAATAGACTACTCAATCTTCTCGAGGGCACATGGAACATTCTCCAGAATAGACCACATACTGGATCACAAACCAGGTCTCAACTGATACCAAAAGACTGTTATTATTCCCTGCATATTCTCAGACCACAATGCTTTGAAACTGGAATTCAATCACAAGAAAAAGTGTGGAAGAAATTCAAACACTTGGGAGCTAAAAGACCATCCTGATGAAGAATGTTTGGATCAACTAGGAAATCAAAGAATTTAAACAATTCACAGAAACAAATGAGAACAAAGACACATTGGTCCAAAACCTATGAGATACAGCAAAGGCTGTCCTAAGGGGGAAATACATAGCCATCCAAATCTCACGCAAAAAATAAAATAAAATAAAATAACTGGAAGAGATTATGCTGAGTGAAATAAGTCAAGCAGAGAGAGTCAAGTATCATATGGTTTCACTTATTTGTGGAGCATAACAAATAGCATGGAGGACAGGGGAGTCAGAGAGGAGAAGGGAATTGGGGGAAATTGAAAGGGGAGGTGAACCATGAGAGACTATGGACTCTTAAAAACAATCTGAGGGGTTTGAAGTGGTGGTGGGTGGGAGGTTGGGGGAACCAGGTGGTGGGTATTAGAGAGGGCACGGATTGCATGAAGCACTGGGTGTGGTGCAAAAATAATGAATACTGTTATGCTGAAAATAAATTTAAAAAAAAGAAAAAAGAAAAAGAAATTTTTAAAATTATAAATAAATAAATAAATAAAATTTTAAAAATCCTGGATACACAAACTCCTTTCTACCTTAAAGAACTGGAGCATCAACAACAAATTAAGTCTACCCACATAAGAGAAGGGAAATAATTAAGATTAGAGCAGAGATCAATGAGTTAGAAACCAGAGATACACTAGAACACATCAATGAAACTAGAAGCTGGTTCTTTGAAAGAATTAATAAGATCAATAAACCACTGGCCAGACTAATCCAAAAGAAAAGAGAAAGGGCCCAGATTAATAAAATTATGAATGAATGTGGAACGGTCATGACTAATACCAAGAAAATAGAAACAATCATCAGAAAGTATTAACAAAAGCTATATGCCAATAAGTTGAGCAACCTAGAAGAAATAGATGCATTCCTGGAAGCCTATAAACTTCCAAGACTGAAACAGGAAGAAATTGACAACCTGAATAGATTAATAAATAGTAACAAGATTGAGGCAGTGATCAAAAACCTCCCAAAAAACGAGAGTCCAGGATGTGATGGATTCCTGGGGAATTCTACCAACATTCAAAGAAGAAATAATACCTATTCTCCTGAAGCTGTTTCAAAAAATAGAAACAGAAGTGAAACTTCCAGACTCTTTCTATGAATTCAGCATTACCTTGGCCTCCAAGCCAGGCAAAGACCCCATCAAAAAGGAGAATTTCAGACCAATATCCCTGATGAATATGGAAGCCAATATTCTCAACAAGATCCTAGCTAAAAGATTATTCACCATGTCCAGGTGGGATTTATCCATGAGATGCAAGGGTGGTTCAACATTTGCAAATCAATCAATGTGATAGAACAAATCAATATAAGAAAACAGAAGAATGGGACGCCTGGGTGGCGCAGTTGGTTGGACGACTGCCTTCGGCTCAGGGCGTGATCCTGGAGTCCCGGGATCGAGTCCCACATCGGGCTCCCAGCTCCATGGGGAGTCTGCTTCGCTCTCTGACCTTCTCCTCGCTCATGCTCTCTCTCACTGTCTCTCTCTCTCAAATAAATAAATAAAATCTTTAAAAAAAAAATAAAAAGAAAACAGAAGAATGACATGGTCCTCTCAATTGATGCAGAAAAAAGCATTTGACAAAATACACCATCCTTTCCTGATTAAAAATCTTCAGAGTATAGGGATAGAGATAACATTCCTCAACTTCATGAAATCTATCTATGAAAAACCCACAGTGAATATCATTCTTAGTAGGGAAAAGCTGAGAGCCTTCCCATTGAGATCAGGAACATGACGAGGATACCCATTCTCACCACTATCATTCAACATAGTACTAGAATTCCTAGCAAGAGCAATCAGACAACAAAAAGAAATTTAAAAAAATTCAAATTGGCAAAGAAGTCAAACTCTCTTCACAGATGACATGGTACTTTATGTGGAAAATCCAAAAGACCACCCCCAAATTATTGGAACTCATACAGCAATTCAGTAATGTGGCAGGATACAAAATCAATGCACAGAAATCTGTTGCTTTCTTATACACTAAAAATGAAACTGTAGAAAGGGAAATTGGAGATTTGATTCCATTTACAATAGCACCCAAAACCGTAAGATATCTTGAAATAAACCTAACCTAAGAGGTAAAGGATCTATACTTGAGGAACTACAGAACACTCATGAAAGAAATTGAAGAAGACACACAAAAAATGGAAAAAAACATTTCATGCTCATGGATTGGAAGAAAAAAACATTGTTAAAATGTCTTTATTACCTAGAGCAATCTATACTTTCAATGCCACCCCAATCAAAATTCCACCAGTATTTTTCAAAGAGATGGAACAAACAATCTTAAAATTTGTATGGCATCAGAAAAGAGCCCAAGTCACCAAGGAAATGTTGGAAAAGAAAAACAGAGCTGGATGCATCATGTTGCCTGATTTTAAGCTATCTTACAAAGCTGTGATCATCAAGACAAGATGGTACTAGCACAAAAACAGACACACAGACCAAAGGAATCAAACAGAGAGTCCAGATATGTACCCTCAACTCTATGGTCAAATAATCTTTGACAAGCATGAAAAATATCCAATGGAAAAAAGACAGTCTATTCAATAAATGGTGCTGGGAAAATTGGACAGCTATATATAGAAGAATGAAACATGACCATTTGGCTTAAGTAATTTATTTTATTTTATTTTATTTATTTATTTGACAGAGAGAGATACAGTTATAAAGGGAAGACAAACAAGGGGAGTGGGATAGGGAGGTGCAGGCATCCCACTGAGCAGGAAGCCCAATGCAGGGCTCAATCTCAGGACCCTGGGATCATGACCTGAGCCAAAAGCAGACACTTAATGACAGAGCTACCCAGGTGTCCCTTGATCATTCTTTTATGCCATACACAAAATTAAACTCTAAGTGGATGAAATACCTCCATGTGAGACAGAAATCCATCAAAATCCTAGAGGAGAACATAGGCAGTAACCTCTTCAACATCAGCCACAGCAAATTCTTTTAAGACATGACTCCAAAGATAAGGGAAACAAAAGTGAAAATGAACTTTTGGGAATTCATCAAGATAAAAGCTTCTGCACAGCAAAGGAAACGGTCAAGAAAACAAAGAGGCAACTCACAGAATGGGAAAAGATATTTGCAAATATCTCTGCAAATACAGACAAAGGGCTGATATCTAAGATCTATAAAGAATTTCCCAAACTCAACACCCAAAAAACAAATAATCAAGTCAAAATATGGGCAGTCAAAAAATGAGCAGAAGACACAAACAGGTGCTTCTCAAAAGAAGACATACAAATGGCTAACAGACACATGAAAAAAGTTCATTATTAGCCATCAGGGAAATTCAAATCAAAACCACATTGAGATATCACCTTACACCAGTTAAAATGGCAAAAGTTGACAAGGCAGGAAGCAACAAATGTTGAAGACATTGTAGAGAAAGGACAACCTTCTTACACTCTTGGTGGGAATGCAAGTTGGTACAGCCACTTCGGAAAACAGTGAGGATGTTCCTCAAAAAATTAAAAAAAAACTACCCCCATGATCCAGCAATTACACTACTGGGTATTTACCTCAAAGATACAGATGTAGTGAAAAGAAAGGCCATTTCAAGCCCAATGTTCATAGCAGCATGGTTCACAATAGCCAAACTGTGGAAAGAGCTGAGATGCCCTTCAGCAGACAAATGGATAAAGAAGATGTGGTGCATATGTACAATGGAATATTACTCAGCCATCAGAAAGGATGAATACTCAACTTTTGCTTCAGCCTGGATGGGACTGGAGGAGATGATGCTAATGAAATAAGTCAAGCAGAGAAAGTCAATTATCCTATGTTTTCACTTATTTGTAGAACAGAAGGAATAGCATGGAGGACATAAGGAGAAGAAAGGGGAAAATGAAGGAGGAGTAATAAGAGGGGGAGACAAACCATGAGACACTATGGACTCCAGGAAACAAACTGAGATTTTAGAAGCAGGGGATGGGTGAGCCTGGTGATGGGCATTAAGGAAGGCACATATTGCATGGAGTACTGTGTGTTATACACAAAACAATGAATCATGGAACACTACATCAAAAAACAATGATGTACTGTATGGTGGCTAACATAATAAAATTATACACACACACAAGAGACTGCTTAGTTGCAATATTGCAATATTAGGCTATAAATAAGTATTCATTGGAGTCTTTTCTCAGAGAATCTCTTGGCACTATTTAAAGGAAAGTTATCTACTGCAAAAGGTTAATCAACTCAAACTCAACAAAAGGTCTGACTTTAATTGAAAGTCCAAATGTCAAAATCTGAGACAAGCTTTAAATAGAGCAAAACAAATTTAACATGCGTGATGCTAAAAATTCTCTTGTGTAAATTTGCATCCTCAAATACTTACTAGGATGACAGTACATATTTTGGGAGAATGGCAGCAGATACTTGCTAAAATGACAGTACACATTTTAATGATAATTTCAAACATGTACATGAGAGATACTGGTCTACAGTTATTATTCTGTAAAGTCTTTGTCTGGTTTTGGCATCAGTGTAATGGTCGCCCCTGAAAAACCGAGGAAGCACTTCATTTTCATTTTCTGTAGGAGGTATTTATGTAGAATTGACATTTTTTCAGCTTTAGTGTTCAGAAGAATTCACCAGTGAAATTAGATGTTGAGTTTTCATTATTACAATGTTTTTAACTATGAGTTAATTTTCTTTAATAGATAACTATTTAGATTATTTCTTCTTGAAAGCATTTCTATAGTTTGTGTCCTTGAAGGAATCTGTCAAATTCATCAATATGGTCAAATGTATAGGCATAAAACTGTTTATAATATTCCCTTATTGTCTTTTTCAGTATTTGAAAGATCTACACTGGTGTTCCTTTTAGTTCTTTTTTTTTTTCTTCATCACTCTTTTATATTTGGTCTTTCCAAAGACATGTATTTATTTTTATTGACTTTATTGTTTTTCTAGATTCCAATTTATTTTTTATCTTATTTTCTTCTACCTGCTTTAGGTTATATTTGCTCTTTTCTCTTAAGGTAGGTCTTAAAACGCTGACTTGAGATTTTTACTCTTTTATAATAGAAATATTTAATGTTACAGATTTCCCTCTAAGAACTGCTTTAGCTGCAGCCCACAGATTTTGATACATTGTATGTTTGTTTTCATTTAAGTAAAAATATTTTTAAATATTTCATGTAATTTCCTTTTTGAGCTATGAATTATATTGCTAATTTTTTTGAGTATTTTTCCAGATGTCTTTGTATTATTCATTACTAATTTAGTTTCATTGTAGTTGGAGAATAAATTTAGTGTGACTTTAATTCTTATATGAAGTTTGTTTTATGGCCCAGAATATAGTCTGTCTTAATAAATATCTCACATGCACTCAAGAAGAACATATATTCTACTGTTACTGTATGAAGGATTCTATAAATATCAGCTAGGTCAAATTGGTTGACTGTATTCTCAAGTTTTCTATATCCTAACTAATATTGGGATACTAAAATATCTGATTATAATTTTGGATTTATACCTCCTTTCTAGTTGTCAGTTTTTTGTTTTGTTATGAAGCTCTCTTATTAAACATAAACATTTAGGAAATCAGTAGCATTTAGAGTACCTGAACAACATGGTCAACCAACTTGTCTTAGCTGACATTTATAGAATGAAGCTGCCCACTATTTGCACTTCTAGTCAACAAGTAATGAGACACACACAAAAATATTCATTGCAGCACTTTTTATAATAGAAAAAATAAGAACTCATTGTTCAGAAGTAGAGAAATCAGAGACATAAACTAGTTTACTCACATGATGTATACCACAGAGTAGGTGAAATAAATAAATCATATCTTCATGTATTGGTCAAACCTCAGAAACAAAATGATGAATGTATGAAGCAAGTTGCAAAAGAATACATGCATTATAATGAGAGTTCAGGTTTACAAAATCTATCAAATTAATTGTTTCTTAATGAAAAGGAAACACATAATATAATTATATCAATATATAAGAAAAATATATCTGATAAAATCCAGTTCTTTTAATAAAAATACTATGTAAAAGAGAAATACAGAAAAGTTAATAGAATGTGAAAATTTGTATTTCAAACCCTAGAGGATCCAACAACAACAACAAAACAAAACAAAACAAAAAGAGATATTAAACACAGCCAATACTGGGAGTAATTGTATTCTTAGTGAATATTGAATTAATCCAAGAGAACAGAGAAGAAAAAAAGGGAGAAAAATAGGTGAAAAATTAGCAAAATGGTAGTTTTTAAATTCTGCTATATTAAAAATACATTAAGAATTGATGGTTTAAACAATCAATTAAAATACATAGATTGAAAGATTGGAGGGAAAAAAATCAAAATCAAACTCTATTTTGCCTACCAGAAATGAAATTTACCTATAAAAACACAGAGAATTTAAAAATAAAAGGATGGTAAAAGATATGTCAGGAAATGCCAATCAAAAGAAAGGAGTCACTTTTGGAAGACAAAGTAGATCTCCTATAAATGAATACTACCAGGTTTATGAGAGAGATCACACTATGTTAATGAGGATAATTCATCAAGAGGATGTAACAATCCTTATTTATGTATGTACCTAAGAACAGAGCTTCGAAACACATTAAGCAAAAAGAGAACTAAAATTAAAACATTCACAACATAGCTGGAAACTTCAACAGTTCTAATAATAAAGATAGGGAATAAAACTTCAGTTAAGAATATAGAAGAGCATTAAAAAAAAAGGAATACAAAAGGCCTAATCTAGTGTCCTTTATAGCACATTCTACCCATTAATAATAGAATACATGGGGCACCTGGGTTGCTCAGTCATTAAGTGTCTGCCTTTGGCTCAGGTCATGATTCCAGGGTCCTGGGATTGAGTCCTGCATCAGGCTCTCTGCTTGGCGGGGAGCCTGCTTCCCTTCTCTCTCTGCCTGTCTCTGCCCACTTGAGATCTCTGTCTGCCAAATAAGTAAGTTAAAAAAGATTTTTTTTAATCATTCAAGTGTGTTTTCTGGCCACAAAGAAATTATTAATCAACAATAGAACAATATCTAGAAAAATTCAAAATATGTGATAATTAAAAATATATTTCCACATAACCAGGGATCAAATAGGAAATGACAAGGAAAATCAGAAAATACTCTTACATAAATCAAGGGTTAGAGGATAACACATAGCATTACACACTCATATAAAAAAGGGTTTCGTGAGGTTTGTCTCCCTCCCAATCCCATCTTGGGGGGAGGGGGATTGGGAGAAGGGGGGTGGGGTTATGGACATTGGGGAGGATATGTGCTATGGTGAGTGCTGTGAAGTGTGTAAACCTGGCGATTCACAGACCTGCACCTCTGGGGATAAAAATATATTATATATTTATAAAAAATTTAAAATTTAAAAAAAAAAGGTTTCAAATCAGTTACCTGATTACACTGAAAACTAGAAAAATAAAAGCAAAAGCAAGCAGACAAAAGGAAATAATAAAGAGCAAAAATCAATAAATTTGAAAACAGAAAAACAATGGAGAAAAAATTAAGGAAATGGAAAGTCAATTATTTGAAAAGATCAATAAAGTTGAAAATCATCTGGACAGCAACACAAATTATCAATATTGGGAAATGAATTAAGTATAGCTGCATGCATCAAAATGGATGAACTCCTATAATACACTATTCAATAAAAAAGTCATTTACATAAAAACTAAAAAATGAAGACTTAAATAGTGTATTTTTAGATCAGATACAATGTAGTATAACTATACAGACAAGTACTGGAATGTTGATCACTAAAATTGGAAATAATGGTTATATTAAGAGGAAGAAAATTATATATTAGGGTGGAGTTTTGTTTCTCAAGTTGAATAATGACTATTTTTTCTTTATTATTATTAGTCAAAACAAAAAATATCAATCTGTTTTCCAATTATTTAAACAATAAATATGATTTTTTAAGTCATGAAATTCTTTAATGGGAACTAGCAACATTCAAACTGTCAAAATATATTCATAATTAAGCAAAGACTAATAGAACTTTTTTCCTTCTCTAGACATATCATGAGCTTCTGCCACGAATAGTCTGACAAAACAGCACAGACTTTACATGATGTTTTCTTTTCTTGCAGAGAGAGATATACCATGTATTTACTAAACAATATACCACTGAAATAAACTATAAATATTGAAACCTCTAATCCCTAAGCTGGGTGAGAGATTCAGAATTGACAATATTCTTTATCCAGAATTTCTTCTTAGATGGGTATATTTTTACTCTCCCCCAACTCAACCTACCCACTCAATAAGAAAATGAAACAGGAAAATCAAATGTTTGAATGGTAAAATCTGAACTTTAAATTTTATATTAGCCATAAAACGATGAACCAAAAAAAAAAATGTTGAAGTATTCAGTACGACTTGCTTTTTATAACTATTTGTTTTTCAAGAGAATCTGAGGTGCGAACTCAGCACGTTCATTTTCCAACAACTATGAAAATGTATCCTAGTAAAGAGGCTAATCACTTAATTTGACAAAAGAAAAAATTCTACATAATTATTTTTTATCAAAAGACAGTCCTCCAGCAAATACTAAGTTGTGCAGAATTGCTCTTAATCTTCTGACAATAGTGACATGTCAGCACCTAGAAAAAGGTTGAGGCAAAAGGCAAAACTGGTAAGATGTGTAAACATCTATTTTGCTAACAAATGTTCTGGTATTTGAAGGCATTAACATGATAACATGGAAATAATAGTAAGTGTAATCTAAATCAATGCCAATTTATTGGGGTCATTTTTTTCCTCTGACTGTGTAGTAAAGTTGTCACAGAAAAGAGGTTAAGAATGACATGTGCTAACAATCATTGGTCTCTGCGAAAACACCACAACGTGATAGCACCTATGTGTAAATAGGGACATGAAGAAGTAATAACACCCCTGGGCATAGGATTCCTCTAGCCACATCATTACTAATTCTATTTCATCAAGGATATGAAATCTTCTAAATCGCAGAGGCATAGCCCAGAGGACAGCCCAACATTTTGGCTACCATGGGCAGTGAAGAGAATAGTTTCCTTAACAGTTCATGCCTGGGGGGATTTTATGGGTAGGGAAGAAACAGAAGGGGGTATACCAATGATTCATGTATAAATCAACTGGGAACTGCTAACAAAATACTACTTATCTTAATCTTCATTACCAAATTTGTTCTGTAAGCCACACTCACATAAAATTCAAATCCATTTACTTAATACTAAGTTTAGAAATGTCTGAATAATGAAGCCACTAGGCTTCACATTTACAACTTTTATTTTTATATAACTTATGTAAGGAAAATATCTACAGAATTTGTGCCCTGTTTTCTTTCAGTCTCATGACCATTTATGAAAATAATTTCCAACATTTATCATGAGATCCAGGCAATATCTAATAGACTGTGCCTGGCTAGGCTGGGAAGATCAACAGCGGGACATAAGGTAATACTGGTATTTTGCTCATTGGTTGGCTTGCTTCTGCTGAGAGTCCAGAAGGAGAAACACAAGCTGCAGCAACCACTAGTGTTGACAGTCATGAAACACCAGGTACAATGAACAAGCTCAAAAATGAATCTTGAAAAAAGACCCCCCAAAACTGCCTGTCAAAGGAACAAATAACCAAAACTAAGAGTAAAACCTTTTATGATATTACTGTAGACCAAATCACTATCTTCTGGCTAATTTCAAGACCATTAAGTCCTTTCTTGATAAAACATGAATCCATATGGCATCATGGGTCTGAATTATCAGAAGGATGAGCTAATCCCATTTATGAAGTTATAAAGATAATTTTAAAAGGACAATGCTAACCAATTCAGACATTTATTTTTGCCTCTTTTCATTAAACCTGGCTTTTTTTTATTGAAGATTTTTTAATTTATTTTCAGCATAACAGTATTCATTATTTTTGCACGAGACCCAGTGCTCCATGCAATCCGTGCCCTCTCTAATACCCACCACCTGGTTCCCCCAACCTCCCACCCCCCACCCCTTCAAAACCCTCAGATTGTTTTTCAGAGTCCATAGTCTCTCATGGTTCACCTCCCCTTCCAATTTCCCCCAACTTCCTTCTCCTCTCTAACTCCCCATGTCCTCCATGCTATTTGTTATGTCCATAAATAAGTGAAACCATATGATAATTGACTCTCTCTGCTTGACTGATTTCACTCAGCATAATCTCTTCCAGTCCCGTCCATGTTGCTACAAAAGTTGGGTAACCATCCTTTCTGATGGAGGCATAATACTCCATAGTGTATATGGACCACATCTTCCTTATCCATTCATCTGTTGAAGGGCATCTTGGTTCTTTCCACAGTTTGGCGACCGTGGTCATTGCTGCTATAAACATTGGGGTACAGATGGCCCTTCTTTTCACTACATCTGTATCTTTGGGGTAAATACCCAGGAGTGCAATTGCAGGGTCATAGGGAAGCTCTATTTTTAATTTCTTGAGTAATCTCCACACTGTTCTCAAAAGAGGCTGTACCAACTTGCATTCCCACCAACAGTAAGAGGGTTCCCCTTTCTCCACATCCCCTCCAACACATGTTGTCTCCTATCTTGCTAATTTTGGCCATTCTATCTGGTGTAAGGTGATATCTCAATGTGGTTTAATTTGAATCTCCCTAATGGCTAGTGATGATGAACATTTTTTCATGTGTCTGATAGTCATTTGTATGTCTTCATTGGAGAAGTGTCTGTTCATATCTTCTGCCCATTTTTTGATAAGATTGTCTGTTTTGTGTATGTTGAGTTTGAGAAGTTCTTTATAGATCCTGGATATCAACCTTTTGTCTGTACTGTCACTTGCAAATATCTTCTCCCATTCCATGGGTTGCCTCTTTGTTTTCTTGATGGTTTCCTTTGCTGTGCAGAAGCTTTTGATTTTGATGAAGTCCCAAAAGTTTATTTTTGCTTTTGTTTCCTTTGCCTTTGGAGACATAGCTTGAAAGAAGTTGCTGTGGCTGATATCGAAGAGATTACTGCCTATGTTCTCCTCTAGGATTCTGATGGATTCCTGTCTCACGTTGAGGTCTTTAATCCATTTTGAGTTTATCTTTGTGTATGGTGTAAGAGAATGGTCGAGTTTCATTCTTCTACTTATAGCTGTCCAGTTTTCCCAACACCAAACCTGGCTTTTTTTCACAATCATAACATCAGGATTTTGACAAATCAGACAGAAAATTTCTTGAGCTCTCATTTGTTCTTCAACTTATTTGATGTGGAAGCATTGTTCTAAAAGAATATAGGCTATCTTGAAATAAGGCACACTTAAAATAAGTGAACTCACCCAGAACCTAAAAGAAGTGCTGTGGCCCATGAACACACCTGGGAGCCTCCACCACCAAGGAAAAATCACAAAGAAGAATGAGGTGACCACAGAATCTTCAGGAAGGTCATGTTTCTCTTTTATTGCACATTTAGTAGACTAATCGGAGCTCTGTATCTCCATATGAAACAAGAGGATTTATAATAGCAAAGCTGATAACGTTTTTAAACGCTTTGAAGAATACCTAAATACTAGATTTACCTTTACAGAACCTAGAATACTCAGGAAATAAGACTATTTAAATTGTGATCCCTCCATAGCTCTATCTTCCTCAGCAATGCCCTGCTTGAAAAGATGAAGATTCCATATCCCTGATACTATCACAAAAACTCCATAGCATATGATTCCCTAGTTAAAGTCTGCAGATTCACCAGTACGTAAACAGCTAGACCTCTTCCCCTCCATATGAAAAGGAAGGCATAAGGAGGGCAATTCTTTTTTTTTTTAAGATTTTATTTATTTATTTGACAGACAGAGATCACACATAGGCAGAGAGGCAGGCAGAGAGAGAGAGAGAGAGGAGGAAGCAGGCTCCCTATGGAGCAAAGAGCCCGATGTGGGGCTCAATCCCAGGACCCTGGGATCATGACCTGAGTTGAAGGCAGAGGCTTTAACCCACTGAGCCACCCAGGAGCCCCAGGAGGGCAATTCTTCACACATCTTTGAATCTTCCAAATATTAAGAGATGGCTGTGATAGTATTTCTACTGAGCCTTGAAAGATAATTTTAATGTGTACATGTGCGTGTATTATTTCCCATCATGCAAACTCACACAAAACCAGAAAAAGTAAACTAAACTCAATCTGACCATTCCATGGGGGGAGAAAAAAGTGTGCTCTGCAGATCCATGAACAAATTTCTACACATTCTGGGCATACATGGTACACAGCTGTTAACTAAATCTGGCCCTTGGGGTCCAGGAAGAAAGAAAATACAATTAGAGATGAAATAAGCAGGTGTTTTCCTTTGTTTGTTTGCTTTCATTATTTGAGTGGGAAGAGCAAGGTAACTTCCTGTAAGACAAAGTACACAGAAGAATTTCAAAGTCTGTCTAATTGCCTTGTCTCTTAATGACAAAGTGACAATGTTCTTTCTGGAAATA
The DNA here is from genome assembly GCF_020171115.1 of Neogale vison. Taxonomy (NCBI): domain Eukaryota; kingdom Metazoa; phylum Chordata; class Mammalia; order Carnivora; family Mustelidae; genus Neogale; species Neogale vison. Next base: position 128,292,981 of record NC_058098.1, read on the forward strand.
TTCACCTCCATGCCCATGGAGTACAAGGATGAAAAAAAAACAAAATGCCTTTGTTGGTCTGAACTAAAATTAAAATACATTTGTGATACTAAATCCTAGTCTGTCCTACTCCTTAAATATTAAATGGACATCAATGCAGAACTTACTCTCACACATCTTTTATTACAGATAACTAATTTTCTCATCTCCCCTATCAGAAATAAACGTCTTGAGGTCAGGAATGATGTTATTCATTTGTGTCCCAAACACAGATCTTGCATAAATATTTATGGAATGATTTGCATCAGCAGACACACCAAAATATCTGTAGAATGAATCAAGTCTGAGTCCCTGAGGAAAATGCTATGAGAACAAGATCTTTTTATAGAGTCATGATATTTGAGACAAGTGTAGTCTATTTATACAGGTAGCAATTTCACTTGTTAGTGGTGATTTAGACAAGGAAACAAGGTGGACATTTCAAGTAAAATCCTCATGTTTCCAAAGTAGGAAAGTAACAGAGTGAGGATAGTGTGGAGGTATCTCCTCCACACTATCCCCAGTATATTGTTGTTAGAGTAGTTAAATCGTTTTTAAAACACTGGGGGTCCTAATAAACTATGCATACATTGAAGTTATACTACTATGTGTGCATATGCTTATGTGTCTGTGTGTATATCATATAGATGTACGGTAGGCTGATTTCAGCTTAAAAGCTATCAGTGTGATGCTGGCCATATGTCTCTGAGAAAGTTTGAGGTAAAAATGTGGAAAAAAAAATCCTATGCCTAAGTTACTATAAGGCAGCCAGTGATTGAGCACATGAAAACAAAAGCATAAAAATATTTTAAATACATAAAATATTTTAAATACATTTTATGTTACCGGAATGTATGTGTGTGTGTGTGTATACACACATATAGTACATGTATATATCCATATACCTACATGTGTATATAAAGAGCACTGAAATGGTCAATGAGAAAAATAAAATTAGGTTACCTTTACTCTCTTAATTTTTAGTAATGACCTAAAACCCTCTGTGTACATTGCCTGTGCTATATTTTTAGTATTTAAGGCCTCAAAAGCCTTGATGCAGCCTGGAGACAGACTCTTTTTTAACAACTATGGTGACAGTACCCAATAAGAGTGTGCCAAGGAAAATAGTCTTGGAGATAAAATTAGGAACCATCTAATCCTAACTATACCTCCATATCCAAGATTTGGCTTTCAAGGTTTTTTGTTTAAGTTCTTGGGTATGTTTTACTAAAACTGGAATCATTGCCTTTAAAAAAGCTCTATTAGGTAAAAATCATGAAAAACATTTGGGTTTCATCCATTGTTTAACAGGTTTGTAAAACATTTCCCCAAGTTAGAAAAAATATGAAATATTTTTATTTCATATTTATATTAATAATTTGTTTTATATATTATATTAATATATTTGTATATCATTATATTAATTAGGTTTATATAAATATTTCTGTCATCTATAGGCCTATAGAACTTCACATCTCCATACATAGAAAAAATGGTCATTTTATAAACCCTGTTTTATCATAGAATATTTGTGTCCACAAATTCACAAAAATGTTTAAACTTATATTCCAAAAATAAAAATTTGATATATTTACATTTTATCCAAAATTTCCTTTCAAAAAATACCAATTTCTCCCCATATCTCTCAAGTTGACTGCCATTCTATACTTCTCATCCTAAAATTTCCTGACACAATATCTTCTGAATTACAAGGCTCCAAACCAAAGACCACCTAACATTTGTATTACCAGCACATTAATTTCAGAGTGTGATTTTCAATAGCCTTATATTTTCTGAGTACAGGAAAAGTACTCTTAATCACTTGGTCTACTAGAAAGTGACCAGAATTCATCTAAGATGCAATGTACTTATATCTAACTCTGGAGAGCATCTTTCTTCTAAAGTAAGAAAAGGAAAAGACAGTCACAGTTACCTCAAAAGGCTAATTTACTAATCTTCATATTAAAAGATGACTGCCCATGAAGTCTTGTCTTGGGTACAGATCAGAATTATTTTATTAGGTAGCTTTGAAAGATTGGTGGCTTGATTAATTAAGTCGAATCAGACTCCCTTTTATTGTCTGCATCTGTGGTATCTTCCCCCATTGGGTAATTGGAGGTTTGCTATTGAAGGTGCAAAGCTCTTAATCCACCTCAGTCTGCTAACTACAGCCACTCAGTACTGAGGACAGTCGTGGAAACACTCAAAAAGCAGAAAGCAGCAGCATATGATGTTCATTCCTCAGGTGCTGATATCGCTGAGACATGGGGCATTGTTCTGATTTACTTCAACAAATCTTCAGAGCTTTAAGTGATTTCAAGAGACTTTAATCTCTCGCTGTTAATTAGTGCTTTCCACTGACTTGACATATTATCTAACTGTTACATCTCGGCCTTAACAAATCTCACTGCCCTTTTACTAATTTGATAAAAGGCCTCCTTGTTTCCAGAGTTGGTGATTTCCACCCCTAATATAAATGCTGGGAACATTGAAAATATATAAAATGCCCACTCAGAGCTTAAAATATATATAAGTCCTTTGTTCTCAGAATTCTTCACTCTCAGCAGTTCTCAAATCTTCTCAATATTAAGGGAACTGTACACAAGTCAGGACAGAAAGTCAAAAGTGATTTTTTTTTCCGCTTTATATTTTAGTTCTCACACTAGCTAAAAACACAGTTTCTTGAGAAATCATCCAATTCACATAAAACCTTGCGGACATTTTCAAGTTGGTTTCTATGTTTTGATGGCTATGGTCTTTTCCCAAAAAAATTTCTTAGAGGACAAATGAATTTAAATGCAGAATACAGAAGAACAAGAAACACCTATCCAGCCAGTTGCCTAAACCTTTTAGTTTTCACTGCTGCCACCAGAGAAAGGAGAGAAGAGGAAATATGTAAACCTAATATGTAAACAACATAACTGACTAAATTTTATTAGCAGCAATAGGGTCAAAAGGGGATATAATTAATTATTTCTTAGGATATATCTAGTCTTATTAGTAAATTGAAATAAGCAGAGATAAACAGGTCAGCATTGAATTCCATCTTTTCTCCCCTCTATGCTTTTATTCACTGAATAAAAATTCACTTGAATTTTTTTTAACTATGAAAATTCTACTGAGTCCTTAAGGCCTTTCAAATGGCACTCAGCAGTGAAACCGTACCCCCAAATACCAAGGCCAAATTAGTCCCTCCTCAATATTCCAAAAAGCATTTTTATGCATTTAATTATAATTTATAATCAAAACTGCCACTTACACATCTCCCCACTCTGTCACCAGGGTCATAAAATACAGTGTTACCTAGAGTAGATACTCACTTGTAGCAAACTAAATTGTCAGTAAGCCTCCAAGATCTCCTGTATAGGACCAATCAGAAGTTCAAATGGTGGAGAAAAATTAAATATATCTTTTTAACAGTATTATGCAGCCACTAAAAATATATTTACCAAGATTTGGTATCTAATGTGCCTAGTGGCTCAGTCAGTTAAGCATCTGCCTTCAGCTCAGGTCATGATCCCAGAGTCCTGGGATAGAGTGGATAGAGGCTACCTGCTCAGTGGGTGTCTGCTTCTCTGCCCCTCCCTCAGCTGGTGTACTCTCTCTCTCTCTCACTCTCTCAAATAAATAAAATCTTTAAAAAAAAAAAATAAGAACATGAAGTTGTACAGAATTTTGACTTCAGTTATGTATATTTGAAAAAAGATAAGAAAATATATCAAAGTATTAACCATAGCCTTCAAGATCATGAAATAATTACATTTAACTCTTCTTTGAAACTGAAATGACTAAATGTAAAGAGACTATGCCCCATTTCATTCCTGAAGTAGGAGAGGGAATAAATCCACATGTCAGAAATTTCTAAAACATACCACAAGATATGACCAGAATGAGGAAAAAGCAAATTCTAAATTACTGTATGCGAAGGACCTTCCTAACTTGGAAGTAGGTAGTCCTGGTATCTCAAGCAGAATCTCCACTACCCATTCTAAACCCTTCGGTGGCAGCGACTGTAGAGGAGAGTGGACCACAATGTAATGAACGGGGAGCAAATCCTGCTAGTAGCTCTAAGGGAAGACACCTATCCCTACAGATAGAAGGGTGAACCTTGAGATGCACACTCAGCCGAGCTTTAGAAGAGCCCAGAGTGAGGCAAGAGAAGCTTCTAGGGCACAAAATCTAAGGAGACACCCATTGTCAGGGTCTGCTCACTAGGCCATTCCCTTGCCTCAAAGTAGTCTCTGCAAGTTCTAATCAGTTGGGCCACAAAATAAAAACAGGGCACCCGAGTGGTACAGTCAGTTAAGCATCTGACTCGGTTTCAGCTCAGCTCGTGAACTCAAGGTCATGAGACTGAACCCCAAGTCTAGCTCTGCACTCAGCGTGGAATCTGCTTAAGATTAGCCCTCCCTCTCCCTCTGCCCCTCCAGCTCATGCATTCCCCCTCACGCTCCTTCTCTCCCCCACCTCCAAATAAATCTTTTTTTTTTTTAAAGATTTTATTTATTTATTTGACAGAGAGAGATCACAGTAGACAGAGAGGCAGGCAGAGAGAGAGGAAGGGAAGCAGGCCCCTGCTGAGCAGAGAGCCCGACGCGGGACTCGATCCCAGGACCCTGAGATCATGACCTGAGCCGAAGGCAGCAGCTTAACCCGCTGAGCCACCCAGGCGCCCCATATAAATCTTAAAATATAACAAAAACACTGAAAAGATACCCATCAGAATAATGGGTGAGATTATTGCCAAGAGGCTGCTGCCTACTCTTTCTCCACACCTTTAAAAGCAGTTAGGTCTCTCACTCCAAGATGTCCCCCTTCATTTTTCCCTTCTCCTAATGTCCTCCATGCTATTCCTGAAGTTCCATAAATATCAGAGTCGGAGACAAACCATAAGAGACTATGGACTCCGGGAAACAAATGGAGAGTTTTAGAAGGGAAGGAGTCGAAAGGGGAGAAGGGGAGGTTAGCCTGGTGATGGGTATTAAGGAGGGTACATATTGCATGGAGCACTGGATGTTATATGTAAAAAATAAATCATGGAACACTACATGAAAAAGTAATGATGCACTGTATGGTTACTAACATAACAGAATAAAAAAAAATCCTACACATGCTTCAAATCCTCAAAACACACACACACACACACACACACACACTAAATAAAAGCAGTTAGACCTCTAATCTAAATAAAATTAAATTCTAATCTTTCCTTTCTCACATAAGAAATTCCTTAACTTCTAACACTGAACAACTATACACTTCCCCCACCACAAATACAATCATCAATAACAGGATGAACAATAGTAATTTAAACAAAAAAAGGCAGCTATATGAGAGAATTTTGTAGATTGATAGAAAATGACCAATCTAAAAGAATTAAGACAAATCCATTTTTATGAATATTTGCGGCAAAAATCACATTGTTAAATCTTAGTATACTCATGCAAATTTTCAAACATTACATCTATAACAAATAATGGAGACCGATGTTAAAACATACTATAAATTTACAACAGAAAGTATGAATGCTAGCACCAGAATAAACAGATATTGGAAATGAACATGATAAAAATCCCAGAAATAGCCCCAAATATATAAAGCAGTGATTGATTTGACTATTATATAATATATAAAGCAATGACTAATTTGATATCAAAAATTTCTGTCTAACAAATTTATAACCTCACTTTAAGCAAAGTTAAAAGGTAATCAAATGTAAACAAAGCTAAAGGGCAAGAAAGTAGAAAAGCAAATTTTCAACATGAGAAAATAAATTGTCTTACAATATTAAGAGCTCTTAGGGATGCCTGGGTGGCTCAGTCTGTTAAGTGTCTGCCTTTGACTCAGGTAATGATCCCAGGAACCTGGGATCAAGTCTGCTGAACAGGGAGCCTGCTTTTCTCCTTCTGCCTGCCTGCCTGCTGCTCTCCCTCCTTGTGTGCTCGCTCTGACAAAAATAATAAAATTCTTAAAAAAAGAGCTCCTAAAAAACAGAAGGCAAACATTCCAAGGGAAAAATACATAATTCAACTCAACAAATATATATTAAGCACTGTATTCATTTGCTAGGGCTGCCATAACAAAATACTGCAGACTGGGTGTCATAACAGAAATTTTTTTTCTCACAATTCTAAAGGCTAGATGTTTTATAGCAGAACTTATTTCTTCTGAGGCCTCCCTCACTGACTTGTTGAGGGCTATCTTCCCCCATGTCTTCACATAGACCTCCCCTTGTTTACATCTGTGTCCAAATTCCCTCCTTCTTATAAGGACACTAGATTCAGGCCCACCCTAATAACCTTACTCTAATTTCATTACTAAAGAACCTCTCTTCAAATACAGTCACATTCTGATATACTCATGACTTCAGTATATGAAGATGGGAGAGGCAGAAGTGGAGGTACGGGCAGGGAGGGCAGCATGTAAGAAATACCTACTATTTGCTGTGCAGTGTTCTAGGTACATCAATATACAAAACAGACAACAATCTTTGCTCTACAGAACTGACCTCTATAGAGATGTCCATGAAAGATGGACAATAAACAATAAATATAGTAATTTATATATCAGAATGTGATAAGCATGATGGAAAGACTAAAAATAGTAGTTTAAGGAGGATCAAGAATGCAAGGTAAAGGTTTGTAACTTTAAAACAGGATAGTTAAAATAGGACTCATTGGGTAGATAAAATTTTAACAAAGATGGGGAAAAATGAATCACAGATACTCAAAAACTTAATTTCTCAATGAACATAGGAAAAATGTTCAACTACAACAAATCATCATATATCATCTAGGGAATAGACCAGAATATGTTAAAAAATGTGCCAAAAATTGACCATGGGGCAGGATAAAGGGTTAATGGGAGTATAAATGGGTATCATCACAAAAAAGTACAAAAATCAAAGGAAATAAAATATAAAGGAAAAGTTCCTTACAGCATAACCAAAGGTGAATTTCAAACGGGTCAAAGATCAAAATGTGAAGAGCAAAATAAAAGTAAAATCTAAAAATTATAATAGAGGAAATGTTAATAAAACTCTACACAACAAAGACTTTCTTTTTACAACAAAGACTTTTTAAATAAGATTGAAAAAGCACAAATCATACTACTAAGAAATAATGATAGATTAGACCTTATTCAACAGAGAACACTATAGACAACATTAACTGGGAGAAGATGACAACTAAAACCAATAATGGATTAGTATCAGAATATTTAGGAAATATTTATACATCGAGATTAAGAAGGGGAAAATAGGAACATTTGTAGATGGTTGAAGAATAAGAGGTAATTCCAAGGAAAAAGAAAGCTGGAACGGCTAACTAATGAAGAGATGCTTAAACTCACTAGTAAACAGAGAAATGTGAATTCCAATAATGAGATACCAATTTATACAACTAAATCTATAGAAATTTCAAAGGAGGCAAATACCAAGTGTTGACAATACTATTAAAAGTAGAAACCTCATGTACTGCTAATAGCTGTTACCCCCAAACAATCTGGCAGTGTCTATCTACCCTATGACTGAACAAGTCCATGTCTGACTATGCATCACAGATAAATCCTTGCTCACAGAAATTCCATGAAGAGAGAATTACATGGATATTTACTGCAGTGTATTTTAGATAGAAGAATGAAGGCTGAGTGTCCACTATCAGGGAAACAGAGGAGTAAAAGCTAGATGTATAAGAAAATATAGTATTCCATAGTAAAACCAAATGTTCTTCCATTAAATATGACAAATTAAATGACATATAGTGACATGGATAGTCCCAACAGTATTGCCATGAATGAAAAAAAAGATATCTACATCACAGTATTTTTGTAAATTAAAAACACACACACCCACAAAGTCACTAGAAATATAAAAATATATATATATGAGGACATATTTCAAACATATTAGGATAGTTACCTATCAAGAGAAAGGAATGGAAGCAGCAATAAAAATGAAGCGGGGGGGGGGACATGAAGTCAAACAAGATAAGGTATGTATCAGTGATAATATGTTATGAGCTTGGAATATAAACTCAAGTCTTTCTACCCAATGGCTACAAAAAAGGGAAAATAAAAACTACTCTCATGTAAATTTCTGAAATTAATATTGGGATTATAATTTTTGAAGATTAATGAAATTTTAAATTTAACCTGGAAGGATAAATAGGTAAGAACAGGCATAAAAATTTTCCATAAAAAATAAGATTTATACTGCCAGTCATTAAAAAAGAAAACACCTAAGTCTACAATACTTAACAAAAGATAGTATAGTTGCAGAAATGGTGGGAAAAAAAATTCAGAAGTGAACCAAAGAATAGGTTAGATTTCAGGGTGTGAAAGAATAGCCTTCCTCTGTCAAAACAAACTGCTTACCTATTCTCTTGGAGCCAAACTCTTCCACTGCATTCACTGACTCAAAGAAATGTCCATGATATAGCAAGTCAAAAACTGAGTTGCAGATCAACTAAAATAGTTTGATTTTTATAATTATTTTAATAAAAACCAAGAAGGAACCTCAGATTTCATCCAAATCCAGTGATTTTTTTTTAAATAGTTGTCATTAAAACAGTTCCATTTGCCTTGCTGAAATAGTTACGCCTTTACAATTTCACATAGCCTAATGAAAGAGTGACAGGCAGAAGCAGAGACTATCAGTTTGGGCTGTGGAATACTTGAATTTTGTCCAGTATGGAACCCTCCAGATCCTACCAACACTATTTTCCAGTACTCTGGGTATTCTCTATTTATAGGTGGTTTTCAGCTATTATACTGGTAGAGCTCCCTCTACTCTCAAAAAAACAAAGACCCCTGCTGCTCTCAATGTGTGTTTTTTTGTTGTTTTTGTTTTTGTTTTTGTTTTAACTTACTTACTTGACAGAGAGAGACAATGAGAGGTAACAAAAGCAGGGGGAATTGGAGAGAGAGAAGCAGGCTTCTCAAAGAGCAGGGAACCCAATGCAGGGCTCAGTCCCAGGACCCTGGGATCATGACCTGAGCTGAAGGCAGATGCTTAAGGACTGGGCCCACTCAGGCATCCCTGTGACTATAAATGAAGTTGACATGTCAGAAAATTCTTGATATAATATACAGGAAGGAATCCAAAAACTTGCAGAGGCAGTAATGCTGGAGTTCATTCATAATGAATGATCTCCTACATCCCCCAAGATAATCTAGAAGATACTCAGTTCAGGAATTTAGAAATATATGGATTGAGGGAAACGCCAGTATCAATGAGAAGTGTCAGCATCTGCTCTGTAGAAAAAGGCTGCTGGTGAGGATGCTTACACATGACACAGGTGTCAGGATTTCAATAGGAATGATCAGCTCTCAGGATGGTATAAGTTTAGAAGCTGCATTTAACCTCTCAAAAGAGGACATGGTTATTGTTAGAGTGGTAGTCAGGATGTTGAGTAGTAGTGACCTTTGGTATCAGATAATTAACGAGAGAACTAAGATGAATGAGCAGCCTTCTAAGATTCTACATGATTTGTATAACTCAAAAACCTCTAAGTCTGGTGAACTAACATGAGCCATCAAAATAGAGTAACAGCCCTTCACAGAATACTTTGAGTTACTCCACACATCCCAAGTCACTTGAATGAAGGGGTTATACATTCCATAATTCTTAATTTTCTCCAAGGGGGCACTGGGGGTAGGGAAATATCTAGATCTTTGGGGACTATTGCACAGTGGCTTTGAGTTAATGTTGAATCCTATGAGTTTAGAAAGCCTCTGTGGTCAATTAATTAAAGATAAATCAAATTCAGACATAAGTCAGTTTTACAGGCAGATCAGTGTAACAATGGACTCATCCTATGGTCCTTTCCCCAGGACTTTAATATACAGTTGGAATAGATACACTAGGAAACAGAAGAACCCTTGCATTAGCTCTTATGAAGAAGTCTTTTATAGTAGGAAGGACCAAGTAGACACCTCAAGTGTCATCTTCTACCTAATTAGTACATTAATAGAAACACCAGATAGCTCTGGAGAATTAGATTAGCACCACCACCAAATTCCTGAAAGTGGCTCAAGTAGGGATTTCTAACACATCTCCATATAACTCCAAGACAGGTCTTAAAGGAGGACAGCATAATCAAGTGATTTTTCCAATTGAATTTGCTGTTCCAGTTGTGGTCTCTCATTAAAGTTATCAACCAACTCATTGCCTGGCATGCAGCTACTGCTCTGGCAAATTCTTTCTCTACTGTCCAATAGACTGTACTCTAATCAGTTCGTTCTCACTTAACGATGATGGAAGTAACTTTCACTGTTTTGCTTCAGGGTACGGCAAATCTTGGGTTCTATAAAACAATGTAAGCTATATAGACCTTGATGGTTTCCTGTTCCACAGAGCATGATGTTAGTGTATCATACTAACAATCAGATTGATGGAACATAAAAAGCAGGAAACATCAGATATACTAGTTATCTTGATAAGACATATGTAGTAATGAATCGGAGAAAAACTTGAAAACATAGAGGCCTGATACTTCAGAGAAGATTTGGGACTCCAGTGATCTAAGGCATGTTAGGATATCCTAGAAACCTAAATGCAAATATCCACACCTTTCACCTCTACTGCCAAGAAACAAGTACACTGCGTGGAGGGCTTCTCTGGATTCCAGAGGCAACACACCTGGTACACTGCACTCCCACCCCCCTCTTACCGATGGTCTGGAGGGAAGTTCCCAGACACCAGCTAACTAAGGAATATCAGATTGCTGCAGCATTACTAATCAAGTAGCCTTGCAGAGAACAATGGAGATGTAAAAACCCCACCAGGGAGGAATTTAAAATGTCCACTAGATGATCAGTCTCTGAAAGAAGTAGTTTGAGGATTAGACATGAGTATTGTAAAAAAAAAAAAAAAAAAAGCACATAAACAGAAGAGGCATATAAGTATTTTTGACCAATCAGAGAACAATAAGAGATTTGGGGTTGATATGAATGGCAGGAGTGGCCATTTGTCATTGATTATAAGGTTCTGCTCCTGATGCAAAAATAGCATCAGTAGGAAATAAGGACTGCAGCAACAATCTCCTCAAAGGCTACATGGGGACAAGAGCAACAATGGACATTCTCTCATGTGGCAGATCAGGCAAAAGGATTTTGGATAACTATTAGATATGTACTACCCTTTTTTAATTTTTATTTTAATTTCTTTTCAGTGTTCCAGAATTCACTGTTTATGCACCATACCCAGTGCTCCAGGCAATGTGTGCCTTCCATAATACCCACCACCAGGCTCACCCAACCTCCCACCCCTCACCCCTCCAAGACCCTCAGATTGTTTCTCAGAGCCCACAGTCTCTCATGGTTTATCTCCCCCTCCAATTTCCCCCAACTTCCTTCTCCTCTCCATCTCCCCATGTCCTCCATGTTATTCCTTATGCTCCACAAATAAGCGAAACCATATGATAATTGACTCTCTCTGCTTGACTTATTTCATTCAGCATAATCTCTTCCAGTCTTGTCCATGTTGATACAAAAGCTGGGCATTCATCCTTTCTGATGGAGGCACAATACTCCATAGTACATATGGACCACATCTTCTTTATCTGTTCATCTGCTGAAAGGCATCTTGGTTCTTTCCCCAGTTTGGCGACTGTGGGCATTGCTGCTATGAACATTGGGGTACAGATGGCCCTTCTTGTGACTACATCTGTATCTTTGGAGTAAATACACAGTAGTGCAATTGCAGGCTCATAGGGTAGCTCTACTTTTAATTTTTAAGGAATCTCCACACTATTTTCCAAAGTGGCTGCACCAACTTGTATTCCCACCAACAGTGTAAGAGGGTTCCCCTTTCTCCACATCCCATTTGTCTTTGTTGTTTAATTTCAGTCAGTGTCAGGCTCTGTGGCCTTCAAATAAGGACACTAGGCTTCAGTTAGCATCCTAGAAGGAAGCAAGTGGTATAAAGGTCTCTAAGAAGATTTTTTAAAGAAGGTTTTTAAAAGGTTAAGGAAATCATCAAGGGATGGTGCAGTATCCTTGAACCAGCAACAAGAGCCTGCCTGTATGTGAAGGAGAAAGGAGACAGAGTGGATACTGGAACGTAGAGAGAGTAACTGTGGCCCTCAGGAGAGGAACACAGCCAACTCCTGGCAAGATAATAACGAGGGAGGAAGGTAAGCACACCAATCTCACTTTCTTCCCACCTTCTAATCTCCTGCCAGTGCATCCCATTGATCACACCTAAACAAAAGCCAGAGGGCAAAATAGCCTCTTGATGCAGTCTATAAAGGTCAGCCTCTGGGAAAGAGCAGGCTCAAGAATAGTGAATAAGTTTGGAGGGAAAAAACGAAAATACCCAGCACACTCACAGCTATATCCTCTTATTAGTCACTCAGTTCATTTTCAGGTTTATATGGCAATAGTTATTAGGGTTAAGATGCTGAAATTTACAGCATTATTTCATAATTCCACAACAATACAATACTGCCTACGTAAGAGAAAGAAAATTGTCTTGAAAAGTAAACAAGAATATTTAGGACTGAAGAGTATTTTGTGTCTTCTGCTCCTTTTCACTGTTTCTCTAGGAATGTCCTCCCAGTTAACAGTCTCTACATCTTCATAATTTTGAGTAGAAAAAAAATCAAAATCAGGGGTGCCTGGGTGGCTCAGTGGGTTAAAGCCTCTGCCTTCAGCTCAGGTCATGATCTCAGGGTCCTGGGATCAAGCCCCACATCGGGCTCTCTGCTCAGCAGGGAGCCTGCTTCCTCCTCCCTCTCTCTCTCTCTCTCTCTTTCTCTCTGTCTCTCTCTGCCTGCCTGTCAAATAAATAAATAAAAATCTTTAAAAAAAATCAAAATCAGATTAGTTTTCTAAAGTCTGTAGATACTCCAGCAAATGAAAAAACTTTAAATCATCCTTGATTCTTCTTTACCTCTCACAACCAATCCAGCCAAGACTTGGTGGCTCAACCTCTGAAAGATGTTCTAAATAGACTCTTTTCTGATATTAACCACTGTCACTGTAAGCTAAACTATCACCACTGTTCAAATAATCTTTTAAATGAGAAAAAAAGTTGAAATGCAACCTGACCTTCTGGCTATTCTATAAACTATTGCTCTATTGGATTTTCCTAATCACAATCACCATTATCCACAATCATACTGTTCATTGTTTACTTCTTACGGTCTGTCCTCCTCATAAGGTAGTAAACTCCATTAAGTGTTAAAGAGTTGACCGTTTTGTATTCTCCAGAACCTGGGATAGTACCTGACGAACAGTATGTACTCAAGAAAATCTTGATAAATGAATCCTAAAGCACTCTTCAATATTGGGTTCACTAAGAAAGTCACCCTATATTTAATATGTACACTATTTTATGTGTTGGTGTAAGTAATTTTGGGGGGAGAAGGTGCATACAGGAATTCTTCATTTTGGTTAATCCTACAAAGTCATGAATGGACTTTACTGATGTCTAAGTTGTGTGTAGCTTTCAAAAGAGAAATTCCATTAACTATTATCCATGGTGTAATATAAAAGTGACTAGGTAAGAGGCTAAAATGATAACACCCTCTTTGGTTTGTCCTTTTGCCCAACAGGATATTCTTGTTTTAAACATTAAAAGACAAGAATTCAAAAAATAAGATTAGTTATCTGAAGTGCTCAGTATGCCATGGCAGGACATAAATGATTCTACATGTTTCTACAGAAGCAAAATAGAGTGAATGACAAATTCACTAATTTACTAACTGCCCTCATTTTGGTGCTGAAGATACTAAGAAATAAGACAGGATTCCAGACATCCAGTAACTCTAAATCTATGGAAGATCTAAATCAATAAAATTAAATACAAGTGATAATATAATAGCACAAACAAAAACATGGGAGCACAGAGAGGGAGCTATGTTACTTTTGTTCAATGAAGGAAGGCTTCTCAAGTTACACTTAAGCTGAGCCATGGAGTCCAGCATCAGGCTGGGTCAGGCTGCAGAGGGCCTTGCCATGCTCAAGAGTCTGCACTTGACCCTGCACTGAATGCAGTCTTTGACAGATATGGGCAGGTCATCTTTGTTTTAGGCACATTAGATTGACAAGATTGTAAAAGGCCAATGGGACAGAAGAGAGAATGAAGATCAGTTAGAAGGTGATTTCTCTCACTCCCTGCAAATGGCAAACTATAGCAGAGTTCATCAACCTCTCCGTGAGGTGACTGCAAAACACAAAGCAAATTTTTCCTCTAAAGTTCAGGTCAAACAGCACATAGGCCATGAAATATTTTTCTTCTCCTACCATTACCATAAAAAGATTTAAGGTTGTTTGTTGGTTTTGTTTTTTGTTTTTGTTGGGATTTTTGTTGTTGTTCGTTTTCTGATGCGGTGAAGAGAATGGGAGGCAGCACCTCTAGAAGCAAGCTAAATGAAATCTAGTGAGGAAAACAGAAAAATTATTTCAAATTTCCATTGTGAAAAAAAAATTCCATTCTGGGATCTTCCTTTCAAATATGAGGAAATCATATTCACTAAGAATTACCCTGGAAAACCTTTTCATTGCTTTAGGTATTTCATATGTGGTACACGTAGTCTCCAAATTGTGTGGCTCTAGGTAAAAATGGTTCCAAAAATGAGAGAGAAAGTAATAAAATTCTCCAACTTCCTCATTCCTTTAAGAAAGAACATCCCAACCTGCCTGGTCAAAATTTCTCAGAAGATCTGGCTGCTGACAAATTTCTGGAAGCCACCTACTTTTGTGACCTTCATTGCCTCTCTATTCTGCTGTCTCTGGAAAGCACACTTTACTTACACCTACTTTACCACTCTTCCCCCACCCTGCCTTTTTTTTTTTTTTTTTAAAGTAGGGCTTGAACTCTTCACCTGGAGATTAAGACCTGAACTAAGATCAAGAACCAGACCCTTAACTGAATGAGCCACCCAGGCATCTCTGTTTTCCCTTTTAAACTCTTCCCTAGCCAGCCCTTTTTCCCCATGAATACAAATCCCTTGACACCTAAAATTTTATCACTCAGTGTTACTCACATTTTCACTTTCTCCAACACTCTGGTTTCCCAACCGGCCTTTCGCAAAGAATCAGCCAAGTACCCTGATCTTTGTATGGATCTTTAATATTTAAATAAATCATAATCTAGGATTCCTTTTTACTACAACTTGCTAACCACACCAAACCTTCATCAATATTGCTAATATCTCTAAAGAGTAAAAATTAGAAAAATACAGAGTAGAAGGAAAAAATTAAAACATTTGGTTTCAGCAATTTTTATTTTCATGATTGTTTCTCAGATAGTCTATCATAAAAAGTTAGTACTGGGTCTCCACCTGGTGGCCAAAATTTCTATTTTTAAATTCCAAAGGACCTCATTATTTTTTGGTCTATCTTCCTGACAGGGAAATACAAAAGATAAAAGACAAAATTATCCTAAAAAGAATGGACAAAATCATTTAATTATTAATTCAGAAGATTATAAGTTTGATAATGCACAAATTAAAGGCATACTTACAAAATAAAGTCTAGTTACCATAAAAATTGAGCCAACTCTCATGCAAGAAAAACAAATGTAGGTATGCTCTGAATTGAGCAGAGAGTTGCAAAATGTTATTGTAATCAGAAATGCATTTATTCACTATTCAGCAAATATTTATTGGGCACATATTATATGTCAACATTCCCCTAAGTATAGGAGCTATAGGGAACAAGATAAGCAAATTTCTTCTCTTCGAAGAGCTTACCATTCTCATGCGGAGAGATGAACATGAACAAATAAATATACATGATAACATCAGTTTGCCATCAGTGTTATAAAGTAAAATAGAGTAAGAGGATAAGTTATAGAATTGAGGACGTATTACTTTATAGAGAAAGATCAAGATTGGCTTCTGTAAGGCAGTATTAGAATAAGACCGGAATAAAGTGAAAAATTTATACATTCCTAAGGAAAAGTATTTTAGGTTACAGAACAGTATGCACAAAGGGCCTGAGGTAGAAACATGTTTCGAGATCATTAAGTAAGTCAGTGAGGCTAGAGAATAGTGAGTGATGGGAAAGTGGAAGAAGGTAAAATAAGAGAGGTAACAAGTGGCCAGATCTTGCATGGCCTTAGAGGCCACTCAAGGGCTTTAAGTTTTATTCTAAATGCAGAAGAAAGCCACTGAAGATTTTGGAATGAATCATGTTTGGATTTTAATAGGCTCATTCCACCAGCTACATGAAGAATGGACCAGGCATAAGTGGGGAGAAGGCCAAACTGGCAGCAGGGAGACTAGCTGGAAGTCTGTTGCAGTAATCCACATTAGACATAGTGGTGGCTCGGGCTCTAATGGTAGCAGTGCAGAGGATGAAGAGAGGGATGCATTTTAGAGGCAGGGCCCACAGGGAGGTTTGTGAGATAGCGGAAGAACAATCAAGCATAACACTAAGGTTTTTTCGTCATGATAAGTAGGTGAACAAAAGTCAATTACTAAGATGAAGAACTTTGGAGACCATGGGGTTTGGGAAGAAATACAAGAATTTTAGACATACTAAGTTTGAACTGGCTATTAGGTATCCAGTTGAAAATTTCAGAAGTGCAGTAGGGTATATGGGTCTGTAATTCAAGGGAAATGAAAGAAATGGAGATATAAACCCCAAGCATTTTGTAACTTCTGTTGTTAATCAATGGGAAAATACAAATGGCTCACTCAGTACCATCTACCAAAATGAGTTGAAACGTGAAGTTGATAGCAGAATAATTTAGAACATGTGGGTAAATTTTAGTTGATTAGTTTCAAAGTCCCTCCTATGTGCTGACCATAATATAATATCCCAGACAACATGATGTACAAAGAAAATAAAAGTTTCAGTCACTGCACAGAGCTTTTAGTTCTAGTAAACAGGCAAGATAAATTATTAAAAAAATAACAGGAAACAAGCAATCTGTGAAACTGAGCAGGATAGTAGGGAAAGGATCAGTGACAATAAGCAGAACTACATATATAAAGTGACAAAGGCCAGAACAACAATGGTGATGACATGACCAGAGAAAGTTAAATTAGTGGGGAAAAAAAACAATGTCACTTTTTTAAAAAGCTAATTACATTTAGTAATTTCATTTCACATTTAGGAAAACTATTACAAATATTAAATCATATGAATATCCCAATTATGTAATATAGTCAAGTAAAAACATTACCAATAAGTGTATTTTAAAATCATGAGATTGAAATTTCTGGACTCAAGCTACATTTGTTGTTCTGGCTGGCTGCTTCCATGCTCATAGTGTACACTTTCACATACAGATAAAACATTACCAGTAAATGCATGATAAAATGGCTGTACTCCATACACTGAAAATCTAAGCATGCTGTGTGAGGATTTCTCCTTTGGAAATAGAGTAGATCAAGTTTGCTGAGGACATAGGTTGTGATTAGTAAAATTCCTGCTGCATGGTATATGTCTATGTCAATGCATATTTCTGATGAATGTTCACTATATGTTGAGCCCTATATTAAGTATTAAAGTTTGAGGTGACACTTTATTAGATTGAGAGGATAGTCTCTATCCTTCATAAGCATAATTAGATATATCAATAAATTATATTGCTTTCTTAGAACTATCTGGAATGGGATAGGTTAGGGCTTCAATCAATAGATGTTTGCTGAATAAAAAGTCAACTTTTTAAAAAATAACCTTTTTAAGGAATTGAGTCTCTTCCTCTGGTCGAGGGTGATATTCAGAACATAAGGGAGGAGGGAGGTTTTATAAAAGAGAAAATAATATCTAGCTTGGGATCAAGGAAGCTTACCACAATGGTTTAGTCTAGAGGACAAAGATTTAGCAATAAGACAGTCCATTTTTGTATTGCATTTCTGATACAAGGAGTACAGAAATATTTACATGAAAGCTTACTGATCTGAAATCTCCAAGTAAAACTTCTGTTTCTTTTCTGTCTGCCCAAAAGGTCCAAGCTACTTCAGTTTCCTGACAAAAATCTATCTAAAGTGGAATATAAGGATCAAGTGGCAAGTGTTTTTGATGACTTTGAGCTATCCCTGCAAATACCCATCACTTTCTATAAAAAAGAGGGAAGCCAGAGCACATTTATAAGCAAAACTTAAGAAGTCCCAACAACAGGAACTAGCAAGGATATAGGGAAAAAGGACCCTTCTTACATCTTAAGGGTATAAACTAATGCAAATTGGGAGGGCAATTTGGTAATGTGTTCTGAAATTAAGTGTACCCATGTTCCATAAACCTACAATTCCATTCATCTTGTTATACACTACAGAATCCCAATTAAAGGACTAAAGGGGAAATGTATGATCAAAATTCCAAAGCATATACCATAAAGAAAATGTATTTGTTATAGAAATCGTTTTTGTACAACAGAGGACACCATCAAGCAGAAGATATTTGTAGTGTCCCAAAATGACAAAGAAGTGTTATCTATGCCTGCACTAATCCAATGCATGAGCCACCATCTATATGTGGCTATTTAAATTTAAACTAATAAAATTTAAAAGTCAATCCCTCCATGACAGCAGGCAGTAGTTACTGTTTATTGTGGCTCAATAGCTCAGTAGTGGTCCCTATAGTGGAAATACCAGAATAAAATTCCCATCATCACAGGAAGTTCTAGTGGGTATTTCTGATCCAGAACCTATGAGGAACTCATCCAAATCAATAAGGTGGGCTTGGGGTGGGGGGGGGAAGTCCAGCAGTAAAGTAAGAAAAAGATGTGTATGGACTAACAAGAATTTTAAAATATGCTCAAAAGTAGTAAAACAGGACTAAAAAAAAAAGTACCATATCACTACTATACCATCAATGTAACAAAATCAAACTTGGATGATATCAA
This sequence comes from Neogale vison, assembly GCF_020171115.1. NCBI lineage: Eukaryota > Metazoa > Chordata > Mammalia > Carnivora > Mustelidae > Neogale > Neogale vison. The sequence goes on from NC_058098.1 coordinate 128,311,801, forward strand.
GTATTGATGAGAATGTGAAGGTACAGGAAAAATCGTATACACATAATCATATAAAAGTATACACTGGCAGGGCGCCTGGGTGGCTCAGTGGGTTAAAGCCTCTGCCTTTGGCTCAGGTCAAAGGTGTCCTAGGGTCCTAGGATCAAGCCCCGCATCAGGGCTCTCTGTTCAGCAGGAAGCCTGCTTCCCCTTCTCTCTGCCTGCCTCTCTGCCTACTTGTGATCCTTCTGTCAAATAAATAAGTAAAATCTATAAGTAAAACCTATAAATAAATAAAATAAATAAATAAATAAATAAATGAGAAGTATTAGTAACCAAAGTCAATATGAACAAGACAATAACCCAATTAGAAAGGGGAAAAATAAAGGAATAAGGATTTTACAAAAGCAGTAGCATAAACGTCCAATAAGCCAAAGGTGTAACTAATTTGTCATCTAAGAAATGTCCATTAAAACACTGAGAACACAGCCATGGTGAGAAGATGAGAGAGTTAGGTCTTGTGGACACCATATCAGAATGACGGGGTTTGGTAAACATGACCTTCTGGTCAAGGGACTGGCTACTTAAAATGGGACTGAATAATTATGTAAATATATTGAGGGTATGGGAGGCAGGTTTCTCATTACAAATGTGAAAACGGGAAAAGACAGAATTAAAGTTCAGTAAAAACTTGTGGCTTTTTTTTTTTTAAGATTTTATTTATTTGACAGAAAGATCACAAAGGGGCAGAGAAGCAGGCAGAGAGAGAGGAGGAAGCAGGCTTCCTCCTGAGCAGAGAGCCCAATGTGGGACTCGATCCCAGGACCCTGGGATCATGACCAGAGCCAAAGTCAGCGGCTTTAACTCACTGAGCCACCCAGGCACCCAAAACTTGTGACTTTTATTATATAGAGATAGCATATGTAGAAATAGATATAAATGTATATATAGACATATATACATATGTAAGTATGTAAGTATATATACGAATATAAATATAACTATCATCTGAGAGGGTGTAGAAGACAGACAGTACAAATGAAACACCAAAATCTAGATCTCAGATTATATAACGGTAGTAATGGATTGTAGCTTATAAAAAAATAGAAATCTGATTTGAGTACATGAATGAATAAGTTAATAATAAATATGTAGAATGATGGAATTAGAAAATCATCTGGCAATCATGGTAAAATTTAAGAATTATCAACGATGTTAAAATTAGGTAAATTATTGATGGATAAGGTATTTATACAACTCACAAAGTAGTTATGATCACTCATTAATCAAACATAAAAACTACAGATAAATTTGGGCGACACCTTCTTAGGAAAATGACAGAAACTGACAAACTGAAGCTGACATCATCTGGGGCACCTGGCTGCCTCAGTTGGTTAACCAGCAACTTCTGGTTTCAGCTCAGGTCATGATCTCATGGGTAGGGAAGGTGGCCTGCACAGGGCTCCATGCTCAGTGAGGAGTCTAAAGATTCTCTCCCTATGCTCCTCCCCCCATGCATGCATGCTCTAAAAAAATAAATCTTAAAAAAGAAGTCAACATCAGTCTGGGGACAAACTAATATTGTGTGCAACCTGATAGAAGTACAGAGTATCAATCTTATGGACTAAATGCCAAAACACATACCAGAATCTAATCATTAGAAAACATCAAACCAAAATTGATAGTCATTCTACAAAAACTTGGCCTGTATTCTTCAAAAATATCAAAGTCATATATGTCAAGAAAATTGAGAAACTGCTCCAGATTGAAGGAGACTAAGAAACATGACTACCAAGGAGAACACATAACTTAGATTTAATTCAAGAAAAGAGAAATTATAAAGGACACCACTAGAATAATTGGTAAATGTGAATGGGGGGGTCTATGGATTGAACTGTAGGATTATAATTGATTTTATGCAGTGTCCTTGTTTACAGGAAATATACACTCAAGTGTTTATGGAATAACTTACGCAGCTTAGTCTTAAACAGTTAATTTTACATCTATGTTTATGTACACACCTTGTATGTTATATACATATACATATACATACATATACAAACTCAAAAATGGGCCAAATATGGTAAATTAGGACATCTGGAAAGAGTTGAAGAAAATTATTTTGTAGAAGGCCTTTAATTTTAAAATTTCAAAACAAATTGAGATTCATTTTGCACCTAAATTAGTAAACATTAAATACCAAAGTATTAAGTGTTGGTGAGGATATAAAGAAACTTTCATAAACTGCTAGTATAATTCTGAAAACTACTAAAATAGTCTGACAGTAATTAATAAAATTGAACATAGTCATACCTGATGGCTTAGCAGCTATGGTCCTAAGAATACACCTCAGACACTTTTGCATATGTGCAGACACATACACAAAAATGTGTATGGCATCATTTGTAGAACATCAAAACCAGAACTACCACAAATGCACAAACAGAACAGAAAAACTGTGGTATGACAGCATACAGCAATGAAAATGAATGAGCTATCAAATGTATTAAAGTGGATAAAGCCCCCAAACCCAATAATGACCAAGTCAGAAAAATTCACAAAGTAGGGCTCCATTTTATAAGATGAACAGGACAAAATTTTTTAAATGTATTGTTTAGAGTGGTCAGTGTGGGTGGTAATTTTTTTTTTACAATTAATGATAAACACAAAACTTAGAATTATGATTTGTTTAGACAGCAAGGCTTCTAGGAAGCTTCTGCAATATATTAGTGTCCTATTTCTTGGTCTTATGACAGTGATATTTTATTATATAATATTTAAAGTATATATAAATGTTGTAAACACTCATTTGACAACTTTAAAAGCACTGGGTATGGTACATAAACAATGAATCTTGGAACATTGAAAAAATAAATTTAAAAATAAAAATAAAAAATGAAAATCTTGAAAAAAATAAAAAATAAAGAAAAGGAGGGATGATAAGAGATCACAGCTGAGTGTTATTTAATCTAACCAAGCAGAACTTCAGGTACATAAAGAATTCAAACTCAGGAAATCAATAAAATGATATCAACAAATTAAAAGAGGGAAAATGCATGATTGAAACAATAGATGCTAAAAAGGTATTTAAAACTATTCAGCACACTTCATATAAAAATGCTAAGTAAAATGAAAGTTAAAAAAATGAAATGTAAATAAAAACTACTTATAAACAGCAAATATTGTTAGAACCAAATACAGTTTAAATTGGTAAACAGAATGGTGTTCATAGTCAGTATTATTCATTTTCTTAGAAATTTTAACACATTCTGTAAGAAAATGAAATAAATATAAAGAATATATTATAAATCTGGTGATGTTTTATAACTAGAAAATTGGCAATGAAATAATTTCATAAACTGATAACACAAACTTTTTAAAAACCATCATATTCTTTGTAATCCAGCGAAAAGTTCATTTCAATAGTTAAAACAATTCAACAAGCTATGGGACCTACACAAACATTAGGTTAACAACTAACTTAAAGACAGAATTCAAAACAAAATGAAAAGTAGCAGTCTAGATTGTTTTGGTCCAACTACCATGCTAAGAAAATCTAGAACAGCTTCCATGTTCATGGAAAAAGTATCCTAAAAATATTCAGTTCTCACAATTATAATCTGTATTTCATAATTTTCATTAAATCACCAAAAGGTTTTTCTTAAAATAAACAAAATTATCTTAAAGTTTACATACATGAGTAAATATTTGACAGAAGCATAAGGAAGAATAACATGAGGGACAGGGGATTTGCCTTACTTGAAATCAAAACATTGTAAAGCCATGAAAAAGAAATATTTGTATAGCAGTAAGTATATTAGCAGAAGATAAAAATCAAAAAACAGATACCAGATAAGATTTAATTTACCACGATGATTGTAGTTGAATTCTATAGGAAAATGATGGATTATTTAATTAACTTTCCTGGCAAAAACAACTAAAATTTTATCTCTTTTACCACAGGTAAAAATAAATTTGGCATTCCAGATTGATTTCAACCAAGTGTCATGCCAAGAAAAGCTAGAAAACCTGAACAAAATATAAGATGCATTTGTCTGAAGCTATCAGAGCAACCAAAGCAGTAAAACTTGCAGAACCAAAGGCCAGAAAAACATTTCAAACAAACATTTTCAAATGAAAACAGTAACACAAAAGGCAAAAGTAAATGGAGTTAAGGTGTTTCAACACCATACTAAATATAGGCAGGGGCGGTAGGGGGGCCCTGACTAGCCTCAGACTAATCTTGGCAGGCTGAGGCACTAAGACAGAGTGAAGCAGAGATAAGGGGACAGACCACCTGGCCTTGGATGGTCGGGAGTATTTTTCTTTGGCAGCTATAGCATATCACAGAAAATGACCAGACCTCAAGGAATTAAGTCATTAAGGATGTTATCAATAGTTCGAGCTGAAACCAAGATGGCACAAGAATCTCAAGGCGACAAGCTTCCCAGTCAGTTCTCAATAAGACTGCCACTAAAAGCCCTCAGTGGCAACCCATTTGGGACATCTCTCACTCTAGAGAGCTGCTTCTTTCCTTTCCACTCTCACCTTCACTAAATAAACTTTCACTTCACTTCACCCTTCAACTCCATGAGGGCTAAGAACCCCACAATCCTGTAACAGTATCAATGTATATGAAGTAGAAAAATAATTTAACTTAGACTCTACTAAATCAAGGATTCGTGTGATAAACCCTGGGTAACCATTTAAGAAACTGTGAAACAAAATATAACTAAAACTAACAGAAAAATGTAACAAACTGAAGATTCAAAAGAAAATGAGGGGAAAAAAAAGAACAGGTAGGACAAAAAGAAAACAAATGGCAAGATAGTATATATACACCAAATAATATCCCTAATTACATAAATGTCAGGAAGTACTCCCTTTTATATAAATATACTCAGACTGAAAGAAAATAACTACAAATTGCATATGACACACACACAGTAAGGAGAAGGCCAAAGGAAGTTTGAGACTAAAAGGAGAGGAAAAGTACACGGAAAATCCTCCGAACACTAAACAAAAACCAAAAGCTGGGGTAGCTATATTATTATCAAAGTTAGCATTAAAGCTAGGAAAACTATTAGTGGGAAAAGGAGTCTTTTATAATGGCAAAAGGGTAAAACTACCAGGTAGACAGGACAATTCAAATGTGTATGTGCTTAATGACCTATCTTCAATACACATAAATATAATAGTAACTTTGGGCTGTCATATTTTAGATCTCATTTTATGAATCCCCTTAATTTTTTTAGATGTAGTTGGTTTTACTATTTTTGTCTTTTAACCTTTATGTTATTTCATAAGTGATTGTTCTACCCTTACTGTATGCTTTTATCCACAAAAGTTTTTCCTTTCATAATTTTCTTCTACTTAAGGTCTTTCTTTTCCACTTAAAGAAGTCCCTTTAGGTTCTTGTGAGGCCCATTTAGTAGTGATGAACTCCATTAACTTATGTTTGTCTAGAAAACTCTCCATCAATTCTGAGTAACTTTGCCACATAGAGTATATTCTTTGTTGTAGGTTTTTTTCTTTCAGTTCTTTTATCTGTTTTTTTCTCTATTTCCATTCTTTTTTATTATGTTCAGTTAGCCAGCATATACTATATCCTTTCAGTTCTATGAATTCATCATGCCACTCCCTTCTGGCCTTCCTGCTTAAAAAAAAAAAAAAAGAAAAAGAAAAAAAATTAGGGACTAGCCTTATTGCTTTCACTTGTATATTACTGCTTTCTTTTCTCTTGTTGCTTTTAAATTTATCTTCAATAGTTAGTATTTTAATTATAATGTGTCATGGTATAGACTTTCTTGGGTTCATCTTATTTGGAACTCTGTGCTCTTGAACCTAGATGTCAGTTTCCTTCCCCAGGTTAGAAATTTTTTTTTAGCTATTCTTTCTTCAAATAGGTTTTCTGCCCCTTTCTCTTATCTTTCAGGGACCCATATAATGCAAATGTTTGTTTGCTTGATGCTGTCCAAGCAATCCCTTAACCAATTATGTTTTTCATTCTTTTTTGAGCTGTCCACCTTGGGTACTTTCTATTACCCTGTCTTCCAAATTGCTGATTCATTCTTCTGCATCCTTTAATCTACTGTTGATTTCTTCTGTATTTAATTTCAGTTACTGTAGTCTTCTAATCTTCTAATCTGATTGGTTTTTATGTTTTCCATCGTTTTGTTAAAGTGCTAAGTTCATTCATTCTTCCCTCCAGTCAAGTGAGCATGTTGTATGATTACTTAAGATTCACAGGTGAATTTTTATCAAACATCAAAGAGTTAATACATATTCCCCTCAAATTATTCAGAAAAAATAGAGGAAAGCTTCCAAATACATTCAACAAGGCCAGCATTACCCTGACACCAAAAAAAAAAAAAAAAAAGACACTACAAAAAGAAAACAAACCAATATCCCTGTATTGGGATTTACATTTTACATAAATGTAAAAATCCTCAACAAAATACGAGCAAACCATATCCAACAATACATTGAAAAGATGATTCATTCACCACAATCAAGTGGAATATACTGGAGGGATATAAGAATGGTTCAATATTCATAAATCAAAATGATATATCACATCCACAAAATGAACACTATGTATAGCCATTGCAATAGATGCAGAAAAAGCATCTGACAAAATTCAACATTTTATGACTGACAAAGTAGGTTTAGAGGGAACACACCTTAGCATAATAAAGACAATACATGACAAACCCACACTTAACATCAATGATAAACTGACAGCTCTTGAAGATAATATCCACTCTCACCACTTTTATTCAACAGAGTACTAGAAATCCTAGCCATAGCAATCTGATGGGGAAAAAAAAAAAAAAGCAACCAAACTGTAAGGAAGAAGTAAAACTATCACTATTTGAAGATGACATACAATATACTGAAAACCCTAAAGACTCCACTGAAAAAATTACACTGAGTTTAGTAAAGTTGCAGGATATAAAATATGCAAAAATCAGCTGCACTTCTCTATACTACAATGAAATAGCAAGAAGAGAAAGTAAGAAAACAAACCTATTTAAAATCCCCAAACAATGCATTTGCAATATATATCCAAAAATAATATATTTCAGAATAAACTTAGCCAAAGAGGTGCAGGACCTGTACTCCAAAAACTATAAAACGTTAATGAATGAAATTAAAGACACAAATAGGAAGACATATCATGTTCACAAATTGTAAGAATATTATTAAAGTCTCCATACTCTAAAGCAATCTATAGACTCAGTGCAATCCCTTGCAAAATACCAGCAACATTTTTCACATAATCATAAAATTTGCATTAAACCACAAAAGAACCCAAGTAACCAAAGCTTTTTTCAGAAATAACAAAGCTGGAGGTATCCCAACATATACTATTTTTTTTTTTAAGAGGAAGAAAGTTTTAATGAAAGTGAAAATAAACACCTTCAGGTATATACAAATTTAAATTTAAATTTCCAATTTTATATTGTTTTCCCTGCTTTAAGAATGTAACATAGTTCAATTGAAATTATCTTCTGAACAGAACGTATTGAATTTGATAGATTATAACTTAATATTTAGTTTTTGTAAAATTTTACAAGTTACCAAATTTAAAATATTGTTAGAATTTATAGTAGCTTATAGTTAAACTTTATCCTTGGATTTGGACCAAAAAAATTCCTGAATATTGTTTGCTTCTTCCATTTTTGTAAGTTTTTTTTTTGATGTATATATTTTTTTTCCAATTTATTTATTTTCAGAAAAACAGTATTCATTATTTTTTCACCACACCCAGTGCTCCATGCAAGCCGTGCCCTCTATAATACCCACCACCTGGTACCCCAACCTCCCACACCCCCGCCACTTCAAACCCCTCAGACTGTTTTTCAGAGTCCATAGTCTCTCATGGTTCACCTCCCCTTCCAATTTACCCAAATTCCCTACTCCTCTCTAATGCCCCTTGTCCTCCATGCTATTTGTTATGCTCCCCAAATAAGTGAAACCATATGATAATTGACTCTCTCTGCTTGACTTATTTCACTCAGCATAATCTCTTCCAGTCCCGTCCATGTTGCTACAAAAGTTGGGTATTCATCCTTTCTGATGGAGGCATAATACTCCATAGTGTATATGGACCACGTCTTCCTTATCCATTCGTCCGTTGAAGGGCATCTTGGTCAGAGTCATTTTTAAAGGAAGTTTTGAAGTTTCCCTATTCAATAAAGAGATGCAACTTCGGAGGAAGAGGTTTCGACCTTTCAGGTGGCAGCTGCCAACGAGAGAACGCTTACCCGGCACATGGCGGGAGGCCATCGAAGACACTTCTCTCCTGGCTCCCTCCCCAACGCAGACAAGGCACTGCTGCCACACTCACGGAGCCCCCACAGAGGCCACAGAGGCCATCGCTTGCATGGGACAGGACGGGACAGGACAGAATGGGACGCTGCCTGCCTCAGCGGACTCCTAAAAGCCCATGGCTCAGGACAGGAAGTAACTGAGACCCATTCTGGGCTTGCCATTGCCTGGGGAAGAGGAGGCATGACAGCCCGGGGGCAGAGGGTGTCAGGCCACCCCTTGGCCACGTGGGTCAGGGCCTGGAGCTCCACAAGTCACACACTAACCTTTGGTCACAAGTGATGACAAAGGCTGGGTCCACTCTCAGCAGCAGCTTGATGGTAAGTCCCAGATGGCACCTAGCGGGCCCTCGGAGAAGGTCTTCGCCAGGCCCTGGAGCAGAGGCTCGAAGTGCAGGAACCACTTCATCACTTCTGCTATCCAGTCAGTCTGTCTTCGGGCAGGCCCCAGGCCCTTAGTGACTACACTGGGTGGAACGGCCTCCTCCCGACATTCGTGTCTACCCGGACCTGTGAATGGGAACTTGGAGGTCAGGTCTTTGCAGGTCGAATTAAGGTAAAATGAGCTCCTGCTGGCTCCTAACCCAGTGACCGGTGTTCTTACAAGAGAATTTGGACACGAACCCAGAGAAGATACAGAAGCGATGGCCACAGGAGACGAGACGGGAGTGACGCAGCTACACGAGGAGCCACCGCCACCACCAGAAGCCCCAACATATACTATTAAAGCTACAATAATCAGAACAATATGGTATTGGCACAACAGACACATAGATCAATGCAACAGGCTAGAGAGCCCAGAAATAAACCCATGACTATATGATCATTTAACCTACAATGAAGGAGGGGCGCCTGGGTGGCTCAGTTGGTTAAGCAACCGCCTTCGGCTCAGGTCACGGTCCCAGAGTCGCGGGATCAAGTCCCACATCAGGCTCCCAGCTCCATGGGGAATCTGCTTCTCCCTCTGACCTTCTCGCCTCTCATGCTCTCTCTCACTGTCTCTCTCTCAAATAAATAAATAAATAATCTTTAATCTACAATGAAGGAGGCAATAATATACAATAGCTAAAAGATCATCTCTTCAATCACTAGTACTGGGAAAACTGGGGAGCTACATACAAAAGAATAAAAGATCACTATCTTATGTCATATAGAAAAATAAACTCAAAATAGACTACAAGACCTAGATGTGAGGCCTGAAACCATAAAACTCAAGGAAAATATAAGCAATAATCTCTTTGATATTAGCCTTAGCAATATTTTTCTGGATTTGTCTCCTCAAGCAAGAGAAAAGCAAAACTATTAGGACTACACCAAAATAAGAAGCTTTTGCAGAGTAAAGGAAATTAATAAAATGAAAAGGCAAATTACAGAATGGAAGAAATTTGCTAATGGTGTATTTAATAGGGGGTTAATATCCAAAATATATAAAGAATTTATACAACTCAATGCCAAAAATACCCAAGTAATCCAATTTTTGAAAGGGTGGAGGACCTGAAAAGATATTTCTCCAAAGACATACAGATGGCCACAGACATATGAAAAGACACTGAATGTCACTAATCATTAAGGAAATCCAAATCAAAACCACAATGATTTATCAAATTATACCAATCAGAATGTCCATTAAAAAAATAATAACAAGTGTTGGTGAGGATGTGGAGAAAAAGGGACCTTTGTGCACCACTGATAGGAAATAAAATTGGTGCAGCTCCTATGGAAAACAAGATGGAAGTTCCTCAAAAAAAAAAAAAATTGAAATAGAAATAGCATATGATCCTGTAATTCCACTACTGAGTTTTTCCCATAGAAATGAAAACATTAATTCAAAAAGATATCTACACTCCATGTTTATTGCATAATTTACAACAGCCAAGATATGGGAGTGACCCAAGTGTCCATCCATAGATGAATGAAGAAAATGTAGTTTGTGTATATATATTATATATACTTTATAAATATTATTGATGATGCTCATCCATAAAAAGAGAGATCTTGCCATCTGACATACTGTGGATGAAACCAGAGGGTATCATGCCAAGTGAAATAAGTCAAAATAAGACACACATACCATATAATTTCAATTATATGTGGAATTTAAAAAACAAAACAAAAACAAAGAAAAAAAGAGATAGATCCATAAATAGAATGTACTGGTAGTTGCCAGAGGAAAGGAGGTTTGGGGGATGGGCAAATTGGTGAAGGAGAGTGGGAGGCACAAAAATCCAGTTATGGAATGAGTCACAAAGTTGAAAGGAGTATAATCAAAGGTATCATAACAGCATTGTAGGGTAACATGTGGTAGTTACACCGGTAGTCCTCATAGTATAATATATAGAGTTGTCAAATCACTATGTCATACACCTAAAACAAACATAACATTAGGGGTCAACTATATTCCAATAAAAAAAAAACAAAACTGTAACTTGAGGGAAATAGACAAATCCCCTATCAAGATGAGAGACTATAATATATCTGCCCAACATAAAATCTGAACAAAGTAGGTAGGGATGTAAAACATCCAAATAGCACAATTAAAAATGACCTGACAATCATAAGTAGTCTTTTCAGCTGTACATACAAGATAAACAAAATGATTATATGTAGTTCATAAAATAAGTCTTAAACTTAAACTATAAATCATTCAATTATGTTGTCTGACCACTATTGAATTAAGGTAGAAAAAAAAGTAAAAAGTAACTTGAAAAATGCCTAAATGTTTAGAAATGAAATAATATTTCTAATCCATTGTTCAAAAGAGAAATGGAAATGGATATTAGAAAACATTTTAAACAATGGTACTGAAACTATATCTTAGGAAGTTATAAAAAGGAAGCAAGTTAAACCCAAAGAAATTAAAGAACAGAATTAAGAAAATAAAGATAAATGTACTCATCCAAACCCCCAAATTTGGCATCCAATACAACATTCTCAACTAATAGAAACCAGAGCTCTTTGAAGAAATTGCTGATGCTGGGACTCGGGTAGGGAATATATAAGATTTGCCTAGAATATCTCATAGCACCAAAAAGAAGAAAAAAAAATTCTTAAGAACGAAACAATGGGACCATGACAAAGGAACACAGGAGGCAACTGAAAGAGTGCTCAATGGCCAAAGCTGGGGCCATTAGAGTAAGAAAACGCATGGTATCAGGAAATAACCAAAAGTATGAAATTAATATCCATGGATCCATACTGATAAAAAGAAATGAGCAAATATTCAAATGCAGGAGAACAAATATCTCAATTAATTTATGTAGAAACCCCCTCCTCCAAGCGGTAGGGCATAACTTACCATACATTAAATATAGGATGCACAAACTGACTTTCCTGAAGAGAATATATATTCCAGAGAGGGGAAGAATACCTTTACCCAGAAGAAATCTGATTAATACTACCTCAGTCAAGGGGCGCCTGGGTGGCTCAGTGGGTTGGGCCGCTGCCTTCGGCTCAGGTCATGGTCTCAGGGTCCTGGGATCGAGTCCCACATCAGGCTTTCTGCTCAGCAGGGAGCCTGCTTCCCTCTATCTCTCTCTCTGCCTGCCTCTCCATCTACTTGTGATCTCTCTCTGTCAAATAATTAAATAAAATCTTTAAAAAAAAAAAAATACTACCTCAGTCAAATGAATAAGTTTTCATCATTAGCGATAAGTCATGTTAACAGTATGGACCCCTGATACACAAGAATGAAAGTTTACCCCAGTAGTCTTCCTCCCACTCAATCCCAATCAGAAAGATAGTCAATATAGGAAAATATTTTAAAAAGATATCACTACAGATCTTGCAAACATTTAAAGATTAATAAATTATGAATTAATGCTAATAAATTTGGAAATTCACAAATATGGACAAAATATATCAAATCTGATACAATAAAAAAAGATAGAAAGTTTGATCCTTTAAGAATGAGATCTTGGGGGGCGCCTGGGTGGCTCAGTGGGTTGAGCTGCTGCCTTCGGCTCGGGTCATGATCTCAGGGTCCTGGGATCGAGTCCCGCATCGGGCTCTCTGCTCAGTAGGGAGCCTGTTTCCCTCTCTCTCTGCCTGCCTCTCCATCTACTTGTGATTTCTATCTGTCAAATAAATAAATAAATAAAATCTTTAAAAAAAAAAAGAATGAGATCTTGGTTTTAAATTTTTCCTAGAAAGAAATCAATAGACCCATACAGTTTCACCAATGAATTTTTCAAAACATGGAAAGAAAGCGTAACACAAGTCTTACATAAAGTCTTCCAGAGAATACAAATAGATATTTTCCATTCAATTAAAGATAACAGCATAACCTTTACATCAAAACCTCTAAAGTTAGAAGAAAAAAAAGTATAGATAAATCAATGATTATGAAAGCAAAAATCTGAAACAGAAAATTAAATATGAACTCAACATGAGCAAGGAGAATTTAATCCATCAATGTAAGGTTGATCAAATATTTTTAAATTAAACAAAATGAGAAAAAGTTTTGAGATCATATCACTAGAAGCAACCAGATAAAATTCAATACCAGTCATACTAAAAATTTTAAACTAGAAATAAAAACTTCCTTGATCTATTAAAGAATATAAAAAGCACTTTGCACACATCATATGTAATGGTGAAATATTAAAAGCCTTTTTCTAAAATTGGGAATGACATCAGGATGCTCACAACCAGTACTTCCATTCCACACTGCATAGTCATCAAACACAGTAAAGAAAAAATTTTAGATATAAAAATGAAAAAGAAAAAACTCTTCAAAAACTTCATCAGAAATAAATTTAGCAAGATCACTAGATACAAGATCAGCAGACATAAGTTAAAGGAAATAAAAATCTTAAAAATTATACCAATATCCAAAATATCAAATACCGAGAAACACGCCTATTTAAAGATGTAGAAGATTCTTATTATGAAAGTTACAAAGTATTTTAGAAGAATTTTAAAGGATTTTAAAGAATTTAAATGTAAGAACACACCATATTCAGAGACTTGAAGATTCAATATATTTTTTTAAGATTTTATTTACTCATTTAACAGAGAGAGAGAGAGAGAGAAATCACAAGTAGGCAGAAAGGCAGGCAGAGAGAGAGGGGGAAGCAGGCTCCCCGCTAAGCAGAGAGCCTGATGCAGGGCTCGATCCAGGGACCCTGAGATCATGACCTGAGCTGAAGGCAGAGGCTTACCCCACTGAGCCACCCAGGCACCTTGAAGATTCAATATTATGAAGCTGTAAATGTTCTCTAAGTGATCTACAGATTGAATGAAATCACAATGAAAATCCCAACAGTGTATTTTTGTAGAAAGTTAAAAGGCTAGCATTAAATGTTTATGGAAATGTAAAAGCAAAGAAAAGCTAAGGAATCTTTAAGAAGCTAGTGAATACCGGCCAGGTATCAAGACTTAGTGTAAAGCTACAGTAATTAAGACAGCAAGGTATTGACTTTATTGTCCATGAAAGAACACAAGAGTCCAGAAGCCTACCCAGGATAATAAACTCTTGATTTATCAGTTCAGCAGAGCATGTAGAGCCTTTTTCATTAAGTGCTATGGGGTCAAATGAATATCTATATGTAAAAAGTGAATACTGATCCATTTCTTATCACTTATGTAAAAATTTTTAAGTGACTTGTAAATTGAACTTAATAAAATTCTCTAGGAAACAAAATTTGAGTATGTTTAATTTCTTCAACATGACAAAAAGCACTAAACATAAAGGAAAATAAATGTAGAATTAAGAGTTTCTGTTAACCAAAAATAATATACTGTCATAAAAAAATTTTTTTAAAAAGCACTAAGTGGAAAACAAAGAGCCTGATTCAAAATATGTAAAGAATTCCTACAAATCAGTAAGAAAATATCTAAGAGGAAAGTGGCCAAAAGCAATTTTTAACTTAGTGACTAGTGAACATATGAAAGTAATTCAATTTTAGTAATCAGAAAGGCAAATTAAAACTCCAGTGAAGGGACTGATTACTAAAGTTGAGACAGTCTCTTCAATAAACGGTACTGGGAAAATTAGACAGCTATATACAAAAGAATGAAACTCAACCATTCTCTTACATCATACACAAAGGTAAACTCAAAATGGATGAAAGACCTCAATGTAAGACAGGAATCCATCAAAATCCTAGAGGAGAACATAGGCAGTAACCTCTTCAACATCAGCCACAGCAACTTCTTTCAAGACACTTTCCCTCCAAAGGCAAGGGAAACAAAAGTGAAAATGAACTTTTGGAACTTCTTCGAAATAAAAAGCTTTTCACAGCAAAGGAAACAGTCAACAAAAAGAAGAGGCAATCCACAAAATATGAGAAGATATTCGCAAATGACACTACAGACAAAGGGCTATAAAGATCTATAAAGAACTCAAATTCAACACTCAAAAAAACAAATAATCAAGTCAAAAAGTGGGCAAAAGACATGAGCAGACACTTCTCTAAAGACATACAAATGGCTAACAGACACATGAAAAAAATTTTCATCACTAGCCATCAGGGAGATTCAAATCAAAACCACATTGAGATACCACCTTACATTATACCAATTAGAATGGCAAAAATCGATGAGGCAAGAAACAACAATGGTTGGAGAAGTTGCAGACAAAGAGGAACTTTCTTACACTGTTGGTGGGAATGCAAGTTGGTGCAGCCACTTTGGAAAACAATGTGGAGGTTCCTCAAAAAGTTAAAAATAGAGCTACTTTATGACCCAGCAATTGCACTACTGGGTATTTACCCCAAAGATACAGATGTAGTGAAAAGAAGGGCCATATGCAGCCCAATGTTCATAGTAGCAATGTCCACAATAGCCAAACTGTGGAAAGAGCCTTCAACAGATGAATGGATAAAGATGTGGTCCATATGTACAATACAGAAAGGATGAATAACCAAGTTTTGCACCAACATGGATGGGACTGGAGATTATGCTAAGTGATATAAGTCAAAAAGAGAAAGTCAATTATCATATGGTTTCACTTATTTGTGGAACAAAAGGAATAGCATGGAGGATATTAGGAGAAGGAAGGAGAAAATGAAGGGGGAGAAATCAGAGTGGGAAACAAAGCATGAGAGACTATGGACTCCAGGAAACATATTGAGGGTTTTAGAAGGCAGAGGTATAGGGGGATGGGTTAGCCTGGTAATCGGTATTAATGAGGGCACAGATTGCATGGAGCACTGGGTCTTATATGCAGACAATGAATCATGGAACACTAGATCAAAAACTAATGATGTACTACATAGAGATTAACCTAAATAAATAAAACTACAGTGAGATACCAGTATCTACCCATAAAAAAGAGTAAAACTAAAAAAGACAATGATAAGTATTGGTGAAGATGTAGAATGTTAGAATTCTTACTGGTGGAAGTGCAAACTAGTGTAATCATTTTGGAAAACTTCTGGGCAGTAATTACTGACCTACTGAAGTTGGAAATCTACATGACTTATGAGGCAATTTCCCTCTGAAATGTACATCCAACTGAAATGTATGCACAAAAGCCTCAAGAGTAATTCACAAGAATATTCGTAGCTATATCCTCTATTGCCATTCATTGAAAAAATTCCAAATATCTGTCAACAGTAGAATAATCACATTCATTCAATGAAATACCATACAACAAGGAGAATGAACTGCTACACACCACTATGTAGATAAAACTCACCAACAAAATGTTAAATAGAAGATATTGGATTTAAAAATACATATTATATGAATTTATATTAAGGTCAATGAGCAACAAACTAAACTATAATGTTTAGAGATCCAGTTTAGAAGACAATAATAGGAAGAAAAGCAGGAAGGCAATTACCATAGATACCAGGACAGTAATATCTAGGATAACGCAGTTTTAGTAATTGAGACTAGAATTATTCTGAGTGACTGGCTGCTGATTACGTGGATCTATTTTGATAACTGTTTGATACAGTACTTCACTGGATATATGTGATCTTTCACTTCTGAAAAGTGTAATTAAATTCCAGATGGGTTAAAATTTAAACTTAAAATTCAGACAATAAAAATTCTGCAAAATTTAAAAAAAAAAAAAAAAAAGGAGGGGCGGGGAGGAAAGGGACCTGGAAGGTACAACATATGGGTGAGTGAGACTTTCTTCACTACATGCAGGAAACTCTGTTTAAAACAAAGATAGACCTGTTCAGTTGTATAAAGAGTTAAAAACTTTGTTATCTTTTGTACAAAAAGATTTGTTAATTGGGATGATAAAGGAGTTAACTTCTTACAATATAAAAAGTGCAAACATTAAAATCAGAAGTTTCATAGAATAAATTCAGTGTCAACAAACATGTAAAATTGTTCAAATTCTCTAATTAAGAAATTAAAATATTTTAATCTCATACAGGTAAAAATGTTTAAAATTCTATAAAATGTACTAACAGTATAAGAAAAAGGTATTCTCATACACTGACATCTCAGCTGTTTTTAAAAGTAACAAGGTAACATCTATTCAAATTAAAAATACATTTTTTCTCCCAGTAATTTCGCTACTAAAAAGCTATCTCTGAGAAACAAAATTACACCTAGAGAGGGATATACATGCAGATATTTATTGCAATCATATTCAAGGTGGCAAAAAATGCAAAAATAAATGTCTATCAAGAGAAATTGTTAAAAACAAAATTAAAATACAACTGCTTTTTAAAATCATGCATACATTTAGAATAGAACTACGTTCCTTCTTAGATTTCTGATATGCTAAGTGAGAAAAGCAAAACGCAGAAAAATTATGTGATCTTTTTTCTAAAACATAACAAAAGCATATCATTGTATTTATGTTCACATAATTATATCCATTCATTCACTGAATTCTATGCACATGAAGAAAATGTAGACTATTATGATGTACCTCAGGGCAGGGTTTAAAAAATTCTATGAATGGTAAAAGGAAGGGGAACCCAAGCAAGTGATGGAAAGAGTACAGGAAAAACTGCACTTCAGAATGAATAACATGGTCATGTTTATTCACTTCTGTTAAATTATATAGGAGGCATATGTAGAACAGCAGGTTTCTTCAAAAAAAAAAAAATGATAGCCTCTCTTTAGGCACCTGAAATATCTTTTTCCTTAAAAAAATAGTCTTAAAAAATTAAGAGAAGACGGTGCCAGGAAAACCAGTTTGAAGGAATTTAAACTATAGAAATGACTGCCAGTAGATGGCAGTAAAACCCTCCAAAAATTATAGGAACATTTTCTTAATTGCTAGAAAAGCTTGTCTATAATCTTTACCTCATAAAAATATTCAAATTATATATGCAGACCATGAATGAAGTTCCCTAAGACAGACTTTAACACTTATATATAATTACCTATTTCCTAAATCATCTAGAAGTCATTAAAAAAAAAAAAACTCAAGAATAATGCCCTCTGAGAGCTGACAAAATATTCAATTAGTATGTATTTATCTTACATCTACTATGTGTAAAATATGGAAGCAAACTGAAGAAAACATTTGAGTTTTAATCAAGTAGAACAAAATGTAAAGTAAATGGAATGTTTACAAATAAACTAGTACAAGCTAATGTACCGGTTTTTAACAGTGGCATGTCAACTCTCAAGAGTGCATATGGCCACAGAACTTAGTGTCCCAAACCAAATAAATAAATAAGCAAGCCATTAGGCAGATAAAACATGTCACACTTTTTCACTGAAACTCATACTTTACTCAGTAGCAGGTCTTTTTACTCTTACTATACACCAAAAGCTCTAATGATTCTTTAAAGTGGTTTAGAAGTTATCCAGCAATTCCACTTACTACCTCAAGGCTTAGTATAGAATTACTTTATTAAGTTTATGGGTCCTGTAGCTTAGGAATTTGCATATGATGAATATGTGGAGTTGGCTTGTTTCTGTACAGTCAACACCCATGGCTTCAGCAAGGAAAACTCAAATGGCTGGAGTCTGGAACTACTGATGGGAGTCCTTATACATGGCCTCCCCATGTGGCCTGGGCTTCCTGGATGCAGCATCTGGATTTCTTGCATGACGGTCCAAGGCACCAGGTACAAGTGTTACAGAAAATAAGGTGAAAGCTACATCACTGCTTGTGAACTAGCCTTGTAAGATCACATGGAATGATTTCTACTCTACGCTTTGGTCAAAGCACTCAAACCTACCCACTCCCAAGGGAATGGTAATTATACTCCTTTTCTTGAGGGGGAATAGCAAAGTCACAGCAGATAAAAACTTAAATATTACTGTAGTAATCTCTGGGTAATAAAGTATAACACAGTATGCCCTTTGGCCCCAATTCACATCATTCCCATATGCAGGATTCACTACACCCTTCCCTGAAAGATCTCCAAAGTCTCAATCCATGACGGTACCAAAACAGTCTCAGACCTCATCATCTAAATCAGGTCCAAGTGTAGATTAGGCTCCCCAGTAGTCGTTCAAGTACAGTTCCTCTTGATCTGAAGACCTACGAAACAAAATGGCATGTTAGCCCACACACATCCAACACACCACTGTGGGACAAACATAGAGTAACTTCTATAGGCACTCTCATTCAAAACAAAGAATCAGGAGGCATACAGTAATTGCTTGGAAATCCCTGCAGACTAAATCCTCAATTCATTAGGTACATTTTCATTTTTTCCATATTGTGGCAGTAGCAATTTTGCTAGATATTCTTTTATTATATATAACAAAGATCTCCAGTCTCCTTTCCTCCAGCTTTCAGCATTTTCCTTAGCTTCCTTAAGGCCTTCACTGACAACCTCCTTGAGGCCTGTCAGGTTTCCTCTCCTCAAGGACCTTCCAGTTTCTGCCCATGATTCAGTCCAAAAGTTATAACAGCATCTCCTATCTGGTACCAAATTTTGTTTCAGTTATTATTTTTTTATTAACATATAATGTATTATTTGCTTCAGGGATACAGATCAAGAAATGGGTAGAAGACATGAACAGACATTTTTACAAAGAAGATATCCAAATGGCCAATAGACACATTAAAAAGTGCTCAATGTCACTCATCATCAGGGAAATACAAATCAAAACCACAGTGATATACCACTTCATACCAGTCAGAAGAGCTAAAATTAACAAGTCCAGTTATTATTTCTATACAACAACTTCTTCCTAAAACCCAGGGATAAAATAATATTATATCACAGATTCTATGAGGCAGAAATTGAAACAAAACACAGCAGGTTGGCTTAAATCTGTTCCATAATGTCTGGACCTTAAACAGGGATATGCAAGTGGTAATACACCGGAACTATCAAGAAAAGACCCCAAACGGAACCTTTCCATGTAGCTTGAGTTTCCTAGAGCATGGCAACCTTCAAGGTCATTGGACCTTGCATGGCAACTCAAAATTAAACAGGAGTATTTTAATGAACAAGTTAGAGGTACACAACCTTGTACAACCTAATCATACAAGTCAAGCAACACTCCTTAAAAAGGAACAGGACAGAATATCGATGGTGTTGTAGCCATTTATGAAAACTAAAATCCTCTATCCCAGTTTATCAAGAAATAAACGAAGACCAAAGTGCTACTGGCAATATGCATGACAGGAGGGAGAAATAATGCTTGGCAGGCAGGGGCCAGGGGAGGAGGCTCCCTGCGGAGCAGAGAGCCCAATGTGGGGCTCTTTCCCAGGACCCCGAGATCATGACCTGAGCCAAAGGAAGAGGCTTAACTCACTGAGCCACCCAGGTGCCCCAACACATGCGTTTTTGCTATCTCTCAAAACCCTATTAAGATAACATGAGAAGGTCGCCTGGGTGGCTCAGTGGGTTAAGCCTCTGCCTTCAGCTCAGTCATGATCTCAGGGTCATGAGATCCCCAGAGTTGAGTCGGGCTCTCTGCTCAGCGGGGAGCCTACTTACCCCTCTCTCTCTACCTGCCTCTCTGCCTACTTGTGATCTCTGTCAAATAAATAAATAAAATCTTAAAAAAAAAAAAAAAGGTAACATAGGGAAAAAGCCTCTTGGGTTCCTCATCCACTGAACAAATAAGTAAAGAAGAGTTATATATAGTGGCTGAGGTGCTTGATCCAGCTTATAATGGAGGAAGAGTAGAAATTAAAACAAAGAGGTCAGAGAATATGCCCAAAATCCAAGTGATTGTATGACTTCCAAGTTCTTCCTTACTCAATGGTATAAGTTAATGAAACACTAGGGAATTCTTGTCTTGGCTATGAGATGGATATTAAAGTTGTCCTATTAACAAGCAACCGGACATAAAACCTAGAGAATATATAGAACTTCTGAAGGCATTGGACAGCACTCATGAAAGGCTGTAATCCTTAAGAAAGGAGATATACCTGGAAAAATCCCTATATTCATCCAGATTCCTTAATTATTTGAACCACAGCACAGGAAGGGAGACCAAGCACAAAGCAGTAGTTTTACTGGATTAAGGATGCAGAAATCAAGGTTCAAGGCAGCTGGGATTTAGGTGTCACAGTTAGATCCACAGAGAATGAACCCCAAGCGCTTGCATGTTAATTCCACTCATCGTTAGCCAACTTCTTTTTTTTTTAATATTTATTTTATTTATTTGACAGAGAGAGATCACAAGTAGGCAGAGAGGCAGGCAGAGAGAGAGAGAGAGAGAGGAGGAAGCAGGCTCCCTGCTGAGCAGAGAGCCCGATGCGGGACTCGATCCCAGGACCCTGAGATCATGACCTGAGCCGAAGGCAGCGGCTTAACCCACTGAGCCACCCAGGCGCCCCTCGTTAGCCAACTTCTAAGCTGCAAATTTATACTCTTTATACTTCGTGTAGCTGTGGTACGAGGTTGAAACCTGGGAGGAGTTTCCAGACATAACAGGGTGCTTGGGAGAATTTGCAGTTTGGGCCAAACCAGAATATAAGCACCCTGGAAAACAAGGTGGACTCTCAGTTGAGACTCCAGAAAAGTGATCTACAGAAAGATCAAGATTAAAGCATGAAAACAAAATTAAAATACACCTTCCCTTATACTAGATGAGTAAAAGCCAAGTGATCCATCTGTAACTTAAACACCTACCAGAACAAAAATTTATAAACTTAAAAAGAAGGAACTATAACCCAAAATAATTATAATATAGATCTACATTGTCTTCTATGTAATAAAAAAATAGGGAAAGAAACCAGTAAAAGTGATACATAACCAAGAGAATTAAAGTAGGCATCTATTAATGATGAATTCTCAAATTTAGACTAGAAAAAAACTCCAACCTGCTTAAATGTTAACACACAACCATAAACATCATACTTAGGTATAAGACAGGCCTTTCCCCTAATATAGGCAACAAGACATGGATACCTGCTCCCACCGTTTCTTTCCGTTATATTGGAGATTCTAAATACTGCAATTTGGCAAGGAAAAAAAAAACCAAAACAGGATCCTAATAAAGGGAAGACTTAAATTTTTTTGCATAGTATATTCTGCATGCAGCAAATCCAAAGAAACACATATACAAATTATAATGAATGGATAAGTACAGAAAGGTTACAAAACACAAGGTCAAACTTCAAAAAATCAACTGTATTCTAATTCCAATAGATGGAAAAATCAATTAGAGAATAAAATAAATATCTTTCATAATAGCAACAAAGAATGAAAATATTTATAAATAGAATAAGTTCTTCAAGACCTGTACATTAAAAATTACAAACATGGAGGAGGGAAATTAAAGATCAACAAACAGATCATTCCCGTTCATGGATTGGAAAATTCAGTGTTGTTAAAATAGCAATTCTTCCCAAATTAATCTACAGATTCAACCAACTGCCATAAAATCTAGCAGGCTTTTTTGCAGAAATTTAAAAGGTGACCCCCGCCACATTCTTATGGAAATGTAACAGACCCAAAACCATTTTGGAAAAAAAAATGAGAATTTTCACATTGATTTCAAAAATATTCCAAATCAGAAATGGAGAAATAACTATCTACACAAAAGAAATACAAAATAATATTATACCAACCGAGAAGAAATGGATTCTTAGAAGCATAATCTTCCCAAACTGAATTAGTAATAAATAGTAAATCTGAACAAACCAGTTACTAGAAATGAAATAGAATCAATAGTCAAAAAAATCTCCCAACAAAATCCAGGACCAGATAACTTCACAAGTAAATTCTACCAAACATTCAAATGATTTAAAGAATAGTACCCATTTGTTTCTATTAGGGCAGCATTACCCTGATACCAAAACCAGACAAAGACACTACAAAACAAACAAAGAGACACACACACACACACACACACACACACACCCCACAACAACTACAGGCCAGCATCTCTGATAAACAGATACAAAAATCCTCAACAAAATATTAACAAACCAAATCCAAAAATACATTTAAAAAAATTACTCACCACAATCAACTGGTATTTATTCCAGGGGTGCAAGGGCAGTTCAATATGTATAAATCAATCAACATGATAAAACATATTAACAAGAAAACAAACATTTCAAAAGATTAAAAAAAAAGCATTTGATAATGTACAACATCCACTCTGATAAAAATCCTCAACAAAGTAGAAGGAAACAGGGTTCCTGGAGGGAAGACAGGTGGGGGGATGGGATAATTGGGTGATGTGATAAGCACTGGGTGTTATATGCAACTGATAAAGTATTGAACAGTACATCTGGAACTAATGATGTACTATATTTTGGCTAATTTTAAAAAAAAGAACACACCTCAACATAATAAAGGCCTCATGTGAAAAATGCACAGCTAGCATCATATTCAATGGTGAAAACATGGGAACTTTTCCTCTAAGATCTGGAAAAGACAAGGATGTCCACTGTCACCACTTTTATTTCAACACAATACTAAAAGTCCTCATTACAGCAATCAGACAAGAGAAATAGAAGGCATCCAAGCAGGTAACAAAGAAGTAAAACTTTTACTATTTGCAGATGATATGATAATATGTATTTTAAAAATCTAAAGACTCTAGAAAAAAAAAACTAGAATAAGTGAATTAAGTCAAGTCACAGGATACAAAACTTATACCGAAATCTATTGAATTTCTAAACACTAATAATGAAGGAGAACAGGGAAATAACCCCATTTATAACTGCACCAAAAATAATACCTAGGAATAAACCAAGGAGGTGAAATACCTATAAGAACCATAAAATGTTGATGAAAGAAATTGAGGACACAAATAAATGGACATATGTTCCATGGTTATGGATTCGAAGAGCCAAAATAGTTAAAATGTCCATGCTACCTAAAGCAATCTACAGATTTACAGTAATCCCTATCAAAATATCTATTGGAAAAAATGATCCTAAAATTTGTATGGGACTACAATAAAACCCAAATTGCCAAAGCAAGCTTTGGAAAGAATTACAAAGCTGGAGATATCATAATCCCAGATTTCAACATATACTATGAAACTATAGTAATCAGAACAATATGGTACTGACACAAAAATAGACACACAAAACAATGAAACAGTATGGAGACCCCATAAATAAACCTATGCTTACATAGCCAATTAATTTATAATACAGGCAGCAAGAATATACAGTGGGAAAAAGATGGTCTCTTCAACAAATGGTGTTGGGAAACTGAAGAGCTATATGCAAAAGAATGTAACTGGATCATTTTCTTACACCATGCAGAAAAGTAAATTCAAAATGCATTAAGTACCCAGAAGGAATGCATACTGAACTGCAGGAATGATACTGAATAATAAGATATTGCAAAAATTATTTATGGAGATAGTCGCTCAACTTGTTACAACTGCCAAACACAGAGCTGTACACTCCAAGTTTATTACAGAATACAAAAACATGTCTGAAGTTAGTTTTAAAGTAATGACAAAAGATATTCACCAAAAAAAAACAAAAGCTGAGAAAATATATTGTTATCAGATCCAAGTTAGCATAAAAGGATATTAAACTAAATGAGAACATTTCATAATATATGGGATGCCAGTGAAGAATGCTTAACAGTTTATAACATTAAGCACTTCCATTGCAAAAAAGAAAGATCTAAAATAGCTCACCTCAAGAAGCTAGAAGAAGGAAATAATGTACAGAGTAAAAGGAAATAAAAGTCATAGCAGAAATAATGAAATGGAAAAATGGGAAAAATTGAAATTTCTCTGAAGATGAGTCAGAAATACAAACCTCCATAAGATTTCTCAGAGGAGAAATTTCCCAACTCATTCTATTACCCTAATACCAAGTCCAGAGAAGACATCTGGAACAAAACCATAGACCAGTATCCCTCAAACAAAATTCCTTTAAAAATGCTAGCACCAAGTCTAGCAAGACATTAGAAAGAGTACATAATATGCCTAAATGGGGCATCCCAGAAATGCAACAGTGTTTTAACACTCAAAAATCATATATATAAGTTGGTTGGTTGGTTGGGGCTCAAAAGGCACAAATCTGGAAAACAAAGATAAGAAAGCCTGTAGAAGAGGAATTTGGATTAGCCAGTAGTAATGGCCATGTGAATCTTGGTGATTCATGCCAATGCTTATCATATGCATTTGGATGACGCATATACACAAAAATACACTCAGCAACCAGGTAAAAGGACTTATTCACCCAGTAGGTATCCTAGCTCCTCTATTCTCTGCCACACTAGTGTACAGCCAATGACTCAATTCTAGCAATGGAACCCAGCACATATCCAACAGAAATGCACATATATATTTATGAAATTCACAGTATTCAGATCATTTTTTTTAACAATTGATGACATTTTTCCAGTTTTCAAGGGTGGGATGAATAAACAGATGTTTGATAAAGTATTCAGAAATGAATGAACCACAACTACATACACACACAAAAATGGATAAATCCTGTATTTTAAAACTGTGCAAAAAGAAACCAGTATTAAAAACTTACTATCAGTTCCATAAAGAATCATTAAAAAATAAACACATTTTTTCTTGGTTGTTGGCAAAATTAGGTGATAAAACTATTTTTAAAGACCCAGAAAGGAAGATAGTACCATGAAAATCAAGATAGGATGGGAAAAGAGCTTCTGGAGTTTTGGTAATGTTCCATTTTTGAACTGAGTAGCAGTTACATGGGTGGTTCAACCAGAAATAAAGCCTCTAGCTATAGATGTTTTTTATACTTTTATGTCTATACTTTTAAGAAGGTTTAAAAATGAATTACACACCAATAGCTAATGACATGCACAGAATGATCTTGGCTAAGGATGTTACTTTTCCCCCTTCCTAGGGCTCTCCTTTTCATCTATTCTTTGAACCTTGAGGTTTGAGATTTTTATTCCCTTTAATTTTGAGATCCTTAAACTAGATATCAGAATTTCATTACACTTCTCCATTCTTCTCTAAATAGTCTTCAAAAATAGTTTATTGAATTCATAAGCTATATATAAGCTCCATACATGCAATTTCTAAGAATATTCACTGAAATATTCACTTGGCATAAAATTCATTTTTCAAGTATACATATCAATG